>NC_090923.1:1322927807-1324177807 GCF_040938575.1 Ambystoma mexicanum
CCGCGCGCAGGGACTGAGGGAGAGTGGCAAGACGGAGGGACTCGTCGCAAGCGTGGGGCCAGTAAAGCGACATGCTCTTGATAAAATTCAGCGGTCAGGCCGTCCGGTCCGGGGGCCTTGCCTTTTGGGAGGGCGGAGATAGCCTCAGTGATTTCATCCAGGGAGATGGGAGCGTCAAGCTGCTCTTTGGTGGCGGGAGATATATAGGACATGGGGATATTATCGAGGAGACGATCCAGATCCTGAGGACTGTGCTCACTCTGCGGGCATAAAGGGTTGCATAAAAGTCGGAAAAGGCCTCCAGAATGGGTTGGTCAGCCCAGTGACATACGCCGTCCTCGCCCCTGATGCTATCAATACGGGTTCTGCCCCCCTCCATCCGGGCCAACCTGGCCAGAGTTCGACCGGGTCTTTCCCCCTCGCCATATTTGCGAGCCGCAATGGGTCGTGCATAATATCTTATATCCCTGAGGACATGCGCCTCGAAGCTCTCCAATTCCGCCCATATCTGTGCCAACTTGGGCGGGGAGGGAGCAGAGGCGTATTCACGCTCTAGTTCCTTAAGTTTTGATTCGGATCTTTGTAGAGAGTTCCTGATGTCTTTCAGGACCCCTGCTTCCCTAGCAATACACATCCCTCTGATGTACACCTTGAAAGCCTCCCACCGGACCCCATCTGTTGTGTCATGACGTTCATTGGTGTCAAAAAAGGTGTTGATGTCCGCAAGGATGTCGGCCTTGAAAACGATGTCATGTAGTGCCTCAGATTTGAAGCGCCAGCCGGAGTGGCACGGTAGTGTGTGTTGTAGGGTAATATCGAGTGTCACTGGGGAGTGATCTGAGAGTGTGCGTGGTAAGATCTGCATGCTGAGGTTCCTCCCCATCAGCCCGGCTGACAGGAGAAAGAGATCGATTCTGGAATGGCTGTCGTGTGCAGAGGAATAAAACGTGTATTCCCTAGCTATTGGGTTGAGTGCTCGCCAGACATCCATTAGGCCAGCTGGGCCCATGTGTGCCTGGAGCCGACGGGCGGCCCCTGACAGTGCCCTGTGTGCAGTGCCCCATCTGTCTAGCTCAGTGTTCAGTATGAGGTTCATGTCCACCCCCCAGATAACCAGGATCCCTATGTATCTCGAAAGTAGGTTATTGATATCATCGAAGAAGTCGGGGGTGTCTATACACGTGGCATAAGTGTTGACCAGTAGGCATTCCGTGTTAGCCAACAGGCAGTGGAGAATCACATACCTACCCTCTCGATCTATGTGGCTAGTACGTAACGAAAACTCCACTGATTTGTGAATTAAGGTTAGCACTCCCCTGGATTGAGAGGAGTACACTGTGTAGAATTTTTTGGCTCCCCATGCCGGCGCCAGGGAGGCGGAAAAAGGCACGCAAGTGCATGGGTTTCCTGCAACAGAAGAATATTGACCCCATGTCTCTGGGCGTATGCAGTTATCCTACGAGCCTTGGTGAAATTACTGAGCCCCCGCACATTCCATGACATTAGCCTAATAGCCATGTTACAAGCTTAAGGAACATCCCAGCATCGTGTAGCATTGATTGTTGACCATGTAGTAATCTTCGATGCAGGGCCACCATCTTCCACCCTCCAAGCCACACGCTCCTTGCCATTTTCACAGTAACATCCCTCAACATTACCACCCCCCACCCTCACCGCCCTCCCCAACCAATCAGTGTATAAGACCCCACCCCAATACCTAGCGGGGGCGCGCCCTGCGGAACAAGGCTGCACCCAGCTGCGCGCCCAACTGGGGCGTGTACAACGGGCGTAACATGCTAAACTCGACATTGCAGCTGCAACGGGGGTCGCTGTTGCCGTAAACCCAACTTGAATGTGAGACTGGTGCAGCGCACCGTGTATTATGCAGTGGTAACAATTAGTACATTACAGGGAGCTTTAACAATAGGTTACACTTAGCAAAGGATATAGATGATGCGATATTCATAAGTACCACAAAGGAAGCGTAAATGGCATGCTTAAATAGCGCCCATGGCGGCCCACGTGTATGGGTCAATGTTCACCTCTTCAGTCTCCCGCAGCAGGCTCCTCGAGCGGGTCGAGGAGAGGAATGTGGGCTTCGATGAATTTCACTGCCTCCTCGGGTACCGTGAAGAAGTACAACTTGTTGCGATGAGTAAGCTTCAGGCGTGCCGGAAATAGCATGGCGTACTCAATTTTCCTCTCTCTGAGCAGTTTTTTCACGCCGTTGAACTGCCTACGCTCCATTTGCACACCCATGGAAAAGTCTGGGAAAACTCTAATGGTTTGGGATTCAAATTTCAGTTCCCCTTTCTCCCGGGCCAAATGTAGTATGTGGTCTCTGTCCCGAAAGCTCAGCACCTTGGCAATGATCGGCCTGGGGAAGTCTCCCGGTTTGGGACGTGGGGCAAGCGCCCGATGGGCATGTTCAATCGTGAAGAACGGGGAGAGTTGGGGGTTGCCCAGGAGTTCTCTCAGTAGATTCTCAACTGCCTGCTCCATCTTACCCTTTAGTGCGGACTCCGGGACCCCCACGATGCAGAGATTATTCCGGCGGGACCTGGATTCCAAGTCGTCGCACTTTGCCTTGACTTGCCTCATATCCTGCACCAGTTCAGAAACAGTGTTTTGAAGAGTGTGCACGCCATCCTCAGTGGCCCTAATACGTGTCTCGGCCTCCGCCAGTCTGGTGCCGTGCTGGTCCAATTTGGCTCGCATAGAAGCAACACTTGCATTTATGTCGTCCAATTTTTCGTGAAATGAGGCGAAGTTTTTTGCCATAGTTTCCATAAGGGTGGTGAGGTCAGGCTGCAGGGATCCGGATGGTGGGTCAGAGTCGTCCCGGCTCGGAGGTGACCTCCTCGCTCCTGTCTCGGGAGAGACCTAGCATATTTGTCCATTGCTCCCGCCTTGTCAGTTCCGCGTGATTTACTTGGCATGCTACGGGAGTGCAATGAAGCACCACTGGGCAGCTCCTGCCAATTATTAGGACCGTAATCTTTGGGCCCCTTGGGTGCAGTAGTATCGGGACAGGCAGGGGAGTCCCACCCCTCCGCCAGCAGGAGTCTAAATTCGGTGTACGGGTAGTGCTGAACTGTTCACTGGGCGACACCGTTCCAGAGCAGGATCACAGGTCCGGTAGTTGCAGAGAAGGCTCGGACGGAGGCTCAGACGTAGGCCGCAACTCCGGCACCCCGTGTGGGCGGCCCAATGCAATCAGGGTAGGGCCAAGGGCGGCGGGTCCGCGGCGGTAGGGCTGGGTCCCCAGCAGTTCAGTTTATCGCCCCAGGGCTACAGTTCCACAGCAGTTGACGAGTATAAGGGCCCCAGAGCCGGAGGGGCGCTGCACCACAACCGCAGCCCCCAACCCCCTCACCCGCAGAGGCGTAGCTCGGATCTTTCAGCCACGGGCCAGCAAGCAACCAGGAGGCACACAGGTTAGGAACTGCTTCAGGCGTCGGTCAGCCCAGAAGGAGAAGCTCGGGAGGAAGGCACCGTCCGGGCGGTTCGTAGAGGGTCAAGTGAGCAGGTGGCAAGGCCAGGAAACAATACAGTCAGCCGCTACTGCGGCCTCCGGGGGGCCTCCCCCCCAATGACGTTGCGCGACTCCGCAGGGCACCAGAGGTAGGCAGCCACTCCGCCAGGCTTAGGAAGTCGCAGTCACAGCAGCACGCTAGGGCCGAGCCCGCCACAGCGTCACGTGGCGCGTCAGGCCTCAGTGAGTGGGGATCCTGGTCGGGAGGAAAAAGGGTCCTGCTCAGTGAAAAAGTCACAGTTTTCACCACGACGTGGATCAAAAAGTCGCTCCGAGGGCAGCCATAACAATGAGCTCACTCCCAGCGACGGATGGTACAGGGAACCGCTGATATAGGTGGATATACAGCAGTCGGGCACGGAGCTTGAAAGCTAGGCAGCCATCATGCAGGCTGCTCAACAGCACCCCCCATTTGCGTTAAATTTTTATGTATATTTCTGTAATTCCGATTGACTTTACCTTTGAACTTTGGATATTCTGTAAATATTTGTGAACTAGAGATCTTTATTGTACACTGCATAACATTCTATGTTGTAACCATGTAAGCTTTGCACCTTCTTACTGCTTGGCCCTGTTACCCATGGGTCTGGCACGCATAAAAAGTGAATAAAACAAACAAACAAACAAACAAACAGACGGTACAGGGTGTGGATCTGCTCAGGGGTTAGGTTGAATGGACTGGCTCTGATTCGAGGGACTGGAGGTTGCATCAGTGGTACAACTGCCTTCACTGGTGGGGCATGCTGTGCCTGTCTCACCCTCCTTCTCCTACTGCGTCTCCTCTGTGCTGCCTGTTGTTGTTGTTGTTGCTGGAGTTGCAATGCAAGCATGTCCTCCAGCCCCAGTAATGCTACTAGTATTGGAATCATTTTGGATTGTGAATGGGTGTGGGAAGGGATGTGTTGTGCTCCTTTTGTGCTGGCCCAGTGTACACTGCCTCCACCTGTGCTGATTGTGTGCACCTGTGGCAGTTGAGAACACTGCACATGGCCATTTACGGGTGGTTCGCAATGCCGGTATTTCCGCCATGCCGGTATCCACTTTTAGTGCCTTCTTCATGCCGCTATTAGCATGTCCGCCTGACTTGTGATGTTCTCCTGTTTACGCCATGCCGCTATTGCCAGTATGTAGGGTTGCGTGCCCGCGCCCATGCCACTATTAGAGGCACCGCTATTTACGGTGCCGCTAATAGCGGTTTGGCGGGTCGTAATAGCCTGGAGCGGTTAACAATGCCGGTAATCCTTTACAGGCATTGTTTTTCCCTTACCGCCTACCGCGTAATGAGGCCCAATGTGTCAGCACGAAGCACTTTCGAGAAACACAGAATAAAGGAAATTACCTTTCTTATTAGGAATACATTTATCTGGGTCCAGTGATGTTACCGAAAAGAAGGCAACAAATTAAATGTTTAAAAAATAACCAAAACTGAATATATACAGGGGTGGGTGTACATGTTAAAAGGTCTGGAGGGTGGTTATGGCTGGGGTTGGAAGTAGGGGGCAATGAGGCGGTTTGTGGGGGACCTCACCAATTTTTAAAAAAGAGACATTTCAATATTCCCTTTTTTCGGTAACATTTAATTCCTTAATATTCTTTTCTCTGAGATCACATGGGGCCCTTATTGATTGTCCACTATTAATGTGTTTCAGGCTAAATCATTCTTCTAAGGCGAGTAAGTAAGATGTGGTCCCTTGCCAAAGGCAACCAGTTGGAATACTCTTGGCACCCAGAAGGAGTCAGTGGGCAGGCAGGCAGTGGCTCTGTTGCCCGTTTCCTGCATTTCAAGGTCCAGATAATGGTTTAACATCAATAATACACAGTCAAGTAGCATACAAGTGAAATCTGACGTGGTGTATATCTGTTACAAATTGTATTCGTATGTATATTTTGGACTCAGGACTTTTTGTTTGATATTATACCTTTATGGCTGTATTTTACCACCAATGGAATGCCTCAGGATGATAGCTCAGGCCGTACTCGCCTTGGAAACAAGAAGACATGGAGCAACACAGGTTCCGATTCCTGGGGTCGGGCTTTAGAAACCTCTTTGGCATTAAGCGTGTTATAAATAACCTATCATACCTATAAAGGTTATACTGAGGGATTGATTGACACTGTACTGATTCATACGGGCTTTGCCAGCTGTGGGAACAGGACATGGGCAACCACTGGTCTTACAGTTGTAGCCAGGCACCTATCCCCGCTCACCTAAAAATTCACATCTTCCTGATATATCAAACTCGACTAGTGTTAAGTCTGAAAAACCAGGAAAGAAATCAGACATGTACGAGATAATAGCACGTGCAACCCCGGGATCTGGTTCTCTACTTCCATCTGCAGAATGAGACCAGTTTGAGCTTTGCACAGAAATGAAAGAGGTTTGGGGGGGGGGGGTGGAACATTCCAACACTGCATGGGAATGTCCTGTCAGAGTCTGGTTGTAATGCAGCGGGAGAGTCCAGCCTGCAGCCTTTGCAGATCCTTCTAGAAGCTGCCATGTGCTTGGCATGAAAGTTGTCGAGTCTGTGATTGCAGAGATCATGTATTTGTTTGGCTTTGCTGCAGGCAGACATATAACCCTTCACATATGTGTAAGTGAGACACATGGGGGGCTGCCAGCCCCATTAAACCCATACCGCCTCATTACGAGGTCTCCTCGTGGGACCCGCTAAGGATGCCTGTTTTTTTTTACCAGGCGTCCTTAGCGGTTCCACAAATAGTGGCATGGCTACTTCCAGGGTCGTAATGACCCCCATGAACTTAAAAGATGCTCCAGGGTGAAGAGGAAGCAGTGCCATTTTCTGATTTAGTTGGTTCTGAACCCAACCATGATTACATTTAAACACAAAATGGAGACAATGAAAAATGAGCATTGGCAAAGCCAATAATTTTGACGTTTACTGCTGTTGTTTGCATTTTGCATTCATAGCCTCCAGGGTTCAAAGGCAAGAGTGCAAAGTTCAAGGTAGGATACTAGAAGGGGTGCAGGTGTGCAAGAGAGTGAGAAGTGGATAGAGAAAGGGAGGAAACTATTAACAGAGGGTGCCATTGATAAGCAAGAGGAAATATGAGCAAGCTGGGTCTGTCGCTCAGTGGACTACAGGGACCTGCGTTTGACCTTGTGGTCACAGGTTCAAATCCCAGCAGGTCCACTCCACCCCCTTCATCCTTCCACGTTCAAATTACAAATACATCTGGTATGTTAGGAAGGATGAGAAGGATGTGAAAAGTAAGGGCTGTGAGAATTGGAGAAGATGGAATGGGTGTGCAAAAGGTGGTATCTTCAACAGTGTTAGGGGAGGAGGTGAGTAAAGGATGCAAAGTGTGAAAGCGTGCAGAGAAAGGGTGTGTGAAAGCACTCTGAGGGCCAGACAGCGCAGAGTGAGAGACAGGGCACAGAGTGAGTGATTGCACACAGAGAGTACAGTGAAAGTGACAGTGCAAAGGGAGAGAGTGACAGCACAAAGTGAGAGAAAATCACAATGCATGGCGAGAGAGTAGCTCAGAGTATACCTGTATAATAATAATAATAATAATGACATGTCATTTACTACCCACCACAAAGTTATTTGGCAGTTTACACATGGAACCTTGTTTTAATGTCACAATAGTGTGCTATGGTAGGCAAGGCAAATAAAGTCCTTGTGGTGTTATTTCTGTCATGTCACTTCAGAGGATGTAGAATGCATATAATTCAATGGGTCTGCACAGGTTATGCAGCTCAGGGCCTCAAATTGCTGGACAGCCCTGTAGAAAATGGATGGATGTATCCTAGTCAGATACATGCTTTATTTTATGCTATCTGCATGTTAAGTTCCCTTCATCACTCATGTTAATATCTACAGGATATGTAGGAGTGGGGGGGAGGGGGTTGAAACGCTAACAATTCAGTATTACATAGCACTACTGGATGAATGTTCAGGTTTTGGAGTGGCAAATCTTCCAAATGAGCATGAGCACTTTGAGCAGTATAGTTTGCAATATTAACGCTTGAAATCGCAACGTGGCGCATATGTTCATATCATGTAGTTATGTGAAGTTCAAACTTGCAATGGGCTCTAGCCCTGGATCTTTAAAAACATAGCAACGCCCCTGGTGGGAAGGTAGTGGTTGGGTGAAGGGGCAACATGATTTTTTTCTTCAAATTAGCTCAGAATCCTGATAGTCTACAGAACTACTGCATGGTTTTAAAGAGGGCGGGGACAGAGTCCAATGGACATGAAAGGTATGTCAGGATATCATCTGCGAACATCGCTAATTCATATTCTCTCCCTCCCCTTGTCATACCGTGAATTTGGGGGTTTGACCGCACTTTCTGTGCAAAGTGCTCGATTACCAGGGCGTACCATAGAGTAGAGAGTGGGCTGCCCTGCCGTGTGACTCGGGTTAAATCAAAGGAGTCGGAGGCGATGCCATTAACAAGGACCTTTGCTGACATGTTGCGGTACTTTGCACTTGCACCTCTAGCCCATACCTCACAGAGGCCTGCCCTGTGAGCCTACTTGGTCAGTGTGGACTTGTTGGGGGAGAACCTGAACCAGGCGGGAGGCTAAAATACTGGCGTAGAGTTTGGCATCCACATTTATCAGAGAAATCGGGCAGTAAAATGCACATTCCAAGGTGTCTGTGCCTTCTTTGGGGATCACAACTATTTGTGATTCAGCAAATGACAGAGGAGCCTGATTTGATTCAAAGTTTTAATTAAAGAGTTTGGTCAAATAAGGGGTAGGGGCATTGCAGTTCACTTTATAGAAAGCCAGAGTGAACCCATCAAGCCCAGGAGCTGAGCCAGCCTTGAGGTGGGAGATGGCCTGGTTAACCGCTTCAGTTGATATTGGAACATTAAGTATGTTCAAATGATCCTGTACTATTGGGGGCTGAGGTAAGCTCACTAAGTACTCTTCAATGTCTGACTCCGAGCTCATTTTTTCGGCTGTATATAAGCTAGCGTAAAAACTCAAGAAACTATCTGTTATATTTCTGGGGTTGGTCAGGATTAGGCCTTGCTCGCTTCTAATTTTATATATTGCTCTATCTGCTCTTTGTTTCCGTAAGCGATTGGCCAGCATGGTGTGGGCTTTATCGCCTCTCTCGTCAAATTTGTGTTTCAATAGTCTCAGTTGCGTCATAGCCTTTTTCTGTCATATATCTTTCAACTCCTCCCGGAGCATTTTAATGTGGTGCAAAATTAAATCTGCCCCAGATATCTGAGCGCGGAGTCTCCGCTTGTGATGCGCAATTTCAGCTTTCAACTCTTTTTCCCTTTTCAATTGAATCTTCTTCCTGTGCGACCCCTCTGATATCAGGATCCCTCATAATGTAGCTTTCCCCACTTCCCATATTGTGTTTTGTGATATGTCTTCAGTGTCATTTAAGTCAAAGTAGCTTTTAATCACTTCTGTTAATGTGTCCTTGAACACTGGGTCTTTACAGAGGTAATCGTTGCATACCCACCTCGGTTCTGTGCTATGAGGTGGGCCCAGGTCAAAATCTAGCTTGCAGAGTTTGTGGTATTACCACACCACTATCTCTATAGCGGCATTGATTACCAAGTTTTCACTTTCTGCCCCGACCAGCAAGTAGTCGATTCGGGAGTATGTGTGATGGCGGGAGAGAAAAAGGTGAAGGCCCTGTCTTTCAAGTGTGTTGACCTCCAGGTATCAACTAAGTGGTGTTCCCATAGCTGCTTAGGAATCTAACCTCCTGCATAGTATTTGGTGGTTGGGTGGTTGATCTCATGGAGTCCCAGTCCCAGTAGGGGTCCGCTACAATATTGAGGTCCTCTCCACACACCAGTGTGCCTTCTCTCCAGCCCTCTAAGAAATCGAACAAGGTCTCAATGAACTGTGATTGGTTTTGATTCGGGGCATAAGCAGAGTATAGGGTAATTGTGTGAGATCGCAGTGTGCCCTTGAGGGCTACATATCTACCCAGTCTATACCTATAGACGTGTTGTATCTGGAGACCTATCAACATCCTGTAAAGGATGCTGACTCCTCCTTTCTTTGCGGTTCCCGAGGCCCATATAGCGTCCCCGATGTCCCTACCAAGTATATTGCGCTCCCCTCTCCTGTCACAGGTTTCCCCCTTTCTCACCTGTTTTAGTTGTCTGATGACTTCTTTAGCAGGAGTCTTCTTTCGTATGGTTCGGGTCCTATACAAGCCCGCTCGGCCGTCCTCGGCTTCCAGTTTTCGTTCAGCTTCGATGTCCGGGATCAAGGGAAAACTCCAGGAAATTCAAAAAAAGGATATGGAGCACGCGGAGGCAGTGCAGGGATTCCGGGAAGGGCTGGATAAGAAGGAGGGAAGGTAGATTGGAAGAAGGGGTTCCAGGAACCAGGAAACAACAGAATAATACAAGGGAGAGTAGGGAGCACATGTCCGGTCACAGCTAACAGAAGCGTTGAGACGAGCGGGACCATGGGGGTGTGGCCTCTTTATAGAGTACGCTGCGTAGAACGTGAAGATTGGTGAGCAGCGTTCTGAGCTTGCAGCCATGTTGGTAGTATTATGGAGTGTAATCCCCGACGTGTCAGGGACCAGGAGGCCCAGAAAGGGCGAGTTCGATGGTTCATGACAGCATGCCTCCTCCGAAAACCCGTCCCGCCGGGTTTGCCCGGGTGTATGAGATGAACCTTCTGAGTAACCTGGGGGTATTTAAGTTTGAGATAGGTTCCCAAGTGCGTTCACTGGGGGGATATCCTTTCCATTCCACCAGGTACTGGAATTGGCCACGTCTATATCTGGAATCACAAATTCTGGAGACCTCATACTCCAGTTGGTCATTGAGGAGCACTGGGTTAGGCCGGGGGTTATTTCGAGAGGTCTGGACATATGGCTTTATTAAGGATGTATGAAAGACTGGGTGGATTTTCTTCCAGGAGTCTGGTAATTTGAGTCGAAAGGCCACTGGGTTGATGATTTCCTTTATAGGGCAAGGCCCATAATACCGGGGAGCCAATTTATTTGGTCATAGATGCCATGGCAGTAGCTTCGAGCCTAGCCATACTTTATCCCCTATTGTGTAGGAAGGGCTTGGTCATCTTTTGGAGTCTGCATACAGCTTGGTCTGGGTCCTGGCCTTCTCTAATTGTTCTTTGGCCTCTCTTTGTACATTAATGAGTGTTTCAATCCAGGAGTCGACTGTGGGAACTGGTGTAGGATGTGGAAGGACAAAAGCTAGAACCGAAGGGTGGAATCCTTGGCTACAGAAAAAAGGGCTGGTCTTAACGGCCGAGTGATCCAAATTATTATAAGCAAATTCAGCCACTGGTATTAAAAGGGACCAATCGTCCTGGACCTTGGTAGTGAAGCAACAGAGATATTTTTCCAAGTTTTGGTTAACACGCTCTGTAGCTCCGTTGGTTTGGGGATGATAACCTCAGGAGAGGGCACGTTGAATTCCTAGTATCCGGCAAAGGTGTTTCATGAACTGAGAAACGTATTGAGGCCCTCTGTCCGATATGATCTTGGAAGGGAGTCCATGTAGTCGGAATATGTGTTCCAGGAAAATTCCAGCAAGTTCTGATGAGGATGGCAGTTTATACAGGGGTGTAAAATGAGCCATATGAGTGAACAAGTCAATGGTGACCATGATGGTTGTGTATCCCCTGGAAGGTGGTAATTCCACAATGAAGTCTGTAGCTATGATTTCCCAGGGCCTTGTTGGTAGTGGAGGTTGCTGTAGTAGACCCGCCGGTGTTTGTTTTGATTACAGACAGAGCATGCCTGAACGTACAGTTGTACGTCAGCTTTCATTCCGGGCCACCAAAATTGCCTTTGTATTAGTCGAAGGGTATTGGTAATACCACGATGTCCAGAGTAAAGGGTATCGTGCCAGAGGTTTATTATCTTTTTTTGTAGTTTTTGTGTTGGAATGACAAAGGCGTTATCTTTGAACAAGTATCCATGTTTAGTCTTCAAATTCCACTGGTTCTTGCTCGAGATGTCTTTCCAGAGCTCAGAGGATTGAGTTTGCATGCGAACTTCATCTAGGAGACTGATTGCCTGAGCTACAAATATTGTATGGGGAAACATCTTAGGAAATGTTCGGTCTTCAGGGGGTTCATAGTCAGGACGCCGAGACAGGGCATCAGCGATTATATTTTGTGTTCCAGGAACATGGTGAATCTGGAACTGGTATTGGGCAAAGAAGAAGGCCCAACAGGCCTGACGGCTGTTCCTGCATTCCAGGGTCTGTAATACTTGGAGATTTCGATGGTCCGTGCGAACCTGGACAGGATGTTTAGCTCCTAGAAGTAAATGACGCCACTCGGTGAAGGCTTGGCGGATGGCTAGCAGTTCCTTTTCTAAAACCGAGTAATGAGTTTCACTGGGGGTCAATGTCCGTTAAAGATAGGCAATAGGATGTTCCAGTCCGTCATCGAGTTCCTGTTTCAAAACTGCTCCAATGGCATAGTTAGAGGCGTCTGTTTCCACTAGGAAGGGTCGATTTATATCAGGTTGAGCCAGGATGTGGGCTTGTGTAAACTCTGTTTTCAAGCGTTGGAAGGCCTTCTCTTGGACTGATGTCCAATGAAAAGGAGTATCTTTCTTCAACAAGGCAATAATCAGTTGAACAATCTCGGAGAAGGATGGTATGAACTTCCGATAGAAATTAGCTAGGCCCAGGTAAGACTGGATCTGTTTTACGGTGGTCGGAGTTGGCCAGGATAGTATGGCCTTATCCATTCCTATGCCATCTGGGCTAAGCACAAATCCTAGATAGTGAACAGTGGAAACATGAAAAAGGCACTTCTCGGGTTTTGCTAGGAGCTTGTGTTCATGAAGCCATTGTAATACTGCCTTAACATGTCCTTCATGCTTGAGAGGATCCTTAGAGAATATCAAAATATCGTCCAGGTAGACGATGATGAAAAGAAACAGCATATCCGAAAACACCCGATCCATAAAGCGTTGGAAGATCGCCGGAGCATTAGCGAGTCCAAAGGGCATGACCAAGTATTCATAATGACCAAAGGGAGTTCTACAGGCTGTCTTCCATTTGTCTCCTTCCCTAATACGGATCAGATGGTAGGCAGCCCCGAGATCCAATTTGGTGAATATTACGGCTCCTCTTACGGCTTCCAGGATATCTGAGATCAAGGATAATAGATAACGATCTTTAAGGGTGCACCGATTTAGACCTCGATAATGAAGACAAGGTCTGAGCTCCTTGGTGTCTTTCGTAGGAACAAAAAATAGTGAAGCTCTGGCTGGAGACTTGGATGGGCGTATGGTGCAGTTTTCTAGGTAAGTATCTAGGTATTCACGAAGGACCTTTTTCTCGGGTTCAGACAGAGTAAACATCCTTCCAAAGGGAATCACAGCTGAAGGTTGGGTTTCAATGGCACAGTCTTCCGGCCTATGGGGTGGTAAGGCTTGGACAATAGCAGAAGAGAACACATCGACGTATTCCTGGTAGGCTTTAGGAACCTGGACGATGTTGGAGACCGTAAGAGGACCTTGCCGGGTTGTTGAACGTTCTTCCGATGGTGTCGGAGAAAGATCCAGGAGTAGACAATGAGACATGCAACATTCGGAACCTAGGAACAGGGAATCTGCTGTCCAATTGATGTATGGATTGTGTTTTTGTAGCGAGGGCATTCCCAATACCATTGGCTAATGGGCAGATTTTATGATGTCAAACATTATCTTCTCTCGATGATGATTTATTGCAAGCTCGATTTCCTTGGTCTGAAGGGTTATAGGTCCAGAAGAGAGGGGTCTCCCATCAATTCCTTCTATGGGTTGCAAGGTGTTCCGAGATTCGTAGGGAATATGATGTTTAAGGACCCATTATTGATCTATGAATATTCCCATGTCCCCACAGTCCACTAATGCCAGAATGGGGTAAGTTTCCTTCTTGGATGGCGCTTCAAAGGCCTATAAAATTACCAGAGAGTTTTGTACAGGAGAGTTCAAGGATGGTATAGATGTGGAGTCTACATCTCTCTCCCGAAACTGAGCTCGATCTAGGATCGGGAGCTGGCATTTCCCGAACGCCGCGGAGGGGCTATTGGACATTCTCTGACTAAATGCTTGTCCGAGGCACAGTACATGCATAAGTCAGTATGGATCCTTCGCAACCTTTCTTGGGGGGATATGGGTCCACAGAAGGTCCCTAGTTGCATGGGTTCAGGTTCGTTTGTAGGAATAGACGTATCTTCGGATTTCGAGGAGGTTTCTAAGGGGTTCTTCTGGAGGGGTGACTTGGTCTTCCTTTTCTCTGCCTTGCTTTACTGGATGCGAAAATCAATCTGTAGAGCAAGATCCATAAGTGCCTGGTAAGAACTTGGACGTGCCACCCTGGCTAATTCATCCTTGATATCTTCATTTAGCTCTCTTCGAACGAGAGTGAAGCAAGCTTCAGGAGGCCAACCCGCTTCTTTAGCCAGTGCTTGAATCAAGTCACATAAGTCAGCATGTCCTGAGAGCCTTGCTGGAAATCAAGTAAACGTTCTAGAGCACTAAAGACCTGTTCTGGGCGGTCAAACATGGTTTTAAGTGCTTGAATGAATCCGTCATAATCATCCAAGAGGGCATCTCTGGAATTAACTAATGGTGTGGCCCAGGCTAATGCATTCCCGGAAAGGTGTGAAATAATAAAGCCCACTTTAGCCCTGGGGGTGGAGAAATAATAAGGTTTAAAGGTAAAGTGGACCAAACAAGAATCCAGGAATCCATGGAGGGTTTTTGCAGAGCCATCATATTTCTCAACAATGCCGCCCAATAGCACACTGTCTTTTGTGGCAGAGTCGCGGGATAGCACCAATTGCTTTAACACAGCGTTCTCAGCTTTCAGGTTCTGCACTTCGGTCGTTAGTTCCTGCATGCCGCGCATAAGATCCTGGATGGCTGCCTCCATGTCTGTATCGACTTCGGTCAGGTGGCGTCTCAATCTGTCACAGGTTTCCCCATTTCTCACCTGTTTTCATTGTCTGATGACTTCTTTCGGAGGAGTCTTCTTTCGTATGGTTCGGGTCTTATACAAGCCCGCTCGGACGTCCTCGGCTTCCAGTGTTCATTCAGCTTCGATGTCCGGGAACAAGGGAAAACTCCAGGAAATTCAGAAAAAGGATATGGAGCACGCAGAGGTGGTGCAGGGATTCCGGGAAGGGATGTATAAGAAGGATGGAAGGTAGATTGGAAGAAGGGGTTCCAGGAACCAAGATACAACAGAATAATACAAGGGAGAGTACGGAGCACACGTCCGGTCACAGCTAACAGCAGCGTTGAGACGCGCGGGGCCGCGGGGGTGTGGCATCTTTATAGAGTACGCTGCGTAGAATGTGAAGACTGGTGAGCAGCGTTCTGAGCTTGCAGCCATGTTGGTAGTATTATGGAGTGTAATCCCTGAAGTGTCAGGGACCAGGAGGCCCAGAAAGGGCGAGTTTGATGGTTCATGACACCTCCTGAGTGTACTTAGTTACTTGGACAAAGAGAATGTCCAATTTCGAGAGTTTGAATTGTCGTGCCAGAATCGAGCGCTTGTGGGGTGAATTGAGGCCCTTAATGTTAAGGGACCCAATTGCTATGCCGTCAAGCAGAGCCATTGCGAGATGTGTATTGTTGCTGCACCGTCCTGCTAAGAGAGAACGCCTGGGGGTCTATGGTAAGTCTAGAGATGAAAAGTAGCAGGAATAGTGATAGGATAAGCTGTGAGCGTGGTGGTGTCAAGGTGTGGACTTGCACACATACTCAACATTTTTCTCGGTCCGAGTATCAGAGTGTATCACCTCTGACTTTGAAGCAATTGCTCCCCAATATTGTTGTGCTCTCGCTAATTTGCAGGAAACAAAAAGTCAGTAGTGTAACCTTTTTTAGTGAGTGTTGAGCCTCAAGTATTTCAACTTTTTGGGGGCCCGGCATCTCCTCGGGACATCAGAAAGTTTATGCTGCAGGGTGCCCGTGACTTTTTTGGATGCTTCCCCATCAGGGTTTATCCTGCTTGCTTGCAAGTGTTCCAAGGCTCTTCTGGCTTCCTCTTCTGAGGTCATCCTGAAATTTTCTCTGTCATACTCAAAGCTAGGAGAGAAGGGGTGTCTGCATCGATAATTAATCCCTCGTTCATGTAGCCAATATGTTAGGGGACGACATCCTCTTCTCAAGTTCAGTATGGTGGCAGAGAGATCCTGAAACAATTTTACGCTCAATCCCTCAAAGTCTATGGGTTCCCGTTCCCTTGCTTTCTGCAGAATCTTCTGATTCTGTTTGTAGTAATGGCATTTCACAAGGACGGATCCTGAGCCTTTCGGAGGACCCCGGGCTCTGTGAACCCTATTGAACTCCAAGTTCGGGGGTGACTTGGCATCGAAAAGGGAGGTTATCAGTGTTTTTACTTAATTTTCCAGGCCCGCTGGTGTCTCGCCCTGTTTCTCCATTAGACCCATGATACAAATGTTTGTCCGTCTTTCCCGATTCTCCCGTTCGTCGAGTTTGAGTGCTATATCTCGCTCCTTCTGCTCCAAATCTTGGAACCTGGCCTCGTAGGTCATTGCTGTTATCTCACTGAACTGTTGGTTGTTCACCACGGCTTCCATTCGGTCTTCGACCTTGGCCATCCTTGACTGTAAGTCTGTGACCGTCTCTGTTAGGTTAGATTTAATGGAAAAAATGTCTCCCAGCAGAAGGTGGATGTCCGATTTGGTGGCACTATCATGATCATTCCCAGGGATTTCAGTGGAGCTTTGAACCTCTTCTTGATCCATAATTCCTGGTGTGTGGCTGTTCGTATGCAGCCTGCTAAGGGTGCACGGATCCAGGTTCACCCGGAGAGGGTCAGGAACATGCGGTTTTGCAAAGCTAGAGTCCTTATTTGAAGCGGTAATACCAGGGAGTCCGGTCGCCAGGTCCTGAGCAAGCGTATTGCACAGTCTATTGCAGGTGGTTTTGATAGTAACTGTTGTCCCTGAGTCTCCACAGGCTGGGGATCCTCTTTACGCCACAACTCTGTATATGTCCTCCTCTGCTATTCTGAAGTTATCTTCCTACATTGGGCCTCTTGTATTAGCACAGTTTGCAATTTCATGTCCAGGATCACCCGCAAAATTCCTGCGAGGCTCTTTCTCTTGTGGCTGGTGTTAGGCAGAATTATATGCAGTACCCTTTGGGAACACCACACAAAATTAAGATTACAAGTGACAGTACAATTTCACCTTTGGTACAAGCCTGTACTACACAGTTAAAGTGGTAGCAGTAGCAGAGCAGCTAGACTTATCTCAAGAGTAAGTGAGCAGAATCAAATAGTTACACAAAGGACAGCAATTACTATGATTCAGGCAAACACTGACTCAAGGTTTCTAAGTAAAAGAATATATATTTATTTACTCAACAGTTGTATAACATTTCACTATTATAAGCAAGTCAAAAATCACAATCATAAATACACCACAACACTTCCCTTAAATTCCAGACATGTTAAGCTCACAAAATGAAGTGGGAGCAAAATGGCACTCCAGCAATTTAAAAGGGAGGGAAAGACAAAGTTATCAGAAATTAAATCAAACCATCAGGTAAGTACTCAGGGCAATTGAACAAGAGAGACTACAGTGAGGAGATCAGCTAGAAAAGGCTTAAGGCCAAAGTCAATGGGTCAAAAGTCTTTAGCTCAAGATCACACAGTTCAGGGTAGTTTGCGGTAAAGTTTGTGGCACAGTTTCCAGTCGAGGTCGGTTGATAGAAAAGTTAGTTCAAAGAGAAGAGAAGGACAAACCCTCGGATTGGAGAATGATTTCAAACACTTTCACTGCGGTGAACGAAACGGACAACCACATTTGCACAGTACCTTAAAACGGAGAGGGAGCTGTAACTGTGGCGGATGTTCCTGGTGGTTCCTGCAGGCTCACGGTTCCTGTAGCGACTGTCGGACTGACATGAAGTAGGAAGACTGGAGGGTCCTGCGCCACCCAGGGAAGAAGCCAGCAGCAGAGCAAAACAACAAATAAAATGTGCGCTCCTTAAAACCCAAGCAGGGTCCGACCTTCTTGGCTATCCGGCCCACTGTAGCTCTGTACAGAGAATTTGACCAGACGAGGGGTCCTGGCTTGCTGTTTGGGCGAACTGGTTGGTGCCACCAGCTCAAGGGAAGAAGTTTCCTGGAGGATCTTCTCTGTCGTTGGATTCTGGAGATTCGGACCTGCAGCAGGGCTTAACCGACCGGTTCAGTTACTGTAGGGGTCCTCTACTTCCATCTCCTCATTGGTTCTTTCGTTCCAGTGGCGACTCTTCCTTTCCAGTCCGAGAGACATGCTTTTTATGCAGTTGTCCGCCATTCATACAGCATGGCTGTCAATCACACAGCAGGGTGTTTGGCCTGGCAACGCCAGTCCCCTTAGCCAATCAGACAAGAGTGTGACTTGGGTTACCAAGGGAACCCATGGCAGGTATCCGAAGATCCCTCCCTCCCATCCTGCCTACCTGGACATTCAGGCGCCTTAAGGAGGGCTTCTGTGCAGAAGCCCGCGAAAAGACAGTGAACAAAGGAATCATCCCCAGTTTGGCACGCATAGAAAAACACGAGAAAGCCTTTAACAAAAAGAAATGGTGAATAAACACAGCTGGAGCCAAAATAAAATGTATTTGGTCAAGCAGGTTTATGTTCGAGGCTAATATAATAGCCTGAAACAATACCACGCTTATATAAGATAATTGCAGTAGAAAAGTTAGGGTAGATACCACTGCCACAGGCCAAGTCTTAATGTAAAGGGAGTGAAACAATGCTCCAAGAGACACAGACAAAAAGGCATAAGAGTTAACCCTTTTCAATACTCCATGTAAGATGGGGTGTACTGGGTCTGTGGTTTGAAGTGACTAAAGTAAATTAATGGTAACTTTACCCTTTTCTGGGGGAACAGTAGTCAGCCCCAGAAAAATGGAGTCAGTGTAACACACAAAACACACAAAACACACAAAACAAGTGGTGCTCATGGAGTAGGTGAGGCTCCAGAGCCCAGGAACACACAAAAAGTGAAAACCCACAAAACAAAACACATGTAAGAGTGGGAAAAAGGCTCACCAGGTGAAAAAAATAAATCCTAGAAATCCAGCAAAGCTGCTGAGGGACTCAGTAGGTAAGGGAAATTAGCCATTTATGAGAATTCTCCCTAACACTCGCCCCCCCAGACTAAGGGACAGGAGGATCTAATCCCCACCAGGATGGATCTCCTGTTGGAAGTCGGTTAAATGGCCTGCTGAGTACACCAGCAACCTTTTGTAACCCTTGCTAGGACATTTTTTTCCCCAATGTTTTTCATTTGTGACCTACACACCTGCTGTGGTACATCTCGCTTTTTAACTGTATAGGGGATCTGTTCTAACAGTCCCTCAGAAGTTGTAACAACCTCTGAACCTGCAATAGGCTTTTTCAAGGGGTCCTTGGAAAGGGATCCCTTAGATCTAGAGAGGCCTCTAGGGTTCCTCACCACCTCTCTCACAAGAGCAGGTTGGGTCTCAGGTATCCTGGTTGGAGGGGTTGTGGTCAAGCAAGGTACATGATGCCACTTCCTCTGAGATCTGACATTACCTATTTTAGAAATGTTCCTCCTAACATTTGGATTTTCACTGGGGTCTTCAGTAGAAGCTCCAACAGCCTCAAGGTTTTTAGCCTTAGACCTATTTTTCCTAGTTTTCCACCAGCTTTGAGAGTTACCAGTTCTCACAGGCCTAGAGAGGGGTCTAATTTGTCTGTCCACCTCTTTCTTAGAAGCACGAAGAATCAAGGACTTTACAATTGGATGGGCAATGATGGAGCTTGTTTGGGGCTCCCATTTCCCTACTATACTAGCCTCAGATTTGCCTGGGTTAGAGGTCAACTTACTAACACCAGGGCTTGTAGTGTGGTTCTCTGTAGAGGTTCCCACAGGCTTAGAGGGGTCTCTTAAGGTTGCCTCTCTAGCCACTTTGGTTTGGTTCTGTTTTCTCTCACTGGGAGGCCTGGGGGTACTGGATACTACTCCTAGAGCTTTTAGATCATTCCCAACAGGACTCTCCCAGGCACCTCATTCTGGAAACTGACAGGGATCCTCACAGTCATATTATTACACTGAATGAGAGTTGGCAGAATTGGAACCAACTGGACAGGGCCTCCAGAAAATTTAGTGGGACCTTTTGGTGCCTTAGCAACATCCTCGGGCTTGAGAAAGCTTTCATCCACTACTGTTCTGCTGGCCCCAGTGTCTTTCCTGGCAGGAGTATCCTGGCCATGGACAAGAACACTGTCCATATAATATTCTCTCGAGTTTTCTGGAATGGAGTTGTACACCTCCATATTCTGTTTCTAACCCAGACCCATGGACTCTTAGGATACAGTTGCCTGAAGACCAGTGGTCGAAGTGTAGGAAAAGAAGTAGTGGAACTATGTTCCCTGCTGGCCTGCACCCACTCCCCAAAAACCCCATCACCACGCCCCCTCCCATACACAATACAAATTGCCAAACACATGTATCTGCTGTTTAAGGAAACATTTAGTGTAGTGCACTGAAAGTGCAAGTTTCAACTGCTTCCTACACTTTTATTTGAAAACGAAAGCGTTCGGGATCAGTTTCCTTTTAAAATAAAAGTATAGGAACGGTAAAACTTAATTTTAAAAGTAGAGGAGCACCTCTCCCGCTCACTTCGACCACTACTGAAGACCCAAGGGTGCTTCAGCAAATAGTTCAAAGTGAGCACTAGCCATTTGTACTTCTTCCTCTGGGGAAAAGGCTAAGGAGGCAGTGCTGATCCCTGCAGATTTACCCTTGCACCTGGGATCTCCTTTGATATGGTCAGTTGACCCACAGACCTAGCATTTACCAAATGCTCTCTGGAATGGGGGCTTCTGCTGACCTCCCTCTGGTTGAGCACCAGAGGATTCACTAGCCCTATTTGGTTTTCCATGTGGCTTACCCTGGTTATGTCTGTGGACCTCTTCTAGGTGGGAGGTATTACAATTCTCCTTGTTGTCTTTCTTTGGCTGTTTCCCCTCATCCTTTTTCTGAGTAGCCCCAGAATCCCTGTGAGTGGCCCTTTTGGCAACCCACAAGTCAGCAGCCTTAGCTAGTTTCTTTGGATCTATCGCCTTAGAATCCGCCAAGTGCTGGCTGAGCACAGGAAAGCAGACATCAAAAAAAGACTCCAACATTACAAGATTTCTCATTCCTTCATAAGTGTTAACTCTGTAACCCTTAATCCAACCATCTAAGTTTTTCAAACACTCACATACCCAGGTAGCCCAAGGTGTACCATCATGCTTTTTGAGGGTCCTAAACCTCTTAAGGTACTGGGAACGGGTCTTCCCAACTCTAGCAATTAAAGCTCGCTTCACACACTCATAATCCATCCTATCCACCTCCCCCAAATCCATCTCATCAGATGCAACAGTGGGTAGCCTAGAAAAGAGCCAGAGAAGCAATTGATTCCCTGTGAGACCTTGAATATCATGGTAATATTCAAACATTGCCAAACAATCTAAAATATCAAGCTTAACCTCTTACATACCCACAATTTCTTTAGGCATACAGGGTCTCTTATGACTGGAAGACCTAGAAGACTCTGGGAGAGAGCATTTTCAACAGACAGTTTCTTCATTTCAAGTTCATGATTCAACTGCATTTCTCTGAGTTTCAGTTCTTGATGGTTTTTTTTTCAGTTTGAACATTTAAATGTTTGAATTCTAATTCGAGCCTCATTTTCTCAAGAGCAATGAATTCAGGACTGAGTGTAGGACCTGTGGGGGTCCCAGTGGAAAAGGGTTGAGGTTGCTGAGCAGGTAAGGGAGCAGAGATACCTACATTAGGAGACACATCTACTTCTTCCAATTCATCATGAATAGACATATCATCATCCTCAATACTTTCCACATTTGCTAGAGAGTCAGGCATTTCAGACCCACTCCCCAGACTTTGGTTCTGTAACAACCTTTCAACTAATTCAATCGTTTTGTCTTTGGCAGAGAGTTTCCTTTCTTTACACATGTTTCTTAAATAATCAGCAGTGTAACTCGGGAGGGTCTCCAGTGCCTGTGGGGGTTTTGAGAGGTTTCTAGGATGTATATTGGCTGTGCACGTTCAATTGCACTAATGGGTGCGCAGGGAACAGTTGCTTTTCTGCGTCCCCCGTGGGTGTCACCAGTGGGGGGAGCTCTTCGTACCTGCATTCTTGGTGTGGGTCAGTCAGCAGGAGATAGGGCACTGGTGAGAGTGTAGGAGGCCGCTGTGTTGCTGTTTCCACAATGAAAGTCTCCTTCGAGAGGATGCCACTTATGTTTACATTCCTGATGCTGTCTGAGAGCAGAGGAGGGACATTAATGTTTGTATGACCCATGCAGGCCGAGCGCCCAAGCCGTGCCGAGCTCACCACCTGCCTCACCAGCCTTGCCGTACTGTCTGCCTCTCCACATAAGCGCACATCGGGTGGAGGAGGGGACCTGCCCGCTGGCCAGGAGAGCGCAAGTTTTTACCGTTTTCCGAGGTGTCTGTCGGGCTAAGGCACCATCGGTAGCCCTCAGTGGAGTTTTTGAAAAAAGTGGAGCTATGTGCAGTTTTGCCCTAGAGTCGGAGGGTTCCAATGAGGGGTTTATACAGTGCGCCTCAGGGCCCAAAGTATGCACTCCTAGGGGCCGTCTCAGTCCCTCACCCGCTCCACGTAGCACTCTATCCCCACGACCCCGGTGGCTTCTTACCAAATATGCTGTACAAGCCGGGTGAGGAGCATTTAACCGGCCCGTGGGTCTTCAAGGTATTTGCTCCCTCTGATACGTCTGAGGTTACTGCTGATGACACGCTTCTCTGTTCTGGCCGTCCCGGCCGGCATCTGCCATTTCTAGTGTGCCACAGCTCCGTCTCTCGAGTTCCCCAGCTGGTCCCGTATGCCCAGTTTGGGACTGCAGTTCCAATCTGAACTTTGCCGAAAGGTTCCCAGGCTCTTCAGGAGCAGTAACGAGTTATTTTTATGGCATATAATTATCCTTTAAGAGATGTTCGCTGCCGTAATATTGTGCCCGCAGAGAGAGAGACGAATGCTCAAGCGCAGCAATTCTGTCTGCGCCCACTGGTAGTCTCCATCTGTACAGTTATTAAATCGCTTGCATTTTCTGCAGTGTTCTTCACACGTGCAATCTTCATTCCGCATATGAAAGTTTACTTGATTCTTTATTTTGTCACCAGATTCCATAATGACTATACATCCTCTCTGTCAGCTAAACTTCTTAGCGCATCACACTTGTGACGTCACCAGCCCCTCTTTCTCTCCTTCTCATATTCCTTCAGTGACTTCTTCCAAGAGATTGTCATCTCTTCGGGGATACATCAGATAAGGTGCTTAGTGGATACCTTTTCTCGAAGAATCACTGCGAAATAGTCCCAACTGCTGGTGTCAAGCATGCAACAACTTCAGGCTTCCAGTATACAGGTAGTAGGGGGGGCGGGACTTCCTGCAGAGGCTTTTGGCTGCTCCTCTACATTTGAATGGAACCCCCACATTATAAATAAAGCAATGCAGGTTTGGGGTAAATAGACACTGATTATTGGGTTTATATTTGATATAAAAGTGATGTTTTCTGGGCAGGCGTAAGTCAGTGGTAAATGTTAAAGGCTAATATTTCAGTGTGATATGTGGAGAGCAGATTTTAAATTCGTATTTGTATGTTTTTTTTTAGCGACACCATGGATTCTAGCAATGGGATTGCACAATCATCAGATGTTGAGCCTATGGAATTTTCTTCATCCATGAATGTGGAGCATGTGGCCTTAGAAGGGGATGCCAGCACATCCTCCTCACTTGCACTGCAAAACGTGTTTCCCAATTCATTAAAGGCATCTCTGTGGAAGATCTTGAACCTGAACGAGATCTCGTGAGAGCTGCAACAGCGTGCGAGGCAGCCAGAGGACAGACACACAGGGTGGAGAAGAAGGAGCAGGACGCTCAGCTCGCGGCCTCCTCACTGCTGCGCACTTCACATAATAAAAGAGAGTCGGCCTCATTAAAACCCTGGTGGTAGCCATGCCTGTAAAGCAGGCACGGATGCCGCCGGAGTGGCATTTTTTCCGGCCCCTGGCAATGAGGACATACAGAGCCATTCCAACCATGGCGGACCCTGTATGTCCTCATTGCCAGGTTCCGGAATCCATTATTCCCCATTCCCATTGGGGAGTTCGGTGCATCCGACATGCTGTGCTCATGGGTGCCATTCTCCCCTCCAGGTCCGGCCTGGTGGGCAGAAAGGCACCCGCGAGCACAACTCGTAGTTTGCCGGTCTGGGAAACTACGGTACTGGCATGCTTACAGGCAAACTTATAATGAGTTCCAGTATGTACATAACAGCATGAATCAAAATGGCATTTTTGGAATTACAGTGACGCTTTTTCTATATATTGCACATGAGGCCTCCTCTAGTTTAATTTCACTGTTTTTTTTTTCCGTTCGAGTTGCTTTTCATTGTTGTTGGCTACATGTAACGTGGGATAATGAATTATTGTCCCTGTGTTCTCGGTCACTCTCCATGTGTGATATTGTATTTTGACGTAAACAGATGAATTCAATGATTTGGTGATGTTCACTATCATGCGTTATGTTTTATAACATTGGAGAGCATTTTTAGGGGATCAAATGGGTGCATTAGGGAAAGACCGTATAGGTGGGTCCAACAATCATAGGTCTTCTGAGAGGTCTGAGAACATGAAATAAGGCCCCTGAAGCATTCTGGGTGACATGGTTTGTGGAAAACACTACTGCTGGCTGCAGCTAATAGTTCTTATATATCTCAAGTAAGAAAGAGAAGGTAGCTTTTCATTCGCACAACCTATGCATTTAAATATGTGCTTTCTACACGAAATCATGGTCACGGCCACTGTTTTGTAACACTATCGTTGTTATTAAGTATAATCCTGAAGTTGTTTACATTGGCTCTTGATCCAAAAAGTTATATAGGGAAACAGGTGCTTTAGGGAACTGTCACCCCCTTCATCCAAATAGTGCAATTGGCTGGCGGATAGTGGTGGCATGCATTGTCGCTACGGCACCCTCCATGTCAATACTTAGTTCCACATTAACAGTACCGTACACACCAACACACAAACGAAGTTTAATTCACAATTTCTTAAGTTGACACATTTCTATTCATGACATGTTTATGTAGTTCTTATTCATGTCTCTTATCTTGTAAACATTGGTCCTAAGTGCACGTGACTTTGCCATCATCTGGCAGGATTTAGCATGTTTCCGAAGGTCAACAGATCGGTATCATTTCAGGAGTCTCATTCTTTCTTTTGCCAACACATGTTTCGTGCTCGATGGTGCTTTTTCAAGGCAGACTTTGACATTAAGATGTACATTTTTTAGCCATTCTGATAGCTGGGGAGCACTCTGTGTCAACCCCACATCCTATATGCGACCTGCATGACTCCATCCATCAGAATGGCAAAAATATATGCTTCCTTAAGCCAAACATTTTCAGTGATAAAGTGCTATTCAGCTTGAAACCTGTGTTATCAAGAGTGTCTCCCAAAATGTTTTGGTAACATGGAAAAACACAAATTGATCTTCTTCGGTGCGAGTGGTTGTACGGGTGCATTCACCTGATCCTAAAAGCTAGACTGCTTTCAGTTCCACTAACATGATGTTATGAAGGGGACAGGAGTGGCCAATCACTACATCACATTCTTTCAGTGGTGTGCAGCCAAAACAGCTAGCACGATTGCAAGCTATGTCTACCAGGAGTGAGAGAGGCAGAAAGTCTGGCTTTGAGATTGTTGGTTGTGTTTTGTTAACACAGGCAAAATAAGGGAACCGTGGAAGAAACATGGGTAATTCCAGAATCTTCACCATGCCTGGAGCAAGGGTCAGAAGGGTCAAGGAGCACTGGCAGCAACAATAGGATTAGTGGAGTGAGTTTATAGGGATATGAGCAACTGGGAAGGAAGACAGGGAAATGTACACTTAAAGGGGGGAAAGGAGCACTAACAGGAAGGTAAAAAGAAGGACTGGGAGGGTGACAGGAACACTGGGGCAGAAAAGGCACTGAGTTTGAAAGGAGCACGTGGGGGGTTGAAAGGAAGCACTGGTGGCAATCAAAGCAATGGGGCAAAAACAGCACTAGAATAGGAACATGGACCACAGTGAGGTGCTGTGGAACTGTGGAGCACTGTATACGGCCATGTGAGGCAGAAGGCCAATAGGCAGGGCCCATGCAATATTGGGTGGGCCTGAGGGAATACGGGATAAATCTGAGGGAGCACTAAGCACTTCAGAGGGAACAATGGGTGGATCCAAAAGAAAAGTGTAGTGGTCTGAGGGAGCATAAGGGAAGGGTGAAGGAGCATGGTGGGCGAAGGAGTACCGGGAAATAGAAGAACCTGGGAGGGAGCCTAAGGGGTACCGATGGTCTATGAGTGGGAGACAGTTAAACATGACCTCAATCCTTAGGTTCGGAGGGCCTGCTTCTAGCGGTTGAGAGTGAAAATGAGAACTTGGGGTGGGCAAGAAAGGTGGTTGAGAGGGGCACCTTGTAGAAAAGAAGGCATAAGGAAAATGGGCACATACTATGGCAAGACGTGCATCTCTCCTCCACTGTTACAGCAGGCTGTGGCTGCTCCAGCATTAAGAAGACACAAGCGGATGGAGTAGGAAAACAAAATGGAGGCAACGAAAATGTGAATTCATATTGCAAGTACTAATCAGAAGCACAATATTGTTCACAGAGCAGCGGAATGGCAAAGCAACCAACTTTAAGATTGGTATGCAAAAAGTCTGTGAGTGAGGTGACCCTTTATTCGACTTTGAATAAAAATCAACTCTAATTAAACCTTATACCAATTTGGATAGGTGTCTGTCTTTTCTGTGCCTTGCTTTCCATTGCGTCTGTTTTAGGTGTAAGGGACCCTTATGGCGAGTGGTACCCCTTAGGATTTTCTAAGCATTCCAAATAAAAATTCATGTCATTGTAGCTCAGAAAGTAAGGGGATGGGTTCCCAAATACACTGTGGGCAAAGTAATTAAGAACAGAGCTTCTAGACAGCCAGAAGTTAGAAAATAACACACTGAAAAACACGTATATTGGAAAGTGAACATTGGAGATATTTAATTCAGTAATTGCACTATTCCGAAAGAAGTTTTGATTATGTTTAGGTGGAAAGAACTAACAAATTAATGTTGCCAAATATTCTGAAAATGTCACACAATACAAAAACTGACCCTAGCAGGCTGACTAACTTCAATACATTTTCATTTTAAATATGTAAATACGTTTTCCTGAACTCCGGCGTCATATGGATTACACATTCTGGTCTGCCATGGACGCTGCCATTTTTTAAATGGTGCATAACTTTGGATGTGTGGAGGAATACTGTCTCTAGAAAGAACCAAATCACAATGAACGAGACAAGTGCCACTGAACCGGCGCTGAGGGGGTGGAAGTCGGGCTGCGTACAGAAGCCATATAGGCTGTTGGTTCTGTAAATAGTCTATTTCAGCGTTATTTCTTCATGTGCTATCCTGTATATCTTTACCTGCGTCATCTCTCCATTCCACGCAGCGCTCTCCCTTGTAGCAGATGTTTTGTGTGTAAAGTGTGCAGCTTGTTTTTCAGCAGTCCATTGGATGAAGTAAGTATATTTTGGACTTTTTAATTTACATTTAGTTCACTGGTTTCATTAGTTTTCAATGTCAATCTTTTCGCAGAAATGCTAGCAATGTTTAGATTATCCTGTTTTTCGGTGTTTTATTTTCGAAAAATCAAGATAGTTTCCCGAGATACATTTATACATAATACAGGGATTTAAAAAACATATTTTTAACAGGGGTGCGCACTCTCCTTGCACGTGATAAAAAACATGCCCTAAGGGGGGGATCCAGCCCATATAATGCCTTGAAGATTTACCACCCCCCAAAATGCTTCTCTATGCCTCTCTGTTATTTGCATCAAATCTCTACCCTCATATCTGACATTCTTACCACACACCCCAAACACTGGAAGTGTGAGAAATTCAGTGCCGGTCCAGAAAGGCCGGCCTTACAGAACTTACAGTATGCTCAGGTATCTTAGAAGGACCTAAGACCAGCTCATTGCTTATTTTGTAAGTATTTGACTGTCGATTTAAACTCAGTAGCAGAGGCAGGGTTTGGTGCCAGAGATGGGGCGAGGATCTTTTCAGGGGGCACCACTCCATACCTTTTCACTACTTTGCAGATACAGGGTGGCACATCAAGATCCACAAAAGGATCCGGGTCACCACCCCGGCCCCTGCCCTAGATCTGCCACTCTGTAACTTATTGAATCATTTGCAACGCACACAGAGAAGCAACCTCAAGCCCCAGCAGTTCCTTTGTCACATTGTAAACATGAAGCTAAAAGTAGGGTTTTGGTTTGAAAATGTACGTGCAACAGTCTTCGGTCTAGAGCATGTAACTTCTGGCAGGTTTGTAGCGTGTCTTCAGGAGCGGTCGTTTTTCTCTAGCCTTCTGCTCATCTCGTTGAGTTTCTTGAACAGCGCAAGTGCTGGGGCTGCTGTCCGTCGCACCCGGGTCTAGAAGAGATGGATTTTTCTCTGAGGATGGTGAAAAATCAAAGTCTGCCACCTAGAGGATCAAAACAGGGGTAGCAACGTCAGTCTAACGGTATCATTCTCTGCAACAGCTCCACAACATTGGGTTTATTGAAAACGAGAGGCACTCTCCATTAAATTACAGAACAAGTTACACTATCTTGTAGCCCCTGTGCAACACTGTATTATAGCAATAACCACCACACCTGCTCTGGGGGCTTCACCGGGTGGTAACGGCTTGGGGTTCTAAGCGAAGCGAGAATCTTAACGCTGGGCCCCAGTGCTTTTACCACCTGGTGAACCCCAAGACAGATGACCGATTGATATTTGCACCCTGAGGCTAACCCTTGGGGGACCAGGAGCAATACATTTATGTGAATCAGCGGATTGTGGCATGAGAAGTCAGAGTTCAGGTGCAGAACCCCACTTCCATTTCCATGGTGGCCATTGGTGGACCAGGGTGGGGCGCTGCACTTCTGGTCTGCAACAGGCAAGTGGGGGATGTCATGATCGGAGTGGGGGCCGGCGGATGCGTCCACTGATTGTGTTGCTCAGAACCCGGGCTTGGATTGTTAAATTCATCCCTGGTTTTTGAGCAACCTGTTTGGTTTATGCACCTGCCGATGGTACTAATTACTGGAGCAATGGAGAATGCTGAAGTTATCCATCACGTGATCCTCTGAATACAGAAGATATACACTCACGATTCCACGTGAAAACATTGTTCTGAAAAACATGTTTCATAATTTCCTATTAATTTGGTCGCTTTTTGAAAGCTGCCTTTTTCCCCCTATGTCCATTACCTGTTTTAACACATGTACTCCACTGCTTTCCTCCCTTACATTGCACTCTTCTCTAATATGTGTTGTAACCATTTAACACTTTCCCCTTTGGACAAAACATGTTGGGTCACCGTTATTGAGAAGGTCTTCGTAAGAAGGCTGTTTTGGAGAAGGTGTGCTAACATGCCACGCATGGACTGTGGTGAACCTCTAAAACCAGGTTTGTGAGTTAAAGGGTATTATATCATAGCATTTTTTTTAGGTGCATATGGCTGAAAAAACAACTTTTACACTATACAAAAGATCATGTAAAAGACAATGCATTATAAAATACATTCATTCAAGGTCATACCACCACATAATCACTATAAAACACAATAACATCTACATCACACATCCAATAAAATACCTATATAACAGCAATTAAAATTGTCCATCCACTCAATCCACAATTGCTTCTACCGAGCTTCTCTAGCACGATGTATGGTATTCCCTATGACGTGTGCCGCTCCATCTGTTACCAAGGATCCAGCAGAATAAAGACTAGACCAAAATTGGTCATGAGGGATGTGCTTTGTAGTAGATATCAGTGAGGAACAGCCCTTTTCATATCTACGAGATAATACATTACAATCGGGTAAAATGTGTCTGGCTGTCTGTCTCTGATCATTGCACAGCTGACACCTCCTCTCATCGTAAGGGGCACCGTACCACGAACCCACATATTCAAGGGTAGGAAGTATATTGAATCAGAGTTGCATAAAGGAGCGCATCAATGTTTCACTACACAATATTACAAGATAACTCTGAGGCTTCCCTAGAACAAAGTGCTGAGTGCTAGAAAGTGCGTAACACTTGAGCCCAATCTCTCAATGTTGGTAATCAGATCTCATTCCAGGTCATTACATTTCAGTTTCTTAAAATAAATAGTGGAGTTTATCCTATCCCTGGCATCAAGTTCCAATGTGATTGCTTTATGGAACTTCTTCACTGTGTTTTTTAAATCCAACATGGATTTATTTCTTCGGTGAGACAAAGAAATCCTCTGCAATCAATTTAAACAATGATTTGCCCGTGCTATTGCTATTCCATGATCGCAAAATGCAATTCTCAACATTGGATCGTCCAGAGGGTGGTCAGTAACGTGGGACCAAGCTCACACCTTATAGCTTCCACTGGACCTGCCAATGAAATCCTTAATACACTCCTCCATAATATACCCTCAGCCTTATTAAACAAGGATACATATTTCTCTCTGCAAGCGTCTCTAGGCCATATAATATACCCAAAATGATGCTCATTTTGTAGATCTGTAGATAAATATTTATCAGATGTCCCTCTCTCCTACTAGGGAAGCCATTAATCAAATTCCATTCTGTGTTCATTATTCCCTGTTCATAATAGGTTTTAGTAGGGAGGTTGATAATAGGTATCCCTAAAAAGGATAGGAATCCACTATCTCCAAGGGGAACCCTGCAATTTGGCAATTATAATGGAATTAATTCTTAGTCTTGCCCCCATTCACCATAATCTTTGTTTTATTCAATTACATTTTGAATGATTCCTCTTGGCGTGAACACATCATTCAATCTGTACCAATAGGGGTACAGTCAAGAATCACCCTATTGCCCGTGTAGGCCAACCAGGATAAGGGCTCAGCTCTAATTTTTGGGGGTATATTACAGTGATACTTAAGGCCCTTTTCTAAAGCAGCAATATAAATCAGGGGTATATAGTACCAGGGCCAAAGCACAGCCCTGTTTCAAACCGTGATTGGTAGAAATGGGCTGGGTTAGATGTCTCTAAAGATCAGGCCTGATCTGTACTGTAATGTCAAAGTATATTTGTCTTATAAAGTGTAGTACTACTGGATCAAGTCCACATATTTCTAATTTATACCACAGAATATGTTGATGGACACAATTGAAAGCTCTCATATAATCGATAAAACATGAATATAACTTTTTATCTACATCCTTGTGAGTGTTGGCAACACGATATCTAAGGGCCCAAATGTTATCCAACATGCTCTGGCCACTTCTAAATCCTGTCTGCTTCCAGAAAAGTATCCTACTTTCTTCAATCCACTGGTTGACTTTCTTTAGCAATAAAGGACTAGAGGTGGAGGGGTAAGCTTCCCTTCAGTCACAGTAAACCAATAGAATGACGTACCAAATGAGCTCCGAGCATAGCAATCTTACTAAGCCTTCCACAAAGCCCTGAAAACATGCCTCTTCCCCTAACCCCTGATGAGACACTTATACTCGCCCAACCCCATTGGTATTACTGTCTGTCTTTTGTGTCGTATGCAATGTACTAAGCTCTGTACAAATGTAACTGGTCTGCAACAGCGCTCTAATGCCCCAGGGCTTAGGCTGTGGGGTGAAATAGGCCTGCATGCCATAAGGAAAAGGTCAGAGTCAGTAATGAAGTCTCCCTAAAAGAAAGGCCTGCCCTGAACTAATGTGGAAATGAGGTCCTGTACTTTCAAAGTGAAAAGGAGTGAAATTGGGACTCAGAATGTAAAGATATTTAAAGACGCCAACTGCCTGGCATAAGGTAAAGACACCTTGCAAGGTTTGCAGAAATTATTGGAGAGCTGAAGTAACATCCTCAGAAAGTACAGTCCACAGAACCCTTAATGGGATGGCAGCATTGTGTGCAGAGATTGCAGTGCAGCAGATTGATGTCTGTCCTGAACTTTAAATAAAATGAATAATTCTGTTTCTCTTTCTCTTTAAACTAAAGTAATGTGTGCAAGACTGTACAATATGAACTTGGTTTCTGCCCATCATGAGCCCATCACAGACGAGACAACATTGTACAGAATCTATAAGGGGATGTTGAACTGCAGTAAAATGAAGGCTTTTTCACAGCTGAATCTTAACAATGACATTTCAATGTTGCCTCTAAAGTGACACTAAGCACAGCGAGATGTGCACTAAAGCCTCTAAACCTGGAATTATGTTGCCCTTTCATAACCCCTGTGTGCAGGGAACTACTTTGCAAGGGTTTTACATGTTAAAATTGTGTGCATTTCCAAGAGTTCATTTGAAAGTGAAATGGAGTTAAAAGGCTGTGTTGGCTAAGTGGGGGCAGGCCTAATCTTGGTTTTCTTTCTCTCTCTTTGCTTGGTATTTCTTCTAATGTGAAACTGAATTCTTTCCTTTGGTTGGCCTGGAAACCAAGAGAGGCCTGTAGCTTCAAACAGGAGTGCTTATTTTGAAAATATAGCTTAAATACTTGTAGAGATCAAATTTGCATTGTGGGCAAGATAAAGGCAGCTCTACTCCCCAGCTTTTATGACCTAGGGTACTTAGACCACAATAAACCTTGCCTTAGCTGACAATTACCTCCTGGAAGGTGCCAGCTAATCTCAGCACAGGACCCCTCTTAACGTTGCAGCCAGGAAACAGGCACATGGCAAGGGGGGTGGGGGAATCAGGCTAGGAGTAATTGTGAATGTCCATTGTGTAAAATGGGAGAAATGTTTCTTATTGTATAATATTGGCAATATTTGGCACACCGTAGTCATGTTAGGATTTCTGAAAAGGTGTCAGTGAGCTGCTTCTCGCCAGCTAAAAATGATTTTGATGAGACCAACATACCAAAAGTTATTAATTAAAACTTAATGTGGCCCTCCGTATGAACGTGAGAACCATAAACATTTGAGAAAACCTGCAAAATATGATTCATATTCCGCCCACCGAGCACCATATTTTTCACAGATATAGTGCTGGAGTAAATGAGGAAAATATGTAGATCTGCATAGGAATGACATACAAACTTCTAAGTAGGGTCATTGGACTCAAGGCAAAATATAGTGTTCGAATATGCCGTCATATGTGTCAAAATATGAAGATTAAGGGCACTTGTCATGCAGTGATATTTCTATGTCCTGGAATCAGACCAAGCCCCCACGTCGATGGAAGATGATGGATAGTTCTCCTCCCCTGGTGCCCCAAAACATTTCTACATTTTCTGGAGCTATCAGCCCACAGATGGGAGTGGACTTTTAGACATTATCCAATCCTTCTGCGGGAACTATAATACATTAGTGATGTCATTTTCCCTACAAATAAGTCACCCCACCTCAAATCAGGACTCTTCCCACTAAATCCTGAGGTGAGCAGCTGGTGAAATCGGGAGTGAACATCCCAGCACAGTGAGGCCTAGCTTGCAGTGGAGCCAGGAGGTTTAGTAGCTGACTTGGGACCCCTTGGAGGAAAGAGGGAATCCTTGACTGATCCCCTTGACTGTCCTTTCAGTGGTGCTCTGGCGCACCTGATGTCCAATCTTGCCCTCTCCTGTAAGTATAAATACCCCAAGCCATAGAATGCATAAGCCCTATACTCTTTCAGCATGTGTTAATCTTCTGTATGTAAACAGTATTAGATAGTGAAACCAAACATCAAGGCAGGTATCCACTAACCTGCCTTGCTGATCTTGAATGAGGATAGTGAGAATTCCCCTGAAAATTCTACCACCCTCCCTCCTTAGCAAACCAGGAGAGGAGGGGGGAGTACTCCCAGGGAAACCCTCTGGGGCAGAAAACCCTGCTCTGGATTGGAGGTAGATCTTCGGAGGTTCGAGGTTCTTCAGGACCTGGAGCTGGACTCGATAGGTGGACGAAATTCAATATTCCAGATAGATTGGAGGATTGTGGACGAAGTGAACCACCTACTACAAGATAAGCGACAAGAAAAGTCAGAGTTATGCAAGTGAAGGCTAGGATAGATATAAAGTATGAGTCGATAATTAGAACCCCCTACCTAAAAGGAAGTGAACTGAATTCTCAGTGATTATCACAGGAGCTGCTTATGGGAACCCACGGGAGTCCTCGAACTGTATTGCGGGGAAAGGAAGCAGGTAAGAAGAGAACGAAGGAAGAATGATATAAGAGAAGGAAGTTCTGAATTGCCACCTACTGGAGGGCTGGAATGGCAATGCTGCAAGGATACGTGTTGCCTGGTCAGCGGACTGGCTACGGGATGAACCCAAGTGCTGCCGGAAGGTAAGACAGATTAATAAAGATTCTAGAATTCAAAACAAACAGCGGAAACGAAATAAGAATTTACTACCTCACAAAGGCGAGTGGTTTAGGGCAGGAGTGTTTCTGAGGCGATAGGGAAAAGACTCATCCGCGGGAAGCTAGGAGCGACTCTTGGTTCGAATTGGATCAAGAGTTAGTGAAATTCCTGATGTTGGATACTGGGCAGTATTTGGAGAGCGCTGGTAATGGTTCATCCGTTCTAAAGCAAGAAATAAAAGGTTAGGAAGCAGAATAAGCAGAGGAAGAATTCCCTAGAAATCGTACACTCATGGATGCGTCAATCTGAAAAGTAGCGATGCGTTGAGTTGCTGTTCAGCGACCGTTATATGGTATCACATGACTTCTCTCTGTCGCCGATAACGTGAGTGCAAAGGCTGCACCTCCCACTACAGCACGAAAGGGAAACTCCACCGCCATTTTAGGAGAAGCAAATAGCAATGAATTACTATGCTTGTCGCGGTGCCACAGTGACCATCGCTGGTAGTAGGATGTAACAGCATTGCCATAGAGATTCCCCCATGGAAATATACCCTCTCTTATTTGCCTGTGGATTTTATTCAGTTTCCCATTGAAGAATCTCTTATTTGCTTGTGCATTTTAGTCATTTTCCTATTGAAGAATCCTTTGTTTGTCTGTGCATTTTAGCCAGGTTCCATTGAAGAATCCCCATTTGCCTGGTAGATCCTTAATATATTTTTATAAGTAAATCAATTAATTCCCTGTGTATTTAATGGGATTTGTAGCGTGGAAATTTCAAAACCCACCATCTCTTCCCAGTCATTATGAATGTTATAGTCATAATGTGTTGCCCAAAGGAATTAATCCCATTGTGATCTGAGAAACAAATGTGTCCCTGTGTTTAAGTTGTGCCCTGCTAAACGAATTTACATCTGCAACTGTAATTTCCCCTTGCTCTGCCATCCTAGCCCAAAACCGATTTTCTTTTTGGGAGCTATTTCCTTTCCCAGAGCCTACCTGTCATTTGCATCTGTCATTCTACCCAAAAACACAATTTTCCTGCTGTGAGCTACCCCATTGGCCAGAGCTTGCCTGTCATTTTAAGCATCAGTGAAAACAAATTCCCATTTGCATTTTTCTGTCCCATTGCCCATTTGTTGAATATCCTAAAAAACGATGTTCCTATTCCCCCTGGTGTGCTGGCTAGTATTCTGTAAAGCCCTGCCTGTCTTCTAAGTGTAAGCAGTATGAATTTCCTTCTGTTCTGTCCCATAGCAGTTTTGCTAAATAATTAAAAACCCATTCTTTCATTGTGCTCTAAAACAAATGTTCCCCTTCGTTGCTGGCTCCCTATATTGTTTCTGTGGGCACCACCCCAAAACCGATATTTCCCCTATATTCCTACTCCCTGCCACTGCCTTCCATTCAAAGGAATCAAGTCCAATTGATGTTTGGGGGTTGAGTGTCGCAGGGGGAGTGCTTAACTACTGTGCTATCATTTTGTGTGGAATTGTTCTTTTTCTGTTTTGTCATTAAAAAGGAAGTATTTGTAACAGTATATTTCAATCGGGTCGCTTTATAGAGGTCATTGCATTTTCGTGTTGCCACAACATTGGTGGCTACTGTCATTTGTTGATTCTCATTTGAAATTAAATAAGAAATTAATAAAATATTTATTGATAGACACCGGCATGGTTCCTAGTCCATTGTGACATGGGGTGCGTGTGGAGGTTGGGTGAGAGGCGGGTTGGAGGCCTTCTAATAAAAAAGAATCCGTGTTGTAGAAATAAAAAGTGTTTTTATTGTGCGCCCCATTCAGAGCCGGAGAAGGAGATAATATATTGTGACAAGGTGCTTTACAAATGGAAAACATAAATAAATAAATAAATAAATAAATAAATAAATAAACAAATAATGTGGAAAAGATCTTAAATCCTGAATCAATCATTGACAGAAGCCGATATTACCCAGGATCAGCCCTATCCCCTTTTTAAACATTGGCATAAGAATGGATTGTTTCCTGCTATCTGCAATATCTCTAATGTTCCAAACTGTTGTAAAAATATTATAAAAATAATGTGCCCAAATTTCGGTATTCCATTTAATGACAACATTCACAATGCTGTCTGGACCGGGTCCCCGCAATGCCTTAAGTTGATTAATAACCAGAGCTTAATACGTGGGGTTGTTTGCCAGGGCTCAGCTCTGGCACTTATTTCTGAGCCCCAGCACTTATTGTCTCAGACTCAGTTTGTTTATGAAGCGATGATAGTCACTGCATCCATCAACCACAATGAGCAAATGTGAGCTGTTGTTTAACCCCAAATGTGTCAACACTGTGTGGAGCAACTGTGGGTGGTGGCAGCGATGGTGGTGAACTGCCCGCCCGCAGTGTCAAAGGCGTGCTAGAAACTATTTGGGCCCTGGCACTTATTTTCTTAGAAATTAAACACTGTTAATAACCATCAGTATGTCTTCAACATCCAAAAAGGGATCAGCATGGTCCATATAGTGAGTATCCTTTGCTTTAAAATACTCAGTATCTCCACAGCAATCAAGTTCTTTAATATGGGCGACCTACAGTTTGTCCATAATTGGGTTTACCTCTTTCCCCATTTCCTCTGTTTATTGGGTCCTCTACAGATGGTAATATTTGTTACTGCATTGGATCTAATCATGTGGAATATTAAACTTCAATCAGAATTGAATGAGTCATGTTTATACATCCTTATCCAGTTCTTATAATTAGAGTATAGATGTACAATCTTTATAAACTTCTCATCCTTGCTGAGTAACCTAATTATAGTGCACACCAAAAGCAAAACATGTATTCTCTGTGGGATTAGTCCAAAAATGCCAAATAAGAGATATTGGGCTTCATTACAACCCTGGCGGTAGGGGGTTAACGGAGCCGGTAGAGTTGCCGGCCCCGTTAACCCACTACCACCTCATTACAAGATCTGCTAGCGGGACCCGCTAAGAACGCCTGGTAAAACCAGGCGTCCTTAGCAGGGCCCGCGAGCAGACCAGGATGCTAACAACGGGCCCGTCATTAACGGCTGTAATGGGAATGGGGATGTACCGGGTCCGGGTTCCCTGAATGGGGAAATACCAGGCCCTCCAAGGTCGGAATGGCCCGGTATTTCCCCATTCAGGGAACCCGGACCCAGTAAAGGGATTCCCTCTGGATCCTGTGAAGAAAACACAACTCAGTAAATGAGTACAGAACTCCCTGGCCAAGTTCATCTTGGTCTGAAATGCCTAATCTCATAACCTCAGAGTTATTGTCCCTTCACTGGTTACTAGTGAAAAAGGAAATCGATTTCAAGACAAGCTTGGGCTGGGCCCAAAAAATATTCCCTGGTACCAGAATGTGGGTGTCACCACATTTATAAATTGCAATTCATGTCTGTCCATGAGTAAATGTTGGAGTGGTTCCCTGGAGCACATTTCTTTGGAGATAGTTTTAGAAAAGGGTGCATTGTATAGTATATTTGAGAAGAGATATTTAAAACAGCAACACAATTAAGTGACCCTTTTTGGCTCAGTAAAATGTCCCATACTGGAGTGTCTGGCTGATCCCTTTGGTATTCCCCTATTGATGTGTGGGCCAGTCTAAGCCTGTTGTGCCAATTTACGTCACAGAAGCATTCACATTGCATTAGCCAACCAGATGGATCTCCTTCAGGTCAAGCTATAAAAGGTTTTAGGGTAGATGTCACCACAATCTCGGCTCTTCACTTGGTAACTTTCTTCTGATATCACACAGACTTGCTGAGGACTGTTTGTGTTTCAAGAATTCTCTGAAGACTCACCTGTTTCAAACGGTCTACGTCATATGCAACAGCACTGGCCATTGCACAGGTCAAACTCTTACTGTGGAGGGGCCTGGTATCCCCTTCCCCGACACTCCACTTGAAAGTTGTGTCCTGGTCATGTAGAGCAAAACAAAAAACGTCAAAAATATATAAGTGAAGCAGCCAAATAGCCAAAGCCTTGTACTCAATCCATACCTTCTGCAGAGGAAAGACATTGTTGGCTTTTGTGGGATCTATAAGCTATATAGAATCGTATGTGGCCATTGGAAACACAGATAGAGGGAAGCATATACACCATTGGTGACCAAAGCTTGAAGCGTGAACTGATGAAATCCCTTGTATAGGGGCAAAGAACAGCATTTGTGTGTCTGTCTTTCATTCTTGCTTTTTTTTTAAAATTTGTGGCTGCATGTTGCAGGCATCCGCAGCGTTAATATTTTCATTTCTCTGGTGTGACAGTGAAATCAGCCTCATTGGCCAGTTTCATTGGTCAGCTGAAGTGCCTGTAGTGTGGCATTCACCCCATTATGGGGCAGTGTTCATCATTGTCTGTATTGTGTAACATGGGAGGGTGTATGTAGTTGGACAATTTTGAGAACATATGGGAGTAAACTATTTTAGTTTAACAGGATTCTGGTTCTGAGAGAATAGAGTCAGAGAAGAGTGGTGGAGCAGCGCTTCGGGCAGAGATCCCACTGAAATTCATTTGGGCTATGAGTTTTTAATATTAAACCCCTAGGGCTCCCTTCTCTTTAATATAACAAATGTATATATATTTTAAAAACCAGCTATATGTTTGGCGTTGTGGCAGTTAACATGACCCCTCAAGAGAGAGAATGCCATAATACTACACTATGTTTAGCCCCAGGCACTCTTTGGGCACTGATTGTCCGAGAAATTGACCGACTCTTTCCGACTGACGAATAACAGTGAATGCCTATAAAATGTAGGAGGAGAAGTGTTTGCAGGTTTGTTATAGTGGTCAATTTTATAAGGTTTCTTCAGTATGCTTGTGTTTTGTAGATTGCTCAGAGGTACTCTTCCTTTTCTCACCTTCCCCCAGTGGCTCACTGTCTCCAGAGCCCTGGTTCTCTCAAGGCTGGACTACTGCAACAGCAGCCTCTTTCTCAACCTTCATGCCTCTGCTCTGCGCCCTCTACAACTCATCCAGAATAGAACTGCAAGAGTTATCCTTACCCTCAAGCCCAGTGATCGCATCTCTCCAGTGCTGAAATTCCTTAACTGGATCCCCGTGGTTGCAAAGATCAAGTTTGAGACCCTCTGCATTGTCCACAAGGCTTTCTGGGGCCTGGGACTTACATATCTGCAACACGTCCTACCTAAATACTGTCCTCCCCGAACCCTCTGCTCATCTACCTCCAACCTTCTGCGAGTGAGCCGGTTCTCCAAGTAGAGATTTAGAGGGAGATCGTTATCCTCTGCAGGAACCTCCCGTGTGGGCGGGAAAAAGACTGATATGCAAATGGATATTTCTCATCTGTGAAAGGTACAGTGGGCAAAAAGCAGATGGCTGTGAACTCTCAAAGTTGTTAATAACCACTGAACAGGTTATCATGCACCTGCTACCTTTTTTGCATCTATACATTACCCCTGCACTTTGCCTACCCCGTGGCACCAATGCTTGTGTCTGCATGTTTAAAAACAATATCTCGGAACCTGATAACAACATGTTTGTGAATTCAAACTTTTAATGCAATAGGGTTGTGAACTCCAGTTGCTATTGTATGTTTGCACAACTACGCAATGTCTGATCAATGACATGTAAACCTACTTTAGATATTTTTCACTGTTTGCTGCTTAAACATGTATTATTGAAGAACAATTGCAGATATTCCTGAACTGACTTTATCTACATTTTTTATCCCTGTGTTTCTGCAAACTCCTACCTCCCCCACCCAATCCCCCTCCCAGTTTTCTGTCAACTATTATACTTCAATACTTTTTGTTATATCTGGTCCATGAATGACTAATTGAATGCACATGGAAACTGGCAATCTTTAGTTTTGAATTTTGTTTTACTCTTAAGTTGTAATTGGCCCTGATTGGACAAAGACACTGCCTTGTTGAAACATGTGTTATCCAAAAGGGCACCTTGTTATTATAAGATTTTTGCAAGGTGTGCCGTGCTGTATATTTCTGGCACACTATGCAATTTACAATAAATTTGGCGTGAACCACTCCTCTGCGATCATTGCAGCAAGACTCTGTTGGTGTGCGTTGGGTAGTGAAGCTGCTCAGTGTCACCTTCAATAAAGCTAGAGGCATAACTGGCTTTCCAGTACTGTCTTGTCTGCACTGGTCTCCCTCTGAACTCGGGCACAGGTCCCTGCTTGTCCAGCTTCAATCCTGAACTGCCTCTTGGCTACCCTGTATCTGTAACCCTACAGTCCCCTCTCGTGCTTATTTGCCACCCGATGGCTGCACTCTTGTTTTTTTCTCCATTGTCCCGCACTTCTCCATCCTCCCCCTACCCTCAGCACTTCTCCTCCCCTTTGTTGCTCTTGCACGATCTGTATGACACAAGGGCTAGTACGATTGTTGTTTTGTTCTCCCTTTTGTTTCCCTCTCCTTGTCTTGCTGCGCCTAGAAACACTTGTGTGCTTTCACGTTATAAATGCCATATCGTATCATATAGCCTCAGCGGGGGATAAGGAACCCCCCTATTGTCTTTCATCAATCCCGTTCTTCCTGTGCAGCGCAACCTTGCAACTCAATTAACTGTACAATGGACAACATATTAAAACCTGCCTGCATTAGCATCTATCGTTCTGACCCTTGCTTAACATCTTCTAATTCAAAAAAATATTTGGGAAATATGCAGCTCTTTTGGCCTCGACATCTGCGCCTTTGTTTCCACTAGAAACCTGCTCTGCCCCTTTAGTATGGGCTGCACATTTCACCATGGTAATAGCCAATGGGAGCTTTAGTACTTTATTGAGCTTGCCCAATAGAGACGGATGTTGCACCGGAGGAAGCCTCTCCTTTTCCAACATGACAGCCCTGCATGTACGGTTGTCATCACGTAAGCGGAGTCAGAATACACTGTCACTTCATCATCTTCAAATCTCTGAAGCGCTACGATGAGCGCCACTAATTCTGTAGCCTGCACTGAACAATTTGAAGGGAATCTCCCATTTGTCACTACTTCAAATTCACCATTCTTTTTTAACTCCACTACTGCCATCACAGTATGCTTTTCGCCAGTCGTTTGGTCAATTTTCAAACGAACATCAATTAAGAACTTTCCCTCCTCCAAGAGCATTTGCTCTAACATGGGGAATATCATCATAGAATTCAGTATACATTGTGTAGTCATGTATATATTTGTCCTTTCCTACCAGTTCTGCTATAAATGTTGCTGGATTCACTATTCTGCATCTAACAATTTTAATTTCTGGATTTGAAATAATTACTTTGTATCCAGATGCTCTTTGTGTAGTCAATGTATTTTTAGGTTTCTCCAAAATAGCAAATAGGGAGTGCTCGACAAATAATGTTATTGAGCATCCCAGTGAAATACTGGTGACATTCTCAATTGCGAAAGCAGCAGCTGCTAACACTTGTTTGCAAGGATAATTCCCTTTTTTTGCTGGGTCTATAATCCCACAATAATAGGCTAATGGTTTGTGTCCATGTCATAATGTTGGCTTCTGTTTAAGTACTGCTGACATCACTTCTCAATTTGAATGTGAGAATAAGTCAAAATCTTCATTATAGTCTGGTATTCTTAACACAAGAGCTTTGCAAAACGCTCTTTTTAATTATTAAAGCAAAATGATCTCAAATATGCCTTCATCTGCTTCCCTGGAAATGGGATACTGTTTTGCACGTATTAAAATTGCTCCTGATTTAAAGTTGATTTTAACTTCTCCTGCTCCACTCAACAGACTGACGTCATATGGACTGCTAGTCCATAAAATGTTTGGCACCTTTTCTAAGTCTTCCTGAAAAAATGAGAGTTTCTTTTTTTACCAATGCCATTCCCTCTGATATTTCTGTGTTCTCAATTTTCATCCAAGAAGTGAGACTTATGAAAAATCCCAATTCATCATCCGAATATTCATCTCTAAACAAGTCTTCGTCTGTGAAATCTGTTAATCTGTATCCTTCCTGAGGACTATTACTGTAATCCATGTTCTTCTATCATCATCTGTCCCATGAACAGCCACCTTTTTGTGATTTACCGCTGCAGCCTCTAACTCTATGGGAATGACCTGTCCCTCCTCATCATCCATAGGTATTTCTGGTATAAACAAAAATTCATCAGGAATTCTTAATATTTTCCTTGTCAATCCAGGAATCCATGTCAACAAAATATTTACTCCTTACAAACATATTTCTGCATGTAAACAAACCCCTTGTAATGCTTTTTGGCCTGTAAAAGCTAGTATAAGCTCCCTCACATATATATAATGTATCCCATGGAGTTGAACACATTATCCCTTTGTCAGTAAAAGATATTGTCATGTTTAATTTTGTCATAAAGTCACATCCTAATATGTTAATCGGTGTCTGCGCACAGTACATTAGTGGCATTGATACAAAATATTTACCTATAGAAAGTGGTAATTCATCAGTAAAAGGAACTAAACGTGTGTCCCCAGAGAATCTGTGTACATTCATGGTGACCCCAGACATTGAGTATTCACGCTCTCAAACACAGGAACGAGTTGCTCTTGTATCCCCAAGGAACGAAAATGTTTTGCCTCCTATCATAAAGCTGACCCTAGGTTTTGATTGTGGGTCTGGGTTCACAGATAGTACTGAACACAATAAGTCACTCTGTGGGCTTTCCTATTGTGGATAAAATTCAACACTGTACCCATAAAAGGATTCCCCCCTACTCCTGTCATACTCCCTATCCTGGGTGTGGACACCTGTGGAGCTCCTGTATTCACCTTCCATTGTGGTAATGTTGCTTGCGGCACCAGTGTGTACTGTAGATGCTGTGTCTGTACTTGTTGTGCTTGCATTTGTACTTGCTGTGGTTGCCCTTGTGGCAACTGTGTTTGCTTTGGAATCTGCTGTACTTGCTGTATTTGTGCCACGCCTGTCTGATACTGTGTGTGATCATGGGCATAATATTCCTGTGGTTCTGTATTGTACTGCAGAGAATAGCCCATCCCCCCACTTGGAGCTTGCCAGTTCTTTTGCATGCCTCCTCCTCTACTTCTACACATTCGAGCTATATGTCCTGTTCGCCCACAATTCCAACATTGCTGTGGTTGTCCCCCATTAAATCCTCCTCCCCCTTGAGGACTTTGAAATCCACCTTGTTCTCTAGGTTCATTCCCTCTACCACATGGCCAAAAGTTGTACCCACTCTGATCCATAGGGTGTACTACATTGCTTTGCTGGACTGACTGTGATTCTTGTGTGGCAATGCCTTCACCACTTGTCAATACTGTTCCTTTTATAGAAAACCTTGACCATTTCTTCTGAACTAACTTTGCCTTCTCCTGCTTTCTATTTTCAGCTTTCTTCTTATTTTTTTCTTGCAACAATAGACAATGATGTGCAATAGTCAACTGTTTTTCTGGGCATGGTTTCGCATCCATCCCTACCTGTTTCTTCATTTGCCATTGTACTGGCTCAGGCAGTCCCTGACATGAAATATGATAAAATAATGCCACTGTTTTATCCATGGTTCTTTCATCTTGAGATTCCAACGTTCCTGAATCTCCAAAATAAAGCCAACAGGATCTTTGTCCACTCCCATTGTCCTTGTCATAATCACACCCATTTGTGATGTGTCAGGATAATGTACTCTAACGCCCTCCATATGTATGCCCTGTAATTATTAAATGGCGCTCCGTTGTCTGTCGAGTTCTGTGCAGTCACACTCGCATATCCTGCTCGTCTCCAAATGCTGTCTGCTCTCTCCCCTAGAATAGCTGGCAGGCCTTTTACATAACCTACTGCTAGCGTCATTCCCGCTGTCATTCTTTCTAATTCATAAATCCATTTTCCTGAACACACAATTGAACTAGGTAGTTTACATTTCAAATTTTTCTTGTCCATTTGTGGCCATGGAATAGATTGTGGTCGTCCTCCGCTTTTCTATAAAACGGGAATTGTGTAAAACCTGGTCCAAAATCATAACCCCCTATACTTTGCGTCTTCCATGTGGGGCTAGTCTCACCCATTCATCTTCTTCCTCGCAGTGATCTTAACCTGCTTACACAAGGTGGAGAAATATCCCCTGCTCTACACAACCATGCTGGTGGTTGTTTAGAACATGGTGTAGGTTCTGGCGTTTTTTTTCGGGTCTTCTAAATCTGACCACTTTACCCCTCTCGTTATAGTCGGATCTATTGAAAAACTGCATGCGCCTTCTCTTTGCGCTTTCTCATTCTCCTCCCTCTCTTCGTCTGACACCATTATACCTGAACTGGTATGGCTTTTATCCCTTTCCTCATCGTCAAAATGTAATCTATTTAGAGACAGCGTTATATGCTCGTCCATCAATGCATTATTCGATCTATCTCCTTTTTCCTTCGGTGGAGATCCTTTGACACTTCCCATAGACTCATTAGCACACTTCTCTCACATTTGTCTATACAGATCCTCAATCCTTTTCCATATGCCTTCTGCCTCATGCTCATTAGCCCATGTCTGCATTCTCGGTATCCCTTGCAGCTCCCTGCAGGGCTGGTGTGATCCACTCTCTTCTTCCCATTGTTCTCCTGCTTAAATGGGTATCATACTTCTATTAAGATGATCTATTTCATCATCTCCTTAGCCCTACTCCTTCTCATTTCTTCTTCCCTTCTCCTCATCTCTCTAATTGCTTCTTCCTCTTGCCTTCTTTGCTACCTACGGTTTTTCAATATTTGGGCTTCTGTTTCTTTACGCTTCTTCTCTTCTAATCTCTTTTTCTCTTTTTTCTGTTTGTTCATACCTTCCTCCTTTCACTTCCTATCTTTTTCTTTCTCTTCTGTGTATGACCTTGAACTTCTGTGTAGTCCATCCTGCAGCCGTCCATCCAGCTTCGCTTGCCAAACTGTTTGCCGCCTGATACTCGCAGCTGGCTCCCATCTTGAACTCAGTCACAAAAGCTGCAAAGTGCCTAAAAAGACTCAACCCTGTTGAGCACAAGAACACCTACAAGCACAAGGTACATTGTGGTTCTGTCCCCCTGATGCTTTTCCGAAGGCCCCTACCAACATTTTACGACTCATTGCTCCCTTTGTGCTGAAACCAAGTATCCTAGAACTGTTGCAATGATTTACTATGTCGACTACCCACCTGTCAATATACAGAGTGCATCTCTTTTCCTTCTTTAAAAATGTCTGTCCTCTGCATTCTTTTACACAGTGTGTTGTATTTCGTAGTGTTGCTAGAACTGTCTGCTGTTTTCATAATAAAGTAGATATTTGTATACAAGCTTGACTGAAAATTCCCTTTTATCATTGGGTAATAACCGTATTTTCGCTGTGTTGCAACTAACCAACAATCCACAACCTTTCGGAGTTAAGCCTGCCATTCCATCCACGTTACCAAAATTGGACATGGAGTTTTATAATTGACTTGTGTTCCAAACTGTTCCGATCCCTTCTGGTGTACTGGAGGTGTGGGGCTGATTGATGGTTTAGAAACCAATATTCATCCCTGGACCACTGTTGTCTCGGAAGTTGATTCATCACACTTCCCTATACCGTCTCACTGATGTAATTTAACCTTTTGGAAATACCTACAGTTAAGTAGAAGCAGAAGGAAGCAAAGGAGGGTTGAGGATGACCGTGAAAGACAGGAATGTAGCTTCAGCAGGCACTTAACTGCTGATGCACCAACATCTCAATCAAGAATTAGTCAGTATTTCCATCTACAATCTGTATACCCTGTCTTCAACCCACTCCCCATGTCCATCCAAGGGTACCCCTAGTAGTCTATCCTACTAATTGTATCAATATCATCGTACTGTATTATTGTAGCCCTGTGTGGTACAGCACTCTGTTGCTTTACGGCTAGGTCCACCCTATACATTATGTACTGAAACTCATCCCAAACAGCACATTAATGTTTTGTTAATTAAAGAGATCTGCAATCCCAATGGAATTAACCCATTAAATGCAATTGCTGCACTCAAATTATTATCAAGACAACCTTTTTGTGTTGGCCATACGGTGGCGCTATAAGCGGACATTAATGCATTGGAGTACTGCAAGGGAGAGATGGCATATGAGGAGGGACACAATGATTGTAGGTGTTGTTTGAGTATATACCCATTCATTGTCTGGTTATGACTTTTCTAATCCCTATGGCAATTCCCACCCACTTCCTGCCCCTCCCTGTCCAAACCACACCATCTTGGGTTCTCTTTGGGCTAACTTTATCAACCCTTAAAATAAAACTTTGCACTTAAAGTGCCTGCCCGGGTTTTTTCAAACTACCTGCGGAAAGCCAATGGTTTAATTCCCACTTGATTTATAAGCCGTATGCGTGTCCTTCACTGAAGTCCTGTTAAAAACAAGAATTGGCAAAGCTAACAGTTTCAGTTTGTGTATAGGTATTAGATATACATTTCCCGGGCACTGCTATCATATGGCCAGGTACAGCACCATTTTCAATCTGTTGTGATTAATGTCCACTTAGTAAAATTATGGCAATGCCTGGCAAATACCTTTTCCATATCGATACACAAGCCAAAACTGGGTGCATTGCCAATGCTTGTTATTTAATGCACAGAACTTGAACGACTTCGTGAAACCGATTTCAATTTTTTAAGGAGATTTTAAGAACGATGTAAATGAGGTGTGGTGGAAATATAACATTTTAATGGGACAGGGTGACTTGTACTTTATGCTGGGCCATTCACTCACAATCCATCACATAGAGGGGCCAACCTTTATGTCGGTTTCGCCAATCTAGGGCACCCTAGAGCAGTGAGTACCAGTTTCCAGTGGCCTTTTTAGAATACTTTGAAAACCAAGTGTCATATTTTTACAGTGACTATTTGCTAATTTCTATATACAAACACATGCGCAGTCATCTAACATGCCAATTATAGCCTGAAAAAAGAATGTTGCGATTGCCTTTTATATTCTTTCAAGTTGTATTCCAGGGAACATAATTAATTGTTCCTATATGTGTTGCAGACCATTCAGCGTTACTCCTTTTAAATATTGTTTTTTTCTTTTCCAAACAGATGCAAATTCTTTCCTTTTCTGCACACTCCTGTGGATTGGGGGCACCTCGGTTTCTAGAAACAGAATGACGCAGGTGTAAAACCTATTGATCTTTTTTTGTCTTCTTTTTATAAATCTCGACCCTTTCAGGCATTGCTTCTTGAGGTGTCGAGGCAGCCTGCATTTCTGGCACTCCTACCCGGGGCTACTCTCTCCCTTCCACTCTCATCTGGCACACGCTTAGATCCCCCCCTTCAAGCGCCCACAGTACCATCTGCCTAACATGCTGCTCACAGCAGGGTCTGCTACAAAGAAGCCCCGAGGCCATCCTATGTAGGCTGCCAGGCACCAGCAGCGTGGCCTGCCCCATTTCTTTTCCTTTGTGTCTCGAATACCCTGGAGTTACAGCTTCTAAAGTATCTAATTGAGTCGGTGGGCGGTGGGGGCCTGGGTTGCACTTCTCCCAAACATTCCTAGAAAACTGTCTCAGAATAATCAGAAGCTAACAGACAGGATTGCGACTTCCGAAAAGGACAGTCCCGATCACATTTCTTTTTAAGAACACGTTTTTGTTAAACTGATAAGGGCGCTTGTTGTTAAGGATGACATAAGACCAATGTTGTTTGTAGTGAACACGGAAGTAGGAGCTGCAGCGCCAGCTAATCGTCTTATTTCCATCTCTATGTTAACTTGCATCTAAACTCCTACCCTCTTTTGAAGATTTAAGAAGGAGGAGTGGGGAGTATTAACAAGGGCAGCTTGGCAATGTAACCTGTCATGATGGACCATCCTGTGGACATAGGTGTCCCTACCCTAGAGGGAGCAAGCCACCACCCCTTCCCCCCTCGCTGCCTCGTAATTGGTTCCATTGCCCACTATGGCAAATAACACTTTTCGGGATTTTTAAAGGCGCTCTTTAGGCCAGCAGGCAACCACGTGTTTACAGTCCCATTGTTTGCCTAACCTGCTCTTTAATTCTGTCCTGACTCAGACACCAAGGATATAGATGGGCCATTACTATCGTTGGCGTGGGGGCCACCTATGTTAAAAGCAGGCTTCGCACATTCTGGTCACACTAGTGTTTTCTAAATGTGCAGCATGCATTTTTATGCAAGCAACAAAAAAGACATTTACAATGTGAAAGATGCTTTTTAAATGTCTTTAAAACAGTTTTTAGTGTTTTGTCTGACCACTCCCACGGATACCCTGCACTCTCAGTGCCTCTTCTTCTGAGTTTTATTGTAGGGAATACTTCTAAAGATTTCATTTGCTTGTCAAACTGCTCAATAGAAACTCACTGCTATTGTGCTGCCAGCAGTTATTAGATGACTGAGCAATGGACTCATGGATAGCAACTGTTGATTTTCACCATGAGGAGAGACACCTCACCCCATCCTGAACATGAGTAAAGGACCAGCACATCATATCCCCTGACCAAACAGTGCCTTTACAGCACCTATTTTTCAATAAGGAATTACTAAAAACCATTTGTTTTACAGCCAGCTTTAAACATATAACAATTCAGCAACAGAAACTCAGCCTGCTGAGTTACTTTGGTAGCTTTCTACTTTAAGAGTTGTCACTCTACCGTCAAATAATTCAACACTGGATATGGATGCCTGATTGTGCTCAAAATCACAGCATTTCCAATAGTGCAGCTCATGTGAATGACTTAAAAGCCAACCATGTTTCATCTCCAGCCATTCTGAGAGTGGACAGTGTTGTGATGCACGTCCATACCACCACCCCTAATAGAAGATTTAGATTGCAAAAAATATATTAACACATGGAAATGAGCACGGGACGGTGAAGGGGGGAGGGGTGTGTGTTATGAGTGCAGATAAGTGGCAGGAGTGGGAAATCATAAAGGGGGAAGTTATTCAGTAATGTTGCAACTGAATTACGTGGGATGTAGTATACATGTATACACAACAGTCATAACCTGAACTAACACTGCGTTACTGAGTAGGCCTCAATCCTCACAGGCTGTGTTTTCACAGAAACACAGAACAAGAAGGCCTTATCCCTCGCCTCACCATTACATCACGATTTCCAGTCGCGCAAAAGGAACATGAATATGCCCCCACATCCGTTAGGCCTTTTAACTAATTAGGTATGAATGTGTGCAGCCGAAGAAGTGAAGGGCTGCGGCCTAGTAACAAAGTCGGATTCCTGGAAGCGAAGGCACAGGCATTGGGATGCCAAGACGTGAAGCAAGATTTAAGACACAAGTGCCCCCCAGAACGACGGTCACTCTATTTTAACGACCAGATGTACAGGGAAATGGGCCCTAAATCATTCAGGAACTGGATTGATTAGTGGGGCACTAGGTTCACTCTTGGGGAGGTGAACTGATGAAGGGGAAAGCATAGAACAACATGATCTATGTTTTGTGCGAAGGAGAGCTAAGAATGATGCCCATACAGTGGGCAGGGCATGATGGCGGCGCCAATGTGTCTGGGATGATAAAAGAGCTTCTTTTGTTTGCAAGGACCAGGCTTACCTCGAAGTTGCCCACTGAGTTCACGTTGAAAACCAGGTGGGTGTCACAAGGTTAGGATCGAAGGTAGGGTGGTGCCAGATGTTGTTAACCAATTGCTTTGCGGAATTTCATGATGGACGAGGACGTTACTCATGTGTGGTGAAGAGGAGTGTGAAGACAGCAGAACCAATTGGCGGTTGGGGTATATGTAATTATTAGCATGTATATAGGCGGCATCAATGAGGGTGGGAGATTAACACTGCATACTGATTGCATCATCAGTGATGATTTGTGTGTTTCTAACCTGAATCTTATATGAAAGGCATCAGAGACCTCTTTAGCAGTGGATTTGTAATACCCTGTTGCCAGGTTCTTTTGTTTACAAAATAAAGCTTGTCTTTCTCGAAAGAGTGTGCACCTAGCCTTTTCCCTAGCTGGCTGTATTTTCTTGGTCTGATCAGTGGAAGTTGCTCTACATTTTTGGTGACCACAAAGTAATTCCAGTGACCCCATCAAACACAGAGGATTCCTGGCTGCACATCCGGAGGGCCCGCGCCTACCTGCAGTTGCCAGTCGCCCTTGTGCACAACCTTTTAGAGGTTTACAGGAGCCATGTTATCTGAATTCATGTACATTCTTTGGAGCTTGGCACTGTCCCTGGACTGTGCAGGCTGTTGACGGGACCCCCTGATGGAGGACTTCGGGTAAACACGCAGATGTAAGTGCACTCCTCTTTTGGCGAAATATAAGGGAGGTATAAGTGGGGAGTCTGAGTGTTCAGCAGTGTAAAGGAGAGTGGATATGTATGTGTGACAAGGATAGTTTGGTTTGATGAAGCAGAGAACCATGTGGTGTTATATATATTGTTATTTTGATTTTTATATTATGGTCTGTTGAGTAACGGGATCCTTCCCTTAGGTAATAGGGGAGAAGGAAGCGCTGTATAATGGAAGAAAAGGGGATATGGTTAGAGGCTCTGTATATTTAATGAGTCTGGGATATATCCGTCCGGTTTATAGTGGGGGTGTGAGAATGAAAAAGTAGTTGTGGTAGATGCTCTTAGTGGCCTAAGATCCCCTCAACCGATATAGTGGGAGTGTTGGAACGAAAATGTAGAAATTGTTGTGATTTTATTGTTTGTGATTATTTGTGATGTGGTTAGTAGTGTTTGATGTAGGATTGACTGAGGTGAGATGTAGGAAGGGTGTAAGACGCGTGTGTGGGCAAAGAGGGATGAGTGTGGGGTATAAGAATGGGATCAGAGGGAGGGATATGGGTTGTTGGGGTAGAATCAGTATTGGTAATAGTGTAGAACTACTGACGTGGAAGGATAGCTATCATGCAGCCAACAACTCAGTTGGATTACATGTGTAAGGCCTTTCCATTGTATCGAGATAAAATTCATAAATACCATAGGGAATGGTGTGTGGAGACGAAGGGAGGGATATTTAAGCCATGGCCGGACCAGGGCACAAATAATAGAGAGATATTAAATACAAGGGAACAAAACTAAAAAAATGTAAGGAAGTATTGGAATTGTTTAAAATGGTGGAAGATTTGTACGATAGCTCCACCAATTCTTACAAAGCAGTATGTTAGTTAGTCACCCCGTGCAGTACTATTACTACTGTGGCTGTCGTGCCAAGTGCCCCTATGGCAACAGATAGGTGTCCTCTGTTAGGATACTACCCTACGCGTACTATGTCAGGATACACAAATCCCATGTATGCCCCATTGCCCACCACGGCACTCCTGCCACCCATGTCAGCACACTATCAGAATCTTCCTAAACCCAAAGTGTCAGTAGCTGGGAGGGGTAAAGGGCCAGAGGCAGATAATACAAAACCACAAAAAGACAAGGTGGATGCATTAAGGAAGGTGGAGGGCAACTTGGTGTGGCAAAATTAGAATGACGGGAGCGAGATTGGACACCCATAGGGGTGGACGAATGGAATGTGGGGACATTTTGTTTCGTAGAGATAGTACAGCTATCAGAGATAACAGACATAAAAAAGGAACATGAAGATAGAAGGAGGTGAGAGGGGATGTGGATTATACAGCGGCTAGGTGGGAGGATGAATATGATTATACACATGAAGGAGAAGAGGAGTGGGGTACGGTAGATGATTGGAAGGAGCAGAATAGCCAACTATAATATCTGCATGAGTATAAAGTTTGTGGAGACCTAGTTTACATAATAGGTTTGGATGAATGGCAGTAGCTAAGAGGTCGGCAGAGGGAAGGAATAAAGTTGGAAAGACGATAGGAATACAATTACCAATTGTTATACAAAGACCCATCGAGAGCACAGTGCATTCCTTGGGCACCCATGGACAGAAATAACCTCATAAAGACACTTCCATCCCACACAGCTGGTGCGGGTGAGTGGATATACTAATTTGAAAAGCACACAGCTGGGACTATTTTGGCCGTAGGGGATTTAAAAAGTTTGTTTGTGTCAACACTGGGAGATAAGGCCGGCGACATAATGGTTAAAGCAGGGAATTGGGGTGTGGAGTTGGTTGACACTTGGACAGCATGGAAGCATGGACAGCCATGACAGAGCACATTGTAATGATATTAGGCCCCAAGTATGGGCGGCGTTGAGGTGTATCTACCCAGACACACCTGATATTCATTTGATTATGCAATGAACAATGCACGATGATGAGGATCCTGCCCAATATATATTACACATAAAAGAGATGTGGGGGCGGAGACAGGGGACTCATGGGATTCGGCAATTTCATTTTTCTATTTTGTCGTTAAAAAAGGTCTCCCAAAAGAGGTGCAGAAGGCAATCGATAATATAGTGTGGATTGAGGCAAATGGCTGGGCGGAAATTCAGTCTATTATTGTTCACCACTGTAAACGGTTGAAAGAAAACGAGAAGGAAACGGTGCAGCGAGTGCAAGCAAACAAAGCGTAACTGATTCAAATGAAGTTAACGAAAGTTGCATTGAGGGGGCTGTGACAGCAGTGCAGATGGAAAGGTCGACTGTTACGCTCACCTGGCTCCCACAGGGGCGTCGGTCAGACCCAGACAGCTGCGGTCTCCACCCACGATGCGTAGTGCAGCGATGACTGACTGGATCTGCCCTCCTAATCTTGTCTGCTTAACCCGTAGAAATATTCTCCTGCAAGTGGAGAGATGGATTTAGCCACTTGTGGATTCAAGTGATGGCACCCCCACAGTCCTCCCCAACTAATCACCTCCGAAATGCCCTCACAGCAATCTCACCTTATATTCTTGAAAGATGAGCTTTCCATCCTGCGTGGATTTGCAGGGGCGCGTCGATTCCAGTTACTTCACTGGTTTGAAGGCTCGGGAGAGTTCCGGAGAGTATTGACTCTGAGGTTCCTGGTGAGGACCAGTAAGTATTAAGTTCATAGAGTTCAATATGTCTGATGTTCACTCTTGTTCCCCCCTTCCTTTCTTGTATTGCAGTTGGCTCGTGAAAAGATGCTCTTGTGGCAGCTGGTGGCGCTCAGGTAAGAATCTATATTATCCGGCACTGTCTGGTAAATGTTGCACGTGGAAAACGTGTTGTTTTGTCTCTCTTTACAGATGCAGCACGTGAAAATATGGAGAGTCACAAAAGGATGCCTCTGGTGGTAAATCAGGTAAGTCTATGGTGATAAGAATTATATTTGTTGGTTCCCTCGGCTCACCTTGTGGTTTTCTTTTGTCTCCTATGTGCCGAAGTTTGGCGAAGAAATGATGGAGGCAGCGCCGACCCGAAGGATGCTGTGAAGACTGGTGAGTATGGCGCGGCGCTGCAGCTGGAGGTGCGGCACGTGCAGAAATGATGTTCTGTACAGGTCCGGAGACGAGATGGATCCAGAATCAGGTGTGGAATAGAAATAAGTTTGTTTTCTAACCTTGTCCCTTTCTTTCCTCTTTGTTTTAGGAGCTCCGGATTCAAGGCGGGCGTGGCAGAAGACTGGATGCAGGCTGCAGGCACGGTGAGCGTTATGTTGCTGGATGCAGAATAACGCGAAGCGTGTGTTGCTGGTCGGGCGTGGTTTAAATAGCCTCAAAAGTAGTCCCAGGTAAGAAGTCCCTAGAACCACACCCGAGTAAAAAATAGTCCCTGTAGAAAAATAGTCCCTTTCAGGCTTCATGTTGGATTGGAGTCATTTGCAGCATGGTCTGCCTCAGGTAAGTAATGACTATGAGCCTGGCGCCTTAGGTGCCAGGACTGATTTCGACTATGAGCCTGGTGCCTAAGGCGCCAAGACTGAACCCAGATAGCCCCTAGCCGGGGCTGCTGAGGTTTTACTAAATGTCTAGATGCCTGCTCCTGGGGCTGATGGGCTTGGTCCGGATGCCTGGGGGTAGGCATCATGACATCGACATACTTTTGGGCGATTTAAGTGGACGTGCACACAGCACCCTGACGGGGTGGAGAACACGGGTGAACAGGTTGGGACCAACCTCATTATCAAGGAGGGTTTCCGGCAGGGTTCCAAGGGGAGATAGGGGGATTTTTGAGTGCCTGGGTAGGGGGAGGGAATTTTGGAGGAATGGGGCCACGAGGAGGAGGAGTAGGCCAGTGTTGGGTGTGTGGACACATGGGTAAGAGAATGTAGAAGTATGCAGGCATGTGCATATCCCCAACAACAGATGTACCCTTATTCTCAGGAAGGTCCAGTTTCCTACCCTTAGTCATATGGACAGATACCCCCTTAACCCCTTATCCCCTTATGGTATGCCAGTGCCTACGGCCCCACCTATTACCCCACCAACTTTTCTGCAGTTACCCGACCTGGGATATAGTAATATATCCCGCCACATGCAGTACACCAGGGGCAGCAACACAGCCCACACATCTGAAACAATAACACTGTTTTGAATGGTACAGTGACCCAATATCAGGGAGCCACTCTGGACGGAGGGAACCCAATTGTTTTTTTCAGCGACGAACACAAACACGGATTAGGAAAGCCCACAGGGAGCCTTAGTGTGTCCAGTTCTAACGGTGACTGCTGACCCAGAAGGGGAACCCTTTGTAGGCATGGAGATAGCAAACAAACTATTCATTTTTATGGTACATAGAGGGGCGATTAAATCATGTATTAGTGAGGTAGGAGTCCTTTTATCAGGTGAGGTTATGGAAACACAGGGCTTCTTTCGGACCGTTCAATCAGTTCCTTTTACAAAGAGATTACCTATCCAAATCGGGGGCAGAAAGGTCTGGGCCCCATCGTTATACTCCACCACGACCCCAATCAATCTGCTGGGTAGGGATATTTTAAGTAAGCTCAACATGACCATCTCATTCACAGAAAGGGGTGTGGTGTGGTGTGTTCCACACCCAATATGTGTGCTGTGAGGGTAATGTTGGCCTTGCATGCATTAGGTGTTGAGTCAGTGGCAAGAGAAACCCCAGTTGCCCCTGATTTGTTTCTGTATGGTATTACCATATTACTCAGTGCAGTGCCACAGGTGGCAAACAATAACTGGTGAATACCCTCAGAGTTTCTGTTCAGGCCTGCCCAGACACAGGAGATATTTGCAGGTACCATTACTGAACTGGATATAGATGTTCTAGAGGCAGAAGACTGGATTGTTTTCATAGCAGTTGATTCCAACGGTGCTTGGTTCTGTTCATTGATCCCACAATACCAATGAAAAATATCTGAGACGAGGAGTTGTTTGAGAACCGAGAAAATGAGGGAGAAATAATACTGGATGTATGTGCTGTCCCCTGTGAAATAATGATACAGTACAGACGCAGTTTGTCCCATAGTGCTAGTAGGGGCTGCTCCTACATTTACCTCTGCAGATTTGGCTCAAGTTCCTGACAAAATGTGGATGATTAATCCACATGATATGTGACTTTTAAAAAATGTCACGCAGATATGCAAAGCTCTCAAAGCCGGCGATGTGTTGCCTCGAGTAAAACAATATCCTATGTCGAAGGCAGCAGAGGAAGGCATTTACGAAACTATTATGGCCCTTTTAAAGGTGCTAGTTGGAGGATGATCCAAGATCTACTCCCCCTTAATGACCCTATACAGGCAGAGTTTCCAGTGGTTTCAAACCCTGCCACAATATGTTGCAATATACCTGTTGAAGCCACCCACTTTACTCTGGTGGACTGAAAAATGCTTTTTTCTCAGTACCCTTGCATCCTGATTCGCAGTATCTCACTGTGTTAACATTTGCCAGGAGCCGATTTCACCATAATAGGCTTTCTCAAGGGTGCTGTGAGTCCCTGATTATTTTTAATAGGTTAGTGCATTAAGATTTGGATAACATTGCTGCCCCTAGTACCATTATTCAAAATGTGGATGACTTAGTTGTGTAGCAACATGTAACACTGATGTATGGGGGAACACCAATGTAGGGAGGACTAGGTAGTGCTGTTACAATGGTTGGTTGACAAAAGGTACAATGTGTATTGAACAAAATTACAATATTGCCAACAAGAGGTGTTGTATTTAGGACAGTTCATTTCAGTGAATGGTAATAGAGTAACTCCAGAACGCGTGACAGCAGTGCACACCACACCCAAACCAGTGACAGTAAAGGATATGCATTTCTTGGGTTATGTAATTACTGGAGAGCATGGATTTTTCATTACACGTCATACACTAAACCATTGCTCCAGGCACTCAAAGAAATTCAGAGGGCAAAAAATATTGGAATTGTCCAAAATATTTGAGTTTAAAAGCCAGATTGCATGATTTAGCTGAAAAGTTTGACCAAATCACGCATTCGGTACTGGGGGCTACTATATTGTGAGCAGGAGTTGCATGGGCGTCCCACGCAGCCATCCCAAAAATAAAAAAAAATAAAATGGTAAGGACCTTGTGGCACTGGTTCCTGATCATGGAAGTGAAAGGGAACAGGCGTTGAATGGACAAAGTGAGTCAGCAGCAAGGTACGTAGGGGAGTGTCGGTGGGGGTGTGGGTAGGGGTGGTGGTGGGGGTGTGGGTAGGGTTGAGGGTGGGGGCGGGGGCCAAGTCAGAAACATTCAGGGGAGAAAAGAACAAAGGTTAGTTCAGAAAAATTATCTTCAGTCTTTTCTGCCTCGAACGTTTCTATCTCAGGCTTTCAAACCGGATCCAAAATATTACCATTTGGACGGATGAAATGATAGCTAAGTTTCAGGAGCTTAAACATGTTATTCCTACTCCCTCAGTATTGGCTACTCCTGATTTTACGCAAGAGTTTTATCTCTTCTCACATTCTGATGGTCAGATGATGACTGCCATGCTGACACAATGCAGCACCATGGGGCATAAACCTTTGGCCTGTTCAAGTGGCATGTTAGATTCTCTCATGCAAGAGCAGTTTTCATGCGAACAAGCATTGGCGGCTGCTGACTTCGCCATTGAGAAGTTTGCAACTTTTGTCATGGGATATTCTTTAACACTGTACATAGAGCATGCAGTTTTTGCAATACTAGAGAGGTCTAAATCCACTATGACTACTCAAAGGGATTCTGCATATGAAGTAATACTCTCAATCCCATCTATTCACATTGATCGTTGTATGACAGTGAATCCAGCTATCTTTTTGACTGAACCTATTACTGACAATGACAATGTGGATCACTGTGTCACATATCAAGTTCCAGATGATGATATTCATAAGACACATGGCTATGCTTTAGATGAAGGAGAAGTGTACTTCGTTGACGGATCTTCAATTGTTGACCAGGAGACAGGCCAATGAAATACTTGGGTGGCAGTGGTGCATTTGGTTGATGGAAAATATGAGGTTGTTTTGCAGCAGAGGCTTCCAGAACATTATTCAGCACAATCAGCTGAACTAATTGTCCTCATTGAAGTGCTTGAGGCAGCACAGGGGTGCAGAGAAACAATATATATATATATATATATATATATCACACATTCCTGTGATGAGTGCATACTATTAGGCTGTGGTGGATGGTGAATTTTGAACTTATGGGGCATAAATGTATATGCCTAATATGTGTGACTGACCGAGCGCAGCGGGGAAACCCAAACCAAACCCGGTTGTTTTTAAATAGTGGTTAAAAGGGTGCATTTTACAGTACTTTCTGTGAAAACTTTGATAACAAACCACACAGTTTGCAATTAATTTTGCATGGTAGCACATGAAATACCAATAATGCCCTGGACACTTTCCCAATACATTTTCATTACGCCTATGCCCATAACATATGCTAGTATATACAATATTTACATGATGGCTGTGCCCATCCATGTCCATGCATGATGCACCATTATGTTAGTATTATCATAAAAGAACTCCCAGCCAGTAAAAAAATGCCACGGCAAAGAAAGAAAGCATATCCAGCTGCTAAGATGGGATGTATGTCAGTAATATCACTTGCCATGGTTGCTTTGCCCCTGATGCACAGTTAGTATGCACAGTAACTGTGCTTCAAGGGTAAAGCAACATCAAGTGTTATGATGTGTGTAGACTGGCCTTGATTCAATGCAGGAGAGTCTAGCCAAGTAACAACCAGAGCTGTCAACTGAACTGCCACTCACGGGTTTGACCCACAAAAAAATAACAAACCCTTGAGGCAGCACACGTGTCAGAAAAACCACAAGCAGGCCAGTTGAGAAAAATGGTCATTACTTATTAAGTGATTACTTTTTTAGATGCAAAGCAAGCCTTTCATCTCTGTGCAATGGCTTTACTGAGGTGTGCTTCTGCCAGTGACAGTGCTTTGACCTCTTGTCATCTCCTAATGTTGGCATATTTCATAGCCCAGAAGTATATAGCGTTGCTGTCACAGCAGTGCTTTGGAGTCAGGCACACAATTTATTGGTGGATCTGCGTTGGAAAAAATGCTAAATTCTGAAAGTAATCCATGCACTGATATAGAAGTGTTTACATACATGCATGCATACTGTAAGAAACCTAAGGGTACTTCCCCAGGTAGAGTCCAGAAATCCCTTATTCAGTTGGCCAGGACATGGCCATCGCTGTTGGTTCCAGTCCCAGGGGGTGGACTAGTGAGGGAGGATCACCCAGGTAGGGGAGCCCAGGGTTATGCTTGGGGGAATGCCACTGGTGAGACGCGGTACCATCATGGGGAGGATGGTGAGGGGAAAGAAGTCCCTGAAGCTTTCATAAGCTATTCCTGCTCATCATCCCTTCCACCCATTGAATCTCCCTTTCCCAAAGGTAAAGCCAACAACGCATTTGCATCTAGTAAGCTTGCTAAGAACCACAACTCCCAGAATCCCTGTTTTCCTGGTTCCTATCCGAATACTCCCAGTCACTCTTCTCCTCGTCCCTTTATTTATTATTTTCTGAACTACCAGTCCTCTTTGACCAAACCTACCATTCCCACAATTCCTCCATTTTATTTTATGATAAGAATCCTTGTCATTCCTGTTAGTTTCGTAACACCTACAAATCCTACCTTTCTGAGTTGCCTATCCACATTCTTTGTCATGACACCCTTTCCCCATCCTACCTCGTAAAAACACTCAGAAACTCTAACCCCCTCTTTTTCTAAAACAAAGATTTTTTTACACTGTGATAAAAAACGGATTAACGTTAAAACTGTGTTTCTGACATGTCCCAAAACAAGGATAAGGCAGAGTCAGGTAATTAACCCGAAGCACACACCCCTGATGGCCTTTTCCTTGCCCCACAGGGATAAAAGATGGAGTATTAAAGCACACTACGAGCAAGGCAGACCACACGACATGAGAGCTAACTCAGCAGGGCAGTTCAAGAGGAGGCGAAAGGCGGCGAGTACCAATAGGGTGACAAGGAGAGAAGTAACCTTTCCCTTTCTGATCAAGGCCTGTGAAAACTCTGCAGATGTAAACTTAAGACTGCAAACAATAGCAAGCATGTGTTGCAGCAGTTGTCTACTGTATGCAAGACCCTCCTCTGCTGATAACCAAGCCAGGGAAGGATGCTGGTCTCGGTGGTACCAACCTTGATTCCAAGGATAAAGAAAGGCAAGCAGTTCATCACAGCCGGTGAGTCTAGGGGAGCATCGATAAGAAGCCAAACTGTGTTGAACGAAAAGTAGCCAATGGCTTACTTGAACTTTTGAAGATATGATTGAGGAATAAGGGGGAAAACCAGCAACCGAGAAGGTCAGCACCACTTGGGTGCTCAGGCAGGAAAATCTGGGCGATTACCCGATGGTAGAAACTACCTGAACCAGAAGCACTTGGGCAAGAGGCGAGAAGAGGTCAAAGTGGCCATACAGGGGTGTGGTAAAATCCTGTGTACCGTCGAAAGTCTTTGATGGACAGATGTTTGAGAGGCTAAGGGAAATTAATACTGCATGGTGAAATGAATGTATGAAGAGTGTTACAAAGGTTGGAAAGAGTGAACGCGGCTGAGGGATGCTGACGAAAAGGGGTCAAGCTTGAAGGCCCTATTAACAGTGTGTTAACAGGAGTTAACCCGGTAGAGGTTTGTCCACAGTGAACTGTTTTGTGAAAGTTAGAATAGCCATAGTGAACCCGGAAGCGGGAGGCTGACATCTCAAAGAATGTATGAAAAGCCATAGTGAAACCTGAAGAGGGAGACTGACATCTGAAAGGGGTCCAAGTCCGAAGGAGGGAGATCCAGAGGTGGAAAGTCACCACCCAAAAGTTGATTAAAAAGGAAACTGTTCAGTTAAGTGGTTGAACACAATTTGTGAAAGGTCTATGCCCGGAAGAGGGAGACCCCAGATGAGAAGCCTAAAGAATTGTTTAAAAGGACATTGAGATTTGTGAATACCAGAAGAATTGGAAGACCACGGGAAGTGAACTCTCCCCCTTGTCTTTTGGGTCCGAGCCCGGCAGAGGGAGATCTGGGGTGGAAGGTTGTCATCCAAAGTTCATTGAAAAGGAACTGCTGAATATGATTTTATGAAGGGTCTATGCCGGAAGAGAGGAGGCCCAGGGGTAAAACCATCACCCAAGGTATACGTAAGCAGAACTTTGTGTATGTTTGTTTGTTTGTTGGATACATCAGGCCTCAAAGGCAAGAGACCTTTTAATGCAAAGAGACTTTACCATCGAAGCACCTGATAGCTGGAACTGAACTATTGGCTCGTGCTGGGAAAGCTTGAGTGTGTACTGAGCTAGCTGAAACGGAACTGTCGGCTCGTGCTGAGAAAACTTGAGCGTGTGCTATGCTTCAAGGTCTCACCTTTTCCTGTGCTGAAAACGTGGGGAAGGGATACCCCTGGCAAACACATTCTGACTTATTATTTGGAACACTTCTTTTCTTTAGTGAAACCCTATCCCACACTCTTTCTGTAATTATTTGTAAGGAATTAGCAATAGGTTTTCCTTTGTATAGGCCCTTTTATTTTTAAAAACACCACTAGGACTGCCTTATGTTTTATTTGATGGTATATGCTTGTTCCCATCTTAGATTTAGGTTTAGCTTAAGCGTTTTTCCACCCTACATTAATTGTTCAATAGACACCAAGTCAAGAGGCAAACCCAATCAAGCCCCGTTTTCCACCAATGAGTGTACTTCTATGGAGAACATAATACCACCCTTCCTACCCATGAAACAGAACATTTTAATCTAATTTATTCCCTGGACCTCTGAAGCCATTTCACCTGCCAGAAAGAACATTGAGGGTAACAGCTAATATTTTTTGTTTTGCCCTCAGGATTATGTACTACAGGGAAGGGACAAAGCACTAATCTCTTTGCAAACAAGAGTGAGACATCCGTGGGGCTGGTCTTTTTATAGTTTACCCGGTAACAAAGGTAAAGTTAAAATGGTACCTATTTTCTCTGGCGAAGACAAATTAACCTTTGTCTTCCTGAACTTCTCTACGAGCCCTATACAAATCTATAGGGGAGACCAAGTAGGGATCATAGTATATGAAACCGCTTCGAGAACAACCAAGGGGAACCCAACATATGAGACCTTAGGAAAAATATCATCTAATAAACCTGCAAAAGGAGACCTTGCCTCATTACGATCGTGGCGGTCCGGAAATAACGGTGGCGGTAAACCCGCCGCCACCGTTGTTTCCGAACCGCCTGATCCCGACCCCTGCAGGCGGGAGGTGATGTTCCCGCCAGGTCTGACCTGGCGGGTTTAACACCGCCCGCCTGCAGGCGGACGAGGAAACACCGGCAGCATTACAAGATGCTGCCGGTGTTTCCATGATCCCGATTCCCATTGAGTCCCATAGGACTCAATGGGAATGGGGATTTACACCATTCCGCCTCCGTGATTCCCGGAAAACCGGGGTTGTGATGCCCCGGTAATTCCGGGAGTCACGGAGGCGGAATGGTAATACGAGTCCGGCGTTAACCAGGCGGTTTTACCGCCTCGGTTAACGCCGGACTCGTAATGAGGCCCCTAGAGATCCCTTCTATCACGAATAAGATCCTAGAACCACCCCCCTACCATTCAAAGGGAGAAATAGAGGACAAACAAGTGAGGAAAAAAGGTGAGGAATGTAAATGGGAAGATACACGAAGAACTCTATATTGATCAGGAGGAGTAAAAATGAGAAAACAATCAAGTCACCGACATTTTTTTTAACTCCATGAATAAGGATGGAAGAGGGTCAATATCAACGATATCTATAGAAGAATCGGAAGCCTCTCACGCAGAACAATGCTTATTTTGTGGAGAGTGGGGACATAAGATGGAGATTTGCCCTGAAAGGATAGAAGAGGAGTTAATGAATGCTCATGAGAGAGAGTGGAAGATGGAGGGAGAAAAGGAGAGGAGATACCTGCTAAAATTGGCCCATGCCAAAACCTTAATCAACCAGGAAGGGGTTCAGGGCCTAACCAGTAGAAATATTCTTCTACCTGAAAAAAGACCACTCCAGGTTGTATGCTGGAATGTTTCGACCAGCAGTCTGGTTGTTCCACAAGGGAATATCCAAGTGAAACACTGCAGTCCAACCAGCATAGGGGAAGGGCATGTGAGAAACCTAAGGGTACTTCCCCAGGTAGAGCCCAGAAATCCCTTATTCAGGTGGCCAGGAAATGGCCATCGCTGTTGGATCCAGTTCCTGGGGGTGGACCAGTGATGGAGAATCACCAGGGAAGAAAAGCCCGGGGTCATCCTCGGGGTAAAACCCCAGGTGAGATGCGGTACCATCACAGGGTGTATGGTGAAGAGAACAAAGTCCCTGAAGATTTTATAAGCTATTCCCAATCATCTTCCTTTCCACCCGTTGAATCTCCCTTACCCAAAGGTTAATCCAACAACCCATTTGCATCTGGTAAACTTGCTAAGAAGCACAACTCCCAGAATCCCTATTTACCTGGTTCCTATTTGAATATTCCCTGTCACTCTTCTCCTCGTCCCTTTAATTATTATTTTCTGAACTCCCGGTCCTCTTTGACCAACAATTCCCACATTTCCCCCTGTTGATTTTATAATAAGAATCCTTGTCATTCCCGTTCATTCCATAACCCCTACAAATCTTACTTTTCTGAGTTGCCTAACCACCCTCTTTCTTATGACACCTTTTCCCCATCCTACCCTGTAGGACACTCAGAAACTCTAACCCCTCTTTTTCCAAAACAAACACTTTTTTACACTGTGATAAAAAACGGACTAATGTTAAAACTTTCCATCTGACATGTCCCAACCCCAGGGTCAGGCAGAGTCAGACAATTAACCCGAATCACACACACCTGATCGCTCCTTTCGTTTCCCCACAGGGATAAAAGGTGGAGCAAGAGAGCACAGTATGAGCAAGGCAGACCGCACAACGTGAGAGCTAACTCAGCAAGGCAGTTCAAGGGGAGGTGAAAGGCTGCGAGTAACGAGTGGGTGACAAAGAGAGAAGTAACCTTTCCCTTTCTGATCAAGGCCTGTGAAACCTCTGCAGATGTAAACTTAAGACAATGAACAATAGTCAGCATGTGTTGCAGCAGTTGTCTACAGTACATGAGACCTTCCTCGGCTGATAACCAAGCTGGGGAAGGACACTGATTGATCTCAGTGGTACCAACCTTGACTCCAATGATAAAGAAAGGTAAGCGGTTCATCACAACCAGTGAGTTGAGGGGAGAATCGATTAGAAGCCGAACTGTGTTGAACGAAAAGTAGCCAACAGCGAATTTGAACTTTTAAAGATACGATTGAGGAACGAGGGCGAAAACCAGAAACAGAGGAGGCTGGCACCAGGTGGGTGCTCAGGCAGGAAACTCTGGGCGATTACCCAATGGTAGAAACTACGAGAATCAGAAGCCCTTGGGGAAGAGGTGAGAAGAGATCAAAGTGGTCATACATGGGTGTGGTAAAATCCTCTGTACCGTCGAAAGTCTTTGACCGACAGATGATTGAGAAGCTAAGGGAAATTAATCCCACGTGGTGAAATGAATGTTTGAGCAGTGTTACAAAGGTTGGCAAGAGTAAACCCGGCGGAGGGATGCTGACGAAAAAAGGGGTGAAGTTTGAAGTCCCTATTAACAGTGTGTTGACAGGCGTGTACCCGGTAGAGGGTTGTCCACAGTGAACTGTTTTGTGAAAGTAAGAAAAGCCATAGTGAACCTGGAAGAGGTAGGCTGACATCTGAAAGATTGTAAGGAAAGCCATAGTGAACCCAGAAAAGGGAGGCTAACATCTGAAAGGGATCCGAGCCCAGAGGAGGGTGATCCAGGGGTGTAAAGTCATGACCCAAAAGTTGATTAAAAAGGAAACCGTTCAGTTAAGGGGTTGATCATGATTTGTGAAAGGTCTATGCCCGGAAGAGGGAGACCCCAGGCGCGAAGCCTAAAGAATTGTTTAGAAGGACATTGACATTCATGATGAATACGAGAAGTATTGTAAGATCAGGGGAAGTGAACTGCCCTCCTTGTCTTTTGGGGCCGAGCTCGGCGGAGGGAGCTATCACCCAAAGTGCATTGAAAAGGAACTGTTGAATACGATTTTGTGAAGGGTCTACGCCCAGAAGAGGGGGACCCAGGGGAGAAACCATCACTCAAGGTATACGTAAAGCAGAACTTTGTGTTTGTTTGTTTGTTGGATACATCAGGCCTCGAAGGCAAGTGACATTTTTTTGCAAAGAGACTTTCCCATCAAAGACCCTGATAGCTGGAATAGAACTATCAGCTTGTGCTGAGAAAGCTAGCTGAAACAAAACTGTTGGCTCGTGCTGCGAAAACTTGTGCATGTTCTGTGCTCCAAGGTCTCACCTTGTCCTGTGCTAGAAATTTGGGAAAGGGAGATCCCTGGCAATCACATCCTGACTTATTATTTGGAACACTTCTTTTCTTTATTGAAAACCTATCCCACACTCTTTCTAAAATTAGTTGTAAGGAATTAGCAATAGGTTTTTTTCAGTATAGGCCCTTCTTATTTTGACACAACGCCACTAGGACTGCCTTATTTTTCATTTGATGATCGACGCTTGTTCCCATTTTAGCTTTAGGTTTAGCTTAGGTGTGTTTCCACCTTGCATTCATTGTTCAATAAACACCCTTGAACTGTGATCACTTGTGTCTGTCTTTACTGTTGCCACCATGAGTTCCTTACAATGCATACACACTACATTAAAAAAACACTTGCCTTGCCTGCATGAATGCACACATGCCCGTGCAGCCACAGGATGACCAGATGGCCTTGCCCTCCTCTGGGGATGTAGACATGCTGCCTGACAGGAGAGGAAACCTCTTCTCTCAGTCAGCATCTTCACACTGCAGGTCTCTGTGACACGAACATGCTGACTGACAGGAGGGGCATCCTTTTCTTAAGGGCAGCATGTCTACATTAATGGCGTAATAATAACAGCCGGCGGGGATGGTCTTCCGACACCCTGCTGGATCCCATTATTTGCTGCTACGTTTGTTGCAGGGCCCAAAGTCTCTGCAAAAGAAAAAGCGTAGCAGGGGACGTGCCCCTGAAGAGAGGCAGGTAGCACAGTCCCTTGTGAAAATAAAGGACACAGGGGATAGTACTGCCTATCACTCAGGTGAGGTGGTGACTTGCACTCAGTTGGGGGGTGGTGCCGCCTGCCCATAGTGGCCACCAATGCTATTAGGTGAACTATGAATTATGTCTTCTCATTAAAGTAATGCTGTCTCTTGCTTTTATGGATATCATGCCCTACAGCAAACTGCATGCATTAATCAAACAACGACTAAACACAGGTGACTATCACATATATACCCACAAGGCGATTAAAGACAAGTCAAATTTCCACATGCCAGTTGTGAGATGGTAAAGCAGTTCTCATAATTACATTTTATTATGGTACTTTTAAACCTGACTTTATAGTCTAAACCTAAAACTACAATTGCTGTACATGAATACTGAATGGAGTGTGCCAAAAGGAGTTAAACACCTGAGCCCTTACAGGTCACAACTCAAGAGTTTCCTTTATGTATATTATTATAGATTGTGTAAAGAAACGGGTGGGTTAGTCATGTGCCCCAATTGCCATTGCTCTAGATGCTTGGGACATTTCCAGGACTAAAAATGGGCATAAAGAAGTTGTTTCTGTGACATGCACATATGTGACCAATCTAGTTGACAACCCTGACACACAACTATTAATATGTTTTAACAATCATATACACATAAAACGTGAGCCAAACCCTTTAAAGCTTGTCTGGGAGAGCAGCTAAAAAAAGATAATATTAATTGCTGAATAGGCAGGATTATTGCAAAAAATGAGGTTCAGTGCAGCACAGGCAGCATGAGTTCATGGGCAGTAGAAGTGAAAATGTGTCCCCTAAAGAATAGATACTGAAATTGCAAAGTGCAGTTTCTCTACACCGGCCATTTCTCGCCCTCAATCTCCTTCTACTGCTGCTGACCCACTCACCTCTATTATAATTTCAATATTTGGCAAACGTTATTTCCATGCAACTATCCCACCTACACCCAAGACTTAGGGCCTCATTACAAATCAGGCGGTCCGGAAATAATGGTGGCGGTAAACCCGCCGCCACCGTTGTTTCTGGACCGCCTGATCCCGACTCCTGCAGGCGGGAGGTGATGTTCCCGCCAGGTATGACCTGGCGGGTTTAACACCGCCCGCCTGCAGGCGGACGAGGAAACACCGGCAGGATCATGAGATGCTTCCAGTGTTTCCATGATCCCCATTCCCATTGAGTGCCATAGGGCTCAATGGGAATGGGGATTAACACCATTCTGCCACTGTGAATCCCGGAAAACCGGGGTTGTAATGCCCCGGGAATTCCGGGAATCACGGAGGCGGAATGGTAATATGAGTCCGGCGGTAACCAGGCGGTTTTACCACCTCGGTTACCGCCGGACTCGTAATGAGGCCCTAAGCCTCCTAAATGTTTATACTTAAATGACACTGGAGTCTCATTTAACCTTTTCTTCTGACATGGAACTCAGATTATGAGGCAGGTTATATTTTCAATAGGTATTTGGGGCCCTGAGTACAGTGTTCTCAGTGAGTTAGTCAAGCCCAAAGTTTGAAAAATGACATTTTACTGGGTAGCCAGTTTAGGGATTGCAGTGTAGGGTAATGTGGGCAGAGTTTTTCAAACCCAGGACGTCTGACTGTATTTTTTCAGACTAGTTAAGCATTTGTTTCTAACATCTGAGTGCAACGTGAACTCACACCGTTCAGTTCTGGAAGACTGGACTTGAACCTTTATCCTTCAGAAGCTAATAACCTGAGTACCTTGAGCATACTCCTTCTCTTTACTGTCAACCACACTATGAAACTCAATGCCCAAGTGCCTTCACACAGAGGATGATCGTATATTCTTCATACAATCAATCTAAACCTATGTGAGGAATGGCAATATGACAACAGTGTAAAGCCCTGGCTTTGTTGTAATTAACAGATAAAATAATGCAGGTAATTCTATCTCTGAATGTGTGGTCTGCTTATTAGATTTCCCTTTCATAAGATCCATCTCAAAAGCATAGTGAACTTGTACCCTGCTGCATCAGTAGCCTAATCTGCAGCACCTGCCCTACCAGTGGTATAGAGCAAGTTCAAAGGTCACAAGTGCCCATTCAACAGTTAGAACAGCAGCAAAGTATCTGCGGTGCAAGAGCAGCATTTAGGACATGCCTCCCTGTACCCAAACTACGATGACCATAAGTAACGCATGATGGTGACAGGGTAAACAATAAAATAATACTATGCTTGAGTTTAGGCATAGTGCATGAGGCTACTTATGATCATGGATTCCACATCTAAATTGATATTTTAAATGTGTCAGCTGCTGAGAGTCAGCTCTGCTGTGAAAGGTGATGTGTATTCTGGCCAGACGGGTTGAGACTGCCAAATGGCAGGACAGGGACCTGAATTGCCTTACCTCTTCTTTGATCTCTTTGTGAGGGCAGGTAACACCCTCCACCAGAGATAGCCGCACAAGAGGCAGCTGTCCTGGGCCCAGGTATCAAAGGAGAACACCCATTAAAAATGAATAGCCTCACACCAGGGTGTTGCATCTCTAAATGACTTTGTTCTTAGTGAGGATGTACGGGGGGTTACATTAGAGTTCACTGGAAAGAGACTTCCACCATTTTGTTTCTCTGTCTCTCTCTCTCTCTCTCTCCTTCCTGTCCCCTCCGCTTCCTCTGGAGCAAAGCACTTTGGGTGTGATGTCAGAAGGGCAAAGTCCTCTTCTTTCAAGAGCTGGGATTGCATGACCTATGAAGGCTAGCTTTAGCCCAATCACTGGTGGACTTATGCCTTTAAACAAAGGGTGTCCTATCCATTCAGCAGATTATTTCTGGAACAACATGTGAGAAATGGACCACCAATTGAAAAGTCGTACTTCCAAAGCCCTTAGCCTGATGTGATGGAGTCATCCAAGACTGAAGATAGCCCTGCTCCCACCCACTTACTGGGCACATTCGGGGTGACTTTTAATTTGGATCAGGATCTACTGCTCTTTGAAAGAATCTTCTAAAGCTGGGAGAGCAGACCAATGGTTGGAACCATCCTATCCTTGAGTCCTCTTGAGTGGGTCTCACAGAAGCTAGAGGACCAGACCAGCTATAGTTCCTTGTTCTGCCACACCAAACCGTTTGTACTGTGTTCACCGCTCATAGAATGAAAGGGAACCACTGGTACTGACTCTTGCGCTACTGCACCAATCCAAAATACCTTGCTTGCAACTCGAACCAGCTCAACACTACATTGTGCCCTAGATCTTCACTTGCTAGGCCTGAATCAAGTGCTCACCGCCAGGACCTTATTTGAACTACTGGTGAGTTACACAACAACTCTGGCCAGGGGTTACAAACCCAACTTAACCCGACTAGCCACCCAAACAGCCATTTCGCCGACCAGCACATCGGACACCCAAGATCACAAATTCGATGACCGTTGCTTGCTGACTTGAACCACTGTAGTCTCAAGCATCGACCCCTCCAAAAAGCTAAGGCCCAATTTAGCCTGGCCCAACCTCAATGAGATCCTGGGGAAAGCTTATACCTGACTCACTAAATGCCCCCCTTCGACCGCACAGAGCTACCACTTCAGCCCTTTTCAACACCCACTTGCTGCTTGGTCCCACACGATCCACCATACCCAAACTCAGCTCCATCAGCTGGCATTAATGTTCAACAATGGGTTCAACACCTTCAACGCACCCAAGAACCGAAACCAGGTACTGTTGGCCACAAACTGCCCACTCCATCCACTGGGACCCTAGAAATTGGTTAGGTCAGCTTATCATAACACACAATGGGAAGATTCCAAATAGTTTGTTACAATATTGACGTTGCACTGTCTGTCCCTCAAGAAGAACTAAGCTAACCCTTGCAGGTGAAGGGCTATCCATAGAACAGTGGTGTGTGGCCTGTCTAATAGGGATAGTATAAGGATCAACCTATCACTACTCCCACAATAATTGACAGGGAAGGGGAGAGGCCCAATTTGTGACAGAATCTAATGCAATGCTGCAAAAAAGAAATATTTCCTACTCCAACCAGACCCACAGGAAGGAGTGAAAACAGAGTAAAAACAGTGGTCGAACAGTGATGCTACATTCCTGTGGGTATATTTCCATGTTATTATACCCTCACTAGAGTGTGTAGTTGGTCAGCATTATACTATAGAGAATTATTTAAAAACCTAATTTCTTTCACTGGTTATCTCACACCTTAAAGAATATCCACAGTCAGGAAGATCAACCTATTTCTGCAACTTCCTCTAGTAATGTCACATTCATCAGGACCAAACTTGTCATTATATTTATTAGGTCTGGAGAGATTATCTTACCTCTGTTTCAGTAAACTGGATCAGCATTTAAATTTACAATGATAGGCTGTTCATAACTTTTTGCGTGCTTTTGTAGAGAGGAACGCCATAAATGCCTTGTTCACACCTGTGTATTATAATTTTATTTTTTTATTTTATTTTATTGGGCATGTGTAAGGTGCTATACATCAAGAAATTGTGTTTCAAAGCACCCGCAGGGCAAACGGGAGGGAACAAGGGAACAACAGGACAATGGGATATGATAACAGTGTTGAGGAAAATACAAAAAAAAAACAATCCTACTAGGCCTTGTGAACATTCAGAGCGTGCACATGCAGAGAGAGAGAAGGAAAAGGGGGTGGGGTTTAACTGCAAGAGGCTCCACATAGGAGGGACATGCCAGATAGTCGGTTGCAAAGGCAACAGGTAAGTGCCAGGCAGTGACCACTTGCTGTGGTGGAGCCAGGGGTTTGGGGACAAAGGGGTCGGTTGCCCCCTTTGGATTCACCCTGGATTCATCCCCTCCAGGCACCTGCAGGGCCGGTGCAGCAGCGTGCTCCACTTGGAACGTCCGCCATGAATTTACAATCAATGCATTTAAAATAAAAATACTGGACGGTGCGCACAGTTCTTTTTAAATACATTGATTGAAAATTCATGGCAGAGACTGAGTCCCACTCCCCGACCAAGGTATACTGTTTGCAGCCGCGACTCTGCTACTGCTGGATGACTTTGGTTTTCTGATACCGTGATCAGACCGTCCTGAGGATTGTGGGCCTCATTACGACCCGGGGGGTAAGGGATTACCGGTAAGGGCACCGGTACCGGTAATCCCTTACCGCCCTATTACGAGTTCCCTTTGCCGGTCCTCCCTTAATGCCTGGTTTTACCAGGCGTTAAGGACGGGATCCGCAAAGGGACTTTGGTGCTAATAATGGTACCACAATTTGCGGTACCGTTATTAGCGCCTTCCCCATTCCCATTGAGCCCTATGGGGGCTCAAATGGGAATGGGGAAGGGCCCTGGTGAATGGAGAATTACCGCCCCCGCCAACCTTGGAATGGGGCGGTAATAGCTCCATTCACCAGGGCGGAGTCGGTAAGGATTTGGAGGCAGCCATGGTGCTAATAGCGCCATGGTTACCTCCAAACTCCTAATGAGGCTGTGTTAGTTAACTTAGCAGCCGGGACTTGAGGTGGTGCTGAAAATCACACTATTCAGTGAATCATGTGTTGCTGTCATGTTTCGATTTTCCCGGGCACACACGGCCCAAGGCATATCCACACAGACTTTCTGAAGCCTGCCTGCCTGCAGCCAGTGCCTTCAGCTCTGTGACAAGGAGAAGGCAATTAGCAAGTGGAGAGGGGGCTGCGTGCAGGGCACATTTGACATTTGCAATTATGTAGCAATTTGTAAATCTGCCCAGAATCTAGTGAGCTCGTGTCCTGGTTATTGTGCATCACATGCGTACACAGTCCACGCACAATTCAGTTCAGCATCAGCCAGACTAGAGCCTTAGAGCCACGCGGCTGCACAACAACATCTCCGTTATTCCTGTGGCCTGGCTTGCCCTGCCTGCAGTCTGTCTAGCCCACGACCAGCGTGCAGTGCTGCCCTACTGAGAGAGACAATTGGCTGAGGAAGGAGAAGACACAAACTACACTACCTGAACAACTGGACTGTCGGCTGCAAGATACACAGGTGACCACCGACCATTTGAATTGCAAGGCACTAGGCATTCCTTTCACCAAGCTATTGTGTGTAGGTGGGTCCGATCGCCCCTTCCTTTATTTCTTTTTTTTTTTCTATATGCTCTGCCATCACCAGAGCAGTATAACAGGACAATGGGATATGATAACAGTGTTGAGGAAAATACAAAAAAAAAACAATCCTACTAGGCCTTGTGAACATTCAGAGCGTGCACGTGCAGAGAGAGAGAAGGAAAAGGGGGTGGGGTTTAACTGCAAGAGGCTCCACATAGGAGGGACATGCCAGATAGTCGGTTGCAAAGGCAACAGGTAAGTGCCAGGCAGTGACCACTTGCTGTGGTGGAGCCAGGAGTTTGGGGACAAAGGGGTCGGTTGCCCCCTTTGGATTCACCCTGGATTCATCCCCTCCAGGCACCTGCAGGGCCGGTGCAGCAGCGTGCTCCACTTGGAACGTCCGCCATGAATTTACAATCAATGCATTTAAAATAAAAATACTGGACGGTGCGCACAGTTCTTTTTAAATACATTGATTGAAAATTCATGGCAGAGACTGAGTCCCACTCCCGGACCAAGGTATACTGTTTGCAGCCGCGACTCTGCTACTGCTGGATGACTTTGGTTTTCTGATACCGTGATCAGACCGTCCTGAGGATTGTGGGCCTCATTACGACCCGGGGGGTAAGGGATTACCGGTAAGGGCACCGGTACCGGTAATCCTTTACCGCCCTATTACGAGTTCCCTTTGCCGGTCCTCCCTTAATGCCTGGCTTTACCAGGCGTTAAGGACGGGATTCGCAAAGGGACTTTGGTGCTAATAATGGTACCACAATTTGCGGTACCATTATTGGCGCCGTCCCCATTCCCATTGAGCCCTATGGGGGCTCAAATGGGAATGGGGAAGGGCCCTGGTGAATGGGGAATTACCGCCCCCGCCAACCTTGGAATGGGGCGGTAATAGCTCCATTCACCAGGGCGGAGTCGGTAAGGATTTGGAGGCAGCCATGGTGCTAATAGCGCCATGGTTACCTCCAAACTCCTAATGAGGCTGTGTTAGTTAACTTAGCAGCCGGGACTTGAGGTGGTGCTGAAAATCACACTATTCAGTGAATCATGTGTTGCTGTCATGTTTCGATTTCCCCGGGCACACACGGCCCAAGGCATACCCACACAGACTTTCTGAAGCCTGCCTGCCTGCAGCCAGTGCCTTCAGCTCTGTGACAAGGAGAAGGCAATTAGCAAGTGGAGAGGGGGCTGCGTGCAGGGCACATTTGACATTTGCTATTATGTAGCAATTTGTAAATCTGCCCAGAATCTAGTGAGCTCGTGTCCTGGTTATTGTGCATCACATGCGTACACAGTCCACGCACAATTCAGTTCAGCATCAGCCAGACTAGAGCCTTAGAGCCACGCGGCTGCACAACAACATCTCCGTTATTCCTGTGGCCTGGCTTGCCCTGCCTGCAGTCTGTCTAGCCCACGACCAGCGTGCAGTGCTGCCCTACTGAGAGAGACAATTGGCTGAGGAAGGAGAAGACACAAACTACACTACCTGAACAACTGGACTGTCGGCTGCAAGATACACAGGTGACCACCGACCGTTTGAATTGCAAGGCACTAGGCATTCCTTTCACCAAGCTATTTTGTGTAGGTGGGTCCGATCGCCCCTTCCTTTATTTCTGTTTTTTTTTCTATATGCTCTGCCATCACCAGAGCAGTATAACCAGTGGAGCCAAGATGCTGGCAATAGTTATCCATGGTATGTTTCCCCAATGATTACTGACACATTGTGTAAGTGTTGGCAGTAACAAGGCTGTGGGTTTTTAATCTGCATTACATAATATTACATACAGTAAATAGTAATAATAATAATAATAATAATAATAACCATATCATACATAATGTACACTTTTGGGCACAAGGTCCAGGGTTGTGCCCCCTGGCCCTTGCCAACGTCCTCTTCCCACGAAGACATGGGCTTTGTTCGTGGCCCTGCAACGTGGACTCCGTTCGTGGCCCTGTAGTTCTTTTCTTCTCCCCTTTTGGGCTTCTTTTCTTGGGTGGGTGGGTTCTTGGAAAAAGCTAAATTATCTGCGTAAGCACATCAACTTGCGGTGCTCCATTCGGAAAACCCAGGTTGTGTTGTTTGCTGCTCAGACAGCTCCTTATATCCCCTAATGCTGGCCCTGGGCACTGCCAGTGGGTGGGGGCGGCTTACACCGCGTCCGGCTGCTGGCGCCAACAGCAGTTAGTGCCTCCTGGTGAACCTCGCAGGTCACCAGCTGTTGTTTCCTGCCCTCGGGTTTCTCGCTTAGGTGCAGCACATGTTAATGTGCTTCGCACCTTGTTCGACTCCATCCTGACCTTTCTGTTTCTTTGCAGCTGAGGGAGATGGGGCGGTGCAGACCATGTGCCTGGCGGCCTGTGTTCTGCCCTTCCCCTTGTGCTCTCTTGGCCCCCAGGTTACTTGCCCGCACTTGCGACTGCGGGGTGCCCCTTCAGCAGCGCTGGCTATAACATTTACCAGCCCCCAGCATGCATGCCTCAGTTAAAAAATGAAGGCATGTACCCGGGAGGGTAGCTGGGATGCCTTCTTTTCTTTTGTAAATGAAAGCAGTCTTCCGTTTTCAGTGTAAAAGAGGTAAGGCGACACAAGCAACTAGTAGAAAGAAAATGCCAGAGAAAGATACTATCTGGGTTCTGTTGGGGGTCGGTCGGGGCCCCCATGCGGTCCCGCAAGCCCCTGCACTAGACAGACACTCCCACACACGTCTTGCCAGTTCGGGCTTCCCGGTCGCTCTGACATGGCCGAGAACGCCCCGTTTATTTATGCAGCATGCGGCGGCGTGCAACGTCACGCCGCCGCGTGCGAGTTACATCACGGGGCAGCGCCACACTCCTCCTTTTTCCAGAACACAAAACTACTTTGACCAAACACTGCAAGCCACACAAACTGCTTCACTTAATAACACAACTTGCCCAAACCCCTTTATTGTCAACCACCCGGATCCCCTTACTCAGGTTGGTTAACCAACAGTCCCAAAATATAATCGCTGAGGTAAGCGGGTTTTCCTCGCCCAGCCCTCTGGGGGTACCTCCCACTCACCTCCGGCACGTGAAGTCTTTCAGCAGGCGTCTCCCGGGCAGGGGACGCAGGGGTGCTGGAGGGACCTCCTCCGTCCTCCGGTATCTCCCCCACGTCCGGTTCCAGCAGCGGTTCAGTTCTTGAGTCACCCAGTTTCTTGAAGAAGCTGACATTCCGGGTGACAGCAGACCTTCCATCGGATGCCGTTACCATGGATCCCTTTACAGCCACCACATGCAACGGCTCCGGCTCGTAGGGGAGCGACAGCTTTCCGTGGGGGTGTCGATTATGGATGAGGACTTCGCCCCCCAGTTCCAGCCGCTGGGGGCGGAGCCCTCTTCGCAGGTTTTCCTGCTCAATCCTCACCCGCCAATCTGCCTCGACCTGTTGAAAGTCATTCACCCCGGGTTCCTTCTCTCTGACCTCGGGTAGTAGAACCCGGGGGCACCGCTTGAACAGGGCCTCTGCCGGAGCGACCCCCGTGGATGCATGAGGGGTGTTGCGGTACACCCTAAGAAACTGATACAGGGCTCGCTGTAGTGACTGTCCTTGTGCCTGGGCAATCCTGAAAGTCTTGTTGAGCGTCCGCATCAGTCTCTCAGCATCTCCGTTTGCCCTGGGCCACAATGGGGATACCTTCCGGTGCTGGACCCCACAGCTCTCCATGAGTTCCGCAAAACGCTCACTCTGGAATGGCGATCCGTTGTCTGAGCACAAGGTGTGGGGAAACCCATGAGCTGCGAACACCTTCTCCACAGCCATGACCACATGCTCGAAGGCCACCGACTCGACAAACTCCACCTCCGGATATCATGAATATTTGTCCACGATTGCCAGAAAGTGGGTGCCCACAGATGTCGACCCAAAGTCCGCATGGACGACCTCCCACGGCCGCGTGCCCCGGGGCATTGCTTCAATTGCGGGCTCTCGCTGTAAGGGAGACGCCGCCTGGCACCATATGCAGGCCACCACAAAGTCGTCGACCTTGCGCTCCAGTTCAGGAAACCAGACCTTCAGAGGCAGCCTGGCCTTAGTCTTGGTGGCACCCTGGTGCCCATGGTGAGCCAGAGCGATCACGTCTTGTACCTTGGACTGGGGAACCACGATACGGTCACCTCGCAGCAGCAGGCCAGACGCCGAGAATGAGAGTTCTTCCTTAACCTTCCAGAGCTGCTCGAGTGCTGTCTTGGCCTCCTGGGTCCGCCCCGCCAGGGATTCTAGGACAGACTTCCAGGAGCTGTGCTGCATGGAGTGCTGGAGGATCTTGAAGCACTCGTCCTTGGCAGCTGCCGCTTCCAGCTCTGAGAGAGGCATTGCGTTCGGCGTGGCTGCCTCCACCACCATCCGGACATGATCGTCGGCTTCCTCCTCGCAGGTGTCGTACTCCTCTCCCCCACGCACTCCCGGATGTCGTCAGAGATAGTCCGCTGCGTTGTTGGCCCCTGGCCGGTACACCAGTGTCACTCCGTATTCGAGAAGGACGAGCATCCACCTCTCGATTCTGGCCGGTGGCTTGGAGGATGACCCTGCCACAGAATGGGCAGCAGGGGCTTGTGGTCTGTCACCACCGTCACTGGACGCCCCAAGATGTAGAGGCAAAAGTGTCTGCAGCCCCAGAGGACCGCCAGAGCCTCACGCTCAATCTGCGAGTATCTTTGTTCAGTTTCAGAGAGCGCCTTACTGGCGTAGGCCACTGGCCGGATGCTCCCGTCCCGGTCCACCTGATTTAAGACCGCCCCTAGACCAAATGGACTGGCGTCCACAACGATCTCCGAAGTTAGCGCTGGATCGCAAAACGCCATGGTGTCCTCCGCTGTCAGGGCGCCTTTGATGTCTTCAAAGGCCGCCTGCTCAAGCGGGCCCCAGTGCCAGGCTAACTCCTTTTTCGTCAGAGCCCTGTGCGGTTCTGACCTTGAGGCAAGGTTCTGGATGAAGCGCCCACAGTATGTCACCATGCCAAGGAAACTCCTAATGTCCGATGCCGACTCTGGAGGCTGCGCCTTCTTAATGTCCTGGACCTTCCTCGGGTCTGGTGACACACACCCCTCTTTAAAAACAAATCCGAAGAATTCAATGGAAGGGCGCAGGAACTCACACTTGTCCCTGTGAAGGGTGAGACCTAGCGATTGCAGTCTCTCAAAGGTCTTCCCCAGCTTTCTCAGATGGTCCACCTTGGTATTTGCGAACACCAGAATATCTTTGCTGATGTTTAAGACGCCCTCCAGATCTGCAAGCGCACCTCGAATAATATTCTGAAAAACCTCTGCAGCCGATGATACTCCGAAGCTGAATCTCTTGTATCAGTAGAGCCCCCGGTGAGTGGTGAAGGTGGTGATATACCGAGACTCCGGATGGAGAACGACATGGTGATATCCCGCTCGGAGATTTAGTTTGGAGAAGAACCGAGCCCCTTGCACTTCCGCAATGATGTCATCGATGGTGGGGGTGAGATGCCGCTCCCTCTTAATGGCCTTGTTGGGGAGCCTCATATCTACACAAATGCCGACAGAGTCAGGTTGCTTGGGTTTCCTAGCCACCACAATCGGGGATACCCAAGGAGTGGGGCCCTCCACCTTTTCAATAATGTCCAAATTCACCAGGTTGTCCAGCTCCTTATCTACCTGCTCCCTCAGATGGAACGGTACCCTCCGGTGTTTCAGGGCAACGGGCTGCACAGACTCGTCGATGTGTAACCGCACCGGGTCACCAGTCATCCTTCCAATGCCCTTGAAGAGGGCGACATATTTATCGAGCAAGTCATTGATGCCTTCGAGATACACCGAGAACGCGAAGCTGACAATTCCGAGAGCCTCCGCAGCTGCACAGCTTAGCAGAGTGTTGTTGCTCACGGGCCTCCAAACGCAAATATGCGGGCCCTCGGTGTGAGCAGCTTCGGGGGGGAATCAAGGGTATCATAGTGCCCCCTGGCCATCACATTGACCGAGGCTCCCGTGTCCACCAGCACTGGGACCGGCGAATGATTGATCTCAACCAAACACCTCAGCTGCCTTCTGTTCTTTCCTTTTAGGACCTCCACACTGGAGACAAAGAAAATGTTCTCTTCATCCTCCTCTGCCTCCTCCTCCTGGGCATCCTCCCCGTCCTGGTCCACCTGGGCCACATTCGGTGGGCAGTTCTGGCGCGGGACCCAAACTCGAGCCTGTCCTCTCGGTACCAACATGGGCAGGGCAGCCCTGCATACTCTCGAAAAATGGTCAGGCAGGCCACACCTACTACATGTCTTTCCAGCTGCCGGACACTCTGTCGGGTGAGGGAGGTCGTATCCGCATTTCTGGCACGATTCCCCCGCTCTCCCTGCTCTGTCCCGGGGTCCCACCCCAGGTCTTCTAACTCCTCTTCCACCACGCCACATAGCACACACCTCCTCAGACTTTACTGAGCGGGATCCATCCCGCCTCCATCTTAGTTGCTGGAGCTTCTGCCACCTCATGGCAGCGGCCCAGTTCCAGGATGCGGGGCAGAGTGATACCCGGCTCTCTCAGGACCTGTCTCCTGAGTTTGCCTGAGGAGCACACCTGAATTAGCATTGTGCGAATCATGTCCTCCGCATCTCCCCACGCACAGCCCTGGGAGAGGCGACGCAGGCGTCCATAAAAAGTGTCCAATGTTTCATCGTCCTTTGCTTGGCCGACAGCATGACAAACCTCTCATAGTCCACGTTGGCAAGGGGCAGGAAGTGGGCCAGGAGTGCCGCCTTGGCTGCGTCATAGCTGCCATCCCCCGCAGGAAGCGACTCGAAAATGTCCTGGATTGATGGCCCAGCGGAGTACAGCATCGTGGCCACGCGGCCCGGAAGTACATGTCGAGATGACCGACCCACCTCCTCCACCTAGGCCCCATGCTGGTCGGCAGGCCCGACGCATCAAATTCCGGGATGGGCTGCAGGGCTGCATGGGCTCGCGCTTGGGCCATGATGGGAGGTCCAGGCTGGGCAACTGGCTGTACGACCGTTGGCCCCTGAGGCGCAGGAACTTGACCGCCTACTTGGGGTTGAGGGGGTAGCTGTGGAGTGGCCACTGGCTGTAGAGCTGGAATCACTGGAGCCTGAGGAGCTTGTTGTTGACCTCCCGCTTAGCCACCGACTTGGGGAAGTGGTGCGGCTGCAAGGTGCCCCCTCGTCTTGCCCACCAGCGCCACTCATGGGCCTGAGCGCACAGGCACCCCCACACTAGGATACCCCTTCCACAGGCACAGCGACAGTCCAACCTGGGGAGGGTATGGTGGAATCTTGCCTTCGGCTTTGATGAATGAGAAAAGATGACTGCCCACTTGAGGATCCGCCACTGCAGTACTCCGCCCTGATGATGAAGAGGACGAAGAAGAGGCCACAGCAGCCTGATGATGAAGAGGATGAAGAAGCACAGTGCCCCTCCACTGCAGCAACACCAGTGGTGTAAATGTTCCAAAAATTGGTTGAAGGACAGTAGAAGAAAAAACTGGGCTAGGCAGGCCCTGCCATTTTAGCCCTTCTCCTTGCTCTCACTCGACGTAGGAGGCCCAAATGTGAAGTAAAAATCAAAAATTGGGCATGTATATGCAAGTTAGACTGCCTGCAAGCAGTTTGTCCAAAAATTAGACCTGGATCACCTTCCCCATCCAAACCGGAGCTTGGAGAAGTTCCACGATCGTGTTGACAAAATGGCCGCCAGCCACGTGTGCGATCCGCAGCCACGGCGTGAAATGAAATGTCATCCGTTCGGTTTCCTTGTAGAAAAAATTGTGACATTTATCACCGCCGGGCCCGGGCATCCGCATCCACTCGTCGCCACTGTTGGGGATCAATCGGGGCCCCCATGTGGTCCCGTAAGCCCCCACACTAGACAGACACTCCCACACACGTCTTGCCAGTTCGGGCTTCCCAGTCGCTCTGACGCGGCCGGGAACGCCCCGTTTATTTATGCAGCACGCGGCGGCGTGCAATCACGCTGCCGCGTGCGGGTTACATCACGGGGCAGCACCACAGGTACCATTCTAAGGAGGCAGAGCCAAGTTGTGTGCCTGTACGCATTGTGCGCCATATAAATGACCACAATCATTCCCAGTGCGCTGCTGTACATTCAGAAACGTGCGAGTAACATATCTTTTGAAACAGTTGTCAGGACATTTGTGCACCCAGCCTGGCTTACTGGAGACTAGTTGCAGGGAGGACTTCTATCTAGTGTCTTTCAAGTAATTCTATTTTTGAAGTCTTGGAGACCAGCCGGAATCTGTGCATTCATGAACCAGTCTTGCTTAGTAGACCATCATTGCTCTGAGAAGGATGGAAAGTTTGATGGGCAAGAGCTCAACTTAAATGAGAAAACAGGGGAATGGAATGGAGTGGACTCCCAGAAAAAAAGATAAGGGGGCTTCAACAATGAATAAAACAGATGAGTCTCTCGTTTTCATAGTTTGCCTTATAGACAACATACGTGTCTGTGGTGGGAGTGAATTAAATGTCGCACAGTAAGGGACCTGCATACCCACGTTGTACTCCGAATTCCAGGTCCCCCCTTGCTATCAGTTAACTGAAGCTTTAGCCTGGCTCTGTGAGCTATGCTTCATGTTCACCATGTATTGTTCTGTGTGGCTGCCTAATACATGTATGAGTTGCAAACTAACTTCGCACATTCGGCCGCCTGCAGATTTGTCTTCCAGCCCATGCACTCAAGATTCAGTTGACTGCACATGTGTGTTCTTTCAATTTGTGGAATGGGGGATTGCTGTGGGAATACGACTTGGTTTCCTGCATTGGGTCCTTTAACTATTCAAAAAAGAAAAAGAGGTGCCCCTCCTTCTGAGAAAGTATTATTGCTAAATGAACAGCCCTATAGATAAGTGTGTGTACTGCCCCACCGTAGGCCTTTAAAGAGGTGCTAAAGGTTAGGTCCACCCTGCACTCTCATTATAAGTACTGCAGCTCTGCTAGGAAGTGCGGGTAAGTGTACATTTACATGGGCGTCATTTTAAGGAGGCACAGGGGTGTTTGTCCCCCCCAACTTTCATGGCACACCATTGTGTCCCCACTCATTTGGCTGGGGCACCTTTCCTTCAGATGTCATGTCCCCCCCAACATTTTCAGCCAAGTTACTCCACTGTACATTTACATGTATTGATGGCCACAGTGGGGCACAAGGGCCCAGTACAGGATGGGCCTGCTGACCAGGGCCTCATAAAACTCCGAGGAAAACGATGACATTCTACAATCCTCCTGCGTGGCAATGTTCGTGGAAAACCGTGTGAGATGTTTTGGAAGTGCACCAGAGTGGGGATTGGCTGAGCTGGCGCCCAGGGCAGCAGACATTGTGAGGCTGCATGTGATGAAGCTCTGGGAGTCATTGAGTGCCAAGGTGCGATGCATGGCGGAGGAATACTGGAGACACGGTCATATGTTATTCCAATGATTCTGCAGTGCAGGGCATATACAGAAGAAATCAGGCAGCCATCTGTCTTGTCACTCAGAGGATGGGTTAGCTGTGCTCTTGCTTTGGTAGCCAAATTACCCTAACCTGACCGGTTGCTCCCTGGGGGCTGGCGGGGCAGCTCTGAAGTACCTTGGAGCCCCTAGGATCGTTCTCTGGTGGTGCTCTAACTGTCTATGAGCATGAAGGACCAGGTGAACATTTATGGGTGCCCAAAGGGTCCTGCTCTTCGGGGCAGTGCTGCTGGTGCGGCGATGGTGGCCTCACTGATGGCAACACGATGAGACACATCCTGGGGATTACTGAGGACGCCAGAGGCTTTTGTGAACTGCAGAGGGCTCCTACTGGTTTGAGGAGCACAGTAAGGAAGTGGGCCCCTGTGCAGGCACCTGAGCCAGATGGTCTTGCACTTGACAAAGCACTGTGCTGCCTTGCAGCCCTTGTTGCAGTATCATCCTTGCCATTCAAAAAGCAGAGCCTTACAATTGGATTTGAGCAGGCCGAGGTGTTCTAGACACAAAGCAAAGTTCATGTTTTTCCTATTGATTAGTCATATGCAGATAAAAACCTGAAGTCATTGAACAATTAAAAATGGAGCGCCTTCTATTTCCTGATTACTTTCTTCCAAACCAGATGGTTTCATGAACCTGAAGTGCTGGTTCAAGCAGGGGTACATCTCTCAGACATTTGACTCAAAGAAAAACCAAATGCAATCCCAGGCATGTCCAACGTCATTGGTAGATAATGCTTGCTCTCAGAAGGAAGCTGAGGAGTGTGGAGACATCAGAGAGATGTTTGTGGAACTCAAGTCTGGCATTAGTGGCATCAATAGTAAGCTGTAATCGACATTTCAAATCCTTTCCTAGCTCGGATTTAAGGAGCAACGGATCGTGATCAGGTTCCCTTCACTGGTACAGGTACCCCTCTGCATAGCTCTCAACCATTTGTGTTGCAAAGGCGGGTGAAATCACCCGATTTTGTTTTTGGCGGGTGAGACGCCCATTGGAATGAATGGGCGTGCAGGAGTCTTGGCGGGTGAGGCAGCCCTTTACAAGGTGGTGACACCCGCCAAAAGCGTGTGAGTTGAGAGCTATGCCTCTGCTGGGCTTATGATTGATGGCCGCTCCTTGCCATCAAGCTGCGTAGTAAGAGAGGATGCCACGTTCAACATACGGCATGTGTTGTGGCTCCCACACTCATACCCAGCACTTCCTCCTCATCGCCAATGTTACGACTGATATACAGCCCCAGGCCAGCCCACACAACACGCACTCACTCACACGGAATGACTCGAGGACACGTCTGTTGGCTGTGGGGTCCCGGCAGCAACTGCCGTCCAACCGCGTTTATTACTTAATCCGCATGCGTGAGCCGGAATGAGGCTCACGCATGCGTAGACACATTATTACTGCATAACAATGATGAGGGGGGAAGGCTATAAACGGGAGAAGAAGCTCGGCTGCGCGAGGGCCTCCAGTAAATCAGGCGTTAATAGTCTAATACGGCCCCGGAAGTCGAGCCGCAGACACGCTGTTTTCTTAGACAAGCAACGGAATGGCGGGTTCTGAGTCCACTGCTAGTTAAGGCTTGTTTTGCGTACGTCCATGACATACCAGGGCTCGTCCGTAAAGCTTATTCAATCCTAGGAAAAAGAAAAAAGTTGAAATGTCTACATGTCTAAAATAAAGAACTTGCAACTCAGGTAACTAAAAACTGAAATTGTGTGTGTTCAGAAGCCATGCCTGGAATGTATGCATGATGTGCAAGTGCCTGCTTCCTTTCAACGCAAACCGGGTGGAAACCTACATAGGCTAAATTGGAAGCATTCACAAATGCATGTGCAATACGTGTCCTAGACTATGCACTTCTAAATGACCATTGGTGCAAGCGCTGCAGAAAATGTTGGCATATTCCCCAAGACGTACCTGTGCCTGCAGGTGCCCTAGTCGGGCGGCTTAGTGACTAAGCCTGAAGCCATTCTTTCAGCAGGCCCTGTGATCTGTGGGGTCAAGGCTGGAGCACCCGTCTGCCCGATATGCCTCGGGCAGAGCCCAGGGCGCCGGTAATGAGCAATGGGGAGACTTGGCAAGTCGGCATGAGCATGCTGTGGCTTGGTGACATTACTATTGTAGATGCTGCGAACAACATACTTTATCTACGTTCCTGGCGACGGTACGCTTTAGACAGTAACCATGGGAAAAAAGATGAGAGAAGCACAGAAACGTGGGCACAGACCTGGAATACTACATTTTTTTTTTACCCCTTAAAAAAGCAACGAAGATACATATCGGGAAATCTGCTTTTTCTGAGAAAACCATGTTTGAGCCGTTTAAAAAGGTGATTTATTTATTTATTTATTTGCATTTTTAAAGCGCTAACACTGCCCAAGAGCATCGAGGCGCTGTTACTGGAATATGTCTTATAATTAAGGAAGAGCTCAGCAAGAAAGAGGAAGGAAAGGGGATCTCCCTTCTCTTCATCGCCAGTCTCTTTTGATTTTCTGTGGTGTGTGTGAAGTATTTTTATCTCCCCAGTGGAGTTCTGCGAAAGGCCCTTGCAAACCGTATATTTTACAGTTTACATAACCCGTAGAGGAGGCTCCCAGGGAGCATTTTTAACACAAAAGCTTGATTGTGCACACTGCGTTCTGAGTCACAGAGCGAGAGATTGCACACAGTTGCCTATGCACTTTGTGTGGAGTGTACATACTGGCCTCGGCATCTTAGTTCCCAGCTAGTGAGCACGCACACTGTCCCGCGAGTAAGCCCTCTCAGATGGTGAGCTGTGAAGTCTTCTGGCCTGTGCACACTCTCATTGTTCCTTTCCTGGCAGTGCTGCATCCGACAGTGAGGGAAGCTTGTACTTCTGTAACGTGTGTAATGCATTTTGTTAGGGTAGCTTTACTGTCATTTCTATTTCTTTTTGAGGCACTTTGTGCAGCTTGCCATCTTGTACTTTACCCAAAGGTAGTGACCCAACCCCTACACTACCCGACCGGTGTGGTGCCCCCCTAAGGAGCACTTTGTTCCCCGTGGCATCAAAACCTAACTCTGCCACTGTCCACTTGGTGGAAGAGAGTTCAACAGCCAATACGGTAAGTGCAGGCCTGTGAGACATCACAGACCAGTGGTGCCCGAAGGCAAGTGCAGGAGGAGGGCGGATGCTGCGGGCGATTGGACAGAAGGCCAGGACCCAGAAGGACACATAGGGGTCCAGTCCACAAAACACAGCGACTGTGGGGTTTATCACGGGAGGAAGAGAGGTAAGGAGGAGGAGAATAGGAATTTCTTGAGGCGCTTGCAGAACTTGAAGAGCTCAAGACGGAGAGAAAGGGGGAGGCTGTTCCAGAGAAGGTAGCAAGCCGAAGAAAGAGGATGACCACTCGCTCTCTGCTTAAAGTAGCGCTTGACAAGCAGAGAGTTGGAGCCAGAGGATCAGAGCGATCTGGGAGGATAGTATTTGGTGAGAGCAAGTTGCCGATAGCATGGTCCCCAGGCCCAAGACAGCCTTATGGATGATGCAGAGAGATTTAAATGTGATCCTTGCAGCAACTGGGAGCCATTATTTATTTATTTATTTTCATGTATTTATATTTGTATAGCGCACTTACAGCCCAGAGGGAAATTCACATAAAATGCTCACTTTGACACACACATGTAGGGCTGGAAACACCCCATGCCACTTGGCTGATCGACTACAAGATGCTCCCAGACAAAGACTATTGTGATCTTATGATGGCAATAAGCTCTTCCAGACGCGGTTTAAATTGAAAAACTTTGGGATCTTCATGCTTCAGATACATGTTCTGACTTGCCCAGCCCTCGATCTGCCCTTACTGCGCCATTTTAGGTTGGTCTTGGATGTACCAGCAACAAACTATTGCAATAGTCGAGTTCTGAGTTGACAAGTGCACAGACTTAAAGTGATCTATCATCCCATATCTTCACAAAGGGGTTAGCTCCTATCATGAGCAAACTACAGTAAGATGGCACCATAGTGCACCAACATCTGGATGACATTCTAATTCAGGCATCATTCCAGGGGGTGACATGCCATCAGAAAATGCTGCCATGCAACAGTCTCCTAAAACATAGGTTCCTTATAATGTTCAAGAAATCTCAACTCAAGCCAACCCAGGAACCGTTGATTTTTTTGTGTGCAATTTGTGATGGGCAGGAAAATGGTTTGCCTATCAGCACCCAGATTCGAAATTCCCTCTGGCTCATCTGGAAAATCTATTGTCCAGGTAACGGGCTCTAGCATGCCTTGGTTACATTCTCAGGAAGACATGCTGGCCACCAGATTAAGAGACGTACGGCACCCCCCCTTTTTTCTGTTGGTCTTAACTTTAGAAGTAACCAGCATTGCCTTGTCTAGTTAGCTGTGGCGGCTCTTATATTGTTAAATGTGGCCGTAGCCTCTGACCGCCAGCTGGATGATCCCCTTCAACCGGCATGACGTTCAGACTGCTTGGCTACATTAAGCTAGTATTGACTGAATTATCAGTCGTGTTTTTAGAAAAGTACTGTGTTTTTCAATTCTCTAATTAAATGGTATTATTTAGATAATGAGCTTGAAACATGATTTAATATGTATATTTTAAACATACAATGAAATACAAATAAAATATTCATGGTTTCTAATTTTTCTGTTTCTGTTTTTGGTATGGTTTGATCTGTGGTTCCGAATTTGGGTGCCCCTCTCCCTGTTCTATAGATGGGTTCCTCCCTAATTTGGCTTTTTTCCGCTGACACACTTTGCGTATATTATAGTTGTTACTTCCTCCTTGTCAGCGAAGTAGAGGTCCACCCATCTCCTGTTTCGCTCACCATATGAAGAGTGCCATGGGCCACTTTGCTTATGCATCCTATGCTAGCCCATGTGAGTTCATGTTGGTCTCTTGTGGGAGTGAAGTACAGACAGATGATTCCCAACTCAATAAGATTGAAGAATTGGTTCCAGTGGTGGCCCAACAAGCAGAACCTGTTGAGGGTGTTGAATTGCACCCAATGGTTTTACAATGTTTGCCAGACACCTGTTTTGGGCTCAACCCTTCCGGACAAGACCACCCAAGGGAAATGGATGCTGATGCAGGCAAGCCAATCATCATACAGGAGGGCTGATTAAACTTGCCCTGGGTGTGTTCAGGCCATGAATCCAGGGGAAGCAGATTTGGATATTAAGTTTTTTGGTCTTCTCTGAACAAAGAGGGTCAAACAAGGACTCATCTATTGGAAGCGATAGCAGCATATATTGGAAAATGGTAGAAAGGAAGCTGCACTCACTGAGCATATTTCATGTATCAGGCAGCGGGAATACCATTTTGGATTAGAAGCACCACTTTGTCCCTGTGAAAAGTAGTAACAGGTTCCTCAGAGGGCAGAGCCTGCAACTCACTAATCTTAGGAGCTGATGTTATTGCTACTAAGAAGTTTGTTTTCCATTAAACAAGACGTAACTCCATCAAATACATACGTCCAAATGGTTTGGCTAATTCCATCAAGAGAACATTCAGGTCCCATGATGGAATGGGCGTGCATATCAATAGAAAGAGGTGGAATAGTCCTAGAAAGTGTTTGTTTAGGATTTAATTGGAAAGACCAATAATCCTTTGATACTTAGTCAGGTACAGCCCCAGAGAAGCCAGATAGATCCTACAAAAGGACACATTGATCCCTGAGTGCAATGGGTTAGTGAGGAATGCCAAAACATCTTCAGCCAATGCTTGCAAAGGATCTTTGGATTTTTCAAGCATCCAATTGCAGAATCTCAGCCATTTTCTTCTATATGAGGATTTTGATTGACCCTTTCCTGGATGGTACTAGGATATGCATGTTATCTCCTGATAGACCAAAATGACCGTTTGTCAATTGTTCAGGCATCAAAGCGCCAATGAAAGTGATTAAGGGCATGGTTTGAGCACCCGCTCTGCTTAGGGTGGTCCCGTCCACACTATCCATCCCTGTCAAGTGGGCTGCCTGAAAAATAATGGCGTTCTTCAGACCCACTCCAAAATCTGCATAACCAGAGAACAGTTTTACTGGCCTTGTCCCCCTTTGTTTGTTCAGGTAAAACATGGTTTCTACTTTGTGAGAGCAATGTGGGAGGAGTGCTTCAGGACCAGCAAGAGTGCTTCAAGGCGCATAAATACCTACTGCCTGCAGCTCAGATTTGTAGATCTCCATGGTGGCCCCCCATTCTAACAGGGAGGACTTTATCACCATTGTAAGTGGATGTGGGGGATATTGAAAAGAAGTTCCTAGAAGGAGATTTTGATCATTTGATCACCATGATATATGTGATATAGTGCAAATGAACTTTCTGCATAATAAAACTCAATTTACAATAAATTCGTTACAACGTACAAAACACCCATGCAATACAATGCAAATACAATGTAATTAACGATCGATACAAAATGTTCAGTTTTCACTGAAATCAATGAATTCATTTCTTTCACCGTGACAGCTTTACACACAATCAACCATAGTGTATAAAGTGCCAGATGCACAGCGGTGCTTTTAGAGTTGAGACAAACATACCAAAAGGCTGCTTCTTTAATAGTGTCCATATTATGCACAAAAGCCCCCAAATGACACATATACGTGGTCCCCAGTCGATTGCATTCAGTTAGCACATGTTTAGATGTCTTCATTATGTTATTCACTTTACAGATACGACAAGCTCTCTTGGCTGATGGGAGAGTAAGTGCTGGCCCAATTACTGACAGTACGGGGAGACGACTAATATGCAGTCAAAATACAAATGTATGTAAGAACGGAAGAGGATATAAAAGATAGTGTTGAGCCTTTTTATAATTATTTACTGTATGAGGAACGTGGGTGCATGTTTTTCAATTATGCTAAATGGTTGAAATTCCAACACCAATCCTATTTTTCTATCTTCAATGCAAGTGATCTCTTTGATTAATAAAAACCTGCACCCCAATCGAGAAGCCGATCAATCATCTTAAGCATTGTTATAAAAGATTCAGAATGAGCATCAACCCATGAGATCTAATTTCCATTCTTAAAGAGGACAGCAAAGGGCATCTCGGGGCACGTAGTAACTTAATATAAACAAGCCCTCAATTCAACAGTTCACCAGTGGTGCTGGAACATTTTTTGGAGTAGGGGCGTTTGCCATTGCCGGCCCCTCACTAAAATTATAGGACTTTCAAAGGACTTACAAAGCAAATATGGCGATTGAGCAAAACACTCAAGAACATTTTTGAATATTGAATAAGAAAGTGCATTGTAGCACATTTGTTTTTAACCTGATATGTTTTAAAATTATATTAAAGCTCGTATTCTGGCACTGGTTGATAAACATGTATGTTGACAAGTCTGCTGCTGATTGCCGCAAAAGAGAACACCTATACCTGTGGTGTTTCAGAAAATGTATGTATGGTAAGAGTGTCCATTGTGGTTAAATCACGCTATGGTTCAAAGAAACGTTTTTAATTTGATGCTGGCAAACTTGTTCAAAATCAAAAGTAAACGAATGACTCTGTAGGGGAGGATGGGTCAATAGGACCTCCCCTCCCACTGCATCTCCCACCCTGGTGAAGACTCATGACTCGTCGGCAGCCCACCGGCCCCAGGGCCCAGGCGGCAGGGCGGCTGCAGACCGACACGTGAGGCTGCACCACCACTTTATGTGGCAGAACACAGAAGCCATCTTGTACTAAGCCAACTCCATTTTGCTAGAAACGTTCAGATCTAACCCAGGCAGAGCCAACGTGCACACTGAAAGCTGCAGCTTGACCCCGACTCGACCGCGCTCACAGAGTCCCACACTTCCCCCACCTCCCACCGCATGGCAGATCCGCTGAGGACTCGTTCTCACGAGCCACCAGGCACGAACAAACAACAAAATAAAACACTGTAGCTGTTAACCTTCCGCAGTACATCATTGTCCCAGCCATGAACGGGAACATTAGGAAGTAACTGAAACCAGCCCAAAATCTGCATGCCCTGACCCTGTACCAAGCCCCCAGCATTAGACAGTGTGGCGCCCTACACCCCTACCTACCCCGAAAACTCTTGCAATGTGTAGAAACCATTTATGTAATGTATGTCCTGTTGACTAACGTTCGCTTATAATGTGAAGAGGAATGGGTAAAGAGTAAATATGCAACCGATATTGTTCATAATGTAGAGATGTACAAAGACTGGCTAGCTGATAACAAGATGTAATAACATGTGTTGCCCTCTTTATACACACACCTGCCTAACACTACCTCATGTTCGTATGTCAACTATAGATGTGAATTGTTGTACTAAAGGGTATGGTCCCCAGTTAGTATTCCTTCTAATGCAAATGCATACGAGTCCTTCTAGAGACCCCGTGTGTTGTTATTCACCCCTCACCCACGGGATAGTATACCGCCTTGTGCAGGATGCCGCGCACAGAGCTGCAAGGCCATCTCCCCCTCCTACCGCCCAGGCCCTCCAGAGATAGCTGGTGTTCAAACAGCAGCGCCTCGTCTCCCCTCCCGACCCTGCTGGACCCATTTCAAGCATCCACCTCCCCCATGACAGAGGGTGCCACAGCCTGACTCCATGACTTACGAGCTACCTGGTCCTAAATCCCACCGTCTCTCAGGCACCAGTCACATGCCCCCCACGGGCCAGTGGTATCTCCGTTGACCCCAAGTTAATGACCCTAAAAAGGGGGACGCCCACACGTGTACCAACAGATCGTACTACCATCCCTCACCTAAACTGCCAAGACAGGGTGGTCAAGCGACCCCTCCCATGTCCCTGACTATGCACACGAGACCAGATTGTTTGAACCTAAGGTATCCTCCAAACTGATGTATTGAGACACTTCAGATCGCATATCAATGTTCCTGTCCACATATTGATCTAAGGTCAGCACTTACAAGAGTTGCAAACCAACGGAAAGCATAAGGTGTGACGAATGGGTGGGAATGTGTGGCCAAAAGAGCAAATGTTAGTTTAGTTATCAATCATCGTTACAAGGCATGTCCGGCCCGGCACTCCACCCCGATGAGACCAGCTGACTTTCTACCCCACGTGGCACAGCACCAACATCCGCCAATCCTGGAGAAGCAACTGTATACAATGTATACCACCTAGCCATCACCACCCAATCCCTAAGACTATGTGCCCCCTATAGCTTGGGTCATGCATGACATAGTTCTGTAATAAGTAAGACTGTCTTTGCAATTGTCAGACAGAGCGCTCTCGGAGTTTGCAGAGTCCTTTGCATGCTCTATATTGATCTATATAAAGTTCTTTTGATCTCACCCACACTTGGTCCCGGCCTCATTCCCCTTCTGGGGTGTATCCTTTATTGCCTCTCACTAAGGGGGGGTGCATTTCTGGGGACGCTTACATTCAACTCCAACAAAAATGTTCTCCATGGTAACAACCGCTGGATCTAGATGGTGGTCCCCTTTGCCTGGATTCTTAAATAGGATGGCGCAAATGTCTCTTTAACTAACAGTTCCTTTGTATCTTCACTGGACTCACAAAGCCCTTGTTTAAGCAATAGGTTCTATAATAGTCTTTCTGTAGAATGTCTTTTAACTCTGTAAATTACCTTGTATACTCCCCTGCCAGGAATCTTTCAATTTCAGGTGCCTGGTGTACTCACCTGCCAGGACTTCCTTTATGGCTTTTCAGATCACCTGGTATACCCCCCTGGCAGGAATCCTTATACAATTTCAGCTGCCTGGTGTACTTGCCTGCCAGGACTTGTGTTTCACAGTTCTTTGGTTATATCACAATAGAATATACTGTGAGGTGCTTGGTATATCTATCTAGCATAAAACGTGCTCAAACCTTTCTACCACAATGGCATCTCATGCATCTGTACTTGATTGGGGTTTGCCTTTGTGCTTTGCTTTGTCGGCATTCAAACGTTCTTCTTATTGGGTTTTGCTCAATTTTTCACTGCACATTGTCATCTCATTCATATGTACTTAATTGGGGGTTGTCTTTGTACTTTGTCTTGTCTGCATTCAAACATTCTTCTTATTGGGTATCGAATTTGTACTGTGCCTTTATTGTATTCAAAGAAACTTCACGTATGTTCTGCATCAGAAATTCAAACATCTGTTGGCGCACTTGCCGGAATGCCCCAGACTCCCCAGTGTCTGCAGCTGCTTTAGGCAGACTCACCGGTTCCTATCAGCATCACCGATTCTGCTTGTGCCTTTGCAGTGAGATTCCTTCACCCGCTTTCTACTTTTGGGGTGTGCAGATATTCTTTCAGCATCCTGCATGGCTCCACGATCACACACTGGCTTTCCTTTTTGGGCCGGAAAGAAGAACACTGTCTCTTTGAGTGGCATGACATCCAGGAGCTCCTGTGCAGCTCCTAGTGTCTCCACGGCCCTTCTTGCTCACTCCAAAACCATAGTTAGCCTTCCTAAAATTACTTGGAGGGCTTCACTGGATCGAAATGGCATTCCGCCCTAGACATGGAACAGAAACAACATGTATTGATATCTGGCTACCACGTTAAAGTATGTGAATGAAGGTTAATACCGCAATGTTGGTCTTAGAGCTCTCTGCAACATATTTGACGACCCTCTTTCAGTGGATTGCACTGCTTGGATGAAACCATTTTGGGGACGATTTTGTAGCCTGGTTTTTGTGATACCTGGATGATTAGACCAAATCGATCAGGTACTCCTACTTATCCGCCTTATAAATCAGATGTGGCCTCCCTCTGATATGATATGATATATGTTATGGCATTTACAACGCGCCTATACACAAGTGTTTCAAGGCGCGATGAGGCAAGGGAGGGGGAACAGAGGGAAGACAAAGACAACTATCTTACTAGGCTAGGTGAAATTGAGATCGCGCAAGTGCAGGGGAGGATGGAAGGGAAAAGTGTTGGGGTTCAGGGGGCAGTGCAATACATAGGAACAACAGTGAAGAAATAAAAGAAATAAATAAAAACCATAGGTGAAAAGTACATCCAGCTTGTGGCAAGAGCAGGGGTAAGTGTAGACATCAAGTGTCAAGAGCTAGTAGGGGATGTAGGGATACAGAAACAGCCCCCAAGTGCAAGGGTTGCCAGGGAGGCAGTGCAGGTGTGCAACTGGCAAGGGAGGGGACCTGGCCCCAAGATCAGAGGGGAGCCAGGTGACCAGTGCAGATTCAGTCAGGAGTTCAGCTTGGGAGAGGAAGAGAGAAAGCAGAAGCAAAGAGGAAGGTCTTGCAGACAGTGCTTCAGGAACCAGAGATGGTTCTCTGCAAGTTTCAGGGAGGAAGGGAGGCTGTTCCAGAGGGAGGCCCCAGCCGAAGAAAGAGATCTACCACCTACTAGTTGCTTGGAGAAGCGACTGACCCTTAGGGAGTTGGAGGTGGATGAGCAAAGAGGTTGAGAAGGAAGATATTAAGGAAGAGAGAGTTGAAGGTATTGAGGCCCCAGGCCCAGAAGGCCTTGTGGACAATGCAGAGGGTTGTAGACATGATATGATATGAAATGGCATTCATAACGCACCTATACACAAGTGCTTCAAGTTGCGACGCAACTTAATCCTTGCAGCCACTGGGAGCCAGTGCAAAGATTTCAGTCCTGGAGAGATACTGGCCAAGGATAAGTCTTGCAGCCCTGTTCGGGATGAGTTGCAAAGGTCTGAGGTTAGAAACAGGTAGATTTAGAAAGAGGCGGTTGCAGTAGTCCAGCCTAGAGAAAACCAAAGATCTGGAGACAGTGAGTTTCTGGGGAAAGGAGAGGAAAGGGAAAATACCTCTGAGGAGGTGCAGCTGGTAGTGTTACTTCTTAAAGACATCCGAGATGTTAGGAGAGAAGGAGAGTGTTGGATTGAAGATAACCCAGAGGTTTTTAGCATCACGAATGGGATCAGGAAGAGGGCCAAGAGAGGACGGCCAGAGAGCGACAGGAAAGGAGGTGTGCCAATGATGAGAATCTCAGTCTGACTGGCATTAAGGCAGGCATCATTGGCAGCACACCACTCCTGGATAGTGGACAGAAAGTCAGAGATGAGAGAAGGAGAAGAGGTGGCAGAAGGGAGCCTGAAAATGAGCTGAGTGTCATCTGCATGGCACTGAAAGTTGGGGCAGACAGCAGCAATGCGGTGGTGAAGAAGTGCCAGGTATTGGTTGAACAGCCAGGGAGAGAGGTTAGATCCCTGTGGGCCCTATGGGCTCTCATCTGGCTCTGCTCTTGTTTGTTTTCTGTATGGCCCATGTCTTCTGAGCAACTAGTCCTGAGTGGTTAGTAACTCAAAAGCAAATGACACACAAGTCATCCTTGCAGTAGTCTCTGACCAATTCACTTTTGATCCTTTGGCTAGAGAGGTGGGCAGCATTAAAAACTGGATAAGGTCCAGGTTAATATATAAAACCCAGATGCGTTCCGGTAAGGTAAACTTACTGAATCAAATCACTAGGTGTTCTGTTGTTGCCGGCAGAGACTCCAACTCTCTACAACAAGGTAAACATTAATCATGTTTTTTTCTCTAGACCCCTCCGAATCACACATTTCCAGGGTAGTCCAAAGGTGTTTCAATTAATGCCTGCTGCTCTGAAAAGCCACATCTCTGGTATATTTCCAAAACCAAGGCTCAATTGTGGGAGCAGCAGTAACCCCAAAACTATATTTTCAACAAAGACCACACCAAGGAGAGTTTTGCAAAACTACAACGTACCAGATCACTTAAATTGGCCATGTCTGTGACCTAAGGAAAACAAAAGAGGTAATGGCTGGAAGGTTTGGCATTAATCCTAACCTCTGGCATTGCTCTGGGCAACCCTCCAGACCATTGTTCTTCAGCCTGCCAAGTCATTACAGAGGGGAAACACCATATGCAAATCAGGCTTGGTCCCACCCCAAAAGGGACCATCCGGCCCGAACTTCTAGGTCACCTCCCTTCTGCACGAGACCCAAGCATCCTCAGATATGTTTTGGCCTCATTGGGCATCATCAGTGAGGAGTAGTTTGGGTCTCTAGGTGCAGCAGGCTCGGTACCCACATCTGGGCATACACGTCCCACTCTGGAAGACATGATAACTTTTCCAAGGTCGACGGCTATCCACTGACTACCTGTGGTTTCCAAAGTTAAATGTAAGGTCACCATACTGGTGTGTTTACTCAATGAAAAATCTCCTATTTTTTTTCAGTAACGCATTCAAACTGTACATTTTCCCATCCTTTCTTCATGCCCCGGAAAACAAATTGTACCACTGTTTTAAGTTTAAAATGGAGCCATTCCATCTTGGTTCTTGCGGCCAAAGTATTGAACATACTCATCTGCTAGCATGACACAACCTGGGCCAATTTTGGGTGCCTATTTAAATAGGAATTCTCTGCAAGTCTTCTAGATAAGCGACTCAAGAATGTCTGAGGTAAAGGAGGCTACATAAATGTTTTATTCATTCAAATGCATTCATTCAGGGCTCTCCCTCTTTATTATCAGGGTAATAATTCAATTCTATTCAGCAATTCCAATTTCTTCTCTGACTAACACCAGTCCTTAATACAGTAATTTTCATTCCCTCTCAGTCGGTACATTTGCACAGGTATTTCTGTGTTTTGACATTTATTTAATTGACAAATCTTCAAAACCACAATGGGAAGCACAGAGGCAACGCCACAATAAAAGTAAAAAGTGAGAAAACTGCTCCGTTCATGAGAAGATTAAGTGTGTGAAAAGCACCCAATCAAAACTCAGCAGCAAAGCATACAGAAAGAATGAGTAAAAATAGGGACAAAAAGGGTAAAAGGGGTTAGTGTACATAAGTGGGGGGGGGAGAAAGGGATCAGAGCAAATTACACAATATGCAAAAACAATAGGATAATCATCCATTATGGAACTCCTTACTCTACACATCCTCCCCGTATTGCTAACTAACAACCACGAGCATCATTAAAGAGTTCAGTTTGCTGGGTAGAGAAACTCCATTGACATACATAGGCAAATGCTGTCCACCATAGATGAGCAGCTAGGAGCCTCTGCAATGACCTGCTCCAGAAATGTTATAGCCTCCTCTCAGTCCGTAAAGACATGTCTGTCTAATTAAGGAGGGCCTGCTAACCAGAACGCCCATTTAGGCAAACTCCATGCCAAAAGCATGGTGTACACATGTACCCTGCTGAATCAGTATCCTGATCTGCAGCGCCGGATCTCCAGTAGTGCAGAGAAGGTTCAGGGGTCACAGGTGCACTCTTGACAGCTGTAGAGACAGCCAAGTCACTCCATCGATGGGTCTGCATTTAAGATATGCACCTGTTTCCAAAGTTCCAAAGATCATAACTATCACAGTTACTATCCTGGTGGCAATTGTAAACTTTACTATAAGCCATACCTGAGTTTAGTTTAAGGTATGGTGGGTAGTGTCTCATAATTACTAAAGCCCCATCAGACTGCTATCATACACGTGCCATCACTGCGAGTCCAACTCAGCTGTGGAAGGGCTATGTGAATTGTGTTCAGACTGCCTGGCCCTGCCAGCAGCAGGGCAGGAGACTGCATGGCTGGGCCTCTCCTTTGATAGTTTGTGAGCTCTGGTAACACCTCTCTCCAACAGGACTACCTACCAACAGCAGATGCCCTGGGAAACAAACAGGAATCAAAGGGCACAGTGATCCCCAAAACTACTAGCTTCACACTAAGGAGCCCTTTCACACTATCAACAAGGGACAGACGGAGTTAGTGTAGACAGAGTGAGCTTGGCATCACTGGAGGAAGATTCACCATCTTGTTTCCCGCTATTTCTCTCTCTCCTTCCTGTCCCCTCCACTTCCTTTAACACAAAGCGCTGTGGGTATGATGTCAGAATGCAAAAGCCTACTTATCTCAAGGACAGGGATTGGATCCCTGAAGCAGGCTTACTTTAATCCAATAACATGCATAGTTTAGCCTTTAAATGAAGAGGTCTCTCCCACGTCTTCTCTGATTCACTTTTGGACAAACACTTAAGGAGGAATTCATGTGGACCTCACTTTTGGGAGTGTTAACCTTTCCAAAGCCCTCTATTGAGGTCCGTTGAAGAAAAGAAGCAGTCCTATGCAGAGGCAAGCTTTGCTCAATACCCACTCCCAGGGTATGTTGGAGGTGACTTTCTGAGGATAAGGACCTGCCACTCTGCACTAACCAACTGTAGGCTGGTAGAGCAAAACCTGAATGGACTCATCCCATCCTAGAGCCCCTGGAGTAGGTTTCACAGCATGTGGCGGACCAGATCAGCTAAGGTGCCCTGTTCAGCTGCATCAAACTTGTCAAACTGTATTCTAACTGTGTTCGCTGCATTCATACCAGAGGAACCCATCAGTGCTGCTTTTGGCAGTCAACCAAACTTTCAAACCAAGGTGCTTGCAACTTCAGACCAGCTCGAAGCCACATTGTTTCCTCACAGAGCCCGTCACCTGCTCAAATCAACTGCTCATTGCTGTACTTCATCTCAACCCACTGGAATGTCACTCACTGACCTAAATCAGCAGTTACCGAATTACTGGAACTGGGTCAACATCGTACCACTGCTTTGTTGAACCGTGCACCGGAACATCAGAATCACTGCTTCGAACCATCACCAGGCATCGACTGAAACTGCTGGAGTGGCATTCGCTGACCCTAACAAACGGTTGCAGCACGCATCAAACCGGCTGAACTCTGAACTGATCCTGGCGGGCACTCTGACCTGCATCTCTTGAACACCACCTTCTAGGCACTCTGAGCCACCACATTTGAACTGACAGTGCCAGCTCACTGCTTAGGGCACCCTGACTCGCTGCTCCCAAACATGATTCGTTCCATTTGCACAACTGCTGGAAGCCTGGTTCAATGCTGATGAACTGCCATACAACAGCGAAAAGGTACTTTTGACCCATAAAGGGCCCCCTAGCCTTCCTTTGGGACCTAGAGACTGGTTAGGTCACTGTGCACCATTTTCACTGAAAGCCATATTCTTTTACAAAAAACATTGTGTTTTTGAATGCCTTTCATCCCTCCTTTCTTACTCGCAGTGCCTCATCCATCTGATGCATATTCTGTATTCTTTCCATAGGATTTTGTGTAGTGTTTTTCTATTTAGTTATTATTGTATATATGTTAATAGAAACTTGATTGAACATTCCTTTATTTTGGAATGTTCTACTTTGATGTTTGGGTCGCTACTGGATCACATTCACACCACTTCTGATAGTATAGTCTTTCCTCAGCCCACCTTAACACAAAAGGTGAATACAGCATACCTCTTGGCTGTATCCATTTTAACTAGATGATTGGGATCACTGTTGGTTTGTAAAAGTGTGAGGGCAGAGCAGGTGGATAAGTCTTATACTTGTGCTGAACAGTCACACTTAGTCATTATTTCATAACATAGAAAACTTAATATTTTCCCAATTTTTTACATACTTAATTCAATATAGTTCGATATCAGAAGACAAAGATACAAACACAAGGTATAAAATGATCAGCATTGAACAAAACAAGAAACACTTTTAAAAAACACATACAAAAATGACATAAAAAGGACATAGAGCCTGCATTGAATAAGAAGATTCCTCCTTCAACATTAAGTAGTTTGACCAAATAAAATAAATGAACCTAATAAAAGAGGCAGCGATTCAACAACACTGATTAAGCATTATGAATTAACATAATCGGTGCCATGAGGCAACCTCTGATTTAAAACACATTTAGACAATATGCGTCTAAGCATGATCATTAGCAAAATATATTTCATCTAGTTCGCTAATCAACCTCTATATCTTTGACCGCACCTAAATTCAACACATTCATAAAATTAAAAGTGGCTATTCGAATACTCATGATTTTGGTCTCCAAAATGGTTGGCCATCGGTTTTCAGGGGACATTGAACCAAAATAAGTCAAATATTTTTGGAAACATCTTATTCGTAAATCTATAAGAGCAGGACATTCCACAATAACGTGTTTCAAGGTTTCCTTAGTGTCTAAGTTACAACAAAATCTGCAAAGGTTGTCTTTTAGAGCAAGAAGTTTCCTTCTGACAAGAATATCTCGAGGAGGATATAGATTAAATCGTATACGCTGTATTACAGCTCTAAGTTGAGGAGAGGGAGCCCTACACAAATATGGTTCTATAGCATTAAGTTTTTTTCTGATCAAAGCCATTTGCTTTAAAATCCCTATATGTAAGGCATTGGGTTCTAGTCTCTATTCAGTCTGTCTTGTAGATTTTAACCTTTGCTCGATCAGGATTGGTCACTGTGATGCTGGAAATGCATTGGAGGGACAGGGCCTCCCTGTCCTTGTCCTGTAGTCCTTTTTCATTTGTGTTCTGCATTGTTTTCTGCCTAGGAGTCCATGTGGGACTCCTGGCAGTGCAGTTCTTCTTGTTTTTGGTTTGGTGTAAAGACCCATGGGATACCCTTCTGGCACCCATGGGTGGGGGTACAACCCTGTGCCCCTAGTGTATGTTTTTGGGGACCTGTGGGTGGCCCACAGAGCAGGGTATTGGCTGGTGGCATCTCCATGCAAAATTTGACAGGTGCTCTGAGTATCCTCCATTTTGGGATACCCAGGCCCTGCCATTGGAATCAGTTGATTCCTGATAGAAAACAAGATGGCCCCTCTGGCCTCTTGCTTTCTATTGCCTCTTACCCTGTTTTCCCAAAGTCCTGGGAAGCCCTGACTCTGTCCCTTCCCCCTGACTGGCTTTTGGGTGGAAGTTCCATATATGGTGTTGTTGTGAAGTCCAGGCCAGACTGGCTGGAGCCTTCCCAGTGACTATGTTGTGGGTATACCCTGTGGGTGGGACCTCGGTGAATGGAGTGTGTGACCAATATGCACTTCTTGTTGTGGCTGTCTGGTTTCTGGTATGAGAGACAAAGACTGAGACAGCCCTGAACGAAACTGTCCTGAATGCAGTGTGTAGTGTTGAATGGCTGGGTACTTGTCCCAATCCACATTCCTTGTTGTGAATGTCTGAGAGGGAGGAGGATGGCCTGAATGCACTGTGTGCCTGATAGGCTGACTGACTGCATGAATGCCCTTCTGTATGATTGGCTGCTGAGTGTGACCCAGCAGTGTGGATGAGAGGCAGAATAGTATATCTGGGGACCTCTCACCACTGGAAATTGTTCAGAAGCTGTGTCTACACTTGAAGATTAACTGGAACTGCTGATCCTCGACGCCCAGCTGGAAGAAGAAGACTTGCTGTTGCATTTGCTCCGACCTGATCTGAAAGCTGCCGAATTTGTCGAAGACTGATCTGAGAGAGTACCTGGTAAGGCGACCTCTTCCCGTGCTCCGAGGGACCATCGAGCACCGCTAACCTTCGCCGAAGCTCCCTGGAAGTCAGACCCTCGAAAGGCTGCCGACTGGAGACGGGGACCACCGAGGAGAACGAAGTGAAGCACCCGGACATCGCTGCCGTCGAAGTCCATTGCCGTCGCCCAGGGTTCGGAGTATCGCTGTAACCGCTGGTGGCCCGTCGAAGCCGTGTTGACCTAGAAGAGGGGACCGCTTGACGCCGTGCTGCTGATGACCAGAGCCGCCAGCTCCTTTGCCTAAGACTGTTGAATCGAAGGACTCCCTGGTCCGCACCGTCGACCGCTTTGTCCTGTCGGAGAAAGTCGAGGCCGCCGACGTGCCGAGGAGAATCTGCCGGTGGGTTTCCCACCACCTGAAGGCCACAAAGACTTCAACGACTCGACGCCCTTGCTGGGCCACAGTTCTTCTGAAACTCTTTCAGAACTATCAAACGCTGAGGTGCCACGCACACCTCATTCTCACAGGACGTCGCCGACGAGCACCGCCTGGATCGATGCCGTGGTCTCGTCACCCTCGAACTTCTCACAACGCCGTCGACGCCAAGTTCACCCTCTTCGAATCCTCTTGACGATCCGTGGATCCTGCTTTAAAGGGAGTCACTCACGAAGGATCCATCAACGCTTCTTCGAAGAACTCTGCTCCACCAGGTACATTAGGGGATAAAAACATTATAGGAGAGAATAAGACTATTGAGCAATATATGGACTGGGCTTGTGCTATATCTTTATTTTACAGGTTGACCAGGTGGGGGGATCCCCACACAGAACTGTGTCTATTGGTAGGGGCCAGAATTCTGCCTATTGTTTCAACCATATTGCTTTCCTTCCTATCTCTATTGCTGGTTTCCTTGTTATTGATCTGTGTGATATTCTGACAGTATAGTTGATGCACTTTAATGAGATCTGATAATATTGGTGGTACCACTTTAGAATTGTATATATTTACCATTGTTGATTTCTGAGTACAAAGTGAGTTATTATGATAACTGTACATAACGTTGAATATTAATTATATAAAGACTGTGTTTTCAGTAATACAGTGTGTGGACATTCCTTTGTGGGGGTTTGGGGACTACACTGTACTTAAGAACCAGCCTGCATCACCTCCTGAGAAGCTAGGCCTTGATTGCTCGACCACATACCAATAATAGAGAATCTTGTCTGGGGTCCTCTGTGCCTCTCCTCTACCATATAGAGAGCAGAAGTACAGACACCCCCCTCCAGTCATTTCAGTCACCAGCATCTCAAACGACACATCAGCCTTTGCCAACACTTCAAATATTCATGTGGTCCAAGTACGAACAAACATATGTGAAGACGTTAACATATATAGTCAGCCAAGTATGCTAGAATGGTATCATGTTGGTAATACATCAGGCATTTATGAAAGAGCGCACATAGACGCCATTTATAGATTGACACTAATGAGGAAAGACCCAGCTCATGACGCAGCCACGGCCCAGGAATACATACGGGAAGATGGAGGACACTCCTCCAGTATTTTGCCTCTAATTTATTCAAAAATGAAGTCGAAATAATGTTTTGGTCTCTAATCCATAGAGAATTGTTGGTATCACCTTTTGACGCCAGTATGTCACTGCTGGAAAAATAGAAAATTTGCCATTTTATATAGGATGAGCCATGTCTGTGAAATGGCTGAGTTAAGCTTATGAGTGAGCATGTTTAACTGGAAATCAATATGAAAACAACCATCAAATAGTAGACCCAGATAGAAATACGTTGGAACAATCTCAACACTCATATTCTTCACTTTCCAATCCATTTTTGCTCTATGATTTAGCCTTGGTGCAAAGTACACAATTTGTGTTTTCGTTAAGTGGATAATTAACTCACTCTTGTCTAGGTAAATGCTTAAGGTTGACAATAGAAGCTGTAGATCTATGGGGGTTTTTGAAATTAAAACTAAATCATCCACATACCACAATGCATTAACAACCAAACCTTTGATTTTTGGCGAATCCGAGCAGATCTGAGCAAAGGCATGCATCACATCATGTATGAAAAAATTGAAAAGGGCTGAAGCAAGGATACAGCCTTGCTTCAACCCTCTATATGTTGCAATTTCTGCACACAACAAACCCACCATAGATAGCCTAACCTTAATAGAGATATCAGAATGCAGGGCATAAATAATGTCACACAAGGTGACTGTGGGCACCCTGCATTTAGCAACTTCAATATCAGCTTGACTCTTGAAACTGAGTCGAAAGCTGAGTGCAGATCGACAAAAGCAAAATAAAGTGGTTGTTTAGATGTCTGGGCATGCGCTTTTAAAGCATTCAGAGTAAGGAGATTAACTGCAGTGGCGAGTCCAGCGACAAAGCCTGTTTGATTAGGATTGCGTGGGTCACATGAGCTTGTCCATTGAGTGAAATCTCTCAGGACTAACCTTGAGAAAATTTTCCCAGGAGCATCGAGTAACGCGATAGGGCAATAACTGGTTGGTAGGCCATGATCGCCATGAATTTGGTAGTTTTTTAGACTGTAATATTTGCTGAAAAATATTGTTAAGAATGCAAGCCCACTTTTTTGGATTCTCCTTAAACATAAAGTTAGACAGGTCGTCCTGTCCAAATGCACGAGAAGCTGAGGATTTATATATACGTTCTTCAATTAATTCTTCAGAGCAATCAAGATCCCGCTTTGTCATAGATTGATTCTGATACTTGTATTCAGCAAAACTGTCATCCGCGTTTAAATGCGCAAAGTGCACGAGCCATTGGGCTTCAGAAACACCATTCACTTGTGCAATTACTTGTGTTTGATTAGATGTACTGCCCGACAGGGCCCAAATCTGTGCCACATTTTTATTGTAAATTGCACTCATGAAAGCCTCACTATCTGATTGAAACAAATTTGCTTTCCTTGCGCGCGTCCAGTTACGATATTTACATTTAATAGTTTTTATAGCATGAACACATTCACTTAGAGGGAGTTTCAAGGCTGCTCTCAATGCTTTTCTATAGGCTGCTTTTGTTTGATGAACAAGTAAATCAAACCTATGATTATGATTCGGTCGGAGCATGCCTTTGTCAGTGTAGATATTTTTGAAGAATGATAGAACCTCCACATGACTGGACTCATGTTTTATTTTCAAGATGGCCTTGTCTAGAGCCAAAAGGGAATTGTCGGACCATCTGATGCGGGACTTTGCATTATTAACCAATAGCGTATGATGATACCACAACCGTTTGTTTCCCTCCAGGTCACAATCCCATCACCAATATCAAGAAAGGAGATGTGATCACTGACTGATTGCGGAATCATTTCAAATTTTGTTCTTTTTTGAAACAACGAATCAGACAGGTATACATAGTCTATAGTGGATTTTGACGTGCCCCTTTGCCAGGTATGGTGTGAAGGTATGTCCCCATGATGGCACCATTTGCCATATGAAAGTTACGATCTGCCACAAACTTAGACCACCTCTCCCTTTCTTGTGCATGTGAAGATTTGTTCACCCCTAGACAATCCAGTTTTCTCTATTACAAGTTAGGGTCTACAAGTCTCATTTGGGACCTTTGATTCAAAAGCATGAGGTGACATAATGTATTCTGCAAAGTAAGTGCTACTTGGCAGCTATGTGTTATTCCATTGGGTGATTGATATTATTACTGCAGAGTTTGTTGGTTTGACTTTTAGCTTCAGCACGTCCCAAGTGTGCATTCTCCAGACCCGGGCACCTCTCGGCCCTCCTTGCACCACTGAGCATATGAATGCAGAATAAAGCTGGGGAAGGGGATAGAGGTGCTTGTGGTCAATCTGCTGTTTTCTTAGTATGATAGACACTCCTTTCTCCTCCCACCCCACTCTTCATCAGGCCCAAAAGACACCACCTTACCTTTCTTGCATGTCCAGCAGACTTGGCCCTGCAGATTCCACCTCAGCCTCGCAAATACTTCATTACTTAACACTGTATTTGTTATTCCAGAGGATTTCAATGGGAAGCTGTTTGCTATTCATGTTTCATTGAGGTAATCGTTGTTTGAGACAATAAAAAGAACTAGCATTTGAGTGATATGATCTGTGATGGATTTCTAACAGAAAATGCCAGTTAGTTACCCACATCTGTGCCTTATTTCAAAACAAATATGATGTCTCCCACACATTCATTTAAAATGGGCTCCTATATTTTCATGGTTGCTTATTTGACAGCTCAAAATTTTTTGATTTTTGTGGAACACCCCATTTAATTCACATCATGTATGCAGAAGGCCTACAAAAAGAAAGAACTACACCCAGCTGACCTCACTGCCGGCCTCAGTCATCGACAGTCTATGCGAGGTCCCAGGGCCACGGCTGACGGGAGGGCCCCAAACACAGTAGTTGCCACATGTAACTGATATTTCTGCAGGCGCAATGGCATGAGACCTTCTTCCACCTCTTAGCTCCCTGTCATTCTGACGCCCTGGCCACAACTCCTCTCCCCCACCTCCTGAACGGCTCAGCCGGTATGATACTGCAGGTCCCTCTGGGATCTGGCAAATACTTCACTGCTTTGTTATGACTACAACCAAATAGCCTTATCACACATTATCTGTTGTTGCATTCCAAGTGTTAAAAGCTCACTTACAAAATCCAGAGGCCACTTTTTCACACTGAATTGCATTCTGGTACTTGTAGTTCTCCATCCAACAATGGGAAATAAATGCTACAATCAAAATGTTTTCCTTACTTTGCTTAACATATTTCTACAATGATTTAAACATTAGGAAGAGTGGTTTATTATGAATCGGGTACTTTGCAAGTCCACAAAATAGAATATTCTGGAGAAGCAAACACCTATTTCTTACATTTACAGTTTGAAACATATACAGTCACGTGCCTAAAATGACAAGTAGTCTCTAATCCCAGCGTAACCACATAAATTAATTGTGTGATCCTGGGCATATTGTGTTCTCACACTGTGCTTTATCTGCTAAAATGAAAAAAAAAAGTTGGTGGAACAAGGGAGAAAGATACCAATAACAGTCCTACTAGATCTTGTGACATTTTGATTGTGCAAGTGCAGTAAAAATAAGTGTGATTGGAGAGGGGGGGGGTGCTGGTCTGCCCGAAATGTGAAGTGCTAGGGTGGGAAGGGAAATGCAGGGTAAAGAGGGGAGAGTACATGTGAAAGGAGGGGGTTGGGATGGAGAGGGCCATAGGGGCTAGGCAGGTGCTATGTGGACGCCACATGGGCAAGTGCTAGGGGTTGCATGGGGTTTAGGGGGTGAGGGTCTACATGCTAAGTGCGAGGAGGAGGGTGGACTGGGTCGGGACACCTGGTGCCCTGTAGAACTCAGCGGCAACCAACCAGCCAGTCACAGTGACAGACGGGGGTGTTGGCAGGGGAGGGGCAGAGGGAAGAAAAGAAAAGGATGGTCTTGAGGAGCTTCCGGAACTTAAGGAGATCTGGCTCAAGCCTGAGAGGGGCATGGACAACATTCCAGAGGGAGGCACCTGCGGAGTAGAGAGATCTACCTCACTCTCTGCTTTGAGAAGCGTCTAATCTGCAGAGAGCTGGAGCTAGAAGACCGAAAGGAGAGATCCAGTCCCTGAGTTTGAGGCCAAGCATAAGTCTTGCAGTCCTATTCTGAATAAGTTGAAGGGGGCGGCAAAGGGAGGATAAAGGAAGATTGAGGAAGAGGCTGTTGCAGTAGTCTAGCCTAGAGAGGACCAGAGATCTGGAGACATTCAGCTTCTGGGTGAAAGTGAGGAAAGAGAGAATGCCTTTGAGGAGGTGCAGTTGACAGTGGGCCTTCTTGGTAAGGTCTGCAATGTCAGAAGAGATGGAGACAGAAGAGTCAAAGATGACAGCAAGGTTGTTTGCCTCAAAATAGGGTGAGGGGAGGGGACCCAAAGAGGGTGGCCACGGGTAGGAGGGAAGGAGGGAGCTGGAGGCCCCAATGGGAAGGATCTCAGTCTTACGGGCAATACGGCAGAGATCATTGGCAATACACCATGCCTGAATAGCAGTCAGACAGCCAGGGATGAGAGAGGAGGAAGAGGAGGCAGTAGAGGGAAGCTTGCAGGAGAGATGTGTGCAGTCTGCATAACACTGGAAGTGAGTGGAGAAGGAGAACATGAGGTGGGCCAGAGGGGCAAGGTAGATGCTGAAGAGACATGGTGAAAAGGTGAAGCCTTGAAGGTTGCCGCCGGTGGAGAGCCTTACAGTGAGAGAAAAGGGCCCAGTTGAACCCGGGAAGCTCGGTCAGAGAGGAATGAGGTCAACCAGTCCAGTGCCAGGCCTGTGATGCCAAGGGTGTCATGGAGCCGATTTGTCAGGGTGGCATGATTGACCATGTCAAAGGCAGATGAAATATCAAGAAGGATTAGAACAGAGGAAGAGTTGGAATCAAGATTTGAGAGCAAGTCATCATGGGTGTTCAGTGAAGCGGTTTTGATGCCTCTGGCAGCTCTGAAGCCAGACTGGTGGTCGTGGAGACAACCAACAGATTCACAGTGGAGGATCAGTTGGGAGATGGCCAACCACTCCAATAATTTGCACAGGAAGCGGGCAATGTATAGGGCGGTAGTTTGCCGGGCAGGAGGGGTCGGCAGAAAACTTTTAAGGGAGAGTGTGCACAAAGGAGTGGTTGAGGGATAGTGGGAAGGAACCAGTGGCAAAGGAATGATTGCAGAAATCAGCCAATGCTGGAGCAAGGGATGCAATATTGTCCTTGATAGTTCTGGAGGAGCAGGGGAGCATCTGTTTGAGAAGACTTTCATAGAGTGGACTTGTTTAGAGACCTCATCTGGGCGAGAAGGGGGAGAGTTGGAGGGAAGGGGGCAAAGGGGTCCAGGGAGACCTGAGAGTGGGTGAGATAGGAGGGAGGGGAGTAGAGGAGAGCTAGGACATGATGTCCTCAGTTTTGGTTATGAAGTGTGAGGCCAGTGTAGTACAGAGGGTCTGGGATGGCAGATGAGAAGTGGAGAATGCAGTAGGATTGCCGAGTTCCTTGCAGATTTTGAACAGTTCAGCCGTGTTGTTGGTGACCCCAGAGATACCGGCTTGGATATGGCCCTGTTTCTTCGAGCGGATGGAGAGTTTGTATTGCCTTTGGATCAGGGGGCAGGCCAGTTTGTCAGAGGATGTGCTCAAAGCCTGCCACTTTTACACGGCAGCTCTGCACTTGCATTTCAGAAAGGCTAGATCGGAATCATACCAGGAGTTGCGCTTGGCTGCAGGCTTCATGCGGATCCTCATGACAGGGTCAAGGATGTCCAGAGGGTTGGAGATGGGGAGGTGAATGTTAGCAAGGGCTGTGTCAGTGTGAGAGTCAGTGGCCGGAGTGGGAGGGGGAATGAAAGTGGGAGCAAAAGTTGCAATGGTGCGCAACAAATACCCAATATATAAATGAATAACAGAAAACACCACATTGAATTTTTTGCAGCTGGTTGGTGAGTTGTGATACATTTTTTAAAAAAATGTATACTGAGAATGAGATGAAAACTCAGATCCCAAACTGAGCCATTAAGCCCATCCAAAGTTTGATCAGAAACACACAATCTACTCCCTACAATCAGAAATTGTGGGCACAAGACTGGGTACTTTTACAGAAACCAGGGTGTGTCGAGGATGCAAACAGTGTCTAAAAATCGAATTGCTAAAATAATAATAATATTCGATATTTGCATTTGAGTTATTAAATGGTTGATGCAAGTCATGGGGAGGATAGTCCAACGGCAACGTGCTCGCCTTGGAAAACAAGACGACATGAAGCAGCACAGGTTCAATCCCAGGGTCCGCGCTTAGAAACCTGTGGGTATTAAGCGCCTTATAAATACGCAACTAAGAGACACATTCCAGTAACAACGCCTCGATGCCCCCGGGCTGTGTGAGCGCTTAAAAAGTGCAAAATAAATAAAAAAATAAGTTTACAGCAATGACTCCTTGATGGAAATCGTATTGCGTTGTTTTTAAAATAATGTAGACGTTTAAAAGAGATGTTCGCAAGTTTAACGAAATGTTCTGTATAGTGAGGCTTGAAAATAATGTATTGCTTTCTTTTCTTCTTTGTATTTTTCTGAAAGGTTGTATTTTATATATATATAAACCACTGCACAATAAAAACAAGTTACAAAAAGAAACACACAATTATCCGCATCAATCTTTACGCGTAAAAATCTTTCTAAAGCGACTTACCTCCACGAGATATCTGTGACGTCTGTGGCTGCTTCGGAACAGCGCGAATGCAATGAAACACACGGCCGTCAGAATCACCACAGCACAGGGCAGCACAAAGAACATTGGATAGATTGCTGCAGGGAGAGAGAAGGGACAAACACACGAAATCAGACATCGCTGCCCAGCACTGCATTCTACAGGCAGCACAGCCTAACAATGCATGCTACATAATCTGTCCTTTGTGGAGGCCTCAAGGGGGCAGTGATCGCATCGCTCTTCTAAAAGCTGAATTCATATGTGGTTATTTATTACCAAATGTCAGAGTACCGTAGGACAGAGGGGTGAGTGATTAAGGCAATGTTGCTTGGATTCGCCCCAGTGGCTGTATATTTCACACAGATATATCAAACGAGCATTTATTTCTCTGGGTTATCTGACCAGCTCGAAACAAGAGGTTTGCAATCTCTGAAAGGGGCATTCAGGTGGTGCCAAAATGGAACCCTGCGAACAATGGCCTGGAGCCATAGTTATGTGGGTCTATTATTTTAGAGACACCAATTTCAGGGGCTGTGTTGGCAGGGGTGACCCAATGTTTCAGCCCTGGGCGCAGGTGTGCCCTCATTTGCCTTGAGGGGGAAAGACTCCTGTTTCTCGAGCACTGTGGCGTTGCTCTATGCTGGTCTTTTCGTGATAGTGTGCGCTGAAGCCTGATCAAAATCAAAGAACCATATTTTGCATTTTTGGGGCAGGCAAAGAACCATATTTTGCATTTTTGGGGCTGGCATGGATAGTGCTCCACTGGTGGAGAGAAAAAGAGAGGAAGTGAGGCTGAAGGGTGTGGGCGGCCACTGCTTGGAAGAGAACTCTTTCGGCTGGTAGTTAGTTGTCCGTCTTTGCAGTTCAGGATCAACCTTGTGTTATTTTTTAATCCGGATCCAGTAGCTGGAGGCTCGTGGGGCTGTTCTGGGTTTTTCGCCTGATTAGAAGGAAGCCAGAGCCCAGCAGGAAGGGCTGGTGCAAACAGAGAACACTAATGCGCCTGTGGAAGTGGGTAGAGCTGGGGAACAGTGGAAGGTCAGGGCAGAAGGCAGGAAGCAGCAGCAATGAAGAGGGAGAGTAGAACATGTAGTAAGGGGGGCTTTGTTTGTGGGAAACATTGTTGCCTTCTAGAAGGACCCGTGTGGTGAACATGCTCCTCATCCGGGAACTGCTATCCTTTTGAAGCCACCATTAAGATTGGGCGTGCTGTGCCTTTTCCAGCGGGGCTTTTTCCTAACCCACTAATCAGGTATGACTTCTTTCCCTGACTTGTGCCAACTACATGAGAGCTCCATTACAACATGGGCTACTAGATACACCTCCACCTCTATATCTGTTCTTTGTTCCTTCCCTCCTCCCATGCAGGCATTTGTTTCCTGGCTCCTGCCCAGCTCAGACCTTCTATTTGAGCACCTTCAGTGGATCATGTACTCTCTTTCTGCCGGCCCTGGCACTATATTTGTTGATGATTTTTCTACCATTCCTTGGTTTGATACATCTCAGCTAACTTACGGGTCCCCACCATTCCTTGTTTCTCTATCTCTTTAGCCCTCCACAAGCCATGTGTGTTAACTGCAGCCACGTTTTTTAGCAACACGACATCAGGCTCCTACACCTCTCTGCCATCGGAAGACGCACCCTGCCTTTTCCTGTCCAGGTCAGTATCTGGCCCCCACAAGCTACCTGAAAGTGTATGTTCCCTACACTCTCTATCCCTCAGGGGATAGTGCACCCCGTTTGTGAATTCGGTTGCTCTTTAAAATGCCCAGAAGCACCCCTTGATGTGTGCTAATGGAAAAAGGGGGAAACAAGAGTATCTGATTGTGCCCATCAAGGATGCCCACATGCTAATGCCCTTTATGGGGTTCTATGTTGATTTATTGATGTGCCTTTTTACGATGGGTGTTTTTCCCAAATTATTTTTTCAAGAAAACCCGTTGAAAATGATTTCTTTTTCTTTGGTGTGGGGGACTCCATTAATCTAACACTATTCCCGACCCCCCTCCCACCCCACCACACCTTTTGCATACCCTTCCGGACAGCCCCCTATTCTTTTCAACAGGATTTTTCAAAAAATAAAAATCTCCAAAAAAACATTGAAAAAATGCATGTCCATTAATGGACGTCATACCCTTTGTGGATTTGATGCAATTTTTTGGTGCAAATCACTTACACAAAAAAAACGTTGTGGAAATCTGGCCTAATCATTTTAGCTAATATGTGAAATTATTCAGGCCGTATGTATTTTGATATGTAATACATGATTTTATCACTATTGCAATTTGTATATTTGAGGTTTTGTATACACTAATTGATAGTTAATTAGTCTTGTTTCAGAACTTAAATGCTAGGCCACACATTCTGCCGGGGAGTGGACACAACTGAGCAACAAGAGGTTAAAACCCTGAAATGAGATTAACTCCTACATAATACTGACTGCCGCCATGTTGAAAAAAGAACATGGGCCTGGTGTATTGACTTTGCACTGCCAACAAACACCCTGATTCACAGAGCGGTGCAAAGTGTATTTTTGCAGTGCAAAGTGGACTTTGCACAGCACCAGTGCAAAGTCACTTCGCGCCACGAAAAGCATTCCAAGAATCAGGCCCCATGTCTCAGTCTGGAGCAATCTACGAATGTCGGTGTTACTAATCCATTCCTCGTTCATTTCTTTGCAATTCCAGACAGGTTTCAGAAAGGTAGTCACCTGCTGGTGTCACAGTGATGCTGTAGTAGACCTGGAGCATGCTAACTTCATTCTGAGTTCTGACACTGAGGCAGTACTCTCCTTCATCATTAAACGTGTGTGTCAATAAGTAATCAGTGGTGTTCAAGGCCACAACGTGACAATTGTCCACGTCCACGGGGACACATTCCAATTTCAGTAGCCAGCATAGTGTCAGTGGCGGGCTGTAAAGACAAAAACAGAAAATATAACGTTTCATTAGATTGCATTGTTGGATTTCGACACACGACCTACAAGCAAATACATTGAAAAATCAGGAATTTACGTAAAGATAAACACACAGAAAAGTGTATGTCACCCTTTAAGCTACTGCACATACATGTTTGTTTTGGTGGTGTTCTCAGAAAAGGTAACCCCCTCCATCATTCGGGAGAGGAATGCACAAAATGAAGGGTTGGCCCGAGGTCACACTGTCATTTTTGAATATAAGGTTGAAGTGTAGAATGGGTTAACATGGCAGAGGGTAGAGAGATTGTTCGCAATCTTGTTTTATTTAAGATAATTGGGAGAAATATATTCCGTTACTGAGGCTATGGGCCTCATTACAAGAATCCTGCTAAAAACGGGCCCATTACCGGCATGGAGGAAGTAGCGGGTCCATGCTCGTTTGACGCTGCTAATAGTGGCTGATTACGAGTGCGCGAGCATGCGCGAACCCCCATGCCGGTAATGGCCATACCGTCATGCCGCTAAAGGCCCTCCAACCCCCCGATAGCGGCATCACAGGACCTGCCAATACCGCCTCCGCCTAGGAGGCACCCCTTAATACTGACCCGGTAATAACACCATGTAAATACCGTGCTCGCAATACCGGACCCGGAAGTAACGTCATCGCGTAGGAACGGGAAATGCGCCGGCGGCCACCTTTAAAAACACAATCCATTGCATTCCTCCCAAACCACCAGTGTTGCATAGGAGAGACCAGGGCCATAGAAAAGAACATGTCTAAGGTAACCCGAAAAACCAACCCCCGCCTGCACAAGAAGCGTTTCTCAGATGAGGAATTGAACATGTTGGCAGATACCCTTTCTGCCCATGCCGATGAGGTCTTCACCCATAACCTCAAAGGGGAGGTGCAGCAGAGGAGAAGGAGATATTGGATGAGATAGCCCGCAAGGTGTCTGGAGTCTGCACCACCCCACGCACAAAGACTGCAAGAAAAGGTAGGATGACCTCCACCTCGGGGCCGCAACATCCTGGCCAGCAATCGTCGGGAGGCCATGGCCACAGGCGGGGGTGCCCACTCCCCGGTCAAACTCATGCGCTGGGAGGAGACATGCAGCACTACCATCCAGATGGAGTATATCGAGGGCTTTGGGGAGATGGAGACGGGTGCCGCAACATCTGGAGATGGATGTGAGTGACCCTGCAAACCCCAGTAGGGCAAACCATGACATAGCACAAGTGATGTGGAATAGAGCCTAGGTAAGGCAATTAATGTCCCAACACATACACATTAACATATCCATGTCCAGATGGAGGCCCAAACCCTGCCACACTGAAATGCATGCTGAGTGCAAATCCCATTACCAACATACAGCCAGCACACAGGGACCATTCCCATGTCATACATCACACAAACCCCAATACAATGGCATGCCACCTGGCATGCATCATTGCTGAATTGAGACATCACTGCTAATGCCAAAATGCCCCCTCCCCCTTCAAACTACCCTGTGTGACACACCTGTAAGATATAAATGCATGAGAAATGAAAAGCTCCACAGCACCATCTCATGCATCTTGCATGTAACACCATCACTGATGCCCTGCAGCTCTTCTTCTCCCCCAGGCACCGATGGAGAAGATGGCAGTGAAGACCCAGCCACCAGGCCATCCACGTCCCGGGCCAAACCACCTGGCACTGACAAAACCACCTCCGGGGCAGCATCGCGGCCCACAGTACAAGCCAGGGCGAGTGCACGGGCCCTGACGGCACATGAGGGGCCCACAGTAGCGGATGAGACTGCAAGCACACAGCTGCCAACAACAGTGGAAGGGGAGGCCAGTGGCACCCATTCTGCTGCAACAAGTTCAGTGGGTGAGGCAGCAGCCACAGCCCCACTCAGTGACGTTGACATAGGAGCGGAGGAGTATGTGGACCAAGAAGGCGCAATCCATTGTCGGAATTGAAACAATATTATGCCTCCTTTTGCAGCAATTGTATGTGTATTGGCCTACGCCAAGTTGTCTAAACATCATATGCGAACAAACTCCGCGGCAAGGTTTTTTTGACCTTAGAGAAAGTAATGTAAGTCGCCATCTTGGATTAAGCCGCCATTTTAGGTTCTCTTGTAATGTGGAAGTCACCCTGAACATCAAAATGGAGGCCGAATGACATTCTGAGTAAGATTCTGGCCGTTGTGACCTCGGTACAGATGAATAATTAATATGTCTGCAGGCCACTTGTCGGGGTCGCGAACTGAGACCTTGTCCTATTGTTGACCTATGTGTAAATGTACATCTATATCAGTGAAACTAATCAAAATGCATATATTATAGGATTGACCTGGCTAGGAACCCATAGGCCCGACTCCTATAATGGTTAACCCGCGAGAGGGTTGGCCAAGGGCTGGAAAAATCATATAAAAGACCCAAGAATTCCAATGTATGGTCTCTCTTACTAAGGCATCGAACCTTCGTTGAAGTTCGTTACGTTACTCTGAGAGCCGAATAGCTATCCGTTTGTCAATTGACTTTGGTAATTGTTGTAGCTTTTAAATAAAGCACTTGTATGTTCTTTGTAACCTGTGTTGGTGTGTTTCTTTTTGCGCTTCCCGGCCTCATATTATTTTTATGTTTTCACAGTTGGCGCCCGAACAGGGACCCTCAAGATTGATGCCGGATCATTGAAGGTTGACGCAGACTATCGAACCGGGATCGGACGGTGTGAGACTGCGGGCCCGACCGAACGAGACGTGATACCTCGGCAGCGCTGCATGGTCCGATCCTTGGACGATAGTCGTGTGGTCTGACACGGCATCTTGACGAGGGTCCATTTTTTGAGGCGGGCAGATTTGTCGAAACCACCAAACACAAGGTAAAATTCGTTAGGTAAGTTCTTTGGTAAACCGTATGGTCCTCCTTAGGTTTGGTCAGCTGCAGTCGTGACCCGGCTCTTAATTTAACCCTGACAATTTGAATTTGGCATATTGTATCTGCAGACACAATTACTGACCAGGTAACACCAATTTTTTGTGAAATGCCTGGGAAATTGTCTAGCTGCTTTAGGGCTCTGTTCCGCAGCGATCGACAATCTTTGGAATTTAGCCACCCGGCACCACAGGAGGGGTCGCCGGCATGCACTATGTACTGTAAGTATGGCATTGGAAGTATAGTATTTAATGATATTTGGCACAGACAAACCAGACATGCCTCCGAATTTCAGTGGCCAATCAATGGTAGTTTCGAGATCCCCCGTATTGAATACCTAGAATCGGTCTTGCTAAAAAAGGCGGCCAGACCTGCAGCATTTGATGTTTTGCAGAATTGGAAAAAAGAATCGTTGCAGCAGCTTAAAAGTAGGGATAAACATGCACGCCGTCATAAAACAAATGCCGAAAAGGCGTTGTTATATGATAAGGAAAAACATTCAGAGTCAGTCAAAAATATGGAAAGGGCTTTCTCACTAGGTATCCAGAAAATGTATCCCTCTAAAGATTTCCATGTTTCTGAAGAATTTATTGAAAAATTGTTAAACGAACGCAGGCCTGGTGCCTCTGCGCCACCTCCGTATGATCCTCTCCCGGGTGCCCTGCCCATTCCTGCTGTTGTTCCTGCTGTTATTCCTGTTCCCCCTGTACAACCTATTGTTCCTATTCCTTTAGTTGTTGTTCCTCCACCTATTCCGCCACCCCTTCCTCTTGCGCCGATAGTTGCACCCCCATTAAATTTGCCCGCACCTCCGCTCCCGAGTGGTTCTGTATTGACTGAAGTTGATCAGGGTGCGGGGTCAAAGATTGTCACTCGTAATACTGTTTCCACAGACAAGAAACAGGAATTATTTGCATGGGCTAAGCACTGTATGGAGAAAGGTGATCAAGTTAACGTTTTCTCCACATTATCAAATTTGAACAATTTTCCCAAGAAAAATGTTTTTATCGAAGGTTTGGGGACTAATTTATGTGTGATGTGGGGTAGATTACAAAATTCGGATCTCCCACAAGGGGTGAGGGATCTAAATGCTTTAGCACTTTCGAGGGACACAGAGGAGAAAGCACATGGTCATGATGAAAGATTGTTTAAGTATAGGAGGGACTTTGAGAAATCACGAGATGAGGATGATGAAGACGACAGTATGTATGTGCAGAAACGGTTCCTTCCGTGTCGTAGCTCGGCACCTGAGGAAGTACGAATTTGTACCAAAGATGCGATTCGATGGATCTCGGATTCATCGATACCGCCAGATGAAGTATATGACACATTTAGTCAGTATACAGTAGAAATGCAGAGGAAGGTGATTCAGGTAATGGTACAGTACCTGCAGGAAGAATGTATAAGGAAGAAGGTTAGTTGTCCTATAGAGTTATTGAGAATTTGTAAAAGGGCTTTTTCGTCCGAAACTTCTTCGACTGCCTTAGCGCTCGACCTGGCTCTGTTGCTTAGTAAGCGGTCGGAGTTACCTATATCTCAGTTGCCTATGAGAGAGGTTCCTCCGACATTTGTCCCAAAAGTTGAGATTCCCGCTAACGCTGGGACTGGTGCACCAGCTGTGGATATCCCTGCACATTATGTATCACAATTTGTTCACGTCCCGTTCTTACGACAGGAAGTGAACACTATTAGACAATCAATTCCCGATATCAGGAAAAACCTGACAGGGTTTTACAAAGAGATAGGGTCTGTTTTCAGTCCTCTGTGTTCACCTTAAGTGATATTGACTTGCTATTCCCTGTACTCCTACCCGTAGATTTATGGAAGCTGGTTCGGACAATAGACGATGTGCCAGGGTTGGGAGATACGTGGGCTAACATGACTAGGTTTGATAGGGAAAGACCAGCTGGTGAGAAACCACCTCAGGTAATACTTACTTTGCCTGATAGAATTGTCGCAAAATTGAAAACTATAATTCCAGAGAAAAGAATTATTTGGGACAAGCTTACAGCCTGTGTTCAAGGAAAAACTGAAGGTGCCACCGAATTCTTTAATAGATTCGAAGAGGTATTCTCTGACTTCAGTGGACAGGACTTGGGCACAGAGTCTGGAAAAAGGTTGTTTGTGGACAAATTTGTATGTGGATTGTTGTCCGACATCCAGTCACAGATTATGTCCTCTGAGAGCGCTTGGCAGGCGAAGTCCCAATCTGAAGTTTTGCACATGGCTCACTATTATGAGAACCGTGTGAATAATGAAAAAGAGAAAATAGAGAAGAGGAAAGGAGATTTGAAGACTAAAGTATTGTTACAACAAATTGTTAGAAATGCCAGAGGAGGTACGTCACAGACCAGAGGTCAGTATGTCCCAAAGGTAAACGCTCCTTTGGGTCCTGTAAATGTTAATCAATGTGCCTATTGCCGCCAGGAAGGTCATTGGCGAGCACAGTGCCCCGTCCTTCGACAAGGGTCAAACAATGCGTTTGGGAGTATGGGTAGATGACCTAGAGGTCGCCCTGGAGCAGGGGGCCCTGATAGAGGTCAGTTTTCACAAGATCCAATGTACGGTCTCTCTTACTAATGCATCAAACCTTCGTTGAAGTTCGTTACGTTACTCTGAGAGCCGAATAGCTATCCGTTTGTCAATTGACTTTGGTAACTGTTGTAGCTTTTAAATAAAGCACTTGTATGTTCTTTGTAACCTGTGTTGGTGTATTTCTTTTTGGGCTTCCCGGCCTCATATTATTTTTATGTTTTCACACCATGTGGCATGTCCACACACCCAAAGCCCCCCGTCCACCCCACAACACGCCACTCAGGCCTCACTCTCTAGCCCCATGCTGGATTCTAGAGTTCTGCTGCACAGCCCCGATCTCAGTACCACCCCATTGGCCAATCCTGCAATGCCACGCCCTGCTGCAGCACCATCAATCCCTGCTGCTCCCACTGACTTGGAGGCACGGCTGTCAAGGGTGGAGGCAAGGCAGGACACCATGATTGACATTGTGTGCCAATATGTGGCTGACGGGGAGGAGACAAGGCAGGAGATCCATCAGGCCATTGCAGGGAACACTGCCGCAATCAATGCCTGTGCTGCAATGATCCGTGACAGTTTGGAGGCAGTCACGCAGGTCCTGACCGGCATACTGCAACACATGCAGCAAAAACAACCTGCGCCAGCCGTGCCAATCCCTACTGCATCCACCCCATCCTCCACACCCGCATCCTACGCACCCTCCAGCCCTGGGCGACTGACAAGGCGGAGTGCGAGGCAGTCCGAAATGCTGCCCCGGACACAAAGAAAGCACGCAAATAGTGTGGGACAACAATGGGAGTGGGAGGAGGTGGTGTCGGTGGTGTATAGGGGAATAAGGGGGTGTTCATTGGGGGTATGGGGAGTTCATTGGGGGTATGGGGAGTTGATTGGGGGTGTGGGGAGTTTGGGTGTGTTGGGGGGAGGTTGGAGGGGGGACGGCATGTGACTCGTGGAAGGGTGAGGCACTTTTCTGTAGTTTTCATTAATACACCCATTGTGTAAAACATAATTTAATGCCTGGACATTGTTTATTTCATGTGTATTCATTGTATTCATGACAGTGCACAGTGCCCAACTCCCCACATACCCTGTGTGCATGTCCACATGGACCCAGTGCTCAGTGTAGCATTGACACATATCCATCAACGTCCCTGTGGTTCAGAAGTATTCGTCAATCAGTGATTGGCGTACAGCACGGCCATCTTGTGCATCACGTACTGGCAGGGGTTGCTGCTTCTCCATATTCATCCTCATCATCCTCACCCAGTGCATGCATGTCAATGTCAGGTGGCAATGGTACATTTCTCCGGATGCACATGTTGTGCAGCATGACACAGGCCATGGTGATCTTTGGCACCTTCTCAGGCCCATAACAGAGTGCTCCACCAGACCTGCTTAGGCAGTGGAACCGCGCCTTCAACAGGCCAAAGGTCTGCTCAATCACGACACGGGTACAGGTATGAACCTGTACTCCTCTTCATGCCTGTTCCGCGGGTTCCGCACAGGGGTAAGTAGCCACGGCTTCAAGGGATATCCTCCATCACCTGCATGGCAGTACAATGAGGTCTCCATGAGTCATTCTGAGCTGCCACCTTCAGGATTCACGGCCATGGCCGCAGCTATTTGGTGTTGACATGGACATGTCCCTGTACGTATGCACAAAGATTATTTGGATGCATTGTGTACTGCAATATGGTCTGCTAGTCTGGATGGTGTTGTACAGATGATGCAGGGTGTTAACTTGCATGCTGATGCCGATGTACTGTGGATGCGGAAAGATGTCTTGCCTCCCATAATTGAAGTGTATGCTACTCTGTGCCTAATCACACTAGCGAGTTGTAATCACGTTTAGTCATGCATCGCTTGACATACCCATGGTGGCCTGGTTGTGTGTCTTGCATGTTGTCATTGATGTACGCCATTGGTCCAATGTGTGGCAGTGATGTGTCATGTTCGGGTTGGGAGGTTCAGGTCAGAAGTGTTTAGCTCTGAGTGCATTGTCCACTCACTGCCCATTCCCACCCAGGTGGAGTATGCATCCCCCAAATCACAACCCGGATCCACTGCCATGGGCCAGTCAGGCAACTCACCAAGCAGCTAGGCACGTCATCCAGCATGTCGCTCCATGTGACGGGGTAGCGTGGAGTTACGCAGAACCATGACATTATGTGTTGATCCGGGATATCGGGCACGACAATGTGTGATGATCTTGCTGGAGTCACATACCATCTGCACATTGATGGAGTGGTATTGCTTGCAATTGCGGTACACCGCCTCCATGGCATGAGGGACTACCAATTTGACATGGGGGCAGTTGAGGGCACCGACGCAATTGGGCATGCCTGCCAGTGCGTGGAAGCCTACTTTAGTGTCTGCAATCTCCTGGGCAGTCCGTGGTAGGGATATGTGGGTGCTAGCGTGCTTCAGGAGGGCATCCAGCACTTGGGTCAGCATGCGTGAAAAGAGTGGTTTTGATATACCAAGCAGGTGGCCCACTGTGTGCTGGTAGGTGCCTGTGGCCAGGAAGTGGAGCACAGACACCACCTTTAGTAGCGGGGGATGGCAGTGCGTATCTCAATGAGGCTGACAATGTCGTCATGTATCATGTCCACAATGGTGGTGATGGTGTCTCGGTCCAGCCGGTACAGGGTGTATCTGCTCAGGGGTTAGATTGAATGGACTGGGTCTGATGCGAGGGATTGGTGGCTGCCTACGAGGTACTACTGGCTGCACTGGTGGTAATTGCTGGGCCTGTCTCACCCTCCTTCTCCTCCTGCCTCTCCTCTGTACTGCCTGTTGTTGTGGCTGAAGTTTTTGTTGTAGTTGCTGTTGTTGCTGTAGTTGTAGCAGTACAGGCATGTCCTCCAGCCCCATGATTGCAACAGATAGTGGTATCATTTTGATGTGGGAAGGGGTGTGGTGTGTGGCTGTACTCCTTTTATACAGGGACAGGCTCCATTGACTCCACCTGTGGTGATTGTGTGCACCTGTTGGCAGTTGCCTTCACTGCAGGTTGCTATTTACGGGTGGTCCGCAATGCCTGTATGGCTGCCGTCGTGCAGGCCCTAATTACCACCTTCGGGATGCCGGTAAGTGCATGCCCGCGTAACTTGTGATGTCCTCCTATTACCGGCATCCCAGTATTTTCTCTGCGAAGGGGCGCATATACGCACGCATGGCGGTATGAAGGAGCACGGTAAGGGCGGTGGCAGTATTGGCGGGTTGTTGGGTCGTAATGTCGTAATGGCCCAGACCCGTTAAAGATGCCAGTAAAACCACTCAGCCTTCCTATTTTCATTACCTCCATACTCTTGATGAGGCCCTATATATGGTTCCATGTGTTAATATCCCCACAAAAATATCACCATACAAAAATATTGCCATATTTTTGCAGTGATATTAAGGCATGGAACTTGCAGGGGACACCGCCGCAAGTCCTGCATTATTTTAAAATGAGCGGGTGACACCCCGGAAACCCCTGCTCCCAATAAAACCCAAAATGATCCCACCCAAAAATATTGCCTATGGCCGTTCCAAAAGACCATATATATGGTGATATTTTTGGTGGGGATAATATTAACTGATACCCTATATATAGGTAGATATCATCTTCATATTGAACACAAGAACACAGCATGTATGTTGGTGTCAAGTGAAGCAGTAGCTCAGGGTGACAGACAGCACAAACCCACCACCCACCTAATCCAATTGCCATAATCCCACACCCAGCCCTTGATCACTCCTACCCACCCTTCTCACGCTCATCGAATCCATCCTCTCTAACGTGCTGACATGCATCTATCAACCCACCTGCACAGTTACACACATGAGCTCCTCAGGGTATTCACTAATTAAGAAGTGCAGACATGATGACTGTCCAAACCATTATGATTACCCACCTAAAAAAGGAAAAATAAAATGCACAAACATGACAAATACTGACACACATTCTAGCCGATATTGTTTAAAATTTGATGAGGATAGAGAAGTTTCCATCTGTGGCACATCCAGTCAATTAAATTGCAACGGGTCATCAACTCTTTGACGGACACGACTGAAGCAGTATTAACCCATTTAACGTATGCATGTCTGTACTAGGAGAATGTTTGAATTTCATTGCCCGTGTGAGAAACCAGAAGGTGCCTGACCCACTAGTCCCCGGGGATCTGTCATTCAGGTGGCCAGGACATGGCCATCGCTTTTGGATCCAGTTCCTGGGGGTGCACCAGTGCGGAAGGATCACCTGGGTGAGGGGTCTTCAGGGAGTGGGACAAAAGATGGTGAGACGTGGTATCCCCTTCCCTGTAACACCTTTACCCCATCCTACCAGGTAGGATATTTAGGAACTCTACCCCGACCCCCTTTTACAACACGAACACTTTCTCATGGACAGCCTGCTATGAGAGAAAACAGAAAAACACCCGAGTAGGATACCTGATGTGTCCCAATGCAATGGTCAGGCAAGTTCAGGCAATTATCGACCTTCACACACACCAGACTTCCATTAAGATTCCCCAAACAGATAAAAGACAGAGCATGAGAGCACACTCTAAGCAAGGCAAAACACACAAGGAAACAGCAGTTTCAAGACTGCAGCTGAATGAGAGACGAAAGATGGCAAAACAGAAGGGGATCGCAAGAAGGGTCGGTCCCTTGACTTTTTCGATAAGGAGCTGTAACTTTCCACAGTTCTCGAGATTAGAAAGTGTAAGACCAGGAAACCAGGCTGAAGAATACTGCATTGTGTGTCGGAGATACCTGGGCCTTTCTGTGTCAATAATCAAGGCAGGAGAATCACCAGTTGCTGTGTTGCCGTCCTTGACTCCAAGAGCAAAGCAGCATCAGTGAAATCAACTCAGCCAGTGAGTTGAGGAGACCGATACGAGACTGGTATGTGTTGAAGCCAAGGTTGCAAGCAGCAACATTGAATGGCGCACGCTGGAACGAAAATTGTTAATAACATGTGATAACAGGTGCAAGTAAAAGTTGAATTCCTGATGAGTGATTGAACTTTGTAACCAAGACACTATACCTTTGACAGAGTGGTCCAGCACCACATAGGTGCTCAATCAAAGCTCTCTGTAAGGTATCAAGCTGAGAAGTGACAGAAGTGAAAGTTGAAAGAGTTATATGTCTACAAAGAATTGTGAATCGAAGTGGTCCTGCGACAGGTCGAGCAAAAATCCTGTGCATTATCAAACGTCTTTGATTTTGATAAAGTAAAGAAAGTTTGGAAAGTAGACAAATTGGTCTGAGACCAGCAGAGGGAGACTAATTAAAGATTTTGTGTTAAGATGGGTCTGAGCCCGGCAGAGGGGGACCCAGGATGAGCAGTGAACCATCCTAGAAATTGGATATGTAAAAATCCTGAGAACATTGTGTTAAGGTGGGTCTGAGCCCGGTGCAGGGGGCCCGAGGTCAATCGTGAATCACCTACGAAATTGTGTACATATGAAATCCTTAAAAGAAAGGAACTTTAATGTTTGTTATGTTTCATCAGGCCATTCGAAATAAGTGACTTTGAATGACAAAGAGACTTTGGCACAGAAGGCCCTGCTTTGGAGGTTTTGGATATGCATCATCGTGCTAGGGAAGTCAGAGAATGTGCTAAGCTTGATTGTGCTGCCTTGTCCCATCCTGAAAATGTGGGCAAGGGAAGCCAATGTCCTCAATATCCCGACATATCATTTCATGAACACTTTTCTTTTGCATAACCTTGTTTCGGAAAGCGGGGTCATCCTCTATGTGGCAGATGACAAATGGATTTGAGTTCCAGATGGTGTGAGCTTGGACAGAGGAAGAAGATCCCCCTATTCTACTTGATTCTGCGACTGGGATGACAAGGAGGAGAGCTGTGCCTGATCTGAAATAATTATTGTGGGACTTGCCCAACTTGCAGAAATAATTATTGTGGGACTTGCCTAACTTGCAGAAATATTTTTTGTGGGACTTGCCTAACCTGTTGTAATATCTATTGCGGGACCTGCCCTCTCTGTCCAGGATATTCCCCACTAGCCGCACTAGCCTCCCTGTTAATTCATCATTACTCCCTGCTCCTCACAATATTTTCCAGTCTAGCAGAAATATGTACAATAGAAAATCCCAGTGGATCTACACCATTTTGTCTCTTCACTGCTTACTCACAATCATGGCCAGCATTAACTCATTACCATGCCCTCTGCAAGATAGAAACTACAGACTGTGAGCAAGACTAACCTGGTTGCACGAGCCTAAAGCTAACAGAATCAGGCTCCTAAACCCCTACCCCATCTACCTTGCTACCACTACAGATCAAGCACCTCCCCATATCAGCTATAGAAACCTTGGAGCAAACACAGAACTGCACCGTCTCTCCCTTCTCTCAAATACATATGAGAACCAAACACAGATGTAGACCCTCCCCTCCCCGAGTGCAGAACAAGATGACAGCCGGTTACCAGTCAAATGGTCGAAAACATTTGGTCGACAGACAATTTGGTCGACACCATTTGGTCGAATGCCAAATGGTCGAATTTTTTTTTTTTTTTTTTTTACCCATTTTTTGGTTTTTTTTGGGGGGGTCCCCCCACAACCCCCTTTTTTTTCTTTTTTATTTTTTTTCCCCACACGAAAACCCACAAAACACATATATATATAAAAAAAAAGAAAAATGCGACCATTTGGCATTGGACCAAATGGTGTCGACCAAATTGCAGTCGACCAGTTTGCAGTCGACCAGTTGACTGGACACCATGACAGCCATCTCCAGAGCTATCTCTGGAGCGCTCATCAATGCTAGATATCGCATAGCGCATACAACTGAAATTGCTGACATACTTTCCTTGGATGATTTAGACATCATGGCAGTTACAGAATCCTGGCTTCATGATGCAGCAGGCCCTGCCCTCGTGTTAGCTATACCAGAGAACTACCAGATATTCAGAGTTGACAGGCCCAATACCAGAGGAGGCGGCCTTGCTATTATAGCCAAAACCAAACTGGCATTAAGACTAACAACACCCCCTGAAATTAAATCTTGCGAATTACTCTCAGCAAAACTACCTATCTCTAACAATAGCACATTAACCATCTTCCTAATCTATTGGCCTCCTGGTCCAATATGCACCTTTGAGGAAGACCTCTCCACTCTTCTTACCAACAACACTAAGGACACCACACAGCTGCTGCTGCTGGGAGACCTCAATCTGGGCTTTAATGATCCTGAGGACAAACAAGCCCAATCAATTGAGAACATCTTGACTGAACATGGCCTGACCCAAAAAGTCCTTGCACCCACTCACATACCCACTTGCACCCATTCCAAGATGGCCACCGCCGCATCTATGGCTTGCCTCTAACCCCTTCTGGAGTCCCTGTGTCCCTGATTGGTTGCCTGTGGCCTCATTGCCTATTGGGAGGCACCAGCAGTCGTAAGCCGGCTCCCCACAAAGGCAACCAACAAAGGCTCCTCCTGACTGAGCCTGACCGAGCTTGGACGTGCTCCTGTGCTCAATTCCCTATGTGTGGCAGTCCTCCACTAAATCAAGGTGAGATCCGCAATACACCCGCCGCTTTTGCCACTTGTAATTACAACTCAGTGTGCCTGCCTCCAGGACTCCCGCCTCCCCTCCTAGTACTGTCTGATCGCTACCTCATGCTTTAAGAAGCATGCCCGGTCCCTACCTGCACACAACTGCATCCCCGGCTACCGGCTCCGCACCTCCAGCGCTTGATTGTTGAACACTACATGCACGATTAGCTCTTGCACGCTCCGCCCGGATTTTGGCATCAGAACTGCTTTAACTCTACCTACAAATCACTGTACACTGCGGTGCTGTGACAACGTCCGACCCTCTGTATAAACTTGCCCCTATCATGTATGTACTAGCGCCCTCTACCCATCTCCGACATCATCTAGATCGGCGGTAGCTTGTCCCGTACTGACCGTATGTTGCCACAGTGAACTATAATGCTAAAGCGTTACCTCTACCCCAGATGCTCCTGTTTCATTTCTGTTGTATTTAGCCTGCCGTTGCGCCACAGGGCATTGTATTGCTAAAGTGTTGCCCAATTTAAATGTATTTTGGTCCAGGAGTATGACCCAATCCTAGATGCTGCCACAGGGCATTGTATTGCTAAGTGTTACCCAATTTCAATGTTTTTTGGTCCAGGAGTGCTGATCCAATCCTAGATGCTGCCGCAGGGCATTGTATTGCTAAAGTGTTACCCAATTTCAGTGTTTTTTGGTCCAGGAGTGTTGCCCCAACTCTAGATATTACCACTCCACTCCTCAGCTTAAGAGTGCCACTTTATATCCAGCTGCCACTCTATCATATCTTAGCCTTGAATGTTACTCTGACCGCCCACTGTACCAAGAGAGCTACTGCTCCACTCCTCAGCTTAAGAGTGCCACTTTATATCCAGCTGCCACTCTATCATATCTTAGCCTTGAATGTTACTCTGACCGCCCACTGTACCAAGAGAGCTACTGCTCCACTCCTCAGCTTCGCGGTAAACTATGATTACCTGGCTCATTCTCACTATGTTCCCCTTCTGCTTAGTGCAAAATACTGTATCGTGTAGCGGCAACAGTTATGTTGCCTTTTAGAATGGACTAGCCAAAGTCAGATGTCCAAGACACTACCCTCTCCCCTGACCGACACCTTTCCTACCTTCCATGGCACCCTTCCCATCCAGCAACCATCCCTTCCACACCACGCCCAAAGATAGCGGCCACACAGCCAACTCCATCCTTAACCGCTGTCCCGATCACCATAGACCCAGCAATCCAGTAAAGTCTAACCACTCCAAATTCCACACCAAGCTCACCACACCCAAGCCTCCTGAACCTACACACTCTATCATTCCCAACCTTGCCAATCGCAAAATTAGACTAGGCGCTAGGCTCCCCCTCCCTACTAGCAGGACCTCCGCCGGACCTTACATAAAATCTGAGGAACCCAATAAACCCCAACTACCCCCCTAAAAGGTGCCTTACTTAATGTTAGATCCCTTGCCGCCCACCCCACTGAAATCGCAGACATCATTCTCACTAACGATCTTGACTTTCTTGCCTTCACCGAAACTTGGCTACACGAAGCATCAGGACCCTACCTATCGCTAGTCATCCCTGATAACTACTCCATCTTCAGAGCTGATAGACCCAATGCTAGGGGAGGAGGTGTAGCATTCATATCTAAATCAACATTACACTGCAGATCAGTCTCCTCCTCATCGCTCAAATCCTGAGGGCTTCTCACAGTCAAGCTACAAACCTCTCCCAAAAGTACGATCTCCTTTCACCTCATATACAGGCCCCCAGGCCCCCCGGGAGCATTCGAAGAAGACATTACTTCACTTATTGATGGAAACTCCAAACCTCTAGCTCAAATCATTATCCTTGGAGACTTTAACCTTGGTTACAATGACCCTAATGACGCCCCAGCCATATCACTAGCCAACGCCCTAACTGAGCACGGCTTAACTCAATTTAGTGTCTTACCCATACACCAGAAGGACAGAACCATTGACTGGGTAGCGGCCCTCAACTGCAATACTTCTTGCAAGGCCCCCCAACCTCTCACCTGGACAGACCACCACCTCATCCCTATTGAAATTAACATCAATCTTGCAGTACCTATGAAGTGTACTATGGCACCTTCCTGCCCGACTAGAAATAAACGCAACATTACTGCCGAAGCCCTACTACCTTTGGTCCTACCTACCCTCAACACACTACCAGCTAACGCCAATCTAAACCTCCTGGTCGACACCTACAACGTAGCCATGGCCAATGCCATTGACACCATCGCCCCACTGAAGTTACGCTTAGGTAAACCAAGAGCTCATCTGAACTCATGGTACACCCCTGAACTTAAGCTACTCAGAAAAAAGAAAGCTAAATTAGAACTCCTATAGAAACAAATCCATCAGTTGAAAACAAAACCAATCTGACAAACATCTCCACATTGTATAAAAAGGAGATCATTCGCACTAAAAAAGATTCCTACAACGCCAGGATAGATCAAGCAGGTTCTTGTACCAAAGAACTCTTCAAAATATTAAAGGAACTTGAAAACCCCAACCCATCGCCAGACACCTGCATGAAAGACAAACCCTGGTGCACTAGCATCCAAAATGCCCTCAACAATAACATTGCAGGACTTCAAACCAAAATTGAAGACAAGCACCAACAACTCTCTAGTAGCAAGTCTACTAATCGTAGCATACCAATTCCTATCAAGACAGATGCAGGATTCACATTTAAAAAGGTTACCATCATAGAAGTTCAAAAAATCATCACCTCCCTAAAACCGTCCAATTGCAAAGGAGACAGCTACCCCGCCCAGATCATTAAAGACGCAGCCGGAGATCTCTCCCCATTCATCACCAAACTTATTAGCCTATCCTTTGCCAACAATTCTGTCCCTAATAACCTTAATCAATCCTGGGTTCTCCGACTCTTAAAAAAACAATCACTTGACCCAGCCATGCCTATCACTACTGTACCATTCCTGCTAAAAATACTGGACAGAGTGGCTTACCTCCAGATTCAAGAACACCTGGAATCTAACCAACTGCTTGGTATACAGTCAATCTGGCTTTAGACCACAACACGGAACAGAAACTTCCCTTGTTGACCTCAAAAGTCAGATTGATGAAATCAAGGACAAAGGTAATGCCGCCATCCTACTCCTCCTAGACCTCTCAGCGGCGTTCGATCTAGTTGATCACGAAATCCTTTGCAGCCACTTATCCACTGCAGCTTACTTCTGCCCATCAGCCTCCACATCAATACAATCCTTTTTGGCGAACAGAACTATGAAGGTCTTCACCACCACAGCGGCAGCAGACCCCATCCCCATCACATGCGGAGTCCCACAAGGCTCCTGCGTCTCCCCCACGATCTACAATATATTTACAAAACCCCTATTCGAGAAACTGGACCGTCTGGCTGTCACCTACACCAACTATGCAGACGACACCCAGATACTCCTTACCATCTCAGGCAACTACATTGTGGACGTCACCCGGATGAACGAAATCTTCTTCGTCGTTCAGGCATGGATGGCTACACACGGTCTATGTCTGCATGATGAGAAGACAGAGCTTCTCCTTGTCGGCTCTCCTAGTAACTTGTCCAAGTTGAGCCCCAGCTACAACAACATAATCATCAATGGCAACACTATCCCCATTGTTAAAAGTGTAAAAACCCTAGGCTTTTACCTTGATGCTAACACCAATCCCACCAAACAAATCAATATGACTGCCTCAGCCACTGCCTACACTGGCAAGCTGATCAGGCCCAGCAGACCCTTCCTATCCCCTAATAGTTGCCTTACTCTTGCCAGGGCCCTCATACAGTCCAAGCTGGACTACTGCAACAGCATGTACCTAGGTGCCAACCAAACCATAATCTCCAAATTTCAAGTGCTCCAAAATAATGCACTACGAGCAGCTCTAAACATCCCCAAGCAAGAGCACATTTCCACCATCAGAATGTCATGCAAGTGGCTGTCCATGAAACAAAAAATGGACTTGAAAACCCTCTGCCTTTCCTACAAGGCTTTAAACCACCTAGCCCCACCATATCTCACCAATAAATTCAGCATGAAACCCGCCAATAGAACCACCAGATCCTCCAACACATTATGCTTAACAGTACCTAGATTCTCCTTAAAAAGAGCAGGTGGCACTAGCTTCGCAGTACTTGCCCTCCAACACTGGAACACTCAACCACTGAAGATAAAAACCATTGAGTCATTTCAGATTTTTCGTAAACATGTTATTGACTGGCTACTGACTAAAATATAACACCCACTCCTTTCCGCTAATGATCCTGCATACGACATACTGCTTAATCATGTTTGTAATTTGTAATTTGTATAAATGGATGTACCTGAAACTGCACATATCCCACTTGGTTGGATTATGGAAATGTATATATGCCACTTTGTAACCGCTTCCTTAAGCGCACTTCTACCTCTGGGTCTGGAGCGCTATATAAATAAAATAAACAACCAAACAAACAAACAAACAAACATAAAAGGCTGAATACTAGATTGGGTAGACAACATAAACTGCTCTATCACTATACCAAAATAACCCCACAACCCTGGGCCGACCACCACCTAATTGGCTTCTCCTCCACAATAGAGCCTCAGAACATACTTTCGCCAGGAGGATAAGCCAGGCGGTGACGGACTGGGACGTCCCACCCACCCAGGCTGAAGTCTTCCTGAGCCATATGGGTTATTACTGGCCTTTCATTAGGGGGTATGTGACTCTTGCCCTTACAGTGAAAGATGTAACTTCAAAGAAATTGCCTAAAAAGGTTGCTTGGACCCCTGCCTGCCAGTCATCCTTCAAGAGTTTGAAGTAGTAGTTTGGACAATATGTAACTTGAAACCCTACATCTTTGGGTCTCACTTCACTGTCCAAACTGACCACGTAACTGTGAGGCGGCTAATGGCTATGAAGGGAGAGAACTCCATGTTACTGGGTTGGGCCGTATCTCCACAGGGATTGGACATGCACATCCAACACAAACAGGGGGCGCAGCACTCCAATGCAGATGGCCTCAGAACGTACTTTCGCCAGGAGGATAAGCCAGGCCCTTAGAAAGGTGAGTCTCAACCTTTTTGGCTGGGGGGCATGTGAGAAATTGTCATATGGCAATGGTGCAAAGCCCTTCCTTTTTTCGATTTTTGGTACCTAAAATTATTAGTATAATTCCTTTTCCAAAGTGGTAATCTACTAACCAGATCCCCCTTTGTTACAATGCATCCTCTCTGTTCCACGCTTCCTGAGCGAAAGGGAAGGCACCGGTGCTGGTATCTGCATTCCTCCAACTAACAAAATGATTACACTGCATCTCCATTAGCCCGACACAGAATCACTTACTAGCAGAGCCCATCAACTGCTAGGTCAAAAGCGCCTGCTTAGTGTCCGAAATCGAACCAAACCGCCTCATTGCTAGCACCTCGACACCCCCTTTATCATCACTTCACGACTGCTGCTCGCTGACTCAACCTGATGGGGTGTAACTCGACGACCTCTGTCAGTTGATAAAGCTTAAATCCCCCGGGCCAACGTTGCAGCCTTCTTGGGACCACCCCTGACCTGTAGCACTTGAACCGCCAATGTTCGACCACACAGAGCACCAACGTTCACACTTGCTTGAAGCCTGCTTGCTGCCAGGGCTTGCGAGGTCCTATGTGCCTGACTGAGCCTGATCAGCTCACATCAACATTCAACCCTGGGCCTGATGTGTCAGCCCACCAAGAACCAAATACAGGTACGGTGACAATAAACTGACCTGCCGGTCCACTTGGGCCCTGGAGACTGCTTAGGTCACGTTTGTCTCTGTCTTCACCAAGACATCATTTTTAGTAGTACCTTACCTACCACCCCTGCAACTAAGCTAAAAATTCTACTTCCTCCAGTTTGTCGCATCTTCTCTGTCTTTCCCCTGGGGTGAGGTTTTGTAGAGTAATCTCTTTTCGTTCTACTTGCAGATGGTGTGTTTTAATACAATGTTTATATTTTTATAGAACCTTGATTGGACATTTCCTTTATTTTAGACTGTGATACTGTGTTGTTTGGGTCACTACCCGTTCACCTTCACACACCCATTAGGAGTATAGCCTACCCTCAGCCTGCGTTACCACAAAAGGCGAAGGAGGTATATATCTGACCCTGCTTTACCTTTATGACTGCATTGTGTTTTGGTTTGTAGCAGTGTGAGGTCTGAGTGAGCCATTTTGTCTCTACTCAGCCTTGTACTCCTTGGGGGCATTATCCAATTTGTCACAGCTACAGAGCAGATATTTTCCCAATGAATGCCAAGGATGGCATGTTCAACTTCTACAAGCATTCCCATGTGTGGCCACAGTAGAGAAGCTTGTAAAGAACGCAAAGGGATGAGAGAGGACGAGAGGGAGAGTGAATTAAAAAGTGCTGAAAGCAACAAGAGAAAGTGCAAAAAGCAAGAGGTGCAGAATTCATGTGAAGGTGTTTAAAGCAAGAAAAGGTGCAGAAAACAAGAGCAGAACATCACGAAAATCAGGGTTGTGACAGTCCAACCCCCTTGGTTTCTGTATTCTAAAATAAACCAGTGGCACAAACATGGAGAACAGAAAGTAGTTGTAATGAAGGGATTGCAATTAATGCACTATGTTGGGAGTCCAACTTATCCTGGACAGATCCCAGTAGCCATAAGATGGTTTCACAATCCAACTTACACTGCTGCCGGACTTGTATGAGGAGCAGGTTGACTCTTGTCTGTAGACTGATTGGGCCTAATTCATAGAAGCGTTTTATAACAGCAAACGCTATTTGAAAACACTCTGTGAATAAGGGCCAGCATTCACTAGTAGGATGTGTACATCTGGTACATCTCCTCATTCTCGTTGCACAAGGAGTTAGTATAACCAGATTGAAATGGCTAGTGGTGTTTTAGGCACACCATCATCTTCAGGTAAAACAGCATCAAAGCACAGGGGCATACACTGATTGAAAGGCCATTTTAAGCAGAGGAGGTGCATTCTCGCAGAGCTCCTATGCGATGTGGTCTTCCTTCTGGTTTCCTGCCCCTTTTTCTTGTAAACATGGATTCTTTTCTAGTTCTACAGTGCCACAGAGATTCTGCTGCTAACTTCCGGCGTAGGCACCATACGCTATTCACAGAAAAATAAGTATGTGCTTCATAATACCAGTGCTTAACCACAAGACCACAATCTAATGTTTGTGGTGGTCATAACAGTGTAGACAAGTTGCCTTGACGGAAAAAGCTGCAAAGCGCAATCACCAAATTGGCGTACACTCTGCCTGGTCACCACTTTCCCTGTGGGACATGATTCAATGCACACGTAATGATTCGGAACAATAGAATTAAATGTACCAGCAGGAGATAACTACATCTGGGTTGTGAGTGCAGTTCAAACTTTCTTTTTTTTTTTAGGAAAGAAGGCGAAACATTTCAAAATAAAGACATACTTGAAAGTCGCAAGATCCTACTCTAGAATCATGGCTAGGTTTCTTCGGCTGTCGAAAACATGCATGCACCAGGACTTCCAGCTCCTTAAGTTACAGCAAAGTAATGTTCCATACAACAAGCCAGACCAAGGATTGGCGACCACAAAGTGGGTACATCCTTGGAACTATGGTAGGAAGCAGAAAGGACATGAACAACAATCCAAATGGTAGCCATCAAATGAGAAAATAAGGAAGCGAGGCAAGTGGACACCATTCCACGTAAGGGAAAGCATTATATATAAAAAAAATATTCTCCATGCCACAGGACAGCCAGTCAAGGTCAGTGAAACAAGTATCCTGCCAGATAACTACAGGAAAGCAAATAGACTTCTGACAGGGCCAGCTAAGCTAGTCATTCTTTCAACATGCATAGAATGGGATCTATTATGCTATAGGAATAAGCTCCCGTTTCTGGGGGCTTAAGCACATGGCAAAGGCCCGGTGTCACAAGTTATAGGCTCTGGTGCTGTTACCACATTGTGAAGCCCCTCGAACGGGGTTTTATTGCTATTAGGACCCCAGGTTTTCAATTGGGAAACTCGGGGTGCTTACAGCAATGTGTTTTGTTTGAAATTAACAGGATGCCTCGCAGTGTACCGTTAATTTCAAACACAATACTTACCCAAGATGGCACTGTGGAGCTGGAAGACGGGATTCCGTATGGAGTCCCTATTCCATTTCCTTGGTGACCGCCAAGGAATCAGGTAAGTGGGGCAGGGGTTGAGAAGGGATTTAAAAACCTAGAGGCAAAGGGGAAAGATGGCATGGTGGAGCAGGGGAAGCAGCCATCAGGTTGCTAGGAATGTGGGTTTGGATCCTGCGATTCAGCCTGTAATCCAAGCAACATGATTGGCTGGCTCCCGCTGCCAAGGGTGTTAATGGATAATATTGAACAGCGTTATAAAGGACATTAGCATCAATTCGGTTAGAGATGGACGAACATTCCTTTGGTGGATCCTGATTGACAAAGCGTTTTTCAAAGAGTGCATCCCATTCCAAAACTCTGTGTGACTAAAGCCCGTTGTTTGGCATTGTTCAGTTCCCCCTTAAATTATTCTCTGCAGAATGGAATTCTTGCCCAGTCTACCGCCACAAGAAATATAGGGTTAGATTTTTCACAGGCCAGGAAAAATGTCGACCAGTCAGGAGGTTTAATGTTTTAACATGTTCTGTTAAATGAAATGTCAGCCATTTTCGCCAATTAGAACTGTGAAGATATTGGGGTTCCTCATTGGTTCTCAGGTTGAAACATCCTGAACAAAAACTAGAAAAAAATAATAAAACGTTCCAGCACCTGATGACGGAATTCCTCGCCAGGGGCAGAGGTGGACATTTGTCGCCATTCTCTCCAGCGGTAATGAATTCTAAAATGTCCCTTATGCCCCAAGTGATAGTCAGATCTCTGCTTGTTATTATTCACTTGCATCTCTACACAAATGCGGGCATTGAAACGCGAACCTATTTTTAAATTGCCGGACGTTTGTGTTCCTTTTTAAAAATGGATCATTGTGGTGTTTTTCATCCTGTCACATGCGTGTCATTGTGTCTTGGGTTCAAGGTAATTGTGGAACTGAGACTGGAGTGTAAACTGTCACGAGAGGAAGAGCAGTGGAACTTCACACAGGAATCGAGCGGGTCTGATTGCAGAACGTGGCGATTAGAGAAGTTTCGAAAATAGTTTCAATTTCTGCCTTTCAAAATAGGCCAACTTTAAGTTTCAAAAATAGGTTCAATTTCTGCCTTTCAAAATAGGCCAACTTTAATTATACTGCGTCAACCCCTTGCTTTGGTCTTTCAAAACTCGTGTCCAAAAGGGCACAGTTGCCTTCTCCGTTCTTTTAGGCAGACAATGCGAGTCTGGAGGATATACGTGGACCGCCTTTGTTGTTTCATCGATTTATCAAATGCTGTTTATCTTAGCGACATCTACATGTAACCTAAACCCTTTGCTGTTGCGAGGGTTGGCGTATCAAATGAAGATGTGCACTGATAGCCGCCCACACCACGTGTCTCAAAGAAACCAGAAACGAGATAACATCCAAGAGCGATGTCCTCCCCCTCCCCTAATATGCACTATTTAGCCCAGGCTTCAAAAAGCACCTTACCTTAGCCAGCCCCGCCTACAAAATACTCACCCCACTGCCACATTTCATCCCACCATTTATCACCCCAGAACTCAGGGGTGGAATGGGAACCAAAAGAGACCTTGCAAATAATGTTCAAAGTGGCCCCATATTACACATTTTCAGCAAGACATACCACACAAAAGAGGCCCAGGGTGCAGAGACCTACTGGCAAATCTCCAGAGTTCCATATAGGCCAGGACACCACTGCCATAACCTCACCTCACACAGCCACCTTCACCCCAGCATCTCACCACAGCTGCTAACCACACCCACCCAGTCTCTTCTCAGCATCCAGTTTCAACACCCGACCTCACCCCAGTCTCCACCAGCTTCAAACCAGCACCTGACGCCTTCACACCATGCATACAACCTCAAACTAGCCCCTCATACCAGCATCTCACCCCAATACACCCACTCACCTGCACCTCAGCACCTCGATATCCCGTCTTCGCACCCAAGCAGCACACTTGGTGCTAACCCCTCCACCAACAACACCCCAGCACTTTCACTCAACCAACCCGGACTCACTGACCCCAGCACCTCACCCCCAACCTGTACCATCATGGTCTTATTACTTCTATCACCCAGGCTCACACACTCTCAACTAGCACACCTCTCACACAGACTCCCAACCCACACCTCACTCCTGTACCTTACCTCGACCCATAAACTAACATACTCACCTAACTCCTCACCCATGCCCTCAAACCTAACCCCAGCACTTCACCTCAACTCACCCACCAACCTCACTGCAGCACCTCAAACCTATGCCTAATCACACCTATGACAGACATCCACCCACCCCACCAATCCCAATGAACCTCACATTAGGATACCACCCATCCAACAAACCTCAGCCCATATCCTCATACCACCATCTCAACTCATCCACTCGAAAAACACACACCTACCCAATTCAACCCAGCACCTATAATCAATCCTTCAAAACCAACCCAACCAAACTCACCACATCATCTTACTTCACTCACATCATCTACCCAACCTTACCCAACTTACACAACCTATCCACTGAACCTCACGTCAGCATTACACTTACACCATTGATACTTTGACCCACCAAACCTCCTCAACCCCCACACCTCACCCAAGCAACACTATCCATCTACCCAAACATTCCCTAGTCCACCTCATCATACCACCTCACCACAAACCTCATGCACCTGGTTTCATACAACCCACCCAAACTCATTCCACCACCTCTTCCCACCACAGGCCTTACCTGATCAACTAACCTCGACACCTCACTTCACCTCACCATTGAACCTTATCCCACAAACTCGCCTTACACCACCAAGCTACCTAACTCCACTGACCACCTTACAACTATACCACCTCACCCCACTAACTCACTATTTCACCTCACCTACCCAACCTCACCCATCCTCCTCATCCTACCATCCACCACCTCACCTCACATTCTCCTTCCAATGCCTTTTCTCAATCCACTGCTTCATCCCACAACCTCACATCACACCATCACCTTGCTTATCCCACCACCCAACCACACCACCTCCATTCACCCCACCACAAAACTCACCCCATGTTACTCCTGATCCTAATCTAACCCCCATACCCAACCAACTCACCTCACCCAACAATTGAACCTCACTCCTTCTACTCAAGCCCTGCTGTTTTGTGGCTGTTGCTTGGTCATTAATCTTTATTATTAGTTTTCTTAGTGTATAATTGTACAACTGTTAAATAAAGGAGGCTGTGTTGCTACGTGTTACTGTTCCTCAGGTGGTAGCAGACAAGTGAGGATGGACCTCTCCTTCCCCTGTGAGCTACATTAACGGAACTGTCCATGGGTTTGCTACTGGTAGGCACTCTGTGGGCAGGCCTCACAGCGTATGATTTTTTCTTTCTCTTGGACCCTTTTCTAGTCAATATAAATGGACGTCTAGCTCCCAGCTTGGAAAGTTCATGAGGACTATAATGCCGATACCAGTGAGGAGGGAGTATGCACTGCTTGCTATGCACTGCTGAGAGACATGACCCAAAACCTGTATGATACATATAATCCAAGAAGGCCAAACAATCACGGCAACGCTTTGCACAGGAAAACAAGGTTTATTACATTCAAAGGTCTCAACGGTCCTGCAGAAACAAACAGAACGGAGCTCATCACGCCCCAAGAGGATACATGTTACATAGCGGAACCCTGCACAATATTATACATAGGTTGGAACTTCATCCCATCACCCTCATTGGCTACCACCTATATAACATGCTAATTCCCCTCTATAGTCCCTGGACTGAATGGTCACACCTTATCTATGTCATTCCCCTATCCATGAGGCCTACTACATTATCACTATTGAATCATAGTACATGATTGGCTAACAGGTATATTGAGACTTCAATAAGTCTTAACCATCACGTTATGAGCACCCCTCGAACCCAGGCATGTTCAAAGTAAGACTACAGAGGCAAACTCTGCTTTGATAAGACAATGGGCCTTCTCATTATTCCAGACACTGTGACACACAGAAACTGCACCCCACCTTGGACTAAATATATTGGCATGACCTTTGTTCCTCCTATTCCAAATCATGGTACGCTCCAGACACGACTACCCTCTTCTCTCCTTCACACTGCAGTTACCCAGAAATTAAGTGACCAGGACTCCACTTTTAAAGCTGAATTTCTGGGATTTATTTGCTTTGGTAATGTGTCTACTTGGAATTCAATTGGGCTGACCGCTCTTTAGGTGAGGGCAGTAGTGCTCTAAATCTTCACCAAGCCTATTAGCATTACAAAACCTCATGCCCTGTTCTCATTAATTTTTCCTTGAAAGGGCGCATACCTACTTACCCTTCTAACAGTTAACATAACATTCCATTCCCAACGCCTTTGAGCTCTACAGCTTAACAGTATTAGCATTTATGTGCACTGCAGCCTCTGACTTCGGCTTCTATCTTGGGGGGTGGAAAGCGGATTTGTCTAGGGACTGAGAAAAACAGTGCATACAGCTCCACATCAGGGCTTTCATTATGTTCATCATGTGCTAGGCCTTGAAATCCAATATGGAGGGCACTCTTGCTATGTCGGCCTGCTGACCTCACATTTACCACATTACCGTTCGATCTTTTCTCTTTGCCTACTTAAGCTCCCTTCCCACAGTTCACTCAAAACACAACCTTGTATGCTATTTCTAAACAGAGGGCCTATAACACACTGCCCTATCTATAACATCTGCAACCACAACATTCATTCATGTGTTGCTGATTCTGTGCTGCAATATGATTTATCTATTAGATGTCAAAACTAACTACAAATGATACAGGCTCCTTCTGCTGCACAAACCTCAACCTGCTCACACTGTGGCTCTTGCTAATAGGTTTTCATCAGCCTAAACCATTTTGCCAGGCTGGGACACTGTACATGCTTCCCAACATTCTTCCCTTTAGCTAATACTCCATTAAATAAACAAGGGTGCTTCCCTTCTTCTATAGTCATCATCTTTGGGTACCCATGGCCTACACACATGGTGTAAACTTCCCTCCCTTTGGGCATATTCTTCTGGAGTGTACGTCATAAAACAACCCCCATCTCCTGCTATGTCAACCAAATGCTCTACATAAATTTCAGGGTCTGGCAGAGGGGAGGTCAATGTAAAACCAATGGAGTCCTAAATACTACTCTACCTTCACCCTTCCTAACTATACAACACCATCACACTTATCAGTCTGGGTTTACACGTGTCTTGTGAGAGGAGGAGCTCTACCCATTGTGATAGATCCCATCACAGTTGCACTCTTCGGCAGTGTCTTGCAACAGCATTTCAAAATCATCTGGAATGAGCAAAAAATCACTAGCAGAAAATCCACGGTAGAACCCGTAACTTTACTGCCATTTCCAACCATGACGGGCCCGCAAGAACATTGAATCAAACTAGTCATCAGCATTTACTGCTGCTTACTTCTCTATGGCAATCCTCAATTTGTGAAGGGCCACTTTCACATGGGTCAGGGACTCATTATCTGTGTCATTAGGGAGTGTACGTGCAACAGGACAATGCAATTTTCTTGCACACACCCCCTCCCTAGCCATGAGCAAATCCAGAACATATCTGTTCTGGAGGGTAATCAGTCTTATAGCCCGTAATTCAGTCTTGATAGAATAAAGGCCTTGCTGTATCTGGTTCACTAACTGAGACATCTCCCACCTGGTAATATGAAGCTGCTTGGCATTTGCCACAGTCTGGATACCTAGTACCAGGAGGGAGGCAACAAATGTCTCTGTACTAGTGTACAGATGAAACTGGTCTCAGGACCGCCTTCAGTTTGTCAGATGAGTCCTGTGATCAAGAATTGGATATTTTCTTGCAACAAGACCTTGGTGAGTTGTTAGCACACTTGTGAGATGGGGGCTTAGTTGCCCCTGGAGACATAGATTTGGCAATAAGTAGGATAGGGTATCTGCTTATGCTGAATCATTGTTTGACATGCAATGCATATGTCAAACATCATCTCTCCATCATTATCAACATCTTCAAACAACTGGGCTGAGTCAATACACAACATTTTATGTCACTCATTTCCCTCCTCATCAGTCCTTATTAACACTACCTTGCAGTTCACAACCATCACAGCGTCCAAATCTAGAGTGATAATGGTAAACAGATCAGGGGTTTGGGGAACTGCTGGACTGAACAAAAATTCAGACGGTACTCTCCATGGTTTGTTCCTGATGTCAGGCACTTAACCAAACAACACTGTCACTCCATACAAAAACAAATCCTGTTGCAAGGTTTGTCCTCTAGTACCTCTGTTGCTACGCAATGCTCATGTTACTGCCACAACCTTAGCAAAACGAATTCCTCATGTGGAACACACTATCCCTTCTCCTTTAAATGAAATCATCATATTTGGCTTGCTTAGCAGGTCCCTAAAAAGTACACTGGCATGTCTGCTGAAAGTAATAGCAGGAATGACACCTCTTGAGTACCTACTTTGATGGGTAAATCTTCAGTAAAGGCAGCCAATTGTATACATCCGGAGAACCCCTGTGTGTCCATTACCTTTCCTGATAAGGGGAACCCAACTTCCTTTATGCATGATTTTTTTGCACCTGTATCAACTATAAAAACACATTATTTGTTACCTATATTCACACCTATCAGGGGTTCCTCTTCTGGGTTGGCAGTGATTGACAGGACTGGGCATGCCAGAGCTCTCTGTGGGGTTCCATGTGTTAATATTCCCACAAAAATATCACCATACAAGAATGGTGCCATATTTGTGCGGGGCTATTAACCCATTAAACCTGTGGGAGACACCCTCTGCAACTCCCATATTATTTTAAAGAGAGCGGGGGACACCCCTGCAACACCCACTCCCATTTACCCCAAAAATGATCCCCACTAATAATATCGTCTATGGCATTCCAGATGACCATATATATGGCGATATGATTGGTGGGGATAATATTACCTGATTCCCTCTGTGGGCTGTCCTAATCTGGATAAGTGTTTGACCCTAGAAATAGGAAGGGGTTGCCTCCCACCACACTCGTCCCTGTATAGAGCATCGCTGAGCTGTGTGGTAAAGGGTTTTTTATCTTTTGATTGCGGTACTGACTGGTTTGTTTGCTGCTGTACATATGCTGTTGCAACATTTGGGGCTGCGGTGGCATTTGTTTTGGTGGTGATGCCTGGTACTGATACTCTGGCTGTTGACCTTAATGGGGCACCTGAGCTTGACCTGGGCCATATGGGCACTCAGAGCCATATTTCCCAATGGCATTAGTTGGGGAAGTTGTGATGTAAAGTTTTCGTTGTTGATGTGGCAGGTCAGCCTGCCTGCAGGTCATAGGAAGAAGGAGTTTGGTGTAGAGGGGAGTTCTAGGGTATTGAGGCTGTTGGTTGCTGGGGGCATGGCCCCTTTAGATGAGGAGGGAGTGAAGCACAATGGGGGAATAGCGCGGGAAATGATGGGGGTGGTGCTGTTTGCAAAAAGGGGCTACCCCGGGGGAACAGGTATTGAAGATGGAGGGGCATGGCCCCAGGGAGAAAGCAGGATGCCTTGAGAAGATGGTAAGGAGACGGTAGGGACCAAGGGATAGATAGGGAGGGAGTAGAACTAATTAATTATTTATTTGTTGGGAGAAATGAAAGTGTTGAATTATTAAATTGGTTGTTCAAACATTTGGTTTTAGTCTATAAGGCCAGGGAGCCAGTTTAGCAGTTATTTGTGATCTTTGGCCTGTCACTAATGCCCCAGCCTGTCACAAGAAAACTGGCCACAAAAAACCCCTACGGCCCATTGAACTCTAAACATACAACCCATGAACCTCTTGTGGGGCAAAAACATGCTGCTGGAGGTAAATCCCCCACTCCCGGGCCATACTCATAGTATGGCAGTGTGGGAAAAGTGACAGTTATTCCCTTACCACCAATGTTTTCACGCACCACCATACTTGCAAGGAGCCATCACCTTTCACTAAAAGAGCCCTGTGAGGGCCTCAGTGGAAAACTGGTTTCAGAACATGGTTGCCCTCTTGGTCATAGAGAAGGTTACTTATCACCTGGAGGTATTTCAGTCCGGTATCCAATGATAATATTGCAGGAAATAATAACGACTGAATTTATAAAGATTAAAATTTATTTCTACAATTAATAGAATGGGTATACAATACCTACCAGAAGAAACAAAAATCGAAATAAAGGCAAGAAAGTCTAATGAGCAATTTAAAAGGCATGTCGATATTTTTTCTTGCAATATTTATTTCACTTTATAATTGTACGTCACTGTTATTTCAGCAATAAAATCACACTAAACCTTTGAGTCCATTTGACAGCGTTTCAAAGAGCTATATGTATGACAGACATGCTTCTTTTGTCATGACTGTATTGGGGAGGGCCATTTGCCATTATTGTTGCTGTGGTGCTGGTAATGCTACCGCATGCTCAGTGTTATGTTCTCCTTTCATACCCCACCACCACCCCCCTGCCTTCCCTTTCCCCTACCCGTACAGCCCATTCAAATACCCTCTTCAATGCTTTGTATTGCAGGTTTTTGCGTAATGTTTGCCTGGGCTTGGTTGGAAGACATGACATTCGCTTAACAGGTCCCTAAAGCTATCTATTAATGCATTGTATAGGCTTGTTGCATGATGATTTTCGGCATGGGAAATATTTAGGTCTGTGTATATACTGAAAATTCAAATACATGACTATTTACTGTTACTGTTCACATTCAACTGTACAGACTGGGGAGCTTAAAATGCTGATTTGCAATGTAACACCTGTGATTATGTATGGGTGTCTCAGGGAAGAATGCTGTTTCATGCATAATAGACCTATTATTGACAGTGGAGTATGCTGCCTAATGCCATACATGAGCTTAGCTCATTATAATGTGTATTATTATTTATATAGCAATTTGTAAGCGCCATCTAGAGGATGAATAGCGACATCATACGTGCTTGACCTTCTGAAACAGCCATACTGGTCTTTTCGATTGCCCCCTAACCACAAACTCGCCTTACTGTAATATTACCAGCTGCAATAGTATTCCTTAGAGGGATGGGTGAAGTTGCAGTAGAGTGTATGTACTGAGGAAGTCAGAAGTATTAATCAGCGTGTAATCCACAATCTGCTTCTGGCCAATAGAGGAGTGCAGGACATTCCAATTGACTGATTGGCTGATATTTTACCGGGACTAGAAGGGATATCCACATGTCCGACAGTCTTTGACCGAGAGGATTTTTCTTGCAGATGGGTGAGATTCCCCCAGAGAAGTGGACTTAAGAGAACAATTCTCCTGCTTTCCACCAGAGATATTTCACCCATCCCTGCTCATTAAGCAACTTCAGAAGGAAAACATGCTCCATCTTGCACACTTTACTCATGATTGACTCTGCCTCAATCCTCAGCCCTACTGACCATGCCAAGGTCATTTGCTCTTTAGCCATGAGCTGGCACGAGAGCAAATGTACCATTCCTATTGGTAGCCATCAAGCAATCTCAGAAATACTCCATTGTGCAGACTTCCTGGCAGAACTGGCATGATCACCAGTAGAGGCCTGCAGCCGGAACAATATCAGGAAGCTCTACACGTGCAGTTTCAACTATGCTGCTCTTCAAACATCTGCTTGCAATCAAACCACAAGCCAAATTAAACGAAATGGCCAGATTCTCAAAACCTTTTTGGCACTAGTGGGGCAATGCGCTAGGGCATCCACTCTCTTGCACCAAATAAAGAATCGGTCCATTTTACAAAAGGCATCTGAATGATTGCCTCTTAGATGGCATCTAATTTAGATGCCCTTTTTCACCCTTTTGCGCATTTGCGCCAATAAGGTGGTGTTTCAGGGCATTTAAAAGCGTATCCTGTTTTTTTACTAGGGGTATCAAGGGAGACCACAGAGGTAGCAAGGCAGACCTCAGGGGTCACAGGTGCGACCCCTGGCGATCCCCAAATGACGTCCCTGATGGAAATGCTTATTTTTCCCTTATCATTTCCCATCTCTGTGAAATGTGCGCCCAGCAACGATGCAGTTGCTGGGAACCTGTCATACATTAGTGTTGGGAGAGCGCTCTAGACATTAGTCTGTGCAAGGGGGCTGAACGGCACATCTTTGCACCACTGGTCAGCCCCTGCTGAAATGCTCAGATCACCATTGAGAATAAGCATACCTCAGCATTTCTAAAAATAGCACAAATTAAATGAACCCATTCTCTGTGCTCCTTTTATGTGCGCTCTTTTTTGAGAATCCGGCCCAATGTCTTGCATGTCCAAACCAGCATAAATATTATTAAGAAATGTTTCACCATCCAACCTCATACTTGCTCTGGAACACTAGGCGGTAGCCCAAACTTTCAAGATGTAAGCAATAAGTCGTCTGATATCCCCTGTCGCTGGGCCCAGAATACGTGTAGCCTTGTCATTCAACGTGGGGAACAAATAAAAATATATATATAGGAAAAAATATCCCTGTTAGAGCAACATGCAGGAAAGCTGCAACTTGATTGCATTCACTCATCATGTCGACAAAACACACGGCCTGCGTGTGCATGTATTTTGCACTACCCAAACGCACACAAAAGATTGGTCAGGATAATAGCAGCATCTACATGTCAAATTTAAGGCTCATATGAATATGAGGCAATAGCTCCTGAAGCTGTTAGGCAGTGGTGGAGACTACTGTGCTTGCTTCTGGGGCACTCAAGCACATGAATGATCTTTTCTGGAAATGGGGTTCGCGGATCTAGTTAAATAGGATTCAAACTATATGTAAATTGTTTAGGGTTCAATCAGTCCAAATGATTCAAACCATTTAGAGCTGAAACTTGAAACGATTCAAACCCAGATCTGAGTGGGGAGAAACAGCTAAGAAAGAAACAATTATCACCTCAATTTTCATCTTATTCAGACAAATCTCCCGAACATTTAATAAATGTAATTGTTATGTTTGGGTTCAAAGCATGCCAGTTTCATGTCTCGTAAATTGAAAAGGTGAGAGCCTTTCCTGGCCAGAGAACTTTCCAAGGAACACACTAACTAATTCTTCTGTTTTGTCCAGAAGAGTGAATGCACAGTGAATAAGTCGATGATGGAGAAAGTCAGAACCATCATATCAACAGGTGTGAAATCCATTACCACTTAATAAAAGGTGAAGGCAAGAGACCCTACACAACAAGGGTTAGGCTTATGGAGTGCTGCAGCTCACTTATCAGAATGCATATTTTAGATTTGCAGAGCGTAGCTAATGTGGGGTCCAACTAGAGCGACGCGATAAGAGCTGCATTATTGTTGTCTTGAGACATAGATGTTTTGTAAATGGTCTGGCATCACTGGAAGTAAAATTTGTCTCTGAATTGAATACGGAAATTACAATATGTCTGGCAGACTACTTCCTCAAGGAAGGCTTTTTAAAGAGTAGCCAGAGATTTACTTTACTTTGGAAAGGGGAGGTCATTCGTTATGAAGATGTGATAGTTTGTGAGGATACGCAGCGTCAAGCTGTTTCAAGTTAGTGTATGGCAAAATAAATAAATAAATAAATAAATAACTGCTTCCAAGAGGGGCATGGTTTTAGAGGGGCAGATTGTCAGGGACAAGGAAGGATATGATGAAGACTGAATGCTATGGTGAACAGGGTGTGGCAAAATTGCAGCACTAATGGCCAATCAGAGGTTGCGCTGACTGAACAATTAAACAGCCACTCTAATGATAGTAGTAGGTGAATTCACTGACTTTTAAGGGAGTAAACTAATGCATTAGGTACACTGCAATGCAGCAGAGAGAGGGTGAATAGGAGGGATTCTGGTTTGACAGGATGGGTAGATGAGGTTTAATCATTGCGTGGACCAGATGTGTTTGCTTTAACGAAACCAGCAGTAAAACATAATAGTAAGGCCACTGTGCGGCCTATACCATTAACTAAGATCCAAAGGGACATTGATACAAATGTCCTATTACTCATTCAGAATACTGATCCCGTAGTTTCTAATTAATCTTAGCATGTCAATGTCTGAAATAGTAAGAGATTTTTTTGCCCTGACGGACTATCCCTACAAACTACTCTTAGTGTGTTATTCTGCAATATTGCTGTTGTATGACCATATATTTGACGACAAAGATTGGCAATTTGTGGGAAGCCATGCCATCTGATGTTTTCAAGAAACATGGAGTCAAGAAGTGAAACATAAATCAAAGTATACAGCATTTTATGGTCCAGTCTCAAAAGAAAGGAAGTTACAAAGGAGAATTGCTTACCTGGATTAGAGACAACCTAAATAATACTGTCAAAGAGAGACCATGCTAAAAATATAATAAATACAATTTGCAAAGACTCTTTTTAAAAGTTATCAGTCAGACGATAGTTCACCTCCTGAATATCTCGAATACCAACTTGCCTGGTGCACATCATTTACCTGTAGCCGAAGCCTTGCAAGAGATTCTTGATAGCTTTGGACGCTCTATCCTCTGAGGCAATGTTGTGAGCAATAGTGGTGGATTTGATGCTCCAATTTCAATGTGACAAACAATATTCAGAGAACTGTCCTTTTAAAAAGGAAGGGGTTTCAATAGTTATCACCCTGAGGGAAATTTCCATTTTTTGTGGTCGTGTTGGTTGGATGTTCTGATGCAAAATTGCCATTTGAATGACTGCATGCCACAGGAATGTCCTTCTAGTTATAATTATTTCACAGGTTATGGAGGCTGGTGGCTGGCGTAAGGGTGGATACACATCAGGAAAGCAACCATGACCCACTATTTACTGAGTTATGTTTACCCGGACTACAGACATCGCCACCAAATCACCTACTAGCATTGTTGATAAATGGCTATTTCATTACCAACAGCTTGTAGATTTTGGTGCACTAGACAGCATGCCCAGGACCAACGGACTTAATGTACAGGGAGGTGTAGTAGCTATAATTGCCAAAACCAACCTGCAAATCACATCCAGCCCACTCGACCCAATAGAAGGGTACAAATTACTTTGTGTTAGACTTGCAACCAACCCTAAAGCCACAATCAACATCCTCATCATCTATAGAGCACCCAATGACAATATTCATCCTGAGGCGGATATCCCACTCTTCTTCACTTCCCACCTCAAACCTAGCTAATCAGAATCCTTGGTGACATCAACTTAGGCTTTAACGACAAACTAGATCATAAAGCAAATGCTCTTCATGCCTCGCTCAGAGATATGAATTTCACCCAACTAGTTAATGCCCCTACCCACAACAAGGGTAGAGTATTAGATTGGATACTTACACTAAATACACCATTATCAATAGACTCCATTCACCATCTTATCAGCTTCACTCTTTCCAGCAACGACTTAACCCAAACCACAACATATACACTGGAAGTGGTAGGGTCAAGAAACACTCGGAATCTAACAGCAGATAGCCTCACTCAATTACTGGAGGAAGTTGAATATCAGCCTACACCCTCCAAAGCGACGACCCCAGCTGTCTCGCAGACACTTACCACAAATGCCTCACAACCGCTATTGATAGTTTAGTCCCACTTACAACTAAAACACGACGACCAAACAAATTATCAAACTTCTGGTATAACAATGTACTTGTACTACTCACATGAAATAAAAGGTCATTGGAAGACATCCATTAAAAAAGTACCTCTGACTCTGCTAATGCATATCTAAAAGCAAGTCAAATATACAAAGCAGCTATTATAGCACATAAAGCTAATGCCCTGAACACTCGTATTAGTAATGCAACTTCGAACTCTAAAGAGCACTTCACAATTCTCAGAGAATTGGCGAACCCCATCCCATCATCAACTCAGGTCAACTTGAGCAAAGATTGATGTACCATCATTCAGAATGCACTAGCCTCCAAAATCCAAGTGCTTCAAGCCAAAATTGCTTCCAAAAGAAAATTACTGGCTAACAAAAACTCACCCCAACCCACCTTGGATAAAATCAGGGATAATTCTAATACACAATTCAAATTTACCCCAGTGAGCCAAGACCAAGTGCTAGATACAATCTTGAAATGAAAACCCTCCAACTGCAAAGGAGATAGCGTACTAGCACACTTAGTTAAACTATGCGCCCCCACACTTACATCCATTATCACCAATTTCGTCAATGCCTCCATCAGTACTAATATTGTCCCTACCAGTATTAAGGAAGCATGGGTAACCCCACTCCTAAAAAAAACATTGCTGGATGCCACAGTCCCCACCAAACTTCCACCTTATAACTATTCTCCCCTTTTTATTGAAAATAATTGACAAAATAGCATATTCTCAAATCCAATCCCATCTTGAACAAAACCACCTCATTGGAGCTCGACAATCTGGCTTTCGGCCCAACCACATCACGGAAACGGCCCTCTTGGTCCTTAAAATCCTGATGGACTCCATAAGAGACGCCGGCAAACTATGCATCCTGTTGCTTTTAGACCTATCTGCAGCATTCGACCTAGTCGATCATGACAAACTATGTGCAACACTTGCTAAGGACTTTCAGTTTCCACAAGAAGCCACGTCCTGGGTCAAATCCTTCTTTGCAGATCGTACATCTAGAGTATCTGTAGGCAAGGAGGCCACAAACCCTATCCCTGTACCATTAGGAGTCCCCCTAGGATCCTGTCACCCACACTATACAATGCATATACCAAGCTTTTATTCTCTACACTGGATGATATGGGTGTCATATACACTAACTTTGCTGATGACACCCAGATCCTCATCCCGATCACGGACAACTATGACCAAAACACAATCATGATCAATAAAATCTATGCAATAATCCATAATTGGATGGCAATCAACAGTCTCTGTCTCAATGACGAAAAAAGAGAGATACTCATTGTGGGCACCCCAGCCAGAGTCAATGCCCTTCACCACGACTACTCAGCGATCAATATCGATGGAACACCTATCCCTGTGCTAAAGCAGGTTAAAACGGTGGTCAGTCAAAATCTCGAGAAAATAATCTCGAATAACAATAAGGTCGAAAAAAAAAGACAGAAAAAAAAGTCGAATTTCTCTTTTTTTAATTATATATTTATTTTGGGGTCTGGGATTAAAAAAAAATGGTAAAAACAAAAAACAAAAAAAGGGGGGTTGGGGGGAACCCCCCATTTCGAATAAAAAACGTCATAAAAGAAAATTCGACTTTTCGAGATTTATTTTTTCAAGATTTTTTTTTCGAGATTTTGACCATAAACCGGTTAAAACACTAGGGGCCTCCATACCGGGCTCCAATACCGGGTTCTGTGAATGAGGAATTACCGGGTCATTCTGACCTTGGAGGACCCGGTAATTCCTCATGCACAAAACCATTCCCCATTCCCATTGAGCCCCCATAGGGCTCAATGGGAATGGGGATGGAGCTAATAACGGGCCTGTTATTTTCTACTTGGTCCCCTCGCCGGACCCGGAAAAAACGTCTGGTTTTACCAGACGCCTGTTCCGGGTCCCGCTAGTGGACCTCATAATCAGGCATCCCGTAATGAACGGTGCCGTTCCCGTATCGGCACCATTCATTACGGGACCGCCAGGGTCGTAATGAGGCTCTAGGTGTCTACTTAAATGCTAATCTAATGATGTTCAAACACGTCAATGCACTATCTTCAGCTACATCTTACACCTCCAAACTTATCTCACTAAGTCGTCAACTCCTCACACCACACAACTGCACCACACTAGCCCAGGAGCTCATTTTATCAAAGTTGTATTATTGCAACGCCTTATTGCTAGGTACCTCCAATACCAATTTGGCCAAAATGCAACTGTTGCAAAAAAAGTCCTTCGAGCAGCTCTTGGACTACAATAATCAGATGATATCATCAATACCAGGAGTGAAGCACATTGGCTACCCATAAAAGCTAGAACCCTCTTTAAATCTCTTTGTGTCACCAACAAGTGCCTTGCCAAAAAGGCTCCCTCGTATCTCAACAACACTGTAACCTTGAACAAGATTACAAGAACACTGAGATCTAACCAGAATGCTGTCCCACGATACAAATGCTCTAGAGCGGGGGGAAGTAGCTTCCCAGTACTTGCCACTAAATTCTGGAACACCCTCCGACTACAAACTAGAACTGATCCCTCCCACCGCTGCTTCAAAAAGTCCTTAAAATCCTGGTTATTCAATACATTCTAGTCCAGCATCGGACCATCGCCTCCCCCCTTAGACCAGGTGAGGCTACCCCTCCACCTAGGGCTTCCCCCCCAACAGCCTGAGTCCATTTTCATGACTTTTGGCGACTGCATTTGACTGTTATGTATTGATTATGTATTGATTACCCCTCTTTGTTATCTCACCAATTTGTAATTGTGCACAATTTAACTGAATTCATGTCTATAAAGCTGTCTGTAACTACGCTGTGGCACCTACGGGTTTGGGCGTATAACAAATGCAATAAATAAATAAATAAATAAATAAATAAAATAAATACATGACATCACTCATGGCCTCATATATAACATCACATAGGTCATAAACAATGACATCACTGGACACTAGAGCACACTGAAGACAACTCTTAGATTTAATGCGTTGTTGCTTCCCAAGCCCGTTGACATTCAGTTTTTGTTGCATTAGACTGTCATCTTAGCATCACATCAGGTAAATATGTTCACTGAATATATGCATGCCCAGTGGACACGGCTACATGCCCAGCTCAAGACCCTATAGGATATGTGTAAAGACTGGAGTGGGGTCTGTACTTCTGCTCTCTATATGGCAGAGGAGAGGCACAGAGGACCTCAGCCAAGATTCTCAATTATTAGTATTGTGGTCGAGCAATCAAGGCCTAGCTTCTCAGGAGGTGATGCAGGTTGGTTCTTAAGAACAGTGTAGTCCCCAAACCCCCACAAAGGAATGTCCACACACTGTAGTAGTTAAAACAAAGCCTTTATATAATTAAGTTCAAGGTTATGTACACAATCACATTAACTCACTTTGTGCTCAGTGGTACCACAATTATTATTAGATTCCATTAAAGTGCATCAACTGTAATCTGGTTAAATGTCACATAAATCAATTAATAGAGATAACCAACAAAAGACATAGGAGAAAAGGAGTTGGTTAGAACAATTGGCAGAATACTGGCCCCTACCCTTAGACACAGTTCTGTGTGGATATCCTCCCACCTGGGCAACCTGTAAAGTAAAGATATATCACAAGTCCAGTCCATATATTGTTCACAAGAATCTTTCCAATAGTTCAGCAACCCCAAAGTACCTGGTGTTGTAGAGTTCCTCGTTGGGAAATCAACGGCCCTTGTAGAGTGCACTACCTTTAAGGCAGGAGCCACGGGTCGTCGACCGTCCGGCGATGAACACAGTGAACTATGGCAGTGAAGTGACAGCTTGGTTCCTAGCAGTGCTCGTCGACGGAGAAGCGTAAACATCCTGCAAAGAAGAGGCGTCCGGGGCACCTTGATGTCGATAGTTCTGGACAGCAAAGAGCTTAAAGAACTGCGGCTCAGCAAGGGTGTCGAGTCGTCAGCGTCTCTGTGGTCGTTGAGTGGCGGGAAACCCACCGGCAGATGCTCCTCAGCGCGTCAACGGCCTTGCCTTATCCGGCGGGATAAGGCGGGCCGCGGTGCGGATGAGCATGTCCGTGAATCAAAAGTTCTTAGGCAATGGGAGCATGGCAGCTCCGGTCGGCGACGGCGGTCATTGACGGTGGCGGACAAAAGTTCAGGCGCTTCTCTTTGGGATTCCACGGCAGTCCCCGTCTCCGGTCGGTAGCCTGTCGTAGATCTGTCTACGAGGGGGATTTGGCAAAGATCAGCTGGTGCACGATGGTACCTCGTAGCTCGGGAAGAGGGCGCCTTACCAGGTCCTCTCTGGGTCAGCCCTTTGAGACACAGCAGCTTTCAGACTGATGAAGAAGGGCAACAGTAATTCTTCTCTTCCAACAGGGCTTCCAGGTCAAGCTTAATTTTCACTCCAGTTCCTCTTCAGCTTTTGAACATGAATTCTAGCAGTGAGAGGCCCCCAGATATACTAGTTGATCTCCCATTCATTCTGCTGGTTCACACTCAGGCAACCAATCGGTCAGAAGGGCATTCATGCAGGCAAGCATCCAGTCAGGTGAATAGTGCATTCAGGTCATTCACTTCTCTACAGACACTCACAAAAATGTATGTGTATTGGGACAAGTACCCAGCATTCAACACTCCACACTGCATTCATACCAGTTTCGGGCAGGGCTGTCTGAGTCATTGTGTCAAACACCAGATACTAGACATCCACAACACAGAATCCGTATTCATCACACACTCCATTCACCCAGGTCCCACCCACAGGTTGTACCCACAACATGCAGTCACTGGGAAGGCTCCAGCCAGTCTGGCCTGGACTTCACAACAACGCCATACATAGAACCTCCACCCAACAGCCAGTCAGGGGGAATGGAAAGTGTCAGGATCTCCCCGGGACTTTGGGAAAAGAAGGTAACAGGAAATAGAAAGCTAGAGGCCAGAGGGGCCATCTTGTTTCCAATCAGGAATCAACTTATTCCAATGGCAGGGCCTGGGTATCCCAAAATGGAGGATACTCAGAGCACCTGTCAAATTCAGCATGGAGCTGCCACCAGCCCATACCCTCCTCTGTGGGCCAAACACAGGTGCCCAAAAACATACACTAGGGGCATAGGGTTGTACCCCCACCCATGGGTGCCATAGGGGTATCCCATGGGTCTGTACACCAAACCAAAAGAGAGAGCTGCACCGCCAGGAGTCCTGATGAACTCCTGCATGGAAAAAACGACAGAACACACGATAAAGGGCAGTAAAGGACAAGGATACGGAGGCCCTGTCCCTCCGATGTATTTCCAGCATCACAATATGCCCCTGTGGAAATGCCAATAATCCAATAAGCTAACCCTGCAGCAAAGGTCGAGTCAGAATGGTATTTACATACAGCTGTGCAGAAATTGAAAGGAACATTGGCAGTGTATCCCCATTCAGAAAATGTGTTCCCAGAGCACAACAAATTCAGGGTTGTTATAGGGTTTTACACAATGAGGTTCATACAGAAAAGTCATTTAGCTGATTACTTTAAAAAATAACCTTCTTAACAGAACATCCTTCCACTTTGGGGGGGAGGGGGCATCGTTTTACAGAACCATGAAAAACGAGCACAATTCTGCTCTGCTTTCCCATGTAGTCACTTTTCTGGTTCTATGGCACTAAATCCCACCTTTATAGGTGATGTCTCACACAGCATTGGGTGCACCTGAGTCTAACATCATGAACACACAGACTTCTAGGCTTTCGTGCATGTGCCAAATAATCACATCAGTCACTGTGTCACCTGCCCAACTTTAGCTGCGATTCTGCTCTGCCCATGACTCATGTATGGCCAGAGGCGCGTGAGAAATACAAGACTGTTGGGTAAGTGGTATGCGTCCAGAATGGAGGTTGGGGGATCCCAGGGCATGGGACAAGTTCATGTCCAAGGCAAAGTGGCCACTAGACATGGATGCAGAGGGTGGCTTTGGCATGCCGAGCGACGGTTAGCGTGGTCACTGAGTATGTCCTGTGCACATACACTGGGACCATACCGGGTTGCTTGGAAGGGGCCTGGAGCATGGCTGAAATGTTAATTGCGCCTTGAAACACCTTGCTGAAAAGGCTCATTTTAAATACCCAATAAATCAAAATAAATACATCAGCATGGCTTTGGCATTCTCATGGAGCAGCATTGTGTGGAAATAAGGTGCCAGAACATGGCAGAAGGCAACGTGCTGGGCACAGTGCTGCCAGGGCTTGGCCTGCAGCCACAGTAAATGTCCAGTGTCTTATGGGGCATGGGCAGAGGCAATAGTTCAAGCAAAGGGACCGATATGCGTGGCACCAGGCCATGCCATTTAACACATTGGGGATCAGAGAGGTGCTTGGAGCATTCCAGAAGGCCATTTGGCAGGTGTGTCAACTGGGTAGTGCTACAGGGCATGTACCTTGGACACAATTGATCACTGGGATGTGCTCGGGGCAAACCAATGACAACGCCATGGTGAAAGTGGTCCCTGGACAGCAACTACAGCCATTTCCAGGGACCCTGTAAGGTGTCTTGTAGCACTGAATGCCATGCCATGGGCATAGTGTTCAAAGGCTATGCTCGCATGGCATAATGGGTGTCCACAAGCTGCTTGAGGAATGTTTGAAAGCCTGCATCCAGGCCACACATCTCCGCATTGTAGCAGACAGCAGGTCATTGCAATTGACCAAAAAGGCCAGGGCATGAATTTAAGCCATTTACCAAGCCCAGTGTCAACTGGTCATTGTCACAGGCCATGCCTTTTGGACACAATGGGCCTCATTACACGGTAGGCGGTAGGGATTTAACGTTACCAGTAATGGAATACCGGTAACGTTAAATCCCCATGCGGATCACGACCCGGCTCACCGCTATTAGCGGCACCGCTAAGTAGGCTGCCACTAATAGCGGGCAGTCCGCGTGCGCGTGACCCACCATCCCGTAAATAGCGCCATGCCGCAAATAGCACACTATCACGAGTCAAGCAGCCATGCTAATAGCGGCATGGTAAAGCACCTAAAACCCCTTGCCGCCATGGCGCTAATACCGCCATCGCGAACCACCCGTTAAGAGAACTGAGCAGTGTTCCCACCTGCCACAGGTGGAGAAAATCAGCACAGGTGGAGGCAATGGAGACTGTGGCAGCTCAAAAGGAGCACACCACACCCCTTCCCGCACCCTTCCCACACCAAGATGGTTCCAATATTGGCAGCATTACATGGCCTGGAGGACCTCATTGCAGTGCAGCTGCAACAACAACAGGCAGCACAAAGGAGACGCAGGAGGAGGAGGAGGAGGAGGGCAAGACAGGCACAGCAAGCACCACCACCGCACCCAATCATACCACAGAGGCACCCACCAATCCCCAGGATCAGAGCCAGCCCATTTAACCTAACCCCTGAGCAGATACACACCCTGTACTGTCTGGTCAGGGCTACCATCACCAGCATCGTGGACATGATCCACGACGACATTGTGAGCCTCATAGACATCAGAACTGCCATCCCCCCGCTACTGAAGGTGGTGAGTGTGCTGCACTTCCTGGCCACAGGCACCTACCAGCATACAGTGGGACAGATGCATGGCATCTCACAACCAGTATTCTCCCGCACGCTGAACAAGCTACTCGATGCCCTCCTGAAGCATGCACCTGAACACATATCCATGCCACGGACTGCCCAGGAGATTGCAAACACAAAAGTTGGCTTCTATTCACTGGCAGGCATCCCAAGTTGCATCGGGGCCATCGACTGTACCCATGTGGAATTGGTGGTCCCACATCACAATGAAGTAGTCTACCAAAACAGGAAGCAATTCCACTCTATCAATGTCCAAATGGTATGTGATGCCAACAAGATAATCACACATTGCTGTGCACGATTTCCCGGATCAACCCATGATTCCATGGTCCTGCGGAACTCAACTATCCCACGCTACATGGAGCAACATACCGGACAACGTTCGTGGCTACTTGGTGAGTAGCAGGGCAAGTACATGGCAATGTGACTGGGGGGGAGAGATACGTACCTCAACTGGGTGTGAAGGGGGGGAGAGATACATACTCCAACTGGGTGTGAAGGGGGGGAGGGATACGTACTCCAACTGGGTGTGAAGGGGGGGGAGAGATATGTACTCCAACTGGGTGTGAAGGGGGGGAGAGATACGTACTCCAACTGGGTGTGAAGGGGGGGAGAGATACGTACTCCAACTGGGTGTGAAGGGGGGGGGGGGTACGTACTCCAACTGGGTGTAGCCTGTTGTATGTGGGCAAAATGCACACACAGATGTATGGCAATGTCCATCTGGGAAGGCGGCAACGTACTTGAGATGAACCGACATGCAAGTATAGGCTACAGAACACAGATGACATTCCAGGTCTAGTAACATTAAACATCCATCCACATACAAATTGCACAACATTCCACGCCACAAAATACAAAAATTCCACACATGCCATCAAGATTGCATCCTGAATTAGTCCAGCACAACATCAATAATGCAATGTGCCCTATAATGCATGCAAAGGGATCACAACTAGCCATAGCGTTTCCCCACACACCTATTCCACCACTGAAGAGATGCCTCTCTGCATGGCAACATCAATGTTGGAATGGCAGTACACCAGCAGTGTGGAAACATATCTGCCTGGGCCCAGGGACACCGAGGACCTCGCATCACCCAGGACATGTCAATTACTGTTTGAGGCATCAATGTGGCATGTCTACTTGCAGGGTCAACCTCCCCCTTGCACGTTGCTGTCACCCAGACCATCTGCATGTATGCTGTCAATTGTGTACTTGAATCACAATGCAATATCAATTTGTGTGATATGAACAGGCGGCTCTTGAGGTGAACAGTAACAGGACCCCGTTCCTTCCCCCACAAAGGTGATGCGGGCTATCCCCTGAAGACCTGGCTCCTCACACCTGTACGGAACCCACAGAACAGGCACGAGGAGGAATACAATTGTGCACATACCCGTACCCGCATGGTGATCGAGCACACTTTTGCCCTTTTGAAGTCACGGTTTAGGTGCATTAGCAGGTCTGGCGTTGCTCTCCTGTATGGACATGAGAAGGTGGGCAAGATCACCACGGTATGTGTCATGCTGCACAATTTGTGTATCAGACGGAATGTGCAACTGCCCCCTGAGGTTGAAATGGAAGCACCTGATGAGGATGATGATGGTGATGAGGACGGAGGTGAAGGGAATGCAGGTCTTGCAAGAGGGGATGGGCAGGAGGGATGTGCTGTGAGACAGCATCTGATAAACCAAATATTCTGAGGAACATGTTTACGTACTGTCACATGGATATGGGTATCAATGCACTGGTGTATGTTTGGGAGCACGCAATGGACCCTGTCGCCAATAAAGTACACATACACAATGAAGATGTCCAAGCCTGTGTTTTGATAATAAACCAGTGTATTGAGAAACAGAAAGGTGTAGAAGTGCAAGTAACAAAACATCCCACCACCCTACCCCCCACCCTCCACAACAGACCCATAACACCCTACCCCCACCCCCCACATCAGACCCATAACACCCTACCCCCCACCCCCCAAAACAGACCCATAACACCCTACCCCCCACCAACAGTCCCTCATGTGTCTGGCATGTTTGCCCTGGCCAATGCACACAGAGGATTCTCCATTGGCACCCTATTTGCCATTGTCTTTGGCAGCATCTTGGGGACGGTCAGTCGTGCGCCTGGTGGTGCATGTAGAACGCGGGAGGGGGCTTGTCTGTCTCGAGCCCGAAGATGATGATGGGGCAGACTGGGCTGGCTGTGAAAAGTGGCGGTCCATGGTGTCGGCCATGCGAACAAGGACCTCCCTGAGCATCGCTATCTCGTTGCATAGCCTGTCGGTGTTTGCATCCATTCTCTCAGTGGAGTGCCTCACCGTCTCCACAATGTTCTCCCTGAGTCGGGCAGCCTCCTCGACATGCTGGCCAACCAGCACAGTCAGCTCATGTTGTCGCTCCAGGATGGTGGTCAGTTGGGGGGCAGTGCTGGGTGACCGTGCAATGGATGCTGTGCCCTCTGATGCACCCACTGCAGCAGGTGAAGGTAACATGGGGGACATAATTGCTTGGTAGTTGTCCTCAACAGTCACATCAGACCCAGGGGTCGGGGTTGGTGCTGGATCTGAGGTTCTAGGGGGGCTTGGGGTGTGCATCACCATAGGCTCCACTAGGGTGTCCTCCGGATCGGTTAGGGGGGCAGTGGCGGCTGCCTCACCAGCGGAGCTAGCCGCAGCTGATGGTGGGCCCTCGGTGGCAGGCATTGGTGCAAGTGGGTTCTCCACCGGTGGTGAGGCTGCAGTTTCTGGTGCAGCTACTACTGCCCTGGCAGTGGCACTGTGGCTATGTTTTCTGCTCGTCAGGTGTGGCCTTCCCCCCTTGCCCCTGGATGTTGTTGGGGTGTCCTCCGGCTCCTGTGCCCTTGGCCTCTTGCACGTGGTTGGTGCCTGGGATGCATCAGTGGCATTCTCACCATCTGTATGTGAGCCTGCCAGGGACGAGAAGGGGGATGGCATTGGTTGCGTTTCAATATACTTAATGCAGATTACGTAAATGATGCAGTTGTGGCCATTGGGACTTATTAGTTGTGGATGCAGGTGATGTGCCAGTTCAGTGCCTCATCCATGCATGGTTGTGTTTGGAACTTGTCTCTGGTGATGTGTGCATGTGTGTGTGTTTGGGTCTGACACTGACTTGGTGAGGGATGGATGCATGTGTGGATGTGTGTCCATGCATGAGAGGAGCCTGTGCTCACATATGGGGGGGACAGTACATTCACATCGCATCCTGCCATGTGTACACTCACCTCCATCTGAAGTGGTACCCACGCCGAACTCCATGCTGCCCACTCCTTCAATGGATTCAACGGCAATCAGGTTGGAACATGTCTCCTCCCATTCCTTCATTCGGATAGGTGAACCATCTCCACCGGCACTGGCAATGCGATGGTTTTCAGCCAGGATGCCCCTCACCCGCAGTCTGAGGTCGTCCCACCTCTTCCTGCATTCGCGCACAGTGCGCGTGCTGGTGCCCACAGCACTGACTTTGACAGCTACCTCCTCCCAGATGGCTTTATTTTTCAATAAGGTTGGCCGGCGCATGTCATTAGCAAACACTACCTTAGCATTCTCAGCCAGGGTCTGTGTTAGCATGTTCAGTATCTCTGGTGTATATTTCTCCTTGCGCTGCCAGTCGGATGTTTTTTTAGTGACTTGGGCATGATGCAGGTGTCCCAGATGATTTTGCACTGCTCACAACTCGAAACAGGTCCTGGGGGCAGAGGATGGCAATGGATTGTGTTTTTGAAGATGGCCGCCGTGCTCTTTCCCGTTCCTGTGCGATGACGCTATTTCCGGTTCCGCAATTTAACAGTCACTGCTAATAGCGGTCAACGCTATTTGCATGTAGCGCGAGGGCGGAGGTGCTATCTGCACTATCGTGGAAGCGGTAAGGGACTTTTAGGGGACTTTACTGGCATGGCGGTAGGGTCATTAACGGCATGGCGCTATGCTCGTGTCCGCGTACTCGTGATCGTGCGCTATTAGCGCACTCTTGCGAGGGCGGACACGTTAATAGCGCCATGCCGCTAATTTGCGGTTTTTACCGCACAACATGTAATGAGGCCCAATGTGTGGCTGGAAAGCGTTTTCGGCAAGACCAATAAGAAAGACTCAGTGCAAAGTGGACACTGGGCAGGACCAGCAGATATTGACAGGTGCCTCCTCAGGAGTCTTGAGGTGCTAAATGCCATGCTATTTTCACTGTGTAAACATGGCAAGGGCCTGGGCCAAGATTGTACGCCAACACCAGGCAGAGTGACCTCTGAGCATGACAACAGGCAACACAGCATTGCCATTGGCTACTTTGGGGATCAGAGAAAATCGCAGTCAGGGACGTCATTTCACCAAAATGCCAGGGATGGACGAAGTGACATCTCACAACTCTTGACCTCTAGTGACATCACAGAAAGTGATGTAATTTGACCAAACCCCAAAGTAACATCACAGGAAGTGATGGAACATGACCTTTCACCCATTGACAAAACAGGAAGTGGCATCATATAGCATTGTTCCTAAGTACACTACGAAAAATATGGGTATATCACTGTAATGTGATATACATTTCTACAAGAATGGGTCACCATATGTATCGTTAATATCAGTGTATATAGGCCCATATCACCGAATTACTTTGAATGCAAGCAGACGCCCAAGGCCAAATGACAATGATGTGTTATTATATACCACTTACACTTAAGCGCTTTATGTAGAACAAATATACATACATTATCACAGATCCTGTGTTGGTACTCATTAATCAACCTCAGAAGAATGACAGGCTGCATTGGCCTAGCTGGGATTCGAATCTGCAACCTACAGATCACACACACATTGCAGCAGCTAGCGCTCAACTCACTGAGCAATCTTACCAGCTATAACTATCTTACCGGCTATAGTAAAATTAGAAATTACATGTCTGAAAGTTCTCAACGTCAGAAAGCAAATTACACTCTGGAGTGCATACCATTAAACTGGTAACTGAGATTTAACAGCAGGCCAGATCATCTGCATGTCTGATGCAAAGTTGGTCACATGTCAAGCCTGCGTGGATCTACTTTTCAGGCTTCAGAGGTTGGCAAAGTACATACCATTGGGAGGTGTAAAAACTGTGTATTAACGAATTTAGAGTAGGGGAAGCAGCACACTCACACAACATCCCATACTCTGGACACTTGTTACCTCATACATGCAAACAAACATCCTGAACAGCATTACATGGAGTAAGGAAAATGGATACATTGGTTCTCATTATAATTTTGCCGGTCCGGGAACTACGGTACCGATAAGTATGCGGGTACCATAGTTCCCGGACTGGCAAACTACGAGTTCTGCTCGCGGGTGCCATTGCGGCCGCCAGGTCTGAACTGGCGGCCGTAACAGCACCCGCGAGCAGAGCATGTCGGATGCACCAGCACCGTTTATAACGGTGCCAGTGAATCCGGCTTCCTCATTCCCATTGAGACCTATAGGGCTCAATGGGAATGGGGAACATATTTTTCCTGCGTCCAGAAATGAGAAAATCCTGGGACCGACAAGGCCGTAATGGGAATTGCCCATTTCTGGGCGTGGGAAAAAAAATAATACTGGCAGCAGCTATGCCTGTATTACAGGCATGGCTACCACCAGCCTCGTAATGAGACCCATTATAACAAAGCATTAATTGTGGCACAGGATCAAGGAGAACTGCATTGTGTGCTCAAAAACAAACGTTTTTACCTGTGATCAGCTGCTTGGCACTGCGAGCTGAGCGGGGCTCTTGCCGAGCGTGGCTTGCTTCCTGGAGGAGGCGGAGCCTGCTAGCAGTCACGTGACAGAATATGTGACTTTTCTCATCTTCAAAAGGCAGACTCAACCACCCTTGCTGCGAGCGTTGGGGGATCATGGAGAACTGCATTGTGTGCTCAAAAACGAACGTTTTTACCTGTGATCAGCTGCTTGGCACTGCAAGCTGAGAGGTGCTCTTGCCGAGCATGGATTGCTTCCTGGAGGAGGCAGAGCCTGCTAGCAGTCACGTGACAGAATATGTGACTTTTCTCATCTTCAAAAGGCAGACACAATCATCCTTGCAGCTTTAAGCCCATCTGGGTCAAGGCCACTGGCTGTTGTGCGGCTGTTTGGCGCAGGTGGCGCGAATACTGGTTGGGAGACTGCAGAGGTCCTTCCTCTTTGATCCCTTCCAAATGCTTCCATTACGCATTCCATTCTCATTTAATTTTGTGGTATCTCATGCTATGTTATTTTCCACCATCAAAATATAATTTATTACTATGTTGCTGCTGGTGTGTGAGGCGGTATTCCATTTCTCGTTTTACCCAGGTTCATGCTACTTGAGTAATAGCAACAGTTGAAACCTATTTGAACTGAGTAATTGAATTATTTATTTATTTGCTCCTTTACTTAGTTGTTTATTTACTGTAACTTATTATTGCATTAGGCCAGTTGCTGAATGACCCATTACACTCTGACCACCAGTATGCCACCCATTTTAGAGTTGCGAGCAAAACTGGATGGTCAAGGTCGCGACAATACATCTAGAAAAGCACTCTTACAGAGTCGTTTAACAACTTTACTTCCAAGCGCTGGTCGCGCAATTTCTAAGCGTTCAGCTTCAGTGTCTAGTGATATTAAATTATGCCCAAGCGAGAGAGCAGTTCTTGAGGCAGAGGGCAATGTTGATCGTGTGTTTTATTCCACCCAGCCTGTTCCTTCGGTGGCAAGTCTGGTAGATCAGCCACCTTGTAACATGAGTTCTGACCCCTCACAGTCAAACGCACCAGGACCCACAAATGTTGAAAGCAATTAGAATGGTGCTCCTACAGACACCACGATAATGGCCGCCTGTCTCTCTGAAGACACGCGAACACTATCATCTGACTTACCGGGTGATAAAATGCCACAACCTGTACTATGCTCTGTTCTAGCCCAACAAAAATTGAGGCAAGCTCATGCGCACTTGACAATGATAGGGGAAATTGAAGAGGAGGACATTGAACTTATGAACCTCACAAATAAAACTGAGGAAGAAACCAATGAAGTGTTATATATTTGCTCAAACACTGGTGACCTAATTCAGCTTGAAGCAGGTGACAAAAGTTGCTCCAGTACAAATATAGAAGCCCTATCGCCTGTGCTGCCCCAGGGTGAAGACCATGCAGTGGAGCCAATAACCTCACCTACAAATAATGTAAACCCCGCTATTGAATCTGTTGATGAATCAGTTTCATTTATACCACCTACACCGAGGCAACCACGTTTTGACCAGGGTGCACGGGTCTCCGATTTCTTTTTGAATCCTATCTATAAAGACAGGAGTTCTTTTCCAGAGGCTCCGGTCTTGAATAACACTCTTGCGGCCATGAATATGGCTTTACTGGCCGTTGCGAAGCTATATGAAGTCTTGGGGGGTCATTACGACCCAGGCGGTAAGTACGCCAACTTTACCACCATGGTGTAAACTACGTTTACACCATGGTGGATGGCGGATTTACCGCCCCATTCCAAGGTGAGTGGGGCGGTAAATCCCCATTTCCCATTTTACCCTTCCCCATTCCCATTTTTGCCCCATAGGGCATAATGGGAGTGGGGAAGGCGCTAATTACGCCACCGTAAATTACGGTGGCGTAATTAGCACCAAGGCGGTTTAGCACCATGGATTTTAACGGCTGCTAAAAGCAGCCGTTAAAATCAGAATCAGGCGTTAAGGGTTAACGACGGCGTTAACCCTTAACGCCTGAGTTGTAATGAGGCCCTTGGACTTGAAAGTCACCAAACAGATCGCCTGTATTGAGCAACTACTTCTAATAAACACAAAGATTGAGTTTCAATTCAAGTTGGTCCCGCAATTCCCTAAGCTGAATAGTGACAAACTTTTACATTCAGCTTTCACGCAAACACTTGAGACCGATTGCATTTCCTCTTTGCCAATGCAGCCGACCATTGAGCCGAACGAGCACGGCTTAATGGCTGTAGAGCTAAGTACAACTCCCAACTTAACCATCGCGGGGGAGGCCAATCCTATTGCCAATTCTCCTAAGGTGGCAGAGATCTCAACATCTGCCTCATTAGTGGCCTCTACATGTTCTCCAGTTATCGCTACTCCTGCGACCACGTTACAGACTAAGAAAGATCGGCCTCTGCAACCCCAAGCTACCACAAATATATTTGAAGTATTTAGTACGGTAGCTTCTAAATCCAGCAGCTCACGAGCAAGTAAAAAATGAAAAGTGCTAGTGGCTAAATCTCAGTTACCTAGCTCAAAGTTGCCCACCGGAATTAAACGGAAGAATTTAATGGATACGCATATAGATCAGTCTTGTATAATTCCTTCCAAGTCAAGCGCTCACACGCAGGTTGTAGAGCAGAGGGTTGTTCCAGAGCTGCCACACAAACCATTAGATGATTTGGCACAGATGGTGACAAGCTTTGAAAATCAGCGAGCCTCTCAGACAAACTTGTCGGAGGCAACTCCACCAATGTCTTCTGCCGTAACTGCGATGTCCGTAATTGAGCCCCATGAACAAGAATCCATTGCTCCGGGCATGCCTGTATTGGCAGCATTTCAGAAACAGATCCAAAGCTCAATTGAATCTTATTTAAAACTTCGGCCTAGCCAATCATTGCAGATGTCAATAGGTGAGCAATCTAATTTACAACAGCCAATAATTCCAGTCCCTCATGCCACAGCCCCGAACACTAAATCTAATACTGTGCAAAACATAAATATGAATGATCTCACAGTGCAGATTGCCTCAACTACCGAAGCTGCTCAGAAAGCTGACTGCCATACAAATAATTTACAAGAAGAGATTAGGGCTTCGGTTGAAGCATATTTAGCACTGAATTCCAAAGTAAATCCAGTTGAAAATCATGAACATCACGCGTTGCAAACGCTCCCGGCCCCAATCTTAAATCTGGTGCCAGTCTCAAGACATGAGATACGGGATGAAATCAAAGCATCAATTGAAGCCTATGTCCAGCAGTCAAAGGCCATTAACCAAAATGTTATGACGGAAAAAGGGTTTGCCTCACTTATGCCATTACTAAAGGGGCCCAACCAGCCTCTTCTAGCCATCAGGAAAGGTGAGCACGGTCCCCAGCAAGATTGCCAAACCAGACGAGAGATCGATCTACTCAGAATAAGGAAAAAAAAGATCAGACTTACCATCGCTTTATTATTAAGTGCCGGGACACGCCATTTAAAACATATGATTTAAACCGGTCCAGTGTTCTCAACATCTGTGCGGAAATTCCGGCCTTATCCGCTATATCATCAGTGGATATTGAGCAGATTGAATTTATAAACCACACTGATTTGTCCTCGGTCCCATTATATATACGATCATCCCTGGTGGTAGAGACATTTTGGCAGGCTAGAATGTTCTTATTTGATTTAGGATTTAGTATAACACAAGAAACCCAATTTGATCCTCCTATGTTGCAAGGCCATATGTCCCGAATTTTTACATCGACTAGTAATAATCTACCCCAGCAAGGTTTTTCAGATGAAATAAGGCCTGCATAACTGTGCATAGATATGAAAGCCTTAAGTGTGATTTCCTGGAATACTAGAGGGCATCATCACCTCAATTCCATTTCCACTGGGGAACTGATTGATATCGATATTATAGCCCTCCAGGAAACTTGGCTTTTATCGCCTCCTATCTGGGACTCACATGTAATTTTGTTTACACCAGCAGAAAAAGGTTTTCTGGGTAGACCTAAAGGAGGATTATTGTTAGCAGTCAAAAAAACAAGTAGTTTCCAACTGAAACTCTGTCAGTCTCCCTCATCATCCTTTCAAGTGGTTAAATTATTTACCAGTCATCAAAAATTAGCAATAGTAAATATTTATTGGTGCTCCAACACGTTAAAATCTGATGACTTTTTTGATCAGCTTGTGAAAATATTAGATTTCTTAGCTCTGGAGGCCGGTTTGATGTATATTGTAATCTTAGGTGACCTTAATCTCCATCTCATACCAGATGGGGATGTGGAATTAACAGGTGATGAGTTGACTTGGTCTACAATTATGGCGGAGCGCAACTTTCTCATGATAAACGGCAATGTGAGGGGTGACACCCCCGCTTAGGCAACTTGGCAAAGAGGCGCTCAGCATGCCATAATAGATTATGTATACATCAATGCAAAGGTATTTAATTGCGTGCAAAAGCTGGAGGTGATACAGACCGATCTAAGCGACCATAACAAGATTAAGTTATCATTTCAGATCAGAAAGCCCCAATCAATGCTGTCAATGAATGCAAACATATCAGATGTTGTAGTTAACAGCGGGGGTAATAGACTGAAATGGAATCGAGCAAAATTACACAGCCTGGACCAAAATCTTGAAAAAATGTATCAAAGTCCTGGTTTGATGGAAAAAGATTATACACTTGCCATGCAGATGTTTAAACGAATTGACAGTGGTAACGGTTTAATTAAGCAACAACATATCCATTTTTTTGATTCGGATATTAAGTATAAAAAAGCTGGGCTAAGACGTGAAATTCGACAGTTAAGGAAGTCGAATACGGTAGACTCTGCAATCAAAATTAGATCATTAAAGCAGAAATACAAAAAGTGGCTTAAAATAGAAGAGCTAAGCAATATGAATTGGACGGGGCGGCCATGCTGAAGCAACTTGTAACCAAATCTACTGCCGGCATTTGGGCCCTGCTTAATCATACCTCAGACAACCCCCAAATCGTTACCCAGACTAATTCGATATCGGCTGAAACATGGCAGATGTATTTTCAAAACTTATATCTTTCACTCTTCCCTGATATGCGACTATGTCTGCATTCAGACATAGCCGGCCATGGGTTTATATTTGACATCGATGACATAAAACTCTTCCTCACAAAACTGAGCCCTTCGCGATCGATAGGTCCTGATGGACTACATAATGCTATGCTAAAAATGTATGTCAATGAGTGGGCAGGAATTCTATATCGTATTTTTGCACAAGTCTTTAAATCTGGCTTCATTCCCGAGACTTGGAAAAAGTCTATCATCTTCCCTATTTTCAAAAAGGGTGATGGAGAGGATCCCAGGTCCTACAGACCAATAGCATTACTGGACTGCCCAGTCAAATTGTTTGCCAGGCTGCTATTAAATGTATTTAATACTTGGCTGAACTGTAGGAATCTCCGAGATCCATTCCAGACAGGGTTCTTACAGGGTATAGGCACTGCAATTAATATCATTACTCTTTCAAGCATCATTCAGAAAACCTACCAGTGCAAACATCCCCTGTATTTTGCATTTATTGATTTTAAAATGGCTTTTAATGCTGTCCCCAGAGAGCTCTTGTATAAAAAATTGGGTGACGTTAACTGCCCATGGAAGATTCTGAAATGGATCATTCAATTGCATACAAATACTACAATCCAGGTCAGATTGACAAAGGGCGGATTGTTAACTGCCCCTATTGAAACCGCTAGAGGCCTGAAACGGGGATGCTTGCTGGCAGCGGCTTTATTCAATTTCTTTATTTCAGATGTTCATCAAACCTTCGCCAAATTGATCACTGATTCTCCAAAAATCATGGGGTCCAAATTCAGTGGCTATTATATGCCGATGATATAATATTAATGTCACACACCCCCAAAGGTTTGCGGAACTTACTGGGTGCCTTGGATCAATATACCCAAGCAAATGGTATAACTATTAACATTGCCAAAACAAAAATAATCCAATTTGGTACAAGAAAACAAAGTCTAGCCCGGCTTCAATTGCCATTGCAAAATTGTCAAATTTCTGTTGTAAATGTTTATGTGTATCTGGGCATGATTATATCTAATCAGCGTGCGCATGACCAGTATAACAAACAAGGGCTGCTTAAATTGCAAATGTCTATCTCGCAAGCCCGCATTATTAAGGCCAGATACTGTAAATTCTCCATTTTACCGATAATTACCTATTTCAAACTAAAAGTTATTCCTGTTATTCTGTATGGTGCCGAGACCCAAAAAATAATGACTTATTCTTATTGGGCCTTGAGAGAAGGTCGTTTCTGGAAGCAGGTGTTAAATTTGCCTAATTCTCAACCGCTTCTACTCTTGAGATATGAACTGGGCCTAATCTCGGTTTATGCAATTTATAAATGGAAATTATGTGCACTGTATCGTAAATGTTTATTGAATCAACTGACAAAAGGAATTACTAACATTATCTCTACTTATCTACTGAATTCATTGGATAACTTCCCAAAAATGTGGCGTTGAAAAATTCAGTCTATTCTAGAAAAGGCACAAGTAGATGCAATCCTGTTAATGTCGAACTCGAATAGAGCTAAAACAAAAATTTGGGAATCCAACTGGATATGTACTCGCATGGCTTGTGCCAATTACAAACATTTTTTGGAATACCCTTTTGAATTGAAACGCTATAATAACGTGGCAAATTATATGGTAAGGTCACCCAGCCCAAGCCATCGTGATGGCTTTATGAGATTTAGGCTGAATTTATGGTTAACAAATCATGTGCTGAATAGACGTAGCAATGATGGTACTGTTTTGCATTGTCAATTCTGTAAACAGTATGCAGAAACTCTTAAACATCTATGCTCTGAATGTGAAGAATTACTATTAGTCCACTGTGTTCATTTTAAACATCTATTTACTGAATATCGGGATCTGACAACAGAGAAATTATGGGATCTATTATTTTATACCAAGAGAAAGGCAGTGAGATATGCTGTTGTAAATTACCTCCATCAATTGAAACTACCAATGCATGTACCCTTGAAATGATTGTATAGAGCCTTGCTCAATTATTGAGGTGGAGACTGGAAACATTAATTGTTTTATTTCAGCCTTTTTTCTCTTCTCTTCTTGTCTTGTTTTAATTATGATTACATAACTGTTGTCTTATTGTTTCAATGTTCTTGCATTTGCTTCATTTTCCTATTGTCATTATTTTGTATATTGTTAAGTTGAAAGGTCTCGAGTTTATCGTGACCAAAACAACTAATAAATAAATAAAAATAAAAAGTATGTGGCTTGGTCAACGATTTCTAGACTGTACACAAGCTTTTAGGCACACAGATTTTGTCAAGTGACCAAGGACACTGTGATGGTCTTAACAGAGACAACAGCAGAAAAAAAACATGCTATAACTGCAACTTGCGAAAAGCAAAATACATAGGGCCTCATTACGAGAAGTGCGGTAAAAATGGGGTCATTACTGGCTTGGAGGAACTTTGGTTGTCCGGGCTCGTTTGACGCCGCTAATAGCGGGTGGTTACAAGTGTGCAAGCACATGCGAACCCCCATGGCGGTAATGACCATACCGCCATGGCGCTAAAGGCCCTCCAATCCCCCGATAGCGCCATCACGGGACCCGCCGATACCACCTCCGCCTAGCAGGCACCCCTTAATACCGACCCGGTAATAACATCATGCTAATACCGGACGCGTAACACCGGACCCGGAAATAATGTCATCGCTTCGGAACGGGAAATGCACCGGCGGCCATCTTTAAAAACACAATCCATTGCAATCCTCCCAAACTAGCAGTTATGTTCAGGAGAGACCACTGCCAATCTATTCATCATGTCTAAGGCTACCAGGAAATCAAACCCCTGCCTGCTCAAGAAGCGTTTTTCGGACGAAGAACTCAACATGTTGGCGGACACCCTTGCTGTCCATGCTGAGGAGATTAACCAGCACAACCTCAAAAGGGAGGTGCAGCAGTGAAAAAAGGAGATCTGGGAGGAGGTAGCCCGCAAGGTCTCGGCAGTCGGCACCACCCGAGGACAGTCAAAGACTGTAAGAAAAGGTGGGATGACCTCTGCCTCAGGGTACAGAACATCCTGGCCAGCAATAGGAGGGAGGCCATGGCCACAGGCGGGGGTCCCCACTAACCCACAAAACTAATGTGCTGGGATGAGACGTACAGTACCTTCATCCAGATGGAGGCCATCGAGGGCTTCGGGGAGATGGAGATGGGTGCCGCAACATCTGGAGATGGAGGTGAGTGACCTTGCAGATCCCAGAGGAGGAAATCATGACATAGCACAAGTGCTCTGGAATGGAGTCTAGGCAAGGCAATGCATATCCCAACACACACATCAACATATCCTTGTCCAGATGGAGGCCCAAACCGTGCCACACTGAAATGCATGCAGAGTGCCAATCCCATTACCAACACACAGCCAACACACACGGACCGTGCCCATGTAATACATCACACAAACCTCAATACAACGGCATGCCACCTACCATGCAGCATCCCTGAATTGAGACATCACGGCAAATGCCTAAATGCCCCCTTCATACTACCCTGTGTGACACACCTGTAAGATATGAATGCATGATAAATGAAATTCTCCACAACACCATATAATGCCCCTTGCATATAACACCATCACTGGAGATGATACCAACGATGAAACAGCCACAAGGGCATCCACGTCCCGGAACAAGACAACTCCCACAGGCAAGACCACCTCTGGGGCAGCCACGCCGGCCACACCAAAACCCAGGGCGAGTGCCCAAGCCATGGCCGCACATGAGGGCCCCATATCAACGCCTGACACTGGGACCACAGAGCTGGCAACACCAGTGGAAGGCGAGGCCAGTGGCACACTTTCGGCAGCAACAAGTTTGGTGGGTGAGGCAGCAGCCACTGCCCCACTGAGCGACATTGAAACAGCATTGGAGGAGTACGTGGACGAGGATGTACTAACCCGTGTGGCATGTCCACACTCCCCAAGCCCCCGTGTCCATCCCCCAACCCCACACTCAGGCCTCACCCACCAGCAGCATTGCGGATCCACTACTCCAGGATTCGGACCTCAGCTCCCCCCCCGAGGACAGCACTGCAAATGCACGCCCTGTCACAGCACCCTCAACCACTGCTGCTCCCACCAACCTTGAGGCACAGCTTGCAAGAGTGGAGGCAAGACAGGACTCAATGCTGGACCTTGTACGACAATATGTTGTGGAGGGAGAGGACACGAGGCGTGATATTGCGCAGGCCATATCGGTGAACACAGCCGCCATCAATACCTCCACATTGATGATGCAAGACAGTCTGGGGGCCGTCACTTAGGTCCTCATCTCAATCCTGCTGCACATGCAGCAGCAACAACCCGCTCCAGCCGTGCAAATCACCACGGCTTCCACCCCATCCACCACACCTTCATCCTCCACACCCGCTTCCTCTGCACTCTCCAGCCCTGTGCGTCTAACAAGACGGAGTGTGAGTCAATCAGAAATACTGCCCTGGACAACAAGAAAGCATGGAAATAGTGTGGGACAACAATGGGAGTGGGTACGATGTATCGGTGGTGTATGGGTGTATTAGGGGGAGTTCATTGGGGGTATGGGGAGTTCATTGGGGGCATGGGGAGTACATTGGGGGGTATGGGGTGTTTTGGTGTTGTGGGGGTGGGGGGACACATTTCTGTAGTTGATATTAATACACCTGCTGTGTGAAAAATCATTCAGTGCCTGGATATTATTCATTTCGTGTGTATACATTTTATTCATGACAGTGCACAGTGCCCAACTCCCCACATTCCCTGTGTGCATGTCCACATGGACCCAGTGTACAATGTGTTACTGACACATATCCATCAACGTCCCTGTGGGTCAGAAGTATTTGTCAATCAGTGATTGGCGTACTGCACGGCCATCTGGTGCATCACGTAGTGGCAGGGGTGCTGCTTCTCCTCTGTCTTCATCCTCATCATCCTCACCCGGTGCATGCATGTCAATGTCAGGTGGCAGTGGTACATTTCTCCGGATGCATATGTTGTGCAGCATGACACAGGCCATGGTGATCTTTGCCACCTTTTCAGGCCTATAAAGGAGTGCTCCACCAGACCTGCTTAGGCAGCGGAACCGCGCCTTTAACAGGCCAAAGGTCTACTCTATCACAACACAGGTACGGATATGAACCCGATTGTACTCCTCTTCATGGCTGTTCCGCACAAGCGTAAGTAGCCACGGCTTTAAAGGATATCCTCCATCACCTGCAAGCAAATACAAATAGGACTGTGTGAGTCACTCTGAGTTGCCACCTTCAGGATTCACAGCCATGGGCGCAGCAATTTCGTGCTGACATGCACATGTCCCTGTACGTATGCACAAATATTATTTAGATGCAAGGTATACTGCAATATGGTGTGGTAGTCTGGATGGCGTTGTACAGATGATGCAGGGTGTTTTCTTGCATGCTGATGAGGATATACTGTGGATACAGGATGATGTTTTGCTCCCATTTTTGCTGTGTATACTGCACTGTGCATGATCACACTAGCCACATTGGCACAGTTGCAATCCTGTTTAGTCATGCATTGCTTGTCATACCCATGGTGGCCAGGTTGTGCATCTTACATGTTGTTATTGATATACGGCATTGGTCCAATGTGTGCCAGTGATGTGTCATGTTCGGATTGGGAGGTTCAGGTCAGGAGTGTTTAGCTCTGGTGCATTCTCCACTCACCACCCATTCCCAACCTGGGGGAGTATGCATCCCCCCACCTCACAACCCTGATGCACTGCCATGGGCCAGTCTGGCAACTCACTAAGCAGCTATGCACGTCGTCCAGCATGTCGCTCCATGTGACGGGGTAGCGTGGAGTTATGCAGCACCATGGCATTGTGTGTCGATCCGGGATATCGGGTGCAACAATGTGTGATGATCTTGCTGGAGTCACATACCATCTGCACATTGATGGAGTGGTATTGCTTGTGATTGTGGTACACCGCCTCTGGGGCATGGGGGACTACCAATTCTACACGGGTGCAGTCGAGGGCACCAACGCAATTGGGCATGCCTGCCAGTGCATGGAAGCCTACTTTGGTGTCGGCTATCTCCTGGGCAGTCCGTGGTGGGGATATGTGGGTGCTAGCATGCTTCAGGAGGGCATCCAGCACTTGGGTCAGCATGCATGAAAATAGTGGTTGTGACATGCCATGCAGCTGGCCCACTGTGTGCTGGTAGGTGGCTGTGGCCAGGAAGTGGAGCACAGACACCACCTTTAGTAGCGGGGGGATGGCAGTGCATATTTCTATGAGGATGACAATGTTGTTGTGTATCATGTTTACTATGGTGGTGATGTTGTCCCGGTCCAACTGGCACAGGGTGTGGATCTGCTCAGGGGTTAGATTGAATGGACTGGGTCTGATGCGAGGGATTGGTGGCTGCCTGCGAGTTACTACTGGCTGCACTGTTGGTAATTGCTGGCCCTGTCACACCCTCCTTCTCCTCCTGCATCTCCTCTGTGCTGCCTGTTGCTGTGGCTGTAGTTGTTGTTGTAGTTGGTGTTGTTGCTGTAGTTTTAGCAGTGTAGGCATGTCCTCCAGCCCCATGATTGCAACAGCTAGTGGTATCATTTTGGTTTAAGAAGGGGTGTGGTCTGTGGGTGTACTCCTTTTATACTGGGACCGGCTCCATTGACTCCAAATCTGGTGATTGTGTGCACCTGTGGCAGTTGCCTTGACTGCAGGTTGCTGTTTACGGGTGATCTGCGATGCCTGTATGGCCGCCATCGTGCAGGCCCTAATTACTGCCTTCGGGATGCCGGCAATTGCATGCCCGCGTGAGTTGTGATGTCCTCCTATTACCGGCATCCCGGTATTTACTCCGCGAAGGGGCGCGTGTACACGCACGTGCTGGTATGAGGGGGCACGGTACGGCGGTCGCGGTATTGGGGGGTTGTCGGGTCGTAATGGCCCGGACCCGTTAACGATGCCGGTATTACCATTCCACCTTCCTTTTTTCATTACCTCTTTTCTCATAATGAGGCCCAAAGTCTGAAATTGATGCTTATTCTACTCTCTTTTCGGACGCTTTTGTCTGCATTGTGAATTTGAGGTGTTTAAGAAAAGCCTAAATCAGTGACTGACCCCCTGAAGTGTGCCTGAAATAAACCTTTAATGAGTCTAGCAATTATTGTATAGAATTTCAGAAAGACACATTATTTGTTATCCATATTCTTTCTTATTTAGGTTCACTGCTCAAAGTGTTAAACTTATGGAACCACTTTTTTTTTTTAGAGGCCTGAACAAAAAAGCCAGCCAATCCAGAAAGAGTCACATGGTGCTGGCCACAGCCCAGGAGCTTCCATTTTAAAATATATCTGTATATATATTTATTTTGTGTTATTATTTTTTTAGGGGTAGCAAGGGAGGACAGAGGTGTGGCAGATTTAACCCCTGATGACCCCCAAATGGCATGGATGAAGGCCATTTCCCAGAGCCCCGATCAGCCAGTTACAGCCCATGCCAAGTGGAGACAATGAATGGCTAGGATATGCTTGGGAAAGGCTACAGTGGGCTCTGAAAGTATATTGTTTTATTTTGTACTAGCAAAAAGTACCCGTTCTCTGAACGGGTTCTGTGAATAGACATGAGAGCACTTGCACTTACCCAGAGTCTTTAGCTCACTATCTTTCACAGAGAAAAAATATCCCAAACATATCAGTCTTTGTCCTGCTCTGGGGCAGTCCAGCACCGAAATGCTAGGCAATTCTCCTCTGAACAAGAGGAACACGTGTCTGGGGATGCTGTTGGTACTCTTGTTCAGAGGAGAATTGCCTAGCATTTCGGTGCTGGACTGCCCCAGGGCAGGACAAAGACTGATATGTTTGGGATATTTCTTCTCTGTGAAAGATAGTGAGCTAAAGACTCTGGGTAAGTCTCTCGTAACCAGGACTAATGTCTGGCAGAGAGACTCCCAGGACCCCCCTTGTCAATTTGCACATTCAAGTAGCTTTGGGTCTCACCGTAAGTTACTAGGGGAATCCAGACATGGACCCCTTGCTCACTATTCTTAGAGAGACCCAGCTCCTCCCTACTGATGAGGTCCAACCAGACTGAAACACGTGTCTGGGGATGCTGTTGGTACTCTTGTTCAGAGGAGAATTGCCTAGCATTTCGGTGCTGGACTGCCCCAGGGCAGGACAAAGACTGATATGTTTGGGATATTTCTTCTCTCTGAAAGATAGTGAGCTAAAGACTCTGGGTAAGTCTCTCGTAACCAGGACTAATGTCTGGCAGAGAGACTCCCAGAACCCCACTTGTCAATTTGCATATTCAAGTAGCTTTGGGTCTCACCCTAAGTTACTAGGGGAATCCAGACGTGGACCCCTTGCTCACTATTCTTAGAGAGGCACAGCTCCTCCCTACTGATGAGGTCCAACCAGACCGAAACACGTGTCTGGGGATGCTGTTGGTACTCTTGTTCAGAGGAGAATTGCCTAGCATTTTGGTGCTGGACTGCCCCAGGGCAGGACAAAGACTGATATGTTTGGGATATTTCTTCTCTGTGAAAGATAGTGAGCTAAAGACTCTGGGTAAGTCTCTCGTAACCAGGACTAATGTCTGGCAGAGAGACTCCCAGGATCCCCCTTGTCAATTTGCACTTCCTATCAGAAGACAAGACTCTAGGTAAACTACATGAATTCCCTTTTGTATGTGTGTGCACTCACAATAGGAATATAAAGGATATGTTGGTCAGGAGCGACATGAAAATACCACCCGAGGAAACCGAAGCGATGTGGAACCTTCCCGTGCTTGAACTGCACCAATTGCAGTCTTGTACAGAAAGGAAATATATTACATCATAACACAGATAAAAAGATATACCTCAAATGCTATGCCACATGCGATACCAGCAACATTATCAACAGCATAAAATGCCAATGTGGCAAGTACTACATTTGACAATCATCGAGAAAAGCAAAAAATCTGGTGACGAACACTGCTCCAACATCCGCACAGGAAATAGCAAATCACTGGTAGCACGACACTTCCTAGAAGGGAAACATCAAATATCTCAAAAGAGATTTACAAATATTGGAAACTATTGAGAATAGAGAAGGTGTGCACAGTATTGCCAAACTTTTGGACCAAAAAGAAACCTTTTAGATAGAGAAACTTAACTCCATATATCCTGGGGGAATGAACAAGGAATATAATTTTGCTTGCTTTCTCTAAACACATTTTTCCAACATAAATATAACAAGAGTTGCACAACCAGAGGTTTCTAAGAGCGGACCATAATCAAACTTATGGTTATAGGTGTTGTCTTGCTTCCAAGGCGGGCACGTTGCCCCTGAGCTATCCTCCTGATACAAAATGTATTACCCTATAATTGTAACCAATACTTTCTCTATTTAGTGATATGCTACAAAAGTAGAGAATGCAGTATCATTACAACTACTAGAACCTCAGTCCCAAAATTAAAAAGACAGAATTTTTTGTGAACGGTATGTATCAACAGGACAAACCATGGTTAACCACAAATGCCAAAATTTATGTACAGACAATCCTTGTTTTTCTTGAAGTGAAGTAATGACCCAATGTAAATTGATTATTGGAATGATATTTCAGCTATTTGAATTCCAATAATTACACAATGTACAATAAGACATTGGGCCTCATTACGAGTGCGGCGGTAAGGGTTTAACAGCGCCGTTAAGGATGCCGCTGCCGTTAACCCCTTACCGCCACATTCCAAGGTCCTTTAGCGGGTCCCATTAAGGCCGGCTGGTAAAACCAGCCGTCCTTAGCGGTAGCCGCTAAGGGACCAGGGAGCTAATAACGGGCCCGCTATTTACGGGCCCATTATTAGCTCCCTCCCCATTCCCATTGAGCCCTATGTGGGCTCAATGGGAATGGGGAAGGTATTTATGAATGGGGACATACCGGTTCCTCCAAGGTTGGAATGACCCAGTAAGTCCCCATTCAGAGAACCCGGACACAACTTTGGAGGCAGCCATGGTGCTAATTGCACCATGGCTGCCTCCAAACTCGTAATGACCCCCAATGTATTTGGAAATATAACTGTGAATAATTAGAAAAGTACTTGAACACAACAGCCAATCCATGCTATTATGTAGGTAGGACTTTACCATATGCAATATATTTGCCAGATGAGTGACACAACATTACCAATTGTTAATGTATGGGGGGATGTGCTTGCACTACAAACATAAAGTTCTCCCCGTAGAAGGTGTCATTACTCATCATTTATTATTACAAAAAATGCCCACCGCCACGTGATGACGTCATCACGCTGATGACGTGCACCACATGCCAGAGCCATCACAAGTAGAAAAGTTGCTCCAGGGAAAAACAGGCAACTACTTCACAGAAGTCCTGGTGTCCCCTTTAAGTGCTCTGCAAAGACAACCAAGGTAAGATAATGGGCCTCATTACGACCCAGGCGGTAAGGGGTTAACGGCAGCGTTAACAGCGCCGACCCTTACCGCCTGAGTACGAGGTCCCTTAGCGCCATGGTGCTTTTAACACCTGCTTTTAGCAGGTGTTAAAATCCATGGCGCTAAGGGACCATGGAGTTAATTACGCCACCGTAATTTACGGTGGCGTAATTAACGCCTTCCCCACTCCCATTATACCCTATGGGGCAAAAATGGGAATGGGGAAGGGTAAATGGGGATTGGGGACTTACCGCCCCGCCAAGGTCGGAATGGGGCGGTAAGTCCGCCAACCACCATGGCGTAAACATAGTTTACGCCATGGTGGTAAAGTCACGGCCCAGGCGGTAACTTACCGCCTGGGTCGTAATGAGGCCCAATGTGTCAGTACTCAGATTACTAGAGGAACATGAAAATTGGCAGAATACAATAATTCATGTATATTTCTAAATGCAGGACTCCGGGAAGAAAAATGCCACTTAAGATCAAGGCCCTCAACAAATATAAGTTATGACTTTTTTTTTTACCTAAGAACAACAATCAAAGTAGACTTTGGAAAATAGGCAAAATAGAACTGTTAGCATACCAACTTTGTTTACATTGCAGATCCCATTATATCATGGCATAGGAACAAACCACCATGAAGCAAATATCTCCCACAAGAATGTAGCACATGGATCACTTACAGATGCTATAAGTGAAGATTATATTAAGAACAACATGGATTAATATGAAAACAATATCCCATGTAATAGACCACTTACAAAATGTGTGTTTTTATTTGGTTTTTTAGAACTTGGTCCTTAAAGATGGTCATTAGGATCAAAATGCATTGGACATCCTACACACGCCTATGTGTCTGAGAAATAAATATCTCTTGGGTTTTACGCAACCATGTTTCAGTGAAAAAACTCAATTTACAAGTACAGAGAAATATACTATGAACTTTTTATGTGAAGAATATGGCAACAGACTATATGTATTAATACAAACTTTAGGAGAAATATTCACACAGGTCCTTCCAGATGTTTGTGACATCTCAACCCAGACAGATTTTCTTTACCAGTTGTGCCATCTGAGACACTGCTCTTTCCTTTCTTTGCATTGGACATTGTATGCTCAGTTCAAACACCACCTCTCCCTCCTCATCGTCTTTTGTAGCAAACAACTCTGTGCCTGTTACTCCTGTCAGTGTCAGGGTGGGATCGACGCATAGGATTGATCGCCGCTCCATGTTGTCGTCATCAGTAGCAACTAATATAATCATGTCTTTTGTCACCACTATTTCCTCTGTTTATAGCTGTGTGTGCGTGCCTGAAGTTACAGTGGAAGGTGACTGTGGTCTGCACAGAAATTCATTGGACAATCAAAACAACTTTCCTTCAATTCCTGGGATCCATCCTAGCAGCACCTGCACCCCATACAAAAACACCTTGTGTGTGGGTATCTCTCCTTGTGCTGTGGGCATAATATGCCTGTATCAACACTGCCACCCTGGCTGGGTACATCCCAGATGTTTTGTATACCATCCCCTTCTCTGAACATGAAATTGTGGCGATCAGTTTGATAAGCAAGTCTCTTCCTGGAATGTTGATAGGTGTGTCTTTCGAATAAAATAATGGCATTATAATATGTGCCGCCCCTATTGTTAATGGTAGACATTTAGTCAGAGGAACCTTCAAAATTGTCAGCAAAAATCCTTGCGTGTCCACTTTGATGTTGGCTAATGGGAACCCTTCCTCTTTTAAACATGATCTAGTTGCCCCAGTATCTATCAGAAAGGAAAATCCCCTTGGTCCTATTTAAACTGCTACCTCGGGCTCCACTTTGGGGTTTTCAGTTACTGCTAGGAAAGGACACACTTGCGCTTCCAGTGGCAACCCCTGCTGGTAAAAAAAGATTTGCAGAAGACGTGAATGGATTGCCACCCACCACTGTCACTCCCATGTATTGGGGCACTGCATTCTGTCCCAGTATTATTACTTTTTCTTGTACCTGTGTCTGTGCTAGTGACTGAAGTATGGTCAATGTACCTTGCGTTCCGCCATGCCTCCACCTTGCACTTGTGTTTGTCCCTAGGCTGGTGTAACCTGTGTTTTTGTGAACAGCAATTGCAGTTGCTGCTGTGGTATCACTTGTATTTGTTGAGTTCTCCGCATCTGCATATATATTTGCCTGCTGCTGCACTACTTGCTGTCCTGTTTGCACAAATAGTGGGCATGTTCGGGCAAAATGACCAAAGATGCTGCTTGCAAAACACTGTCCTCCAAACTGTGGCCCCATACCCCGTACTCAAATCCCTTTCCCCTTGGATAATATCCTCTTCCTGTTTGGAACTGTCCGGTGTAATTCTTTACTCCTCCCGCACATGAAAATACAGGCTGGTGTGTTTTTTTAAGTGTATGTTGTTGTTGCATCTGCACCGCCCCCCACTGCTCATTATACAGTGCTTGCATGTATCCTCCTTGTTGTTTGACCACTGCTACTGTGAGCCCCACTTGTTGGGTGGGTAGGACAACAACTTGTCCCATGAGCACTGCTCCTTCCATGCTTATGTTAGCCCACTTTGTCTGCCCTAATTTATTTTCTGCTTTCATCACGTTGTCTACTATCTCTTTATCTTTCTCTTACTTACTTTTACAATAGTGCACAATAGTAGCCTGTATCTCACACCATCCTTTTTCTTCTATGCCCACTATTTTTCTAGGGGACCCTGCACGTCCTTGGGGAGTCCCCTCACCAAGATGTGATGAAACAAACATGTCATGCCAGTACTGTTTATTTTCTTGTGTCCACATCTCTTGTGTGGACCGTATATTCTTGTGCAAATATTGACACCATATTGACGTATCTGGATACAGCTCCCTCAAAGCTTTCCATATGTGTGCTTGATAATTGTTAAAGGGAGCTACGTCATGTATGTTATAATTAAAATGTACCCCTACATATCCCGCTTCTTAACAAATGTTGTCATTTTGTTCCCACACTAATACTGCCAGTAAACTCGTAATGTCTCCTATGGCCAACGGAATCCCCGCTGTCTCCTTCTCAAAAACATAAATCCACGTACTTGCTCCCGCCTTTAGTGAAGGTAAACGGAGACCAAATTATCCCTGTCCATTGTCTTCCAAGGTATGTAATGCACTTCTCCTTTAGTTTCTGCAAAAGGGGCACCTGCGTTCGTGCTCTGGATTTATTCTCTCACCACAATCTTTTCACTACTGCCCTCCTACTTTTCCTACTCTGAAGCCTAGTTCCCAAGTACCCCAATGATTCCTTTCTCTCCTCTTCTTCCCCTTAATTTCTCTCCTGCCCCTGCTTACATTTGTTAGATAGCATCTGATGAATTTGTCATGCCTATGGTCACTATCACTGATGTCCTACCAATCGGATACAGTGCAAACACCCTCTGTCGTATCGAGTTCACAATAGTCCAAGTCCTGTCCCCAGTTATCAATTTTAAATTGTGTGTGTCCTGCTGTCCATCCCTGTTCGGCTGTTGTCTTTCCTTGTCCCTCCCCTTTTTTATCTATCACCCTTTCCTTTGCTTTTTCTGATTCCTTGAACACTGAGTCAAGTTGCTGTTGTGTGCTCTTTTAAATTTCCACTAAATATTTCTTTCTCCCCCTCTCATCCATATTCTTGAGTTAGTTTCACACTCATCTTTCTTTTTGTTTATCATGTCCTTATCTTGAGATGCTTACCTAGGATTTGTATATCCTGCATCTGGTTTTAACAGTGGGTCCCTTTTTTAATTTCTTCGTACAACTTCCAGAGCCTTGCGGATATTGAAAAGAAGGAATTGGCAAGTATGGAAAGTCAATGAAATGTGAGAGGCAAAGTTTAAAGAAGAGTCAAAAATAACCCCAAAGATACAGGTATAGGTGGAGAAAGGGAAGACTGATTGGGAGAAAAGGAGAGTATTTGTGTATATCAGGAAAAAACAAAACATCTGTATAAAATGTTGATTTATGACAAATAGAAGATCCTTTTCGAGATCTGCGTACAAAGGGGACCTGTTTAATTTACACTTTTGCATAGGCAGATCCCCTCCCTGCAATTTTCAAAATGTTTGCACGGCGGAGTGCAAAATTAAGAAGCAAAAAAGTCGAGTAGATGCTTGTTGTATGCCATCCTTTTGCGCTCCACTGTTTAAAATAGGTAAATGCTGCTTGCCATGTATGCATTTCAGATGGTGTTTACACTGGATTCCTGCTGATTTTAAATGTGGGGGGACTCCATAGGAATCCATAGCATTATCACCAGCATGAAAATACATGCTGGTGCAAATGCGTGCAGTATTTGTATGGTAAGGTGGAAGGGTGAGGGAGTATCATAACTAACAAACCATGCCTCCTCTCTGCCGAACAAATTGCTTTTTGGTTTCCAAAGGCACCATAGCCGGCAAATTTGTGGTGTTTTGAGTTGTTGTCTGCTGCATCCACAATGTATTTTTAATAAAAAAATAACATTGCTGAAGCATATACACAGTGGCACAAACTGTGTTTTTGGCCTCAATGAAAACTAATTCGAATGTAGATGTATAACTAGTAACATGGAAATCCAGTGGTGAAGTCCATAGTAGGCTCCTCTGACTGACAATGGCTACTAGACAGAAAGAAGCTGCATTCATTCAATTCAAGTGCGTTCTGGGAATACTGGTGTTGTCAGATATCCAACAATGATTGATTGGTGGGCACCTTTTGTGGCAGGTTTGAACATTGAAAATGCTGTATCTTTATTTTAGCAAGGGACAATCGCAAGTTTCTTTGATAATCCTTGCAGTCCAGGCGAGAAAGGCAAAACCGGTGCTTGTGTCAAAGCGACCACAGTTGTTCAGCTTTAACGTGTTATTTGTATGGTTTCGATACCAGAGAAGGAACTGTTTTCATCTGGTTAACACGTGAGTTCCCACACATTGTATTGATGTGATTTCCCTGTGGATCAGGCTAAATTAAGAAAGAAGTTGTGTTTACAGCGCCCATTTACCAACATCGCATCACATTGATTCCAATGTGCCATACTCACTCCTCACCCTCCTTAACCTTTCTTACTCATCACAGATTGTAATTTTTAGGACAGTATGATTGGTCCTCCTCACACATCATCCTTTCCCATCTCATTTTTTCTCCGTATTCATACTCTTTAGTTTAGCCCCTTATGGCCAATGTCTCTGTAAGGCTAGGGCGGAGGATGTTCTAAAATTGATGATTCTTTGGCTGCAGTGCTTTGCCACAAACCGTTAAACAAGTTGAAATCAAGCACCAGATGCAGGGCAGGTGATACAATTAGAGAATTCAAGTCTGCTGCACAGGACATGACCCAAAGATGGGCATTGATGGTTAAGGGCGAGGTTACAGGCAAGGGTTATTTTTAATGTTAAACTCAAATATGGCCCCACTGCAAGGGAAAGAACACCAAAATAGCCATAAGCATGGGGATGCATACATCCTCCAACACGCACTCAGACGTGGTTAACACCATGAAGTGGTACACAATCTCACTGCAGAAATGTGCACCTATGCACAGTAATATGGCTCAATCAAGGATAAAGATGGTGGTGGTTTTGAACTCGAGATAAATAGGATGATCACACATGATGATCATTCAATCATCTTTGGTTCAATCTCTACTCCTACTTCTGCCCCCTTCTCTCCATCTACCACTTCCATTGCCCAGTTTCCCTCCTCCAAATTCCCTATCTACCTCTCTGACTTACATTGCTCTCTCTCCTGCAATGCAACATTCACTGTTCCATCCACTGATAAAGCCTTCACTAACTTTAATGCAGCCCTTAACACTCCCATTTCTATCAATGTGCTCTTAGTAATGTCACTCCTAAATCCTTCCCTCCACAGCCTTGCATTACACCTACCATCTGGACCCTGAAAACAACAATGATAGAAATCGCTAGCACTTGGCAAAAATGTAGACACTCCTCAGATCTACAACTCTACCTGACTGCTCTTAAAAATGATTCCCCTGTGCTGGACTCTGACAAAGGTGACTTCTATCTCTCCTTTTGCCTCAATGCTCTCAACCTAGGCACCTCCAAACATCTCTCAACTCAATTCTCTCACCTCCTAAACCCTCCTCCATCACCTGTACGCTAGTGATCTAGCTATCTATTTTGCTTAAAACATTTCTAATATTAAAAATACCGTTGCAAAGTACCTTCTGTACCCCACCTGCTCACTTTCCTCCCCCACCTCTACCCTCCTCTCCTGCGACAATGGTTTCCTTTGCCCCCACTGCACCTGATGAGATTCTTGACCTTCTCCTCAGGGATAATGCTTCATGTGCCACCATCGACCCTCAATCCCAACACATAGTAAAACTCATGGATCCCAGTGTTGCTCCATATCTTAATTTTGTCTTCAACTCATCTCTTGACTCTACCACTTGTCCATCATCCTACAAGTCAGCTACTATCATCCCTATCAAAAGCTCTTGCCTAGACCCAAACTCTTATGCCAACTTTTGTCCTGTCTCTCTTCTACCTCGCTATTCCAAAATCCTACAGTGTGTAGTTGTCAACCGACTGACTGAGGTCCCAGAGACACACAACCTCCGTGATCCACTTCAATCTGGCTTCTGACCTCTGCAGTCTACTGAGTTAGCTCTCCTCAATTTCAGCAACTACATCTCTTGCGCTCATCATGCTAACCGTCCTTCTATTCTTATTCTTCTCAACCTCTCTGCTGTCTTCGATATCATTAACCATTCTGACCTTCTCTCAAAACTATCGATCCTAGGCATCAGGGACAAGAACCTCACTTGGTTTGCTCCATAGAATGTTGTTCTGACTTGAGTGTCGTGTAGACCGTTGAAACCTCGTCCTCAAGTGACACACAGGGGAACTTAAAAGAAACCCGCTGTGCGACCTTTGGGGCCACAGGTGGGAGATGTTACTTCGCGGATCCCCGGAACCTCTGGAACACCAATGCTGCTGTCAAAAAGAACGAGGTTAAGTACAAGGCAATTACAGTATATAATCACAATAACCAAAGAATCTGAATATCCTTACCTATCCGGTGTTTGGAAGACTCAGGAAACCTAGGAGGGAGGACCGCAGACACGTGTGGATGCAGGATAAACCACCTGTAGGACTGAAGGCGTGACTTGAATCCCAAAAAGGGAAATGGCGTAGAAGTTCAACAAGGTACCAAGGGATGATCCGAAGGCAAGTCGGGTTCGTGTCTGAAATTCAGCAACAGGTAAATAGTTCCAAGCAAAGGTACAAAGGGGTAATCCAAAGGAGTCCAAGAGAGAGTTCCAAGATCAAGGTAAACCAGGAAAGCAAACCAAAACGTAACGCCAAACAGGGTCTGAAGACAGCTGAGAAGCAATGAGTGTTCCGAGTCTCAAGCCTTATATACTGTGCGTTTCGGGGTCATGTGACGTCCACCAAGGTCACGTGAGGAACGCCACTCTGGATCACGTGATCGGCGTGGAGATGTAACGCCACCCCTTCTGCTGTATGTTCTCCATGGCAACTGCCAGTGCAGGAAGGGTTGCAATCGAGCCCGTAAACCATACCTGGTACGGAGCTTTCGGTCCTTTGGGTAAACCGAATCACATGAGCCTTGAACCCTGGAGGGAGGTGTTAGGGAAATGTGAGCAGTATTCTGGTGTGCAGTGGGTCGGTGTGCAGAGGATCGCCTAACATAGCCCCCCCCCCCAACGGCCCACGACCCTGTGGGCAGGACGGGTGATCCCTATGGAAGCGAGCCACCAACCGAGGAGCGTCAAGATCCAAAGCGGAAACCCAAGAACGCTCCTCCGGTCCATAACCCTTCCAATCCACCAAATACTGGAGCCTACCCCTAAACCAGCGGGAACCCAAAATGGCCGACACTTCAAAAACATCAGGAGAGGCCAGGGACACCGGAGCTACAGGGGCCCGGAGGCGGGAAGAATCAGGACAAGGCTTGAGGAGAGAGACATGAAAAACAGGATGGATACGCCAAGAACTCGGGAGAACCAGACGATAAGCCACTGGATTCACAACCTGAGAGATCACATACGGGCCAACGAAACGAGGCAGAAGTTTCCGGCAACCCACCAGGCGAAGGTGACGTGAAGACAACCACACCCTAGAACCCACCACCAGGGGAGGAGCAGCCAGGCGCTTGCCGTCAACACGAGCCTTCATAGAAGCCTTGGCTTCAGTAAGATGGACCACAGTACTAGCATGAACAGCAGACAGATCCCTAAGACAAGCCGTGGCCGCAGGATTCAAAGAGACAGAAGCATCAGGGACAGGCAAGACCTTAGGGTGTGTCCATAGAGGGCGTAGAATGGAGAAAAACCTGTAGCAGAATGAGCCGCATTATTGTAAGCGAACTCAGCAAGCTGTAAAGCGCTCAACCAGGAGGCCTGTTGCTGCAATATAAGACACCGAAGATACTGCTCCATAGATTGATTAGTCCTTTCGGTCTGCCCATCAGTCTCAGGATGATAGGCCGAAGAATACCTGGTATGGATGCCAAGTAATTTAGTCAATGATCTCCAAAAACGAGAGGTGAATTGTGACCCTCGATCGGATACAATGACCGAAGGGAGTGCAAATAACACGAACACATGTTCAAAAAACAGGTCTGCCAAGACTGGGGCCGAAGGAATACCCTTACAAGGAACAAAACGAGCCATTTTAGTGAACGTGTCCACCACCACCCAGATGGTGTCAAAACCTTGTATCTTGGGGAGATCGGTCACGAAATCCATTGTCAGGGTATGCCAAGGTCTTGGAGGTACCGGAAGTGGAAGCAGCAGCCCAACTGGTCGTCCTATTCGATGTTTAGCCTGAGCACAAACAGCACATGAATTGACATAGCATTCCACATCGCGCTTCATAGAGGGCCACCAGCACCAGCGCTTTAGGAGATCCAAAGTGCGCTCTTGACCGGGATGGGCATTAAAGGGAGCATCATGAGACCACTCAAGGGCCAAGTTACGAGTGTCAGGCGTGGGAAGAAACAGATGTTCATGCACGAAAGGCAACCCATTAGAATAAACGGGGTTCCAATCCCGCAGTTGGTCGGAATGATTGCTCGTCCAAGCTCGTACAGAATCTAACAATGACAAAGAGGGAGTGCAGAGACAAATCACATGACCCTTTCCAAGAACAGTGTCAGGGAAGGTTGGCAATTCGACCCCACCCAGAGAATGTGACAAGGCGTCCGCTTTTCCATGTGAGTTTCCAGGACGATGCATAATGTGGAAATCAAAAGCGGAAAAGAAAAGATGCCACCGGACCTGTCTGCTATTGATGCACTTTAAGGAGGCCAGATCCTGTAGATTTCGATGATCTGAGTATACAGTGATTGGATTCTTAGCCCCCAGAAGATGATGGCGCCAGACACGAAAGGCGTCCATGACAGCCAGGAGTTCCTTCTCCGTTACAGTATAATGGGTCTCAGTATTGGAAAACTTACGGGAGTGGTATGCCACCGGGTGCAACTTGCCTGTTGTAGGACATGTCTGAGACAATACCGCACCAAGAGCAAAAGAAGAGGCATCCGCCTCAACTATGAACGGAAGATCGGGATTGGGGTGCTGGAGCACCGGTGCGGTAGTGAAAGCGGTTTTCAAAGCCTCAAAAGATTCTTGATGTTCCTTCTGCCATCGATAGGGTACCTGAGGGCTGGTCAGGGCCGTGAGTGGGGCTACAATTGTGGAAAAGGAGGAAATAAAGCGTCTATAAAAGTTGGCGAAGCCCAAAAAGGCCTGTAAGGACTTGAGTGTTTGAGGAACTGGCCAATCTAGGATTGCTTTAACCTTGGATTTGTTCATGGATAATGCCCCAGGGGTAATGTGGAAGCCCAGAAACTCAACAGACGTTTTATGGAACTGACATTTCTCGGGTTTGGCAAATAGGGAATGTTCCCTGAGACGGGATAATACTTCCCGGACATGCTTTACATGGTCATCAAGATTCCGTGAAAAGATCAAGATGTCGTCCAAATAAACAACCATGTATACATCCAGAATGTCCCTGAATATGTCATTCATAAAACGCTGGAATGTTGCCGGGGCGTTGCATAGACCGAAGGGCATGACTAGATATTCATACAAGCCGTAACGGGTGCAAAAGGCAGTTTTCCACTCATTGCCTTCGCGAACGCGCACTAGGTTGTATGCGCCGCGAAGATCCAGCTTGGTGAAAACAGAAGCATGGGATAAGTGATCCAGAAGAGGTGTGATTAACGGAATTGGATATCTATCTTTTTTCGTGATAGCGTTAAGACGCCGATAATCCACACAAGGACGTAAATCCCCCTCTTTCTTAGGTACAAAAAATATGGGACTTGCAGCTGGTGAAGTAGAGGGGCGGATATGTCCTAGTCGTAGGGCGTTCTGTACATACTGTTTCAATGCTTGTTCTTCCGAGGGATACAAAGAATAAATCCTGCCCGAAGGAATGGTGGAATTAGAGATTAATTCAATTTGACAGTCATATGGTCTGTGTGGAGGAAGTACCTCGGAAGAACCGCGATCGAAAACTGATTCGAATGCTTTATACTCAGATGGAATCCCTGACACCACCCCCCCCAACGGTATGGGAATTCACAACCTCTGATCCATCATCATTCAGCGTGAGTTGAGCTAGAGCTCCCAAGGCCCAAGAAGGAGTATCGGTTGCTTGATGGGTTGGGAGACAATAGTTCTGACAAATCTCAGACTCGAAGAGCACTGTGCCTGATTGCCAATTAATCAGAGGATTGTGTTCACGTAACCATGGTATTCCTAATATGATACCGAATTGAGGTGTGGTGATCAAGTCAAAACTTAATGGCCCTCATTAGGACCTTGGCGGAGGACCATGGTGCTATTAGCACCATGGTCCATGGCGCTAAGTTGCCAACTCCGCCATGGTGGTTGGCGGACTTACCGCCCCATTCCGACCTTGGCGGGGCGGTAAGTCCCCAATCCCCATTTACCCTTCCCCATTCCCATTTTTGCCCCATAGGGCATAATGGGAGTGGGGAAGGCGTTAATTACACCACCGTAAATTACGGTGGCGTAATTAACAACAAGGTCCCTTAGCGCCATGGATTTTAACACCTGCTAAAAGCAAGTGTTATATCCGCCATGGCGCTAAGGGAACTCGTACTCAGGCGGTAAGGGTCGGCGATGTTTACGCCGGCGTAAACCCCTTACCGCCTGGGTCGTAATGAGGCCCAATGTCTCTGTGTGAATGTCTTGTATGGTCAACAATAGAGGTGCAGTTTGGTGTCTAACAGGACCAGAAACTAGTGCAGTGCCATCTACGGCCTGAACAGGTTCAGGTCGGGTTTTTACCACTAAAGGTAGATTGAGGGAATGGGATAACGCAATGTCTATGTAGTTCCCAGTGGCACCTGAGTCAATGATGATCGTGACTGCATGAGAAATACCTGTAGAGGGACAAAGAGTGGCCTGTACAAAGATGGGCTGGACACGAGCAAAGGCAAGAGGGGTACCCGGAGATGAAGACTGAACACTCGACCTGGTCTCCGGATCTAAGGTCGAGCTGTCCGAAAAACCTGACTCTTCTTGGGACGTCGAGGACATTCCTTCACATAATGTCCCATGGTGCCACAATAAAAGCATGCATTATCCACCCTTCTATGTTCTCTCTCAGATGTTGTGATAGGGCTACGTAGACCTCCTACTTGCATAGGTCATTCAGTACTGGAAGCAGGGGTACTGACAACTGTAGGGTGGGAAGAAACCCCCAACTCAGCTCTGCGCTCTGATCGCCGTGCATCCACCTGCAGGGCAAGATCCACTAGTTCCTGAAACTGAGTGGGCATGGAAGGAATCACTGCTAAAGCATCTTTCATTGTGTTACTCAACCCCCTATAAAATATAACTGCCTGCTTGCTTTCTGGCCATGATGTCTCGGCAACCAATTGATTGAACCGGCTGATGTAATCTATCAAAGTCCCTCTGCCCTGGGTTAGTTCTAACAACTCCAAATCCCTAGACTGTGCCTTGTGTCTGGTATCAAAGACTCAAGACATCTCTTGAACTAACAAATCAAAATCATAGAGAACCGGGCTATTGTTCTCCAACAAAGGGTTAGCCTAAGCGGCAGCTGTCCCGGCCAGATGGGAAAGGGCAAAAGCGGCTTTGGCGGTGGTATTAGGAAATGCCAGAGGTCTGCACAAGAAATGTAACTTGCACTGATTGATGAAAGTCCTGAACTTCTTGGGATCACCTTGATAACGTTCAGGAGCAGCCAAAGGGGAAGGGGTTGGGAGGACCACTGGAGCTGGAGTTGGGGTACTTGCCAACAGAGGCGGTGTGGTTGAAGTGCTAGCATCCCCGAATTCAGGGTCTGCAGGGAGAGAATGCTGAACACTCTGTATGGAATCTAACCTCTGGTGAATCACCGTATTAGCGGCGCCATATCTGCCCTTAATACTGTAATCGCCTGAACTAAAGCAGCTATGGGTTCTTCCGTGGACCCCTGCATTGTCTAACACGACTATATGGCTTCTCAGTCTGTTCTGACTTGAGTGTCGTGTAGACCGTTGAAACCTCCGTCCTCAAGTGACGCACAGGGGAACTTAAAAGAAACCCGCTGTGCGACCTTTGGGGCCACAGGTGGGGGATGTTACTTCCCGGATCCACGGAACCTCTGGAACACCAATGCTGCTGTCCAAAAGAACGAGGTTAAGTACAAGGCAATTACAGTATATAATCACAATAACCAAAGAATCTGAATAGCCTTACCTATCCGGTGTTTGGAAGACTCAGGAAACCTAGGAGGGATGTTCGAGACTCAGATGAGGCGGTCCCTAGAACATGAGGACCGCAGACACGTGTGGATGCAGGATAAACCACCTGTAGGACTGAAGGCGTGACTTGAATCCCAAAAAGGGAAATGGCGTAGAAGTTCAACAAGGTACCAAGGGATGATCCGAAGGCAAGTAAGGTTTGTGTCCGAAATTCAGCAACAGGTAAATAGTTCCAAGCAAAGGTACAAAGGGGTAATCCGAAGGAGTCCAAGAGAGAGTTCCAAGATCAAGGTAAACCAGGAAAGCAAACCAAAACGTAATGCCAAACAGGGTCTGAAGACAGCTGAGAAGCAATGAGTGTTCCGAGTCTCAAGCCTTATATACTGTGCGTTTCAGGGTCATGTGACGTCCACCAAGGTCACGTGAGGAACGCCACTCTGGATCACGTGATCGGCGTGGAGATGTAACGCCGCCCCTTCTGCTGTATGTTCTCCATGGCAACTGCCAGTGCAGGAAGGGTTGCAATCGAGCCCGTAAACCATACCTGGTACGGAGCTTTCGGTCCTTTGGGTAAACCGAATCACATGAGCCTCGAACCCTGGAGGGAGGTGTTGGGGAAATGTGAGCAGTATTCTGGTGTGCAGAGGATCGCCTAACAAATGTCCCCAGATACTTCCAGGTGTCATTGAACAGCCTTAGCTTCCCACTCACCCCCTTTCTGTTGGTGTTCCCCAAGGGTCAGTCCAGGGTCCATTTCTTTTCACTCTCTATACCTCTGGTCTTTGCACCTTGATGTCCTCCTATGTCTTCTCCTATCAACTCTTCGCTGATGACACTCAGATCTTTTTCTCTTTTCCCTCCTTACATGATGAGCTATGGGCAAACATGTCTATCTGTCTCTTCGCCATTAACTACTGGATGGCAGCTCACTCACTCATGCTTAACTACACTAAGAATGAAGTTATCTACTTCCCATTTAAACAGGCTACCTCTTCCTCCCCCCCCCTTATATTCTTATCTCCTGATTACTTTCCTTGCTCCGCTTCTGCTTGCAATCTTGTTGTTGTATTCAACCCATCTCACAACTTCTCACTTTTCATCTCCAAATCTACCATTGCAGCAAGGCTTAATCACCTTAACATAAGAAAAATAAGACATCTTCTTCCATTCAACACTCCTAAAAGCCTAATCACTTCTTACGTACTCTCTTGATCAGACTGCTATTCCAGTCTACTCTATGGCCTTCTCAACTATGCTTTTGCACCTCTCGAGAAAGTCCTCAACTTTACTGTCCGTACACTATTCAACCTTCCCCACCTAACCTCTACCTCCCCAGCCCATCGTCAGATAGGCTGTTTTTCTATGAGAGTGCAAAGTATAAACTCATTCTCGTCATCTTCACAACTATACACAGACTTGCCCCACTCTACCTCTCGGGGCCATCTCACTCCCTACTCTTCCCCTCTCGCTGTACGATCGTCCTCGGTTCACCTCCTTGCCACTTCTCGTGGCCCTTGCGCTTCCTCTCATTTCCGCTCTCTTCCTCTCCTCACTACCTTACATTGGAATGCTATTCCTCTCCCTGCCCACAGTACTCCTACTCTATCTCTATTTAAATCCAACTTCCTAGCTCTTCTCCTTTCTGAAAAATCACATGCATATCATTTGACACCACTACATCTCCCTGTTCTCCCCTCTCCCTAATCACCTTGACAACCCCAAACCATGTATCCCTCACCCTGCATCCTAAAGGTTAACACTTTCTCGACTATCCCGTTCCTATATCATGCTCTGCTGTTCTTGCCCTGGTTCATGTTTCAACCTCCTCTGCCTCATCTGGTCTTCTATCCACATCCTCTCACCCATTTTTAAGGACACTGGTCCTCTTCTCTGTAAATCAATGTTAAAACATTTTGCAAGCACGTCTATGCCAAAAATGCATTAGTTTCCATGTCCTTTTCATTAAATGAGCAAGCAAATGTAAAAGTCTTGACTCTATTGCCATGCACTATATCAAATAAGAGTGTCTCTTTTCGCAGTGATGTGGAGCAGGAACAATACATGGATAAGCATGGAGGCACACAGGAATGTAGGCTTCCTTGTTTTCTTACTGTACCTGCCATTGATGTGGAGCAGTACCCTGTATTGTTCCCTTGCATGTGTCTTTGTAGATCCTTTGACTTGAATGCCTGTGACAGCATCTGAAAGGAACAGAACCACGTGACAGGTCAATAGACATGAAAAGTGTGTTTCAAAATTAAACTTGGTTAAACTTTTGAAGCACTTCCTTTTTTCATTTGCTCGAATTGACATAATAATTTCACAATGGGCCTCGTGCTTCTCTTCAGTCAGGAAATGCAGAGAAAATAATGTTCCGCACACAGTAGCGTGGGCACTCGCCCCAGAGGTAGAGATCAACATTGTAAAAGCTCCCCAGACACTTTCTGAAAAGCAGGGAAGGGCAAACACTTTGCATTAATACAGGGATCAAACATTTTAAATGGGCGCATTGGAAGAAGGTGAAATGGTTCTATGGGATACTGCCGTTTTTTAAAGACCGATCAAAAAAGAGACTGATTACTTTGGGCCGTTTTTGTGTCTTTCTAATGCGGAAATATCACTTGTTGCACCCTCCAACCCGCAAGATGATTCCCAACCCCACCCTCTCCCACAGATTGTATTCTTAATCAGGTGGGTTTAAAACCCCAAACCCTCCCATGTCCCCATCCATCACCCCTTCGCACACATTCACTACACACACGCACACACAGACACACACACAGACCGACACACTTACCATACACTCCAGCGACAACTCCTCCGGGTCTCGCGGGGCCTGTCAGCTCCTGCGTGCACTCATGTGCAGCAGAGGCGTGACAGTTCGATTCAGAAAGACCGCTCTGTGCGGTCACCGGGCAGTCTTTCTAAGACTATAGGCCTCATTACAAGTGAGGCGGAACGGGTTAACGGGACCCGCTAAAGGAGGCGGACCCGTTAAACCCGTTCTGTCTCATTACAAGCTCACCTCGCGGGACCCGGTAAGTAACGCCTGGTTTGAAAACCAGGCGTGCTTACCGGGTCCCGCGAGGGGAAGAGGGAGCAAACGATGGGCCGCTCGTATTCGCCCCTTGTTTGCTCCCTCCCCCATTCCCATTCAGCCCTATGGGGGCTGAAATGCGAATGGGGAAGGTCCGGGCCCGGGTTCCTGGAGGGAGGAATTACCGGGCCCGCCAAACTCAGAATGGCCCAGTAATTCCCCATTCTGGGAACCCGGATCCGATTTTGGAGGCAGCCATGCTGCCAATAGCGGCATGGCTACCCACAAAATCGTAATGAGGCCCTATGTTTTCACTTAATACACGTGAAATAGTTGGCTCTCCGATTCCCACCCTCACACCATTTTGTTTTCGCCATGTAATGCATGCACATTTCTGAATTGACACTTTTGTTCATTAATAATATGCACAGCAGTGGTACCAGCCACTTCTGTACATTATGCATTTCTATCATGAGTATGAGTGTGGAATGGAAGGGAAAACAAATGCCAAGTAGACTTTCTAGAATAGCTCCAGGAAATGAGTTCTGAAGGAAATATCTCTGAAGCTGTAACGTCACCCCCACACTAGAGGTTGACCTCCAGTAGGTAATTTTAAAATAAAGTGATATGAGCATATGTATATGTATTGCTACTCAACAAACATACAATGTGTCGTCATTCACTCCTCTCCACACACTCAATGCCCAGTCGATGTGTTCCTTCCTTAAAGTATTTTTTTTCTTTTTGTTCAAAGACAAGGGATGAGTGGTATAGCTAAGAGGGTTGTGTAGTGGGTGTAGGACATGCACCTGTGTTTTTTTTCTACTGATACTGTTTTGTTCGTTGTACCCCCATTTTGACCATCAGAACGATCTGTCCTGGGATTTCTGCTGCAAATATCTTACACTCAACATAAGGTCATGCATCACATTATATTAGCCAAAAAATGAGACATCCTCTACTGCCATACCAGAGGAGAATTTCCCTTTGACTATCAATCTGACCCCGCCCACAAGGGGATACAGTCAAAAATGCAAAGCAAATATCCTGTTAAGACCACCAAAAAGGAACGCTGGAAACATGTTCCTGCCTCACTTGGTATGATAGGTTATTTATAAAGCGCTTAATGCCCAGAGGTTTCTAAGTGCGGACTCAGGGATCGAACCTGTGGTGCTACATGTCAGTTTGCTTCCAAGACGAGCACGGTGCCCCTGAGCTATCCTCCTGAGTTAAGGTAAGAGGTATGCAGCCATTGCACAGACTGCATTTTAAAGGTTTTCAAATTGCTCGACTCAATTTGATCGAGTTGACCAAATACAACCACACAGTTGTGTGTAGGGGGAATGTGTATGGGGAGTAGGGGGGTGGGAATTTATGGGGAAGCATGGTGTAGGGAGAGGGTTTAAAAAAGTTTGACAATAGGTCGACCAAAATAAAACGACCAGGGTCCAGATTACAGAAACTTTGCAAAAGCGCAACTGCAAATTTGAGCGGTATTAGCTCCAAAGCAATGTTTGCCCTCATTTAATAAAATGATGGGACACATTAGAAATCCTTTCACAGTGACAGGTGCAGTTGGTCATGTTATAACCACTAGAGCATACATTGACAATGTGCAATAGACATACATTTCAATGCATTTTTGCTCCTGGGCAAATTCTGCCCTAGTGCTAATACCAATCCGTTTTAGCACTAGGGCAAAATTTGCCCTGTTGAAAGAATTTCTTCAAAATGGATCTTTTTTGCAATGGGGCAATGTTTGCCCTGCCGCTTATAACACGCCAAACTACACTTCTCACTGTGAAAAGGTTTTGTAATGTGATGCATTGTTTTTAAAATTAGGGCAGACTTTGCCTTAGTGCTAAAACCGTGCAAACTTGCACTTGCACCGGTGCAGAGTTTTCTATAATCTGGCCCCAGGTGTAACCAGAAGGAACCATTTTAAGAGTCTGCTGCCACTCCAGGGATCGGCGCTAGTGGTCTGCATCTGCCTCGCTGTACTCGCTTTAAGTGAAGCTCCAAGTGAATCAGAATCATCCACCAATGTGGGAAGTCCTCCACTGAAGTCAAGCAAAAGGTACATTGCTCCTATCACTTTGCAGTGACACACTCAGAAGGATCACAACAAAATGTATCTCTCAGTGCCATAGAAATGAAGGAGTATCAGTGCATTTATCTTGCTGATCCTTTCCACAATCACTCTCCACCCTGGAATGCCGGGGCCAGCCTCATGATCAGTGGTGCCCTCTCTCAGTCAACCTCCTATTACTCTACTATGGATTTTTGAGAACAAAAAACCTACTGTTATTTTGTCAATATTCTCTTTCAGCTCTTTCAGGGTCTGGATTCTCAAGGACGGATGTATATTTAAATACATTCAGACTTTGCGCACAGACACACAATGCCCAGAAGTGCAGTATATGTGTGTTCACTCACCCATGCCTACAGAAATTATACATATTTCTGTATTGTTTTATTTTATTGTGTTTATTGGTTAAATAAAACCTATACACAGATAAAACATAAAATAGAAAGAGCACACATATATCAACGAAGAGCAGCACGAACATGCTTCTTACCTCCACTAAAGCAAAAGACTAAGGCCCTTCCCCAGCAGCAAAAGATATGACGAGACTGGGGGCTAGCTAGCCTTTTTGGTTGTAACCCCTCAGCTTCTATCCGGGGCTACAACCAAAATGCCCAGGGCTATCACCCCCACAGCCTCTCCCTAGCAACGCCTCTGCTGCTGGCAGAACAACAGTAGACTTTGTTGTGTCTCTGGATAATTGTACGGCCGCAGAATGCTGTCTTGGGCATGGTGTGTCCACCGACAAAGTCGGCATACAGCTTGCGCTACTGGCATGTTTTTGTATGTTTGAAAACTTGAGTCTAACACTGAACATGGAATTCTGTAAATACTCAAGTTACTACCCTACTGGACTGCGTCTTACTTGCTTGCAATCTATTCCTTTATCATTTGAGCCCAGACCTCTTCTTCCCTTTATTTACCTCGGCTTGGATTGTCTGGGCTTCTTTCATTGTCCGCACCATCAGACGTATCTTCTGCTTCTTCCATAATTGATAACAGAGGGCTTTGGAATGTTCTCATTTCCTAGCACTTCCTTTGCACAGGTTCTGGCATTGAAGGTTCTTTATTCTATGTAATGTCTACTACAGAAGGTCTGTATTTATTTATTTTCTTAATACCTTAAATGTTTACCTGTGGAACAACAACTGATCCAATCAGGGTTTGAGGTATTCTGTTGCTTTACTGCTCTCCGAGTTTTCCCTCTGGTTCTCCACACTCTCTGTGGGCTACAGCTCCTGGAGTTTCAGTTTGGCTCCCAACGGAGTGTCAGACTTGCAGCATCTCTCTTGAGTCTCCAACAAACTGTTTAGGGTATGGGAATGGCCGTGTCTCATTTGGATCCTCTGTAACATATCAAGGCTCTTTTGCGTCAAAGCTTCCCTCTAAGCCTTTCACATGGGCACTGCGAGCAGGAAGCTCACAGCATCTCACTCAGACAATATTTGGTGAGTCCTCGGCTTCAATTTCTCTTACTCAGTGGCCCGCATTACAACCCCAGCGCTAAACCATGGCGCTATTAGCACCATGGTTGGTGCCGGTGTTGTAACGAGTCCGCCATGGTGGAATGGGGAAATACCGCCCCATTCCAAGGTTGGCGGGGCGGTAATTCCCCATTTCACCATGGCCCTTCCCCATTCCCATTTTCGCCCTATAGGGCTCAATGGGACTGGGGAAGGCGCTAAGTACGGTACCACAAACTGCGGTACCGTAATTAGCACTGAGGTCCCTTTGTGGCACCCTACTTTAACGGCTGGTAAAACCAGCCGTTAAGATCGGGTCCCGCAAAGGGACCTCGTTATCAGGCGTTAAGGTTTTAATGGCGCCGACAACTTTTACGGCGCCGTTAAACCCTTAATGCCAGGGTCGTAATGACCCCCCAGTGTCTCCCTTTTTCTCTTACAGGAGACTTCAAAGCTTGTCTGGTGCAGCATCTCGCTCTGCTCAGCAGCACGCTTTGCTCTACTTCTGCTTCCTATTTCTATCTGAACACACATTAGTGAGGCAGCTAGTAATTCTCTTCCTTTCCTTTAATTCCCTTTGAACATGTGTAGGTATTTCTTTTACTATTCTCACCATGGCCACCAGGGTACTTTCAGTCTGTTTTCGGCTTTTAGCGTTAAAGATGATATGTCATGGTTAGAGAGCAGTCGCCCAAAAAGTTGGCTTGCAAGGGGACTCTGATCATAGACCAAAACAGTGTGCATTTTTACCTCACAGGGGCTCAATTGGCTAGACATAACTCCGGCTGCGTGTCTCAGGAAGTGCTGTACACCCACAGAGAATCTGTTGCATCCTCAAATACCAGGGAGTCAGACAACCTGAGAAACTGATTGCATGACTGTTGGGCCAAGAGAGCAATAGTGTTACTGCCTCATCACAGGGATGAACTGACTGTGAGCAGGACTGGCCCCTCACTGAATGGAACACAGGGAGCTAGGATGAAAGCCGGCACCAGCTATGGAGAACATTGGAGGTGCTAACTCCCCCCTCCCCCATAAGCGGCTTCCTGCAGAGGGTGTTACGTGGTGAGGGGGAAGCATGGCGACCAATTTCTTGAAGAGTGCTGTAGCCGGCCAATGAGGCAAGTATCTGCCACAGCACAGAGCTGCAGCTAGGGAGTGGAGCCCCAAGAAGAAATGTGTCTCATATAGGGGAGAGTTCTATTCGGCGGAGGGGCTGGATGCTGGAGTCAGCGCTGTGTGTTGCAATTGCACTGAATACAGGATTAAGATGTGCTCTTACCTGGGGTTCGATCATGCTCATAGTGAGGCTTTCCATGCACTGCATTGGGAGGAGGAAACTGTGATGGGCTGCCCAAGAAAGTAAGCACACCTGATCAGACAAGATCGCAAAAGACAGTTAAACTCACCAGAGAGGACTGGTTGAGACCGTTTGAGACAGTTTGCCATCTTCCATCAAAATACCGAAACCAACTCTAGTGGGTGTGTGTTGCCTTGAAAATCTACCCAACCGTGGATCCTACATAGCACCCTCACCCATTCACAATCCCACACCTGTGTTGCTACCTGCTGCACCTTACCAAAGGGAGTCTCTCGCAGTAGGAAATAAGTACTTATGGGGTGAGTGGGTCCCTGTCAAGATGTTGTCCCAGATTGTCATGACGATATTGAGAGGCCTTCAACATTAGCTTACAGATAAGTAATCAAAATAAAAAAAGTCAACATCCCATGGAGCAGCGGAGGCGCCCGAGGTTGGCTAACCCCATGCCTGCATCAAAATCATGTTCATCGGACATCATCTGTGAAATTCCACAAATAATGTATGGATACCATTGGTGCAAAGCTAGAGACTTCATTGAATACCATGGGGTCTTTTAAGTGCACGCAGGGAAATCCTGAGGTAGGATAACTGAGGTGGAGCAGCAATGTGTCCAAACTGAAAACACAGTTGAACAGTTTTAGGAATAAATAGCCAAACACAAAATGGAACTAAAGCAGGTCATCCTGAAGATTGAAATCTTGAGGTCACTCAAGACCCAACAATATATGTGTCCAGAGGATTCCAGAAGCAGCAGTCAGAAAACTGCATTCAGCTGAAGGAACTTCTTCAGAAAGACAACTTTATAGGTGGCTAAAATCATCATTGTCTTCTAGAAGTTAAAAAAAGAACAAAACCTTAGCGATTCTCGAGAATAGAATATTATAGTCCACCAAGTAAAAAGACACCAAGAGTTCCAACATAATCAGCAAAGTTGGATATCGTTCATCGGCAGCAGCATGATATAGCCCCAAACAGTGAGCCGGGCTATCTCTTTGTCATGCTTGAGCCAAAAGCCGGATTGTAATGTTTGAAGCATGGCCATAGCATGTACAAACTGTTGGAGTTGTGAGGTCACTACTTGCTCGAGGACTGGAAGTGGGTGATATTAAACAGATGGTCGTTCCTGCTGGTGTGGGCGGTGATTGGCTTCTGCTTATGGAGAGGGAGAGGGAATCAGTAGCCGCTTAGAGGAAAAGGCGATAGGAGTTCCAGAAAGAAACCCCTCTTAACCTTTCAAGCACTGATGCAACTTAATAATAAGAAATATTAATAAAGAAAGGGTAACTTGATCCTGTGATGTGAGCTGTAGTTAATCCTGGGGAGCAACACCCCTGGAAGGAGATGGTAGCTAGGGATGCTGGTTTAATGAAGCGTGCCGTATTGCATTGCTTTCCCCACGGAGGCCCATGGCAGACATGTGAGTCCCAATTCTCACACACTCTGAGGCCTCATAGTTCAAGTGACGTGTTGGAGAGACTACTGCCTATTAATGCAGGAGACAGAGGTAATTGCACTGTTTAACAAATAGAAACACCCCAGAACTCGTTTGGGTGGGTGCATGGCATTAGGCTCAATGTGTCTCTATTTTTGGAACCCATGTGCTTGAGAGGCCCTCTTGGAGATTCCTCCTTTCTACAAATCTTCATACTCGCTCTACCCATTCACTTTGAGGACTTGGCAGGCAGCCTAGAGTTCTCCTATCAAAAATGGAGCAATCCATCTCCCCCATTTTTCATTTGCCATTTAGCTGTTTCTGCGAAATTGCAGTCCATTGAAATGGAGAAATGCCGTCCAGAGAAAAGAACTGTGGTGGTTGGGAGGGTGCTTTCTTGTATCAAGCAACCAATTCTTTGATCTTCTTAATTACTTGGTGGGATACCATCTCTCAGGTGATATTTTCCAGAGACATGGGTTTTTCACGGGCTGGTGGAGTCAAGAGACGTCAGTACTATGCTCTTTGATTTTAAAGCAGTGTCAGAAGAAACCATGCTTGCTTTGCTAAGCGCCCTTAAACCGACAAATGATGTATTTTGTGACCTACCTGCATGCACTGCAACATGTCTGACAGTGGATATTGCTCCATTTACGACCGGTTTTGTCAATAAGTCATTGGTTCAAGGATCAGTTCCGTTGGACCTGAAAAAACAGATAATCTCACCTTTGCTGAAAAAACCTACTTTGGACGCTGATACTTTGCAAAGTTAACACTCAGTTGCAGGTCGACCATGGCCTGGTGAAATCTTACAGAAAATTGTGACAAGTCTTATTGCAGGATTATGTAGAAAATCAATCCTTTTGGATCCCGTTCAATCTAGTTTGTGCTCACAATTTGGGACTGAAACCGTGCTGGCAGCAGCTTGGGATGGACCAAGGCTAGTTGCAGACCAAGGCGAACTTTCACTACTTGTAATCCTCGACCTGTCCGCAGAGTTTGATACGGTAGATCATCGTACCCTTACCTAACGTCTGAGGGAAGTAGGACACGTATCAGGAAGTGAAATGAAGTTGTTCACCTCTTTTCTATCAGATTGCCAGCAGCGGGCAAAGTTGGGAGGTTATTTATCAGATTCTCTTCTGCAGGATTGCAGAGTCCCACAGGGGTCTTCTAATGGACATACTGTGGAAGCATATGGTGTGTTTCCAGTCACATGCAGATGACAAACAAGTGTTCATTAGATTGGATCATGTAGAGGAGTCAGTTAGGAGATAAGGCTTTATCTAGATAAAATTACCAGTTGGATGTCCACTAACAAGATGGATGTATTGGATGTAATCCAAACAAGATGGAGGTTGCCATATTTGGACCAAAACAGTTGCTTTTTAGGAAAAGATGTCCCCCACATCCATTCCTTTTGGGCAATGAATTGAAGTATGCATCTAGGAAAATAAATATTGGTTGCATATTGCAGAATATTCTCAGCTGTGAAGGCCAAATTGAAGTCAAAGTGCAGACGGTTTTCTATTCTTTGCGCCTATTACTGCATGCTCTTCCTTTTTTTTCCTGAGAAAGATCAAGTGGCAATGGTGGGAGCTTTGGTAAATTCACAGCTGGATTATTGTAATAGCCTCCTAGCCAGTGTTCCGGCCAAACAAATTCAGTGACTTCAGAAGGCGCAGAATGCCAGTGTTAGAATAGTGTTAGGAGTGAGAAAGTCTGCACCTATGTCAGGGCTGCGGTGCTACCTGCATTGACTAGCAGTGGAAGGTAGGATCAAATTCAAGATCCTGCGTATGATATTCCAAGGCCTGAACAACTTGGCACCTGCATTTCTGACAGAGAAGTTGAATTTCTATCAACCAAACACGGGCACTTCGATCAAAGGACAAACTCTTTTGCCTATTCCCTTATCCTCCTGTGTATATAGAGCTTTATGCTTACATTGATATCTGTCACCCAGAGTTCGCCAAGGTCTTCTCAAGTCTCCAATTTGTCGGACATAACTAGTCCTTCTAGGTGTTTCTCTATTCGTTTTCCATCCACAGATACACTGTTGTAGGTTGAGCTTTGGACTGAAAGAGATGGCTGGATCACCAGAAGATAGGTGGCTGGCCATCGAGTTTGGGCTGTTCAGCTTCCCAGTCTAAGAGCAGATTGACTTTCCCTTTTCTTTGTTGCGGGAATGTTGGGCCTGGGAACACTAGATCTTCACCAAAGTCAATTCTTGACAAGAATTGGTCTTTTTCTTCCGACTATGACCTAGCCAGCCAAGTAATTTTAATGTTAGTAATAAACCCAGGTTGATATTCTCCGACATACTTGTGATGGTCTCCATACCCCTACAACCGATCCTTTCCAAGAGAGGAGAAAACATCTATGGGGCCCTGATCCAGTAGGTTGGGTCATTCACCTATTCCCGTACCATAAGATTGTACTGCACCTACAAATTAATCAAAGAGTTGAAATCATCAAATCTTTGTAATGGCCTGCCTTGACTCCTTCAGAACACACAAAACCAGTATTAATGAGAGTTCATTGGCAGTGGAGATCATAATTAAATTAAGACCCTCTGCTCCAAGCAGAAAGTGTTTTGAAAGCAGGGTGAAGGGCACCTGCAGAAGCTGGGCCACAGTATGAATTAGAAGGACACATTTGACGAGAAAAGATTAGGACAGTCTTATAAGCATTTTTAATGCAGCTAAATCATGGGGAAGGTATGTCAGATGACAAGGCCCCAGGCCTTGACATTCCCTCAATCCAATCCTTGAAAGTGCAAACACATTGTAGCAAGGTCATCAGAAAACTGTTAAAAACTGAGTTGTTTTAAAAAGCTTAGTACTAGATTCTAGGAGATTGCAACCCAACAACACCTCTTCTTCATCCAAAGGTGTTTGTGGACTGTTTCTTCAACACACAGTCTCACTCATCCACATGTATTGATCTTCCCAATGTATAAGTGTAACTTGTGCAAAGAAATCTGGAGTGGTCGCAAGGTATTCGGTGCCAGAGATGGACTGTGTTGAAGACAGAGGACAGATCAAGGAGGATGAGAACAGAGGGAGAGTTGGAGTCGAGGTATGTGAGCAGGTCTTCACGGGTGTTCAGATAAGCAGTTTCCGTGCCTTTGGCTGTCCGAAGCCAGATTGGTGGTCGTGAAGACAACCAACAGATTCAGTGTAATGGATTAGTTGAGAGATGGGAAACTTCTCCAAAGGTTTGCCCAAGAAGGGGTTAGTGGAGGGTAGTTTGCAGGGCAGGAAGGGACTACAGACATCATTATTAGATGGGGATGCACAAGGGAATGCTTAAGAGATAATGGGAAGGACCCAGTGGCAAAAGAGTGATTGCAGAACTCAGCCATGTATGGCTCTACTAAGGCTTTCACTAGGCCTAACAGCATTAAAGAAGGATGGTCCATTGGTGAATTGCATATTATGGTATCTAACAACAAAGTTGCAATATGAAATTGATGTACATAAACAGATAACTATACAATAAATAGAGGTTACCCAATAACTCCAATTCAGCAGCAAAATGTCCCGTTTTCTGCACAAAATGTCTACCATGTCTTGGGCCTTTTGAAAATTCTATCTCAGCCACAACTTCAAGATTTAAGACGTAAGATCCTGGAGCAGAATAGTTGTAGCCGATCGAAGGGTCTTCAGTTATCAGCTGGAACCTGTAAGTGACATATGGAGAGAATGACAGTCTGAACAGCAAACCATATGAAGGTGGGATACACTTGTCAGTGCAGGAGAATCAGCACTCCTTATGATCGATTATTCATTCATGATTAACTTTATTTTGCAATTATATCATATTCTATGTACATCATTTGAAACTATGCATTGGCTACTGTCACAATTCTGTCAAAGGGCTACACCTTCTTTTCAAAACCTATCACAAATGTGTCCATTTTTAATGTTGAACACCAAGGGAAAATAGTTGGGGGGTGGGTTTATTGTTCTCTTGGATGCACAAAAAGCAGCGGCATACCGGGAGGATAGCTCTGCTGCAACGTATTCGCCTTGGAAGCAAGACAAAATGAAGCAACACAGGTTCGATCCCCGGGTCGCTGCTTAGACACCTCTGGGTATTTAAGCGCATTATAAATACGCAACTAAGACAAAAAATAATTATGCAACTGAAAAACAAACAATTCCTGTAACAGTGCCTCCATGCCCATGGGCTGTGTGAGCGCTTTAAAAATGCAAATAAATAAATAAATAATACCAGTTTTGTTTTTTGTGTAGCAACTACTTTGACTGCATCAGCTGCCTCCCTTTTCACTGTTGAAGCAACCAGGGAGTTGGCCAACATGTTCAAAGGAGGACAGCTGCTTCTACAGCACTTCCCATCAGAAGCTCTGGATCTTAATTCCCCCTTGGAAAGGATTGTCAACTGCCATGATTGCCATTGACTGCACAATTACTTGCCCTCTTGCCAAGGATTTTCGTTAAATGCCTGGGAACCTACCTCGTTATAAAGGTAACCATCAGCTGTCTTATTCCTGGAGCTACTGGATCTATCACCGAACAATTACCAAGGATTGCTATCAACCAGCAGGGTACTTGCTTTAATGGAAAATATGGGCATCACATATTCAGGATCTTGCCCCATCAACAATGATTCGAATACATTACCCAGTCATACCTACTTGAGTACTGCCATACACTGCTCATATTCATGCCTCATTGCTATGGGTTGCCATCTGTTAAGATGGGCCCAATTTGATGCACCAGCATAAAAAAACAACACTCAATAATGGAGTACTCCAAGTGCACAGTAAAACTCAGCTTTATTCAAAATACACAACGGCCGAGATAGCATGAGCGTAGTAGCTCTCAATGTTACAAAGAGTGTGAGCAGATTGTATACTAGAAATATGTCAGCAAGGACATTATAATACACTATCAGTTATAAAACGTATAAGTGGTTATAATTGGTTAACATATTAAGATACATATGGATTACATAGGTGTTGATTTACTCATTAGGTTAGATATATCTAATGGCTCCTCTTGAGCCCAGCCCCTCACAGATAGTGGTTTCAATATATAACTAAACTGGCCACTAATTGGCTGCCATTATTAATCATAGGCGGTGTGGTGAGAGGAATTTCCATTAGTTGGCACATTACCTTCGACACTTTGATGGGACATCAAAATATGGGAGGGACATAGTGTAGGGGGAGAGAGAAGTCCATAGTCTGCACTAATTACAATTAAAAGTACTCCTCATCATTCCCAGGTCATGTGGCCAATCTATTCCTTTGTATTTGCTCTTGTATATCATCTTGTGTCTGCATGCATGCTAGGGAGTTCAACAGGTGTGTTACCTGTACTTGGTTTATAGTGAATAGCGAGTGTTCTTCATGTCTTGATCAAGTGTTAGGAGACCATGTTGGAGAATGAATGTCTTCCTATTTACTGGGATTATAGCTAATTCCAACGTGTATGGTGTACTCTTTTTGGCCACTAAGGACACACTTCATCTATCTGCGACAAAGTACTTCGGTATACTGATCTCATGCACCTGGACATCAATAGCTATTTGGGCTCTTATTGTCCTTTAATTAGCTTTGGAGTCTATTGCTTCTTGTCCTGGGAATGTTTCTCTCATCTCTTGTTCTGCATCTCCATTACTCCCTTTCGTGCATCGGACCTTAGCGCTCGCAATGAACCACTGTCTGGGCAGCTCCAAAGCTTCTCAAATAAATGTGTTCTTATGAATTCAGCATCTTGGATGAGGCTTAGCTAACTTCTAGGCCTGCTGCGGCCTTCAGCATCTGTGCTAGAAAAATGGCTGTACTTCTGCGCTTTTTGCATACATTTTTGTGATCTATATTTGATTTTGCTTGTGTTACATTCACTCTGTGCATCTGACACAAGTTGGTTTCCCTGCCCGTGTATTCTGCATTTAATCTGCCTATGATTCCATCTGCCCTATCAGGGTAGTGAGTTCCTCCCTTGGTATCCTGGAATCCGCCTCCCTTCCATGTTATATATACAAAGCACTCTACTTGGGCTTTCTAATATTTAACTATAATCCCTACTACTGTCGCACAACCTACCTAACTCTTTATGGCAGAGGCGTATTCAATGACTTATTCAAAACATTGTTTCTTAGAACCTGCCTTAGTTTGGCTCATCTCTCACCCCTATGTTCATGGGGCAGTAAGACTGCCTCAGCTGGTATCATTTCTCACCTGCACAGTACTGGTGAAGGGTCGGGGAAGGAATTGTTACTTTCATATTTATCTGAGTATGGGCAGTGCATGGTACCTGCATATTCATCTTCCCCATTACATATCCATTGAACATTGCTGTCACAGACACCTCCCTTCCGCTCTCTAATCCCTCACCCACAACAGAGCCCCCCAAAACTATGACCGCAGCGGACAGGGTTAAAGAGGAGCCAGCCTTGGGAGAAGGGTCTGCAGTTGCTGTGCTCTTCGCCTGTGGTCCAGATTTCTAAGGAGCTGGGCTTGGTGCCTTTGTTTGTTTATGTCAGCCTGATACACAAAATGGTCCATATTGAGAATCCCTGACTGGTTCTGAAATGATGAAATAAACATCTGGGAAGAGCATTGAATACTAATGGCAGTTCTTCCAAATTGATGAATGTGCTTTTTCGTGATTGGACCAGGCACCATGATGCTTCTGAAAGTCCAGAGGCACTCACGTGTGAGCCTTACATCCGATTGTTCTAACCCCAGAGAGGTAGAAGTGAAAACTATTCCTCATCCTCATTCTTTCCCACCTGCTCGATGGCAATACCTTCCTCTCAGGTGCCCCACTTGGACCATGGCCCCTGCTGAAACCTATCCAACATGTAAGGCAAAAAGAAATTCGACTACATCATGTTCATCCTCAAAGGGCTGCTCTGTCTTCCCTTCCAGGCCTACTTCATTTCAACATAGCCTGGATCCCTTACAAGATAGTGACAAGCAAAGGATCTAAGCTTCTTAGTCATCCATCATCTCAGAGGCAGGCATAACACATGAAGCTTTGACATCAAGAAGCTAGTATGTGAGAAATGCAGTAACGTAAAAAACCAGAAAGGATGTGTTGTAGCGCTCCAATGTGTTGGGAACAATATACAGGGGGAACATTAGATGAGCTCCCCCCTTCATCCATTTTAGGAAGGAAACAATGGCTCTACTATTTAAAGAACATCTAGGTAGCCATTGATTTTTGGATCCCCACAATAAATGCTCTAATGGCTGCAACTATGCCATCATGCATAGCTCTATACGACAGACTCCCTTTCTATTGCCGATTGCCCATTACTTCCCAGCGATGTTTGTGCCATACCCAAGACCAACATTCATAGATGCTTAAAACTATGCTTAATTTGCTAACCACCACTGAAGATTGTATTGGTTTCCCCGCTAATTATTGTGGTGCTTGTGCCACAAAGATGAAAAAACCATTGTTACAGAAGAGAGAGAGGGAAGAGTGGGAGAGGGAAGGGGTTTTGAACTGAAAATATCTGGTTGGCACAACAACCGGCAACACCAAATCATTAACGTTTCTTTTTCCAAACTTCTCCATTGTACTATCCAATGAGGAGCTCCCTAACAATATTTGCTCCAATTAGCAGCTTTGTAAGAAGCAAGTCGGGTGTTCTAAAGAGATTCTAGCCTCATTCTTTTCTTTATACTGGAAGCATTGCTGCAGCATGGAAGAAAGGCACTAACTCCATGTTAAATAGGGCCTCCTCAGAGCACAATTTCAGAGAGTTTGTTGTATATTCTTCCAAGGGATATGCGTCCAAGGTATAACACACATCAATGTCTCAGCAGCTCGCAGCTTAAATAAACAATATGCAATCCTTTACTCGGACATACAACGATGAATGCGCTGCTGCGCTGTTTCACACGGGTGCTGAATGACAATGTTCATTAATTACAATGGTGTACAACCTGAAATACTTTCATGCTTTCCAAATGATAGACTTTCATGCCTTCTTAAGTATATTTACACACAGACACCTACATTTCAGGGACCCACAGAGCCATTTGAATCAATTAAACCCAGTGGACGCTTTTGGTGACCGTCCAGCTACTCTTCAGAAATTTAAAGTCACAAGCATCAGGTAAATCATATTTATTTATTTAAAAAAAGAGTATGAATGTGACTGAAAGAGAGTAGTATAGTAATACAGTTCTATATTTTTCAGGTGATAGACTGGTAAACTAATCATCTCATGCAAGCTTGTGTGCCCACTACTTCATATTGGTTAATAAATTGGAAATTGAAAAGCCACATTATATGTTTGAAGAAATCAGCAATTTATCACTGGAAGAAGAGGGTTATTCTCTCGAAATGCGTTGAGCTCTGAATCTAAATTTTTGACTCATTGTTGTGTACTTTGTATGAAGTTCTGTGTACTTTGTATTAAGTTCTAAATATATGGTATCTGGAAATAACTATGAAGAATTCTGTATGATTATAAATACAAAATACTTATTTTCTGAAATCCTTTTGAGAATCTTTATTTTTGCAATGAATGGAGTATTGAAAAATTTGAAAAATTAAAAACATTGAAGTATTGACATTTGAAAAATGATTATATGGCACTGCATCATTATACTTTACTAAGCTAGACAACATGGACATCTAAATATCAATGAAACATAGTCAAACTGAATACATGAAAATCCAATATAACGTTGACTGGATTTTCCAGTACATATAGGTGTGCAGGGGATGGGAGTTCTCATGTACCATGAGTTCTCCAATTCTTGCATAATTATATTGACTTTTGATACCAGAGTCATCTCTCTCTCCCCCGCACCCTTAACCTTGGCTAAATTTTAGTGAGCCTTAGGAGCTCCAAAGGAATTAACAGCAAACACAAACTTGGATTTAACCACGGTGTGCTTTATCTCATTGGCGATTTAGTTCATTAATTACAATGGCACAGACAAAGCGAAATTCTCCACAGAAGTAAATGTAAGATCTGACCTTTATTTTAATACACTTGACTAGAAATTCCAATATTGTCTTTAGTGCCGGAAATGCATCATTCCCACTGTGACTCTCCTGTTGTCCCACAAAGACGATCCAAACCTGCATTTCTTGCCAAATGTTATTTTCAAGGTTCCCAGTGGCCTAATAAGGCCTACATTATAGAGAAAAACATAACCAGGACCTCCCTGCAAGAAATCAACTATGAAAGGCAGTTTAGAATGTTGGTGGCAATTCCAGTGCTAATTCTTAGCCAAGCAATAGCCAGGTGCTCCTCCGCCATCTTGGTTTGGGATTACCTCCTGCTAATTAAAAAACTGATTAACGTTTTTTTTTCTTGCGTTTTTATCAATTTTAAACACAGCAGGGAAAATACAAGGACTGCATCTTTGCAATCATTAATACATACCACAAGAACTTCTATTGTGTTTAACCCCCCTTCACTCCCACTTCTATTGTGTTTAACCCCCCTTCACTCCCACTGAGTTTGAATTCTGAGACTCCAACTTGAATACCCTCCACCTGAAGGGTCCTCCACAGCCTCTCTGCCAGTGGCGCCATAGACCGCGCAAACAGCAGGGGTGAGAAAGGGTACCCCTGCCTAGTTCCCCTGTGTAGCCCAAATGCTATTGAGCACCTGCCATTCACCACCAGCGGCACTATCCGGTTCGAATACAGAGCCCAAATCCATTAAGGACATTCATCCAAGCCCATATTTCCCCATGACTGCATACAAGAAGGCCTTCTCTGCATCCAAAGCTAGGAGTGTTGGATTGCCCTCTTTTCCACGAGCCATGTCCATCAAATGCAGAGACTTTCTCAAAGTATCCGCTCCCTGTCTGCCCCTAATAAAACCCACCTGGTCAGTATGAACCAGGCATGGAATCAGATTCTCCAGTCTAGAGGCCAGTACCCTCGTAAAAAAAATGTGCATCCACATTGAGGAGAGATATAGGTCGATAGGATACGCATAACTGTGGGTTCCTCCACTCTTCGGGTATCACTGATATCAGGGCCTAAGCCCTCCTCCATTCGAGAATATGGTTAAACAATTCCACCAAGTGTGGGACCAATAGTCCTGCAAACAATTTGTAGAACCCAATGGTATACCAGTCATCTCCGTTTTGGGGCTTTACCTGCTTGCATCCTCTGAATTGCAAGAAGGACCTCCTCTTGAGTAAATGGTGTATCTGTCTCAGCTACTTCATTTTTAAGCACGGGGAACGTTATCCCATTCAGATACAATTCCAGCTGCACTTCCTCCACCTGCTTCTCAACACATAAAACCCTTTGTAAAACACAGCAAAGTGCTCTACTATCTCCTCTGGCATTGTATCAACCTGTCCACCCATTCCCTCGATATCTCTGCCCACTGCCCTTGCCACCAGGAGCACAAATCAGGGAACTTTTCAGTAATATCACTGTATGACCTCTGCGACCAGTATTTAGATTGCAATTCTAAAGATGTTGCACTGGTGTGTCAAAAGAACGCAGACAAAGAGTTCCCCTACTCCGTTTGCCTAAATCGAAAAATGTGTTTGCCACCAGGAGCCCATCCGCTTTACCACCCCTTTTGTAATACTTCTGGCGTAAAAACTGTATTTGTCTCATCAAATTTCCCATTAGAAGCGATTTCAAATCCCCCCGCTTTCCTCTAACCTCCCTGATTAGCCCTTGTCTACCTTCCTCACCGGATAGTATTCTCCGCTCCAAGGATCTTATCTATCCCCTTAGTCTGATCTACAACAGGGTTCTCTCCCTTTTCTTATTCGGGCCTTTCCTGATCAGTAACCTAAACCATGTTATCTTCTCAGCCTCCCACACCATAATCCACCTCCCCGGTATCGTTAATGTAAAAATATTCTGTGATTGCCTCTCTCATCTCCCCCCAAACCTCTCATCTTTCCACAGCGATTCATTGCATCTCCATAGTGAATCCCTAGCATTCAAACCACTGAAAGTTAACTCCAAATGGACAATGTTATGGCCCGATCAACTGATGGGCACTATTTCACATGATTCCACTCTCAAATAAGCTCCCTATATCCGCACATACAGTCAATGCTTGTATATGTACCATCAGTCAGTTTGACTTGATTTCTGTCAGCATACCATAAAAGTAGTAGAAGATAGAAGTCACAATCACAAACAATCAATTTCATAATACATTATCAAAACAATTTACAGTATACATTTTACGGAGTCGCAACATATAAAAATAGCAGAGATTAAATACAATCATACAAATGTATATAGTTCATTTCAAATCTCTAGGATGCAGGTTTAGAAAGTGCATATTATTACTAAAAATGATATGTCCAGTAGCAATGTGATTCTTGTAAAATAGTAAACTCTTAGTTACAAAGGAACAGCTTTGACAAAGTGACACCCAATTCTCGCCCCCATTGTTGTGAAAATGACAGCGTTAGGTAATACAACGTAGTCTTGCCCCATGCACCTGCCAGATAGTTTACGACGGAGTGCCCTGCCAGATCATCTTTTGAGTTGACACAAAGTGCTAGAGCATCATTTACAGTTCTGATTGCTCCGCGCCTAAATAACGGCTTGAGATATTATTTCCTAATGACATGATGGGAAGGGCAGAATAGAAGAAAATGCATTACATACTCAATTTCCGTTTCACATGGAGGGATTTTTTTGGGAAAAGCACAGTTCCATTTGTGTAGTAATTCAGCCAAAGGTAATGCGCCAAACCAGAGCTTAAGGTATAGAGCCCTGGAGGATTTTGGGGAAACAGCAACCAACTGACTTTCATATACAAGGCTCTGCTTCAGATCCCAATATGTCCTTTCACTCTAATTGCTTGCAATATCGACAAGAAGTCAGTCGGCTTGCTTCGTTATGCAGGAGGACTTCTTTGATCAGTGTTTTTGAGCTAAGGCTAATAAGCTGAGGTTCTGACCAGCACTCACAGTGCCCGAACAAATTGAAAGCATCCTTTAGATATTTCATCCAGGGTAAGGATCGTCCTGCGATAAAATGCATTCCAGGGCCGGTCTATGTGCAGTAAGTCCAGGAGAGGACCATGCCCTGACCTAGTAGAGTAAGGGTTGGGACTTACATACCGGCCCGATTCGCCAGACATCAACCTCTTGGAAAACGGGAACAGTAGGTGTGCTTCTGGAGAGACCCAACAGATTATTTAATACATTTGTTTTCATTTGTGATTAGTTAGTCACAACTCTGTCCCGAAGGGCGCTGCTTGTATAGTCTGAGAAGATTAAGCTTCCACGGATACTTTCACCACCCTATTGCCATAATCCTGGGCAATCTGGGCAATGGCTCCACAAAAGTGATAGGGTGTGATAGCTGCCTTGGAAACTCATGAAGCCTAATTCATTAGATTGGATATTATGCCATAAATAAACAGGCAAACAAGTTTGGGAGCCTAAACACATCCTTGGCGTACATTCATTTTGGTTGAAATTCTCTTAGTGACTCTCCCGTCAGCACTCCATCTTGTCCCAGTCTCGTTTCCTGTGTATACACTTTGATTGCACTAAAAAGGGCTGAATGGATTCTCATATTTCTTAGGGTATTCCATAACCTCACCTTCAGTACTTTGTCAAAGTCTGTTTTTAAGTCAACAAATGTGACAAATAGTCTCATTTTTCTAAGGATTAAATATTTATAACATAATAGACCCAACCATAGGCATTGGTTGATGGTACTGATATTTGCCCGGAAGCCTGCCTGCAGATGGTGTAGGATATTGTTTTCTTCCATCCAGGCCTCCAGATGGACCAACAGTGCCTATTGAATACACCCCCACCCCCGCATCAAGCAGTGATATTCCTAGAGTCCTCTCTACCAACCTTTTTGTACAACGTGACAATTTCAGCCGGGTCCATGTCTGGGGAATGGGGTTTGCTGACAGAGCCGTGTTGAAAAGATTGGTGAGATACGGGGCCCATGTCAAGGGTTATGATTTATAGAAATCTGCTGGTACCTTATCTCGGCCACATACTGTTTTGGCTTTTTGACTGTTGCGAGCAGTGATAACTTCGCCTCATGTTAGGCTAAGGGGGGCAGGATCTTATTCACTATTGACTATAACAGGGGGCTTGTATCCGTAAAGTCTCTAACTTCCGCAATCAGTGATAAAAAGTGTGAATACCAGACTGATTCGGAATGTTACACTTGATTTGTTTTTGGCCTTCAGTCCATCCTGTACCTATAACACTGCAGAATCTTTTTGAGTGTTTTTCTGCAACAGCATTTAGGAGGGCATTCCATGTGTCTCCACAGTGATCCTGCTTTTTTCCCTTTTAGCAGACTATAAAGGGGACAGGCTGTTGATACTATCTCCTTCCCCCTGAGGCAAACATTTTGCATACTTTTGATCAAATTCTCCTTTTCCCTCCTACAATCTTGATCGAAGAAGTGATTTGTTTTTATTACATTCCTATGATTCTGTCTGGCATTGGCTGTGAACAGTGGCCTTACTTCATCTGAAAGCATTGAGTGTAACTTTATTGTATGTAATGGCGACCCGCCATCATCTTGTACAACACTAGTTCAAGTCTCTTGAAGGGAAATCATGTTATGCTCTCTTACAAAATCTAACCACTGACTTTCCATCATATTCCTGACCAGCACTGCAATGTTCCAAGATAGAATTTGCCCCACTGACTCCTCTGTGTCAGCTGAATCATCACCATGAGTAGTCATGGGTCGGTCATGGTGCATCTGGAATCATGCCACAGACCCTCTCTCCCCCGATTTAATTGTGGAAGCCCACTCCCATTTACCTAATTTCCCATTGGTACCATTGCCCTTGTTGCAAAGATAATTGGGGCGGGGTTGGGGCGAGCATTGAACTGCTGGGGTCCCACTATTTAACTGCCTTGCTCCACAGGGCATTAAATTAGTATTCAGCCTTTATCTGAAGAACTGCTGGGCTAAGTACAATCTGAGACCCCAGTGGCGGATATGCCCTCAGCTCTATTGATAGCAGTCCCTGAACAAGCTCCTCCCTAGTCAGGAACAACTATATGTAATCCTGTAAACTATTGGACATTTATATTTGGATACATTTAACAATGTCATCTCATATGATGGAAAGGTAAACTGCGTTGTGACAGATACAGTGGAGTCTCTTATTAATTTGAGCTTCCTGGTTCTCAAAAGAGCCCTCTACCAGTCTGGGAGCATTATATCTTACTAAATCACAAAGTGATTTGTGGTCCAATGTTCTGAGAACCCCATTGGTAGGTCGGCCCACTGGGGCGTCTTAACTGTTTAACCACTGGGCCTAGGTGTCCATCTCTTGATACCCTGAGTGGGGGTCGGGGGTGGTGGCTGGGACCCTTCCAGCTAAGGATTGACTATAAGGGCCTGCAGAGATTGCAGTCTCCTCATATTTTTAATGACATCCGTAAAGGGATCAGCCCACCTCATGCTATCTTTTACCTTTGCGGTCTCTCCCTTCTGGGTTTCTTGTTCCTGTCTGCTACATTTGATTCCGTATTTTACCAGGCTGGTGCCGTACTCTACCCTGCGACCTCTATCAGTTCAGTTCACTTGAGTGTGAGGTGATACATGTATTCTTCAGTACTTCTCATGGAGGTCTTCCACCTCTTTGTTCAGGAGACTAATACTGGCCTGTAGCTGATACACTAAGTTACTAAGGTTTCTTAATTCGCCTATAAGGTCAGCGGTGTTAAGTGCTTCAGCGCAATTGCCTCTCCAACGTGTTCTGGTCCTTTTGATTTTTGTTGCTCTCATCTTGCCGGGCATGCCCTTTCTCCTATTTTTATAAACTACTTCCTTTGGCCAACGTTCTGGCCCCAGCCCAGGTTCTGGCTCCTCTGGCCTGACAGCTTCAGTCATGCAACTGCCCGCAGGCTTCTGACCTGATTCCAGATCCTCTAATAATGAGAATATATTTAGAGTTGGTATGGGGGGGTTGAGATTACTATTCGGTCACACGTGGGCATTTCAAAATCAATCAGGAGGTTACTATTTATGCTCCCCACAGGTAGAGATCATTTTTATCCCCCTCTTCATCTACCCTTTTATTTGTCTCATAGACATCTAAAGATTCCTTTAGTAGCCCAACTGGCTTTCCTTTTGTATAGTTAGCACCCCGCCCCCCGGTTCCACCTGACCAACTTTGTGCTTTCCGGAGTGTCGTCTGCACTGCATCTATATCTGCAACAATGTAGTTTGATTTTGTAACTTTCTTTACAGAGGTATTGCCCCCACCCTCGATATCAATTAAGAGGTCCTTTATTTCAGTCATTAAAACAATGACCTCATTAAAACATTTAAAAACAATTCTGAGGGCCTTTCCCCAGGAGCACTTCAGCACTTCCTTTTGGACATTATTAAACAATAATCAATATTCATTGACTAAAGACTAAATGTAGTGACCTGTATCTAATGTTAAAAGTAGACAAAGCTTTATCAAACACAAACAACACATACAATAGACAACAATTTAAAGAGACTTCTTAACTTTAACATTCTATACAATTCTATAAGTCGCTAATACTGCTGCAATAGCAGCTTGTGCCAGGTTAGCAGGTGCAGCAGTAAGTATGGCAACAATGCCTTGATTAGGCACCCAGTTGTGGCAGCAGTTGTAGAACCAGTGCTACCAGTGTTGTAATTGCAACCATGTCAGCGCATTAACAGAGCGCCACAATAGTATGCAATGAGTGCAGGCTGCAAACATGCAGGGTGCAAAGTGCAAGGTGCAAAATGCAAAGTGTAAAGTGCTGTGGTGCAGAGGTGCAAGGGTATGGGTTACGAAGTACACAATGTTATAGGAGGTTATGAGTATGTTATTATGCAAGATGGGGTTAAGATGGGGTACAAAAAACAGTGTGGTATGGTTGTCTGAGGTTGCCTGAAATGATCTGAGATAGTCAATTTAAAAATTCTGTCCATTCAAAGGAGATGCCACACATTAAAAACAATACCCTTTGGTTTTAACTCAGGTTCAACCGAGGTGCTGCAAACTATTAATCAATTAATAGTTGCAAGCACTTATATTTGCACAAACATAGTATGAAAAAAAGTCCAAGAATGTCCACTTCGCTGCACAGCAAAAATGGACAAGCAAATGGCCAAGCAAAACGAACATAGAGTCTGCCGCAATGTTCAATCCAACTCAGCCCAACTCTATCCAGATCGTGCTGCTGGCTTTTTCCATCAGGCCTTGCGTTTCTGTCCAACAGTGCCCTGGGTAAAGCCTTGATGAGGCCTGAGTGGGAGCATATTTAAGGGTTGACCCGCTTAAAAAAGGTGCCCTTCCCCGTGTTGGAGACCACTTCCCCGTGTTGGAGAGGAAAGTAAAAGTGTGGCAGTGAAGATCACTCTGCACCTCGCAGCCAACAGGGGAACCACAAGACTTGAGCAATCAGAAATATAATGTACTGCAGCTGAGTTAATTTTCAATGTCAAGGTTGCTCACCTCGTGGCCCGTTGCTCTTCAAAGCTAATACCAGGACCGAGTGTAGGGTGACTCACAGCACACAGCTTGGAGCCATCGATCAGCCGTCGATCAGCACCCTCGAACTGAGGTTTTCTTTCTTGTGTCAGTTGTCGCTGGATCGACACAAAACGCTTTTTTTTCCTTCTTTACTTCTTTACTCGGAGAGCACACTCGATTCAGCCATCAGAATGCTTTGCGCAATCAGTCACCGTCGGGGAGCAGGGGGAGCAGCGGCAACAGCGAGAACACCCCGCCTCATAGTATGTATGAGGTGGAGAATAAAATGTGAATCCCTTTTCGTCCGAGCCTCCTCTCTGCCCGGGGCCCGCCTATCCAACAGTGGGTCTGCCCACATGCTAAAATCTCCTCCCAAGATCAGGGATCCCTGACATTCACAAATTATTTGGGTCAATGTTACCTCAAAAAAAACATTGGTCCTTGGTTATGGCAATATATTGTTGCAAGCGACTACGTCACACTGTCCCTGGTACAGTATGCCAAATAAGGCCCTTCCTCCACTCTCATTCCACACCAGAATATTTTCCAACTGTAACCGCTTGTGCAGTGAAATCCCAACTTCCCCGTTTTACAACTCTCCTGATGCCCAGAATGCCCACCCATTCAATCCACTGGTAAGCCTCTTTCCTCTCCCTCCACCGTGCTAGGCAGCTATACTCCAGCAACATTAACACGACCAGCCCCACTCTGCGAAAATCCCTGGCAACCAAAGAGCACTTTGCGGGGGAATTTAGGCCTTTCACATTCAGAGTCCCTATGAGCAGCCTGCCTGCCCCCATTTCTACTCCCTACCGCTGCCATCCTATGTCTACCCAATATAACACTCACACACCCACCTGGTTCACTTCTCTCCCTCATTCCCATGTACTGATTGCAGCCTTCTCGGTATTTCGAGGGAACTTCACCACAGCCTCTCTTGGGCCTCTACCGCTGGCCATGCCACCCTGATGTGCTCTTTCAAATTCCACTTCCTTGCAACCTTCATCCAAAAACAGGGTATTAACCAGTGTATTGATCCAATAATTCCAATATGGCGCACCCTTCGCCGCTTGCAAGATAGGGCGTAGTCCACTAGGCCTCTGCTGGACTTCTAAGCGCCTGCACACCCACACTGTTTTTAATCACCACCTGGAGATATTTTTTAATTATTTTTAAAAATCAGTGCATGGCCTCCAAAACTCCTCATGGGCACCATCCGCCTTAGCCCAGGTGTTTCGCAGGTGCTGCAGTAGTGCCAGAGTCCATACTTACACTGTCCCACAGTATACTCCATCTGGATTCACCATACATGTACCACAGGCCAGTGAACTGTGCGGGCAGTGCTAAACAGCCTCACAGACCACTGGTGCTCATCCCTTCATGGCACTCTCCAGGGAGCCGCCAGCCAGTCCTCCAGTCCCGCGGCCACCTCCTGGGTCACGGCGCTCCTGCACTCTTTCCGGCTGTCCGGTCTTGGGATTGCCGTTGCCCGCTACATTTGCAGACTGAGTCATGGGCTCTAATCCTCCTCACCTCTCAGATCCTTTAAGGCACAGTGCCATATTTCACTGATGCTGCTTCCCAGACCTTAATCAAAATGGAGACGACCGCATGTGAGCTATTCCTCAGCACTGGGCAGGACACCTTCACTTCGGTCTGCCCTTCTCACTCCTTACACCTATGGAAGTGGACTGCTAGGATCTCTCCAACATCCCAGTACTTTTCACTCAGAAATCATGTGGTGTGTGCCGTTCATTTTATCATCAAGCATATGTACAGGATGAGTGTGGAGAAATCACATATCCTATGCAGCCATCTTGGTCCGCACCCCCTGGTGGTCTCCCTGATTAAGGCGTTTAACAATAATTATTCCAGGTTTTCTACACAACTCACATACACAGATAGAAATGTCCCAAACTACCACCTCCTGTATCGGAAACAACCCCCACCTTATGAACTCTTCCTGCCTTTTAGACGGATACTCCTTGTGAAACTTTCACGCCACTATAGGAACATGTATGTACCTAGCAGACTCGATGAACTCTCTTCAGGATTGTATCCTTTCAAATCAACCAAATACTGCAGTTTTCCATTTAACTTCCAAGATTCTAAAAGTGCTGTAACATCAAATTCTTCTGAACCGCCTTCAACTATCATTGAGGATGGTGTGTTCTCTAATCTGGTTCCCTCTACAATGGCTTCAATAAATGCACATGAAAAGTCGGATGAACCTTGAAAGTGGGGGGTAGTTTTAACCTGAAAGCCAGGGCATTGATCATTTTCTCAATTTCAAAGGGTCCCACAAATCTAGGACTAAACATATTCCTTCCCTTTAACCTTAGAAATGTGGTGGATAACCAAACCATGTCTCCAACAGCGTAATTTGGTCTCGAACTGCATGTTCTGTCAGCAAATCTTTTGTAACCTACTGTAACGTCTATGAACGTTACGCGACCAAGCTGGATGCATTGGCAAATGCATGCATAGAGGTCGCTATGGTGACATTGGAAACAAGCTTCCCGATTCCAGATGGCCGCTGGCCGTAGTCTTGCGCAAATGTCAGCATGTTCGCGTCATTCACGATGCATCGGATCCATAGCAACAAATACCCAGAAGCTCCGGTAAGCGACGCGTTGCAACTGCCTTCGTGTTGCAGATACTATGTTTGTTTGTTACCTTAGCACATTTTCTTGTGCATGTCCCTGTGTTCTGTCCCTCTCTCTCACTTGGCTATACCCTGGTTCCGCTTCTTTCTTCCACTGGAACTAGCTGTCCTGTTCCTCTCCGTCTCTATTTCTCCCACTGCTACGGCCTCTCATACTGGTACTGTTCCTTTGCTCCGCTTTGGATTCCTGTTCATTCCACTCTGTTTGTATGTAGAATGCCCGTGCTCATTTCCTGCTAGAGTCTTCATCATCTGGGATTGTCAGTCATTCTCTCAACTGTTCGGGACAATTCAGCCACAGGATTCCACTACCATTGGAAATGCAAGACTTAACTGCTGCAGGGTTTTTTCCCTTCGCAAGAAGTGTTTTTCCCTTTTGAGACCCAACTCTCCGGCGGCTCCCGTGCCCCCAGGTTTAACTCTGGGTTGGAATAGTGGCAACCTGGAGTGATAGGCCTTATTTCTACTCCTTTAAAGATGGGAAGACCAAGAAAGAAGATTCCGACTCTAACTCCAAGTCTAAGAAGGTGAGACAAAAACCTGATACCTACACTCGCTTCTTTGTAAAGCAATAGTTGCTTTCTCTAATACCACCTTCCTGGCTTGAATTCTATTATTAACTACTGAATTCAAAGCTTCTCCCCTAACCTCATCCTGCAAAAACCTAGGATGAAACCCTGGTTAGTAAAGAAAGGCGACGTGGATGTTGAGTCTTTCACTGAATTGTTATAAGCAAATTCTGCTAGCCAAATGAAGTCCACGCAACTTCTACACAACTGCAAATAACATTTGAGTTATTTCTCCTAATAACTCCTGATGTGCACGTTCCACCTGTCTGTTTGATTCAGGATGATAGCCAGAGGGCAACCGTACCTACACCCCCAACTCCTTACAAAAGGCTCCCCAAAATGTTGAGACTTGGATTCCCTATCCAAAATTATGTGACTCGGCAACCCATGTAAACAAACCACTCCTTGTAAAAAACCTTGAGCTAATGATCTCGCAGTAACCTCCCCCATCGTAGGAATAAAGTGACCTTCTTTGGTTGACACATCCACTGCTCAAGGAAGATCCACAATAAAATCTATAGAGATAGTATGCTATGGACGAGGAGGGCTAGGAAGAGGTTCAAGGAAGCCTGCCAATGTTGCCCACTGGATTTTTAGACGGGCCACAGACTTCACTGGTCTTACCGAAATTTAAGGTGCCTGCTCTCATGATACTCCCCAAAAATTCTCTCAGAACCAGATATAACATTTTTCAAAAACCTGGATGACTTGCCACCACTGATTCATGACAGTCTTTAAGTACTCTCTTTTGCAATTTCGCTGAGGGTACAAACAACTTGGATCCATAAACAGAAGTCCATCTTTAATATTTCGAACAGGATCTTGATGAGCCCAACTCTTCATTTGTTCTTCCATCATATTTTGTTGAACTTCCTGAAGAAAATGTCCTCTTCCCGGAACATTGCCAGAGAAAAAACAATCTTTTGCAATCAACAGTGAGACACTCATTTCTTTTTCTTTTTCACTTCCTGGAAATTGACGAGAAAAAGCGTTTGATTTCCCATTCAACTTGCCTGGTCTGAAAATCAGCATAAAATCATAGTCAGCAAAGAATAATGACCAACGCAACTATCTCAGGTGAGAGTATTTGGGGCCTTCAGAAAAAGCTGATTTTGGTGTTCCATCAAAACCACCTCAAAAGCAGATTTAATGGTCAACAGCTCTCAATCAGTTATGGTGTAATTTTACTCAGCAGGCGACATCTTCTTAGAGACGTAGGCTACAGGATGCATTGTCCAGTATAACCATGTCTTTGCGACAACACTGCTTCAAGTGCCAGATTGAAAACATTTGCCTCTACAAAAAAAAAGGTTTCGAAGGGTCAGGATGTATCAAAATGATCTTTCAATAATTGAAAAGCTTCCTCCACCTCTGAATTCCACTAAAAGTTCACGCCTTAATTTATGATCCTTGGTGATGGGGGGGATTATCTGTGATAATCCACCAATGAACCTTCTGTAAAGTTTAGCACACCCCATAAAACGTTATATCTCTTTTACCTTATTCAGGGATGGCCTTTCCTTCAGAGCCTGAACCTTTCTGGAGTCCATCTCAAGACCCAGAGGGAAAATAATAAATCCTTAGAATTCCACTATTTCCGTATGGAAATGAATCTTCTCCAATTTACATTAGTTTACTTTACTTTAATACATTTATAAAGCGCAATCCTTGGGCCCATGGGCATCAGGGCTCAGACAGACAAACAAAGAGAAGCACAAACAGAACCAGAAGTAGAATACTTAGCCAGAGCCGGCCAGGGGTGGAAGTTAGATAAACATCCATATTTTCAGCTTTCCTTTGAACAATTCTATTGTAATCTGACATCTAAGATCTAACGGGAGATTGTTCCAGGCTTTGGGAGCTGCGATATAAAAGCTCCTTTTTCTGCCTTCATGGTTCTGCACCTAGAGAGCATCAGGTATTTCTGATTGCTAGATCTAATGGATCTACTGTGGACTTTTTCCGTGATAAGATCCTGCAGATAAGTGGGCATTATGCCCTGTCCACATTTAAAAGTAATTACTAATAAGCGGTAAAGAACACGTGCCTCCACCGGGAGCCAATGCAGTGCTCGTCTGCATCCGGGACGTGGTCTCGCCGGGATAGTCCCATGACCACCCTCACTGCCCCATTTTGGAAAACCTGCAGTCTATTTCCATCTGTTTTGCTAAGCCCGACTAGGAGGCTACATCAATAGCTCTAGCAATCATCTCAGCATTGGCCTGTGTAATGAATGGTCTAAGATGAGCTAAGAGCTTAATATAATAGGCCGCCGCTGATACAAGGCTCCTGAGAAGGGCCTTCATGTTCAGCTGTTGGTCGAAGGTAACACCCAGGGTTTTAACATTCTTTTGGGGAGTTATCTTAACATCTCCCAGTTGAAAATTATCATAGGCAGGGCTGAGCTTAGATAACATGGGCTGAGTACCAACGATCAGCAATTCTGTCTTTGCCCTGTTCAGTGGCAGGTTATTCCACACTATCCAGTTCTCAATGGAGGCATAAACTCTGTTCAGCGTCCGCATAGTCGGTAAACACAACCCCCTCCTGATCCAGAAGGGTGAAAAAAAGGTGCCATGAATATGATAGGTTATTTATAACGCGCTAAATACCCAGAGGTTTCTAAGCACGGACCCGGGGATCGAACCTGTCTTGCTCAGTGTCATCTTGCTTCCAAGGCAAGTACGTTGCGCCTAAGCTATCCTCCCGAGACAATTACATAAGAAGATTATATCAACAGGATGAAATACATGCACCCTGCAGGACACCAAACTTAACAGAGACCAAAGGGGCCGCTGCCTCCTCGTAAAATCTCTGCTCTCTCTGTTGTCCAAGAATGAGGCAATCCAGCGAACCGCTGCTCGGGAGAAATTGGCCACTTCCTCCAACCTGGCGACCAAGATTGAATGGTCCACCAGGTCGAAGGCGGCCGGCAGATCAAATAACATCAACATGAATGAATGACCCTTGTCCACACATTCCAGGAGCCTGGACTTCAGTTCCAATAGTGCGGTCTCCGTTCCATATCCCTGTCTGAATCCTAATTGATGACAGTTAAGGACGGGAAAATTATTCAGGTGTTGTGCAATCTGCCCATACGCAACCCAATCCAGAATTTTCAACATAAGTGGTGTGTTGGTAATGAGCCTATAGATGAGCAGCACATCAAAAATGTCAAACAATTCCCTTAAAGCCTCATTGATAACAAATTGGAATTCCGCAGGAGCAAAAGGCATTGCCAAATATTCAAATAACCCATATTTAGTCTTGAATGCAGTTTTCCACTCATCTCCCTGTCCCACTCTTTCTAAATGATATGCACTGCGCACTGCACATATCTAGTTTTGAGAATGTAGGATCCCCTCGAATCTGAACATCACAGAGATCAAAGGAAGAGGGTACCTGTTCTTAATGGTAATCCCCGGTAATCAATGCAGGTTCTCAAATTGATGGCACAAAAAACAAAGGGCAAGCTGCCGGGGACAGAGAATGTTTTATGGATCCCTGCGATATATTCTTTATTCCTTTGGTTTTTTCATAAGGGCATCTATTCTGCTTCATGGCAAAGAAGTTCCAACCTCCAACTCTATTCTGCAGTCATATGACCGGTGCGGAGGAAGCGCACCAGCCACCTCTTCATCAAACACCTCCCAGAATTCACTGTAACACTAATTCTCCAATGACTGCTCGAATGGAATGCGATGACGCTCCACCTTCTGCCAAACTCTCCACCCTCTCCTCACAGTCAGAAAAATGAACACCTCACAGCAACCCTTACTTCAAAGCAATGTTCATTGCAAAAGTCTGAATTGAACTCCACAGTTCATGTACTCCAATCAAATTTAGGATTATTGTGTGTCAACCACAGCATTTCCAGAATAACTCTCAATTGAGGAGCATCAATTAATTCAAATGCAATTTTCAGCTGGAGCATCAATTAATTCAAATGCAATTTTCAGCTGGTGATTGCTCATAATTAAAGAAATCTAAAGTTACAGTTTCATGAGTTATGGGATCTGACATAGGTACTGAGCCATCAACTGCTCTGACATGTTCCATTTGCTCCTTAAATGAACATAAAGATGAATATGATTTCTTACCTTTGTTTCTTTTTGTTTTCTGCAGTTCTCCATTTTAAAATTGGAAGGACAGAATTCTGTTCTTTGTTATTTTATCCACTTTCCCTTCCCTCTGCGGCGTGTCAAGTTCAACTGTAAGCTTTAGCAAAATCAGTTGTTGACGAGATGCCTAAGTGGATCCACCTGAGCTGATATGGACCCCACAGAGATCACAATAGGATCTCTGGGAGAGATGCTTAGGGAGTTCTGAGAGGAACTTAGAGCAGCATATACAGATAATGTAACCCTAAATCAAAGGGTAGAGGACTTGAGTACTAAGGTAAATGATTTACTTGAGATAGGTAAACCTCAAAATCAGACGTTTAGCCCCAGTGAGGAACTACATGAGTTAGTTTGCGAGGATGAGATGGTGAGGTCAGAAACCGATTTAAAAAAAAAGTGTTTAGGAGTAGTGGGGTTGTACATATGCAAGTTCCTTTAGCTTCAGCAGAGAAATAATCGGGGGATAGTAAAAGGTTTCAGATATTCATGACACAGTGTGAGGTACACTTTTCATGAAGACCAGAGGCTTTCCCCTACTGACGCTGCTAAAGTGACTTTTGGTCTTTCCTATTTGTCTGGGGAGGTAGCAGTATGGTCAGTGCTTCTAGTAGGACAGAATAAGCCAGTGTTAAAGAATTTTGCATTCATTAAAGATGCCCTTTCAGAGATTGTAGATGGCCCCACCACCTGTGAAGCCTTGATAGATCTGGACATGCCTGTTGATTTTTGTTTGAGAGAACTGATGGCAGAGTGTAGGCGAGGTAATATCGAAGTAGGAGGCAATGCTAGGGGGGAGTGATATAGGTTTGAGGTGTTTAATAGGGATTGAAGAGTTAGGGATCCATAGCAGTTAAGAAGGATACACGACCCAGTTACCAAGAAGAAAAAGGAGCGACAAAGTCGGAATAATTTGTGTTTGTACTGTGGTAAGGGGGGGTCATTTCATTTCCTGGGTAATTGCCCAAATACACTTGGAAGGTTTCGATCTTCAGCTACTCCAGCTCAGTAGGTTGCCAACACTCTACAGAAGGCAGTTCCACAAATCACCATCAATGTATCCTTGTTTTTTGAGGGGAGGAGGGGGACCTGTGGTGAATTATTTCAGACTCTGGGGCAAAAGGTAATTTAATTGATTGGGGAGTAGCTAAGAGGTTGGGAATCCCATGTGTGCTTAATCATTAGCCAATTTATTTTCACTCTACAAAAAAAAAACAGAGGAAGTTTAATCACAATGTGTAATTTAAATATAGTGTGTCTTTACTCTCTTTGCCAATTGAAACCTTCTTAGCAAACATTGACCTTTAGATAAAATGTTGATTCCATTGGAAGATGAACTTCCTTGACTTTGCCTTGACCATTTTGTTTAAACATATCCAAAACTATAACTAACTATCCCTAACTACTTCTATTTAAAAAAATAAAGTAGGCTCTTAAAATGTCCCCTTTCGTTTTTCGTTCGGGGGAAGTTCTTAGTCCAGAGATGATTGTCTCCTATAAGATAATTCTGAGAGATACAAATCTCCAAACATCACTTCAGCACGGACCTTCTGTGTCTGCTCAAAGGAGTTCATTGACTTGCAGAGCTGAAATACTATACTCTCACTTCTTTCTCAAGCTCTCTGTGACATTAGATTATTTCAGGTTTCTAAAGAGATTCACGCCGCACTATAATTTTTACATTGGACGCGTTGCTGCAGCACAGACGAAATACACTAACTCAAAGTTAAACAGTGTCTCTTCAGCATGAAATTTCAGAGCATTTTTTTCATACGCTTTCAAGTGATAGGACACATTAATGAACCAGCAGCGCGCAGCTTAAATAAACAAGATGGGCTCCTTTACTCAGACAAACAACGATGAATGTGCTGCAGAGGCTGCCTCACACTGGTTCTGAATAACAATGTTCATTATTTACACTGAAACTGACAAAGCAAAATTCTCCACAGAAGTAAATGTAAGATCTAAACATTCTTTTAATACACTTCACTAGACATTCCAATATTATCTTTAGTGCCCGAAAAAGCTGCGCTCCCACCGTGACTCTCCTGTTGATATGATAGGTTATTTATAACGCGCTTAATACCCAGAGGTTCCTAAGCACGGACCCTGGGATCGAACTTATGGTGCTTCGTGTCGTCTTGCTTGAAAGACGAGCATGTTGCCCCTGAGCTATCCTCCCGAGACATGTTGTTTCACAAAGACGATCCAAACCCGCACTTCCTGCCAAACGTTATTTTCAAGGTTCCTAGTGGCCTGATAAGACCTAAGTTACGAACAAAAACATAAACAGAACCTCCTTGCAAGATGTCAACTATGAAAGGCAGTTCAGAATTATGGCGGCAAATCCCAAGTTAAGTCTTAGCCAATCAATGGCCAGGGGCTCCTCCACCATCTTGGTTTAGGATAACTTCCTGCTGCTGAACAAACTGAATAAGGCTTTTAACAATAATTATTCCAGTTTTCCAACTAAACTCACATACACATATAGAAATGTACCAAACTACCACCTCCTGTATCAGAAACTACCCCCAACCTCATGAACTCTTTCTGCATGCATGCCTGACCTCAGAGTGTGCACATGTTTGAATGCCTGGTCACTGTAAACCCCTTGCACAAAATGCTGGCATTGATAGGCTTTGTCAGCAACTTCATGCATTTGATTTCTACTAATGTTGGGGAGTCACTGTGAAAAGGCACAGAGCATAAAGAAAGCAGCCCCACATATATATGTATAGACTTCCGTGTGTAGGCCCAACAAGACACTGGTAGCCATGCCGCAGTAGGCCATATCACTGAGACGTAACCAAGCCATGAAACATAGATCTTACACTTGAATATAACCACATATCGTCAATAAATATAGTAGCGCTCAACAGTAGTCAGGGAAACATTAAGGGACACTCATAACAATTGCAAATGGCAGTGAACATTTATACTAACCAAATAAATAACACATGTAGCCACCTAGAAAGCATGAAAGCCCTCACCCCCTTAACAGAAGATGTCAGCCAGGCCCTAGAAAACAGGGGCTCACATACCAGGCTGCAACTTCCCACAGCAAGGCAGAATGCTGCACAGTGATTGGTTAAGGCAAGGGGTGGCGAACACATTCCCAGGCCTGAATTGCGGTAGTGAGGTCATGAAAAAGTAACAAAGAAATATCAGCCCACAGAATAAAGAACAAAACACTGCCTACGGACTGGTCAAAACACATCAGCTCAGCTGAGTTCCCAAGCCTGCGTTCAAAGGACATACAACAACTTATGTTCCTAGTCAGTAATCGTATCATAATGAAGGTCACAAGCTGGTAGGAATCAAACAATGACCAAAGACGAGCATGCCTGTCAATACAGAATGATTGAGGAGCAACACTGCCCTGTGTAGGAAAACATTGACCGAAAGAGGTCTAATTGCTAAGGAAGGAACCATACAAAAGACTTTTACACTTAAAGTAGAGTTAATCAGATATTTGTGATTTTCACGAAAACTCATGAACAACCCTCACAGTACATACATAGGATTGGTGAAGAGTATGTTTATAATAATGAAAGTTATTTACCTACATACATATTCATGTCATGGTAAGAACATTAAGTTTGCAAGCCTCTAAGCACCCAGCACATAGGGTCACAGGTAGGACAAATGAAATCATGACAAAGGAAGGGAAAGCAAGTAATGTTTCCAACGAGTAGTTGAACTGGCGTTGAACAGTTCACACTGCTGAGAATGGTAAAACGGTGCCAACAGATTAGGTCTTTGGGAAGGCGATGTCAAAGTTAGAATTATGTTGTCACACTGTCACATCTCGCGCAGATATTGGTTGAAATGTACTCAGTCACTCACTCCACACATACGCCTTCTGGAACAGCCAATCAAATATCAATTCTAGCTTATACAAAATAAAAAGAGTAGCATCCGATCAACACCATGGGAAAGAAGATGATCTCAGTGCTAATTAATTCATAAACTGATGTCTTGCTCCTGTCACAAGGATAAAATAAACCAATAGGGCCTAGGCAGAGTATAGAATCACCAAGAGTGCAAATGACGATGCCCAATCGGTAGCCGGGAATGTGTGAATAACTGGTAACATTTGTTGTCATTTTTCCTCTGTTATTGGCTAAAAAAAAAGCCATTTTCTGTCACCATTTTGAATGTCTTTTTAATAATTTCCCGGCCTACGCTGTGTTGTAATAAACCTTTTTTTTCCTCATTGCGTGAATTTCTTTTGGCTCTTTGGATTGATTTATATTTCTAAACTTGGGACTTGTTTTACAGTGGTATTTCTAGCTTCATGCATGTGATTTAAAGTAACCATTAGTGACAGAGATAGTTTGTGGTAGCAGCTTCATGCATGTGATTTAAAGTAACCATTAGTGACAGAGATAGTTTGTGGTAGCAGCTTCATGCATGTGATTTAAAGTAACCATTAGTGACAGAGATAGTTTGTGGTAGCAGCTTCATGCATGTGATTTAAAGTAACCATTAGTGACAGAGATAGTTTGTGGTAGCAGCTTCATGCATGTGATTTAAAGTAACCATTAGTGACAGAGATAGTTTGTGGTAGCAGCTTCATGCATGTGATTTAAAGTAAGCATTAGTGACAGAGATAGTTTGTGGTAGCAGCTTCATGCATGTGATTTAAAGTAACCATTAGTGACAGAGATAGTTTGTGGTAGCAGCTTCATGCATGTGATTTAAAGTGACTAACGCTGGCAAAGATAGGTTGTGGATGCATCCTCATTTTGTTAAGAAAATACTCAACTAAATATTTTGTGTACTTTGGTGACAAGGCATTAACTGGATTTGTTCATGTGTCACCCTAGAGAACCAACTGTACATTGTTTGGCTTTTCACACCATTTATTTTCCCAAATCATGTTGCAAAACGCACCATTTCAGCACATTATTTTTTAAAAAAAGATCTCAGGTTCAGAAACAACCCCCATCCTCGAACCCTTGAGGTCCCTCTCTATGCCTGGTTGCTCACGCTAATTCCAGGAAATATTTAGGCCCCCTCCACTCAAAATATTCATCACATGTGAATACCAACGAATCATGCAATTTGATGGATATTGTTCATGTTCATGTTTTCTGCCCTCATTTTGAGAAATATTAGGCCTCTACACTGAAAACACATATGAGGATAATAATAATAATTTAGAATATTGGTGCCCCTTCAGGAGCTTTGCACCCCCCTGGTACCAAATGTTGCTTCCTCCACCGAAACAGTGATATGTATTTGCTGTCTCTTGGCCCCTGAAAGCCAGCCTGAAAAGGGTAGAAAATATTATAGGCCTTCATTACGCATCTGGTGGAGCTTTAAAAAAGGGTCAATAACAGAATTACTGCCACTTTTACCGCTCCGCCATATTGCAAGTTTGGCCTTGTAGTGGAGGAGTGGAGAATTTGCAATATCGGTGGAATTACCAATTGTGGTAATTCCGCTGAAATCTGCATGGAGTCCTAATGGCTACCAACACTTGTAATCCGGCAGTAAATCTGCTGGACCAAGTGGTGGTAACAGTAATTCAGTTTGGCGGTATTCCAGCAGATTTACCACCATAATACCAATAAACTCCTAATGTGGGCCTTTGAGTCTTAATATAAAGTTGCAACTGAGGCACAGTGTCCCTTTCAAGGTACTTTGCACGTAAGATAGATTTGATATGGGGTAGATAGTTGAACACATTTATATCAGAATTAGGCCTCTTTCAAATTGGTTTAATAAGGTTCCTTCTTATGGATAATGGGATTACGTCCTAGGATAGAGAGGAATTCATTAAAACCTGAAAATGAGCATCAATTGCTCTAAAAATCAGCTAAGTCATTAAAAGGTTTTGGGGGACATGCATCTAGTAGTGAACCTGAACATTTATTAGTTTCTATCAAAGCAAACACAGTTCATTCCTTAGAGGACAAAGTAGACAGTGGGATCTCTTCATTTATTGCCTGGATTCTAATTGATTACCAGCATCTCTGAAAGGAGGAATGTGCATCACAGGTTTTGCCAGGTATGCAATTTATTGATTACAATAAATAACGGCGGGGCAAGGGATAGGTGTTTGGCGCCTTCCTGGTCCCCGGAGGGACTTCCTGTTACAGTAGCCACGCCCCCCTGGACTCATCTCGCGGCCACTAGCCCCGCAGCGGTAAAGCCCGCGGTGGGAAAGGGCGCAGTGTTTGGCGCCTTCGTGTGCCCCGGTGGGACTTCCTGTTACAGTGGCCACGCCCCCTGGACTCATCTCACGGCCACTAGCCCCGCAGCGGTGAAGCCCACGGTGGGGCAAGGGCGCGGTGTTTGGCGCCGCAGGTGTTCGGCGTCCGCAGAGAGAGGCATTCTCTGTGTAGGCTGTGTAGGCTGTCGGACGGGGCGCCAAGAGAAGTAAGTGCCGGCGAGTGTTATACACCTTATGACTGTTCGTGATTGTTCCCTACAAGGTGTAGAGCCCGAGAAGTTTGTTGGGGCCCACACTCAGCACATCAGCCCAGTTTCCTCAGGCCAGCTGCGGCGGGCCTCCGTTATGTACCTTTTAAAATCCTTGAGGTCCTTTAAGGGCCGTGCTGTACCAAGGAAACCGGCCAGGAAACTAGACAGATTTTTGCAATCCACTCCACCCCCGCCCCTGAACTGTTCCGAGTCCGAGTCTGCCACCAATTCTTCCAAACAAACTCCAGCGCGAAAGCTCCTGGCTGTCAAAAGAAGAAGCCAACAGGGAGTAACAGCCAAAGCAAAGACCCACACCTCTCCGTGCCCTGACATTGACCTGGCCTACCGAGGGCCCATCCACACCGTGGAAGGTATGAAAGCATCCACCCCAGGATCACAATGTGGGGGGGGACCCTGCAGCAATATTGCTAGCCTCCCAGCACTGAGCTGCAATGTCAGCCCCCCAAGTCTGAACCACAAAACCATTGCCTGCCAGGATACTTTGCCCGCCGAAACTGGGAATCTAGATGCCTTGCTTCTGGCTAATGCTCCTGGGACTTGCATAGAGGGGGCTCGTGATGTGTTAGTTCTTCCACCAGCATCCCTGGCACTTGTTTCACCAGTTACCACCGCACTTAGCCCGCCCCTTGCAAGTCCATGCTTGCCCCTTGATCTCCCGTTCATCTTGGGACCTATTCTTGACTGCCCCCCCCTCCTCCAATCACTGTTGCTGCTACTCTGGACCCAATGGACATAGAAACTGTCAGAGCAACCGAAGATAAGCATCCTCCCAGTCCCATCTGCAGCTCCTGGAGTGAGAACCAACCTGCATCGACCTTAGGGTCCAGTTCCTTTCTTAACTTACCACCATTTAGGGCGCTCAAGTCCATCACCCACGGCTGTCATCCCTCCTCTGCTCCAACACCCAAGGAGGTGCATACTGCTGGAAGTTGCCGCTGCGCACAGGTGCTCTCCGAACTAGCTGTCATAAAAAAACTACTTTTGGTACTGATCGATGCCCAGGGGAGGAGTGGAGAGGGGAACGGTGGAGTGGACTCGCTGGGGAAGTCTTCCAGCATGCCTCTTGCTGGTAAGGGACCCAACCCCCCACAGCAACCTCTGAACACTGTATCCTGCGAAGGGACTGTTCATGCACTAATGAGCCTTATTCCGGATGAGCAGTTGACGCACTCTAACAATGATAGAGGACACCCCCCGGGGTGTACCAGGCCAACTCTGCTGGTGGAGGGTCCTCCTAGCTCCTTGATAACAAATCCCCTTGGGGAGGGAGGGACAGGAGCACATGGAAACTGTTCAAGGGTGCGCAGCCCCAAGAGTCATGTATATGGGGGGCAAAGAACTGCTACTGTTTTTCTGCATGGGGTACCTAAACTGCTTTTGGGCAGGTGAGAACCAAGGGATGCCCTCTCTAACAAATGTCTCCACTGGCTTCGTACAGCTGGGAATTGCCCCTTTGTGGTCAGGGAAGCTATGGTGGGGTGTGTTAGATTGGCTGGCGAGGGTATAAACTCTTCCGACTCTGTTAAACTGGTTTTTAGGAATGAACAAATGGCCAGGGAAGTTTTGAGAAGCTCTGAGGGTTATGTGCGGGCCCCAAATAGTGGGATTGCAATCAGCTCGCGCCCCTATCCGGGAGCAGTTGCTCCACCTGGAGCTATCACCCATAGTAATGTCCTGTCTGGAGCAAACTGTACATCTCTGGGAAAAATGCCCGCAGGGGGATGTGAGCGAGTGCCAAGCGTGGGCAATTAGTCTTGTGGCTCTCTGGAGTAGTAAAGGGTCAATATGGGATGTAATGGGGGCCTATGGTTGACCCTTTTCTCCCTCCTAGAACCTCTGATTTATTACATTTGGATATGGAGCACAGACAGTAATTCTTTTTATGTGTTGTGATTTTGTATTTCTTGTGTTTGATGGATTTTTTTTAAAATCAGAATAAACTTGTTTGACTTGATTACATAAACAAACGTTCTCTGTATTGTTCTGCAGAGCTGATATGGTCATTATAATACTGTTATTTTCCTAGCTTTATCTCTTTCTTGTATTGTGACGTAGGTGCCAATAGAATAATGTTCTCTTATAGTTTGTGTGCTGTTCTCTAGCACCTTTCTAATCAAGACTTTTTCAATGTTGCCGCTTTAAGGGCAGTGGAAAACCACTTGGCATCCACCCCTTTTGCCAGATGGAGCACATGCTTTGCCCGTGGCAAGTGTGTCAAAGCATTTCGTCAGATAGATGATACATTGGACTAAGGTATCTCAGTGGGTTGCTTTCCAATCAGAAGGTAATGGATGTACACTTAGGTAGTTACCAATCTGACCTGGAGAGTTATTTTTCAAGAGTGTGTATTTCAAACTGGTTGAAAAGAGGAAAAATGGCCGCTTTAACTTAAAGTATCCAGTTAAAATGGGACAGCAAAATGGTCAGACTAGGTAAGTGCGAGAGGATTGGAAGGAGACAGCAGTTGATCTCGTGAATAAATAACACCAAGGTGAAATAAATGAAGGTACAATTGGCAGATTTCTGTTTCTGTGTCTTGTTGCACCACTTGACATACAGCCTGAAAATCACGCACCTTTCATGCAAAAGCAGTCTATGCACTGCAGAGATTTTCATGCACAAGTATCATAAACATTGGATTGAAGGGCCATGTACACAGTACTTTAGGATTTCTTGAGGAGCTAGTTGACCTTTTTATCTACTGATATTAAATGTTAGCTTCCTCAAACAGCGTGGACGCCTTGTACATGAGTTTCAAGAGAAGAGAAACCAGTTGCATTGAATCGGAGAGGTTGTCCTCATTGCATTCCGAAGAGTGCACCATGATATGTACTTGAGATTTAGGTCTTCTCCACTTCACGTCTTCACTAATGATAACATCCGGAACATCAGGATGGAAAGGAAGCCCCTTCTTTCTTTACTGACTTTTATGGGAAGCCAAAATCGAACTTTGGGCCTCATTACAGGTTTAGCGGTATTCTACCGGTAAATGTGCTGGAATACCACCAAATGGAATTATGGTTACCACCACTTGGTCCTGTGGGATTACCATGGGACTACAAGTGGTTTTAGGCGGTGTAAATACCCAATTTAGAGTGTTACATGCTCATTACAACATTCTATGTCAAGCTACTCTATAAATCTCAGAAAACATCGATCTGATACCTGGGAGGGGACACAGAAAAACAGTTCGCAACACGAAACATCCTGAATACATCACCATAAAGTTGCCAACAGAAAGGGGCCTAATCTCTTGAGTCCAGGTGACTTATTTGGGGGCAGGGGTGTAAGCTACATTCATTATTCTGTTCTGTTAGATGTAGTGACTGATGATTTTATGATATGTTAGTACAAGGGTAGATGACAGTTTCCATGGCCTCTTAGGGTTAGGGTAAACCCGAACATCATTGGGTCGGCGGGCGCACATAGCCAACACCTTAGAGGCGGCGGGGTGCGAGACTGGGTGTCTCATTATTCACTAGGCCCGATCTTTGCAGCGCATTGTATTTACATGATAGCTTCTTGCATGTGGGAGGTAAATACTTGGTGAGGGTCCAGCAGGAATATGGGGAGGTGAAGCTGTACTGTTCTGACACCAGCAAGCCCCAGTGGGCCTTGGCGGGAGGAAGGGGAAATGGCCTTGTACTTTCCGCGGGTCTCTGTGTACCAAGCAGCACAAATACTATTAGGAAAACCGGGTTGCTAAGGCTTGAAGACTTTAGGTGAATCACACATCTCTACTGGTAGTGGGCAAAAAGGGGTGAATATACAAGGAATTATGAGGTAGTAACGGGTTGGTCACACACAAAGAAAATAAGTTTTATTACATATTCTAAAGGAAGAGAGCAATTAGTTAATTAATCGTTTTGATTCTAATAAAAGTAGCTTAGTGCCCTAGACGGTTCATACATAATGCATGTTTCTATCACGTCATATGTAAGCATTTTATAAGTTGCTTTTTCATTAGTATTCACACAATAGCAGCAAACCTTGGTCAGTAAGAGGTGGTCGCCATTGGACACATGATTGTTATTATTTACAAACTGGACTGGGGCGGGCAAGGATTGTATCCCCTTGATACGAATAATCAGCATTATGGGTTTTAATTCTTCTTACAGAGATTATAGCAGCATACAAGAGACAGGGGGGTGTCATGGGGGTACGATATTCGTGGTTCGTTGCTTCGCCAAGGGACATGGTTAAGGGTCATGGGCTCAATATATTAGAGGTGAGGGGGTCTAGGAAGGGTTGAGGTATTTTGATGGGGACAACATTATCCATTTCCAGACCCCCACTAAACGTCAGGTCACCGCCAGGGCAATGATGTACGGCGGAAGGTAAATGATACAGTGTTTGTTCTGTTGCTTTTTCGCATCTAGTTGCTTGTGGGAATAGGCCTTCAGTGGTGCTGCCATGGATAGGAGGCTTGGGGGAAGAGCAGTCTCACTGTGCAGTCAACTGGGTGGGGGTGAGCTGCAGCTTTTACAGGCAGTCTGTTCCGCATAAGCCAGGGCTCACTGGCACATTCAAAATGAAGTATAAGTATATTCTAAAATGGAGTCTATGGTGCTGCAAAATGATTTGTGCGGCTCCGTGTGTCGATCAGCAGCCATTCTGCCTCCTGGGCCCAGGCGCATATGTGGCCGCAGATGAGTCATACGCTTCACGGAGGAGTCAGATGTAGGGGGGGGGGTCTCCCAGACCTGTCCTCCCATACATATCCCCCCTTTAGTTACTTAAGTAACAAATATTGCAGCTCGCCCAATCTCTGGCGTTCCTTTTCATCTGCTACTGCCTTGTCCCAGGCGGGTGTTCCCTTAATCGGCATCCAGGCTCTACACACCCCTCTGAGGCTTTCTCCCATCCTAGCATACTCATCCGGGGTACAGGTCATGTATATGCATCCTCCATCCCCTTCTAAATCTACCCATACCTCCTTATACCATTCTCGCTCCAGGGGTTCTTTTATTGTTGTGTGATACAATCTATCTACTATATTCCCGTCATAGTATAATGCCACCATTCTATATTTTGGCTTGGGGTCCTCACCTGTTTGTACTTGCGCCACTTGCATAATATGCACTGTTCCTCGAGTTTTGCCCATTGTCACCATCATCATGGTACCATTAGGGATTGCGTTTGCGCAGCACCGAAGACCAAGCTGTCACACAAAAAGAATTGCCAAAGAACATGAGCCCTTCCACGATTGTGGGAGGTGCAGGTATGCCTGTTTACCGCAGACCCAGTAAGTGTCCATGAGGGCAGCCATCCCTTTCGTCATGTCTGGAATGATGAGCGTTTTATTGCAGTTCTTATTTGTGCCCATGTTGTTTTTACCCTCACCAAGAAAGCAAAGTTCGTATGATACTTCTTTTTGTAGCTTGAAAGGTATTTTCATGGCTGTAACCCAGGTGAGTTTTGTGATGTGTTCAGACCATACTGGCGCGCATGTTCTTTCGACCCATTGTAGCTTTTCCTCAAAGGGCCTCTGCTTTGCATGTTACTTCTTCCTCCTTCCACTTGTTTTCTGAGAACAATGTTCCTTTACTGATCAAAAACGATTCTTTTTAACAAATCACTCCTTTGGGTTTCGAGTAGCATGTCTTTTCGTTCTGCAGCATTTTAAAAGATACTGTGTGTGCCTGGAAGGTGTTCTCTATTCTACATAGGGTGAGATGAAGGAGACACTGGGCATCTGCAAGAGGCAATTCTTGCGGCAGCAGTACTTTAGGTGTGCCTGAAGCATGGGGTATCAGAGAGCACACGTTACAGCTCTCATTTGTTGTCTGCTTGGCAGCGTAGCTCATATCTGCATGCCATTTATTTGACTGGTGTGGATGCCTGGGGTCTTCTATTGTGTCCAGCCCTAGGCCAGAGTATTCGTCATATTTCCTCCTCCCAACCTCCCTTTTTCTTCGATCGCTTTTGAGGTAGTACCTTGCCTGTTTTGATGCTTGCTGTATTCCACCTTGTTCAACCGCCCCCCCCCCTTTTCCCACTCATCATATAGGGTTAGGAATCTCTCAAATATTTCTGCATCAACTTCTTGTGTACTTGTCTGGGAATCATAACTTGTGGAGGGATCAGCTGTTAGTGTGGCAGCAGTGGGGGTAGTGTCATACAACCATGAAAAAACAGAAGGATTGCGGTCGTTTAACTCATAGACATTGTATGCGGATGAATTGTGTGTGGAAGGTGGCCGTGACATCATTGTGTTATTACTTGTGTCATTTGAGCCTTTTGCCTGGTTATGGACTGCGTCATACCCCCATATGAGCTGAAACCCATCCCATATAAGATAGGCACCAGCTTTAACCATGTTGGTTCCATTCCCTCCCTCGTCATTTATATCTACTGATATAAATGACACCACCCAGTACAAGGCTAGGCAAACAGTAGTGTAATGGAATGTATAGCTCTATTTCTTCCTACTCTAACATTATTCGTAGCTGGGGCACCTTCCATTGCCATGGTTTCTCCTACATTGTGAACCATAAAAAGTGCATTAAGCATACCAAAAAGCATATTCTTTTCTTTCATAACAATATTCTTGTTCAATTAATTTCTTAGTATAAGAGGCAGTTGAGTATTAGTTGGGGTAGGGGAGGGATGGAGAGAAAGAGAGAGAGAGAGAGAGAGAGAGAGAGAGAGATTTGCAACATCTTGTTCATCATTATTTACATTTCAATAGGCATTCAAATATTATTTTCTATAGTGTTGCCTGTTCTCATTTATAGGAAGGACACATTCATTTCTCTTTTTCTTTTATTCTCATTTTTTTTATCCCCATCTGCCACTTCGGCCTGCTCCTGTGTCACTTTATCGTACGCTTTTCGAACGTCTGTTAAATGTATCCAGTATCTCAGGCCCTTTACCTTAACTGCCACAGGAGTGCAATACACCACCTCGTATGGGCCATGAAATCTTGGAGCATTCCACCTACGAACAAAGCTCCTAACATATACCATTTCCACTGGCAGCAACCGACCTGTCTCGCTGTTGGTTGTTTTGATTATGGTGTCACCTTCTCCCTCGCTTGTAAACGGAGGAGCAAGCTGTTTTGCTATCATCCATGCTGCTTTCGCAAGCTTTGTAAAATATTCATTGAATTCCTCACCTAGCACTGTGGCACTCCTGTGGGCATCTGCGTGCGTGCACAGTGGTGAATTTGCTGTGTGCATGCGCCTTCCTGTTACAATTTCATGGGGCGAGAGATGGTGGTCCTTGCTGGGCTGATTCCTCAGCTCGAACAAGGCCAGTGGCAGGCAGTGTACCCAATTTTTCTTTACTGTAAAGCACAGTTTTGACAACCTCCCTTTAAGGAGGCCGTTGATCTTCTCGACCACGCCATTACTTTGTGGGTGATAATAGAGCATAATGGATGCTTTATTCCGAGCATTGATGTAACTTCTCTAACTAGGTCATTAACAAAGTGGGTGCCGTTGTCTGATCGAATCACGTCGCAAATTCCCCAGCGTGGGAACATTTCCCGCACTAGAAATCTTGCGGCACACTTTGCATCTGGGTGGGCGCACGGGCCTGCCTCGACCCATCTTGAAAATGGACATACTACCACTATCATGTACCGGGATCCATTGCACCTCTCTCCCATGTCTGCATAGTCAATATGCAGTTCCTTGAAGGGGCCTGATGGTTTAGACAATGTCCCTCGCAATGTTCTCAGTGTCATCCCTGAATTGTATATTTGGCATTTTGTACATTCCATAGCAAGTTTTGTGATCTGCTCTTGTAGCCCTGGAATAAACCAGTTCTCTTGTATTTTCACGGCAATGTGCTATTTTGTATTGTACGCTGGGTAGTGAAGTTGCTGGAACGCTATTTCTAGTAGCTTGCTGGGCATCACTACCTTACCTGTGTTGTTCTGGTGCCACAGGAGGTCTGTTGGTGACTGACTGCACCCCCTTTTCTCCCACATTTCCTTTTCTTCGTTAGCTGCTCCGTCTTGCAGTTCTAATATTTGTGATATGGGCATGGTATTATAGCCATCTGGGAGGTCCTCTGCTATATTTTTAATTATCAAGTACTCACCTGTTTGGTCTCTTGTCAAGTAAGATGCCTCCTTGGCAGCAGCGTCCGCTGCCGCATTCCCCAAAGAGATAACATCAGTTTTACTCGTATGGGCCTGGCATTTTACTATAGCTACCATTATGAGGTCTTTTAATGCTTCTATCAATTCCTTTAGTAGTTCTTCATGTTGTACAGGTGATCCATCTGCTCTGTGGAATCCTCTCCTTCCCCGTCTGGCCAATCCTCCATGTACTGTTGCAGTCACGTAGGCTGAATCTGTGTAAATTGTAACTGCACACCCCTTTGCAGCATTTAATGCTTCAATGAGTGCTACTAATTCAGCGGCTTGTGCTGAGTAGTGGGATGGTAGTCGTTGCTGTATTAAAACTTCATATTCATCCTCTTCTATTCTGACAACAGCTATTCCCACATGTTTTTCTCCTGTTTCAGAATTTATTGATGCTGACCCGTCTATGAAGTATTTTTCTCCTTCAGCTAGTGCATTTTCACTTACTATGGGTGCATCACCCTCTTCCCTTCTGTACGTTGCACAGTCGTGTACTTGCATATCTTCCACTGTGCATGGTTCTGTGATGAATCTTGCTGGGTTCACTGTTTTGCATCTCACTATGTGTATGTTTGGACTGGACAGTATTATTTTGTATGCTGTGGCTCTCTGCGTGGTCAGTGTGCTTTTTAATTGCTCCAGGATGGCGAATAGGGAGTGCTCTACAAACAGTGTCATGGAACATCCCATTACTATTGTTGCACTTTTTTCAATTGCGAGCGCTGCAGCTGCGAGAGACTGTTCACAAGCAAAATGTCCTTGCATTACTGCGTCTAGTGTTCCACTGTAATAAGCCAATTGTTTTTGGCCCAATTATGTTTTCTGTGTCAAAACTGCCGTCATAAGTGTCCCTTTGCAATGTGAAAATAGGTAAAAATCGCGCTCATAATCTGGGTTCGCGAGTACTGGTGCACTCGAAATTAGCCCTTTGAGTGATGTGAATGCATCAGCAATCTCTGCAGTCCATTGTATTTCTGTGTTTCCTCTCTGTGCTTCCTTGAGTGCCTGTAGGATTGGTGTTGTGTATGCTGCATAGTCAAGTATCCATGCTCGGCAGTAGTTACACATACCGAGAACCTTCTGCATCTCCTTCACTGTTTTTGGTCTGTTTACTCCACTTATGGCAGCTACTCTGTCTGGTATGATTCTTTTTCCATCTTTTGAGATTAGTTGTCCCAGGTACAACACCTCCTGCTGACAATATTGCAGTTTTCCTTTGTCTACTTTATATCCCTTGCGGGCCAACAATGTCAAAAGTGTAATAGAATCTTTCCTGCACTCGTCCTCATCTTTTCCACATATTAGCAGATCATCTACGTATTGGATAATGCTGCTATCTGTGACCACATTTCCTAAGTCTTTGTGTAGAATCCTGTTAAATATGCTTGGGCTTTCGCAGTAACCCTGGGGCAGTCTGCAATGTTAGTATCTTTTACCTCCCAGTGTAAATGCTGTCAAGTATTGGGATTCTTCCGCTAGGGGTACTGAGAAGAATGCATTTTTCAAATCAACCACTGTAAAGCGGGATGCATCCTTGGGAATACTGCATAGAATGGATGCAGGGTTAATGACCAATGGGAACTCTTTCTGTACTACGTCATTGAGTGGGCGTAGGGCTTGGATCATCCTCCAAGCCCCTCCTTTTGCTTTCTTAATGGGGTAAATACAGGTATTGCAAGGTGAATTGGAAGGTACAATTATTCCCTGCACCAACAGTGCAGTGATTGTTTATTGTATTCCTTCTTCTGCTTCTCTGGATAAGGGGTACTGTTTTACTCTTGGCAGCAGTGCTTCTTGCGTGAGCTTTATTTTAACCGGGGTCACTTCGTGCAACAGTCCGACATCATGTGGGCCAGTTGTCCAAAGATCGGCTGGCACTGTTTGCATATCACCATCAAAAAATTGAGGTGGCGCTCCTACCACCATCAGCTGCACTGGTACCTGTCGTGTCTGTATCATAATGTCACATGGGACTGCGATCTCCATTATTATTTCCCCATCGCTATCTAAACCTGTAAAGAGTTCTTTGTCTGTTAAGTCTCGTAGTGCAATGTCGGCATTGATGCACAACACTGTGCGCCATTGGCAGCCGTGCATGTCCATTCCAATAACTGCTATTCTTAGTGCTGAAACTTGTACAGCGTGCAGATCTATTGCCATTTACTGTCCCTGGCACTATCTCTGGGCGTGCTATTGGATAGAAAGCAAATTCTGCAGGTACCCTCCACTCTTGTCTTTTTAATTCTGGGACCACGCGAGCTAGTGTTTTTAAGCCTTGAATGAACATGTCTGGGTCCACAGGTATGCTGCGCACTTCTGGCGCAGTTGCCCGTGTATGTACCACCAGCATTACTCGTAAGGGGCAAATCCCGGGTGTTGAGCATACTATCCCCCTTTTTGTAAAAGAGATAGTCATGTTGAGCTTGCTGAGGAGGCCCCTCCCCAGCAAGTTGATTGGCGATTGTTTATAATACAGCAGGGTGCCTCTTACTGTTTTACCCCCCACTGTGACATCCAAATCTTCTGTGTAAGGAACTTGGACCACCGGCCCAGAGAACCCCTGCGTCTCCAATTTACGATTAGATAGCGGAAACCTGCCCTCACGCAGGCAAGATTTTTCGGCTCCCGAATCTACCATAAAAATGAATTGTTTGTTCCCTATCTCTGCTCCTATCAATGGTTCCTCTGCTGCATTGCGGGTCGTTGATAGTACTGGACACGCAAGTGCTCTATGTGGGCTGTCCTTTGCTGGGTGCCTTTTCGTCCCCCCTTGACTGAAAACATTTCCTGACACCACAGCTACTCCTCCATATGGTGTGGGTGCACCATTTGCAGTTGTGACGAAAGGGTTGCCCGTTGTGACGAAAGGGGTGCTCGCGGCATTGTGGGTGTTGTTGTGCGCTATGTGTTGGCTCTCTATTTTCATCCGGGCACCTTTGACCTTGTTGCCCGTGTCCTCCTCCACCACCCATGGGCAGCCCATACGGGCTCCCCGGGTGGGGGTGACCATACTGTTGTTCATTTTGCATTGGTCTGCTCCTACACTCCCGTGAGAAATGTCCCCACCTCCCACAATTCCAACAATTTCCTTGCCCTCCACTAGGTCCCGGTCCTCCATACCCGCCATTTCCTCCATACCTTGGGCCACCCCCTCTATTCCCTCTGTACCCACTTCTTCCTCCTCGGGCGCTCCACACTTGCCACTGCGGTCCTCCGCACTGCTCTTTTCCGTTCCACTTTGACTGCCCATTGCCAGCCCAATTTGCTGCCATCCTCCCTTGTATTGCTACTGCCCCCTCCTCCTCCTCTGTGTCTCTATCTGTAGGGAGTGCGGCTACAGCTGCCGCGACCTTCACTAGTTTTGTCTGTATTCATTTCGCCTCATCTGCCAACCTTCTCTGTGCTATCTCTTTCTCCCTTTCCTTGATTCTTTTGCAGTGGTGCACTATTATGCTTTGAATTTCTGGCCAACCTTTTGCTTCGATTGACGCTATTTTGTCTAATGCTTTCTGTACTTCTTTCGGGAGCCCACTTTTTATTATAAAGTAGAATAGAGATGTTGATTGATCCCAGGCCGCACCCGGTTCCGCTCTCCACATCTCCTGCACCCGTAAAATGAACTCCATGGCGTCTTCCTCATCATTCATTGTGCACTGGATAACTGACTGTAGGTCAGGCGTGTCTGTGAATGTGTCTCGCAAGGCATCCCAAATCCTTGTGCGTACTGTGTTGAAAGAGGCTCCATCATGGCGGTCACAATCTAGTGTTATCCCAGGAAAGCCGGCCTTGGCCCACACCCTGTCAGCTTGGTACCTACTGCAGACACCAGCAAACTTTTTACATCACCTACTGCTAGGGGGACTCCTGCTGTGTGCTTTTCAAATGCATATATCCACTTGCTAGCCCCTCCTGACAGCGGGGGCAGTGATTTTAACAAACTGGCTTTGTCCATTTGGGCCCATGGTATATAGTTTGGCCTCCCTGCCCCTCTGTGTATCAACGGCAGTTGCAATTTACTCTTTGTTTCTCTCCCAATACTCACCTTCGATCCCTTCTTTCCCAATACTGCCATCCTCCCCATTCGGTTCCTCAACCTCCCAGTTCACTCCTCTTCCATGGCTCTACCCAGAGGTGTCTCATCTAACCTTACTGATATCCCTCCTGTGGCCGCTCCTAATCTTCCCCCCTCCAGCTCATCTTCTTCCAAATCACACCACAATTCTTCCAATCCTCCAGTTGCTGTCTCCCCTTCTCCTGCGTTTCCTCCAGGTGTATTCTGTTCTAGCTCTATTATCCTTGTCGGCTCTTCCTGTATCCTAAACAGTATTTCTCCTTTTTTCCACCCTTCTTCTATCGTCCTATCAGGTGTCTGCACCCTCTGGTTCTGTTCAATCCTTGACATGTTTGGCTCACTCGGCTCACATATGCTCCGCAACCTAGAAAGGTCACTCCGGGCCATTGAGAGTCGTGAATCTAGATCCTCTGTTAGTTTTTCAATGTCTACTGTGGGTGTATTTACCTGTCCACTTTTTCGGGGGCACTCATACGTGGGTGGTGCTGTTAGTCGTTGGACAGCTGCAGGAGTGGGGGTTGACACATACACTGGATCGCTATATCCCTCGGCGGGCACTGGCTTATTTAGAAGGGGGTACAACCGTGTCACTTCTACTGCTCCTTCCTTTCCCTTTCTTTCTCATCTTCGTTTGCTGCCAGGGGTAGGGTAGTTTGTTCTAGTGCTACTCCCTTACTTTTGATTGGTGGCACTTCTTCAGACAGCCTCCATAGGTCTAGTATTTCTCTTCTGTTGTGAACATTTTTCCCTTTGTATTTTAAAAATAAACATGTGGCCACCATGTCCAACACGCTTTTGTCGAACAACCCTCCTTGAGGCCATACCTGGGGTAGCCCTTCCCCCTTTAACTTCGTGACCCACTGTTCATGGTATTTCGTAATGCGTTCTGGATAGGCTGGTAGGTTTTTACAAATATGAGCCAGGGGTGTTTCTGCCCACATCTTATACTTTCACCGTTCACTCCTATGTGTCACTTCTATGATGGTTCGGATATTTTATGTGTGTATGTCTGGGGGCTGGAAATTTGTTAAATGTAGAAAAATCCTTATCACACTGTAGACATTAAATCATCCCAGGTCACACTTACAATGACCGCTTCTTTTTCAAGTATTGTAAGGCAATCAATTATAGCATTTCACATTGCATTTATCATTTCGAAGAGACATAACACATTCAAAACATGACATAAATCTTGTACGCACAAGTGACTCACAACATAAAACAGAAAACTCCCTTCCCTACCCTTATAAGCTGATTCACAGGGGCCTACTTTGTTCTACTATATAGTTCCCTCTTCCCCTTACGTTTGACGTACTATCCCCTTTCAGAAAAGATAAGAAAAAAGAAAAAAGCATTTTCTACTTCATATTCTGTGTCTCTCTCTTCTTAGACACTTCTACTTATATACTCTGTTTTCCACTTATTCCCAGTACTAGTCAAGATAGCACTACGCAGCGCCGCCTTCTACCCCCTTGAAGAGCTAGGTTCCCGTCTTCGTCTTTATACCTTGTGATCTCCTTAACTTATCCTAATGGCCATATGCGATAGAAAGAAAAATTAAAAGTGTTAAAGCAACAGTCCCTTTACCCCTAAAAAGAACCCTTCCCTACTTAACTCCATCTCGTACACCCTTGTCTGTCACTCACACTTCATACTCACGTGCCCGTCTTGATTTGAGACCCTCCGATCCCGGTCCGTCCAGGCGGCGCTGCCTCACCCTCAATGGCCGCCCCCGGCTCTGGCGAGCCGTACTAAGGGTTTTTGAAGTGGGACCCTGTGGGTGTTCACTTATTTACTGTATAAATAAAACTCTGAGCCAATGCGTAGTTTGTATGGATTTCAACGAGAACCCAAATATTTTATTAAAAGACTTTTTCCTCTCTTTCTTTTCTATGCAGCTTTAAAGAAAAAGGATACGTCTTTCGGGCGAGTTCTTGAAAACGTGGCATCAGGATTGGCAGTTCAGCAGGATCAAGGTAAGGTATCTGTGTCTTTAACATTCATTAACTCAACCCTTTGTGGCCTGACTGTATTTTTTTCTCATTCAGTAAAACAGTTCAAACATGTCTCTCTTTCAGTTCCTTACTCAATGTTCTATTCTTTTTTCTTGACTTCCTTTCTTTCTTTGTCCACTCTCCCTTCCTTTATGTTTCTTTCTATTGTCCCTTTACACTTAGCTCAGATACGTTCAATGTATATTTTAGCAATGGAGTTTGTTTGCACAGTGGCTACTCCTTGGAAGCATTAGTTCCGAACATACAGTCATAAAGTCTGTACAGCATCTTTCAAAAGTGGACAGTCCCTTTAGTTCGATGCTGTAAACATTCCTTCAAACTCCCATTTTAAATTTAACTCCTGTTGAAAGCGATGCAGGGTTCAGCGTATCACTCTCTCCCTCTCCCTTTTAAAAAAACGTTAGCGTTCGAGGTCTTTTCTGCACTCTTTACTAGTGCTTCGTAACATACAGGGTGTCAGTTCTGTTCCTTTCTGGCAAGGCACTTAAAGAAACTCTTCAGGTTGCTGTTTAACTACACAGCAGTAAGTTTACGTATTTATCAGGCACTCGGCTCCCAATTGAATGTCACTTGAAGCAGAGCGGCTTCTCTACTTACAGTTTATCGAAGCCGGTAATTGTATCCCTCATTCAGGGACCAGACGCCACAGCAACACATCGATCAGTGTTTTCATTCATTATTTCCGCTCACACTGGTCCACAAGCGCAACAGCGCCTACTTCTCCCCTCTTCAGGTAACGACCACGATCAGCTGTTCCCCTTCTGACTCGGCGGTCTTCTCTTCACAGCAGCGATTGAGTAAGTGTAAGCGACAACAAATGCTTTGTTGAAAAATTATAAATAAACTTCTCGGAACGGCGTAACAGGGCAACTTTGTAACTATTTCAGCCCGAAGCCATCAGCCTCTTCATTTGAGGTCTCCTCCTCAATACGCCCAAACATAACCGTCGTTCTCCGGCTCTCCTTCGACGACGAGCGTTCCCTAGGCAACCAAACAAAGGCAAAACATTAGAGGGAAGTCCATACATGCAGGACTTCCTGTATTGGAACTTAGGGGTTTTTCACTATTATGCCTGTAATCCTAGGCACGTAGGTATCTATATTGTCCCACATTCTCCAAGCCCCTCCTTTTGCTTTCTTAATGGGGTAAATACAGGTATTGCAAGGTGAATTGGAAGGTACAATTATTCCCTGCACCAACAGTGCAGTGATTGTTTATTGTATTCCTTCTTCTGCTTCTCTGGATAAGGGGTACTGTTTTACTCTTGGCAGCAGTGCTTCTTGCGTGAGCTTTATTTTAACCGGGGTCACTTCGTGCAACAGTCCGACATCATGTGGGCCAGTTGTCCAAAGATCGGCTGGCACTGTTTGCATATCACCATCAAAAAATTGAGGTGGCGCTCCTACCACCATCAGCTGCACTGGTACCTGTCTTGTCTGTATCATAATGTCACATGGGACTGCGATCTCCATTATTATTTCCCCATCGCTATCTGAACCTGTAAAGAGTTCTTTGTCTGTTAAGTCTCGTAGTGCAATGTCGGCATTGATGCACAACACTGTGCGCCATTGGCAGCCGTGCATGTCCATTCCAATAACTGCTATTCTTAGTGCTGAAACTTGTACAGCGTGCAGATCTATTGCCATTTACTGTCCCTGGCACTATCTCTGGGCGTGCTATTGGATAGAAAGCAAATTCTGCAGGTACCCTCCACTCTTGTCTTTTTAATTCTGGGACCACGCGAGCTAGTGTTTTTAAGCCTTGAATGAACATGTCTGGGTCCACAGGTATGCTGCGCACTTCTGGCGCAGTTGCCCGTGTATGTACCACCAGCATTACTCGTAAGGGGCAAATCCCGGGTGTTGAGCATACTATCCCCCTTTTTGTAAAAGAGATAGTCATGTTGAGCTTGCTGAGGAGGCCCCTCCCCAGCAAGTTGATTGGCGATTGTTTATAATACAGCAGGGTGCCTCTTACTGTTTTACCCCCCACTGTGACATCCAAATCTTCTGTGTAAGGAACTTCGACCACCGGCCCAGAGAACCCCTGCGTCTCCAATTTACGATTAGATAGCGGAAACCTGCCCTCACGCAGGCAAGATTTTTCGGCTCCCGAATCTACCATAAAAATGAATTGTTTGTTCCCTATCTCTGCCCCTATCAATGGTTCCTCTGCTGCATTGCGGGTCGTTGATAGTACTGGACACGCAAGTGCTCTATGTGGGCTGTCCTTTGCTGGGTGCCTTTTCGTCCCCCCTTGACTGAAAACATTTCCTGACACCACAGCTACTCCTCCATATGGTGTGGGTGCACCATTTGCAGTTGTGACGAAAGGGTTGCCCGTTGTGACGAAAGGGGTGCTCGCGGCATTGTGGGTGTTGTTGTGCGCTATGTGTTGGCTCTCTATTTTCATCCGGGCACCTTTGACCTTGTTGCCCGTGTCCTCCTCCACCACCCATGGGCAGCCCATACGGGCTCCCCGGGTGGGGGTGACCATACTGTTGTTCATTTTGCATTGGTCTGCTCCTACACTCCCGTGAGAAATGTCCCCACCTCCCACAATTCCAACAATTTCCTTGCCCTCCACTAGGTCCCGGTCCTCCATACCCGCCATTTCCTCCATACCTTGGGCCACCCCCTCTATTCCCTCTGTACCCACTTCTTCCTCCTCGGGCGCTCCACACTTGCCACTGCGGTCCTCCGCACTGCTCTTTTCCGTTCCACTTTGACTGCCCATTGCCAGCCCAATTTGCTGCCATCCTCCCTTGTATTGCTACTGCCCCCTCCTCCTCCTCTGCGTCTCTATCTGTAGGGAGTGCGGCTACAGCTGCCGCGACCTTCACTAGTTTTGTCTGTATTCATTTCGCCTCATCTGCCAACCTTCTCTGTGCTATCTCTTTCTCCCTTTCCTTGATTCTTTTGCAGTGGTGCACTATTATGCTTTGAATTTCTGGCCAACCTTTTGCTTCGATTGACGCTATTTTGTCTAATGCTTTCTGTACTTCTTTCGGGAGCCCACTTTTTATTATAAAGTAGAATAGAGATGTTGATTGATCCCAGGCCGCACCCGGTTCCGCTCTCCACATCTCCTGCACCCGTAAAATGAACTCCATGGCGTCTTCCTCATCATTCATTGTGCACTGGATAACTGACTGTAGGTCAGGCGTGTCTGTGAATGTGTCTCGCAAGGCATCCCAAATCCTTGTGCGTACTGTGTTGAAAGAGGCTCCATCATGGCGGTCACAATCTAGTGTTATCCCAGGAAAGCCGGCCTTGGCCCACACCCTGTCAGCTTGGTACCTACTGCAGACACCAGCAAACTTTTTACATCACCTACTGCTAGGGGGACTCCTGCTGTGTGCTTTTCAAATGCATATATCCACTTGCTAGCCCCTCCTGACAGCGGGGGCAGTGATTTTAACAAACTGGCTTTGTCCATTTGGGCCCATGGTATATAGTTTGGCCTCCCTGCCCCTCTGTGTATCAACGGCAGTTGCAATTTACTCTTTGTTTCTCTCCCAATACTCACCTTCGATCCCTTCTTTCCCAATACTGCCATCCTCCCCATTCGGTTCCTCAACCTCCCAGTTCACTCCTCTTCCATGGCTCTACCCAGAGGTGTCTCATCTAACCTTACTGATATCCCTCCTGTGGCCGCTCCTAATCTTCCCCCCTCCAGCTCATCTTCTTCCAAATCACACCACAATTCTTCCAATCCTCCAGTTGCTGTCTCCCCTTCTCCTGCGTTTCCTCCAGGTGTATTCTGTTCTAGCTCTATTATCCTTGTCGGCTCTTCCTGTATCCTAAACAGTATTTCTCCTTTTTTCCACCCTTCTTCTATCGTCCTATCAGGTGTCTGCACCCTCTGGTTCTGTTCAATCCTTGACATGTTTGGCTCACTCGGCTCACATATGCTCCGCAACCTAGAAAGGTCACTCCGGGCCATTGAGAGTCGTGAATCTAGATCCTCTGTTAGTTTTTCAATGTCTACTGTGGGTGTATTTACCTGTCCACTTTTTCGGGGGCACTCATACGTGGGTGGTGCTGTTAGTCGTTGGACAGCTGCAGGAGTGGGGGTTGACACATACACTGGATCGCTATATCCCTCGGCGGGCACTGGCTTATTTAGAAGGGGGTACAACCGTGTCACTTCTACTGCTCCTTCCTTTCCCTTTCTTTCTCACCTTCGTTTGCTGCCAGGGGTAGGGTAGTTTGTTCTAGTGCTACTCCCTTACTTTTGATTGGTGGCACTTCTTCAGACAGCCTCCATAGGTCTAGTATTTCTCTTCTGTTGTGAAAATTTTTCCCTTTGTATTTTAAAAATAAACATGTGGCCACCATGTCCAACACGCTTTTGTCGAACAACCCTCCTTGAGGCCATACCTGGGGTAGCCCTTCCCCCTTTAACTTCGTGACCCACTGTTCATGGTATTTCGTAATGCGTTCTGGATAGGCTGGTAGGTTTTTACAAATATGAGCCAGGGGTGTTTCTGCCCACATCTTATACTTTCACCGTTCACTCCTATGTGTCACTTCTATGATGGTTCGGATATTTTATGTGTGTATGTCTGGGGGCTGGAAATTTGTTAAATGTAGAAAAATCCTTATCACACTGTAGACATTAAATCATCCCAGGTCACACTTACAATGACCGCTTCTTTTTCAAGTATTGTAAGGCAATCAATTATAGCATTTCACATTGCATTTATCATTTCGAAAGAGACATAACACATTCAAAACATGACATAAATCTTGTACACACAAGTGACTCACAACATAAAACAGAAAACTCCCTTCCCTACCCTTATAAGCTGATTCACAGGGGCCTACTTTGTTCTACTATATAGTTCCCTCTTCCCCTTACGTTTGACGTACTATCCCCTTTCAGAAAAGATAAGAAAAAAGAAAAAAGCATTTTCTACTTCATATTCTGTGTCTCTCTCTTCTTAGACACTTCTACTTATATACTCTGTTTTCCACTTATTCCCAGTACTAGTCAAGATAGCACTACGCAGCGCCGCCTTCTACCCCCTTGAAGAGCTAGGTTCCCGTCTTCTTCTTTATACCTTGTGATCTCCTTAACTTATCCTAATGGCCATATGCGATAGAAAGAAAAATTAAAAGTGTTAAAGCAACAGTCCCTTTACCCCTAAAAAGAACCCTTCCCTACTTAATTCCATCTCGTACACCCTTGTCTGTCACTCACACTTCATACTCACGTGCCCGTCTTGATTTGAGACCCTCCGATCCCGGTCCGTCCAGGCGGCGCTGCCTCACCCTCAATGGCCGCCCCTGGCTCTGGCGAGCCGTACTAAGGGTTTTTGAAGTGGGACCCTGTGGGTGTTCACTTATTTACTGTATAAATAAAACTCTGAGCCAATGCGTAGTTTGTATGGATTTCAACGAGAACCCAAATATTTTATTAAAAGACTTTTTCCTCTCTTTCTTTTCTATGCAGCTTTAAAGAAAAAGGATACGTCTTTCGGGCGAGTTCTTGAAAACGTGGCATCAGGATTGGCAGTTCAGCAGGATCAAGGTAAGGTATCTGTGTCTTTAACATTCATTAACTCAACCCTTTGTGGCCTGACTGTATTTTTTTCTCATTCAGTAAAACAGTTCAAACATGTCTCTCTTTCAGTTCCTTACTCAATGTTCTATTCTTTTTTCTTGACTTCCTTTCTTTCTTTGTCCACTCTCCCTTCCTTTATGTTTCTTTCTATTGTCCCTTTACACTTAGCTCAGATACGTTCAATGTATATTTTAGCAATGGAGTTTGTTTGCACAGTGGCTACTCCTTGGAAGCATTAGTTCCGAACATACAGTCATAAAGTCTGTACAGCATCTTTCAAACGTGGACAGTCCCTTTAGTTCGATGCTGTAAACATTCCTTCAAACTCCCATTTTAAATTTAACTCCTGTTGAAAGCGATGCAGGGTTCAGCGTATCACTCTCTCCCTCTCCCTTTTAAAAAAACGTTAGCGTTCGAGGTCTTTTCTGCACTCTTTACTAGTGCTTCGTAACATACAGGGTGTCAGTTCTGTTCCTTTCTGGCAAGGCACTTAAAGAAACTCTTCAGGTTGCTGTTTAACTACACAGCAGTAAGTTTACGTATTTATCAGGCACTCGGCTCCCAATTGAATGTCACTTGAAGCAGAGCGGCTTCTCTACTTACAGTTTATCGAAGCCGGTAATTGTATCCCTCATTCAGGGACCAGACGCCACAGCAACACATCGATCAGTGTTTTCATTCATTATTTCCGCTCACACTGGTCCACAAGCGCAACAGCGCCTACTTCTCCCCTCTTCAGGTAACGACCACGATCAGCTGTTCCCCTTCTGACTCGGCGGTCTTCTCTTCACAGCAGCGATTGAGTAAGTGTAAGCGACAACAAATGCTTTGTTGAAAAATTATAAATAAACTTCTCGGAACGGCGTAACAGGGCAACTTTGTAACTATTTCAGCCCGAAGCCATCAGCCTCTTCATTTGAGGTCTCCTCCTCAATACGCTCAAACATAACCGTCATTCTCCGGCTCTCCTTCGACGACGAGCGTTCCCTAGGCAACCAAACAAAGGCAAAACATTAGAGGGAAGTCCATACATGCAGGACTTCCTGTATTGGAACTTAGGGGTTTTTCACTATTATGCCTGTAATCCTAGGCACGTAGGTATCTATATTGTCCCACATTGTCACACCCCCTCTACTAGGCCCTTACGCTCGGGAAGGGTTTCAGCTCTGGATAAATAATCAGCTTGTGTTAGTAACCTTCCAGGTTTATGAACAGTCTTAAAAGAGAAGGGCTGGAGGGAAAGAAACCAACTGAGTACTCTCTGGTTTGAGTCTTTGTTACGGGCAAGCCAGACTAAGGGGGCATGGTCTGTTATAAATGTAAACTTTCTTCCAAGTAGATAATACCGCAGAGCATCAATGGCCCACTTGACTGCCAGGCATTTTTTTTTCTATTGTTGGATAACTCAACTGATGTGTTAGTAATTTCTGACTTATAAACAGGATTGGTCTTTCTTCCTTCCCCTGGTATTGGAACAATACTGCTTCTATGCCTGTGCCTGAAGCCTCTGTCTGAAGGAAGAATGGGGCCTTAAAGTCTGGACAGTGTAAAACAGCCTTAGTGGTCAGTGCCTCTTTTAGTTTGTTGAAGGCCTGTAGAGTTTTGCTTGTTTGCCAAGTCTTCTTTGTTGAAGAGGTTTTTTTCAGCAAATCTGTTAGCGGGGTGGCCAATGTAGAAAAATGAGGGATAAAACTCCTATAATATCCCACAAATCCTTAAAAGGCTCGTACTTATTTTGGAGTTTCTGGGAATTTCAACTACTTAATAGCTTTTACTTTCTCCTCTTGTGATTTGACCATCCCTTGGCCGACATAGTATCCCAAATATTTAGTGTGAAAGGTTGCAACGTGTTTTTTTTTGGGATTTATGTGTAATCCGGCTTGTCTTAGTGTTTTGAATATATTCTGCAGATGCTGCAGATGTTCCGGCCAGGTGTGACTATAAATTATGATGTCATCTAGATAGGCTCCGACATACTGTTCATGACCTCTTATAATGTAGTTCATTAGTCTTTGAAACGTCGCTGGAGCCCCATGTAAACTAAAGGGTAACACCGTGAACTGATACAGCCCAGTAGGAGTGGCAAACGCGGTCTTTTCTTTATCCGATGGTAATAACAGAATCTGCCAGTATCCCTTGGTTAAGTCAATAGTGGTCAGGAACTTGGCTTTTCCTAGATTATTTAGTAAATCTTTTATTCTTGGCATTGGGTAGGCGTCGAATTTAGATATTTCATTTAGTTTTCGGAAGTCCATGCAAAACCTCACACCCCATTCGGCTTTGGGACTAGGACTACAAGCGAGATCCAATCACTATGGGACGGTTCAATGGTTCCTAAGTCTAGCATTTCCTGAACTTCTTGGTTAAAGGTTTTTAGCTTTGCCTCCGGTATTCGCTATGGTCGGAGTATTACTATGATTTCCGGCTTGGTAACGATTCGGTGGTGAGTTAGTTTAGTCCTTCCTGGTAGAGAGGAGAATATTTCTGAAAAACCTTGTAATAGGTGAGACAATTCATTCTTCTGGGCAGTCGTTAATTCTGAGTTAATGTTCAGACCTTCCAGGCCTATTCTCTCCTTGAATTTTGGAAAATGTTCTTCTAGGGTTACAACGAGAGTGATCATGGCCACTGTCTGGACTGGAGGTATCCACTTCTTTAGTAGGTTTACATTATATATTTGACAAGGTAACCTACTCCCAGGTTGTCTCACTTTATATGTCAAAGGACCTAGTACCTCTTGAATCTGATACGGTCCCCTCCAAGCTGCTAGCAATTTGTTTTCTTATGTGGGCAATAAGAGTAAAACTTGTTCTCCTACTTTGAAAGTACGTAACTGGGATCTTTGATTGTAATATCTCTCCTGGGTTACTTGGGTTTGAAGAAGATTATCTCTAGCTATGGCCTGTAGCTTCTCAACTTTTTCCTGTAATTGAGAGGCATACTCCGTCAGTGTTATTTCACGATCCGGTTGCTTCTCCCAATTTTCTTTCAATATATCCAGCAGAGTCTGCACCGGCCATCCGAACAGTAGCTCAAATGGTGAAAACCCTGTTGATGATTGTAGAGTATTCTTTAAAGTCATCAATATCCATGGCAAGACTCTATCCCAGTCTTTACGTTTGTGAGAAGTAGTTTTCTTTAACATTTGCTTGATGGTTTCATTGTAGCGTTCCGCCAAGCCATCAGTTTGCGGGTGATAAACTGCTGCCTTTAGATGTTCAATTTTCAGGGTTTCACAGACTTGCTCAAGGATATTGGACATGAAATTTGAACCCCGGTCGGTGACAATCTCTCGAGGGATCCCAACCCGTCCAATTAAAGGAATCAGCACATCACAAATCTGTTGAGTATTTGTGGCTTTTAAAGGAAAGGCCTTGGGATATCTGGTGACATAGTCTACCACTACAAGGATATATTTATGGCCTCTCCTTGTTGGTTCCATTGGTCCCATGATATCGATTCCTATTCTGCTGAAGGGTTCTCGAACAAGTGACATAGGTTGTAGTGGTGCCTTCTTCACATTGGCTCTATTCTTCTTTTAGCACTCCTCACATGATTGACAAAATCTAACTACTTGATTATACACTCCTGGCCAGTAGAACCTGTCTAGGATTTTTGTGGTCATCTTCTCCGATCCCAGATGCCCTTCCCCAACTTGTACATGGGCGACTTCCAGGAGGGGCTTGTAGTATTTCCTGGGAATTAACAACTGCTTCAGTTCCTCCCCGTTCCGAGATTTGCTCAATCTGTACAATAATCCCTTCTCTTTTATGAAGTGTGGCCCTTGCCCCGGCGGGTCTTCCAATGCTCGTTCCCTGGCATATTGTAGTAATGGATCTAAACTTTGAGCGGATCTAAAGCTATCTCCGTCCTCGTCTAATCTCCAGTCAACTGTGACAGGGAAAACATTCTTGGCTTTCCATTCTGGTTTTAATACCCTTTTTATCTTTTTGCTTTTTTGTGTTTTGGAGGGTGGGGCAGGTATTTCCTCTTCATGAAAAGGGGCCATTTCCAACCAGCTCTTCTCAATTTCGTGGACCAAGTTAGAAAGTGTTGGTATGTCCGACCCAATTAGTAAGGGTTTGGGTAAAGTAGGTAATACGGCAGCTCTCACACCTATTGTTTCCCCGGCCATCTTAATCGGAATCTTCTTTGAAGGATAAGCCTTTATATCCCCATGGACACATCATATAGGTATTTCCCCAGATGAATTATAACCTTCATCTACCAGCTCTGATATTACCGCTGTCTGTAGGCTTCCTGAATCGATCAAGGCAGTGGTATTTTTTCCATCTACCTCAGCTTCACAAGTATATAGGTATTGTGGCTGCTTTCCTGTTAATTGTTCAGAAGATTCATTTTCCTTTATGGATTCAAAAACCCCCACATCCATTGGTTCATTGTTCGGCTTCTTCGGGCAGAACCTGCCGAGGTGCCCCCATTCCCTGCAATCAAAGCATTGTGGTCCTCGGACAGCGGTCGGAGATTGTCGATAGTTAACAGGACCCTCACTGTTAGGTCGGGAACATATAATTTCTCCTTCGGGTTTTCTTAGCATTGAGTGTGGCTACCTTGGTTGAGACATAGATTTATTCACAAAGGTATGAGGTCTAGTATTTGCTGTATAGGACAATACTTTGCCTTGTCCAGCCTTCTGATAAGCGGAGGCTACACCTGCAGGTGATGATGCTGTTTGACCCAACTTTGCACAGGTCTGGGGAGAGCTTCGATAAACTGCTCTAAGATCACTTTTTCGGTTATTTCACCAGGGGAAGACGTATTAGGTTGTAACCACTTCTCAGCTAATTCGTTTACTCTATAAAACAATTGTCTCGGAGTCTCTTCCCCAAGTAGCTTAACTTCTCTGAATTTAATTCGATATGTCTCCTCATCGTTTCCCATTCGTTCCAGAACAACTTTCTTCATGTCCCCATAATTGGTGTCTCCAGCGGGGTTCGCAGCCTGGTATTCGCTTTGCATTTCACCGATCATTAATGGTGCGATGTAATGACACCATCTCTCGGTGGGCCACTGTGCGTTTCGAGCCACTCTTTTGAAATTTACAAAAAAATTAGCTGGGTCCTCACCAGCGGAGTATTTTTGAAAAACTGAAGTGGGGACTTGCGGGTTATTTCTAACATTCGTAACTTCAAGTAACTGAGCCTGCTGCATTTTTAATGCCTGCTGGAACGCTAATCTGTCGGCCTGAGCTTGTTGGCTCTGCATTTGTACGGCTTGTTGTAATAGTTGTTGGCCCTCGCTTAGGGTCTTAATAAGGTCCTCCATGGCGCTCTCGGTGTCCCACTCCTGACACCAAATGTGGGTGTTCACTTATTTACTGTATAAATAAAACTCTGAGCCAATGCGTAGTTTGTATGGATTTCAACGAGAACCCAAATATTTTATTAACAGACTTTTTCCTCTCTTTCTTTTCTATGCACCTTTAAAGAAAAAAGGATACGTCTTTTGGGCGAGTTCTTCAAAACGTGGCATCAGGATTGGCAGTTCAGCAGGATCCAGGTAAGTTATCTGTCTCTTTAACATTCATTAACTCAACCCTTTGTGGCCTGACTGTATTTTTTTCTCATTCAATAAAACAGTTAAAAAATGTCTCTCTTTCAGTTCCTTACGCAATGTTCTATTCTTTTTTCTTGACTTCCTTTCTTTCTTTGTCCACTCTCCCTTCCTTTAAGTTTCTTTCTATTGTCCCTTTACACTTAGCTCAGATATGTTCAATGTATATTTTAGCAATGGAGTTTGTTTGCAGAGTGGCTACTCCTTGGAAGCATTTGTTCTGAACATACAGTCATAAAGTCTGTACAGCATCTTTCAAATGTGGACAGTCCTTTAGTTTGATGCTGTAAACATTCCTTCAAACTCCCATTTTAAGTTTAACTCCTGTTGACAGCGATACAGGGTTCAGCGTATCACTCTCTCCCTTTTAAAAAAACGTTAGCATTCAAGGTCTTTTCTGCACTCTTTACTAGTGCCTCCTAACATACAGGGTGTCAGTTCTGTTCCTTTCTGGCAAGGCACTTACAGAAACTCTTCAGGTTGCTGTTTAACTACGCAGCGGTACGTTTACGTATCTATCAGGCACTCGGCTCCCAATTAAATGTCACTTGAAGCAGAGCGGCTTCTCTACTTACAGTTTATCGAAGCCGATAATTTTATCCCTCATTCAGGGATCGGACGCCACAGCAACACATCGATCAGCGTTTTCATTCGCTATTTCCGCTCTCTCTGGTCCACAAGCATAACGGCGCCTACATCTTCCCTCTTCAGGTAGCGACCACGATCAGCTGTTCCCCTTCTGACTCGGCGGTCTTCTTCTCTTCACAGCGGCGATTGAGTAAGTGTAAGCGACAACGAATGCTTTGCTGAAAAATTATAAAAAAACTTCTCGGAACGGCGCAACGGGGCAACTTTGTAACTATTTCAGCCCGAAACCATCAGCCTCTTCATTTCAGGTCTCCTCCTCAATACGCTCAAACATAACCGTCATTCTCCGGCTCTCCTTTGACGACGAGCATTCCCTAGGCATCCAAACAAAGGCAAAACATTAGAGGAAAGTCCATACATGCAGGACTTCCTGTATTAGAACATAGGGGTTTCCCACTGTTATGCCTGTAATCCTAGGCAAGTAGGTATCTATATTGTCACACATTGTCACAGACCCGTACCCTCTTGCCCTACTGAGTGCGGACGTCTAAGCGTACCAATTGCCGTAGGCAGGCAGCTCTGTTGAGGGGGCGCACCATGCGTCTCCGCTGTGGCCGGGGACGTCTCGTGCCAAAAGAGGACAAAAAGGAACGCAATCGCGTTGGGGTCACCACTTGAAAGTGCGCGTCCCCTGGTAAGGAAGTTAACCCCTCACAATAGGAGGCAATAATGGACACACCCCAGGAGGGAATGAGACCAAGACCAAGTGCGGGTGAGATACAAAGTCTTTTTATCTAAAGTAAAATAGGGCATGCAAAGGACGGTGCAAACTCCGAGAGCGCTCTGTCTGACAATAGCAAAGACAGGCGTATTTATTACAAAAACACATCATGCATGAAATACGCTATAGGGGACACATAGTCATGGGGATTGGGTGGCGACGACTAGCTAGTATAAGTTTCTTTGAGTGTGGTATCCAGGATTGGCGGAGATCCACGTGGTAGCATCTCGGAGTGCTTGGGTCAGCTGGGCTCATCGGGGGTGGGGTGTAAGGGCGCGAGTTGTCCATGAAGATGTAACACTCTAGTGCTCACTCTTTGCCCATGTGGCCATTCATACGTGCTCGTTACAACATTGTATGTCAAGCTACTCTATAAATCTCAGAAAACATTGATCTGATACCTGGGAGGGGACACAGAAAAAACAGTTCGCTACACAAAACTTCCTGAATACATCACCATAAAGGTGCCAACCGAAAGGGGCCTAATCTCTTGAGTCCAGGTGCCTTATTTGGGGGCAGGGGTGTAAGCTACATTAATTATTCTGTTCTGTTAGATGTAGTGACTGATGATTTTATGATATGTTAGTGCAAGGGTAATTGACAGTTTCCATGGCCTCTTAGAGTTAGGGTAAGCCGGAACATCATTGGGTCGGCGGGGGCACATAGCTGACAGTTAGAGGCGGCGGGGTGTGGAACTGGGTGGCTCGTTATTCACTAGGCCCGGTCGTTGCAGCGCATTGTATTTACATGATAGCTTCTTGCATGTGGGAGGTAAATACTTGGTGCAGGTCCAGCAGGAATGCGGGGAGGTGAAGCTGTACTGTTCTAACAGCAGCAGGCCCCAGTGGGCCTTGGTGGGAGCAAGGGGAGATAGCCTTGTACTTTCCGTGGGTCTCTGTGTACCAAGCAGCACAAATACTATTAGGAAAACCAGGTTGCTAAGGCTGGAAGACTTTAGGTGAATTGCGCATCTCTACTGGTCGTGGACAAAAAGGGGTGAATATACAAGGAATTATGAGGTAGTAACGGGTTGGTCACGCACAACGAAAATACATCTTATTACATATTCTAAAGGAAGAGAGCAATGAGTTAATTCATTGTTTTGATTCTAATAAAAGTGGCTTAGTGCCTTAGACGGTTCATACATAGTACAACATTTTTCTATCACGTCATATGTAAGCATTTTATAAGTTGCTTTTTCATTAGTATTCACACAATAGCAGCAAACATTGGTCAGTAAGAGGTGGTCGCCATTGTACACACGATTGTTATTGTTATTTACAGACTGGACTGAGGCGGGCAAGGATCGTATCCCCTTGATACGAATAATCAGCATTATGGGTTTTAATTCTTCTTACAGAGATTGTAGCAGCATACAAGAGACAGGGGGGGTTTGGGGGTACGATATTCGTGGTTCGTTGCTTCGCCAAGGGACATGGTTAAGGATCATGGGCGCAATATAATAGAGGTTAGGGGGTCTAGGAAGGGTTGAGGTATTTCGATGGGGACAACATTATCCATTTCCAGACCCCCACTAAACGTCAGGTCACCGCCAGAGCAATGATGTACTGTGGAAGGTAAATGATACAGTGTTTGTTCTGTTGCTTGTTCGCATCTAGTTGCTCCTGGGAACAGGCCTTCAGCGGTGCTGCCATGCGGAGGAGGCTTGGGGGAAGAGCAGTCTCGCTGTGCACAGTCAACTGGGTGGGGGTGAGCTGCAGCTTTCACAGGCAGGCTGTTCCGCATAAGCCAGGGCTCACTGGCACATTCAAAATGAAGTATAAGTATATTCTAAAATGGAGTCTATGGTGCAGCAAAATGATTTGTGCGGCTCCATGTGTCGATCAGCAGCCATTCTGCCTCCCGGGCCCAGGCGCATATGTGGCCGCAGACGAGTCATAAGCTTCATGGAGGAGAGAGATGTAGGGGAGGGGGGTCTCCCTGACCAGTCCTCCCATACAGTATGTACCTGAGATATAGGTCTTCTCCACTTCACGTCTTCACTAATGATAACATTTGGAACATCAGGATGGAAAGGAAGCCCCTTCTTTCTTTACCGACTGTAATGGGAATTCAAAATCGAACTTTGGGCCTCATTACAGGTTTAGCGGTATTCTGCCAGTAAATGTGCTGGAATACCACCAAATGGAATTATGGTTGCCACCACTTGGTCCTGTGGGATTACCATGGGACTACAAGTGATTTTAGGCAGTGTAAATACCCAATTTAGAGTGCTACTCCATTGGGGATTTTTGATTAAACTACAACCGGCGAAATTACTGAATTGTAATTCCACTGATTTTTGGAGGTAAAGTGGAGGATGGACCTCCAGCTGGAGGTAAAAATCCTCCAAAGATGCAGGAAAAATGGAGGTAACGGAATTACCTCCACTTTTTTCCTGCTCCGCCACACTAGTAATGAGGTCCTTTGACTTCATGAGAAGCAGGATCTTGGTGACCCACTTTATAAATTAAGAGAATAAAGATTATGGTAAGTACTTCCTTCAATGTAATTGTCCATGGGCCTCAATTTGTTCTAATCCCCTGACAGAGAGCACTTGGTTTCTCCCTGCCTTCATGGGGAGAAAACTCATACACAGTTTCCAGGACAATTCTCCAGATCCTTGGATCAGAATTAGAGCTCTACAGGTATGCTATGCAGTGCATACATCCTTGGTAGAAGAGAAATAAGACAGGTACGAAGATTCCCCCACTATGGCAATGCCTCATTTCATACATATGCCCAAAAATCAGGAGAATGAAAAGAAGAAACAAGTGCCACACAAACAATGACATTTAAACTGTTTCCTTCACTCTGCTTATAATGACAAGGGTCGGGTGTCTCTTCCAGCGCTACCATCCTCAAAGCATTCCACAGCAACACACTAGAAGGAAAATGATGGCTTCACTGTAGGAGGCTTTTGGTAAACTTTTGGCCCCCAGCCAACACTGCTCACTCAATAGACCTGGTGCCACTGCTTGCCAGCACCCCAAGGAGATTTGTATTTTCCCTGCACCTTTCCAATAACTAAAAAGGAAAGGCAATAAGGAGAGACCAATTCTTCAGTTCCAGCACCAGCAACGTGGAAATTTCACCTTCTGTCGGCAAGAGGAAAACAAAGAGGAATTATGTTAAGGCCCTCCCAGACACAGTGGGAGGGTCCTCACCGGGGACAAGCAGAGTTTTCTTAAGGTGGAGCTGTTGGTTCTGTTGTAAGTTGAAAATCCCCTTAAACATTTAAGATTGAAATGAGGAAGAGGGCCTTAGGGATAATGGTGGAAATGTAGAGGGTGGAGGAGCAATGCACATGCTTTGGGTACAGTCTCTGACAAAAACCAGGCCGGCTGGGTGAGCAAGATAGAGCTTACGTCTATTACCATCACAAGGCTCTGTGCACCTGCTTTGAGGGCACACTGGACAATTCAGTGAGAGCAAACAACTTCTACCCAGCATGACGGCAACAGAATCCATTTCTCACTGTCGCAGGGTAATCTTAAATAACACTGGTTGGACCAGATGTCTGACAAATGCTTGTAGTAGCAGGCAATGTTGTCCTGTGCAACTTAATGATATGTATTAATCTGATTTCAGCCAATCAGAATGCAGAATTCCAATTTTGACTGAGGTGCCAGCCTCCAATTGTTCATAAATCAGAAGCAAATATCTGTCTATATATAAAGCAGAACATCTGTTTGTTCCTTATAGAATTCCACAACGTTCCACCAATCTGCACCACATTTTGCAGAGTTACCTCTTAGGTTCCTCTGGACATTACTGGCATCATGACATTTTGACACCCGACCCCTTTCCTCGGATTTCAGCCACTTCACACACGAGACGGTTGCCTGAAATCGGCAAAACATACATGTGGTCGTATAAGGACTGGACAAAGCTCATTTTATGTATTTCGACAAGACTCAAAGGCCATGGAAACCACATTTCAAGGCCCTAGGCTTCACAGTCTCTGAGATATTTGCACCACTACTCATTGCAACGCACTGCACCGTGCCAGGGTGATGCGACAGGTGGGGAGAGCCCACAGAAGGTCCCATTGTGCTGCAGCACACAAACTCTAGCCTCCTTTACACATCTTCACTGGGGTATATCAGCCAGCCACACATCCATTCTCAGTGCAGTTTTCTTCAGAGTGCAAAGCACATCGAGCGATAAGCGACTTGGAACAGCAATTTACAGGATCATTGATTTTCAACAATTGATGAGAATGTTATCATGGTTGTCTATAGAACCCGTGTGAAGTATGGGTACTTTTTGCTAGTACATTGTAAAGGAATCATACGTTTTAATTTTTAATAACATCCGTGAAATTAAGGCATTCAGTTCAAGACAGTGCTTGTAGCCACACGCCACCAAAAAACGTCATGAAAACAGAAACACCAGTAGCCTGTGCATGTTAAAGCAGTATTGACATTAGTAGTAGGACTTTGTAAGTAAATGTATGAGGAATGTTAATTTTAACATAACAACATGCTGCATGGTCGGACTGGGGCATAAAATTGTCTCGGGCACCAACAAAAAAAGTGGTCCACCGTTGCAAATGGCAATTCATTCCTTTTGTGACAGGCGGTTTGAATAATACCCAAGGGGCAGTTTTTTGATAAAATGTGATGCAAATTGTGAAAATGTATTCAGCAACACGAGTCAAAACTCCTAGCTGCATAGCATAGTAACTCATCATACTGGCCCACATTTGCCAAAAAAGAGGCCCACTTTGACCAAAAAAAGTGGCACTCACAAGCTATTTGCATTTTTGGTTTGGGCATTGCCCTATTGCCCCATAGGCCAGTCCCAGGCTGCACTTAGGGGATGGCACTTGCAATCTGAAATTGCTCTAATGGATATGTGCAATAACTCAAATACATGATCCCAATAAATATAAGATGCATGTGTGGACAGTTTCAGGTTCTGCAACTCTATCCAGAATGCTCCTATTTGGTTAACGCTCATTGACACATGGAAAAGGCAGTTTACTGAGCAACTGGGGAACAGCATACAAAGAAAACATGTATTTTAGCTTTGTAGAATTAAATCATTGTGCCAGTATTACACGAGCTAATTAACCTCTTTCTGTGGTTGAATTCGTTTTATTTATTAGCATTGTTTTCCTACAACCGAAAAATGGCCCAAATGGGTAAAAACACGTGTGGATAATCCCATTGCACCCTTTCACAGATCAAAGCCATTTTGGTCAAATTTCCTCTGATGGAGCAAAGCATGGAGCAGAACCGACGCTCATCACGTGCTCCCCACTCTGTGAAGGGAAACTGGCAGTGGCTCTGCCTGCATCTAATTGTGATGCATGAGTAGAGGCTAGAATCCCTATGAGTTCTGCCTGCTTATTGCAAATCCAAAAGTCAAGCCGAATGGTCGAGGATTAATTGTAATGGCAGTCACCCTGCCCCCTATATGGCAGGCGCCTCTACAGATCACCTCTGTCCGCACATATAGGTTGTTCTGTGATCAAAGAGCATTTTTTGACTTGGTCTGTGAAAGGCATATGAATTTGGGAACATCCCTGATTCCCGAGACCTTTCAGCATCCAGGCCTTGCAATAATCCAAATCCATCTGAACAGACCGCTGACACAACTAGGAAATGGCACAAAATGTCGCCCTCACAATTGCGACGGCCGAAAATGGAAAATGTAAACATCCCTTTACACCACATAAATATGTTGGGGGGGTGTGGGATATTATAGCAATATGGGGGGCTGCAAGGGGGTCTCCCAACACATATCTATGTGGTGTAAAGGGGGTTTAATAACAAAATAAAAAAGTCAGAATTTTCGGCCATTACAATTATTTGTGGTTGCAGTGATCAGATAGAGCCACACAAATACACCTGAGGCAAGCCTCTCCACCAGAATGATTTGACCTCGCATTTAAAATGAGACAGTACATGCTTTGAAGGAGACCCCACATAATTACCAAACTTTGTCACACATACCCGTCTCCAAAGTCCCAGGCGTAGGTGAAGGATGCAGACTTCAGGTATTTGCTGGGGTCGTAGAGCAGGAAAGTCACCAGAATCTGCACGCCTGTAGACAGAACAAAGCCATGCTGGCTGAAAGTCTTCTTTTCTTGTGTGATGGTGAGTTCTCCCAACAAGAAGTCTGCAGACAAAATAACGTCATAGTGTACATTTATAAAACATACATAATCTGTCAACCTTCATGCATTGCTTCCAACATTACATTGTGTATTAACTTACAATTCCCCAAATGTTGCCTTGGAAACGCAACCCAATAATGGCCACACTCGAGGACACGCCCCCACCCTTTTTCTGAACTATGGCTCACCCAAAAGCATCGGCATGCATCCATGCTATTTCGCCATATTCCAGCCCCTGATGCATCCGCCCGTGCCTGTGTTTGCAGCATCCGCTACTCGCTTTTCCTTCCTCTTATCTTCCTGCTACCAGTGGAGTAACTTTGCTAAAAATATCGGGGAGGGGGCACATGCCATCTAAATGAAAGGGGCCCCTGCCAAATGAGTGCAGCAAAATGGAGTGCCACAAAAGTTGGGGGCGACCTCCTTGTCCCCCCCTAATGTATGCCCATGCCTACTGCTCATGTTCTTTGGTCCAGCATACTAAAGTCTGGATACCCCTAGCAGGGGCAGAGTATAGCACTCCACAGACAAGCCAATGTGCTCTGAAACTACCATGGCTATGATTTGGTACAGTATTAAAGCCATTAAATATTAAGAATTAAATATTAAGTATGACTTAATATTAAAATATCAACATAGCCTCAAGTACGTGCAAAACACGATTGCAAGACTATGGCAGAATGAAACTTTCAACAATTGTCTTTTTAATTAACTTTTTATTGATACACAGACACGAACAATATGTTATATTATATATACTATTTTATTATGTTATATGTATAAATGTATGCTAATAATAACATGTATTTGGTATTCAGTGATTATAACGAAATGCAAATAGCGAATAACTTCAATAACGAAAAATAAATAATGAACAAATGTCACATTTTTTGTTAAAAGTATATATGGAGGTGGGGTAAGGGATTTAAAAGGGTGTGGGGTAGTTGGGGTGGGGTAATAAAGCCATGGAAACGGGGATTAGGAGGGGCTTCGGGATTAACCCCCAAATGAAAAAAGAGAAACAAAATCAATATTTTTTCGTTATTTAAAATTAGTTTTAAAAGTTGTCGTTATTAATGCATTTGTTATAATTACATGGAACATTTTTTTTCTCAACTTTATTTCACTACAAAACTGATCTGTTCAAATCAAAAAACACTCATTCAGATAAAAAAGTGCTTCATGCAAGCAGTGCAGGGGTCAAGTCCAAAAAAAAAAGTGTGGGTCCTCATTGACGAATGCAATGGGATGTGTTGTCATCAGAAATTAGCAAAGCAAAGGAAATAATCAAAACATGATAACAATATACATTATTTTCTTATAGAAGGTTATATTTCCAAGATAGGCTTTCTTGTATACTTCCAGCACTGGTCCAAACTCAACATAAAAAAGGTAATTATGGGGCTATTAAAAGAATAGGTTTGACTCCTCATGGCCACAAAACCCATTGTGTTAAAGCTGTATTATTATTATTATTATTATTATTATTATTATTATTATTATTATTATTATTATAATTACTATTATTATTATTATTATTATTATTATTATTATTATTATTATTATTATTATTATTGTATTTATTGAGTGTGGACCTAGCTTTGAGGAGCAACAGAGTGCTTTAAACGTGTATACAACAGAACTGCTGCATAACACAGTGCTTTTCAGAGGTAACAGCAGAACAGATAGACAGTGGGAGTAGGATACAGAGAGAGTCGGAGGAGGGGTACAGCTGTACAGCTTGGCGGGTAGGAGAGGGGTGGATGGTGTCTAGCAAGTCAGCTGGTGCAGGGGGCAACGTGATTGAGGAGGAGAGGCTCCTTGAAGAGGTGGGTCTTCAGTTTTTTTCTGATATTAAACAGCTATTGAAGGTGTTGACAGAAGAGCGTGACAATTTGCTGTGCTATTTTGAAGCTCTGTAATGAGTGCTGCAAAGGTTCCTGTTAACTTTAATCATCCTGATTTCTATCATTTTGGTGAACTTCCAAAATATAAAATTGTGGAAGTCTTTGAATTTGTTGGCACTGCGCTGTGGAGCTGCACACTGCAGGCTTGCATCTCAATTTCTATTGTGGGTTGCAGTGGCTCAAAAAAAGTGGAGTGCCCATGCTTGTGGCTGCCACAGACCTCTGTAATATCGTGTTTCTCTACAAGAGGGGCCAGAAGGAAGATCATTGTTCTTGGCTCCACTTCTGAGTCATAAATCCTGACTGGGAACAATAAAGCTAAGCTTGCTGTCATTTATTTATATGGTGGAATGGAACATTAAATAACACACAGTGGTTCAGCTAATTCATACCACAGCATTTCCATTTCCCATGCCAACCAGATATTCTGCTACCTGAAACACTTCAACCTGTCTGTCTTCTTAGTAGCAAAAGTTGGGCCTTATATGGAAGCAGTTTGCACACCAAAACGTGCTGAAACAAAAACGGAGGAGATAAAGGACAAAAGGGAGAAAGAAAGTAGCAAAAAAGAAGACAGAAGAAAACAATTACCAAAATAAATATGGAGTAACGGTAAGAGTAATAAAAAGCTAAGGAAAAGGAAAGGGGAAGACAAACAGAAAGCAAAGGAAATGCCCGGAGGAAGACAAGATAGAAACAATGTTGAGCCGTGGTGTAGAGCCTGCCGACATCTGTGGATACTGCTTTGGACACTGTCACTTTAAGACGGTGCAGCGACAGATTCAGCCGCTCGAGGTCTCATAAGCGATCAGAAGCACTGTGCTCTTTGTTTTCTGTAGTGGAGAGACTGCGGACACCCGTGGATACTGCTTCGGACACTGTCACTTTAATACATCTTTAAAAGCCTGCCTTTGGCACGGAACACCAGCATGGAGCACCGGTGCAGAGTTTGGCGATGAGTTCAGTCACTGGTCAGTAAGCTGGCAGAAGGGTGGTGGATTAAGGTACGATGGAGAAGCACAAAGATCTGGGGGCAGGACAAGTGTCTCCCCCCTAAACACGCAGCTGTAATGAGTACCCCACTGAGGAGCAAGCAGTATGCTCAATCAAACGACCACCTCTGATATTAATTGTACAACTGCAATTGTGAAACCAAATGACGTTGTAATGCGGCAAAAAACTGTGCCCTCTGACATAACATCACCTTTAAAAAATGTACCTCCTGCCTTGACCCCCTCTGATGTGCCGTGTATTCCGCTGGACCCCCCAGGCTCTTTTGGTCCAGCCCCGGCATTACAGTTGGACCTGTTGAGGCGGGTTACATGGATGGCCCGACGTCTTTTCGGGGTATCCTCGTCTCCCCTTCGGATTTGGCTTTGGTGGACATGAGAATATGCCAAAACAACAGCTAGAAGCTGTACCATCAATCACATGATCACCAACTGTATCCCCATCATCACCATCATTACCACCAACTCAGTATGTTGAATTAGACGAAACCCATGGTGTATCTGTTAATATCTCTGAAAAACCTAACAACGTGAGCCAAGAATCAGCAGCCAAAGACTTTGGGTTTAATTTGCCCACTCCTGTGCCCTTATTGACTTTGGAGAAAGATCCTGCACAACCGATTGCCCATCTAAGAGAGTCATTCTCTGTTTTGGATCAACCACATGCTCAAAATTCTAAATGTAGAGGGAAACCCCCGGATGCACACTGCCCCTAAACAGAAGGGGAGTGTGCACAGAACCCTATCAGTAGGGGAAGAAAATATACCATATATATAGAGACAGGGTCAACTAAATACTAACCAACAGTAATCCTTAAGTTTGAAAAATACTCACAAAACATATAAATATTATTCAATCTTCAATAAAGCATGATAAAATCCATACAATAAAAAGCAAAATACTCGTGACAGAACAAAGGGAAAGACAACCAGTGGTCACAATTTTTCTGAATACCAGTCAATGGAACAGATCAGGTTACCCCTGAATTTCTTCAGTCCAACAAATAGGGGTAAACTCCTTTCTATTACAGATGTTTTTGTCTCTCAAAAAAACCAAGTCCTTAAACAATCCTGGTCTTTTCCCTTGACATGTTTCAGTTCCTTCACGTTAGTTTTAGAACTTTCTTCAGGAGGAATACAGTGTACTTCACTTGAAATTGCAACACGACATCTTGCCTCTCGGCATCTAAATCTGTGTGGATTGCGCAAGACCTGCTTGTAGTCCACTTGCAGTTAGACTGTTCATCGACGTGAGAGACGTCGGGAACTGAGTGTCGGAATATGGTGAGGAAGCCTCCGGCCTGCACAGGGCTCGGTCAGAGTCAGTCCGGCAATCTTCTTAATATCAATCACCAATCAGAGGCTAGTACGAGGATGAGGGAGTTTGCCATGATCGACAATGTTTATTCACTAGGGAGTAGCAAACCAACATTGGAAATACTACCTACAATTGCACTTACTGCGGGGAAATGACCAAACGTCACCTCACATTGATGATAAACCACCCGGATCAGGGGAATCCCCAAAGTAGAAAATTAATTACCCTCTACCAAACGAAAACCAAAACATTGAGAAAAAGCCACTGGTAAGATGGGTTAGGCGAGATGTCAGATGCAGAAATATTGGAAGGGGCCCAACTTACTCCTCCACTCCTAAGAGCCATAAGCCCTCAAAGGAGCCCTTAGAATTCGATTGAAGGTACACAGCAACGTATAACAGAAATCAACATGCGACAGAGATGACTGAGAAGAACCAAAGTGAGACACATCTTAATTGCCCAAAATCCTCAATTGGTGCAATCAATGGACACATGTGTTCCTAGTATGTCTGGGGTACAGTTTACCAAACACAAGGGGGTAGATGATGGCAACCACAAGAATATTGCTAATAGGAAAATATTTGCTGGACCACCTCCTCTGATTATGGAAAAAGTTATTAAGGTGAAAAGAATATTACAGGTTGACATTGAGACGTCAGAATATACGATAGAACTGGTGGAAACCGTTTGCACATCATGCAGAATCATTCAGACCGTCTTACATGCGACCAAGCACCCTTTGGACCTATTTTTGACTACTTTTGGCACAGGCACATGGTTGCAAATATCTGAAGAAGCCCTTAACTCTCCATCAAGTTCAGAAGCCTCAACAGAGCCACCAACACATGGCTGGTGTAGGGAAAGAGACAGAGATCCTCCCACCCGTCCCTCAGTTCAGACAGCCAAACCAGACTTAATAATCATCATGTCTTCACTAACAATTGCCTTGGCCCCGTTCATCAATTTATATGAGGCCATTAATGACACCTTTGAAGGACCAAAATGCATTGATGGCAATGGTCCATTTAAAGCTTTTGTTTATGGAGGGCTGCATCACAGCCACAGATTTCAAAGACTCTAACCATATAACTTCTCAGAAAATTCCAGGATTACCACAAACAACAGTAGGGCAAGTGGTGGTTGCCACTCAAGATCAGCAAGTTCAGTTAGACCCTGATTCGCACTGTCCTCCTGAGATGGAAAGCTGTGAAAGAGACTCTCTACCTAAACCAGTTATGGCAATGGATGAACGCGTCAAAGTGGAGACCCTTGAGGCTGTGGTAACACTTGTTGACCTCGGAGATGAAGATGAACCTGTTTCTCTTGCAACAAACATCAGCTAACAAATTAGTAGACAACACAAGAAAGGAATATACCATATTTGGTCATAAGCGGAAAAGGAAGAAAAACAGAGACCAATTAAAACAAATGTCCCAACAATTTTATTGTGCAACCAAATCTAAGGACTCATGAACATTTCTAAGAGAATTACCGATTTCCCCAACTCCTCTTCAAGAACTGAGTGTTGGCGAAACCAAAATCTGACTGAGGACTGTACGTGAATTGGACCCTATTTCAGAAGATGAAAGCTGGGTCTGCACAAGTGGGGATGATGAAATCGACTCTTCTGAGAACTTAATGAATGTATCTGTGCACTCAATCGAGGACTGAGAGTCTCAATTGGAATCTCTGATTGCATTGCCCCTGACAAAAGACTACAGGGGTCAAGAGAACAGCCCAATTATGGTGTGAAGCTTGTGGGAGCTGAACATACTCCTAAATTTCAAATACGCAGAAGGATGTAAGCAGGAAATCAAATCATGAGGATCTGGTGACAACACAGCCTCGTGTCAATTAAGCAGAGAACCAGATTGAAAATAGGCCAGACTTGACAGCTCCAAGCGTAAGAACGAGATTGGAAAACTTTAATCAAGGCACCACAAGTTCTGTAAATTCCTGGCCAATGAATAAAAACTTCTCAGACCAGCCCTACAGGGGTAGTGTGAAGGAAAGATGACACACCCTGGAGGAAACGAGCCTGAGTACACGCAGATCAGGTCAAGGATGGACACAAGGGAGGAAGAAAGTTAGATCTGTTCTGTTGGAGAAAATAGTGAACAGAGAAGACAACTTGATAATAAATCAGAAGATTGTCATGGATCTGCTGTAATTTATTCCAAATTTACACCAAATTGTGTCCAGTGATTTAAGGATCAACAAATTTGTTGACAAACTACCTATGGACAGTGTTTATTTACACATGACATCCCCTGTTGTGAAAGGAATGCTTCTGGAAGCAGCAGAAATTCTGCAACTGTTAGGATTTTACTTCAAGCTGTCAAAGAACCTGCTGAAGATTGCCTATCAGATTGCAGAACTAGGAGAAGAAGACCCAACAAAGAGCTCCACATGGAATGGGGCAGAGAAGTTAGCATAGAAGCACAGTGGGGGAATATCTTTAGTAATACTACTAAAAAAGACTATGTGAAGAAATCATTGATGGTAAAGCCAGTAAACCAGGGTCTGGGAGGACACAGCTTCAACATTACAGTACATGTAAGCAACAATAGGGTGTTGGCAAGGGAGGTTAAGATGACGCCCCAGGTTGAACTTAGTACTTTGGGAAAGGTCTCCTGGCCATGGCTATCTGGAGCCCTGACTTGTAACAAAAATGACTAGCTGTGTGAGAAGTGCCAACCACGACGACTACGGATGGCATTGTGGAACACACAATGATTTAGTCATTTGACGATTGAAAGTGGTGTGAACTTGGGTGACATTGAACTTTTTTGCCTCCATGAGACCTGGCTGCATGAGAAACTATGTCTGGATGGATACACTGTGATCCTCAATCCTGCAGGTAAGGGCCCTAAAGGTAGACCAACATCAGTGCTTTCTTACAGCAATTAAAACTTGGTGCAGCCGTAGCCTGTTTGAAGTAGCCTTTGGCAGCCTGTTTGTCCTGGAAATTATAGTGGGTTGGTTGTTAACCTCTATTGGAACACCCTATTTTTGTCAGAGGAAGTCTCTTGGATATGATGGCATCAGTGATAGATGACGCATAAATAAAAAAAGACGTAGGCTACATAATTCTATGTGGTGATCTACATGGCACATGTGTTTGATTGAACATGGCCCCATAAAAGAGCATCTACCAAGGGGCCAGATGGAGAAAAGAGGTGCGGCTTGGATGTGCCTCATCGCATCGAGGGATATGAATATACTGAATGGCCAAATCATAGGAGATATTCCCCCACATACCACCTGGTTGAGAGATGGCCAAACAGCACTTATAGACTAGATATTTGTCTCTCGGGCATTCCTATCATTTGTCTCATCATTAAAAATGATTCAAACAACTCGTAGTGATCATGACTTATTGCTGATGAGCTGGATCTTGAACATCAACATCAACAAGGATGTAATGGTGGGTTTGGTTATAGAATGCAATGGTGGGGCACAATTAAGGATGACAAAATAATCGACTGAACTCTTGACTGCTCAATTTTTGAATGATTAGGTTAGTATTGTAAGGTTAAGGGGGGGCACAATTGAATACACACCCGTGCTTCAACGCTTTAACACAAAGTTTCAGGCTAGGTGCAGGAAGGAAGAAACATCCTGCACACCTATGACAAAGACTTGGTCGGCAAGTGGAGAAAAATGAGGAGGATACTGAGAAGAGCTTGGAATTCAAACCAATCCAATGTTTTCCTCCAAGTGAAAAAGGCAGTTCAGCATTACAATAACTGGTTGAGAGCACATAAGGCAAAACCTTACCAGCCGGATGCAGAATCCATGTTGAAAGCAAACTGTAGGAACACATAAAGTGACTGTTGGACTTTGTTAAAAAGCCTAGTTGTGAATACAATCTTGACACGGATCAACAGTGTATCAGAAGAAGCTTGGGTGACTCACTTCTATGATCTTTATGAAGAAAAGAGTGAGACTATTACTGTGAACTTCAAAGAACTGACTTCAGCATGGGAGATTCGTCACATTGTTGAGGACCTCATGGAGTAACTGTTGAAACTGAGTGGCTCCCATGCCCCTGGAACTGATGACCTAACCAAAGCCATGATAAAAAAAGATGCAGTGGCTTGGGCTATTTTTATTCATGCCCTATTTAAACAAATAGTGTAAAGACATTGCCTTCCAGAGACTTGGAGGAGGGCTATTGTCATTCCGATATTCAAGAAGGGAAGTAGATTTTGACCCAGTTGAACAAGTGGTCTGCTCGAGAGGGATGTAACGACCATTTCCAAACAGGAATTTTTGGTGGAATCGGCACAGGTGTAAATATCTCGATCTTAAACATTCTGAAAGGGAGGGTCTGGGATGACAAACCCAGGATATTCCTGACCTTGTAGACCTTGTCCAGGCCTTTGATCGGGTGGGCAGACCACGATTATGGAAAAAATGTTTGGACTGGAATTGCCCATTGTCCCTTTTGGAACCATTGGTCTTGTTACACTTGGACACCAGTTTAAGGGTAAGATTGAATAAGAGCAGCCAATTGACACAAGATGTCAAAACACAGTGAGGCCTAAACAAGGTTGCCCATTGGCACCAGCTCTTTTTAACCTTTTTCTTTGCCGATTTAGATCATAAAGTGAACCAGGCAAGATGTTTTCCATAACGCTTAGGTGGGGTTCCCTTAATCCATCACTTCTAGGCAGACGACTTGGTGTTGATAGACCAAACAGCTGTCGGTCTGCCGAGGCAGCTTGATAAAATGAGGGATTATGTGGATGAAAACGACCTCCTAATAAACACCAAAAAGACAAAAATCTTATTGCTTGAGAAACGAAAAAGCAAAATGTGTGTGGTGACTGGGGGTGAAACGAAAAGAACAGGACTCATCATTTAGATAACTGGGGGTTCTGATTGATAGTAGCACCCCAATACTAGCATCACTGCACCAAAAGGCAAAAACCTTGGCGAGTCAAGCAGACATTATAAATATAAAGGTTGGACGATTTTCACTGGCTCGGGATTTGGACATTAAAAAGATGAAGAATTGCTCCAATTCTCACATATGTTTCCAAAGCAATTTTGATGATTCCCACCACATTCTGGTCACTTCTTGAGAGCATCTATTGGAAAAAAGTCCTGAGAGTCCCGATTTCGCTATTAAAGTTCTACATAGAGAACTAGGCCTTTTTTGATTAAGAGCCCTGGTAGAATGGAAAAGATTAGCCCTTTTCAGGAAATGCCTCTTGGGGACCAACCTAAATATCATGGAGGTAATAAACAATGAAATGATGAGAGGAGTTATTGGGGCTGTTAAATATTGGGTGAAGCCAACTTGATTAAATTGGAAGAGATTGGGATTACAAGGAAAGACTTAAAATCCAACCCATGTAGGGTGAAAACCAACTTGTGGGAGTATGACTGGTTTTCTACACTTAATGAAGAAAGCAGCTACATGCTGTTCTGCCATCTGGTGCAGGAGGTTAGGGCATTCTGCGAATTAACCAGGTACTTGGTCAAATCCCTGAGTACACATTTAAGAGACCAATTTCTGAGGATCAGAATAAACCTGTTATTAACTAAAGAAATAAAGAACAACTGTAACTGCACTGAAAGAAAAACAATGTTGATTTTGTAGGGGAGGGAGTACAATGGAAACTTTAAAACATCTAGTTCTTTACTGACTGGGTTTGACTAACCAAAGAAAAAGGCATTTTGGGCGCTTGCTAAGGAAAGTAAGATCGTTAGCACCAGAGGACTGGTGGACACTTGTTTTGAGAGGGGCAAATATGTCGCTGGTGTTGGCAGCAATGTCTTTCATTAATGAGATTTTAACCTAGAGACAATGGTCTATGGATCCGTAATAATATGATCCCCTTTCCCTTTCTTTTTATTTTGTCTTTTTCTTATGGAAGGGAAATTGAGAAATCGTATATGACAATTTGCTAAAGATTTGTAATGAATTAAAGCAACAAAAAAAGAAAAATGAAACACGAGAACAACATTGGGCTGGGAAATAGAGGAAGTGGGTAAAAAGAAAAGGGAGATTGAAAGTAAGCATGACAGCTATCAAAAGAAAAAACTGAAGAAAAAGCAAACAAGAAAAGGATTTGTAGATTAAAAGAAGGTGGGGCTATACACATTTAGAAACAAAAGAAGAGTGGAAGAAAGTAAAAGAAGGGGGAAACAGGGCAAGTACAGCTGAAAACATTTCATAAAACAGGCAAAGGAAACAGTAAGAAAGTTGAATGTGATGGAAACTGAGGGAGATACATTTGAGAGAATGGTATGTGAAATAAAATGGAAACTAGTAGGAATCAAAATGATGAATCAGAGAGGCATGGGTCAAAGAGAAACTGAGGAGGTACAGATAAGATGAGGCCAGTGGGATAGGTCGAGGTGAAGAGCAGTCTGGGAGATATGAAGACTGTATAAGGAGAACAGTAATAGTAATGGGGGGAGAAAAAGAGGGGAACTTTGAGAAAAGTATGAGAGGAAGATGCAAGTTGATGGGCTGCTAAGGGTGGGCTTGTGGTGTTGGCGCTGCAAGTGCGGTGTGTTGGCGTGTTGGTGCTCCATCCAGTTACATCCAGGAAACCAGCTCGGAATGGCGACAAAGCCCCACCCTGCAGCCTGTAGCAGCAAAGCCTGGGCTGCTAAGGGCGGGCTTGTAGTTTTGGGTGCCGCGGGTGCGGTGTGTTGGCGTGTTGGTGCTTCAACCCCTTACCTCCAGGAAACTCGCTCAGAATGGCTATAAAGGCTCACCCTGCAACTCAGAGTGGCAAAACCTGGCTGTTAAGGGCGGGCTTGTAGTGTTGGGCACCGCAGGTGTTAGGCGAAGCTGGTGGTTGACACCAGCATCCAGGTTACCTAGCCCATTTGTGTGAAGCCCTGTGAGCTTTGAAACATTGGAATATTGGAACATTGCCCCGATTCACTGAATGCCCTGTTGATCATATATGGTGCAGACGTGAAGCGTTAGTAAATGGAGCCGTGTGCTTCCTGTAGTCCCTGCTGGAGCCCAAAGGTCAGCCGTGCTGACTCTTAAAAATGTAATATAGTACCCTCAGTGGCAATAACTCCTCGGGGGTAGGTGTGCATGTTAATAATATTAGTGCATTTCATAGAGTAGAGAGTGGTAAGGGGAGACAGACTTTGGCATCCTTGGAAGCCATTTTGTTGTGCCCGGCTCACGCCTCTGCTACCGTCATTCTTTTCATTGATGCCACTGTTGTTATTGTGGTTCTGAGTCGTTTGCGGGATCATTGTAGGCCCCATTTCTCTCTGCACTACTATGACTGCAACTACTTTTCTTTGACAACTGTGACTGCCACTGTGTTTGTCAACATCTCTAAAAGGAAGGCCTGAATGTTCGATATCACCAAAAGACAGGCAAAAGAAATCTCCAAATGTTTGTGCCGATACAATACGAACGTCTTAGTCTCTGAGATGAAAGACTCGATTCAAGAGATTGATGGTATGGAAGGTAATAGTTTTGAAGGGAAGAAAGTGAGGAAGGATTGGGAATAGAGGGACATGATTAATAATCTTGCAACCTGTGCAGGCTCAAATTGTACGGTTTAGGGAAGGGGTAACAAATGTATAGAACCTGCACATGATGGACAAGTGACTACCGGCTGCTCTAGAATACACTGCACTGCTAGACACAATAAGCAAACTGAGGATTTTCTTGCTGTTTTTGAGGTGAGGAAATTAGTGGGTCAAGAAGGGCAAAGGAATTGTACTGTTCCTGCTTGTGCTGAAGGTTTGGCTGTTGCTAATGCCACCCCTTGTGACATTATTGAGTTCTATCCAAATGTGGTGGGGGGAGTCACAGTCACCAATGTGCCAGATGAGGAGTTGGATCTTGTCTTGACGCCTGAAGCACCTGACGAAATAGAGGTGAATGAAATAGAGAACAGTGGTTGATCCCTCATTCTCCCATCAAACAGATTTACCCTCTTATGCAAATAAGGGCAGGGCCAGGCCAAGGCAAGACAGGACAGGGTTTACAGAAAAAGAAAGGGGGCCACTATTAATGGCCAGAAGAAGAGTGCCCCATGATAAATTGCGTTAAGGTGGTGCTGTGGGTTTAGCTAGTCAATCCCCCGTAGGTGCTTTTCAACTTGATACAATTGTTACAGAATTAAAAGAGCTAAAATAACTTCGTTAAAATGGCAAAAAGTATGACAGGGCTATTCAGGACCTTTGCATCCAAATTTGAACAGTGGGGAGAGTCGAGGCATCCTACAGCCACAACTATTGTGGGTGGAATTGCGGGCGCCCTATAGACAGGGGCGACAGTGGCAGTCAATCGGGGAGGATGGGATTGAATAATAGCAGACCGCCAATAGCCTCTGACCAAGTATGCACCTTGGAGAACCACAATTCATTAATTTCAGGAAGTGATCCGGCTCCTAAGGAATACTTTGGGCCAATTGTTGATGTCATCAACTTACGTATGGCCAGTGGTCGAAGTGTACGAAAAGAAGTAGTGGAACTATGTTCCCTGCTAGCCTGCACCCAATCCCCACAAACCCCATCACCACGCCACCTCCCACACACAATACAAACCCCCAAACACTTGCACCTGTTGTTTAAGGGAACATTCAGTGCAGAGCACTGAAAGTGCACGTTCAACTTCTTTGTATACTTCTGGAACAGTTAATTTTTAAAATAAAAGTATAGGAGCTGTAAAACGTAATTAAAAAAAGTAGAGGAGCACTGCTCCCGACTGCTCCCGCTCACTTCGACCACTGCGTACGGCTAGAAATCACATCAACTCCACCAGAGGGCAGTTGACCCATAAGTGTAAGAGAGAGAGGGAAACACATGTTTGGTAATTACAGCTTAAAAAAGAGGCCAATGAGGGCTGGTCCTCCATCTGTGTCCATGTATAGTGTTCCAAGGCTGCTGCCCGCTGCTTTTGAGAGTCAAACCACCCAGACAGACATATGCACCAACTGGGTCAGGACTGTAAAGAAGTGTGTTTTGATTGTAAGGGAGGATATTGTAAGGTGTGTTCGGATAAAGTTGCCAAACAGACAGTCCAACTGTGTTCAAATCTTTTTAGCCAATAGGCAGTTGGTGGACGACGTCTTGGCCATTAATTATCGAACGTATCCTCCCCAAGGCACCTCAATAAGTCTAAGATCCCACACACGAATCACAAGAGCATCAGATGGGATACATCGGGAAGGTGTGGGGGAGGAGAAAAAACCCAGGGAATGTTGTTACTACACAAGTATTGGTTGTCACCTTGATACTGAAAAAGACCTTGATGGAGTTGATTGACATAATTCAGGTGGTAGGATGGATGCCCCTTCCACATCTTGTAAAATTCTCTCCTGGAATTTTGCATGCATCTCTAAACACTTGTCGACCCCAAATTGGAGTATTTTTATAAGGGAGTTTCAACACATTTTCTTTCAGGAACAGGTGGAAATGCAAGGCTACTAGTCGGACCCGATCCCAACCCACAAAGGTCTTAGGGGATGCCCCAATGGGGGCTTTCTTATTTGGGTCGACTCTTCTTTTGACTGGCACATTGTGCCTGGCTGATCTCCAACACGTAGTAGCTTTCACAACCGATGGACATTGCTTCCTGTTATTCAATGTATATAATAGGCCGAACACCATGTCTATAGTTAACAAGATTCATGACTTGGTACTCTCCTGGGATGGGTCAGACTTGAGCAATACCCATTTAGTGGTCATGGGGAACTTCAATTTTCAAATGGAAGCCCTGCTGGATTTAGAGGGGATCTGGGAGGACCAGGAGGAGACCTGGGAGATTCCGACTTTGATTGCTGCCCGGACGAAAAAGGCTCACTGCTTTGCCATCGAAATGGCACATATTTTACACGCGCTTGACTTAAGGGTATGCAATGGGCGCTTTCTTAATGACCAACCAGCGGCAAAATGTTTGTTGACTCAATTGGCTCCACTTTGATTGACTATGGGGATCATTACAAGTTTCTCAGTATCCTACCGGTATTTCTGGTGGCATACCGGGAAACTGCTCCTGCTGTCTCTGCCACCTGATATCCCGATGTTACCATGTTTGCTTGATAATAAGGAGTGACTGCTGTATTTTATTGAATATTCTTTTACTCTGCGTAATTTTAACATTTTCGCTTGTCAGCACTTTGTTTTTATCATTATTGCACAATTCTTGTGTTTCTTACTTGCTATAATATCTGCTCCTGTTTTGGTTAAAATTATCTGCAGATTTAGGTAACTCCACGATCCGATTAGAATCAGGAAGTTTTGCTCTTCCTGCACGCACACATAACCGGCAAAGAACTACATCTCCCATAGGATTTGTAGTCCCGAGCCATATTTACTTTCTAACCCGGCGCAAACGCTCCAGCACAAAGGGGGCACGCCGTTCTGGCCAGACGTGACAGTGTTTCGTCCCACTCTTCATTTCAGATGGGCTTGCAGGAGATCTTAGCTGTGATTGATGCAGCAAGAAACATTTTCTCCAAACCACAACAAGACACGGCTACGTCCTTAAGCGTAATTCCGCTGCTAACTGCTATCTGTGCTCCTGTTGCTACATTGGCTGTGCAGGACTCTCATAGCTTTTCAATAGACTACCCTATGCCAAGGAAAGAATCTACTGAGAATACCATTGCAGACCTTTTAGATGACCATGTGATCATTAACCTGCCTGTAATATCTGCGGAGTCCCAAAAACCCTGATATCACCCACTCTCTCCTGTGGAAACATTACACTGTTTGTTACTTAATACAAGATCGCTTATCAAACATGCGCATGAGGTGGCTGATTATATAGAACACCACCACTTATATATATGCATGCTTACAGAAACTAGCAGGGCAAGCTCCGCTGGCCCATCCTTGCCTCTATCCATTCCAGCAGGTTATAATATGTTGAGACAGGATAGAATTGCAGGGAGGGGAGGAGGAGTTGCACTCATTTTAAAAAATATTCTCTCCGTATGGGAAGTAAAAGGCCATTTTATGGATGGAGTCGAATTCTTGCATGTAAAAATTGCCATGAATGCAATAGCTACGATAAATATCATATTGATATACTGTCCACCTTCCCTTTCAGACAATTTCACCCTAGCACTTTCCAGCTACTTACTTCCTCTCCTGAAGCCTAATGCACACTTTCTAGTATTGGGGGATTTCAATTATTGGTTAGGACATTTGGATGATGCCACGGCCTTAGAGCTTTCACAATCACTCACAAACCTTGGTTTTAGTCAACTTATTCAAGTTCCTACTCACATATTGGAGCATACCGTTGATTGGATATTTGTTGTTAACAATTCTTGTCATGATGTCTTGGTATCCCCTTGTCCCTGGTCAGATCATGACTTTGTGCATTTCTCTGCTACAGTACCTTTCCCTACCAAAATTAAGCCAAAATATATACGCTCAAATTAGAACATAATGTCAAGCATCTGACCTATGAAAGAATTGAATCTGTGCTTTTGCATTCTCCAGTAGTCTTGGATGCAGAGGAAACAGACACCATGGCCTTGGAACTTAAGACCACACTGAATGGGTTGCGAATACCCTGGCCCTTCCCAAACGTAAAATGAAATCTGCTGAGATTAAAAAAAGTCAATCTGGTTCTATTCAGAGCTACAAGCCTTAAAAGCCTCCTCTCTTAAACTATTTTATATCTGGAGGTCCAATCAGATTCCTTTAGCACTTATGAATTTTAAAAATGCCTCTAAGAACTATAAGGCAGCCAGAGTGGCAGCTAAGAAGACGTACCATAATTTAAGAATTTCCCAGGCAACCTCAGACTCGAGGGAATTGTTTAAGATTCTCAAAGAGAAGGGTACTACCGACCAACCGAAGGCCTCCATTATTATGAAAGAGGATAAATGGTGTCTGGATATTCAGAATGCCATGTCTCTGAAATTGGAGGGGATTTGAGAAGGCATCGCAACCAAAAAAGCGTTGACTGTCGACAATTGGGATTCTACAGATTGTAAAGCCTTTATTAGAGACAAGGATATTCCCACATTTAATTTTAGGCCAATCACAATTGAGGACTTAGATATGGTAATTGCCAAGCTTAAGGCCACTAAATGCACGGGCGATCCACGCTCCTCCATTATCATTAAGACCTGCCCACCTACACTAGTCCAGTCCATCTGTAAATTTATTAATTCATCCCTCACAACTGGTGTGGTCCCTGACAAGCTGAAACAAGTTTAGGTCACACCATTGTTAAAAAAAACCTGGCCTGGACCAAAGCATTCCTGCTAACTATATGCATATAACTAACACTCCTTTCCTTCTCAAAATACTGGATCGAGTGGCCTACTCTCAGATTGCTCAACATCTTAATCTTTATCCTTTTTTAAACCCCCTGCAATCGGGTTTTAGACAGGGTTTTGGGACGGAAACCTCGTTATTAGACCTCATATCGAAATTACTATAGAGAATGGACAAAAGTCTGGCCTCCTTGCTTATCTTGTTGGATCAATCTGTGGCATTCGACCTTGTCGATCATACTATCTTGGATGAGCGGCTGAAGGAAGTTGCCAACTTCTCATCGGACGCAATTCAATGGTTGCTATCCTTCCTCTCCAATAGAGTTAGTAGGGTTAGTGCAGATGAGGCAATGGCAAAACCTATTTCTGGGATTTTTGGAGTACCGCAGGGTGCCTACACCTCGCCGTGTATTTATAACATCTTCATGGCCTCTTTCTTTGCACATCTTGAACAGGAAGGGGACCTATTTTCTAACTACGCAGGTGACACACAATGTGTCATTCCGCTCTCAGGGCATCACTGCCAGGATGAAAAGAAACTGAACAGAATATTTGTTATCAATGAGCGTTGGATGATGCAGCACAACTAGGCGCTCAACCGTGGCAAAACTGAATTTATGGCGGTTGGCTCAGCTGGCACTCTTGCCAAACTGGACCCATCTTATAAACACTTCCAGCGGGGGGATTTAGAAATCAACACACTCCCTAAGGTTAAAATCTTAGGAGCTGTTCTTCACCAGACCCTAAATTTGAAATCCTATGTAGGATGCACCATTGCAGCAGCAACATATTACATCAAACTGTTAGCTCATTTGAGACCATATATATATCAAGATGATGCGGAAGCGATTGCACGAGCAATAATAGGTGCACAAATTCTTTATTGTTGTAGTCTCCTTGTAGGTGCTGGTAAAGCAACCATCAATAGACTCCAAGTGGCCGAAAATGGGGCTGTATGAGTAGTCACAGGTCTCTCCTCATGCTCCAATGTAACAGAGTCGCAAGGCACACTTCACTGGCTCCCGGTGGAGGCTCGAATTACTTTCAGGCTTCTGGTCATAACCTTTAAGTGTCGAATGGGGACAACGCCGACCTACCTACAAGACCATATTATGGAAAAACCTAGTTACAGACGTTTGAGAAGGAGTAACTAAAACCTCTTATTCCTGCCGAGATGTAAAACTAAGATGGCTCAGGGAGGAGCGTTTTTTGGCGCTGCTCCCATATTATGGAATGCCTTGCCAGCACTGTTGAGAAGCTCTTTGTCCCTCAGCCAGTTTAAAAAAGAACTTAAACCTGGCTGTTTCGCTAAGTAGCTTTAACACCTTCTCTTTGCCTGGTGGGGGAGCTTTTCCCCCTGCCTCCTGGACTCCACATGTTATTTGTTTTGTTTGTCTTGTCTGCGCCCTCAAACCTACAGATTTATGGATGCGCTTTACAAATAGAATAAAGTAAAGTAAAAGTTTAAGGATATTATGGGCGGAGACGGCAGTAAATTCCCATTCCATGGAGTCCCATTGGAATCTATGGAATTTTAATTGTAATTGTAATTGTTTATTCATACTGCACTTATACACAGGTTGAGTGCTTCAAAGTGCTTCAAGGCAGGAAGGGAACAAGGGAATACAGTAATCATTCTTAGGCCTTGAAGTTTCAGAATGATCCAACATAAAAATAAAAACTAGCATACTAGGCCTGACAGCATTTCTCCTAGTGCAAGTGCATGAAGTGTTACAGTTGCAACCAAGTTAGGGAGGGGGAACAAAAAGGTGTGGGGGGGGGCAGGACAGAGAAACTTACTAATCCTAGTACATTTACGTCATGCATGCGTACAGATGGAGGTGTGTGGAAGGGGTGGTGGGGGAGGAGCAAAACACGCCCAGTCCAGCATGGCCCTGGGTTAAGTGCAGAGAGGTTGCCCTGCTCATGAACCATAAACTGGAGTGCAGTAATGCTGAATATATTGCAACGGCCTGGAGGCAAGTGCAAACGACTAGCAGGGAAGCTTGGGACCTGTATGCTCTGGGGTTGAACCAGGCAACCAGTCTGCAAAAACTGAACAGAGTTAAAGAGAAGGAGGAAGGAGGATAGAGAGAAAGAGAACAAAGGTTAGCAGGGGAGAGGGAGAGAGAAGGAGGAGGAGAAGAGGAAGGTCTTCAGGAGTTACCCGAACTTAAGGTGCTCTGGATCAAGACGGAGGGAGGGAGGTAGGCATTTCAAGTGGGAGGTACCTCCAGAGGATGAAGATCTACTCCCAAATCTCTGTTTGTGAAAACAGCTCAGCCACAGAGAGTTAGAGGAGGATGAGCGGCAGAGAACTATAGAGGGAGAGTATTTAGGAAGGGAGCATTGTAGACAGTGTGGGCCAAGGCCCCAGAAAACCTTGTGGATTATTCAGAGGGTCTTGAACTTGATCCTTGCAGCCGGAGGGAGCCATTGGAGGGATTTCAGCACCGGAGAGATGCGGTCCCTGGGTTTGAGACCAAGGATAAGTCTTGCAGTTCTGTTCTGGATGAGTTGTAGGGGACTGGAGAGTAGAAGTAGGAAGATTGAGAAAGAGGCTGATGCAATAGTCCAGCCTAGAGAGAACCAGGGTCCTCGAGGTGCTGGACCTCTGAGTGAAAGTAAGAAATGGTAGAATGCCTCTGATTAGATGCAGTTGGTAATGGGACTTTTTGGAGATTTATTAGATGTGAAAGAGAAGGAGAGTGTGGAATCGAAGATTACCCCTAGATTTTATGCCTCATTCGTAGGTGAGGGCACAGGCCAAGGGAGGCCAATGGGATTGCCAAAATGACCAATACTGGTGCCAGTCAGTCCGGCATTTCTTTGCCGGTAGGGGCCTGATCTAACGGCAGGCCAGGCCTGAAGGTAGATCAGAGACCCCACCAGCAAACACGGGTTTCCCATAACCGTTAAAAATGATAGTGCCAGTATTACCAGCAATTTCTCCAGCATTTTCACCAGACCGGGGCACTTGTAATGAGGCCCTATTTTTTTTATATCTGCCAGAGATGGAAGAAGGCAATTGAATTGAAGGTCTTGGAAAAGTATGATAGTAATCGGAGGCCCTTAACCCTTTCCTTTTTCCTTTGTAATAATTTGTTTTTAACTAATGAGGTAACTCCATTAAATCAGGATTTAAATGTTGTTGGCCATGCATGCAGAGTGGTTAAGTTGGCTAACTTAATGGAGAAAGATTTTAAACCAGGGCCTTATGAGGCCATCCGTCCTCATGTTGAAAGGATATGCATGGAAAGCATTCAAAACCTGAATACTTCCCACGAATTTGGAAAGGTCGTTGGTGCCACCTTTCCTCATGTTGCTCGTTCCAGAAAGTAGTTAAGAAACATGCATTAGCAAAGGTGGAATGGTTTCAGGAGGATTAAATGCAAGCTAAACAATTGATAGTGACTAGCCGATTAATGGGACCGCCGGTGGAAAAGTTGCTTCTGTGCTCAAGAAGAGCAGAGCATGAATGAAAAACAAAAATGAAGAAAGATACATTTCTTTGAAAAAAAATGGGAACGTCTTGCAAGTACCCATGATAGTGATGATAGCTGCACTTTCTGGAAATTGGTTTCCGATGTTGAAGTCAATGGGAATGTGGACATCCAGTGCAGCATCACCTCTGATGCGTGGCCAAACCACTTTGCTGGCATATATGGTGAGGGCGAGGACTTCGCTCCTTCAAATGATGTTTGTGATTGCCCTGCTATGGAAGGAAGTAGGCTCGCTCACCTTTGGGCTAGATGACATTGTTAGTGCTATTAAATTTCAGAAAGTGGGAAAGGCCAGAGTGAGTGCTGATTAATATCTTTAACGATGAGCCACTTATCAGGCCCCCCGTTTTGTGGAAACGTTTTTCTTGCGTGTGTCAACATGGATATAGTGCTGGAGCCTTGGCGCCAGGCTGAAATTGTGCCCATATATAAAAAGAAATCAACATCATTAGTACTCACTAGGCAGGTTTCCAAAAGGCAAAGGGCACGGTTGATCAAAGATTCTATTTGTTCATGCTTGTCCAAACGTACACCGTCCTAAGGAAGATCAAATTATATGCTTTGTAGATCTCAAGGCGGCACGCGGCGGTGTGCGACAGTATCTTCTCTGACAGGTCGTAGCCAAAAGGAATATGCTGCTCTGTTTTATCTCGGCCATTCAGTCATTGTACAGCAAAAATAAGGCAGTGGTTTGTTTTGGGCTAGCATAGGAGGTTACACCTGAGTTTAACGTCAACGAAGGTGTTCAGACAGGGGTTTGTCCTTGGTCCTCTCCTGTTTTGTATTTTTATTGAAGAAGTTATCTCAGTTTTGCTCTCTGAAGCTCTAGATCCCCCGAAACTGCGCTTGGTAAAATACCTTGCACTCTTTTTCGCAGATGATGCGGTCATATTGTCTACTTCCCCCCACGGGCTCATAGACTCCATGGCGACGCTCACAATGAAATGTCGGGAGTTTAAGTTGCTCCTAAATATTGATAAAATTAAGTCCATGGTTGTCAAGCCCAAGTTTGTAAAGCAAAAGGCCCTCCACATCAGGGTAGCAAGTCACAGACTAGAACCAGTCAGGTTTTGGGACTCGCTTCCATGAGAATGGGTTCTGGTCAGCACAAAAGAACAACGCTTCATTCACCTTAGAAAAAAATAGTGGTGCTGCCCTTAAGCTAGGCTGTTGTATAGGAAACTTTTGCCCTTTGTAGAGCAGAACTTCGGTGATACGGCAACTCTGCTGGTTTAGCAAAAATAGAAAACAAATTCCTGAAGTGACTTTGTATGCTCTCCTGCCCCTTCACCTCCCCCAGGTCGAGCCGACCTGGGTCAGTCTTTATTTGGGCATGCATTTTCCCCCAAAGCGCCAAGCTTTTGCGGGCTTCTGCATCCCTTGTGTGTGTGTGTGCCACCAGGATGTGGGCTGGAACGTCTGGTTCCAATACATATCCTGGGTGTCAGAGAGTCTGGAGTGCTGTGAATTCCTGGGACCAACGTGGTCTATGATTGTTCCATGTATGGTATGGCTATATGTGAGCAGATCTCCCATTGGGTCCTCTTCTCTTTGTTTTGGCGCGAAGGAGATTCTGGGTAAGAGAGCGCCCCAAACACCCATACCATGTCGATCTCTGGAATTCTCACTGAACGAGGGATATGATCCAAGTATCCTGAAACTAAGAAGCCGAGTCGAACCGCTGGTGACCCTCTGGAAGGTTTAGCACTCAGAGCCCGCTGTCGTCCCGCTGGACCCCTCTGCATCTGATCATCCTAGAAGGTCTGTGAAGGCGCTTCGACCCATTGGAATAGTGGGACCAACTATTTTCAGCACGTTCATCTTAACCTGCAAGTAAACCTGTTCGGAAGGGTCCCTGGGCCATCCCGTGGACTGACCAGCTTGTGCAGACGTTGCACTGTGAGACCGCCACTGTTTCAAGGAGGCCCTTGAAACTTGGCACATGGAAAGCTCTTTGTTCACGGCACTCTCACACCAAATTTTTGTATACTTCTTGAGTAAAGTGAGTGCCCCCGAACCAGAGTTTACGCAGTTGCCCCGTTTTGCCCAGCCCTGGTGACGAACTGTGTAAGTTCATTGCAGCTGTGGTCCTCTGTGCCGTGAAGACTGCTACAGCAGAACTGGCCTGATCTATCCACCAGGAGTGGAGAAATCGCCACTGTCCCGTAGGGGAATCAACGCTGTATCTCCGTCGCTGAAAGAGCCGCGAGATTGCCGCATTTGAACCTGCAACCGAAGTGGACTCGACTGCCGAAGTTTGGTCTGGAGTGCCCCGGGGCTCTGCGAGTAATCGCTACCCTAACGGTGGCCCCGAGAGCATCCATCCATTTTTACGCACAAGTGGCCCATGAGGGCACCTTTCCTTTCCACTGCGAGTACAAATTAACAAACTATTCCCAGCTCTTGGAATCGACTCTGCCATCAAGTGGAGGCCCTCCTCAAATAGTGGGAACCTATTCTTCATCACCTCACCCACCTTCCTGAGCTGCTACAGACCCTTGAAGAGACCCCGTTTTGCCCATTTGAACTACCACGTGCGCCAGCAGTGCAAGTACATTTCAACAATAGGCTCCACTCTTCTCAGGGATTGGACAGCCTCTTAGTTAGGAGTGTGTTGGATGCAGAAGGGACTAAAGACTATTTGCACTGCCTTTTTCCTTCCCCTTTTAGGTTGTGAACCCATTTTGTGCATTAACCCTTTAGACCCCATTGGTCTTGTATATATGTATTCAGATAGGAATGTGTTGGCTTAAAAGTATTACTGTGATTGATTTGTGTGTTGTGTGTTGAAACTCAAAGGCCTTGAAATAAATGTATTTGTATTTTTAATATATCTACACCTGACGGGGTGATTTGTAAGTGTCCTTTGCTCTGTGTGCTCATTGAGGTCTTTCAGTCACCCTCACCCCTCCTGAGACTTAGTCTTGACCGCCGCCATAGCTACCTTGATTAGTCTGGCTTGTCCAGAAGGTTACCCTGTTACAAGAAACTAGGCTGGCCTTCTGAACCTCTGCCCACCGGGTCAGAGTTCAGAAATCCATCTTAACAAATTGGTGTACAGTGGTGGAAGAAGACTGAAGGTATCCAGTGTTGCACACTAGTGAAGGCATTTCAAGTTTTTCCTACCCAGGACACATAATGACTTTATAGTGATAACTGTAAAGGCCATATACCTATCTAATATAATTGAAGCATGTACCTTTATGACCTTAAATGCTTCTAGATCAGAAACATTAAGAAAGATTTGTACTGAGAGGGGTTTACCTTCTCAAGGTACAGAATTGGAAATGATCCAGAGAATCATGTAAAGGCAAGAGTTGCAACTCAGTGCCATAGCTTCCGATGAAGGAGCAGAAGGAGGTGGGGCTGCTCCCACTGACAAAACTGACAAAACTGACAAAACTGACAGTTCTGTCGCTGCCCTCATTTATGGTACCCATGAGGATGTGGATGATGTAATGCCTAATCTTTCCTCTGCAAGCTCTGCTGAGGCCATGCTGGAATTCAAGAAGCAAAAGCTGCTGTTTAGGCAGAAGGAGGTTGCATTTCACATGGCTAAGCTGAAGATAGAGCAGGCAGAAAAACAGAAAGACGGGGATCACCAGTTGCAACTGGACAAGCTTCAAGTTTCCAATGGATACAAGGGATCTGGTCATGGGTCTGGGTCCTCCTCTCATTCAAGATTTCCTAAAGATCTGCTCAGTGTGTATGATGAGAAGAATGACATTATGGACTGGTTGAATGCATTTGAGTATGCATGTGAGTTCAAGAGGTTGTAATTGCTGATAAGATTGCATGGTTGCTCAGCAGACTACCCCATTCTGGCTCTGGTGCTATTATGGAAATGTCAAAAGCTGAAAGCGAATTTTCATCTTAAAGTTTGGGAAGACTGCTGCCCAATACTTGAAGAGGTTTAGAGAGTACAAAAAGTAAGAAGGATGTACTTAGGTGTCATATGTGACTTATTCTTTCAAAAACTTGACTACTTGGGTTGAAGGATATAAGGTCTCCACCTTTGAGGATATGAAATGTCTTGTCATGCTTGAACATATTTTTGCATCTTGTTCCCCTGAGCTTAAGCAGCATTTGGCAGATTCAAAGGAGTTAGATCCTAAGAAGCTGGCCATTGCAGCAGATTTGTGGGTGTCACATAGAGTGTCCCATAAGGACAAGACGTATCCTGGTAAGTAGGAGGAAGGGAAAAAGTCCAAAGATAAAGAGGGTGGGGGATCTGATAAAACCTCCTCCCAAAAGAGCCACAAAAAGAAAAATAAGGGTAAGTCACAAGAGAACGCACAGGGTAGTGGAAGTTATACTCCAAAACAGAACTCTGGCTACAATAAGCCTCCCTATGTCACAAGACCCAGTGTATCTTGTGTGGCTTGTGGAGCAAGTGACCATGTGAAGGGGGACCCCAGATGTAAGGTCAAAACATTGGGGGTTCACTCTGCTAATCTGGCCTTCTCCTCCTAGGAGGAAGAAGAGATTACAGGGGCATCCTTCTCCTCAGACTCCTTCCCCAGTTGGATGGATTCTGAGGTCGTTTTAGTTTCCCTGGGTTCCTGGGAGCCTAAAGTCTCAGAGGCTCATGCTAGGATTCCTGATAATACCAAGCACTACTTTAAGGACAGTGTGCTGATAAATGGAGTAGATACTCCTGCCCTTAGGGATAGTGGGTGCAGCAGAACTGCAGTGGATTCTACCTTGGTAGATCCAGAAGAAGTTGCCAGAGCTCCCCTGTTACTCACTAAGTTAGCTGAAGGCCCACCTCTCAAGTTCCCAGTTATACCTGTATATCTTACTATAAATTGTACAGTGGTCAGGATTCCAACGAGCATTCAGAGAGATGTCCCAGGAAAGGTCTTGCTGGGAAATTATCTCAGAGCTTTAGGGTTTCTGGGAGATACAGCAGAAAGACCCTGCACAAGGTCCAAACAAGGGCAGCACTGGCCAAGACCACTGCCATGCCCAAGCCAAAGGGGAAATCCAAGGATAAGGGAGTCAAGAAAGACAAAAGAGGGAAAGAGAACATTCCCCCTAACTCATCTACCACTAAGGTGGAGTTAGTTGGTCAAACACCTGGACCTGACGAGGTAGAGGTTTTACCTGAAGTATTTGATCCAAATGACCATCATGAACTAAAAGACTTGGTAGTAGAAGGTGGTCCTGATGTCAGGGCTGGCTGGAGTAGTAACCAGAAAGAGTATGTACATACACAGAATTAACATTGTGGTTGCCCAAGTCAAGATGGAGAGAAAGAAACTTAATCTGATTGGTTTAAGGAACAATGATATGGTTTGTCTGATTGGTGGAAAGGATAATGGGTTGGATTCTTGGGAGGTGAGCAAGATTTTAAACTGCCTTTCATCCATAGTGATTCAGTGGCTGGTTGTACATTGGTTAAGCTCCTTAAGTAAGGCCTTTCAGAGTTCAGAAGATTTATTAAAGAAGTAATAAAATCGATTGCTGAGCCAGAAGGAACAAGAAGACATCAGGTGGGATTGTTCCTTTTAAAAGCTTAAAGATTTTCACAGTGAATTTACATTTTTTTATAAGAAACTTAAAGTGTTAAGAAGTTTCAACGTTTACTGAGAGAAAACGTTTTACAGTTTAAATACAATAAGGAAACAAGTGTAAAGACTGTGTGCGCAAGTTTAGAAGTTGTTAACTGCGTGAAAAGTGTTTCAAGACTGTTTAACGCGCGCGCGAATCCTCGTGTCTTCAGCAACGTCGTAATGGGAGCGCGCGGGTATGCAGAGCGATAGAGCGCGTGTCCTAATGAATAGCACGAGTTGTTTTTAGCACGTGCACAATTTTCACGTGAGTGACGTTGCATATAATAGAGCGTGTTGGGTTGCGATAGAGCGCAAGTCCATATTAACTGAGCTTGAGTTGTTTTTAGCGCGTGTACAATTTTCACGTGAATGATGTTGCGTATAACAGCGTGTGTTCGGTTTGTGATAGAGCGCAAATCCATTTTAACTTAGCGCAAGTTGTTTTTTCAGCGCGTGCATGTGTTTACACGCGTGCGTGTATTTTGTTAAGGTGCGCGTGTGATTTTTCAGCGCGAGGACAATTTTTCACGTCTTGTGATTTTGCGAGTTAATCGCATTACATTCGTACATGTAAAAAAGAAAAATTCACACGCAGAAGGAGCAGCAGCATTCAAGAAAGTTGATGAGTTTCTATTTAATGTAATTTTCACGCAAATGGGAATTCAATACTTCAAAGAAAGACTGCATTTTTCAAAAGCATTTAAAACTCAAACTTCATAGAGTTAAATGAACTTTAAGAGCAATGAAGAATATCTAAGTCTGTAAGGTGCTTGCAAGAGTCATTTACTTTAGGATACTAAAGAGACGTGAATGGCTAGTGACAATATGCATTAAAGCATTACAATAGTTTCCAAGATATTCCATACAGATAATTAACCTCTAAGTCTTGAACAGAGTTTTAAGAGGTAAAGAAGTTAGAGTTTGTTTAAAAATAATTTAAGAAAAGATGTTTACACAAATGTATACAGAACCAAGTGTATTTGTTTACTACAGATACCAGAGCCTACCAGAAGGTTGCAGGGCAGCAGTGTCTCCGTTGTTATTTTATCCAAATTCCCCTTTCCCTTTCTTGGGGTCCTCAGCTCAGCTTTTACTTTAGGGTTGAGAGGTGAACTCCTGGTGAGGGCCTGTGGGGCCAGCATCAGCTCCTGTGGAATTCAGTCAAGCCTGACGCTGACACCTGACAGGGATGAATTCAGTAGGGGCCAACGTGAGTGCCCATCTCTGGAAGGCCTAAGGAGACAGGTTTGCTCCCAGCTTGAGGGTGAGCCTCCTGGGAAGCATAGGATTTATTGGGAAGGTGGGCTCTACTGAAGGAGATCATAGGAGGTTGGTGGTTCCCCTTGCTATAAGACCCTTCCTCCTGCAGCTGGCACATGAAGTGCCCCTTGCTGGTCACCTTGGTATCGAGAGAACCAAGCAACGGTTATCCATGCATTTATGCTGGCCCATGATGGGGATTCAAGTAGAAAGTCACTGCAGGAGTTGTGCTACCTGCCAGTTATCTGGTAAGAGTGGAACAACAATCCAAGCTCCACTGGTACCACTCCCAGTTGTGGGGGTACCATTTCAGAGGGTAGCAATTGACATTGTTGGTCACCTTGGCCCCCAAACATCCTCAGGCAATAGGTTTATCTTGGAGCTGGTCGAGCATGCAACCATGTATCCTGAGGCCATCCCATTGAAGACTGTGACTGCCAAGTCAATTACAACAGCTTTACTTGGCATATTTACTAGGGTTGGCTTCCCTAAAGAAGTTGTGTCTGATAGGGGCAGCAACTGTATGCAAAGTATATGCAGGCCATGTGGAAGGAATGTGGTGTCCCCTCTAAGTTTTCATCCGCATATCACCCACAAACCAATGGTCTAGTTGAAAGGTTTAACAGAACCTTAAAAAGCATGATTGGGGCTCCGGAAGAACCCCAAAGAAGAAAACTGGATCTTCTAGTACCATGCTAACTGTTTGCCTACAGAAAGGTACCTCAGGAGGGTGTTGGCTTCAGCCCCATCGAGATTCTGTTTGGTCACCCTGTGGCTTAAAAGTATTACTGTGATTGATTTGTGCGTTGAACTCAAAGGCCTTGAAATAAATGTATTTGTATTTTTAATATATCTACACCTGACTGGGAGTGATTTGCAAGTGTCCTTTGCTCTGTGTGCTCATTGAGGTCTTTCAGTCACCCTCACCCCTCCTGAGACCTAGTCTTGACCGCCGCCATAGCTACCTTGATTGGTCTGGCTTGTCCAGAAGGTTACCCTGTTACAAGAAACTAGGCTGGCCTTCTGAACCTCTGCCAATGAGGTCAGAGTTCAGAAATCCATCTTAAGACTAATGAGGAGACTATCACACACTGTTGATTCTACTGTTCTCTGCTCAGGGCATTGCCAAGTCTTTATCTGTTACCCATTTTAAGATCTGCTGGCATTGGCACAGTCATGGAAGCATTGGTGCTGTGCAAACAAACAGAAGATTTGAGCTTAGTTCCCAAGAACAAAGCAGTAGATGGGGTTTGCCATTTCTATTCGTGGGTCTGCTTCTCTCATCTTGTATTTCTAGGGACACTCCGGCTGATGACACTTCCGCCCTTATAACATTTTGGCTAAGGGGACAAATTTATGTTATTCACTGACACATTGGTGGGGCTGCGAGTTACTCTCCCCTCCCATTTCGAGTGATATTCCAAATTATATGAGCTCTTGCTTTTATAAGAGTTATGTGATTAATGGATATGTTTGCTCTTTGAATTGTATAATATTGTCAGGATTAGTCAGGCGAGTACTAAGGCAGCGAATATGGCAAGGGAAATGTGCACCCAGGAACAACGACTCAGGTATGCTAGAACCCAGGAGTGCAAATAGAGTGTGACATCAAAACCAATATATGAAAAGGGATGTGGGGTAAGCACCTGACCGCGAGGAAAGTCGGCAAGCACCTTACCCCCAATTGCTGTTACAGGTACTGACAGCGCTAAACCCACGTGGAGGGCCAGCAATGACAGGATCTGTGTACTAACACTCTTGATGGTATTACATAAGGGAACTTAAGAACTGTACTCACGAGGACGAGATACACCTCTTGAATGTCAGCTAGCCCACGAATCCTGTTGATGAATCTGGGACCCAAAAAAGGCTATAACAGCAATGGGAGAAGTAGGGAGGTCCAGAGGACAAGGGCTGAAGGCAGCCGGAATGAGGCAGGCTGCCGGGCAGGGAGCCCAGAGGACAAGGGCTGAGGCTGGGAATCAGCAGAGCGAGATCCGCTGCAATGTAGAGAGCCCGGCAGGGCAAGGGCGGAGACTGGAAGGCAGCAGAGCGTGATCCGCTGCTATGTGGAGAGCCCGCAGGGCAAGGGCGGAGGCTGGAAGGCAGCAGAGTGAGATCCGCTGCAATGTGGAGAGCCCGGCAGGGCAAGGGCGGAGACTGGAAGGCAGCAGAGCGTGATCCGCTGCAGAAAACTAAATACCTAAGTTGGAATAGGGATTACAAATTAGTGGGGAAAACATAAGCATTCACACAGGAGCTAGCTACCACCGCACACCACACCTAATGATCAAATGGGAAATGGATGCAGAAGTGAAATGGAAAACATGGAATGGATCCTCTAGAAAGTAAGGATCAGGAGCAGGGAAAAACGAAATAACCTATGCAAACTTCTCCCTACCCCTCCAAGGAAAAGACAGGAAACTAAACTAAGAGGAAGGCTAAGGCAAATGGGTAACAGCAGCAAAGGACAGAGTCAAAGAAATATAGAACACAGACAAACTGGGCTGCATCTAAAAGGGGAAAGCACTGAGAATTGCTGCCTGCAAACAGGGGAAGACAAAAAGGGAAATCAAGGGAGCAGAAATCAATTAGCGCATGAATCCGAAATTCAGGGTGGAGGAAACAAGAAAACAGGAACAAGGAAGTAGGTACAAAGGCAAGGAACCAGGGACCAGGGACTAGTCAAAAACAGGAACACTGCAAACGATGACCAGCGCTGGACTGAAGTGAGACTGAGGCTTTTAAAGCTGTTTAACGAGCACACGCCTCAGGTGTGCTGACTGCTGCACCTGCAGCCACAGGTGTTGCCTATCCTCCACCCAACCTTGTCCTGCAAGGGTGGAGGTGGAGCAGTGGGCCAGGCATTCTGGGAAGCACAGTCATTTGGTTAAAGAAGCATGCTGGCTGCCAAAAACCTGGAATGGATCCGGAAGGGAAGTAGTTTGGAAAATAGGGATTTAGCGCTCCCAATTCATTACAGCACTGTGGCATTAGGTTCGGAGGAAATGTCCAGCAAGGAATAAGCCCCAAAACATGCCCCCAAGTGGCGGGAACGGGAGCGAAGGGAGCGAGTCGTGACAAATATGTAGTGACCATCTTTATGATAGCTTTTATACACAATTTTATTGATGAATTGCTCATACCTTTTCTTTCTTTTTAAATTGTCCACTTCTATGCCAGAGGCAGAAATACTGGAAGAGTTATTTTATGAATTGTCTATTGTGATTATGTTTGATTACATGGTTGGTTCTGTTTTTTGCTTAACCAATGAACTGATGCATCGTATGCTGTGTACTTTTCATGGCCTTCCGCTGAATAAAAGTGTTTTCGATTGATTAATGTCAGAGCTTTGTCAGAGCTAGATGGGAGAATTAGGTGGATGTGACAGGCACTCTTGGGGAGAGAGATACGAAAATGTTATTAGTACCCTGTGAGGGTCAACCAGAATGAAACAAACATTCTGATTGGCCCTTGCCAGGTCCATACCTCGTCGGGAATCCCTTGTCCAGGATTCCAGTCCTTTGTCCTGGCAGGAGGCGTGGCAGCCCGTCAGCCAATGAGGAGGCCCGAAACGGGGCAATCCCCTCTCTGAGCCTCCATGCGGCTGTAGGCCGTCATTCTCTTCCTCTGGGGATTCAGGTACATGTTTATATTCTTTTTTTCCTCCCCCCCACCACCCAGCAGCCAATCTCCTCCCCACCCTCCCAACCCCACTTACATTCTTATCTGTCCTTTTTCAAGAGCGAACGCACCAGGAGCACTTCTGTTCCAAGCGCGTCCGCTCCTGATGGTCGCCATCGAAAGGGAAAATTGACTCCGTGGCCAATCACTGCAGCGTTTCAGGACAGATAAATATTGCTTTTAGTACCCCGGTCTTGCGGAACAGGGTACTCGCCGCGGGGCCATACCGAGTCAGGTAATGCACCGGGGCCCTCGTTAAGGGCCTCACTTCACTCAGGCCTGTAACTATAGGCCTCGAGGCATTACCTGACTCAGTAATGACCCAGCGGCTTGGGGCATATTGCTCAAGTAAGAAGACATTGGAAAGCAGTATATTGGCCAATATAGAGGTTGGAAGTTGGGGAGAAAAACAGACTATATGAGATGTAGGAGGAAGGCAAACAAAGACAGGTGATAGTGTACTTAGAATGGGAGGTATGATAATCTGTTGTTTTATGGACCACAAATAGTTGAACCACAATTTGAGTTTGGAGGGAGAGCAGGGCGGTCATGGGAGGAGACCCCCCATTTAAAATAAGTTCCTCCTGTTGCAAGAGTTGGCTGAAATGTGGTAAGTGAAACTACATAGTACCTAAATATATGGAGATAAGTGATTCTGATAGAGATGTGATAGAGGAATCGAAAAGACAGGACTAAGAAGTGAGAACTACATAGGGAAGTGACGGAATTAGAAGAAGGGAAGCAGGATGTAAACTTAAAGGTAAAGGTAACAGGAACCTGAAAAGAAGTGAATGAGAGAAAGAGAGTTTTAAAGAATTTGGTGAGAGAATGAGGTGAGTAGAGATGGTAGTGAGAAGAAATGGGGTAGTGAGTGAGTGCCAGGAGCAGACATCCAAGTATAAAAGAGGTAGACTTGGAACTCGGAGGAAGACAGCGGAGGAGAGTGGTCACTTGGAGATGAAAGAATGACAATGCTAGAGATGGAAATGAAAGGAGGACACAGACACCGAAGGGGGTAAGTTAATTAGAGTAATAGAGATGTAGATTTTAGTATAATATAGATAGAAACGAAGGTGAGACAAGTATAGATATTGTTGGGAGAAATACATTTTGATGAGATAGAAGTAAGAGTTAGAAAGGAAGACGAGCGGATAACTGTTGTGGGTACAATGATGGACACAATGTCATTAGGAGGTATCAGATTGTCACAGGTACAAATCGTGTAGTGATTTGTCAATTCAGGAAAACAGCACCACGACCTAGGCTATCTTCACTCAGTCACTCTCAGCTACCAACAGACTTTTTGGAACGCAAGCACACAAGCAAGCCATAACATTCCACACTACATTTCCATGCCATCACACATTCACCTGGCTGGTGCCCAATACAATAAGCAAGCAAGAGAGGGGATGGTGAGGAGAACAGAAGCAGATTTGAGTTGAGTGAATAAAAGATATCGAGATGGGGTTGGGGGAAGATAAAAGTACTGCTGACATGACACTTTTTTTTATAGGCGAGAGACTGGGAAAGAGAACAAGTAGATGTTGGTTCTCTGTGAGAGGGACACCACTGTCCTATGTGTGTTTGTGGGATTTTGCTCGTATTCATGATTGCTAGTTCCCCGCTGCTGGTAACGTGATGCATGCTGGCAGCGGGGAGCTAGAAATCCAAAGTGCAAGCAAAATCCTGCAAACACACAGAGGACAGTGCTCACAGATTTTGAGCACTGTCCTTTGTGTGTTTGCAGTATTTTGCTTGCACTTTGGATTTCTAGCTCCCCAGTGCTGCCATGTGTCACATGGCCGGCAGCGGGGAGCTAGAAATCCTTCATGCAAGCAAAGTTCTGTGATCACACAGAGGACAGTTCTCATATCGAAGATGATCTCAGGGCTCCAACGTGAGCACTGTGGTGTTTCTGGCAAATTCTGCATGGCATCTAGTTCCCAAAATGGCTTTGTAATTAAACTTTGAGTGAGGGAAATGGGCAAATGGTGGTGCAGCGTGCGGCTTTGAGTTTCAGCTGGATCCCTGTGCAGGCGACATGCCTTAGTGCATTGTTATTGAAGCTTATTGTGTAGGTGTATCAGCGTACTGTATTGGTTGGTTCCTCTAGAGTGACCTCGCTTTCGAGGCATCAGTGAAAAAACACAGCAGGTGAATAGACCTGTGCAGTAAGTGTCACATGGCCCTGATAAGATCCGCTCTTCCATCGTTCCACTTAAATAGGTTCTCTGCTTTCAATTAACAATTGCATGGTCTTTTTAAACATTGTTTTCCATAGGAACCTATTAAAAAAAACAATGCCAATGTATCTTTTTTATTATGGCCAACATTTTTAAAATATAACATTTTTGAGTGAACTATCCCTTTAAAGAGGAAAACTGATCAATTTGAAGGCATGGACTTACGTTGTATTCAGCAAAAGAAGAGTCAAACATATTCTAAATATAGATTTTCCACACTAAGATGCATGGCATCTTTCGTATTCAAAGATAGCTGCTAGTTTTGGCATGATTCCAGAGGACTTCCTTAGAGACAGTCATCCAAGATGGCTGCCTCAATGGAAGGGCTCAAACAGTTCTAAGATGGACCGGAATTGGTGGGATTAGCCATAGGGATTAGCATGGCTATGGGTAGGGATTGGGCGGGATTCAATAACCGAACAACTGCATATTCCACATCAAATGCCATCTCCTTTGAAATGCATTACAGCCCCTCATTCAAAACCCATATCTGAAGCTCTTGTTAAAGCTCTTATTTTAATGACAATAGTTTTGGCTTAAAGGTAGCGTTTTCATAACCACCTAATAGCCAAACCAACCATGCCCAAAAACACACAGCATGCACATCCCCTCAATTTACTCCATTAAGACACAGATGGACAGATTCTTTAGATGGGAAAGCTGGAAGGAAATATTGGTTCATTTAAGGGTGGGATTTTGACCACATTTTCCTTTAGGCAGAAGCATCAGCCTGACCTTCTAGGAGGTCCCTGAGCCCTACTAGGACCTATAAGGTAATGGGTATATTGGTGTGTGAGGTTGATGTTGGGTGATTATGGGAGTTAATTTACATAATCCAGCCCTTGATTTGCCATCTCACACTGGCCTGCAGTTACTGTGTCCTGTCAATAGAGGGCTACATGTGAATGATAGTTCAAAACAAGGGTGGTATGGTGTAGTTAGCAAATTAGATTTCCAAGTGTACCCTTTTTTTTAATCATGGGACTCAACTGTATTCTATGCGGCGCAGTGCTGAAAGTAGAGATAGCTAGAGAAGAGATGTTCCCTGCACCAGGGGATATATATAAAATGTGCTCACTGCATGTTAAGTCTGTGCATGTTAAAGCCATCCCCAAGAAAACACAGACGGCAAGGATCTTCTACTTTCTTCACTAAGCCCCCAAGAACATTTGGCAGCGGGTGAATGTCAGAAACTGAACTTGCCAAGTTTGAAAATGTTCCCTAAAAAGTGAGCAAAAAATCCTAGCATTTGTGAATACCTCATTTATGGCATGCATACCAAAGTACAAGGCTTGTGCTTCTGCAAAGTGTATGCAGGGACACAAAACCTATCTATGGCTTATCCACAATCAGTCTTTTGTGCCTTCTACAGTGGCATGGTGAGCCAAGTCATGAGGAAACCATTCCCAAAAAAACACAGTATGCAAAGCTCTTCTAGTTACCTTTATACGCCCTGTACGGCACAAACAGCCAAGCTTGATCATTGGGAAAAATGGAAGGAAATATGGGCACCTTTGCTTAGGGTGGGATTTCGGCCAAAGCTTCCTCAGGTGCAGAACCCCACTCTGGCTGTCCTGGAGGTTCCTGAGTCCTGCCAGAAACTATAAGGTAATGGTTATATTGGTGTGTGAGGCAATAATCCTCTTGGCCTGAGGCTGGGTGCTTATGGGAGTTCATTTACATAATAATTAAGATTAGAATTTGGGTATTTAAGCTTGGCCCATTACTTACTGAGTATCTTTTTTAGGGGCTTGTATGAGCAGGAGAGTTTCAAACAGTAATTGATCCGTGATAAAGGTCAGTGATTATTAACCACATGTTTAAATATTGATTTGCATGATTAAAGAGGAGGGTTGAATAGGTGTCATGAAGATTTTCTCTTCATGGATTGTTTTTTTAGGAAGATCAGTTTGATTGTTCCCTGAGGAAGGATAGGGTAGATCCAAAAGGGGAATAGAAGATGGATGAAAATATTTGTCCCCCCAAAAAATAATGTTGGTTTTAAACATTTATGTGATGTTGGAATGATAGGATGTTTTGATGTTGTATGATGGAAATATATAAATACTATTGTGTTGGACAAAATGTATTATGAAAAATATTGAGCTTATATACTATATATACTGTTGTAAAGAATTGTGTTTTTAATTTAGCTTTATGGGAAATGTTCAAATTATTTGAACGCTTTGTTTGAAAGATTGAGTGCGCTTGGGTTCTGCATTAGAAATAATGGGGTTTCTTTCAAGTTCATTTATATTTCCTAGCCTTTGAATAGCCTTCTCAGCCTGAACTGCAGTGTCCTGTTAAGGCAGGACCTCATGCAAATGTTAGGTCAAACCAGGGGTGTATGTTCTCCTTAACAGATTAGATTTCCTAGTCTACCATTCTGTTTTTTTTTGCTTGTGGTCAGGGGGTTGCTACCTGCTGTCTTATGGCAGCTTCCAATGCGCTTGAAAATTAAACATTTAAAGCAAAACATGACAATGAAACCTCATTATAATATATCCTGACCTAACCAGCTAGTATACAAGGAAACCAACATCATATTCACTCGTAAAAGGAGTAAAAGAGTACATACAGCAGCACTCAGGTAGATTCTCGTTAAATAGCATTTAGCTTTGGGAAAATAACACATTGATCCCAGCAGAACAAGACATAACACAACAGATTTCTACAACTTAAAACATGACGAGGCATAGCATAACATAACACAGTGTAGCATACAAAACATAACTGAGTGAAGCACCTCAAAACAGGGCAGGGGATAGATAATATAATATAGCTCAGTGCAAACACACAGCAAAACATGCTATCACAAAGCATCCCAAACATATAATGATACAACACAGCAGAGAGTGCAACACAAAAGTAGCGTGTCACACTAAAAAGCACAAATGCGACTCATATACACACACCCTTTGCTCCAGACTAACCGCTTCTGGGTTTGAAGTCTTCTCTTGCTCTTGGGGTTGACTGATTTCAAGATGTAAATGGTGGCTCTTTTGTAGGGCAAGGCCTTGGGTCTTCAAAGGCAAGGCACTGCTCCCCTCATGCCTTTTATTCGTGCTGCCCAGGGGCAAATTGATGTTTCCTTTCATTAAGAGGTGCCATTGATTCCATTAATTTGGACTTGTTATCTCTGTTGGACAGAAGAAGGAACATTTGGGTCCTTTTTGGTGAGAGAGTGATGGCTCATCCTTCGAAAGAACTGGTGGCTTCCATAAATGGAGATTCCTTTTTCATTTAATAATTTTACTTGCACAAACACTAGGCTTGTGCTTCTGTGGAAAGTGCTTAAAGACACAGAGCATGACATTGGCTCCATATTGGGCAAACCTTTGAGTCTTCATGAAGTCATGGAGAACCGGAGTATGATGAAGCCCTACCAAGAAAACGCAGGCATCAAAGCCCTTCTACTTACTTCCCTATGGCCCCCAAAAACATTTGAGAGGGCAGATTATGGTCATCCCTCACCAGCAACTGACCATTTAGTGCCCTTTGTTCCACAGTGCACCTTCCAATCCAAGGCTATGATCTGCAATACTCTAGTGCCCTGGTGACCAGCATTTTACCAGAGGAGACATTATGATATCATCATGACATCACAATAGCAAAGGTGATAGCATGTGCTTCCTCAATAAGGGGGAGAAGGTAAATACTCAAATAATGCTTGCTTATTGTAAACTGATTAAATACATTCCAGCTATCACTGCATCAGAAGGACGTCTGCTCCTTGAGACTTTCTCTTAGCACTGCTCCTTTCCCTCTACTCCAAGGGAGGCATCCAATATGAAGGCTCCATTGTCATCAGGGTCATCTGAGCTTTATGACGTCACAGAACTTCACCAACAGAGACAGCCTGAGTATTTTAAGCCCAAGTCAAGTCTATTGAAATAAAGTATCTCCTTCTCTGTCTCAGAATTAATTCCTCGTTATTCAGTGCCCCATCTTCTCTGATCTAGTCAAGCTGTGGGAGAGTGCTTCTCTCAAAACAACAGAGCTCTAGCCAGGAAATAGAAGCTTGTTTTATTGCAATCACACCCCTGCTCAATAGGGTATCACCACATTACCTCACCAGTCATAACTGCGAGGTAGAAAACATCAAATGATTTACAAGGAATTTAGGTGAAAATACATATGGGGGGTGTGTCGGGGTATTCATTAAAGCAGTGGTGCAGGGGGAGGAGGTTGCAGGGGTCTCCCCCACAATAATTTTAGCAAAAATCCAAATCCTACACCTTCTTGGTAGCCTGCCTTTTAGTCAGTGGCCTTGCTTCTTCAGCTTTGACTACTGGTGTTAGATGATGGGCCTCATTACAAGTTTGCCGGTCTGGAAACGAGGGTGTGGTAAGCTCACCGGCACCCTTGTTTTCTGACCGACAAACTTATATTTATGGAAAGCGAGTAGCACTGCCAGGGAACATATACCGGAAAACCCGATGGAGTACTTGGCTAGGTTATAACAAGGGATGCCATTATTTAGTAACAAAATTCTACTAGTTTGGGTTGAACCCACAGTGTTCCAGGGAACTAAGCCACATTTCTGAGCATCTGTGTTGTTGGTTTAATTGGATTTTTTTCTGCTCCCCCCAGCGAGTGTTCAGATCACCAAGGTCCCTGGAGCAAGGGGGAAGTGCTGCACAGATATTAATTGATGTTAAATGATCCAGGAGTTCATCAGGGTTTTCAGACGAATGCATTGTAACAGTTTTGTTCCTGATGTTAGATTAGAATAATAATTGTGAATAGCCGATTTGGTGGGAACAAGGCCTTGGGTCGAGATGTTGCAAAAATACTGAATCTAGTTGTAGTCATGCTGCCCCCTAGGGGATTCAGGATGACTCGGTCGAAGAAGAAAGGCCTGATAACACAAATAAATCAGAGAAACTAATTTCCAAAGAGGAGAGCCTGAGCTGAGGTTTACATGAAGTCATCTGGTTCACAGGAGATGGCTAGGAGGATGTGCCCTAGGAAATGCAACATATTTCGGAACAGGAGTTGCAAATAAGGTTGCAGATTAAGCTGACACATGAGTCTTGGAATTGTCTGATCTTGGTAAGAGTTTAAGCCCAAGGATGGTGTTGTATCTAATATGCTGTTCACACTGTTCACACCTCCAACATGATTTATTCTTTTCAGGAGGCATGCACATCATGAGTCAACTAAGTTGTTCCGGCCAATACGAAAAGGCCATTATTGCAACAGTTACATGGATGCTGTTTAGCCAATCAAAACTGCTGACTGAACTCTTAGGTCATTCATTAGGGGGCTGTACTCATGAGGTCATGGAAAGTTTAAAATGGGTTGGAGTTGTATACGTTGTACTTAGATCCTTGGGATTCATATGTATTTAATACTTATTAAACATGCTAATTTTGTGGTTTTTATCTATAAAACCTGGAATCTAATATGGCCGTGTCAAGAGTGTTTTCAGTTTTTCAGATCTACAGAGCTGACTGACCTTTCCGGATGTATTTGCATGTAATTAAACCTATTTTTCTTGCAAAATGTCTACTTTATCATTGATTCCTTGGATAGTTTTTCCTATTGAATTTTTTGCATGCCGAACATTTTTGGTGACCCCAATAGAATTTCCAGGAACCCGAGAGGCTGGGGGCTCCTCCGACGAACACCATGGTTTGCCACGCCTACCTGCAGTGACCAGTCCATGTGCACACCAACAGGAGGCTTGCAGGTGCTGTGTTTCCCTGAAGGTCTGCTTGATCACTGAAGTGGGGTGCTGCACCCAGCTGTGCAGGCCATAGAGAGGTGCACAGCATCAGATGACCTCAGAGAACACCAAGAATGTGCGTGCACTCTTGCGGGAAAAACAGAGAGGGGGAAAGACAGGTTTTTTGTGTAGTGCATGAGTGAATAAAGACAGAAGGGGAAATCCCTTGGACATGAGGGAAGTCAACGTTCAGAAATAGTGTTTGAGTCTTGATTAGCTGTGAGGTGAATTTCCCTGCTGAAGGGAAATATATTGTCATAAATAGTTGAAGTGACAAATCGTTGTGGAGTAGCTCCTCTGTAAAAGGGGAAAGACAGGGCAGTATTTGAAGTAACGGTCCTCAGTGGAAAGGACCCAATATCCCTCTGTCCCAGAGTGAAAGGGTCATGAGGAGGGTTTAGTACCCTCATCTTGGGAGAAGGAGACAGAGGAAGGGTCTACACAATGGTGTAAATACATGTATCTTGTTTATTGGTCTTGTTAGCAGTTATGCAGGGCATTGGTAGACAATTGTGTAGGCTTGGTCTTTTTGTAGTGGTGGTATTATTAGAAGTGTGTTAAGGAGGTGGGGATTTGATTTTTCATTGAGTGAGGGGGAACTAGTTTTGTTAATTGGTTACAGCAGTTGAGGTAGGGCCCTGCCGGTTTGGTGGGCATGGGATTTTATGTTCTACACACGGTTGGATTTGAGAAGCTGTAGGGGTACTCTGTTGAGCCTATGTGTCAGACTCTTCCACAGTATAAGGAGCTCATCCTAAAGTACCACCATGAATGGGTTCAGGGAACGAAAGGAAACATTTCTACATGTTTCCCTGAGGAGGGGCAATGACTGTCTGTCTGCAATCCAGGAGTGGTGTGCCGCCAATGATCTCTGACTTAATGCCAGTAAGGTGGAGATCCTCCTCATCGGCACACCTGCACCTGCCTTTCCTGTCACTTTCTGGCCTGCCTCCCTTGGCCCTCTTCCTGCTCCCACCTCTGAGCCTAAGAACCTCTGGGTCATCTTTGAATCCACACTCTCCTTCCCTCCTCACATCTCTGACGTCTCTAAGAAGTCAAACTACCAACTGCACCTCCTCAGAGGTATTTTTCCTTTCCTCCCCTTCCCCCAAAAGCTCACTGTATCTAGAGCTCTGGTCCTCTCTAGGCTGGACTACTGCAACAGCCTCTTTCTAAATCTGCCTGCTTCTACTCTGCAACGCATCCAGAACAACGCTGAGAGACTTGTCCTTGGCCTCAAGCCCAGGGATTTTATTTCTCCAGCCCTGAAATCTCTTCATTGGCTCCCAGTGGCTGCAAAGATCAGGTTCAAGATACTTTCCTTTGGCCACAAGGCCTTCTGGGGTCGGGGTCCTCTTTACCTTCAACTCTCTCTTCAGAAATATCTTCCTACTCGAGCTCTTCACTCCTCCACCTCCAACTCCCTCAGTGTCAGTCGCTTCTCCAAGCAACGAGTTGGTGGTAGATCTCTTTCTTCGGCTGGGGCCTCCCTCTGGAACAGCCTCCCTGTCTCTTTGAAACTTGAGCAGAACCAGCTCCGGTTCCGGAAGCACCTCAAGACCTTCCTCTTTGCTTCTGATTTTTCTCCTCCTCTCCTCTGCTGACCTCCTGGCTGTAACCTGAACTGCACTGGCTAACTGGACACCCTCTGATCTCAGGCCCAGGTCCTTCCCCTGCCAGCGTCACACCACCACACCACCCCCCACACTTGGGGACTGTTTTTTGTATCTCTACTGTCCCCCTACCAGCCCTTGACACCTCTTGCCCGCACTTACCCTGCACTTGCCACTTGCTGGCCATTTACTTAATTATTGTTATCATCTTCCCATGCACAGCACTGTCCCTCCCCCCTTCCCACACACTTGCACAATCTGAATGACACCTGGCCTAGTAGGATCGCTGTCCGTCCTCCCTCTGTTCCCCTCCCTTGCCTCGTCGCGCCTCAAAACACTTGTGTATAGGCGCGTTATAAATGCCATATCATATCATATCATATGTTTCTGAACATGAGATGGTACTATTCTTCATCATGGCCAATCTCTCTAAGTGGGAATTCTTTATTTCTTCCTATGCAGTATCACCTGAGGTATTAGAATTGTGATCTGCTAGTTGTAAATGTCCTGAGAGTATAGGTGCAATATATTGGCTTCACCCCTCCTCCTTCCATGTTACTCTCTGTGCTACTGTATCAATGTTTCCAAAGTTGGTGGTGGTGACCTTGACTTCACAGTATTTTAGAAGTGCATAAGTTTGCATATTTTGTTACAACTAATTGTCGAAAACAGCTTCTATCAGCTGAATAATGGAAAACCTTTGACTTGGTGATGCTATTTGTCTTTCTCCATCCACAAGGTGTCTAATAGATGTCTTTGTCCTTCTGTTAAGTCTTGTATTATGTTTTCCAGGATCTGGAATAGTCAGAGGATATTTTGATGGAATGAATGGGAGGGAACGAAAGCATGCTTTTTCCCTTGTATCCGGGACTGATCTTGGCCTCTCTAGTTCTAATTCACAAATGCTGCCTTGATTGAGACTGAGGGTATTTACACATCTGTGTTCTTGCATGACTTTGGGATCCATCTTACTCAGGCTCAATCTACTTGCCCTCTCCTTTGAATTTCTTCTTTGGTTAGTGCTGCAACAATATGCAGTTTCTTAATTGAAACAGGGTTTTGGCCATGTGACCGTCCTGATTCTACTACACAGTTGTGGGTAATGCATTGTACATGGTCATTTTCCGTACCCCTGTTTCCCTTGCTGTAGTCTGAAAAATGTGGTTTGGTGGGTTGGTCCCATGTGTAGTTGAACTGATCTAAGTCTGTTCTTTGTCCATTTAAGTAGAGTTTGGGCCTTTTTCCACCTGCCACTGATGGTGATATTGCTCAAGCTAAGGACAACTTGGGCCTCATTACAAGTGTGGTGGTCTGGAAATAAGGGTGCCGGTATCAACGTACCGGCATCCTTTCTGGACTGCCACAGTACAAGTCCACCTGCAGGGGCCATTTCGCCCTGTAGGTCTGACCTGCCGGCCGCAATGGCCACGGTAGGCAGAGATGTCACGGAAGCATCGGCACCATTAGCAATGGTGCCGGTGCTTTCATGTCCCCATTCCCATGGAGTCCTGCTGCATTCCATGGAAAGGGGGACTGACACTTTCCGCCGCCTGATGTCCTGGGTCGCCGGGACTTGGAATGTCCCGGTGGCACTGGGACATCATGCAGTGGAAATGGAGTTACGAGTTCACCGGCAACCCACCTGTAGCACCTGCAGGTTGCTTCCAAACTTGTAATGAAGCCCCTTCATATTCCAGCCAAAGATCTCAGTTTCTCCACTCCTGTTAAAGTTAATGACTGCTGACAATTCTTGTGGTAGCTTGTGGGGGGGTTTTAAACATTGATACTAGTCACTAGCTGTTCTTTAGCTGGTGATAGCAGCTTGAGAAAGTCCAGATTCTACTTGCAGAGCTGAACATTTACAGACAATTCAGTTCAGGTAGAAACACCGCTGAGGCATGCAGGTGGTCTCTAGACATGGAGTCATTATGGTGGCCACCTCATCCGTTTGTACCCGACAATCAAACTTCATGGAATACTTCCTTGGCAAACTCTCCAGATGCAGATTCAATCTTGAATCAGCCAAAACCCAGACACCATTTATAAACGTACCTTAGCACTTGTCCCTATATTTCTGTAGCTGAGCAGGTCTAGGACCAGCCATGCTATTTGGGCATTCTTCCTGAGATACTATTTTGGTGAGAGTTTGGAGTTAAGCTCACCCAAAGATTAGATGTATCACTCTATGGCATGATTCTGCCATTGGTTTAGATCAATCATTGATTTGCATGCACCTTTGTGTTGTGCCTCATATAATGTATACAGGTAAACAGAAAGGGGAAAAAGGTGGAGGACTTGCAGTAGCCTACAAAGAACACCTAAAAATAAAAAAAAAACAGACCTGCTGAACATCATGAACTGCAAATCCTCGTCCTTCACCTGACATCACACCAACAAACAAACCTCACATTCATACTCATCTATAGGCCACTGACCTATGACGAAAACTTCATAGACACCTTGATAGAAGCCGTCACAAACCTGGCTATCAAACATGATCACCTGATCATCCTTGGGGACTTCAACATATGGTTTGAAGTAGAAAACGCAAACTCGCAGAAATCACTAAGCATGCAGCTTGAGACAATTAGACTGCGACAGATGGTACAAGGAGCGACACACTCGGCAGGACACACTCTTGACACAACCTTTGCCAACAAAAAACTGACCTCAACTGCGCCACCAATACAAATACTGTGGAGCGACTCGCTCATTATACAGTTTGTGATCCACCTACTATAAAAACCATCCAAAGAGCCTCTAAAGTACCCTTCAATACTGTCAAAAACAGCAACTTGAAGGAAAAACTAGAATCCTCAAAACCATTGATCACAACCTTGGAAGAAACTGACCTAGACGAAAAAGCAGAACTAATCCAGAAATGGGTTGCAGAAACAATTGACATCATCGTCCCCCCAAAACAACTCACCCTATCAGTAAAGAAAGCAATGGGAAGATGGTTCATGCCCCACATCAACATAATGAAAAAAACAAACCCGAAAACTAGAACATAAATGGAGGAAAAACTACAACCAAGACAACTAAATAATTTATCAAAAACAAATCCGAGCATATTAAAAGGAAATCCTTAAAGCGAAAAAGAAATACTATGAAGACCGGATCACAAAAGCCACCAACACTCAGAAATAACTATTCAACATTATACATGAGATAATAAATCCCCCGTGGATGCAATTACACACCGGTGCCTTCACAAAAACTATGTGATGATCTCACAAAACACTTTAAGAATAAAATCAACAATGGATCATATAAAGTAGACCAACTAACTAGATCATGCACCCTCCCCTACCTATCCTGGGACCACAGAACAGTCTTAAAAGTTTTGTGCAAATGTCAAGAGAAAAACTCCTCAAACTGGTGAAAAAAGGGTACACCATCAGAATGCTCCCTAAACATCTTCAACATATCAATCTCAACAGGGAGAATACCAAAGACATTCAAATCTGCCTACATCAAACCACTTCTCAAGGACACAACGGGCGATGTGGAAGACCTCTTAAACTACAGACTGATCTAAAAAATTCCATATCCAGCAAAACTAAAAGAGACCTATGTCTATGAACAAACAGCTCAAAACAGAAAATAACCGACTACTGGACCCGGCACAAGCTTGCTTCAGACCCATGAGAGGGATAGAGATGGCACTTCTCTCTTTATGGGACAACCTAAAAACCAATGCAGAATCCAACACAAATTCAGCACTGATACTGCTCGACCTCTCTGCAGCATTTGACAGAGTCGACCATAAAATCCTCATCAAGAGACTGGAAGAAATAGGGATCACTGACACCGCGCTGCTCTGTATTAAATCTTTCTTTTCTGAAAGAACAGAAACAATATGGATAAAACCACTTAAATCGGCACTGTGGGGCACCACCTGTAGAGTACCACAAGGATCCTTGTTATAGCCGCTACTCTTCAACATTTTTGGTGTCACTAATGAACCTCATCAAAAGACACGACTTCACCTGCTACAACTACCAAATTGTTTACAAAATCGGCAATGAACAAGAGGAGAACACAGCGCTAATAGACGGTCTCAAAGAACTCTAGCAATGGATGAACACTAACAACCTCAAACTCAATCCAGACAAGATGGAAATCATGGTTACATCCATCAACCAAGGAATCAACCACTACATACCAGAGCCCACAGAACTGGGAACAGCACCACCCACACCATCCAAAGTTGTCAAAAAACTTGGAATCCTAATGGACAACGAGCTAACCCTAGAACCACAAGTAAACACAATAACGAAGAATTGCTTCTTCCATCAAGACATGATCAAAAAGATTCTACCATTCCTCTCCTTTACACACAAAATACTGGCAATTATCTTCCTCATCATGATCAGGATAGACTATGCCAACATCTTATACTTAGGTATGGCAGACTATTTACCGAAGAACCTGCAATGTATACACACCTCAGCTGCCAGACTTCTTCTCAAAACCTGATGAACGGACCACATCACTCTAGCGCTAAGGATGCTACATTGTCTCCCAGGCAAAAAAATGAATCACCTTCAAAACTATGTGCATAACACACAGAGAAATCCATGGCCTGAGAGCAGAATTCATATAAAAGAAAATCACCATCTACAAGCCAGCTAGAACACTCAGATCCAGCGATGGCTGGCGCCTAGAACCTAAACTGTACACGAGAAAAAGACTTGGTGGATCAGCATTCTCCTGCTTAGCCGTAAAACTTTGGAACTCCTTCCCCAGAGAAATACGAACTATGAAGGACCACCTAAAATTCAGAAAACTTCTAAAAACCTGGCTCTTCAACTCTAAACGGGACAAAAACGAAGGAACAACATCGACTCACCATACAATTAACACACATCAGAGAAGGACTGGGGACTATGCCGGTCTGGAATGGACTGCAGGGAAGAAGAGAGAAGTCTGAATGGGAAGGAGACCTAGGTGTACCCTTCCTTATAGAGGGTCAAACAGGAATTAGGGGAGAGAGATGGGTCTGACTTCATTGGACCACTGATTGAAACCCTTAGATAAAAAAGGGGATAGAGAGGTGCCAAGATTGGAACTGATGGACCACAGGGCACATTGCAACCTCGAGGAACCCATGGGGTGATAATTGTGGCACACCAAAATTTACTAGAGTGGAAGATGTAGCCCACTGACGATCCCCAATTCTGCACTCAAAATAGGAGTGGTAAGCGTAGCACACCAGAATACACAAGAAGGGAAGGGATACATGCCACTGTCAATCAGAACTGATGGTGTAGGCAAAGGCATTGCCACTAACTGACAAGACTAAAAAAACTCATCCTTCTGCTAACACCTCTCAAACTTTGAATTAAACATAACCATACATATACAGCACAAGAAACCACACGCACTACACCACAACAATGAAACAAACCACACATAGCCTCACACAACAGCACATGATGGCTACCAACCGAAAAACACAACGATGCTCTGTGAAAGATGTCAACTGAACTGAAGCTGCCAACAGCACATCACAGCTCTATTGCTCTTTTTACCCGCTTAGTCCTGCTATGTTATCTCCACAACCTCTTGCTTTACAAATCTGTCAGAGTGTCAAGGGACCACGCATGTTGCGACAGTGCATGGCATAAGAACCTTTAACATAACATAACATCATTCTGTAAACACAGCGTATATTTTTAAAGAAACTTTTCTGCTTTTTTCTGTTTAAGGAGCCTTAAGTTCTTCAAGTACAATTTTATGTAACTCTAGAAGGCTTTCCTTTCCTTTTCAAGACTTAAAGAAGGCTTGCTGACCATGAAGTACCTGTGACTTAAGTAAGGGCTTGCCTCACAGTTAATTTGTACTACCTACAGACTCCTGGCTCTCTTTCGTAATCATCATTTGTACTATCTGTGAAGATCTTGGTAGCATTGTGTGTGCAAATTAAAGATCAATTTTCACATGAAAGTAAAACCTCGATCTGGACAAGAATCAATTTTGTCTGTAATAAAATTGCGCTACCCAATTGCTGCAGATACCCCCATATGCCTTCCTAAAATATAGCGTGGTATTGCTCAGCCGGAATAGGTGAGCTAAGGACGGCGCAGTGTCAGTTTGGCATTTTGTAAGCACAGGACGTAACCACTAGATGGTGTGATTCCTGAGCAGTTATGCTTCAGACTGTTCTTCCTGCAGGGCCTATGGAACTGTCTTCTATCCCTCATAAATAGTCAACACTTGGCCTCATCAGGCTCCTTTTGAATGTAATGTCTATGCCGACAAGTGGACCTACAAACAGAATACAATGCAATCATTGTGGATTTTGAGGGTCTGTTTAGTATATAATGGTAACAGCTGGACATGGGAGGCTGTACATTACATATTTTGACTATCCCTAAGGTATGAGGCTCCTCCATTTACTCTCTGTACCAAACTGTGATGGACATGTGTACTATCACAATAACATAATTTTCTTTTTGAGGCAAAAACAGCTAAATGGTTACTACTGGTCAGCACTGTATGATTTGCTTAAAGTTTAAATTTATGTCAACTTAACAAGATACTCGACAATAGGATAAATATGGATCCTCCATGAAAGTTTTTTGCTATTGGAAATTATACAATTTTCTTTTGTGAACTATTGGGACTAATATGCATCTACTTCAATATTATGTCTTCCAGATTACTTTAAGAAAAATTATGCAATTTGCCCCTGAAGAAGTGAATTATTTCACGAAACATGTTGGGCTTCTAATAAATCAATGGATTTTTTCTAAAAATACTTAACTGTGTCAATGTGTATTGATATTTGTATTGATATAAGTCACTAAGCAAATTACCTACATTTTTGTACAAATCAATTTATTGAATCATTTACTTAACAAATAATCAAACTCCTCACAGAGCCACCCATAGAGTGCAGAGGACGGGAGTTCCCACATTTGGTAACTTGATCTATTGTGTACATTTTTTCAACCTATATGCCAGGGTTGTTATTTTTCTCCTTCGCACCTTAAAACTAATAATTCTCAGGATATATCTTTAAAAATACTCTTGTGTAAAATTAGGAGTGCAACTTGATTAGTTCTCACCTGAATTAACATGTACTCGTATCTATAGAAACTGCTCGAATCCGGATTCAAATCTTTCAAAACAATTTGAGTTTCAGGAAACTGGTTTGAATTATTCAAACTGATTTGAACCACCATTATTTACATGGGTTTGAGTCTGATTGGAAGCCGGCTAGCCCAGCACTGCTATGTATGCATTCCCACCCTTCACATTGCTCTTGGATTGATCTAATGCGTCCTCCTTTGCATTATATTCATCCCAAATCGATCTTTCGAGAGCGCCCTATGTGCAATAGAAAATAAGTGAAAGTTGCCGGTTCTGCTCTAGTTTTTCATGTTTTTTATTTTTTTTGTTGTTAAATCTACCAAATCACCATTAACCTGATTGATTTAGAGTCATTAGGTTTCAGCAAGGACGTTGAAGCATTTGCTTCCTCACACTGGTCTTTCTTCATTGCCAATATTTCATGTATTTAATTGGTTAAACTTAGTACCCAGGGGTTTCTAAGCGCAGACTGGGATCGAACCTCGGTTATTTTGAATTTAAGGCGAGCGCTTTCCCCCTGAGATATCTCCTTCAGTGTAAGTTGTAAACTTTTATACTCCAAAAATCACCACCGTAGCGGGCTAATGGCATCATTTTCTTGTTTAAGAAAATGGCGTAGCGGTGCCCCAAGCTAGGGTAGCCAAACTATATGTTCTATAGGAAGATGACAGCGAAACAGGATAAAAAGCGGTGGCAGGTGATGAAGGATTGGAATGCAGGAGGTGCGAGGGGATTGTGGTAGAGGCAGTATAATTGCATAAGTGTGTGTGTGTGCGTGTGCAGTGGACCAGACAGAATGAGGATCTAGAAAGAGGGAAAATGAGAAAAGCCGTGGTAAGAAGCATTTTACAGTGATGGCAGTTTCTGGTACCTTGGAATAAGGAAGCATGTCAGTGTCCTGGACTTGAGATGTGCTTAAGCGAACCTTGACGTGAGGAGGCACAAGTTTTTAGGAAGTATTTTTTAGGCACCCACTGCAAATATCAGGTATAGGAAATAAATGAGAAATCCAACGCAAATGTCAGAAGTGAAAAACCACAAATAGGCGGTGCAAAAAGCTGAATGCAGGGAAACACAATTGGGCCTCATTACGGGTCCGGCGGTAACCGAGGCAGTAAAACCGTCTGGTTACCGCCGGACTCGTATTACCATTCCGCCTCCGTGATTCCCGTAATTACCGGGCATTACAACCCCGGTTTCCTGGGAATCACGGAGGCAGAATGGTGTTAATCCCCATTCCCATTGAGTCCTGTGGTACTCAATGGGAATGGGGTTCATGGAAACACCGGCAGCATCTCGTAATGCTGCCGGTGTTTCCTCGTCTGCCTGCAGGTGGGCGGTGTTAAACCCGCCAGGTCAGACCTGGCGGGAACATCACCTCCCGCCTGCAGGAGTCGGGATCGCTCGCCATGGAAACAACTGTGGCGGCGGGTTTACCGCCACCGTTGTTTCCATACCAGGCGATTTGTAATGAGGGAATTGGGCCTCATTACGAGTCTGGCGGTAACCGAGGCGGTAAAACCGCCTGGTTACCGCCAGACTCATATTACCATTCCGCCTCTGTGATTCCCGGAATTACCGGGGCATTACAACCCCGGTTTCCCGGGAATCACGGAGGCGGAATGGTGTTAATCCTCATTGCCATTGAGTCCTAAGGGACTCAATGGGAATGGGGATCATGGAAACACCGGCAGCATCTCGTAATGCTGCCGGTGTTTCCTCGTCCGCCTGCAGGCGGGCGGTGTTAAACCCGCCAGGTCAGACCTGGCGGGAACATCACCTCCCGCCTGCAGGAGTCGGGATCGCCCGGCATGGAAAGAACGGTGGCGGCGAGTTTACTGCCACCGTTGTTTCCATACCGGGCGATTTGTAATGAGGGAATGTGACAAAGGGAAGATGATCAAACGCAGACACACCTCCATACTTGAGACATTCGTGCATAGTCGCTCAATGCGGGGGAATTCACTAATGCGAGCTGTATGTAATGCGGAGCTGACCACTGGCATGTAGATGCAATCGAATGACCAGACCTCTGGCATTAATTGAATACTATTAGTAAATGAAGAGTCTGCCAAAATGGCTGATCTTTTTCTACACAAGACCACTTTACATTAAATGTGCATGTTGATGAAAATATGAATTGTGCTGCTATTGTGGATGTATGTATCACTTTTGCAGCGTAGAATGCGGAGAATGTTGAACAGCAACTAGGGCCATATTCCATTCGTAAAACGCACATTTGGGAGCATAAATCTCATTGGCACCAGGACTGCTTTTTTTTTTTAGAAAGGTAGTTCTAAGGAAGGTTATGTTTCAGCGGTCATGCTGTGGTTCCTACGCCGACCTCTCCAAGCCCATAAGAATCATCACTTCAATTATCATTATTCAGAAAATAAAGCCTCACTGCTTGGCCATCTTGGTTGACTAATCTGATAATCTGTGCAAACCTTTGTGAACGAAACGTCAAGAATAGTGTCAACTGCTGCACATATGAGGCTACAGAATGGTTTAGAAATTTGGGGAAATATATATATATATTTTCCACACAGTACGCTCTTCCATTATCAAAGAGAAAAATAAATAAATAAATAAATAAATGGATGGTTTTCAATATCATCCAAGAAGCAACTGGGCTGCAAAGTGTTTGTTCCTCCGTCGTGTGCCTCTGCGGTTCTTATTCTGCATCCTCGCCCCACTGTACGACGCCTGTGTCTTGCAAAGCAGTCGTCTCTTGTTTACCTGGACCTCTCTGCCTGCACACAGGCTCCATTGACTGCCAAAATGAAGAGCGCTGTCCAGGTGGCTGTGTTCTGCATTATCCCACATTACCCCAATGCTACATTTGCGGCTGAGGACCCCTGCAATTATCATATAAACAAATGCTCAGTAATTAATGCTGTCCTAGTTTACCGTTTATAGGAATGTATAGCAATGATGTCTTACTTGTTACTAGAAGCTTGGTCCGATTCTTTGCAATTGGAGGGCAGGAATGGCAACCCGTACGAGTCACCCATACTGAAATTGTGTAGTTTCCTGGCGTTTGAGCAAGCAGTTTAATCTGGGAACTGGAACTGTTGTCAGATTCCTCTGTCAGAACCAGAGGAGCGTGAATCCAGTGGAAGTGATGAAGCCGAGAGCCTGCAGCGCGAGTCGTGCTGCCATCGATTAATGTTAGGCTGGCAGTGACGGTGGCCTGTGCACCTGTTGTGATAGGTCCATCTGTGTGGATCTCAACACCATGTTTCCCTGCAGAATCTATAAACAAGTTGCATAAACAGGAATGGTCAACTTGAGGAAGTGAGAAAATAGCATTTGTTTTTATCATATTTGAACAATGTGTGTTACCAGAGGTTGGGTACAGATATACATACAATTGATATTGCATAAAGAAAGTACACTACATATCCCCATAACCAAAACAAGTGAAAATAAACATAATTGTTGACTGTGCTTTTTATTGTATCAACACCAAGTAAACCACAAAAGAAAAAAAGACCAAATGAGATGTTGTATACATGTATGTCCCTTCGGCCCTCCTACCGCACCCTCAAAAGCCCTGCCAACCTTGTTCTTGAACATCCGCCTGATCGAACGAGAGCCTGCTGCTGCCTTTGCTTCTACGTTCATCTCCCCTTACCCCCTGCCTCAGACGCTACCACCGACTCTGCTCTAAGCAACCTTCACTCAGCTATCACCAATACTCTTGACATCCTTTCCCCAGTCATGTGGATCCGCCTGAAACCAGCCTCTAAGCATAAAACCTGGTATGACTCCGAACTTGCAGCCCTAAAATGAAAGTGCAGAGCAGCGGAACGGAAGTAGCAAACCTCAGCTCACCCTCTGACAAACTGGCCTGCCGCCTGCTCTAAAGGCAATACAGACTCTCCACTCATGCCAAGAAAAGGGCCCACATTCAGGCACAGGCATCTGGTGCATCCAATAACAAGGATGACCTTTTCAAAACCTGCAGGGAGCTAGCCAACCCTTCTTCAGTCTCCTCCTCTCCTCTTCCATCCCAGGCCCTCGGCAACACACCAGCCACACACTTTGCCACCAAAACTCAGGACATACTGAACACCCTTGTTACTCATCCGCCAGCCAAACCCAGCCCACAGCCCTTTGCCTCCCTTGGCCACTCACCCTCCTCCTTCTGCCTTCTCCTCCTTCACCCTGTCACACCTGAAGAAGTTACTAGAGTTGTCCGCTCTATGAAAGCATCTTCCAAACAGGCTCCCCCTTGCTCCTGCACTCGCTGATTTCTGCACCCACTCTTTCGCCTCAGGATCTTTCCCCTACTCTCTCAAGCACTCCCTTGTGTACCCGCTCCTGAAAAAACCTTAAGCAGAGCCTACCTGTCTATCCACCTAACACCCTATTTCAATCACCCCCTTCCTGGGGAAACTGCTGTAGAAGCTGGCCTTACCCCAACTCAACTCGCACACTGAACTTGACAGTGGTCTCCACAATCATCAATCTGGATCCTGAGCATCCAGAGGTACAGAAACTGCTCTTCTGAACACCCGTGAAAAACTGCTTGCATCCCTGGACTCCACCTTCCCAGCTGTCCTCGTCCTACCTGATCTCTGCTCTGCCTTTGACCTGTCAACCATTCCATCGTCCTACAAAGGCTCCACGATACCCTTGGTATCTTGGAACTGGCACTGGAATGGGTTACCCTTTTCCTAACTGACCGCTCTTCCCAAGTCATCTTGGGCACCTTCTCCTCTCCTACTTCCTTCTCCACCTCTGGTGTCCCCCAGGGATCTATACTCTCCCCCTAAGCTCTAACATCTACCTTGCTCGGCTGGCACTCCTCATCTCCTCCTTCTCTCCCAACTTCCTGTGTTATGCAGACAACACTCAACTCTTTTTCAGACTTCCTGCTGACTCACTCGCACCTTCCTTCATCCCTGACTGCCTATCTTCCATCCATGCCTGATGCACTTCCAACAATCTCTGCCTCAATGCCATCAAAACTGAGATCCTTCTGATTGGGACCCCTGCAACGCTCCTTCTTCCCTCCTGTCTGGCCTTCCACCTTGGGCTCTCCCCCTGCTCCTTCTTCTTAAGCCAGAAACCTTGGAGCCATCTTTGACTCCTCTTCCTCCTTCCCCCCTTACATTCAGGTTATTGCTTAGATGTCCCACTTTCAACTCTTCCTTCTCAAAGGAATTCTCCCTTTTCTCACTTTCCCACTGAAATTCAATGTTTCCCGAGCCCTGGTTCTCTCTAGGCTTCACTATTGCAACAGCCTCCTCCTCAATCTACCTTCTTCCACTCTGCGACCCATTTACCTAATCCAGAATAGAGCAGCAAGACTTGACCTTGGCCTTAAACCCGGGCACTGTATCTCTCCTGCCCTAAAAAGTCTAGACCGGCTCGCGGTTGCTGCATGGATCAAATTCAATTTGTTTGTTTTCTTCAGCTGGATCCCTCCTATGGAAAAGACTCCCCTTCACTCTGTATCTTGAGCAAGACCTTTTTAAATTCTGAAAGCACCTGAAGATTCCCCTCTTTTCCTCCTCCTTCCCTTCTTCTCTCCTCTGCTAATCTCACAGTTGCTGCAATTGGTCTATTGGGCCCTTAGGCATCCTCGGGGTCCCTGGCCACTCACACCCAATCTGCCCAGCTTCTATCTACCTTCAGCACTTGCCTTGGCACATCCTCCACACGGGTGACTCACACATGTCCACCCAACGGCTTAGCACTTACCATGCCTTGCACTTCATCTATGGCTCACCCTCGAGCACGGACACCCCAGCACTTACCCCACTGCCGCCTTCCTTGCTGCACATTGTGAATACTCACAAGACATAGCAGGTTCGGCCGTCCCTTCCCCCACTGTATTGTTCTATTTTTTTATTGTACTGCAATCCTATGTCCCCTCTCTTATGCCGTGTGGGTGCTTTGAAACAGAATGTATTTGCTGTATAATTGCCTAACAAGCAAACAATAAACTAAACTAAATGATATAAAGGATTTATATATGACAGAGTCCCCGCTTCTAGAATATGCTGCACACATAGGTGTTCTCATCTTGGCGCTATACTTGTCCTCATACTTTATATTTTCAATACGTATGGCACACAACATTTCAAGTGGTAGTTGCTTTCAAGGAAGCTATGACTTCTATGGGAAAGCTTGAGCGTTTATTTCATGGCACTTCTTGGGCAAGCAGTGACACTATAGCAGTTGAAGCCTCTCCTTAATATCAATTTGGCCTTTTCCTGCATCATTTCTCAAATTCAATTACTACCCTATCATCACGTTATCAATGACCTTATTTTTTTTGTAATAGCGTTCTTATGAAATATCTCGGGTAAAGTTTGTTTAACAAAAGGGTGATGAAAAAGCATCCACCATTGTGCATGCCTTTTTCCTCAAAAATCGAGGCGCTTGTTGCCGCCTTAAATGTTCTGAATTGAAGAGTATCAGAGAACAGTTTGAGCATTTTGGTACTCACTGAAGTGAGTGGTTACTAGGCAGCATTACAGACTGACAAATGCACCATCTTCCTTAGGGATATTAACCTGCCAGGCAACACTGCCATGAGCGCATAAAGGCGTCACAAATCAACCCCTCCGAAGACAATGAACCACACTCACAACTCACAGAAAAGCAAACACTCTGGACACTCTGGACTTCATCATCACAGTTTACCAACCCTTCTATTCAACACACCCTTACATCTTGATTGGCCAGTTCACCTTTACATTCCCTATACCACTCACCGCCTCTCCAGGAACAACTGCTTCCAATACACCATTTTAAAACAGACACCTACACGTTCAATTTCCCCTAATTTATGACCTTCATTCTCACTGTCCATCCACATTCATCAATACACAGATGAAACACAAAACTAAACATTTGATTCATGAAAGACGTTCTCCACTTCAAGACCTCTATTGCCCTGATTCGCACCTGGCTGTCCAGCACTTGCCTCAATTTAATCACCAACTAGATTTAGTTACTGTTCCTGAACAACAACAGGGAAAACACCTCAAACTGTACACCTGTTTGTCCATCTAGAACTTCAAGGGCCTTACACTACAAGCAATTCCTGCTGAACTTCTCTGAGATTCCCTATAGAAAGACAAAACAAAAAACTCCAACCCCATGTTACCAACTACGCCTCCTACAAAAAAATCACTTCCTATCTGGCATCACCGTCAGAGCCACCAACCAGGCTCTGGTATTATCTCCATCCCTATAGACCTATAGGGAAGCTTTGCAAGCGTCTGCCCATAGCAGCTATATTATGTCTATGATATCACAACTGTACAGAGATGTACCTTGTCTTTAAACATAATAATCTGTTCTTATAACCAAACAATGGGGGTCATTACAAGGTTGGAGGTAAGGGATTACCGGCACCGGTAAGGACACCGGTGCCGGTAATCCCTTACCAACCTATTCCGAGGTCCCTTAGCGGGTCCCTTCCTTAACACCTGGGGCCTCATTACGACCCTGGCGGTACGGGTTAACGGCGCCGTAAAAGGTGCCAGCGCCGTTAACCCCTTACCGCCTCATTACGAAGTCCCCTTGCGGGACCCGGTAAGTAACGCCTGGTCAAACCAGGCGTGCTTACCGGGTCCCGAGAGGGGAAGAGGGAGCAAACAACGGGCCAACTCGTAATGGCCCATTGTTTGCTCCCTCTGCCATTCCCATTCAGCCCTATGGGGGCTGAAATGGGAATGGGGAAGGACCGGGTCCGGGTCCTTGGAGGGAGGAATTACCGGGCCTTCCGAACTCGGAATGGCCCGGTAATTCCTCATTCTGTGGACCCGGATGCGATTTCGGCGGCAGCCATGCCACCAATAGCGACATGGCTACCACCGAGGTCATAATGAGGGCCCTGGTTTTACCAGGCGTTATGGAAGGGACCTGTTAAGGGACTTCAGAGCTAATAACGCTACCGCAAATTGCAGTACCGTTATTAGCTCCATCCCCATTCCCATTGAGCCCTATGGGGGCTCGAATTGGAATGGGGAATGGTTCCCGGAATGAGGATTTACCGGGTCCTCCAAGGTTGGAATGACCCGCTAAGTCCCTATTTCGGGAACCCGGACCCGGAATCCGGTAAGTGGTAGCCATGGTGCTAATAGCACCATGGTTACCTCCAACCTCATAATGACCCCCAATGAATCCTTAATTTCAATCAGTGTATGCATACATTTAAACTACAATATGCCACAAAATAGCAACCCACTTCTAAGTGCAAAACAGTGACGGGAAGGGATTGATTCAAAAGTATGAGGAAAATGCTACATCCTCTGTATCCGTTGACATGTTTGTTGGAACCCTGTATGTGCACCTCCATGTGGGGACCTTCATCAGGACACCAATGCCTCATATAGTAATAATATTTCATTATTCAAACCATGACATCTTTTCAAAGTGTTCTGTATTGACTATTTGCATATGTGGATTCAGATTCTACAGCTCCTTACTTGTAGTATTACCACAGAGTTGTCACATAGCTACTTCATTTGTGAAATCGATGGACGAGTACATAGTTCAGGAGAAGGTCCCTGTCATGGTACAGCAAACATTATTTGGCCAGTTACATTGCAAGAAGGAAAAGTGTATCCAGCCTCAATGTATAGAGTGGCTAAGAATACTACATCACCAGGATTTTATATACATATGTTGCTTTTCATGTGAAGAGAAGTACGCACATGCATACAATTGTATTAGGGGTCCTGCAGGGCTCACAATAGGTAAGTCACTGCCAGAAATTAAAAAAAGGAGTGCACACCGGGCAAGAAGTAACACTGGTTATTACAGCTCGGTGAGCACAAATCGAACAGCACAGTGAACCAGAACTGATTGATGAGAGCTGATAAACTGGCTCACAAACGGACAGTAGTTTTATACCGCTAATACAATGTTTGTACAATTAGAAACAGTTGCGCTTCAAACTTGGCGTCTTCTCATTTATCAAGAAGATTACTGGTGAAGCGATGCCATACCCCTTTAGCTAGACATACATTAGTTAGACATGATTGGAGCAAACAGACCTACTCCCTTTCAGCCCATCACCTCCCTGCGTGGTGCCACATTGCTTCCTGCTCCTCTCTGCCAACACTTTGCAATAATTGTGCTGACCTCTGGTCCTTTATTCATCTGCCATTGGTCAGCATCAGAGAGGAAGGTCATGTCAATATGTTTATTTCGGCGTTAATAAACAAAAGCTTTGCTCATAGAATATAAAACAAACACAATTAAAAAAAAAAAAACATTCCAGCCGAATTCAATAAGTAGGGTTACATAGGGGCAGCCATGAAGTGAGGACGCGTCTGACATAGCTCCTGCCTGATCCATTATGATCCGAGCCATATATGCGGATCCAGAGTGCCCTGTGACTCATTGTCGCGCTGAAGCATCTGTGAATATCAGGAGATCATAACAGTGCAGAACTCCGACATTCGGCAACTCGGACGGAAACCAGCTGACAAGAAGGTCCGTTCGGTGAGCTATGCAACCAAGATAGCGGATGTAACACAGTAGGCCATCCCGAATCAGTGGCGAGACGGTGTGCACAGAATTGGCTGATGAGAAGCAGCTGGTTGCCTAAGACGTGTGGGTCCGAAGAGGAGCTGGGAGCCCAGTGGAGCCCCGGTCTCACGCAGAACACCACGTCAACATCCTGCGGCATAACGCACTTGGAGAGGCCGCAGCTATAGGGGAAGCCACAGAGTGAAACAGCAACCGGAAGAGCAAGCAGCCAGCAGCAAGAAGATACTGGAGGGGCCTCGGTACCGGTGCAGACGAGGGCTCACTCCACGTGGGCCGATCGCAGAAGGCAGCCAGCAGTGCCTAAGGCTACACAGAGCAGAAGATACCCCCCAATGAAGCATAGGAACACACAGTGAGTAACCGGGGCTTGGAAGGGATTAACGGCACCGAGAGCTAGTAAGAACTGTGGGCGGAAACTCCTTAGCCACGACAAATGGAACTACAGCACCCTTGGGGACATCCAAAGGGCAGGCCAGAAAGGAAGAAACAAGCCACTGAATTGTGCATAGTCAGGCGGTGGCACAGAAGCAGAGTGGCATCACAGAGTGGGCTGTGACCCACAGAAGTGTATTAAACAAGCACCAACATGCAGGTGCACCAACAGAAGGCTGCACAATCAGAAGGCTGCACAATAAGCAACAGCCAAGAAGTCCCGAATATACCTGGATATTGCCATAAAAGACGTGGATTTTATAGTGCAGCAACAGCAGAGGCAGAGATGGCGTCCAAGGCCTCTAAAAACTAAGGCATGCAGCCCACGCTGGATATGTACACGAAACCTGTAGGCCCAACTGTTGCACTTATGCCAATAGACCAAGCTCAGCAGGGAAGGTCATTAAACAAGGAAGAAGACCAACCAGTTATGTCAGCCACAGCAGCACTAAGAATTGCCCTGGAAGCCAAAATGGACACCATTGCGATAGAAGTGAATCTGTTAACACAAGACGTCAGATCGCTGGCTGATCGGACAGGGAGATTAGAGAAGCAGGTTGCGGAGGCTATGGGAAAACTGAAAGAATCTGCGGTAGCTATAGTAAACCAGCAGGAGCTGATGATGTACCTAGAAGGTAGAGTGGAAGATGAAGAGGGCCGGGCGAGAAGGGACAATGTCAGAATCATAGGCCTCCTTGAAGGAGAAGAAGGCAAATATCCTATGAATTGCATGGAGAATATGTTACTGCAAGAAATTGTCCCATGCTCCCGCTCCCAAGGCTTTATGGTCGAGCAGGCGCACAAATCTCTGGCCAGGAGGCTTCCACCAGGGGCTCCACTGCGGCCAATAATGGCCATGATACTGAATTATAAGGATAGGGAAAAGATCTTAGAATACTTCAGGAAGGGTGACATGATACAGAAAGTATCAGCGACCATAACGGCATACTCGGACTACACCCTCCAGGTGTAGAAAAAAAGGAGGCACTTCACTTCGGTGAAGAAGAGACTCTGCAACGCCAATCTCAAATACATGCTGCTGTATCCAGCAAGGTTAAAGATCAAACAGAACGGTCAAGCTCTCTTATTTGACACTGCAAAGGAAGTGCATAAGTGGCTGGATAGCGAGAACGTCCCTACGGGAACATACACTCAAATGGCGGAGGCAATGTATTCATAAAAAAAGTGCTGAGCATAATTTAATGCAATTGCACAAGACATTGATATAGAGGGGAGACTAAATGCATAAGGTCGTGTTTGGCAGGTCATTATTAAATAAGGCACCAAGAGAAACACAACCTCCTTAAGAAGCGGGAGCATATTGTGAAAGCGGCCTTCACCCGAGTTAAGTTTGTATTGACGGATACTAGCTGTTACATATCTGCCCGCTGCACCCCGGGCACCGGTGGACAAGTTAACTGGAAAAGGGATGAGAAGCGGGGATGCCTGAGCAATATGTACAGAGATGGGCTAAAAGGTTTGGGAGGGAGTTGTTGGGGTCAGTTGGGGTTCAGCCTAAGTCAACACATATTGCATGCATGATGTACTTGGTTAAACTAGTAAGGTGCATAATAGAGCTGGATGAGCCCTGAAGTACTTATGATAGTTTCCTGGAATGTCAGGGGCCTTAATACCTACATTAAGAGAAACAGGATTATGACATACCTTAGACACCAGAGAATAGATATTGTGCTCCTACAAGAGATACATCTCATTTCACAGACACAGATAACACTTTCCAAAAGATCGAGAGGCACAGTGCTGAGCTCCACATATTCAGTGTATGCTGGGGGGGTGTTGGTGTGGGTGGCATTGTCTGTCCCCTTCTGAGTACACAAGATGGTCCGAGATAGAGAAGGTAGATTGATTATGGTGCATGTATACTTAGAGAATAAGGAGTTGTGCATTATTAACACTTATGCCTCGAACCATGACACTGCCACCTATTTCCATTCATTATACCAGCAGATCGGCCCATACAGGAACTGTGCACTAATATGGGTGGAGACTTCAATTGTACATTAAACTCAAAGTTAGACAGATCGTAAGAAAAATTCACACGACCAACCCCTGCAGCCAAAGCACTGAATACCCTATTACAAATGTTTAGTTTACTAGACGTCTGGAGAGTCTTACACCCAGGGAATCAAGGATACTCACATTATACAGCCTCAATGGGATTTTCCACTATACTAGATTATGTCTTCACAGGAGGTGAGACCTGTGGGGGGTTTACGTCAGTTGAATACAAAGCATGTGTGCTATCAGACCATGTGCCAATCATTCTTGGTTGGAGGGTTCCCCCCCTAGAACATGTATTCATGTATCCCGACGTGGAAGCTCAGAAGTGAATCCCTGAAAGTTGAAGAGTACAGAGAACACCTGAGAATAGGAATGAAAGATTATTTCACATAAAATACAGGTAGTGTGTCATCTACTGGAACACTCTGGGAGCCTTTAAGGTGGTAATCAGGGGTATAGCAATAGCGGAGGCCGGGAGTATACACGTCGCAATTATGAGAGATCTAACCAAAGCAGAAGAGGCATTAGAGGACATAGATAAGGCAGAGGGCAGTTTCGGAAACCGAGCTAGCGAAGCCTATCGGATGAAGAAGTAATATCTGAAACATTGGGATAGACTAATAGGGCCTCATTACACGGAAGGCGGTAATGGTTAATGGCCACCGTTAATGGTAACGGTGACCGTTAACCATTACCGCCTTACTACGAGGTCCCTTAGCGGGTTGGTGCTTTAACGCCTGCTTTTTGCAGGCGTTAAAAACCAACCCGCTAAGGGACCTCGGAGCTAATTACGGCACCGCAAAATTGCGGTGCCGTAATTAGCGCCTTCCCCATTCCCATAGAGCCCTATGGGGCAGAAATGGGAATGTGGATGGGCAATGGCAGAAGGGGGATTTACCGCCCCTCCAACCTTGGAATGGGGCGGTAAATCCCCTTTCCGCCAAGGCGGTGCCAGTATTTTACCGGCATGAGCCATGGCGCTAATACTGCCATGGCTCACCGCCTTCCGTGTAATGAGGCCCTAGGTGTCTTCAATTATGCAAAATATATTGAGAAGGAGCATGCGAAGGGGGATAAGCCTGGCACCTGCTTGCTTGGTTGTGCAAAAGCGATACCAAGCGGGATGAGATCACCTCAATCAAGAATAAAGAAGGAGTAATGTGTATGATGCAGGAAGGCATAAACAACTGCTTCCTGGATTATTATAAAAAAGCTATATGAAGATACTTCGAGCGTACAACTCTCAGAGATATACGAGGCCCTAGCACTGATAGACCTTCCGAGGATAGCTCCAGATGTGGCTGAATCATTGGAGAATGCAATAACTGTAGAGGAACTGGAAAGCGCTGTTAGCGGGCTACGGACGGGCAAAACACCAGGGACAGATGGGTTGCCCAGTGAGTTTTTCAAGGAGTTCAGGGCAGATATTATACCACCACTGCTGGAAATGTTAGACAAAGCATTCGAAAAGGGGGCATTGCCGGTTACATTGAGAGAATCACTCATTATACCATTGCTTAAACCAAACAAACCTGATACCGACTGCGGGTCATACAGACCACCGTTGTTGCTAAATTAGGATGGGAAGATATTGACATCCCTATTAAGCAACAGGCTCAAACACATAATAGAAAGGCTCGTACACCCAGACCAGACCGGATAGGTACCAGATAGGAACATTACATGGAACTTACACCATCTGCACCATGTCATAGATCATGCCAAGTGAAGCACTAATAGTTATGCAATTGCCTCACTGAATGCGGTCAGATGGCCATGGCTGATAGCCACGCTAAAATAATTTGGCTTAGGACAGACATATACCAAATGGGTGCGGTTGCTCCATAGCACCCCAATTGCAAGAGTGAAGACAGGCAGCCAAATATCAAATAAATGGATGCTAGAGAAAGGTGCTAGACAGGGATGTCCCTGGTTGACAATGCTGTTTATATTGGAGCTAGAAACCCTAGCAGCGTACCTCTGCAGCGAATTTCAAGAAGCCGGCATCGACACACCTGGAAGTCGGAATGTGATCTCCCTATATGCAGATGATATGTTTTTGTATCTACAACAACCGGAAATCAATGTGCAATGCATACTACAGGTATCCAAGCGCTATGCAGCCCTCTCAGGTATAACAGTCAACAAACAAAAATCATGCCCGTTCCCCTTGGTGGGATACAGAAATAAGACAGTGGCCTCTTTACCAGCGCTTCCAGTGAAGTGGGATTTTTCACGACACCAAAACTGAGTATGTACAAAACACACAGAAAGCTGTTGAGAAAATAGGGAAATCAAAGGAGTATAGGACTAAGTTGTCGCTTTTAATGATGGGGCGGGCAGCACTACTTAAGATGGTGGTCCTTCCAAGGCTCCTTCATTACTTCACTAAAATCCCATTTGATATCCCGAAAAGCTTCTTTGGGAGGCTAGACTATGCGGCAGGGATCTTTATGGCACAACAGTAGGTGCAGACTAGCGCTATCAAAATTGCAGCAACCGCATGACATAGTGTCACAAGTCTCTCCCCTTCTCATCTGTTTTTCCTGTTTGCTTGCAACCTTCTTTGATGATTTCTTTCGCACCCTCCGGGATTTATATAAACCTGTGTGCAGGGCTTTGGGGTCCGGCATGAGGATAGTAATCCAACTCCAGGAGACGTTCAGATGTCCAGGACGGGAACCAGGAAGGAACAATGTCCGGGGTTCGGAGGCACGGAACGCCATGACCCGAGTGCAGGTGAAAATCCAGGAAGGAAGCTCAAAGGTAAGTTTGAGGAAAGGGAAGGAAAGGAGGAAGATTCAAGGAATCGGGAAACAGGATACTGAAGAAAGCCCAGAGTGAACTTCGGCAACACACGTCCAACTACAGCGAGTGATAGCATTGAGACACGCAGAGCCGCGGGGGCGTGTCTGTTTAGTAGAACATTGAGCGTGGTGCATAAAGACTGGCAAGCTGCGTTCTGTATCAGGTGGCCATGTTGGGAGGATCAGGGCATTCAGTCCTCTATGGGTCAGGGACCACGAAGTCCAGAATGGACGCAGGTGACGGTTCATGACACCAAGGGGGTATAATGGTGCCCAATTTTGAGCTGTAGTTCATAGCATGTCAATTACAGCTTGTTTCAGGGTGGTTTTCGGATTAACAATCTCAGGACACCCCTTGTTGCTGCATGTATGTGCCCCCTTTTTCCTGAAGGAAATGATTTGGATACATGAAACACAATCACAAAAGAGTCCCCGCTCTTGCTCCTACTAGGCAAAAAGATATGGCACAGGGCATGCAGGCTACTAAAGAACAAAACACCCTTCTCACCACAGGCCACATTGGTAGCACTGGAGAGTATGGATGCACAATACAGGATTAAGTTGAGAAAATACTGGGAACTACTAGGGGTTGCGACGATAGGAGACTTGGTAAGTGATGGGAAACCAAAAGACTGCCACACACTGGTCTTAGAAACAGGTTTATACAAGTGACAACACCTATAACATGCCTCCCTACTTAAGAAACTGAAACAGAAGTGGCCAGTGGGAACAGAAGGGATTGTACAGAATGAAGCGATGGAAAAACTATACAACATATCGGATGAGGTAATGCAATGTCGAGGTTGTATGAGCTCACAGTGACCCAAATTGGGCAAGAGCTAGAGACAACATGCCAATATCGGGAGGCAGATTTACAAATAACAATTACAGACACGTATGGGAAAGAGCTGTAATCTATCACAAGAACGTGTCTAGAAATGCAAAACCCTAGCTAATACAATTGTATGTGTTCACAGGGCATACCTAATCCCTAAGAGAATTGCAAGGTTCAGTGAGTCACGAGAACAGAGATGCCCAAATTGTGGGATGGAGGATGTAGATATGGGAAACATGTTTTGGGCCTGCAGAAAGGTCCAGCAATACTGGGAAGACATAGCTCGTGTGGAATTGAAAGTACCATCCCTGACTTATTTCTGTTGATAGGTGATCTTTGGACACAAGGGCACGAAAGTGTAGCTGCTCTAATGCTAAACCCAACAATCTTTGGGCATCACTGGTTTCCCCCTGCTGGTTTGCCTCCATGTCAGATCGGTGGGTGACCAGGAACAACCTCTTTGCTTTGTACCTCTATAATCTTTGCAATTGTTATGATGTTCAATCTTGCCCCTTTTTGTCCTCTTGATCCATCCCCTTTCCTCTCTCTGCTGCCATTATTTGCATCCTCCCATTTGCACCCGGATACAGCCTCATACTTCCCTCAGGTAAGTAGGCCGCTTTCTTGGCGGCTCTGTCGGCATTTTGTTCCCTAAAGATATTCGGTCCTGCTCACCTGAATGGGTGGCACATTTTATTAGGTTCATCTCCACTGGCAGTTTTAGCATGTTGTTCTGGGGACCCATCACTTCTCCTGAACCCCTTTCTTTCCCAACACATTCATCCTGAATGTATTGGAAGCTGAATCTGAAAATATATTGGCTATGTTCCCTTCCATCATGTTAAATGCACTTATCATGACAATAACTCTGCTGCCTGTGCTGAATAATGCGATGGTAACCTTGCTGGGATGCCATCACATATTCCCTGTTCTTGTAGCACACTACTGCTTCTCTAGTATGTCTCCCTCCTGTGTCGGGGTCTATGCTTGATGACCCGTCAATGAAGACCATGTCTGCCCCTTCAATTTCTTCTTCATTGACCCATATGTTCCCTTCAATTCTGTCCATTTGTGCTGCATAGTCATGTACGTATTCTGTTCCTCCGCTGGTTCTACTATGAATATCGCCAGGTTTGTCACACGACACCTCACTACCTCAATGGCTGGGTTTGTCACTATTACTTCATACCCAATACCCTTTGTGTCATTAATGTGCTTTTTGATTTTTCCAATATGGCATATAATGCATGCTGCATGTATAGTACTACAGGGCACCCCGTGCTAATTGTTACTGCCTTTTCTTTTGCAAATGTTGCAGCCGTAGTTCCTTGTTCACAAGGGAAATGTCCCTGCATGACTTGGTCTAGGATTCCACTATAGTAAACCAATTGTTTGTGTCCCTGTGGCTTCCTTTGCATGAGGACAGCCATCATCACTGAGTCATCTGAGTGGGAGAATAAGTAACACTTATCTTTGAAGTTAGGGGTGACTAATGCTGGTTCATGGACCAATGCTTCTTTTAGACCCGTGAAGCTTTCGTTCATTTCCTGTGTTCATTTTAGTTCCCTCTTTTCCTTCTGTGGCTCCTTAAGGGCCTGCAGTAGGGGTTTTGTGAATGTAGAGTAATCAGTAATTGCATACCCCCAGGAACTTCTGCATTACCTTCACTGTGCATGAACATGCAGTCAAGTGAATTGCCTCAACTCTCTATTGTGTTATCTAGCGTCCCTCTATTGATATTATTGATCCCAAGCACGCAACCTCCTCCTGGCAGTATTACAGTTTTGCCTTATCTGTCTTATACCCCTTGTCTGCTAGTATTGTTAGGAGGTGCACTGAATCGGCCCTACACACTTACTCAGACTCGCTGCATACTAACAGGTCATTGACAAAATGTATCAATGTGCTCGCCATTTGTACATAGCTCAATTCCATTTCTATCACTCTGTTGAAAATGCTAGGTGATTTGCAGTATGCCTGGGGCAATATAGTGTGTTAAAATCAGGTTCCCCGATCAGTAAACGTTGTCAAATATCTAGAGTCTAGGTGAGGTGGGATGGAGAAGAAAGCATTCTTCAGGTCAATGACCGTGTAATACTTTGCCTTTCTTGGGATGTTGCACAGTATTATAGTGGGGTTTGGTACCAAGGGAAACTCTGCTTCCACCACATTGTTAAGAGGGCATAAATCGTGTAAGAATCTGGAGTCTTTCCACAGTTACCTTTGTGAAGGCAGAGTCAGATAGAAAATCGCAAGCAGAAGCAAAGCGCAGCAGAGTGCTGCAAGTTTGTTGGCCGTGGCTGGAAAGGCATTCTTTTTTTCCTGCTGCTTGTGTGCATACACATTGGAGCCTTTCCACAGTTGCCTTGTGAAGGCGGAGTCAGCCACAAAATCGCCAGCACAAGCGAAGCACAGCAGAGCGCTGCGAGTGTGTTGGCTGTGTTCGCGGGAGAGCTGGAGGACTAGCTGCGAACAAGGCTAAGCTCGTACCACTCACTGTCCAGCAGCCCTGTGTCCCAGTCCAGGAGTAATTCTGCACATCCTCAATTGTGTAAGTGACATTAATCGAGACACAATTATTACGAGCGCCTGTAAAAACATACATACACATGTGACTTTGACAACTTGAGCAGCAACATATAAAAACAAAGGGAAACAACCAGTAAGGCAACCCAACTCATTTACTTCGATTGTTTGGCCAAATAGACTGTATCGACCCATCACCAACTTTCACTATGTACTACTTGCGAAGCACCTCAATGAAAGAAGATCTCAGAGCGCCTGTATTCGACCCTTTAAGCGAGATACAGGGCAATGCGAAGACGCATTTGAATAGATCCTAACAGGAATTAACAGAGACCCGCGGGAAAGGCTCACTTATCACACTGACCATGAACAAGCCTTCTCTGTTCTGAAGACACCTCAGAATATTAAGTTTGCCCCCTCCAGTGGGAGCACCAACATAAAAGAAAAACCCAATCCGCCAAGGCAGTGAAACATTCCTTTACAATATCAAACTTGATCAGAAATGCTGCAAGATGCTACACTGACAGCATTAAGTTGCAAACGTAACTCACTTGTGAATGTGTTCGAATCTTTGAAAAAAGAAGTATACATGTACTTGAGAATCTTGTTGGATTTATCTTAAGAAGTTGGTAGCTGTGAGTTCTCCTTGGTAGGTCTAAGCCCAGTCCTGAATGCTCAAATAAAATATCCCATTGAGTTACTCCAATCAATTGGAAAATAACATAAACCATTCTAAACAAACTAAAAAAGGACATCAGGTCCCATAAAGAACTTAATGAATACATGTGGAACAACCTTAAATCCACATTAGCAGATTTAAAGAGGCCTGACCAAAATGTGAAAGATGATGCAGTCCAAGAACAAATCGAACTGTTCTACGGTGATGATACTCCTCTCTCTCCATCAGTGTTGGAGGAGTTCATGAGACTGGCCCAAATAGTACATGATCACGAATTAGAACCAAATGTAGAATACACATCTGTATGTAATGGCTAAGCTATTGACCCTGCTCATATAGACAATGAAAGCAAAAATAAAAATAAACAAAATCAAAATAAAGCTGATATTGAAACCACCACACTGAATTTGCAACTGAAAAAAAAAATAAAGGAAATAAGACAAATCTCTTGATCATACTGGAAGATCAGAAAGACACTGTTAAATGGTCTGAGAAATGAAAAGTGTGCAAGCAAAGCAAATCAAGTAAATAAAACATGTTCATAGCACTAAATAAGATCTCAGAATAGAAAGCACAGAATCAAAGGACCAACCAAAATAAAACCTTGTACACAACTACAAGTAAAGGAGATACAAAGAAAAATACAAAGAAAAAAGATCTTCAATAGTGTACAGAGATGACACCCACCACTCCTCACCAAATAGACTCAAAGGTCAGAACTAACATTGGATCCCAGACAATAGAGTCAATGACAGAACCTAAAATTCTGATAAAACGGCTTGGCATAGCTCCAATGTTTTGCAAGAAAATCAGAACAAATGCAGGGTGGGTCTGAAAATTTCAAAAACTCTAAATCAAATTCTCTCCACATACCATCAGTCCTGATTGTTCCAACCGATAAGTCTCACTAAATCAAAATCGTTCCAACTACCTACAACCAACAAGCTTTTTGCCGCTGCCAAATTATGGCTAAGAAAAACAACTAAAAAATGGGGCAAAAAGCACTCAATCATAGCCAAAGATTACTAAATAACAAAAAAATGCCAGACTTATACCTATTTTCAAGTAAAGACATCAAACGCATTTCTTTCCCACACAAAAAATGTACACATGTAGTGGAGTTTATCTTAAAAACAAACAACGGAATGAATGCACTACAAATATGTGTCGAAGAACTGAGCAGTCTAGAGATTGAAGTGTTCGATAGTTTGCCACCAACACTGCCAATATAGTTAAAAAACAGACATGATGCCACAGCATTAGGCAAACAAAAAACAATCCCAAACCAGTTCAGAAATGTGTATCCCACTAACATCACAGCGCAAACTACCTGTAAAGACAGCTTGACCAAAGAAAAGTCTAGGTTATGGGCTCTCCTTCCAGACATTCTGACAGAAGTTCTCAAAAGCTAACAGCCTACAAAGACTTGCTGTTAGGAAAAAAGGAACTCCCGATTTTAAGCTGGAACACAAGAGGCGCTTCTTCATACAGAGACAATGGGGGTCATTACGAGGTTGGGGGTAAAAAACAGTTTTGTTCCGGCATTGAGGAAAAACTGTGTCGTGTAGGAAAGAGGCCGCTAACAGTGGCCTATTACAAGTTTGCGTGCACGAGCGTAGAGGCATGCCAGTATCAACAGTATCGGCATGCTGCTAAAGTCCCAAAAATGCCCCTTAGCGGCATCATCGGAAGCACAGATAGCACTAACGCTGCCGTCTACCTCCAAATAATGGGCCCGGCATCAATGGATACGGCAATAGTGGGCATGCTATTAGTGGGTATCGCTAACAGCGGTCACTGCTAATAAGCGGAACCGGAAGTTACGTCATCGCGCAGGAACGGAAAGGGCACGGCGGCCATCTTTAAAAATACAATCCATTGCCATCCTCACTACACAGCACCTGGAGACTCATTTTGACAGAGAAAAAAAACATCCACTCAACCAGCATTATGCCAAAGGCAGTGAAAAAAGGGGCATCCTGGCAGCGTAAGGAGTGGTTTTTGGAGGACGAGCTCAAAGTTCTATCAGACACGCTGGCTGAAAATGCTGAGGTGGTCTTTACGAATGTTGTTGATTATACTCAGGGTTTTGTTTCGGTAACAGCTATTTGACCCAGCAACCTATAATACACTCATGTTGGTCTGGTGTCGCGCTAGTGCGTTGTTTTAGGGAAGGACCAATCCCCTCCTTCCATTGGTTACAAGGTAAAAATGATTGATACACACTTTGACTGCACCACCTCCGTTGTTACTTGAAAGAATTGGTCATTCTCTAATTGGTAATGTTGGAATACGTTTATTAATGGTTTGCTCCCTTTGCGCATTAATTGTAGTTGACACGTGTTTCAGCCTCTCAAGGGCCTTTTTCAAAACAGAAAACTTATTTGAGGGCAAATTACTTGCTAAATCATGCTATCCATCGAAATTTCATCTCACAAAAAAGTCATGGGTTAATCCCTTTGCTGTCAGCCTTCTGCCAGTGTTCCTCATGTCGGCGTGTAACAGTTTTGGTCTTTACGAATGACCTCAGGAGAGCAGCCCAGCTCAAGAAAAAAGAGATCTGGGAAGAAGTAGCCCATAAAGGGAACACCCCCTGCACAGTGAAGGACGTGCGTAAATGGTGGGAAGACCTGCGCCTCAGAGTGTGAAACATCATGTCGGCCAACCGGAGCCAGGGCCTGGCTACTGGCTACTGGCTACTGGCGGTGGCCCCAACTTAACAAATTAAACTCAGCCGGTGGGAGGAAACGTGTGCCAGCACTAATGGCATTGAGTGTATCGAAGGTGTGGGCGAGATGGAAGTTGGCGCCACATCTTCCACAGATTTAGGTGAATGTCCTAAGAAAACACTGTAATGCAAAGTATGATGATAGTCCACCAATGTGACCGTGCCATGAGGCAATGCATGACCCATTACGGACACATGGACACATCCCTGCCTAGATGCCGTCCTCAGCACTGACACATCTGCATGCATGCAGCATGACAATGCCATACATGAGACACACCCCACACGCAGTACACAACAGAAATGCATGTCACACAGCATACACCACCTTAAACATGTGGGACCCTGACGTATGCCTGCATGCTCCCCCCATATGGCAAGCAACCTGAATATCAAAAATCCAACACCTAATCCCCTCTAATGTGTAGAACATAAATAATACCGATGTATACTTGAGGCATGTAGAACCATCACTGATGCTGTCCTTCTCTCGGTTCCCCACAGACTCAGATCCTGACAGTGAGGCACGGGACTCAGCGGCGCAGGCAACAACCCCCAGGAAGAAGGCCAGTGGCAGGCAAGAAGGCAACATGCCTTCTACATCAAAAGGCCCAGGCAAGCCACAACTGCCACAGAAGGGGAAGGCACCACTGGATGCTACGTCACTGGGGTGGCAAAGGGCCACTGCCACAGCAACATTCCCCACAACAGCAGTGTCCACTGCACAGGAGCCAGTGGCCGATGGGGCAACAGCTCTGTCGGGGATGCGGCAGCCACAGCACCCCATAGCGACGAGGATGTACAGAGCCAAGGCCAAGTGAGTGTCCCTGTGGAGGATGAGTCATCAGACTTACCTGCCACACCCAGTCCCCCGCCATCACCCCAGATCACTCCATTCAGCACCCCCAATGGCAGCACACAGGAGAACTCTGGAAGGGAGCGAGGGAAAGGGAGCTTGAGACCCACAGAGGAGCCACATGATTTGGGAAATCTGCCACATGCAGCATCCACCTCCACTGGTTTCCGGGATGGGGTGCAGCAAATCGCACAGACAGAGCTGCGCCAGGATGAGCTGACAGGGCTGGTCAGACAGTTTGTAGCGGACGGTGCCCAGGCAAGGCAGGAGGGCCGGGAAAACACTGAATCCCTGAGACAGGCCATTGAGGCCAGCACAGCTCGTATCTGCGAGGAGGTGTCTGCTCTGAGGCAGGTCCTTCGCCGTATAGCGGATGCCTTGGAGGTAGTGCGTCCTGCCCCGAGATTGGAGCAAGCGGGCACGGCATCTTCATCGAGCTCCACTCGGACCAGCCCCTTTCGCAGGTCTGCGGGCACCTTGCGGCGCTCAGACATGCCGCCACCAGATGCTGGAAGTGGTCAAAAGTAGATGGAGCAGCCTGATAATGGAAATTGATGCAGAAACCTGCAGCATTTGCTTGGACACCATGTGTGGGGGAGCTGTGAGGGGAGGGGGAGAGGGTGTGTGGGGGAGTTGTGGGGAGAGGGCTGGAGGGGGGTGAGGGTGTGTTTGAGGTGGAGGCTATGAGCACTTTTTACTATTTTACTGTTTAATACACACATTGTGTACCTGAAAAAATACTTGAGTGGACATTCTTTATTGTATATGTGTCATTTATTGGTCTACAGTGGATAGTGTACATGTACTCCCACACCAAGTGCCCTCAGCCCAACTTTCATGGCACCCTCTGCACCCATGTATCTTAGAAATATTGGCCAATCACAGAGTGGCGCTTAGCACGTCCCTCCTGTGCATCTGCAGGGCGATGATGTGTGCCCACATCTTCTTCGTCCTCTTCATCATCACCTGGTGGTTGCAATGCAATGTCATGGGGCAGGGGCATGTTCCGTCGGATACACATGTTGTGCAGCATGACACATGCCATGATGATCTTGGCCACCTTCTCATGCCTGTAGAGGAGTGCCCCACCTGACTGGCTGAAGCAGCAAAAACGTGCCTTCAACAGGCCAAAAGTCTGCTTGATGACCGCACGGGTATGGGTATGGGAACAATTGTAGTCCTCTTCGTGCCTGTTCTGCGTGTTCCGTAATGGGGTGAGGAGCCACGTCTTCAAGGGATAGCCACTATCACCTGCATGGATGCAAAATAAGGTATGTATTAGTCAATTCATGATGGACAGCTGTAGTTATCACAAATGCCTGCAGTTATTTGTTGGTCACATGCACATGTCCCTGGTTGTATGCACACATTTTACCTTGCCTCAATGTGTGCTGTGCCATGGTCTTATGGTGTGGATTGTGTCTTCAAGATGATACACTGTGTACACTGCCTTGACGTTGCTCATGCATTGTGGACGCATACCGCTGTGTTTGTGTTATATATGTGATGTGTAGTGTTCTGTATGATTTTCTTACTGGCAGCGTTGGCAGTAGTCTCTGCATTATTTAGCATTCAGCACTGATTACTCCCGTGGTGACATGATGCACTACTGTGGTGGTGGCCCTGTGACAAGCAGTGGATTCCCTTGGTGGTTTTGTTTTGTGCACTCTCATGGATGCTTGTCCTGTGGGGTGATTTGATGCAGACATTTACATTGTGTATACTCACAGCATGTTGCTGGATTGTGTTACGGAGGGTGAGGTCTGATGATGGGTGGTGCACGTGTTGTGGGATGTGGGGTGGTTGAAAGTTTGGCATGTTGTGATTGGTGTGCAGCTTCCTTCATTGCTATGGGGATTGGTTGTCATGTTCAGTTTAGGATGCTTTGGGGTACAGTGTTGTGGGATGTGGACATAGTGCAGTCACTACAACAATGACACCATGATGGTGTGTGCATCTCTCCCCGGTTTCACTGCCATGTGCCTGTCATGCAATTTACCAAGCAGCCAGGCACGTCGTCCTGCATGTCACTCCATGTAGCGTGGTAACATGGAGTTCCGAAGGGCCATTGAGTCATGAGTTGATCCGGGAAATTGGGCACAATAATGTGTGATGATCTTGCTTGAGTCACATACCATCTGTAAATTGATTGAGTGATATAGCTTACGACTGCGGTACACCACCTCCGTTGCTTGCGGAACCACCAATCCACATGGGTGCAGTCAAGTGCAAGAATACAATTTGGCATGCCTGCCAGTGCATGGAAGCCAACTTTCGTGTCAAAGATCTCCTGGGCAGTCTGTGGTAGGGATGTGTAGTTCCTTACGTGCTTCAGGAGCGCATCCAGCACTTGGATCAGCACATGAGAAAATAAGGGTTGTGAAATGCCATGCATGTGCCCCACTGTGTGCTGGTAGGTGCCTGTGGCCAGGAAGTGGAGCACAGACACTACCTTCATTAGAGGTGGGATGGTGGTGCTTATTTCAATCAGGCTGACAATGTTGTTGTGTATCATGTCCACAATTGTGGTGATGGTGTCCCGGTCCAGACGGTACAGGGTGTGGATCTGCTTAGGGGTTAGGTTGAATGGACTGGCTCTGGTGCGAGGGATTCGGGGCTGCTTGCGTGGTACCACTGGCTGCACTGGTGGGGCTTGCTGGCCCTGTCTCACCCTCCTTCTCCTCTGCGGTGCTGGTTGTTGTTGCTGTTGCTGGTGTAGCAATGCAAGCAGGTCCTCCAGCCCCAGTATTGCTACTACAAGTGGAATCATTTTGGTGTGGTAAGGGGTGTGATGTGTGGGTGTGCTGCTTTTGCTCTGGGCCAGACTCCATTGCCACCACCTGTGCTGATTGTGTGCATCTGTGGCAGTTGGAAACACAGAACATTGATGTTTGCGGGTAGTTTGCAATACCGGTATTGCCGGCATCCCGGTATCCCTCATTACCGCCTTCATAATGCCAGTATTTGCATGTGTGCCTGACTTGTGATGTCCTCCTGTTAGCGCCTTACCGCTATTGCTGGGCCCAAGGGCCGTGTGCCTGTGCGCATGCAAGTACGGGGGAGCACGCTATCAGTGGTGGCACGTATACCGGGTTGTTGAGTCCGAATAGCCTGGAGCGGTATGTGGTGCCGGTAATCCCATACCGGCTTAGTTTTTCCATTACCTCCAACCTCGTAATGACCCCCAATGAAACAAACGACATGATTTTTCATGACCAAGATCTAATATTCTTCCAAGAGGCATGGCTCATGCACAATATACAAGTGGATGGGTTTACAACTATAAGCCAACTCGCAACATGTCCGAAAGGAGGAAGACCATCTGGGGGTCTCCCAATAGTCATTAGAAACAGCATATGTCAAGACATAACTTGCATAAGCCGTGATATTTTAGGAATTCTGTTTGGAAGATGTGTTGTGAGATGGGGCATCACCTTAACCAATATCTAGTTGGAACACCGTTAATAAGGGCATTTTATCATTACTTATTTCCTTCACTGACAATCTCATAGTAGTAGGAAGGGATTTTAATGCACATTTTTCATCCACTGTCAGACAAACATCGAAATCTAGTACCAATAAGTCTAATGGTGAAATGTTGCACACTCTGTTTTTTGACTGGAACCTGGCGATTCTTAATGGTAATATGTGTAATGATCTGGTTCCTACCCACACATGATCAAATGGTAAGGTCGGGTCCACAATTGACTATATCATTGTGCCAACAGAACTGTTTCATTGTTGCACTCAGTTTAGAGTTTCCACATGAAATATAGTGTCCAAAAATCTCTACTAGCCTGCTTTCCCCTCGAAAACGTCTCTATCAATAACTTGTATTCCACTAGCCTTCAAGTGTCTAACCAAGGGAATCTGGTAGTAAGCTTTATAAAACAAGGCAACAAACTGAATTCCAAATTAAGTCAATTAATAGAACATGGACATGAAACTGAAATAAACAACCTATGTCAATTTCTATGGGATCTTACTGACCTCAAGAAAAAAAAGACTCTGAAATGTAAGCCCCATTCGCATGTTCTCGATGAGGAAATGTACATGTAATAAAACAACGTAGAAAATATTACGAGCACTTAAAAAAGAGTGTCTAGATAAAAAAAAAACATAGCAGACAAAAAAGAACTCAGTAATGATTATCGGTATTCGTCTCGCACTCAGAGAATAACACGTAACATCTCTGGTGGCCAAATGATGCTTCAAGCCTTACTACCGACACAGTCTAAAAACTTCTGATTGATAATTAATGGTCATACCCAATCCCAAGGAGCACAACAATCATCCACAATTTCAAACAGCATGTGGGTAGAGTTCTTTGATGAAACTAAAAAAGAAACCTCCATCTAGCTAGCTGTTGGTGGAGAAAAAATGAACTGGGAACTTACCATGTGCAAGGATAAAATTGGATGTCTCATTATTAAAGCATCAAGATCTCGGGCTGCTGGACCCAATGGACTAACAAATGTTATTTTAAAATCCAACACAACAACTTGGGCGAGTATTTTGTATAATCTCTTTGAAAATATTATTCATACTAGTGCCCTACCCGAGTCTTGGAGGCAAGCCATTGTCATTCCTATTTATAAAAAGGGAGATAGAACAGGTCCTATCAACTATCAACATATTGGCCTTTTAGACTGTGACAGCAAGATATTCTCCGGCATAATACTAAAAGATCTAGAAAAATGGGCAGAGAGTCAAACAATTCTTGCTAGAGAACAAACAGGCTTCAGTAAAGGACTCCACAATTAATGGGATCTTTCTTTACACCATAAAAGGCCTAAGCAAGTGTAATAAACTAAAACCAACATATATTGCCCCAATCAATTAAACAAAAGCTTTTGATCTAGCAAATAGGGAAAAACTTTGGACCAAACTTAGGAAATGGGGTATCCCAGAAGTCCTGCTTGCCATCGTAATAGCCCTTCACCAACATATTACCTCACAATTTAGATGAACTCTAAAAGGAGAACTCACACCTGAAATATCCACTGTAAACAGAGTAAGACAGGGTTATATCCTGGCTGCATTCCTTTTTAACCTTTATCTAGCAAATCTGGCAGATTATTTGCTTGCCCACACACTTATTTGCACCAAAATAGGGAAATGTCCTGTTCACTTCTACGTACGCAGATGGCATAGCCTTGATCGATCATTCTTCCATTGGATTACAACATCTAATAAAGTCCATGGAACAGTATCTTGAAGTGAACAAACTAGTAATATACCTATTAAATCTAACATCTTGATCTTTGTTCAACATCCAAACAAAACAAATACCCCTAAATGGAGCCTGAACAACTGCACCTTGCCGGTTGTGAAAAAAACAAAATATCTAAGCTTTAATCTTAGAAAAACGCAGTCAATGAATATCTGACTGATGAACTTGATATAAAAACCACAGAATATATATAAGCCATCTAAAACAACAAATGAACTCACTATGCAGATTCTCCCTCTTACCCCTGTTCAAATTATATAAGGGTAAAGTGATACCAGCAATTCTGTGCAGGATGGAAATCAATCCCAGTGTCCGTAAATTTAACTGGGCACTTTTGGAAGGTCGTATATGGGAAAAAAAAGTTTCACTTGCTATGTCTCTTCCAATAGCACGCCTCAGATATGAATTAGGACTACAATCGCTACAATCATATTTTGACTGGAAATTATTACTCATATATTGATCAATTCTAGGTCCATGCAAAAACTCATTGTATGAGAAAATAAGTGACCATACAAAAATGCATAAGAGTGAATTTTTGTCTAAATGACTAACAGACGCTGAACAAATCCTTCAGAATCTCAAGGTAACTGGTGAGATTCTGGTCACAAATCCAGACAAAGCAAAATGTGCTTTTGATGAGAACTGATTGGATTACAACCAGAGCCTCATTTTGCCATCTCAAAAGCATACAAACATGTCTGTGTAGGCAAGAAATCAAGCAAATATGTGCTGCCCTATTTGAGAAGATTTTCAAATCCTAGATTTTTAAATTTCTGCTTAAATCTGGTAAAATGGCAAAATGTAGAACATAAAGAAGGTGAATGCGATTTATGTGGCGAAGGGTACACCAGGGATGTAAGACACCTTCAAATAACTTGTACAGCCACATTTCCGATAAGAGCATCATATTTTGCAAGATTTGTTCACCATCCTGAGTGGTTAAATACTCAGGATTTCTGGCAAAGATTGTCAGCTGGTAAGGAAATTGTCTTATCAATAGAGCTGCTGAAACTGCTAAATGAAATGCATTTTATAAAATCTCTCTATAATAGAGAAATTTTCTTTTTAATGAGAATGTAACAAATTGATGTTGACCTTATTTTCTTTCTTCTCTCTCTCTTTCCTCCTTTTTAAATTCATGAGATTTGTGTAAAATAAAAGTCCATCTATGCCTAATGGCACAATAAAAAAATAAACATTTTAAAAAAGTATGAATCTCCACGACGCATCCTTCAATTTCTTTATCAGTTATATAGCGATTTAGCATGGTGATGTGGAGGTCTGTATGATGCCCTGCTGCCATAGTACATGTAGAGTCGAGTATATTCCCTCATCTGCTTCTCTGGACAATGGGTATTGTTTCGCTTGGGGCAGCAGTGCCCCTTCCATTAATTTTATCTTTGCTGCCCCCACTCCTTTTACTGCCTCTACATCGTGGGGCCCTTTGGTCCATAATTTCTCTGGAACCCTTTTGAGATCTTCATCTGTGTGTTTGCTTCATCTCCTTACCAGTTGTGTCAGTATCGGCACTAGCTTCTCTACTACTTTTAGTGGGCAGGGTATTTGTAGCTGAAATACCATCTCTCCCTCCTCTTCCCCATCAGAAAACAGCTGGTTCACCCGTTACTCCGTTTACTGTCAGTGTTGGGTCGATGCATATCACTGTATGCCACCCCATGTTGTCATTGTCCATTCTGCATAATATCACCATGTCTTTGCAGATCACTACCTCTTCAAGCTGTAGTACTAGCATTGTGCCTATTATCCCTGCACTCTCAATCCCTGTGCTTTTGCGAGCAGAACCGTCATTTAACTGATTTAAACACAACACAAAGTGTTGGCTTCACAACTTGGACTCTATGACAGCCTAACCGCCTGATCCCAGCATGATTGACTGCCACCGGCACACTTTGTAATTAATGTACCTATACTAGACTATGTATGTATGCATTCGCATTTCTAAGTTTGTACCTACCTGTAACTGTAATGAAACGTAACCCTTATTGACTGCTTTCAATTGTAACTGTAACCAGATCTAACTTATGCGCCCGTTTGCCCCTGGGCCTGGCTGCGCTTTATAAATAAAATAAATACAAATACAAATACAAATGTCTTCCTTCTGGCACTGTGGTCTGAACAACAATTCTGATGCCAGTCAAAACACCTTACCATGTATTGCCAGGACCCATCCCAGTAGTATTTCAACCCCATACAAGAACATGGTAGGGTACATGGGTTGGCCTTGTTATGTGCTCCGAGTATGTGCTGATAAAAGACGCACGGCTACTCATGTGTAGTAAATGCCTGACACTGAGGACACCATCCCCTTTTCCGTGAATGATATTGTGGTGTTCAGTTTGCTGAGCAAGTCTCTGCCAAGGATATTGATTGGGGTATGTTTGGAATACAGTAGTGGCACTACGATGTGTTTCGTCCCTATTGTTAGTGGAAAATCATTTGTTACTGGAACCGTCACTACGACCCCAGGGAAGCCCTGCGTACCCAGCCCTTTGTTTGATAGCAGGAATCACCCTTCCCGTATTCAAGATTTGGTTGCTCCTGTAGCTATAAGGAATGAGAACTCTCTTGGTCCTATTTTCACTGCAACCTCAGTTTCCCATTCAGGGCCATCAGTTACTGCTAGGACTGGGCACACTTGAGCTTTCTGCAGGCTTAACTATTGTTGTGGGTTGCTCTGTGGAAAAGGAAAAAGATTTCCTCTGGTAACACTGACCCCGGTGTAGTGGGGTACCACGCTCTGTGCTAGCACCACTGTACTTCCAACATCTAGTGCTGGCATTGGTGTTGCATTTGGAGGTACCATTCCACCATCCGTTGGTCCCCCTTGGACCTGCTGCTGTCTCTGTGGCAGGGGCGCCTGTCTCTGCTGCAGCTGGACTGGGAGGGGTTGCATCTTCTTCCACTGTGGCTGTGCAGTGCCAAACCCTTGCTACTGCACCATTTGAATTGCATGTGACTGAGCTTGTTGTCTGAAACGATATGCACATGCAAAATGCACCATGTTTCTGAATATAAAGCACAGTCCAGAAACCCTATATCTGCACCCCTCTATCCTCCCCCGCTTCCTCATTGTGAATACCTTTTCCACTTTGGAAAGTACCCCCCCCTGCATGCATTTCCGCTGCTCTGGTGGTGCTCGCCACTGCGGCATATACTGCGGCTGCAGATAACCCCACTGCTGTGGTGTGTTCCCCATGGGAAACCCTCCCTGTCGGCAGGTGACACAGCAGCAGTGTCAGGTACAAGCATTTCCACCTTCCATGGTATACCATTGCAGTTTCATTTGTATTCATTTATTTTCTGCCTTTGCAGTGTTTTCTACTGTCTGCCTCTCGCTCGCCTGCTTCCTTTTACAGTAATGTACTGTTGTTTCCTGTATCTATGGCCATTCCTTCACTTCTATTTCCATAATTTTGCTTAACGGCCTGGACATACACCGGCATTCCCTTGACCAGTATGTGGTAAAACCAGGGTATGCACTCACCCCAGCACCTTCATTTTTCTGTGTCCAGAGATCCTGCACCTGTTTTATATATCCTGCAGGCTCCTTGTCTGGCTTCATCTGGTGAGCCATTACTGTTCCTAGCTATCTGGGTACATGCTTGTCAGATTTTCCTACACTTGTGCTGAACAGTTGTTGAATGGAGCCCCATCATGTGCTTTAATGCTTACTTTCACCCCCTTGTGCCCCACCTGCTATTTTGGCCCTTTGCACTCCTTTTATGGTGCAAATAAACATTTCATATCCCCTATTGCCAGCGTCATGCTAGCTGTTTTTTTCTAGAGCACTTGCATCCATTTGCTGGCCCCTGCCAGGAGGAAGGGCGGGCTGCATGTTAGATTGTCCCGGTCCATTGTCTGCGATGGTACGTAATGTGCATTCAATTTTCTTTTTCTTTTACAGTAGCATCTGCTTCGCCCTGGGCCCTGTCCCTTCCCTTCCCTCTTTTGTGGTCTGAGCCCGCCCTACTTTTACCTTCCCCTACCCACTACGAAAGGAGTTTGACCAATCCTCCCGGATTCACCGCTGTCCTCTCATCTTCTTTCATTTCTCCTCCATCTTCCATCTTTGTCAGGGGCCCACTCGTCCCCTTCTCCATCACTGCAGTTTTCCCTACTTCTTCCTCCTCTGAGACCATACTATTTTCAAAGGAATCGTACCATAATGTCGCCACAATTGTGGCGACATTACTAAAACTGCTCCTGAGCGCGGCACAAACACTCCGACCCCCATTACTGCACCCAAGCAGAGCAGGGGTTGCGGGGGTGTCCCCCTACTCTCCTTGGATGCAATACCAGAATGGTGCTCAGGGGTTACTGGGGTGTCCCCACTTACCATTGCGGTAACTGTGGGGATACATTAAAAAACGGACCTTATTTCATCAGCACCGCCCGAAGTAAGTGGGAGAAGCTGATGCTGCAGGGGTACAAGGATTTCAGTGACGCACACAAGAGTGGGCTGCAATAAAGGTAAGTGGGGGGTGCAGTTTTTGGGATTGCAGAACGGGGCAGGCGGGCAGATCACTGCGCCGTAATTGCAGTCAAAATTTTCATCGGTAGATTTACGGGAAACGCAGTGATCAAATAGATTCTTCTCACCCCCTCCTTCAGTCTCTCCCTCTCCCTCTTCCTGTTCCTTGCTGTCCAATCTGAATTTTATCCTTCCCGACACCCATTCCCCCTTGTCCCCTCTATTTTTCCTCCATGCCTCCTCTTCTATCATCTTTTCAGCTTTGTTGAATAATACATCCACCTGTTGTTGCGTGTTCTTCTCAATGTTGGCTAAGTATTTTATCACCCCCCTTTTGTGTACCTCATCGCGCTGGGTGTCTCTAACCTTCTTTTTCTCTAGCGTCTCTTTTTTCCACTGTGGGATTTTCCATTGTGGGTTAATAAACCCTGCCGTGGGACATATCGTCAGATAGACATCATAGAAAGACATCCTTTTTACTCAAAATCCTGGGCAAAGCAGCTTACCTGCATGTACATACATTCCTAGAGTCCAGCAATTTGCTGGGTCTCAGGCAGTCTGACTTCAGGCCCGGCCATGGGACCGAAACCATGCTCCTACTCCTAGACTTGTCCACACCATTTGACCTGGTGAACCATGATACTCTCTGCAACCACCGCTCCTCTGCTCCTAACTTCTCACCTAAAGCCACAGCCTGGGTGAATTAATTTCTCCAAGAAAGAGTGAGGAAATCTTTTTCTAATCAAGCATGTGCTAACCCCAGTTTTATTAAGTGTGGTGTCCCTCAAGGATCCTGCATCTCTGCTACCCTTTACAAACTACGCATGAGGGCTCTCTTTAGCTTCCTGGACACGCGTGGCATCACATATACCAACTATGCTGATGACATGCAGATCCTCATCCCCCTAATGGGAGACTAAGAAAGACGATAGCAAACCTCTTAATTCCATCTACGCAGAGATCCAAACCTGGATGGCAGAAAATTGGTTGTGCCTCAATAGTAAAAAACTGAGATTTTACTTATAGGCTCACCAGGAACTCTCAAGAAACGTGACTTAAAGTACAATTCATTTTCAAATGATAACACTCCTATCATGGTCTCACATGCTGTGAAAACCTTGGGGGTCTATCTTGACTGCAAACTCTCAATGTACAGTTAAGTAAACGCCATCTCATCTGCCGTGACCTACTATTCTAAACTGATCACGGCAGCTAGACCATTCCTAACAAAACAGAATTGCGTTACCATAGCCAGAGAAATAACTGGGTCTCGGCTAGACTATTGCAATGCTCTTCTCGCTGGCACTTCTTCCAAAAATATCTGAAAACTTCAGAAGGTCCAAAACAATGCATTTAGAGCAGCTACCGGCATTTCCTAACGTGACCACATTTCAGCAATCAGAAAACGTGTCCACTGGGTCCCGTCAGGGAATACATCTTGTTCAAAACCCGCACACTCACCTACAAATGTCTGCATGACACCACTCCCTTCTACCTCTCACAAAGGATCCCCAAACCCTCCTCAGAAAGACCTACCAGAATGGCCTACCTTAATAGTATCACCATCCCCAAGACCCTCAGAGTTAGAGCAGGAGGAGCCAGCTTTCCAGTCATTACAGCATCCATCTGGAACTCCCTCCCTCCAGACGTAAGAAACATTGACTCATACACAACATTTAGGAACGCTGTCAAAACATTGCTGTTTGTTTAACTGCATCATTTGAACATTTTATGTAACAAACTTCCTGTATTTTCATGACTTTTCTGTACCAAGCTAGGCCTCCGCTCATTGTAACCATGAGCTAAGTCTAAAATTCTGTAAGTAAGACATAGGGCCTCATTACACGGTAGGCGGTAAGGGTTTACCGGTACCGGTATTTTACCGGTACCGGTAAATCCTTACCGCCTTACTACGAGGTCCCTTTGCGGGTTGGGGAATTTAACGCCTGCTTTTTGCAGGCGTTAAAAACCAACCCGCAAAGGGACCAGTGGAGCTAATTACGGTACCGCAATTTGCGGTACCGTAATTAGCGCCTTCCCCATTCCCATAGAGCCCTATGGGGCAAAAATGGGAATGGGGAAGGGCAATGGTGGAAGGGGGAATTACCGCCCCACCAACCTTGGAATGGGGTGGTAATTCCCCTTTCCACCGGTGCGCTGCCTGTATTTTACCGGCATGAACCATGGCGCTAATAGCGCCATGGTTCTCCGCCTACCGTGTAATGAGGCCCATATTCTTGCAACAGCGCCTCGTTGCCCTTGGGCTGTAGCTCGCTTTAAAAATTCAAATGAATAAATGAAATAGGGTGGGGGCGGAGAACTTGTTCCGTCCCCCTCCTTTATCCCCTCTCACTCTGTTTTCACCTGCTCCTTTTTGTTTCCTCATACAGTTTCCAGAGCCCCAGTATATTCTGTCTACTCTTTAACTTTAAGCACTTGTATTTTGTTAACAAATATGAGAACATATTTTCTATTATTCTACTATCAAATGTTCATTCTCCTTGCCATGCATGGAAACACTGGTCTGCAGTCTCCTGGAATCGAAGCAAATTATTCTTTCAAATGTTATTGCAATACTCGGGCAATTTTTTACACAAACGGTTGAGAGGGCTATCCTGATAGGCCATTATTTTACGTATTTTTGCTGCCTTTGCTCGATGCCCCAATTACCATAGGCACCCCCTCGCACTCTTCTTTGTATACCCTTCTGCTGCAAAGCTCACACTCACCCTTAGCCACTCGTCTCCCCTTTCTTTCGCCCTTTCGCTCTGGCAGTCTCCACAGGCCCACCCAGACACTCTCACCTGACACACTGGCCTTCCCCTCAGGCTCAGCCACTCACTCTGGTTTAGCAAGCAACGGTCCTCTCCACAGGCTCACCTTCCCCTATGTTAGTAAAGGTAGGTGCTGAGTTACATCCACCCCTCTCATTTTCCTCTACCCCAAAAAATGGCAAGTGTGCTACAACATGTGTCCAACAACTACATTATACAATGACAACCAACTCCCCTAAATGATGCAAATTTACAATTGCCTGTACAGTGCGCCACTTCCAACTACCGGGATCTGCCCTCCCTACTTACCTCTCCTGCCCTAATGCAGTGGTGCCCACACTCATACGTCCACTCCCTATTGGGTGGAGTGTACTAAAATCTATGACTACTTTGGCTGATTGTCCTGCCACCTTGAGGATGCGTCCTAAACACCATAAAATACAGTCCCTTCCCCCTCCATGGGCATGCAACCACGATTCAGCGCTTTATTGCACGTGGCAAAAGTCCCTGTGGCACTAAGCCTCCTGTGTGGGCTCGCCCGTGCTCCTGAGCGCAGGCGGCACTTGGAACCAGGCGAATATGTGGGAACTCGGCATTTGCCTGCAGGGCCTCGTTGGTGTTGTGCATAGATCAGGTCTGCGGTCGCTGGACCCACGCCCCTAAGCAGGGCGGATGGAATACCCTCAGTTGACCGAGAGAACTGTGGATCTTGCTGGGGCCTCCAAAAATGTATTCGAGATCCTCCAGGGCTCACAATAAGTAAGTCACTGCCAGTAGTCCAAAAGGGAGTGCACACCAGGCAGAAGTACCACTGTTTATTGCAGCTGGGTGAGCACAAATCAAATAGCATGGTGGAACAGAACTGAATGATGAGAGCTGCTAAAACAATGTTTGTACAATTGGAAATAGTTGTGCTTCAAACTTCACATCTTCTTGGTTCCCAAGAAGCTTACTGGTTAAGCTATGTCATTCCCCTATAGCTAGACATACATAAGTTACACATAATAGGAACAAACGGACTGACCCCCTTTCAGCCCATCTCCTCCTAGTGTGGCACCATATTGGTTCCTGCTCCTCCACGCAAACACTGTTATGGTTCCTGCTTCCCGTTTCCTTTCTCGGCCTTGGTGTGCCTTTCCCAAGGTTCCTCCTACTGCATGCCATTATAATTCGGCTGCCCCGTTCTTTTGGGTGTTGGCGGTTGCCTTTGAGACAGGCTTTGGCCGCAGTGTGCTTTGGAAGGCGATGCCTGGAGCGGTCACGTGGTTACATCATCTGTTGCACCTGAGAGGTCACGCCCCCGACATGCACATAAGGGACGCTTTGGCCGTATGATCACTGCTTCCAATTGACTTTGCTCACTTTGACAGCTTGCGTTCTACTGTATTCCCTATCATTCCTGAATTCGGCTTTCTCTTCCTGGACCTCTTTTTGCCTCTTCTTGAAACTGATTGATCTCACTGTGAACCAAGCTCTGCCTGCTTCTGGACTGCCCTTTTGCCTGCTGACTTGTACTTTTCCGCTCTGCTGTCGCCTGACCTTGCCTGCTTTCGGACTGCCTTTGCCTGCCGCCTTGTACTTGCCTGCCTCACTGTGGACCGACATTCACCTGGTTATGGACGGCTTCTTTCCTCTTTACTTCCATGCATTTGACTCTTCATGGCGACCGGAATCAACGTGCGCTTTCCGGACACTCTGCTGTTCTTTGCAACGCACCATCCCGATACTAGAGCGACCCTCGTGCCGCCCAGGTGAGCCTTCTCTACTAACCTTCCCATTTATCTGTTCTACACCATTCGTTGTTGCTTATTCTGACTTCCAGATTCCCATATCCAGTCCCTTGTCAACACCACATAGTAAGAGCCATTCTAAGTTCTCGCTATTCTGTGGCTAGTCAGAGTCCATATATTCACGGTACCTTGTTCTTTTTAGGCTCCTGTCCTCCAGACCAAATGGTTTCCTATCCCAAACCCCAAGTCATTCATTTCAGGGTAATTAGAGAGTCTGCGGGGGTGTTTGATACTGAATTCCTGACTCACATTAATTACTGTCTAATTTCTTTTACAGCTTGGGTAATAGTAGTGTGTTCTCCCCGCTCTTTCATTCGGTCCACATCTCTGTCTGGTTATTACTGCTATCAGCAGAGAGGTGCATCCAGAGAAAGAGCTTCCTCAGGTGAGGAGGCCTAGGTTAAGGAATAACCCAGGCTCTTCAATCAAGCTGACCAGACCTGAACTTAGCTTCAATTCCATTAGGCTCTCTGTTGATTCCTGACGATGAGTGACAAATACTTTGCAATTAGTAATACAGACCTCCGGGTCTTTATTTAACTGCCCTAGGTCAGCATAGACCAGAAAGAAAGGAACACAAGACATCATGAACTAGTGGAAATGGAATCATTCACACAGCACCTGAAAGATAGTGGGCCTCATTACGACAATGGAGGTAGCCATGCCGCTTTTAGCGGCATGGCTACCCCCATACCGGGTACCGGGTCCGGGTTCCCTGAATGGGAAAATACCAGCCATTCCGACCTTGGAGGGTCCGGTATTTCCCCATACAAGGAACCCGGACCGGGTACATCCCAATTCCCATTTGAGCCCCCATAGGGATCAATGGGAATGGGGAGGATGCTAACAACGGGCCCTTTAAAATGACGGGCACGTTGTTAGCATGCTAGTCTGCTCGCGGGCCCTGCTAAGGACGCCTGGTTTTACCAGGCATCCTTAGCGGGACCCGCGAGCAGACCTCGTAATGAGGCGGTAGGGGTGCAGTTAACCCCCTACCGCCACGGTCGTAATGAGTCCCAGTAACTTTGCAAACAATGTTATGGACACTCGGTGGGCTTGCTACTTTCCAGTGACACCAAAAATGTACCGTCTGATTGACTCTTCTTGAAAGCTCCCCTCCATTCCACCTCCTCATTCCCATGCCGATTGGCCAAGGGGCGATTTGAAACTGCCTTGGTGCTATGCAAGTACCCCTCTGGGTCAGGTTGATTTCCCCAGCTCCCACGAGTAGCCGTGGGAGTGGCTCACAGACCTTGATTACATCACTTGGTGCTGTGTCCAGCGACTGCGGTCTGCTGTAGATGTGCAGCCTGAATTCCGTACCCCCCCCTCCCTCAGCCACGATGCATGGGCCATGCGTTCAATGTGGGTCCATGAGGTGAAGCCCACCTGCGGTGTCCCTATGGAGAGCGCTTACCTGCGGCTTTGCCGTTCTCGTATTTTTACAGCTATTTCCCTTGTGTTCATGATATGTTAGAAACAAAGTGCTCCCTGTCCCTTGTTCCCCTCCACACCTAGCCTTTGGGACTGGCTATAGCTCCCCGTGGGCCCCTTGTTTCCCCCCTAGATCGTACCCAAATCCATCCCCTTTATTCCCACAATTGGTAGGTACCCCCCCTTGTCTTGCACTGAATTAGTGCCTTCTTTACGCAATTGTCAAAGGCAATTTTTTTTTAAATCATCTGAAACAAACAACTTTAAACAGGTAATACATGCATGAAGCACCCCAAGAGTACTTTCGACCTGTCCTAGTAAGTCCCATAGAGAAATTAGAAACCAGAATTGCCAGCATAAATATAAATATTTGAACATTAACACCAATTCCAATTTATGGGCCTTCCACAAACTAAGCAAACAAACAAATGGCGGTATTTTCCTTTCGAAATTTGGAGACCCAAAGAGGAGCACATAGGGCCAGCTCTGAAGCTTGGCGTACAGCAGGATAAGGGATCTGCCAACTTGCTCCCCCACTCAAGAGATGATATCTAAGCCCACAAGAAGCACAATCCTGCTGCACCAAATGATTCCATTAGGGTCAATCCTTTTATTGCAACATGGCACAGTATTGTCTCCATGCCTGCGCAGCTATGATTAAGGACTGATGTTCCATCACAAGCATGCCCTTCCATCGGTAAAGCAATCGTTCGTTTTTAGTGACGAGGCTGAACTGGTGATGCATTCTTGGTGAACCATGATGTGATCACACACATTTTCAAAGTTTTCAGAAAACTCTTTTGGCTAAAGGTTGGGAGTCAACTATCTTTTCAAACTTCATGCGTTTGTTCAAAGCAAAATTCATGGCACACTGTAGGTACTTTCTTGGGATTCATGTTTGATTTGTAAATTTATTAGCACTTTTTTTCTGACAGGATAAATTAAAATTTCATTTGGTTTGCAAAACACCATGAGAAGATGCACGGGCGTTCACAGTCTGAGTTAGATATTAATAAACCTATACCTACAATTAAGTCAAAATAAACATATTTTTTTAATAGTTCCGTTTTGATATTTTATGTTATGTTATTGGTACTTGTAAAGTGCATAACACTAGGTACAGGGTCGACATAATTTGTATCTGGGCGCAGATGGAAAAATGAAGAGGAAATAGGCCGTATTGGTTACAGAAAAAGAATAGATTTTTATAAAATAAAATCAGAAAACTGTCAAGTAACGTAAGCACTGAAGTTGTAATGGAATATTATTTTAGAGATGGGGGGGGGCAATAACAGAAAAAACGTCTTTTGCCTCTGGTTGAGTAATGGGCTCTTGGAGTGAATAGCACATTTTGAGCAGTAGACTGGAGAGAACGTGAGGTCCTATATGGCTTGATTCTAGAACATTTGGAGGCCAAGCTCTTAATGCACTAAACAACGAGGCACAGATTCTTCAAAGAGATACATCGAGAAATAGGCAGTCCTTGCAAAGAGAGTCTAGCAAAAGACACAGACGAGTTCTTACCAAATGTACAGACAACCCTGACAAGCACATTTTGTATGATTTGGTGATGGCTCAATAAATAGTTCAGCATTCCTGCATACAGAACATTGGCATAGTCTAATTGACAGTTCAGCAGGGTCCTAATCACCAGGGAATGACAGGTGGGTGGACGAAAATGGAGAGTGCTATCTGAGACAGAAAAAGGAAGGTCTAGTGACCTTGTTAACTCGATTAACTAATTTCAGTTCAGTATCCCAGGTTACCCGTAGGTTGTTGTTATCTTGTTGTCCTATTTAGTGGGCATTTCAAACACACTGGGGGGAAACAAAAAGCTCAAAAGATCTTTCAGGAGAGGTGGCAGCCCCAAATAGTCCCATCGATACATGAATATACAGCCATTCCTGACTCAGCCAACAAGTCACTGGTTATCTAATGGCATTGCTAGAATGCCTATGTGTGGATGCAGAGAAGATGTTCATGGTTTGTCTATATTTCCAACTATGTCACAAGATGTCCTGCAATCATCAAGCCCACATCACATTTTATTCAGTTCTAATATATTGCTGGGGGATTGTTACTGGAGGCCATTCCAGTTCTTCAGATTGATAATCCACTATTAACCAATCATTTAACTTCATGCAAGAATTCAGGAAACAATTTGCACATACCCTGGCCATCCAAGCATGATTCCTTGGACTGTTAACCAATAGATGAGTGGTTTGTGAAGTGTCTGATTATTTTGCACAATATGAAAGTCTGGTGGCACATACACATGAATCGCTGAAGGACCAACTCAATGCATTTTGTCATGCACTAAGAGAGGGGTTAATGACGTGGTGAGAAAGAAATGACTCCATTGGTATTCCAGTTAGATCAAAGCATCTCAGAAGGAAGGATATATTGAAGGTAGATTTAAAATCAGTTCTGTGTCAAGTGTAAAGTTGAAGGCCTAGGTGAAGTGCATGGATGGGCAAAACCAATGACATTGAGAAGCATTAAACAACACATTTCGTTTCATGGAAAGACCACTGGATCTTGAACCTGTGCGTCGGGTGGCGGGAGATCGATCGGCTTTGTCATTAGGGTACACGTTTTACGGATTAAGCTAAATGTGGGCCGAATGGATTCAGGGCAGCAGGAAATTGTACGGAGACAACACTCGCAAGTGAGAACGTATTTTCTTTGAAGGAAACAACCCTTGTGCAAATAAAATGTTTTTACAGTGCATTTTTGCACCATGGCAATGTTTGCGCTAGTGCTACTAATTGCGTATTAACAATAGTACAATATTATCCTGGGTGTAAAAATACATTGAAATAGTAGTATGTATGCCCTCGGGCAATGTTTTCCCTAGTACTAATAGCATGCAAAATAGGAGTTTCTGTCTGTCTGGCGAAAGTTGGCTACTGCTAAGGATTGCGAAAAGACTGATTTGCATGTGGTCATTGCAAGCCGAAAGAAGGTTGTCTGGAGGGTTGCCCAGAGCAATTTTGGAGGTTACAATTAATTCAAACCATTCCAGACATCACTCCTTATATTTTTCTGACATCAGAATTGGTAAGACTCATGGCAGGATATTAAATTATGCCCTAAAGTAAAGATTACATTAAATATGATTGATGTTTTGTGATTTGAATGATCAGTATAGTCCTGCTCTCTGCTGAAGAAACTGCACTTTGTAGTTTAACTCATAAAACATTTTACTTAAACTTGCTTTTTCAGAAAAAAACGATGTATTGCTTATTGGGTGCTTGGGATGTTAATGCATTCAAAGACATGCATTAACATCCCAAGGTAGAGCTGATGGTGAGGATTAGAGCGGAATGCACAGGTTGGCACATTGTTTTAGTCCTACATAGATATAGAGGTTACTATCTCAAAGGTGATTTGCCTGTTAAATATATCTCATTCCGTGGACACCATTTCATCATAATGAAATCGAAGCGTTACCTAAGAAGAAGCATGATATATAAGAAGCATATACATAGGCCCTCATTACGAGGTTGGTGGTAGTCATGGCGCTATTTGCGCCATAACTACCACCAATAACGGTACCGTGTCCGGATTGGTGAAATGGGGATTTACCGGTCCAGTCCAACCTTGGCGAGACCGGTAAATCCCCATTCACCAAACCATTCCCCATTCCCATTTAGCCCCTATTGGGCTCAATGGGAATGGGGAGGGCGCAAATAACGGGCCGGCGTATGCCAAGCCCGTTATTTGCACCCAGGTCCCTTAACGGGTCCCATCCTTAACACCTGGTCAGACCAGGCATTAAGGAAGGGACCCGCTAAGGGACCTCGTAGTAGGGCGGTAAGGGATTACCGGCACCGGTCTCCTTACCGGTGCCCGGTATGCCTTACCGCCCTACTCGGAATGAGGGCCAAAGACTTTCTTAAATTATCTACATCTGTAGTGGAAGCACAACCTTTTTTGGTATGAAGAATAACCTACAGATTTGTGTAAGCTAAAAACTATCACAATGAAAAAGTAAGCATTAGGGAATTGGGTTAGTTACAGGGGGGCATCCTTTTTTCGAGTTGGGTGTTTGGAGGGCAATTTTTATGTCTATAGAGAGGGCTACAAGAGACTTGTAACACACATTGCAACCATTTATATTTATATAACCTTGATGCAATAATCAATATTCGTGCATTATGTCTTAAAAATAGCATAGATTAATTGTTAAGAATCAACAGCACCGCTGTTGGGCCGTATGTTGTGATCCACACTCTTTTCCTCCTGTGAATGTGGAAAACCACTCAGTCATTATATTCAATGGGGAAATCTCAGCTCCCACTGAACCCTATGAGAGGAAGAATCCAATTTGTGAGGCGGCAGTGTATGGGCTGGGGAGATGGATGTGGGAGATGGTGCATGCCGTAAACATGCATGTAGCACTATGTAAAGAACATGGGCATGATTGCGCAAGATGGGCATATACATATTAGAATTTGCAGGTTATAACATTAAGCATACATAGTAAAGACATGTCCTCTATTCACCTGGCATAGTAAAAAGATGTGGTTTCATCACAGTGAATATCAGACTTTTTATCATGTCTCTGCTTAATGTAATGCTGCGGGAATCCTAACTTGGTAAAATATTTCACCCTTCAAAAGATTGTGTCTTCCACCAGGGTTACTTGGCAAGCCCATTTAACAATACTCCAAGTGGAGACACACCACTCATACCCACTTCGAGTGTCTGACGTAATCAGAGGACTCATGGGGCAGACCTTAATTGGTAATGACAACTCCTCTCCTGTGCAGGTGCAGCACAATTACTCATCACTTAAGCAGCTAAGGATTGCATGAACGGTCAGAAGAAAGGGGAAACCATGGTTAGATTATTTGTATCGCGCTCATACACACACGTTTCAGAGCACAACGAGGCATGAGAGGGGAACAAGGGAGGGCCAAACAACGATCTTTCTAGGCCCATGGATCATGAAAAGCAGATGGAACATCCTTTAGTTGATGGGTTCGAAGGGATTTAGATAAATAGATAAAACATGAACCATCGCGGGAAATTATGCTTTCAATCCCAACACAGGACTCATGTCACAAATAATATTTTGGTCCTCAGTACAATTTTCTGAACCAAATCCCCTGGAATGGAAGTGATCCGTTCAAGCCCTACTAATCCAAAAATGTATTTGATTCAAGTTTTTCTCAAATTAGTGGGCCCTGCCTTCTTGTTGGCTGTTGATCTTTATTTGCAATTTAACTTCTATTTGAAATTCTTTAAGATCAATCAATATTGAAAAATGTAAAATCTATCAGTGAGAGACATGTTTGATCAGTATGACCTACTGAAGATTCAGTTACATCAATACTTTGTATCAATACTTTGGCGATCTTTTAAATTAGCTCTTTTAGATGAGTGGCAACTTTAATACCTACCAGAATTAGAGTTCATAGCAATGTACCTGGGAGACTCTGAGGACGAATAGAGGGTGTGTGATGGTCCCACTCTCTCGGGTGCAGTGGCTCTACAAGTGCAGAGCATGTGCTCATTACAACTTGGGACACTGATATTAAGTAGTGTACACTGACTGAGCAGGTGAATGTTTCATTTCAATGTTTTGCATTGTAAACTGCCATCAACAAATAAAAAAAATCTATTAAAAACAAAAAGTGGGAAACTGTTCAATCATCCAAACAGAAAGCAAACACTGTTCCTAAATCTAAATAATCTTCTATAATTGTTCTGGAATACATTGAAGATCCATTTGGATTCAGGAGCATTGCAATCTGTAGTGTGGGGGAACATGCAAATACATGTGCATTGAGAATGTAGATGGGAAATGCAACTATAGGTTGACATGATGCAATTATGTAATGTGTGCTTATATGAGGCCTTGACTAAGAAGTCATCTTGGGTATTGGGTATTCAAGTAAAACAGAAATGTAAAGCTTTACAAATAATAATGTATTTATTCAGGCATTTGAAACTACTGAACCAGCACAATTATTCAGAATAATGAAGAATGCCTTCACTGCCAAAGGTATATTAAAGCACATTGATAGAAGCTGCTTTCATGCTAGCACATATGCAAACATGCCAATGCTCAATTGCACGTGATGTTTGCAGCTCAGACACTGTCTCGCCTAGACTTTGTTTTTGGCCTTGGGTGTGTTGGGGGGATTAGGTTCACAGAGCTGGGTAATGTTCTAATTCGAGAACACCATCCCTCGCCAATGATCGCATGGTCATTGGAATGGAATGAAAAAAGGATGAAGAGGCGTCACTGTAGGGCAGGGCAGTCACAGAGCGGGATTGCCCATATATATCCAGGTCTCTGTGTTCATCTTGTCTGCGTTTTCCTGCAGTGCTGCCATTAAAGTGTGATGTACTAACCTCACCCCGAAATTGAGTGCAGTGGTTTATTTCCACTAAAGTAGGAATAAGAAAAAACACACTAAAGATAGCCCATCAGTGATAGATATTAGACTTTCCATCCTACTAAACAGTTGCTGCGTTATGTATTGCTATGATATTATGATATGTATTAATGTGTTTATTTATTTAATATACATGCGACGGAAATGTTTTTTTTTATAAACAATATCAAACGTTTCACAATAAAATAACAACATGTGAACATTAAAATGGACATCCAAAATATCTATCGATTCAATCAACAACAACTGGTTAGTTCTACACACCTTCAGCAAGTTGGTTTAAAATGTCCTCACATTTCCAATGAAACAGAGTAAACAAATAAATAAAAAATATAAAATTCATATCTTGTCCTTCCATAAATAGATCCCAACATTGTGAAGTATCGGCACAGCTAAACTGATATCATAATAGCATTCCATTCTGAAAGGCAATCACATTCTGTTATCACACATTCAATGTTGTCACCATTGATTCATGCAGATCTAGAAGTGTATGTGAATTTATTTGGAGTATCTGCACAGGTATCTATGAAAAAGGATCCCAGAAATATAATACGCTATGAATTGACCAAGTGACTGCATGTGTGGGTGGTTTCTTAAAAAAACAATAAATGAATAATAATGGCACATTTTCCAAAGAAGTTAACAGTTTGCATGGAATTAGACGTGTGGTGGTGTGTGATTCAGCTACTTAGTTTACACTGAGATATGAGAGGGTTAGAGATGTTGTAGTGCCATTCGTCTTCACCAAATCATCTGATCACCATCACCAGAATGAGAGCATGCAAGGATGTTACAACAGTAGTCAACATTCTTTTTGTGTCTATCAAGCCAATCAAAAGGAACTGTTTTGCCAATGGCGATATTTGTATATGAAAACAACTCTCAAACTAACTCGTCCTTTCATTTTCAAACTTGTCATCCCTGGGGTCTTCCAAACCAATATGTTCCAAAGTATTCAGTAGTAGTGTTCAGAAATATGATGCACTGTTTTCGTGAACAAAATGAGCAGGGCGTGATACTAAAACAAGACAACAAAAGCAGACAGATGCCAAGAGAAGAGCAACTTAGCTTAGCTAAGCACGTAGATGGTGGATAGAGACTAAAGGATGTCCGAACAGTACTCTGCTCTATGCATTTAGAGTAGAAGGAACCGCTGATTGTTGACTATGACAGGATTAATGTCATAACTTCTGCACTGGCCCAAAGAGAGTATATGCTGATCCTTTAAATGTGTTTTTGTTTCGAAGATTGTGTTGAACCTAGTTTAGAAGAAAACGTAGGTAAGTTTGAATAACCACTAGGTTGGCTGTTGTTGTTAACAATGCACTGAATATTCGCAATAGAGAATTGGTGCTGTATAAGCACATGCTTTGAACCAGAAATAGTGTCGTGCCCATGCTCAAGACGTAGGGCCAGATTCTCAAAACGTTTGCTGACGCAGGTGAGGCGATGGGCTAGGGCATTGCTTCACGTGTGCCAAAAAAGGAGCAGCCCAATTCACAAAGGGCATCTGAATGAGGGCATCTCGGATGCGTTTCCTCCACTACACATTTGCACAAAAAATGGGGCCTTTCTGGCCATTTCAAAGTGCATCCTGAATTCAGAAATGGATGCACTTTTAAATGCCCAGATATTAAGGTCATCCTCCTGCCCCTAGTGAAACAGGCACAGGGGACGGTGCAAGTCATGACAGGGTCATGGAGCGTCCGGTCAGTGTCAGGAGCACGCTCCCAACACTAATGTATGTAAGGGAGCTGGGCAGTACACCTTTGCACTACTCTATAGCCCCACCTGAAATGCAAATGTCAACTTTGAAAATAAGGGGACCTGCGCATTTCAGCAATGAGCGCAAATGAAAGACGCGCGTTCTCTGCACTTGTTTCATTTGTGCTCACTTGTGGAAATCTGGCCCGTGGACTCTCACGCAATGGATCACTGCAAGGCCATCCCTGTCATTAAGAGAAGATCAATTTGACGACCTTTCCTTTGCAATATGAAATGTGGCTGCCTGCTGATTGACCACAACTCTTTTGCACAACTCTTTTGCTTTTAATTGGTGCCACTCTACTGTTAATTGCTTTTGGATTTCTGTAGGGAGAAGGCTCCTTAGGGTGAAATATTTTAAAGGGGCCTTCATTCTGTAAGTGGTATCTCAAGCACTTACTATCTGATGGCTATCAGGCACCTAGATCCGATATCCACAAGAGCCACGTAAGAACTGTAGGCTGAAGGGGACTCTCTGCCTACACCAGAGGCAGAAAATCAGGACATCTTTACAAGCTTTGTTTACACATTTCGGTCAATTGGGTAATGTTATTTTCTTTGTTTTACATGAAGAGTCTTTGTACTATTGGTGCCTCAAATACTCAGACGAGTCTGTCTAGCCCATGGATCTGCAACCTTTGGCCCACAAGATGGTTTGGACTACCACTCCCATCAGCGCTAAACAGCATAGCCAATGATGAGGGATTATGGGAGCTGTAGGCCAACACATCTGGAGAGCCACAGGTTGCAGCTCCCTGCTCTAGCCAGTTTACCTTTTTTGGTGGCATGCTTTTTCCCTCTAGTAAAGTGCTCATATGCATCAGTGTGTGAGAAGCCAGCCCTCCATGTACATCACACTGGAGATGAATTGTAAGTCAGTGTTCAGTATAAGAAGCAGTCAGCTCGTTTTGTGGGATCCTTCTGAATGTAAGAGCAGTGAACCATACGTCAATGACCTTTGAGGAATGCAGTCCATAGTATTGATTATCACTTCAAATATTTCATGTTTGCCCTTTTCTGCCTTTAAGTATGACACATTCTCCATCTGATTATCCACGTGGATCATGTGGTATTAGATGGGGCCCTTAAACATGCCTTCTGTACTATTAAATCAATGTCAAGGGGTTTGGGCTGCCGGAGTTCCAGCTCTGTTGAGTCTTGCTAAAAGTTGCATTGAAACATTTTCAGCCTGATTGACAAAACAGGACATTTGATTCAAGTGCAACTATAAAGATGCAAACATTGGCTTCACATATACTTAGAAAAACATGAACACTTTAATTACACCAATCAAGGAACGTAGCCCACAGAGGTCATGACACAAACACTTAGCAAGTAAGTGGCTATGCCATTTTGGCACATTTACCAGCATGACTCAAAACATACATGAACACATGAAATGCCCCTTTTCAAAAACAGTGGCCCTGAATGTGACGTCTTCCAGCATCCAAAGGACTACATAATGACCAGTGATCACTGTGCGCACTGATGCCTCATAAGTCATGCCACCAGAAACGATGATAACACAGCCATATTCACACAGCTGCAGTTGACGCAATAGAGTCTGCCTCTCATAACACCAGAGAACACATGTGTGGCCCATTCACGGTTGCAGCAGCCATCACTGTGAAATGAGAGGGGGAAGGGGAACAAGCATTTCAATCGTTTTTTGAGGGATAGAAATGAAAAAGGGACAACAGTGGATCATACTTAGTGCAAATTCATGTTGCGGTCGGGGATGGCCCTGCCATGTGGTGCACATCCCCCATACACCCGTTCCAATCATGGACAGTATGATACCATTGCTTTTAGTGCATCTTAAAGTGTATTTCATTTTCTGATACAGTTTGGTCCCGAAAATGAACTAACACAATTCCGTATTTCCACAAATATGCAAAGGGAGAAAAGAGAGCATGTGAATATGTGCATAGTGCTGCACACGGGGAGATGCGTAAGCACAAGGTTTTGAGCACATGGCGCTATATCGCTATTCAGGAAGGCGTTTCTGCCAAACGCGAGTAAGGGGTTATCTTAGCCTCATATTATTTCAATTAAAGCATCAAAGATGTCAAAGAATAATATTCTTGAATTGTTAGTATCTTATGTATAATAATTTCGAATTTCCTTATTAATGCTTCACAATTATTGTTTCAAAAACTGCAGTTGGTTTACAATTGAAAGGCATTGAATTTAAAGAACAGCGCACTGATTAACGTTTGTAAATAACCCAACAGAAACTAAAGCAGTGTGTTCAGGGCACCTAAGGATAAAATTGTACAGCAACAATGCATCAGCGTGGATGGATTAAAAAAAGAGCAAATCTACTCTTTAGATTACTTAGATAACAGATTCGATCAGAGAGGCACATGGCTTAGGGAAATTTCGCTAATATTAGCAAGGAGAAATTCGAAGCACGCCAGGGGGCACTGTATGGAGATAAATTCTGTTAGCATTTGTGTGTCAAATCATTTTTTTTTAAACTACGTTTCCTCCCCAGTAGCACTCCCACTGCTTCTCTATGTCAGGAACTGGGTTGGAGTGGTACAGAGCATTTAGTGAGTCCGAGACCTCTACTTTATTGACCCAGGCTTTGGACAAATCCGTCCCCTGAAATATATCTTGGATCACTTCATGACTTACTGGACTGTGAAGGGGCCCAGTCACTGGTCTGCATGTTAGGAACACACTCAGAGAATTAGGATTGGAAATGTTGTCGTCGTCACTGGAATCCATTACGTAATTCAAGCATTATAGTAAAGGAACACACGTTAGATTTTAACATTGCCCAACACCATTACCCGATGTTTGCACACCAAAATGGGTAACAACTACTGTATGTATACATCTTCTTTGGGTTTTGAGAATAACTTTCATCAGATCCAAACTCCCCAGGCATGAAAAATATACCTGAAGGTTAGATGAGGCATTGTACCTTCAGAAACCTTCACAAGTAAATGGAGTTATCCTCACAATGATTGTTGTTTCTTTTGTAAGATCCATTAAAGAAACTATAGCTCCTTTTTTGCTAATGTGCACTCGCTATAGAAATATGTGGAAAGTAAATTATCTGATCATATATGGAAAGTTTGGTCACTCAGAGAAGATATGTTAAAACCTTTAGAGCAATGAAACGTGTATATATTGAGTGCACATATTTATGAGTTTATGCTTTTAAGATGTTATAGTTCAAGAAAGCAGGACAATTAAAGTAACCAAAGTTCCTGCTAGAACTCAGTATATTGGACACAGCACAAAGTGTCTGTCTGTTCCTTTTAAAACCACTTTTGATCAATAGGTTCAGCCTTTCTCTGTCCCCTCAACCTAGATAGGCGGCTCATAGCCACACCGAGGGTACATATACTATGGTTGGAGGGTCATTTAGTTTGAATGCAAATACTTGCTAAATAATAACCAGTCAACTTAAGCTGTACTATGATTGTGTGAACACGTATTTGGGATATTGTACAGGGTATGATATTCATCCCCACTGCCCCTGTGTGTTTATTAGCATAATTACAGCACCTACTTTCAGTCTTACCTCATGGGGAGGCATTCGTCCTACAGTGTTTTGCTCTTTAGAGACTGCAACGTTGAGCCGGTAATTCACTGTTCATTGATACCGCAACCACCGTGCCCTGTGTGAAGAGAAGTAGGGGTGGAAAGAAGAACCCTGCCCTTTATATTTGTTAAATTGCCAGTTTGTTGAAGTGGAAGGGCACACAGAGGTGCACTTTGCCATTTGGACAGTAGAGGGCAGCCCAACACTGATGAATTGCATCAGCTGAGTAGGGAAACATGCCTACCTGTTTTAAATAATGGAGGTGTAGACATGTAATGGGCTCACCTAATAAAGATTAAATATATATCTTATAATTCTGTGATACTTCCTCTGGATGATATTTGGAGGGAGATAATCGACAGGCTAAATCAATCATAGATTTATCCATAGTACTTGTTGCATCATCAGATCAGATCTTTCATTATTCCATGCTTTTATTCTGAACTTGTTTGTAACCTGGGACTCTGTTATAATCAAATAAATCATCCGACTCCTCCAGCATTGCATACTATTCACTCCATCTTTGAAAATGGTCTTCTGAAAAGTAGGGAAGTTCCTTCGAGATTATTAGATTCCTCTGATAAATCTGCTTGTCAGCAGCATTCCTTAGAGCTCAGGCAGGTAGATTTATATTGGAATCAATTTGATTCATGTGTGCTACTAGTTTTCACTTCTTTATTTCTGGTAGAACAAACTCAACACGTTGATTATTGGCAAGATTGCCAGCTCTTTCTGTTGCTTCAGCCTGCATAGGAATAAAAAGGTAGACATGTTTGTTCTTGGGAGGATAGCACAGGGGCAACGTGCTTGCCTTGAAATCAATAGGACATGGAGCACCACAGGTTTGATCCCTGGGTCTGCACTAAGAAACCTCTGGGTATTAAGTGCGTTATAAATAACATATCATATAATGACTGCATCTATAGCAACACATGGAAGCTGATCCTTAATTAGTCCGAATGGTGTGGCTTGTAGATGCTCTATGCTAGTCCCATATCCAGTTTTCTCTTGAATCACTCTGTTAATTGAACTTTTAGATACATTCTGACAACTATGAAGCTTATGTTTAATATGTATAATGAATTTCATCTATAAAAATATGTTTTATCAAAATCCTTACAATATCTTTTCGTCTCTTTAACATTTTTGCTTTTGTTATTTTTTAAATGTCCTCCAATCCCTTTTTGGTGACTTTGTGATTTACTACGAGGTCCCCTTGAGGCCCAAACACAAAAGAAAGAAGAGGCACAAAGACCAAAAGAGAACCCAACAAACTTCAACAGCCTACATTCCAGCATCCATCGAGCCTACACTGTCTAGTATGTACGCATTACCTGTCACCTATGCAGTCCTTGCCCCTCTCTGTCTCTTCTCATACAGACATTATGCATGCCCCCGCCAGTCAAGCATGTTGATCTCAAGCCACACTGCACCCATATGCTTCTATCACATAGCAGAGTCGCTCCAGAGATCACTACTTCTTTTGTTTCATATATCTGAACTGCAGGGACACAGTAACTTAAAGTTGTGAAGCACCCAGTCGCAGCCCGCAACTCTTAAGTCATGAACTAAATATTTACACATTAAAAACATGAGACTATGATGATCTGAATGTGCTTGCAATGCTTTTGCACTCGTTCCCAGTGTTTATTTTATATACTCTAGGTATCCATATAGTATCTATATATTGTATGCTTGGATAACTGGGCAAATTGATTGGTAATATTTTAAGATAATAAGGAATAGCTGCTGTAACGACACAGTATGTGCAACGGTCGTCCAATTGGGAAACTCCAAGTGCGTGAAAGAGGGGCGTACCAGCACCCATCATTACGGGAGCGCCAGGGTCATAATGAGGCCCTCTGTCCTGAATGCTTGACATGTGACTTATTTTGACTCAGGCCTACTGGCCTTCCTGAGATGACTGACTTGCAGTCTTGGATTCTCCAGATCATAAAATCACCTCAGTGATCCATTTGAAAGAACATTCAGCAAGATGACATACTTAAGGCACATCTAATGCATGGGTGGCATTTCCTTAGCCCTTTACGCTTTCCTGAGTTCCATATATGTCATGAATTACCTGCAGTGGAATATTATAAACCTCATTAAAACCAAACGTATCGCCCTCTGAAGGATGAAATGCAGACCCAGGCATGCCTGACATGTGAATGACTCTGCTGGTAGAACATGAAATCTTACAACTGCCAACGTCAACTTTAGTGAATTCATCAACTTCAGAAGGATGAAAGGCTGAGTTCTTAATTCCTAGATTCAAACATAGGACCTGCAGCCAACAGAATACACATAGATCTTTGCATGAGGTTCATTCATCTACTGAGATATCTTACTGCAGAGTTGAATTATTGGACGTATGTAGATACATTCACAGATGCACACGATTCCATTTGCTCTTGCTAACTCCACCATACAGCCTCACCCTCATACCTCCCTTTGTTTTAATCTTTCTCACCCTTCCTGTAGCCTTTGAAGTCATGTTCATATTTTTTCCCAAAAATGAACCCCAATCTAGTCAAACGTCCCTAAAATGTATGGCTCTTGAGAGAGATTCGGGCAGTTTTGGACTGGATGATAGATGGGTTGGAACCTCCACACTAACGTGCAACTCGGTTGGAGATTTGTGTGAGCCCTCAGATCACATTTTAGAAAGTTCACCGAGGCCTGTTTGGTGCTATACACCTGGGACTTGGATCGTTGTAAAGAAGGGTCCAGGGCGATTTACTCCTGCGACACTGATCGTGGTACAGAAGTGGGCTGCCTGCTATATTCCTGCGACAGCGGTTTGGAAGCAAAGGAAGCAAGTTGGGACCTATATCCCTGATCCTGCATAGAGAGCACAGATCTGGGGCGAGATCAGTATATTAATGGGGCAGGAGAACCCTAATACTCCATAGTCTATCCCAACCTCACACTGGCAATAATAGAAGTGTCAGAGCTTGTGTCAAGGGGTATGCTGAATCTGCCACATGCCTTGCGTCCATCATGTCTGTCAGTTTTGCTCAATGCTTGTTTGTGTCTTCCCAATATGTCAAGTGCACATCATATTTGCACTGTGTCCATAGATATGTCACTCTGTTAATTTCTAGTGTGTTGTGTTGTCTGAGTGAGTTCTGTGCTCGTCTTGGTAAGTTTGGGAGTTCTTTGGGTGTTGGTGTAGCAAACATGCTTTTGGCATGATCAGGCTTCGGGGCTGGAGTTTGAATTAAGTGTGGGAGGTGATGCTCAATTTTTGTTTTTATTTTTTGTAAGATTAACATTTTCTCAATTAGCTTCATCATTTTACTTTATGTGTGTGGCTATATTGAGAAGGTCGGAATCTAGGGACGGACACCCTATATGGGATTGGCAACTACTGCTTAATTCCATATGGATTTCTGTGTTCTTGTATTCAGTAATAATATAGACTGGGAGATATTGCTAAACACATTCTGGTGGCTCCAACTTTATAGGATCAGGATCGTGATTTTGGGTAGACTCAAAAAAACCTGCATAAGCCACATTCTGTGAAACTGGAAGGGTTTTTGGGAGAGGATGCCAGTAGGCAAGCCGGCATGTGGACTGCGACGTCTGGGGCACCCACCTTTCCATAGACTGACCAGTTAAAAGTCTATTTCCAGTGAAAGGCGTTAATATTCTGTCATTCTACACAAGTACAGTGTGGTTAGTGTTGTACATGGCGGTGTTCTGGAATGCCCACACGATTTATTTATTTATTTGTATTTATCTTACCTCTCCTTAAGCACTGCACACTCATGGGCCTCAGAGGGCACATGATGCAACCACTGCAGTGGTGTTGTCTCAGTAGCTCATATTTCTCATGTGCAGGAGAACTTTGCACGTTTGCTACTAGGTGGGTTTCAGCTGGAGAGCAAGCGAGTCAATCATTTGGTTAGTCTAAGGTATTCCAAAGTCTTGCCGGGGCATTGTGTTTCAGTGGAGAAGCCACAGTGTTTGGAAAAAAGTCTTCAGGTTGGCTTTCAAAGGCCTAAAATGGTCTAGATTTGGTGAAATTATCATGTTGGATCTGCAAAGTAGTGGCCTACGTGGTAACATGTGGACACACATATGTTCTATGCAAAGATATTGATAGAAAGTCAAGTAATTCCAGCGTATGTACCATGAGAGAGGAACTTCAAGATCACTAATCTTGTCTTGCATTGTGAGTTTCGTGTTCCGCTGAGCAGAGTCGTTACTTGTCCCTGCGGGGCGTGTAGTATAAAGGCATATGCCAAGACTGTAGAGATACTATTGGGTCAATCCAGTTGTTTGTGAAACTTCAGAAAGGTGGATGTAAAGTGGGCCAATCTAGTGATGCAAGCAATAACAAGCAACCCATAGGGCATGTAAGGGGCCAAAAGGTACCTCTTACAGCACTGTTTCCCATCAAAGAGAAATGAAATTCCATGCAATGTCCAAACATTTATGTAGGTCAACCCATGTAATATTCAATGTACGAGCAGGTTTGAAGATAAATACATGCCATATTCCAATAATTCTGAGGAATGATCTGCCAGGGAACACAGACGCGCTTCGCTGCAGCCTCAAAACATGAAAGTGCCCATCAAACCATTGAACTTCCAAAAGGAATATCGAATGACCATTACAACAATACGTGTGTCCTATCATTGAAGCAGCACAAAGTATAACGTGGCACCATTCATCGAGGAAAAAAGCTCCACAAAAAAGTCTTGAGCTAGTAAAAATGTCAGCTGTTTTAAATATTGTACCAGCATAGTCTTGGATAGTCTTTGTGTGTTCACTTTAGACTGCATGAGTGACAGGGGATGCATGGGTCCCAATTTGCTTAATCTTGCTTGGACTGGCAATTGTTCTATACCTAAAAGCTCACAGTTTTATTTATTTATTTATGTATTTGTTTATTTATTTATTTTCTGGCTGGATAAATGGTACATAGCAATTTCCTCATAGTAGACTAGACCAAAGTTACCATCATCTGCGGGACCAAACTCCAAACGTGGAGAATTTTCCATTCAGCACTCTCGTTCGTGCCTGGACAGAATAATTAATTGTTCAATCAGGCAGTCATCAAAATGATTCATCATGAAGGTAAAGTGGTGACCTTGCCACTGTCTCTCTAGAGGATAACCACTTTTATGATGGTGTATGGTGCCATGTTCTGCAAACCACCTAATATATAAGCATGCAATTACATCAGTTATGCATATTATTCTGCATTTTATCATGCCTCTCTGTCCTACTTGACCTTGCGGACGCATTCGACACCGTCGACCACTGCATTCTTCTCTCCCTACTTGCTGCCATTATCCTGAATGGGTTTACCTCCTACCTCCTACCGCTCGGGCAGACACCAAGCTGTCCAGATGAATTTGTTGTGAGACATCGGGCTGTCCAGATGAATTTGTTGCCTTCTACCTGCCTCCAGGTCTCCTGCCGAGTCCCCAAAGGCTCCATCTTCTCACCAATCCTTTGGAATATTTACATGGAGCCTCTGCGCACTCTCCTCAAAGATCCCAATATAACCATGCAGCAACATGCGGGCGGTTCTCAGTTGTACACGAGAGTCAATAGCGCGCAGGTTGTCACTTTTCTCCGTGATTACCTACCCATCATCCAGTCCTGATTGTCGACTGCCTGCCTCGCACTAAACCCACCCTAGACTGAATTCGTCCTCATCGGTCTGTCTGCTCAAAAACAACTGGTCCAACAATGGCTCAATGATATACGCCTAGAAGGATTTGATGCACAATTCTGGGCCTCAGCAAAATCCTTAGGCTTTACCATTGACAGCAGCCTGTATTTCCAGATACACATGGCCAAGAAGGCCCCAAAGGCCTGGCTCTGAATCTCCCTCCTTCAAAAAATCTAAAACTTTATCCTGCCCAGGACTTCTGGACTGTAGTGCAGGCCCTTTGCGGTCTTGCACATCGATGGGGCAAATGCTCTGCTGACAGGGCTCCCAGCTGCTCACTTGACTCCCTTAAAAGCAGTCCACCACACTGCAGCATGTCTAATTATGGGTGTATGGACATTTGACTGAATCACCTCCATCCTACACAAACTTGGCTTCCTCTCCAGGACAGGATACTGTTCAAGACTTGAGGGAAAGCATTGCACGTCTAAACACAGTACCTGCAAAATATTTGGATGTATCGAACGTCGGAAGTGCCCAGTGAGATTTCAGAGTCTTGTGCGGCATGACGAGAGCTCCAATGTTCAAACGGTGCAAGGTCCTTTCCTTGAACCTCGGGGTAAAGTGGACTGTAGCGCCGCAGTGCTGTGCTGTGTCTTGGCTGACCTGGCTGTGTCCCATCCTGGCTTGCCCTGGCAGCAGAGAGATTGGAGATACTGTGGCCCTTAATTGTTGGTGGCCCCCGCCAGCTCTGTAGCGCTTGCATGCTCCAGTTCTATTTGGCTAGTTGTCATGCTGTTAAGGCCAGGTTTGCCATTAAGGGTTTGCCATCAAGGTAGCAGGGAGCCTGCCGGAATCTGAGCAGGAGGCATGACCAGTAACTGCGTGGTATAACCCGTTGAGCTGGTGGGGGCCAATGTATAACAATCACTACAAAGTACTAATATATAGGGCTGCTGAACATTATAGTAGAAGGAAGTTGTGCGTCAGTGGGCACCAGCAGGCAATCTTTGATCCAGACTTGAGCCCAATCTCCTGTCATGTAAGAGTGGTGAGAGCAATCAGCACCCCGTGCAGTGGCATGGTGGGAGCGAAGGGAGTTCCTGCCTTTGTCACTCTTAGGCCTCTTCTAAGCGGGTACTCTGACCCGAGGTACTTGTCTAAAGAATATCCCTGATAGGTGGATGCTGTGTATTGAGTTACAACAGAAACTGCACTCTCTGAACATTGATCATGCCAGCAACCTGTAAAACCTATCATTTGAGAAGCATAAGTAATGCAGCAAAGTCTCGAGCTACTAGCACGAGTAGAAGCTTAAAAAAATGTGTCTGCAGCTAATTGCATGCTAACGTGAATACGCAATGTATTGTGGCTGCGGTGGAAGAAAGCTGCGCTCAAAATGATCCGCGAATGGAGCAAAGCAAAATAACTACTTTTCTTAAACCAATGAACCCACCAACCAATGTGAATTTAGCTACTGAAGCTATAACCATAGCACTAATTGAGGAACTACAGGTACCCATAGACACATTGTTATCAATATCTGCCACAGTGTTCAACACTCACGGCTGAACATGTGTTTATATCTACAGAGATAATCATTAGGTACCTTTGCTCAAGTAAATATACCAAGTGATACATTGACAAACTTAGTATGGGAGACGTCATTGGGAATGCACCCAATAATGGAATGAATCTATCAAAATCTCTGGACTTAGAACACATTGCAAGAAGCATATATGCTTCCTCACTGGCGTTTAATGCTTCCCTTACCACCTGAGACTCATCGGAGGAGAAGGACCAGCCTGACTCAGAAGTGCTGATAATTGTGAAGGCGCTGTTCACTCTCTGTGATCATTTATACAAAGCACAGCAGGTGTTAAAGGCAGGTATTATAAAGCTGAGTATGTTGTTCTGATGGCCCAATCTGAGGAATTATTTTTGGCACCTAACCAGCAGTCTCAGATGTGGAAGAATTATCAGGCCAACCTAGACAGACAAGAATATGATCCGGTGGAAGTGGTATTAGTCCTCCATCCCTCCTCCAGAACATAATAGCTGATTCTGCGGGAACTCGTGAAAAAGATGCTGAAAATGAGGTCAATAAGATGGACCTGACAGCAATTTCACTCACCTCTAATTACACTAGCCTAAATCAAAAGACCTTAAAAAATCATGGTCAATCAAAAAAAGCACGACGAAATAGGCGTTGAGCAGTCATAAGGAGGGAAAAAGCTTGAGGCAGGTTGGGGAAATCTAATGAGAATAAAGGGAATGCGAAACTACAACCGATGCTTGCAAAGAACAAGACCACCACTGGGTTAGTAAACATTGTCACATCTAACCAATTGGATTTACTGGCAGGGACGGCTACAAACAATGTCCCGGTTATTGGCAATCAGCCGGGAACACTGGATAATTGAATCAAACATACATAAGCGAAAGTACCAACAGCAAAATATGTAAGCAATATCAGCCCGATTGACGTCTAGAATGGTGCGTCAGTAGATGAAATACAGATGACTGACTGCCTACTTGGTGAGAGAAAAGATCAAGGGACAGAATGCCTGAATGACAATATCAAGAGTATGGAGACTGCAAATCATTACATTAGTACAAAGTTCACATTATCTGAAGAGTTTGCACCCGATTGTAGCCCGTTTTTTAAATTACAAATGTATTTTACAAATATTCCATAGAATACATCATTGCACTTGATTATGTCTAAGGACCAAGTCCTTGTAGAAATACTGGCACTTCAACTGAAGCCAACTGGGCGGTGGTTCAGTTTGCCTCACCCATCATTTTAGAACTGGTGATGGCAAATAGGGAAGAGTTTTTGAAGTTAGGTTTCGATCTTACCCAAGTACAGGAAAAGCAAACCATTGATACCATATCGACAAATAAAGGTCTCGATGTGAAAAGGAAAGACAAATGATAAAATACTTAAAAGCCGTTGTAGGTAATTTAGTTACTGCACTGGGAGTCTTTATTGACCCTACTTGTATACACAAAAATCATCAGGACAGTAGACAAGTGAATCAATTGCTATGGCTAAGAAAGCAGTGTGTGGATATGCTATCAATTGTTCTCTGAACTCCAGGGGTTTGAATTCATTTGTAAAGAACCATCATTGTTATAATATACTGACAGAGGCTGATGTTTTAGTTGTGCAAGCAACCTGATTTACCAGCGAATTCAGGCCGGATGGGTACTCTAATATTCATGGAATGGCAAGACTAAATCAGACTGGCAGACCTATGGGGGGGGGCTGCTCATAGGCACTAGAAACTCACTGAGCATAGTGGAGTTTAAACCAAGGAGTATGCACTTATTTGCCATGTCTGGAATCATAACAACTCAGATTGGAGGACATTTGTGAACAATTCTTATTGTTAATATTTATGATCCCCTGAATATTATAACCCATGTGGAATATCTTATTAATGACTGGTGGCAGTCCAGCCCGCAAGGGTGATTTGTCGTAATAGGTGATCTTAATTTCAAAAGGTATTCAACAAAACCCCCAAATAGGGATAAGGATTTTTTTTCCCAATTGTTTTGTTGTGCATTTGTAAGGCGCTTATACATCAAGTAAATTGTGTTTCAAAGCGCCCACAGGGTAACAGGGAGGGAACATGGGAGTGAAGACAAATAAAACAATGAAAGATAGAGGCAGACCTACTAGGCCTTGTGAGCATTCAGAACGCGCAAGTGCCGGGAGAGAGGGGGAAGGGGGAGCGGATGGAGTTTAGATGTTTCAAGTGCTCGTTGTATCAAGAGGGAAGTGCTTGGCGTGAGGAAGCTGTAAGTGCATAGGTGGAGTGGTCAGACGACAATAAATAAGTAAGTGCAGACATGTGGTGACAACGGCAAGTGGGTGCCAATGTGCTGGTGGGTGGAGGCTGTATGCGATTGAGTGTGAGGAGGACAGGGCCCAGGAGGACATCTAAGGGCCCTGGTCACAAATCTCAGCAACTGAGGGGATTTAGCAGAGGAGGGAGGAGGCGAAAAGGAAAGTCTGGAGGAGCTTCCGGAATTTAAGGAGATCCAGCTCAAGATGAAGAAGAAAAGGGAGGCTGTTCCATTGGAGGGAGCCTGCTGAGGTAAGAGATCAGCCACCAGTTCGCTGTTTAGCGAAGTGCTTAACACAGAGAGAGTTGGTGATGGAGGAATGTAAAAGTCTGGAGGGAGAATATTTAGTGAGAGCAAGTTATACATATGAGGCCCCAGACAGCCTTGTGAATGATGCAGAGGGATTTGAATTTGATCCTTGCAGCAACCAGCAGCCAATGGAGGGGGCTGCTGAGGTAAGAGATCGGCCACCAGTTCGCTGTTTAGCGAAGTGCTTAACACAGAGAGAGTTGGTGATGGAGGAACGTAAAGGTCTGGAGGGAGAATATTTAGTGAGAGCAAGTTATACATATGAGGTCCCAGACAGCCTTGTGAATGATGCAGAGGGATTTGAATTTGATTCCTGCAGCAACCGGCAGCCAATGGAGAGTTTTAAGGACTGGAGAGGTGCGGTCCCTGGGCTTGAGGCCAAGGACAAGTCTTGCAGCCCTATACTGGATAAGCCGGAGGCCACCGTTATAATTTAAGGAAAAACAGTCATAATGTCACTGCATAGAATTTGAGCCTAAAGAGAGAATAATGGGAAATGACAGAGTGAATCAATGGAGATTTGTATTACTAGCTATGATCTCAGACTATTGTACATTGAAGGCAAAGCTGGGCAACATAGTTAGCGTACATGGTCTAACACTACTTTTAAATCCTGGATTGATTATGTACTAGTCCAGAGTTTAGTTTAGTTTAGTTTATTTATTTATAGTGCCCGCCTCACCCCAGGGCAACAGTATTCAAACTGTGGGGCGCAGCCCCATGGGGGGTTGCGGCCGCATCCCTGGGGGGCCGCGAGAGCATACCATGACATTTTTTTTTTATTGGAAGAAATTGGCTTGGGCGGCTCACATGGTCAGGCTGAAGCATGACACTGTCTCAGGCACCAATGAAAAAAGTGGCCCGCAGTTGTAAATGGATATTCATTCACAGACTGTTTGAATAGTACCCAAGGGGGTGCTTTGTGTTAAAATGTAAGTGCATTGTGATAATTATAGAATATTTAGTCAGCAACAATCAAAATTACTAACTGCGTAGGGAAGTAACTCGTCAAACTGGGCCACATTGGCCACAAAGGTGGCCCATTTTGACTGGCCCACATCAGCATTTAGTATTTTTGGTGCAGGCATTGCCCTATGATATGATATGATATTTTATTTTTATTGCGCTCGTACACAGGTGTTTCAAAGCGCGACCAGGAAAAGGGAAGGGGAACAGGCCAGTAGGCCAGTCCGAGCCTGGCGGCTCATCCATAATGGCGAGGGGGTGCCCACCCAGTGGCCCCCCCACCCATTATGGAGGATCTAAGGAGCCAGCCCAGTGAAACAATGAGCACTCCCTCAGCTGCTTTTTCCAGCTGAGGGAGTGCTGCTGGGCTGGCTGACCTGTCAAAGGGGAAACCCTATTTCCCTTTGACAGTTCAGTTCATTCCCCAGCCGCACATGCTCACTGAGCATTGCAAGGCTGGGGCTTTTGATTCGCCAGCATTGCATAGCTCATTGGAAATGCTGGCTGGGGCACTGCATGTCTGTATGTGTGAGGGGAGCTCCTGCGCCTCCTCGCACATACGGACAGAGCAGCCTGGAACAGGGCGTTTCAGAACCCACATGCAAGCCAATGCAGAAGGTATGTTTATGTTCATTTATTTTATTGAATCATGGCCTAGTGGAGCCCAGGGGACAGGGATGGTATATTTTTTGCTGGACATCTATCATAGATGTCCAGTAAAACATGTCATGCCTGCCTCCTGGGCCCCCCAGCAGCAATTGCAAACTGTTTGGATATTTACCCATTTTCTTTTAAAGAATGCTCTACAATGCACCATTTTAACCCATTATTTTATAAAAAAATTCACGGGGAAACCCCCCGATCCCTCCTTGATTGGTTCGGGCTCCCCACTGCGCTCGGTCACTATGGCATTTTTGGGGGAAATAGTTATGCCCCTCCAATCAAAAAATTCACCAGCTGCCACTGGCTCTCGGACTGTGTTGGGAGCAGGATGGGGAAGCCCAGGACTGTGGTGGGAGTATGATGGGCGGGAACCATGGGATAGTGGTGGGAGCAGGGTGGGGAGAGCCCAGGTTGTGTGATGGTGTGGGGAGAGACGAGGGACTGGGTAGGAGTTGGATGTGGGATGAGGGAGCCCAACCACTGTACTGGGAGCAGGTGGGGGAGCCCAGGGACTATACTGGGAGTAGGGTGCAGTGACGTGCACAATACATATTGTCCATTTGGCATTTATTTGGAGGCCAGGGGTGCCTAGCCTAAACATTTTTGAAGACCACTGGCCTAGTGGATTTACAATGTGAGGCAACTTCTTTGATTGGCCTGCTCGTCAGAGCCTCATATACAAAACAATCCAGTGTGCTTGTGTATGGACATCACACATTTCGCAGCTATCTCTATAAAAAAAATGAACATCAACACAGAGGGTCAGGGTAGGGGGGTCCCAAACAATATTTTGTTTGCTCAGTGGAGCCTTGGCATAAAAAGTTTGAAGACCACTGCCCTAGGATATCTGGGCGCATTTCAAGAAAATACAGTTACATAGTTACCTACAATGATAATAAAAAGGCAGTACAGGAAATATAATATATCTACATGATACACAATACACAATCAGAAATAAACAGAGTGCAGAGTTATTTACAGGTGGAGATTAAGAATCGGGTTCGGAAGGAGAATGGCTGTGGACTCTAATGAGGAGCATCATTCGTGGTAAGCCAGTTCTTCAGGTTCTTTCTAAAGCAATGGAAGGATTGATTATTTCTTAGAGCAGAGGGGAGAGAGTTCCAAAGTTGGGCAGCTAGGACCGAGGAGCTGCTGACGCCTGCTTTTTAAAATTAAATCTGGGGATTTCTAGGCAACCAGAGTTGGCAGATCTGGTAAGTCGGGCACAATGTTTTAGAGCAGATTTATCGGTGAGATACTGTGGGGCTGAGTTATTGAGGCATTTGCAGGTTAAAGATGCTGTTTTTAGTTTAATTCTTTCTTTGATGGAGAGACAGTTGTTATCCCTTCTTATAGTGGAGATGTGTTGTCTGCGGGGAATGTTCAAGGCTGCGCTGAGAGCGTTATTTTGCAGGATATGCAATTTCTTGGTGATGTGTTTATTGGATCCTAAGTATAGCGCATTGCAATAGTCAATTTTGGATAAGACTCTGGCCAGAGTGATGTAGCTTTTAGAGGAAAGGAAAGATTTACAGGCCCAATGAGCTTGCACGTGTATGTGGTTGCAGAGGCTGTTGCGCTGACCTGTTTGCCCATGTTTAACGAGGAGTATAGATAAAAACCCAGTGTTTTTACCTCACTGGTGACTTTGATGTTGTTTCCATCAATCTTGAATGAACGGTATCGGTCTCCCAGTTTGGTGATATTGATAGGGGTGGCTACGAGGAGGAGCTCTGTTTTCTCATCATTCAGGCAGAGACCATGTGTGGCCATCCATGCCTGAATGATAAGCTAGATTCTGTTTATTAGGGCTAAGTCCCTGTCATAGTCACCTGTCAGTGGGATAAGGATCTGGGTGTCACCTGTATAGTTTATGTAGGTGACACCCAGATGATCCAAGTCATCAAACAGTGGTTTGGTAAATGCATTGTACATAGTGGGTGATACACTTGATCCCTGAGGGACTCTGCATGTTATGGGGATAGGGTCAGCTGCGGCCGATGCAGAGAACACGCTCATTGACCTGTTACTTAAGAATGACTTGATCCATGTTATAGCTTCAGATGAGAAGTGCGCCGTTGTAGAGAGGTGATTACATAGAATCTTGTGGTCAACAATATCAAAGGCAGCCGATAGATCCAACAGAAACAAGAGGGCTGAGTTTCCTTTGTCTTTGAGGTCGTCAATTTGCATTTTAAGGTCAATCAAGGCTGTTTCAGTGCCATGTTGTGGTCTGATGCCTGATTGACGTAGACCTAGTAGTTTGTTGGTCTCCAGGAGGTTTTGTATTTGATTATAGGCAGCTTTGTCTATAATCTTGAACAAAAAAGGGACTGTGGTGATCAGTCTAAACTTAGTAGGTATAATAGGGTCAAGAGAAATTTTTTTTAGAAGGGGAAGTACCCATGAGTTCTTCAGGTAAGTAGGAACAATACAAGTATGGAAAGATGCATTAATAAAAAATGTGATAAAGGGAGCGAGGATACTCGTTGCGTCCTTGATGATAGAGGCTGGGTATGAGTCCCCTTGGCAGTTTGATGGCTTAAGGGAGGCTATCATTTTTTGCACATCTTGGGGCGATACTGGTGACAATTTAAATCATTGGATCAAGGTCGGAATGTTGAGACAATATTTTTGGTGGTTATCTTGCGGAGGCAAGTTGCGTTTTTTATCAGCAATTATCTTTTGGAGCAACGTAATTTTATTGGCTAGGGCCTCTTGGAATTTGGTGCACCAGTCTTTAGAACAGAGATCTGTGGGTGGGGTGGGTGATTTGAGTTCTCTTTGGATAGTAATGAGTTCTCTTGTAGTAGTAGAACTAGATTTATCGATCCGTTCATTATACGTGTCACGTTTAGCGATTAGAATTTCATTTTTGTAGTTGGCAGTGGTTTTTAAGAGGATCTCTTTATTAATGGTACTGGGTTGTTTTTAAATATGGTTTCATGTTTCCTTTTTTTCTTTCCTTAGGTCTTTGAGTTTGAGGTGAACCATGAGTTCAGTTGAGCAGTCGGCTTACTCTTACGCATTTTTAAAGGTGCGTTCGAGTCTAGAGCATTGTTGATAGTTTTATTGTATAGTTCTACTAATTCCTCGGGATCAATGAAAATTCGTAGTTCTGACAGGGGTTCAAGAAAAGGCCTCAGGTTATCGATAGTGACGTTTTTCTTGTTTCAAGTTGAAATTGGAGGAGCTATGACGTTCATTTTCACAGGGGGTATGCAGTCTAGAACGTTGAATGTTAGAAGGCAGTGGTCCATCCAAGATGGTGGTTCGATAGCTGTTATGTTTGTTGTGCAGTTAAGATCTACTACCCAGTCGAGGATTCTTCCTTTCTCATGCGTGGGTTTGAGAACTCTCTGAGTAAGGCCTAGCTCAGTCAAGTTGGCTAGGAGTAGTGCTGAGTGGTCCGATGGATCATTAAGGCATAAATTGTGATGAAGGTTTAGTACTGGCAGAAATCACATTATTGATATCTTCTTCAAATGAACCTAAAGGACCCAGAGGTCTATAGATTAGATGCATCATTAGAGTCTGCGAAGTAGAGAGTGGAAGTTTCACAGATAATAGTTCACACGATGAAATAGGGTCATGAGGGATAGCTCCAAGGCCTAGTGAGGTTTTAGTGATAAAGGCAATACCCCCACCTCTAGTTGATTCTCTATCTGATCTGAGAACTGTATAGCTGTCCGGAGTAGCAATGAGTAAGGAAGGGCCTGCTGCTGCACAGGAGCCGGGTTTTGGTTATTGCTAGCAAGTCCAATTTTTTATCGAGAATCAGGTCCGCAATTTCAGCTGACCTGAATCTGATCAGAGTGATCTATTCAGCAATATTGGGAAATGTGAGCTCAATGGCAACAGTCCTAATGATCATTAAGCCATCAACATTGCCATTAACCGTATAATAGGTTGAAGGATCAAATGGTTGACTTATGTACAACCAATATTGCTGCTAATAGAGTAATCTGGATGGAGAAAAACGTGGTAAAACTAAATGAGGTGGTCTCAAACTTAATTCTAGACACTGAAAGCATAGAAGAACTCAATCTTGAAATCTGTTATGAAAAAATGGGAACAACGACTGAGAACGCAATCGGAAGCACACATGGCGCAAATTAAACTGGCAAGTTATTTGATGTGATAATTGCTCATAGAAAAATATAGCTGAGGTCCAATATGCGTAATGTTAAATAAAATGGCCTATCTGATACATAAACTCATAATGAAATAGTCAAATTGAGAACTGTCTACAAAAATGGGATCAGGCAGCATAACAAATCTATGGCCACAGTGCAGTGGCAAATTATAGATAACTACATGCGCAGTTCAGACACACAAATGTTCTGGGCTATATACAAATGACACACCACAAACTTACGATGAAAAAATGAAATTAACCCAATATCGGTAGATAGCTGGACAAAATATGTTTTGAATATGTATGTATATGTCAGATTGCCTAAACAAAGAAAGCGTGCCCGAAATAGCTACAACCTATAATGGTGATGGGTTTTCTGTCTCAGCAGCAGGTGTTGAAGAAGTCATTGTAAATTAAGATATTCGTAAGCCCCAGCCCTGGGCTAGGTTTGCTAATATTGTTTTCAAACGGAATCCACCTGGAGGGGTTGTAATAATTGAAAGAGTGTTAAAAATAATAATTAAAACAGGAGATATCCCCCCAAATTGAAGGAGGTCCAGATTAGTCCCAATCCATAAAAAAGGGCCAGTGAGAATTACCAGAAAATGACCAGCTACTTACCATGATTGATTTCTTGACCAAAATATTTTGTAACTTTGTATTGAGAAGAATGAATAACTGTCTACAAATTGATAAAATATTTTAAAAGCTACAAATGGGTTTCCGTAAAGGTGGCAAAACATTGACCAATTGTAGTGTCTGATTTATTTAATCCGGTCAGCATATAGTTATAAGAAGGAAGCTTTATACATATCACGTGTGAATTATTCAAAATCCTTTGAAACCGTGAAAAGGCAAAGATTGTGAAGGAATCTACAATACTGGGGGCTAAATGTAATGAATCTGCACTTTGTGATCGCCCTACACACAGACACATCGACTGAAATTAGAAGCAATATGAATGGGCAGCTGAGTGATTCCATCTATACAAATCATGGCCTGAAACAAGGGTGCACATTGGCCCCCATATATATATATATATAGAGGATGCTTTGTGTAAAAGCAAGAACCTTCCCCCACAAAATCGCACAGCAAAAGATTGTGTGGCTTTCCTATGACACAGTCCTTTTGACTGTACTCCTGTTGGGCTTGATGACATTACATGAATATTCCAGATGTAAGGACTTTAAATTGAACCTTGAAAAAACAAAAGTCATGGCCATTAATGGCAGAAAGAATAAATATAGGAACTATAACTGGATACTAAATGGTACAATTAAATATTTTTACCACGTTCAAAAGTCCAAAACTTGCTGCTTTATAGTGAGGTTAAGTTTTGACAAACTACCTACCTACTTATGAAAGCTGGGGTGCCTGCTCAATGTACCTCACAAGGTTAGGCTACGTTGTAATTGTTATGACAAAATATAATCTATACACCATTTGCTTACGTAATGTTCTAAACTGAGGGAGACATATTCCAAATGTTACCATAACTTTGTAACAGATATTGGGAATACACAAAATGCCCAATTCTGAGCCCATATATTGTCAGGTGACAATCAGAAACTGAACTATTCTACCTTTTTTTGTTTGGCAAATAATTTTGAAAAAAAATTTAGTAATATGTGATAGGTAATGGAAAGTATGTTAATAAGATTGTATAACAATGCAGGAGGCATTTTAATAATAATGGGTTGAAAGGTAGATTACATGTATTTTATAATTATTCTAAAGTAATGCAAGTAATTGATTAAATATGCTTTAAGAAACAAGTGTTTTTAGCTTGATGTTTTCAGGATTCATGTTTTATACACAGTGATATAATGTTTTCTTTTTTCTTTTATTGCTGTTGATCTAACTTGGTAAATGGTTGTTTAACCAAAAAATGTAATTTAAAAAAAAGGTTCATGACTGGATGTATTATCTACAAAGCAGTCATGAGTAGCGCACCAGCGTACCTGGTGGCTACGCTCTACATACTGGTGGCACATGCTCCTCACGCACCAGAATTACCAAACGGCTTGAATCACAATTTATCTGCAAAGATAGGAATCCTTCTCTTGCCACGCCCCCACTCTCTGGCACTCAATCCTGGTGTTGGCTCAGACTGCATCCACAATTCTGCATTTTCCCAAATCTCTCAAAGCATGGATTTTTCAACAACACCTGACCAAGGACTAATTACAATGGGTGCCCATAACGACGCACAGACCTCAACTCACAGTACTGTTAAAAGGTGCCAGACCAAATGCTTGCTACCCACACTCTCTAGAGCGCTGCACTGCTCTTGAGCTTGGCTCTCGCTTTAAACAATAACATAAAAAATTTAAATAATACAACAAATGTTAGCTTTACATTGCCCCCAGACAATCATAAACAATGTTTTCTGCAGTACCATACCACTTTGGCCCCAATTAAGAACACAGTCATGAGCATGCATAGTTTGCCCAGTCAGTAAGCGTTCAATTTGAACACATCCCTGGCAAGGGGCAATGTCAGATTAACATAAAAACATGAAATCTTTCATGCCATTTTATATGGTTTCATGCCACTTTCATATTTCCCCAATTAAGCCACACTATTGACCCCAGAAAACTACTGTACTTGCAAATTTCATAATTCTTATCAAAACGGGCATGCCAATTTGAGCAGTGCCATGCTGCTTTCACATTGTTACAATTAAACATAATTTCATACATTATTAAACTTTTGTAGTATACAAACCATCCTGGACTGCTTGTATAGGAAAAGTCTAGATATTAGTTATCATAAGTATAGCTAGAACAATTTCAAATCATTTAGAACATGTTTAATATTATATCAATACAATCTTGAACACCCTTAGTTTACAATGCAGGTACCAGCAAGTAACTGCAAAGGACCACACATATATCTGTACATTTAAAAACACATGTTCAAAAACAATCTAAAGTGCAATGTGCTGCAAAGTGCCACTGTGCTAAATTTCTTCTAATTCTATAACCCTCTATTTGTGTAAATATTTCAGTTAATTTACAGATCCTGTCGAAGATCTTGTATCCATTGAACTGCCCGACATGTTTCATTCCTCTTTATTCAGACCAAATCTAAGGAACTTCTTCAGGGGGTTACTGCTCACTTCTGTTGAATTGTGATACCTAGAGTGATTCTTATCCTGACTTCTTTTCCAGTAAATATCTGTCAAGTCACTACTCTGTGCTGCTGGGAGACGTAGAATATATAAATCCTCCTTCTATCACAGCTTTGATGACTACTCAGACTCTTGTCGTATACATTCTTAAGATAAACCTCATGCAATCTTATGTATTTCTCTTTTTCTTCAATTTAGCCTGTCATTATATGGAACTAGACTTCGGACGCCATATTAGTTGGTCCTGCACTGTGGTAAAGCATGCAGCTTCATGCTGTATGTATGTATGACGACTTGTATAGCGCCGGCAATCCGCAGGCATCAGGGTGCTCAAACAGACAAACACAAAATTATGCAAACTCCTGTAGCTGTGTGCAGGTATCAGGGTGTATCAGAAAAAGAGACCTTATCACCTAAACAGGTGAGTCTACAGGAATTTTCTAAAATGTAGGTGATTTCCTTCCTGTCTGAGTGCCAATGGAAGTCTGTTCCGCTGTTGGGCTGCTAGGACTATGAAGGATCTACCGATGTCCGTCTTAAGTTTTTATTTGGGTACTATTATCAGGCTCTGTCCTTCGGAGTGTAGCTGTCTTTGCAGGGTGTATAGCACCAAGCAATTCTAAATATAGCTAGGGGCTTTCCCGAAAAGGCACTTATGGACAAGTATCATGGCCTTAAATGTTATCCTCTCTTCGACCCTAAACCAGTGTAGCGATTTTCTGGCCAAGATAATGTGGTCCCCTCTCCTAAGATTCTTTACTAACCTCACTGCATCATTTTCGATAACTTGACATCTAGCCAGGTCCTTGGCCGATGCACCATTGAGTAAGGCATTGCCATAGTCCAACCTAGACAGCACAATGGACTTGCAATTGTGGCCATGTTGCTTTCATTGAGATAAGGACTAATGCCCTTCATAAAGTGAAGGTAATAAGCTGTATTTTTATACAGGTAGTTTACCTGTGCTTCTGAATTAACCGAGGAGTTCACCATCATACCCAGTGTTTTGACCTGGTTGGAGACTTGGATTATAGCTTCGTTTATCTGGAAAGTATCGTACTCCTTCCCCAGCTTTGCCAGAGTGCGACTGGACCCAAACAACATAAGTTCGGTTTTAGTATCATTGAGACACATCCAGTTTAACTGCATCCAATTATTGATTTTGTCATATACCTTTACAATCTTCTCACTATCCGGAATGTGAGAGCCTACTAGTTCTAGGATGAGCTGCGCATCGTCCGCATAATTGGTAAAATACACTCCGTTTCCACCAAGATGTTACACAGACTTCGCATATAAATGTTAAAGAGCATTGGCGAAAGACTTGCTCCCTGAAGGACCCCAAATAAGATGGAAATTGGATCGGAGAAGTTAGTTCCCCAGTGCACTTTGGCTTGGCGGTCAGAAAGGAAGGATACCAGCCATTCCAGCGCAACCTCAGAACAACCCACATTATCTCTCAGTGCTTTAACTTGAAGTTTATGATCAACAAGGTCAAAAGCCACACTGAGATCAAGCAGCATTAATATTCCTATTTTTCCTTTGCTTGCCAGTCGTGACTCTCTCTAAGCAAAACATGTGAAAATAGAAATTAGCTAATTAGTCTAATCTGGTTTAGCTATTAACTAAGCTTCCTGTTTGTATACTTAATTATTTTTACATTAGTTCCTTTCATTTAAAGGCAAAGTCTCAGTATATCCACTCTGCATCTGTCATCATCTGCATAGCAATGAGAACTCACTGACTATTGTGTGTAAGACAGATGGGTGGATACTTCTTAACACATTTCAACTATGCTCTCACTTACTTCTAGGGAAAGTACTCTAGCTTGTCTGCTGTCTGGGGTTTTCACCCCTGTGCAAACTCTTATATTTCTGTGAAGAGTAGGCAATAATGTATACTTCCAATGTGTCACAGTCCTGGATATTGCTGTATACCTACTCTGTAATGTATAATTCGAATTTACTTACATGGTCAACATTTTATTTCTGTTCCATAATGTTGTTATCGGTAGCTGCTTCAAAAACCGTTCATTAAGCGCTGTGCTTGTTCAGCGTCCTTCAAGTGATAGAGCTATGTATTTTTACTAGTGACTGTTTACATACATCCCAGTGTGGATTTAGCCCCAAGATGGGGACGGAATCCGTGATGATTTCATTGCTGGATGACTTAGCGATGCTTCAGGACCGCAGAGAGAGGGGAGTTCTTATTCTCCTTAATCTCTGCGCAGATTTTGACACCGTGGACTACAACATTCTGCTGGATAGGCTCTAGCAAGTGGGCATATCAGGTGCCACTCTTGACTGGTTTAGCTCTTTCCTCACCGGGCGTTCTCAAACAGTCTCTTTTCAGTCCTGCCATTTCTCGCGTGTGGAGCTACTATGTGGAGAGCCTCAGGGGTTGGCTGTTTCTCTGTCTTCTTTCCAATTTATATGTGTGGCTTTTGGCCGATCATATCACTTCATGTGGAGTTCTTTTTTACTCCTATGCAGATGATACCCAGTTTACCTTTTCGGCGTGACTCTCTTCAGACTGGCCTCCCTGTTGGCCCTGCCCCAGGGTCCCTGTACACAACATTGCACACAAGACGGAGCCACTCTCAGTGTCATCCTCCTTTATTAATCTTTATACGTGAATAAATTCCTCTTCCCTTGCCCCTCCTCTCTCTCCCTCCTCCCATGCCCTCCTGCCCTGGCGTACCCTCCTTCTCTTAAAGGGCTCGCTCCCTATTCACCCACAACACCTCCCCCATACTTAACGAGGAGGTCTGCGGTCTACATTTGCTCAATGAGTCTCGGGGCTTTCCTTAGGGTTGTCTGTGGTCTGCCTGGGGATTCCCTTGTTTCCCCGGCTGTCTCGGTCGGAGGGCTTTAGCTTTCTCCGTGCTCCAGGTCTTCTGCTGGTGTGTCCTCTGCTGGTACATCCAGTGGATCTGAGTGTTCTAGGTAAAGTCTCCTGAAGAAGGATGCGTTTTGTGTTATGTCACCCAGCTCTCCTGTGGCGGTCACCATTGGTCCTTTGATGGCAGTGACTATGCGTGGTTCTGGGCTGTAGCGGGTGTCGATCTTCCTTAGCTGTCTCTGTCGTTTGAGGACAGTTTTTCCTATTTCGAGTTGTTGTTTGTTTGCTTTCCTCTTCTTGTCGGTCCACTCTTTCGCCTGTCTTTTCTTCTTGGAGTCTCGTTCACAGATCGCTGTGTCTTGCTCAGGAGTATAGTCCTCCCAAGGGGTAGACAAGTCTGGGGTTTGTATTTCATCATGAGTTCTGCCGGCGCTCGGCCTGTTGCATCATGGGGAGTAGTTCTGTAGCTCCTGAGCAAGCGACATATCGCTTGTGAGTGTGGCATTTGGTCCAGAAGGGCTTTTTGACTTGTCAGTTTGATGGTTGCCATGAATCTTTCCACCATCCCCTTGGCTTGGGGCCATGGCGGTGTGATTTTTTGGTGATGGAAGCCTAGGTGGTCCGCTAATCTTTTGAACTTGCGGCCTTGGAATGGGTTTTTGTTTTCTGTCTTTACTGTAGCGGGTATGCCTCACTCACTGAACAGTTCATCTATTATTAGTGCTACCTCATAGAATGACGTTGATGGCGTCTGTTTGATGAACGGTGAAACAGGAGTATTCGTCAATCGCTACGAGTAAGTGTCCTCCTTCTTCGAGGGATCGGCCGCTCGGGTAGTGGTGTTTATTGCATTGGGCTTGATTTGAGTTTGTTTTCTTCACCACTTTCTGGCAGGTCTCACAGTGGGCTAGGACGTCTTCCACTATTACGTCCATGTAGGAGAACCATAAGTGTTTCCTTAGGATTTTTTTTGTGTTTTCGATTCCTCAGTGACCCTCGTGGGCTATTGCCACTAGTGCCTTCAAAAGGTCTTTTGGGGCCACTAGTCGGTTGCCTCTCAGTAGTATTCCTTGTTCTGTGGCCACCCGTTCTGCTTGTACTTTGGCTAGACGGGATAGGTCTTTCTTGTCAACCTCCCCACCTCGTCACCTTTTCCGTGCAGGTGCTTCCACTTGTTCCTGCTGGTAAGGTATATTGCTGCCTTGATGGTGGGGTCTGCTTTGCTTCTGGCAGCGAACTCCTCCTCCGACATAGTGGGGGGCATGACTTTGGAGGATAAGTACGCAATGTACTCTTCCGCTTCCCAGACTAGTGAGTCATCCGTGTTGTCAGTTGGGTGCCGTGATAAGTAGTCAGCGGGGTTGGCATCTCCTCCCGGTTTATGTATGATGGTGTAGTCACATTCTTGGAGTTTTATGCCCCATCTCTCAATCCTGGGGGGCATCTTTGTCTTGGGGTTCCCGAATAGGGATAGTAGCGCTGTCACGACACTCACCCCAGATCCCCACTGGCAAGCCCACTTTCCAGGTGGGCTCAGGGCTCGGGTCTCCATTAAGGCCTTGAAGGCCTTGCACCCACTCCCAAGGCTCTCTTGGGGCCAATCGCCTATGGCACCAGGCTCATACAGTCTGAAGAACATGTATGCAGGGGGACTACTTGTTTCATTTGGGGCCTTCAGCCAACATGGAGGCACCCACATAGCTTGGTTCCTAGGAACCAAGCTATGCGGTATAGTGTTTTGGGTGTGGCGGCCTAGGGACTACTTTACCTGGACTACTTTGTTGAGGCTATTTAAACCACAACCGAACAAGAAAACATGCTTCGCATTATTTTGCAGACTGCAACGTGACGCTCAACGTGTCCTGTGATACCCACGAGCCTCAGAGAAGCAGACCTGCAAAGGAAACAAAACGGACATTGTTAGCAGCATCTTACCTGCAATCTTCATCCTATTCTCCGCTCTCAACTCCAGTGAACAGCTTCCTTTGGATCCGCATGCCTTCTGGACCGAAAGACCTGAAAGAGGAAAGGAAAGGACAATATTAAAGAAGGCATATTTAACATTGCAAAACCACAAACTGCACAAGAAGCTTACCTGGCTGGTCTCCTCCCGGCCGGCATTGCTCCGGAGTTCCACACACGCTGGAGAAACACTGCGACCTGCAAGGAAGGAAGAAAATAGGTTAGCAAAGGCAAGACAAGGCAGCGCTGTGCATAACGCTTACTAACCGCATTGTAGCGCACATCATGCACCATCATTTACCAGTGAGGCCCAACTCAGCCAGTTCGCCACGCTGAAGTTCTGCACACCTAGGGGAGAAAAAAGACATTATTAAACAAAGAAAGGCATGCAAGAATAACAATGCTAAATGGCTGCAATAAGACATACCTGAAAGACACCAAACAGGCACGCGCCAGTGAGGTAACTCAGCCGCACACGCCCACAGAAGACAACGCGCCCCTGCCAAGAAAGCAGGATGGAGAACAAGCCTAATTCCACAACAAGGCAAAACATTCCCCGCAGACATCTGGGAAAACTCGAAAGAAGATACCAGCAACCAACCCAGCTGAGTGGCATCCGCGTGGTTACCAGGTGAGCGTAACAATCGCTTGTTGGTCAGTGACCAGTGTGAAGCCTCTGCCAATTACAAAGTGATGGAATTTCTCACAGCCCTTACAGCTGCTGGACTCTCCCGTTCTACTTGCAAATAGGCTTTTTCCATGGAGATAGGGCCCTGCTGGCATACGCGATGACGGCATGTCGGGTGTTGTCTTCAGGGTTGGTATGGGCCAAAATGGCACCTAGGTCTACGGGGCTGGCGTCGACGGTGATAACAGAGTCCCACCTTGGGTTAAAGTAGGCCAGGTGCCGGTGATTAGCTAGGCTCTCTTTGATAGCGTGAAAGGCCGCTTGGCATTGTGTGTCCCATGTGAAGGGTGAGTCCTTCTTGAGTAGTGGCCTGAGGCGGTCGGTGGTGGGGGCAAAGTTTGGGAGATATCGGGCACACTACCCTGCCATCCCTAGAAATGATCTCAGTTCGGCAATGTTCGTGGGGGCGTGTAGGTTGGTGATAGTCGTAATCTTTTCCGGGTCAGCCATGATGCCCTCGTCAGAAAAGATGAGTCCGAAGAATCGTAGACTGGTTTTGTTGACTTCACATTTGGGTCCGTTGAGGGTGAGGCCTACATAGCCTGTATACGCCATCGAGCATAGGGCTAGATCCCCTCCCCATCTCCTCTGGGGCAAGCATACTGCCCCTTACAGCAACCTTTTTTCCACTGCTCCAGCCAGCAACCTGAACTGCTTCAAGCCTTCACTGAACCCTGTTTTTGCAGTACGGTCTAACACAAACTACTTTCACATTGTGTTGTGCCTTATGGTCGCTTAGAGACCACTGTGACATTGTGTTGTGCCTTATGGTCGCTTAGAGACCACTGTGACATTGTGTTGTGCCTTATGGTCGCTTAGAGACCACTGTGACATTGTGTTGTGCCTTAGGGTCGCTTAGAGACCACTGTGACATAGTGTTATGCCTTAAGGTCGCTTAGAGACCACTGTGACATTGTGTTGTGCCTTATGGTCGCTTAGAGACCACTGTGACATAGTGTTATGCCTTAAGGTCGCTTAGAGACCACTGTGACATAGTGTGTTATGCCTTAGGGTCGCTTAGAGACCACTGTGACATTGTGTTGTGCCTTATGGTCGCTTTGAGACCACTGTGACATAGTGTTGTGCCTTATGGTCGCTTAGAGACCACTGTGTATTAGCACTGTGTATTAGAACTGTGTATTAGCACTGTGTACTAGCATTTCTCTGATTCTCTGCGTTAGTACCCTCACTGCAGCACCATTGTGCACTTACATTGCGTACTAGCTTCTCTCTGATGATTTTGTGCGCCAGTTCCCTCTAAATTCAGATATGATAACCTGGACCTTCCTCATTATGTTCCCATTCTGCCTGGTCCCCCATGACACCCCTTGTACAGGGCCACACTTTCGCTTACACCCCAATGGCCTCAGCAGACTAGCCTGCCCCAGACATTATCCCATACCCTGCCCCACCCCCTTCCTACCCAACATCAACCCCTTCCAGCCTACCTCCTCCATCGACTCTCATCGCACAGCAGACACCTCCAGCCCCCAAGAAGCATCACAAACTACTCCCATCGGCCAATCCACTATCACGAACCTCACTACCAGCAAATCCTATCCCTGCTCAGGCTTATCGAGACTCACCCGACTCAGATCCAGAACACACACACCCGTATCCTTCCTCAATCTAGGCAACAAACAAAATATAACCTTAACCAAATCTGCCCCTTCCTGCACACGCCCTACACTTCCGTCAGACCAGATATCACACGGCCTGAACGCACCCTCCCCCCGCACCCACATCAAAAAATCATGCATCACCACCGAAACCATCAAAGGTGCACTCATCAATGCGAGATCTGTAGTCGCCCATGCCCTAGACATAGCCGACATTATTTCCTTCAATGATCTCGACTTCATAGCTATTACAGAGACCTGGCTCCACCCAGCGTCTGGCCCCTCTCTATCACTTGCTATACCCAATGACTATACCATCTACCGTGCAGACAGACAAACAGCTAAAGGTGGTGGAGTAGCCATTATTGCAAAAAGCTCCATCAACATAAGACACATACAAAACCAATCACTGCCATCAGCGGAACTACTCACCCTCAAACTATACACAACGCACACAAGCACTATCACCATCCACCTCATTTACAGACCGCCAGGCCCTATACTATCCTTTAATGACGACATAGCCCTTTTACTCTCTGACAATATCAAACCTAACTCTCGACTACTCATCCTAGGAGACTTTAATCTAGGTCTCAATGATGAGAAAGATGACAAAGCTCACACTGTCGCCAACACAATTTCAGAATTAGGACTCACCCACCATATCACACAACCCACACACAACAAAGGCCGCATCCTTGACTGGATAGCTGACCTCAACTGCAACACTACCATCCTTTCCAACACTCCATGCGCTTGGACTGATCACCACCTTATTACCTTCACCATCAACAAAGGCACTCAAACACCAGGGCCTTCCTCCAATGCCCCACCCACACTCACAAGAAACAACAAAAATATCACACTAGAGAAACTCCTCCCGTTACTCCAACCCATCATCGACTTCTCACCCACCATGACCAACCCTACTGAACTAGTAGAGTTATACAACACAACTATCCTTAAGGCCATAAACACCATAGCACCACTCAAGCTTCGGAAAGCCAAACCACGAGCACACCTCAATTCTTGGTTCACCCCCAAACTAAAAACACTCCGCAAATCCAAAAGACAAGCTGAATTAGCATGGAAACAGTCACCATCCACTATTAATAAGACATCTTACGCACTGGCATCGAACATCTATAAATCAGCCATCATCCAGTCTAAAAAAAACATGTACAATGAAAGAATCAGCAACGCCAAATCTAATACCAAAGAGCTATTCAATATCCTGAGAGAACTCGAATCACCCTCCCCCACTCCAGACACTTGTAACAAAGACATCCACTGGTGCACGAGCATCCAGGAAGCACTCCTAGGCAAAATTGCCACACTACAAGCCAAAATCCTGACAAAGAAAGAAAGCCTCACCCTCACTGATAACATCACCCCCTCTACACACACCCACACCACCCCCCAAAATGATGACAATAACCTCTTTGAGTTTTCCACCATAACCATCAAAGAGGTTGAAGAAATAATCTACTCTCTTAAACCGTCCAAATGCCAAGGCGATACCTGCCCAGCCCCAGTCATTAAAGATGCAGCCAAACAACTTGCTCCCTTCATCACTTCCCTCATCAACTCATCTTTCACCTCCAACATAGTGCCCAACAACCTCAAGGACTCCTGGGTTCTTCCTTTACTTAAGAAGCCCACCCTTGACCCTAATGTCCCCACCAACTACAGACCCATTACGACCGTACCCTTCCTACTAAAAATCCTCGACAGAGCTGCCTATCTTCAGATACAGAACCACCTTGAGAAAAATAACTTACTAGGACTCAGACAATCAGGTTTCCGCCCCAAACACGGTACTGAGACCGCCCTGATTGACCTTAAGATACAGATGGACAACATTAAAGACAATGGTAAACTAGCCATCCTTCTCCTTCTTGACTTATCGGCCGCCTTCGACCTGGTCAACCATGACATCCTCTGCAAACATCTATCCTCAGCAGCCAAATTTTCAGATAACGCCAACGCATGGATCCATTCCTTCCTTAACAACAGATCCATGAGAGTCTACGCACCCACAGCCTCTGCCATCCCAGCCCCAGTCACTTGCGGTGTCCCCCAGGGCTCCTGCGTCTCCCCCACTCTATATAATGTGTTCACGAAACCCCTCTTTGACATATTGGACCGCTTGGGTGTCATCTACACCAACTACGCAGATGACACCCAAATACTGATCCCTTTAACAGGCGACTACTCCACCGACCTCACTGCTCTCAACAACATTTATTCCATTATCCAAGAATGGATGGCCAAGCATGGCCTATGCCTCAATGACGACAAGACCGAACTTCTTCTCCTAGGTTCCCAACCCAGACTTAATAAACTCGACAAACTCTATCAAGCATTCACTATAGACGGCAATAACATCATCGTCTCTAACAGCGTCAAAACCCTAGGAATCTACCTCGACTCCTCCCTCACACTGACAAGACAGATCAATTCCATATCATCAGCCACTGCTTACACCTGTAAACTCATCAATGCCAGCAGACCTTACCTCTCACCATCCAACTGCATCACCTTAGCCAGAGCGCTAGTCCTTTCCAAAGTTGACTACTGCAATGCGTTATACTTGGGAACCAGTCAGAAAAACATCAACAAACTACAAGTCATACAAAACAACGCCTTGCGAGCAGCCCTGAACATACCCAAACATGAACACATTTCGGACGCCAGACGCACCTGCCATTGGCTATCCATACCACAAAGAATTGAATATAAAACCATCTCACTCACACACAAATGCCTAGCTAACCAAGCACCCAGATACCTATCCGACAATCTCAATCACCACACCCCAGCGCGCCCTACCAGATCAGCTCAAAGACATTGCTTAAATATCCCAAGATTTAAGCTCCAAAAAGCAGGTGGCTCCAGCTTCCCCGTGCTTGCCTCCAAACTTTGGAATTCACTTCCACTCGAGCTGAGATCAGAACCTTCCTTTCACAGATTTAGACACAACACCAAAATTTGGCTTCTATCCAAAGAAACGTAAACTGCCTAGCCCTACCTTACTAGCATGCACCAAGACTGTAAATTTGTAAATATGTAATCGGTTTGTACATTTCTGTTGTATTATTCTTGTTGTATTCATCGCAAGCGCCTGGATGCCCTAGGGCCAGGCGGCGCTATACAAATAATAAACTAAACTACATCGTGTAGGATTTTGCAGACCGTGAGGAATGCCTTGTTGTGTAGTTCCTTTGTTCTCCCAAAGATGCGAATATCGTCACTGCAGTTTAAGGCACTGATCTCCGGTGATATCAGTCGTCTAATGATCTCTTGGAAAATTTCCGCCGCCGAGGAGATTACGAAATTGAGGCCATCCGCATCGCCAGTTGTTAGCCCTGCCTCAGGGTCCTGGTACACAACGTTACACATGACACGGAGCCACTCTCAGTGTTAACCTCCTTTATTCGTCTTCGTACGTGAATGAATTCCTCTTCCCTTGCCCCTCCTCTTCCTCTCTCCTCCCACTCCGTCCCGTCCTGGCGTGCCCTCCTTCTCTTAAAGGGCTCACTCCCTTTTCACCCACAACAACCCCTGAGAGGTTTGTGGGAATTTGGAAGGCAGCTAACTGTTTGCATTTGAGTAGTGGTAAGACAGAGGTGCTGTTGGTTGGTTCTGGGGAAAAGAGATCATCTATGGAATTCTCAATACTGGCCGGATTCTCTTGGCCCCTGTCCATCTCCCTGCGCCTCTGTAAAAAGCCTTGGAGTCAAGCTCCTACCAAATGGCTCCTGGGAAGCCCGGATTTCGGCCAATTGCAGTGCTGGGTTTGGCAGATTAAAGCCCTAAGGAAAATTCTACCTCTGGTCCCTGCTGAAAACCAGTCAACTCAGGTGGCAATGGCATCCACTGTGATAAGCTCACTGGACTATTGCAATGGCATTTACTTGGGGCAGCCGAAGTATCAGATCCAGTGGATGCAAGTCTTGCAGAACGCAGGAGCTCGTCTGACACTTGAGGCCCCCCGTCTGACTCCTACTCTGCCCCTGCTACAGCGCCTGCATTGGCTTCCTGTGGCGGCTCACATTGATTTTAAGATTTTGTGTATTGTTCACAGAGCTATCCACAATGTGGTCCCACAGTACTTGAAAAACAAATTGCAAAAATATTGTCCCACGTGACACCTGCTTTCAGGTTCTCATCAGCTTCTTAGGGTCACTAAATTCTTTCGGAAACACCTGGGTGGCGGCTCTTTTTCTGTTCTGGCACCCAGTTTATGGAATGCTCTTTCACTGCACCTAAGAATTCTGGTTGATTTCTCTTCCTTTTAGAAAGCTCTGAAGACCCATTTGTTTCATCTTTTCCTTTCACTTTTCTAAGACACTGGTTTGAGTACTTGAGCCTGCTGCTTCGTCTGTTGCTAGCGCCTAGACACCCTGTTGGGCCTTAGTGGGGCTTTATACATTTTAAATTTAAATATAAATATAAGATCAGGTTATCTTTGGGTACCTGTATAATGGATAATTGAACATTGGAAGACTTAATTTCTCTGAAGAAAGAGCAATGTTTTGTTGGTGTGTTAAAATGTTTCTGACAAATTCCTCTTGAATAGCCTGGCACCAGACATCACTTTTTTTTTTTCAATTTCCAGCCTAACGTTCTTCCCTTCCATTTCGGAGAATATTAAAGATCTTTCGTACACTTGATTTAGCTCCAAGAATTCTAGAATTTTAGTTAAGACGTTTGGCAGCATAAATCGCTTCTTTATATGCTGAAACTGCCTTTTTATAATTCATCTGGGTATTCGGACAAGGGCTTTTCCGCCAAGCTTTCAACAATTTATCCTTCCTGAGGAAAATCAAATCATCATTAAACCAATCGTTTTGTAGCTGTCCTTCTTTATACTTTTTATCCTTACGCGAGCAAGAGAATCTACTGCCTTAGAGACTGTTGAATCGGGCCACTAAACCAGCGACCATCAAAGATGGAGGGAAGTTCATAAAGGCAGGCAAAACAAAGATTTTAAGGCTAGGGAGTGACATGTTTTAAAAATGTTGTGTCTTTTTTGTTTTGATAGGGTGAGCGCCCATCCTGACATTACTCAAAAGATGAGTAAAATTGAATGTAATGAGATAGTGGTCAGACCACGGGCATTAGAAACCTCAATGAAAACAATGTCAATGTTGTGTGTCAAGACCCATTCCAGGATTTTAACCATTTTGATGTGTGTCACAATGTTTAACAGCAATATGTTTCATAATGTTATTACCAGTTTAATACCAATTGCTGCAAAAGCACTGGCAAGAGCAGTAGCATTATCGTCTAGGTAATTTCCATCCCAGAGATTACAATCCGCTAACTCCATAAGAAGAGAGGAGGGTTTTATGAAGTGGCTGATACTAAATTAAAAGAGAGGGTTTAGTAGCAGGATCTAAACTAAATGTCACCATTAGAGCGTCACAACTATCTGGTGAGACTATTTTAGTTGAGTGAACCTTTAAGGAGTTTTTATAGAGGAGCGCCACCCCTTCCCCTTTAGATGAAGTGTGATCAATCCTACAATAATGGTGGTCTTCAGAGGATACAAGAGAAATAGCAAGTGTAGTGGCGTTCTGCAGCCATGGTTCCGTTGATGGCGAATAGATAGGACTTAGCTTCCACCAGCAGATCCGCCACTTTAAGGGACTGTTGCACCAAAGATCGTGCATTTAATAAGGCCACTCTTAGGCACAACAAGTCCGCTTCTGAACATTCCGAATAGTCAGTCACAATCCCCTGTATAGGGTTGGAGTTGTTGATCCAAACACTCTGAGGGGGTTTAACAACCGAGGATGGGTTTGATATCATACCCGAATACTCCTGTAAATCGGGGGCATTATGTTTTATACCTAGATTCCAAGCGGCCAGAGAGTATTCCAACATCTCAATAGAATCAATCAGGGAAAAAACAGGTTCTCTAGTAGTAAAATCAGAGGTAGGCATGAGTACCATAGCGTTAGCAGCCAAATCCCCAGAATTACTAAATCCATGGCCACAGAGGAGATGCAAGGTGAAATAGGAGGCAATTAATGAACAGACTCCACTCCGTCTGGATTAATAGCAGCATGAGGAATATCATGCGAGTGAATTGATATAGGTATAGATGCTTGTGCCTTCAGAGGATCAAGGGTGGGGAATATCATGCGTGCAGGGTGATATAGATATAGATGCGTGTGCCTTCACAGGATAAATGGTGGGGAATATCATGCGTGCCAGGTGATATAGATATAGATGCTTGTGCCTTCAGAGGATCAAGGGTGGGGAATATCATGCGTGCAGGGTGATATAGATATAGATGCGTGTGCCTTCACAGGATAAATGGTGGGGAATATCATGCGTGCCAGGTGATATAGGTATAGATGCTTGTGCCTTCAGAGGATCAAGGGTGGGGAATATCATGCGTGCAGGGTGATATAGATATAGATGCGTGTGCCTTCACAGGATAAATGGTGGGGAATATCATGCGTGCCAGGTGATATAGATATAGATGCTTGTGCCTTCAGAGGATCAAGGGTGGGGAATATCATGCGTGCCAGGTTATATAGATGTAGATGAGTGTGCCTTCACAGGATCAAGGGTGGAGACTATCATGCGAGCCAGGCAATATAGGTATAGATGCTTGTCCCTTCACAGGATTAAGGGTGGGGAATATCATGCGTGCAGGGTGATATAGATATAGATGAGTGTGCCTTCACAGGATCAAGGGTGGGGACTATCATGCGTGCCAGGTGATATAGGTATAGATGCTTGTCCCTTCACAGGATCAAGGGTGGGGAATATCATGCGTGCCAGGTGATATAGATATAGATGAATGTGCCTTCACAGGATCAAGGGTGGGGAATATCATGCGTGTCAGGTGATATAGATATAGATGCTTGTGCCTTCAGAGGACCAAGGGCGGGGCACAAACAGTCCTGAGATTGAAATAACCAGGATTAGATACGCTCACTCACACAGAGTCCAGGTTAGCCCACCGCGTGTGAATGCATGCATGCACACAAGTACGGACACCCATGCACACACACAATCATAATTGCAGATTCGAGGCAGCAGCCTGTTAATAACAAATGCAATTGAATACTGTGTTATACAACAAGCTCCTAAGACTAGTTCAAGCTAAAGGCATTCTAAAGGTTCAGATAGGTTAAAACTCGAGTGGCTGGAAAACACGGTAAGGTTGTTGCAGCAGTCATCATTTGTGTAGCGAATGCTACCCAAATCTATGCCCAAAAGACGTCCATGGCAACTGATGTAACTGTGTAGGCATCGGTGAACGATTCAGGAAGCGTCGCAGAAGGCGTATCATGTTATCAGATGGGAGCAGCGCGACTGCGTCACGTCCAGCTGCTGCTATTATGGTGGAAGGAAAGACTTTTTCTTGGCTTCTACTACAGTGATCACCAAATACAGCAAAACGCAATAAAATGACCCCAAGCATAGTTCATGGATGTAGGACATATTCCGCATGTTTTAAATAAATCATGTGCCTTAAGATTGAAACGCATCTTTAAAAAAAAAGGTAGGACGTACCATTTCATATGAATGCAGCCGAGCACCCCAGAAAACGATGATACGCTCACTTACCCGCAGGCAGGAGCTGGGCCATCACAATCACAACAAAATGGAGAATAATTGGTCGCACATTCGCTGCTATGTTATTTAGATACAATGCTAAGAAAGAAGGATGCATTGTTTTGCGGCTCGCGGCTGGATTGCTCTGGTGCAGCAGAAGCAGCGCGTCTCACTTGGTGACTTCGCTTTTTTTAAAGGTAGGTGTGACTGCCCCCTGGTGTCTCCTTTGCGTCATTGTGTCAGGAAAGGCACTTGATTTCCTGTCACGCGTGACACGATGATTTACTTTCATTTCTAATAAAAAGTCACATTTAACAGAGAGTTCACAAATTGGTCTCGCGCGTTAATTAAAAATACATTTGGGCAGTCAGAAGCTTGTATGGCAGATTAAAGCGCCGTGTGGATAAACAGAACACCGTTTCGAACAACACGCCATTGTATATTGCTCTCACACAGAACACTACAAGGGACAAGTGACAGTAACCGCACAAAAGGCTCAGTGCACGAGGTAGGCTTGCTTCCTTGAAGGGAATGTAAGATGGACATATTGCTATGAAACCACGGAGGCATTAAACAAGGAGGACACCTCTATTCGTCATTGTTTTGATGCTGGTGGTGGCGCTTTCAGTCTACAATGGTCCTCATGCTCGCCTGCCTTCTTTAAAGCAAGCATTGGTAATGCCAATAGTTTTGGCGTTTACCGATGGCCTCAGGATGTTGCATTTATAGGCACCTGGGTGCAAGGAGGTTAGTGCACTTTTAAAGGAGGAAGGGGTGCAGAATGAGAAGAGGAATAGCTCCCTGTCTCGGGAGGATAGCTTAGGCGCAACGTGTTTGCTTTGGAAGCCAGACGACGTGGAGCAACATGAGTTCGATCCCTGGGTCCATGCTTAGAAACCTCTGGGTATTAAGCGCGTTATAAATAACCACTCATATCATAAGTGAGGAAGCCATTGATCAAGGGTGCCATTTATGATGAGCAAGAGGAAATATGAGCAAGAATGGCTAAAACTAAAAAGGACTGTTAAGGAGACACTAAACTACTAGAAGCGTTCAAGCACTGCAGCTTGCGACAGTACATGGGTCCCCTTTCAAGCCGTATAGGCACAGTTACGTTATGTGTAGTTCTAAAGCCCTGATTTGCTATCGCTAGTCTCATAGCACTGGAGGATCAGAGGGTGCCGTTTGGCTTTTAGGTCGGACATATCCGAGTAAAGCTGAAGGAGTGAGGTGTGATCTATGGTGCAGGCAGTGCTGGAAATGGAAGAATGTACTATGGGTAACCTGCTTCCTGTAGGGGAGGAAGGCAATGAGGGCGAATCATGGAAAACAAGCAAAAAGCTTATAAAAGAAAGCAAAAATAACAGGGTAACATACATTCCATATGGATTAAACCTTCCACAAGCCACATACAAGAACTTGACAGTATACAAAACCATTATGGTGATATTTTGAGCAAAAATAATGTCTTGTGTTTGCTTTTCCACCCTGAATGGAAGCCTACAATTAGCAGCATGCGAAAGTAACAAACCCAAAAAAGGCCCCTTGGCTTTACAGCTGTACTACGGAGAAAAAGTCAAACATTGGTAAAGAAATTCACAATCAGGTCGCCTGCTGCTTGTAGCTTTTCACACTGCATGCAGCTTTAGGCATTCTCCAATTAATCCCCCAAGAGGTTGAGAGTGAGAGGGTAAGAAATAAGGCAAGTGTGCGACAGGAAGGATGCGAGGGAGTAGAGAGCGGGGGTGGAGTGGGGGAGTGGTTGTAGAGAGAGTGAGGGTAGGGTGGATGTTTGAAGAAAGAGAGTGGGGTGGGTGGGTGGGGGTAGAGAGTGGGGGTATGGCAGTTGGGGGTACAGAGATTGGGGCTAGGGTGGGGTAGAGAGAATGTGGTAGGGTGGATCCCGGCAGAGAGAATGTTTGTAGGGGGGGTGAGGGTACATAGAATGGTGGAATGGCAGGTGGAGGTAGAGAAAGGGGAGGTACAGTGGGCGGGCGGTGTTAAAGAAAGTGTCTGTAGAGTGCGCACACCAAAACTTTGGGTTTGCTAATGATTGTTTTTAATGGCATTTCTGTCAAGGACCCGCATATTGTTTATAAATAGAGTGGCTGAATGCAGACCTCATTGAGACACTTATTACACCAGTAGCACGTTTATAGCTCCATTTAATTCATTAACTTTCAGAAGCAGTGCCAGCATTCGAAATATGCGCCACCCCACGCCCCGGGTCAATGGTGTTTGGGGGTTGGAGGCGCCACATTTGTCTTTTTGTTGGTGGGAGAAGGCTTCATTTTGAAATTAAATGTGCTGCGAGGCGTATTTATTTACTCTCGGGTGCTGCCGCACGCTATTGAGATGATTACATCCCCACTCCCGCGCCGGAGCAGGGGGTTAATCACTGTAATGAAAACAGCCCCGTTCCTGTGTCGGTGCGGGTAGGTAATTATCACAGTAGGTGCTCCAGCACCCTATTGTTGTTAAATTCACACCGCTCCCAGGTGCGCATTTAATTTCAAAAGGGCACCGTCTAACACCACGCCAGCTCGCGGTAGCCCTGTAAAGGCTCCCCCCGGTTGGCACCCCTGGGACTAATGGCGACCCGGGCGGTTCTCCGCTGGTAAATAAGGATTCCTGAGGAAGCAATCAGACTTCGCAAAGGTCCCTAGAGAGGGGCACTAGGCTAAAATGTCAGAGGGTGTGGGGGCTAACCCTTAAACTGTTGAGAGGGGCGCTATTTTCAGACACTGTGAGGAGGGTGCAAATATACTTGTGCGGGGGCATCTAACATCTTTACACATCCCGATTCATGGAAATCTGCGGAGCAATGCTGCAAGGGCCGTGAGTCACGAAGGACACTGTGCAGGCCTGTGGAACTAAAAATGTGCACCCGCAAATTAATGGAATTTACAGCGTAAAGTAACAGTAATCGCAAGTCACGCCCAGACTTCCCCCGACACGCCCACATGCAAAGCATAAACAGCCAGAACAGCTAACTTTGCGCACTCCCCTGGGTGCAAATATATGCACCTTCAAACAGTGCGTGGGGTACCCCGTAAGCAGGCCTGCAAATCTGGGACCCTGCCTGGGGTCCCTCATAACCGTATCAAGCACCCGGACAACATCCATACAAAAAAAAAAATTGTAACTCAGCAATAATTCAGGAAATCTGCGTCTGAACACCCATAAAACATTCCTGCATGCCGCTAAACTGCTTACATGCACCCCTAAGTTACATCGGAACCCCAATTGAGTACAGGCACCCTGAAATCCAACATGCAATCCCACAAGCGTGCTGCATATCCTATGCGCAAGCATACTTATACAAGCTTTCATGTGGCGGATAGTATGAAGTACTTGCATGGCCGTAGCATTTCTTTCCACCTACACAAAACGTAGCCAGCAGGTGTATGGGGGATTGTTGTAGGGGAAGTCGCTAACAGTTGGGCTATCCATAAGTATGTCCAGAAATTGACTTTGTTTCTACATCCATTTAAACTTATGTGTCAAATGTCAGAAAGTTATATTGAGTGTATCATAACATTTTGCTGTAGATTATCACCACACTGGTGATTGCTGCCCTACCTTTGATTTGTTTGATTTTGAATTAAAAATAAATAAATATTGTATTATTGCACAGCGGCCTGGTTCATGGTCCATTGCGACACAGGGTGTTTGTCAAGGGCGGTGTGAGACGGGTTGGGTGCCTTTTCAAAGCAGAATCCGAAATCAATAAATTAAAAGCGTTTTTACTGTGCGCCACATCCCTCACCAGTGGAAAGAGTCCTAGTATGGAGTGTGCCATGTCTTTAAATCCGTTATATGATGTGGATTCATATGTATTAATATTTATTTATTTATGTTTATAAAGCAGACTTTACTGGCCCGGAGGCATAATAGCACTAACAGGACGTACGACATATAATCATAACATATAAAAACAGTGACTATGCATAGGAAAGGGCAGACAGCTCACAGGCCATGCCTGGCTGGGCTGCTGTAGTTAGACTAGGGTTCATCCAAACAGCTTGGTTTTGTGTGTTAGGTTGCTATGGATCTCATATAAGGAGATTTTATGGGACTGTAAAGAGGGGCTTTTAGTCATCTTTGATGAGAGAACATTAGTGGGTGTACTTATTCTCGCAGGTATGTTTCTGAGTGTCTTTAAAGGAGGGTTATTAAATACCTTTTGGAATGTGCCAGCGCTTCTTATTGGGGAGATTAACCTGTGGGTTCCACTCCTTCCACACTCTTTGCGGTACAGGGTAGAGGCCGGAACAACCCAGAACCAAAGGGCTCATCCCCCTCTCACACCAATATGGAGAGTTTGTCCAATTCATCACATGGGCAAGGAAAGAGGATTCCCTGAGACAGGTTGGGCATTCCGGAGCCAGAGTGTAAGAGCAGTAGGAGAGGGTACGGAGATGGATACTGAAGGTGATCTGAGGTGATAGAGGAGGTGATAGTGGGCTGGGCGGCCAGAGAAGAATGTGTTGGTTGGTCAAAGGGGTTTTTGGGGGACGGGCAGTAGCCTTCTGCACAATAGACAATCAGGAGAGCGGGGTGGGAAGGATGAGACTGATATTCAAAGGGGGAGATGGTCACCAGGGAGTCTGATAAGAGTATGAAGAAGGTGAGTAGTAGTAAGGGTGCTCAGGGAGTATTTTTGAAAGCTATGGAGGAAATGGAGTAAGAGATGGACAGCAGGGGTAGTGTAAACTAGAGTGTGGTAATTTGTCTGATGCATTATCTGAGACTAGAGTGCAATTTGACAGATCTTGTATCAGTAAAGCTGTGCTCATCAAATCCTCAGGAAGATAGCTCTGGGGCAACGTGCTTGCCTTGGAAGCAAGACGTCACAGAGCACCACAGGTTCGATGCCCATGTCAGCTCTTAGAAACCTCTGGGTATTAAGCGCGTTATAAATAACCTATCATATCATATCATATCATGTGGAATCCAACAGTAAATGTTAGGCCTTTGGTGACCAAAATGCAAGCATAAAATAAATAAAGGGTCGGCGTCGAGTACAATACAAGTTTACAGTTAATTAAGGGCTGTGGGTGATCAAAATGCAGTTATTTAACAAATGAAGGGCCACAATCTACCAAAATGAAATCATACAGTAAATACAGCGTTGTGTGTATCTAAAACACAATTATACAGCCAATGAATAGCCTGTGTAAAGCAACATTTAGCTCGACAGTAAATGCAGGGCCACATGCCATGCGTGCAGAATGCAGTATGACAGTAAGTTAAAATCAGTGGGCAAACAAATGTCCCATCATATAGTAAATGCAGGTCCTTGGGTGACCAAAAACAAATATTACAGTAAACACAGGGCCTGTGGAAACCAAAATGCAGTTTGACATTAAGGGGGTAATTCATAGAATGTGGCACACGCGGCTGGCGCACAGTGTGCGCGAGCGAATCTCTGCGCCAGCCGCGTGCGCTAAAATCAATTTCCGCGCACAGCGGATTCATGGATTTCAGCTACCAAAACCAGCCGTGGCGCACAGTGCCGCAGCGACCCTGCAGCAGCGCCAGTTACGCCCCCAAGAACGCCCCTCGCGCAGGGAATAGCCATAAAAATCCCCAATCTAGCGCAAAGGGCTGCGCTAACCCTGTACCAGCATGGCAAGCGGGGTACGTGTATTACTGGGGTCCGTGGGAAGTTTCACACGCGATTGGCCCTGTGCGAGTGGGGTACGTGTATTACAGGGGTGCGCGGGAAGTTTCACACGCGATTTCAGCAGGGTACGTGTATTTCAGGGGTGCGTGGGAAGTTTCACACGCGATTCCAGCAGGGTACGTGTATTCCAGGGGTGCGCGGGAAGTTTCACACGCGATTCCAGCAGGGTACGTGTATTTCAGGGGTGCGCGGGAAGTTTCACACCCGATTCCAGCAGGGTACGTGTATTCCAGGGGTGCGCGGGAAGTTTCACACGCGATTTCAGCAGGGTATGTGTATTACTGGGGTTCCCGGCAAGTTTCACATGCGATTCGCCCTGTGCGAGCGGGGTACGTGTATATCATGGGTGCGCAGGAAGTTTCACACACGATTTCAGCAGGGTACGTGTATTTCAGGGGTGCTGGGGAGTCCTACACGTGATTTGGCAGTGTGGGTCCTCCCAGGTGTTCCCTGTACACCCTCCACGACCCTGCAGGCAGCCCACACCACAGGGGACTACCCTGCACCCCTGGTCATGTCCCGCAGGCAGCCCACCCAACATGGGCATGCCCCCCAGCAAAGGCACATGTCTCCTTGCACTACTGATCACCAACTCATGTCCCCTTGCACCACCACCCCCAGCAGTGTGGGGCACCTGCCAGCAGGCCCCCACTCATGTCCCCCTGCACCCCCACCCCCAGCAGTGTGGGGCACCTGCCAGCAGGCCCCCACTCATGTCCCACTCATGTCCCCTTGCACCCCCACCCCCCAGCAGTGTGGGGCACCTGCCAGCAGGCCCCCACTCATGTCCCACTCATGTCCCACTCATGTCCCCTTGCACCCCCACCCCCCAGCAGTGTGGGGCACCTGCCAGCAGGCCTCACTCATGTCCCACTCATGTCCCCTTGCACCCCCATCCCCCAGCAGTGTGGGGCACCTGCCAGCAGGCCCCCACTCATGTCCCACTCATGTCCCCTTGCACCCCCACCCCCAGCAGTGTGGGGCACCTGCCAGCAGGCCCCACTCATGTCCCACTCATGTCCCCTTGCACCCCCACCCCCCAACAGTGTGGGGCACCTGCCAGCAGGCCCCCACTCATGTCCCACTCATGTCCCCTTGCACCCCCACCCCCCAGCAGTGTTGGGCACCTGCCAGCAGGCCCCCACTCATGTCCCACTCATGTCCCCCTGCACCCCCACCCCCAGCAGTGTGGGGCACCTGCCAGCAGACCCCCACTCATGTCCCACTCATGTCCCCTCGCACCGCCACCCCCCAGCAGTGTGGTGCACCTGCCAGCAGGCCCCCACTCATGTCCCACTCATGTCTCCTCGCACCCCCACCCCCCAGCAGTGTGGGGCACCTGCCAGAAGGCCCCCACTCATGTCCCACTCATGTCCCCTCGCACCCCCACCCCCCAGCAGTGTGGGGCACCTGCCAGCAGGCCCCCACTCATGTCCCACTCATGTCCCCTTGCACCCCCACCCCCCCCAGCAGTGTGGGGCACCTGCCAGAAGGCCCCCTCTCATGTCCCACTCATGTCCCCTTGCACCCCCACCCCCTTGCAGTGTGGGGCACCTGCCAGCAGGCCCCCACACATGTCCCCCAAACACCACACCATGCCTATCCAGACCCATGGCCCTAATGCCAACCCAAATCCCACCCGTTCCACCCCCCAGTGCAAACACCCAACGAACCACTGCACCCACTCCCTAGTAAATCACCTATTCCATGAAAGTCTGAAAAGAACCAGCATGCCCATCAACAAATGTCCTACAGAGCCACACAGTTGCAACACATGACTGTGCCAATGCTCATGGAGACATGCACCAGAATCATCACTGTACACCACACCAATAATGTTGAATAAAGAAATGTATTAAAAAGTATAACAAATGTTAAAATGAAAAGCACACATGCAAATGATGAAATAATATTTGAAATAAGAAAAAGAAAGTCAAATCCAAGCAAGAAAACAAATCCAAAACATGAAAAAATATAAGTGGTGCATCCCCAAAGTCCATAGAACGAAATCCAAAGATGGAAAGCATAAAAAAACATTACTCCACGTGAATATGACTAAAAGAAAGTATATAAATGTCCTGAAAATTGAAAACGAAAGTCTGAAGGGTCCATTATACCAAAAGCAAATGAAACCTACCAAGAACCCTATCTAAAATACAACTATATACAAAAAGTGGAGCAAAGTCCGTGGACTCCAAATCATAATAATAAAGAAATGAAACCTAAACCTAAATAACTATATACAAAGGCGGCGTGCTAGTCCGACGGCTCACTGGTTGTTGTCATAGGCCAGGGCATCATCGAACTCCTGTTCAATGGCTTGGAGGCGGGCATGTTCCCTGGCCCCGAGGTCTCGCAGGGGTAATGCGGTGTCCAGCTCCAACTCCCTGCGAATACCCTCGAGGCACTCAGCGCGCCTCAGCGCCCTCCGCATGGAGTTCTCCGCCCTGATCATTTTGAGCCGTTCCTCCTCCGCCCGCCGGCGCTCCGCACCTATCTGCTGGCCCAACCGCTCCCACACGGAAGACACTCCCATTCCAGGGTTCTCCTGCCCTCCGGCCGATGCCTGCCCCCCTGATGTTGATGGCGCCGAGCCATGATGCCTCCCACGTCGAGCCTGCCGCTGCCTCCGACGCAACTGCCTCTGCCAGCACAACGGCATCAAGGCTGATGGAATCCACGGACGCCATTGTGCACATGCCCTGCCCGATGATGATGTCACATCCTCCATCTGCTGGGGTCCAGTTGCTGGTGTGTCCACCCCTGCTGGACCTCCGACTGCCGACTGTGGCAGGGATGGGATCCCCACCGAGTTGGCTGCGTTGGTCGGGGCAGGTCCACAGGGGGCCCTGGTGGCATCTTGGCCGGAAGACGGCATGGAGAACGACCGGCGCATAGCCTCCACAGAGGAGGAGAGGGTCGCCAGAGTGGCCGACACATGTACGAAACCCCCGACCATGGCCGCTCCCAACTGGGCCACGTTGGCACGGTGCTCTTCGTGATGACGTGCGTGCTCCCCCCGGGAAGCACGCAAGTCATCACGAATGACACCCGTGCGCAACGCAACACCAATCAGGGCCTTCTCCATACGGCTAGGGGTCCCCTCGTCTGCAGGTGGAGGGGAGTCAGATGACATAGACATCCCCCCTACCTGCGGACGGGCCTGGGATGGGGCATCCCTGCTGGTGCATGGTGGTGCAGTCACATTGTCAGGGACAGTGACATGCACAGGCCCCTCCACGGCGACCTGTGCTGCCTCCTGCCCCAGGACTGCACCACTTGCACCAGCAGGGATGCCCCCACCAGGCCCCATGTGCGGCTCAGTAGCGGCCTCCTCCTCCTCTGTGGAAACCACCAACCTGGATGGCTCCACACTGTCTTCCGCCGTTGCAAGCCCCGGTGGGGGCTGACCCACCCCTTCCGCTGCAGCCGTGGGGGCATCCCCGCCGCTTTGCTCCACAGCGCTGTCTCTGCCCTCTTCTTCAGTTGGCGCTGTGTAGAGGGAGACATAGAAACACAAGCATCAGGGTACTGTACAATTGTCCCCTAGACAGGAAGCAATAGCAGATGAGTGGCACTGTCAAAGATCACTTCCATCATGTCCCTCCACAACACATGGGTCAGTGCAGGCAAAACACATGCAGTAACAGGCATGGCGCATGCTATGGACATTAGCATACATGTCAAAGGGACTCTTGAAACATACAATGTTGTTTTGGAACTCACATGCATCTTGGGTCATGCCTATCACATGCACACACTTCACCGTAGTTTCATCCATCTGGCCTCGTACACCCCAGACACAGTGGATGCAAGGATAACTATGTCACACATACAGGCAAGTATCAGACAACCAGCACACTGCAACATGCCCTGTTTCACACAGCAATGCTTGGCCACTTACCGCTCGACTCCAGGCGGGTCTGCCTCTCAAGGATCTGGGCATGGAGGGCTGGGCGTACGCGTTCCAGGACCCTCATCTGGATGGTACTCATGCTGCCCCGGCCCCCCTCCACGAGGCGCCGGGCCTTTATGAGGGTCCTGGACCTCGAGTCCTACCAGCGCTTCTTGATTTGCTTGATGTTGCAGGTTGCCACCCCCTCCGCGTTGATGGCAACCACAAAGTCGTCCCAGATCCTGTCCCGTCCTTCCTTGTCGGCGCATGATGATCCAAAGAGGGCATCATAATGCCCCAGGACAAGCTCCACCAGGACACCAACTTCCTTCTGACTGAAGCTGGTGGCCCTCTGCCCCTCTGGCTGGGGGTCGCCAGTGGTCTCAGATGGTGTTTGCCCCGACATGGCGACCCCCGAGGCAGGCGTGGGTGGACAACTGGGTCCAGGGGCTGGGCTGTGGAGCGATGATATCCCAGTCGGGAGTCTTCTGTTCCAGCAGGGGTGGGCAATGCAACTGGACCCCTGCAGATGGCTGATGAGCAGGCACCAAATGGCGGGACACGAGGGCAGCAGGCAGTCAGGCAGCAGCAGATGGCAGGTGGGTGCGTGCTCGGAGCTTTGGGGGGCAGTGATTCGGCCTTTTGGGCAGGAGCGTGGTTTTCCGTGTGTTTTCGCGTGGCCAGCTTGATACGGAGTGATTTGGCACGTGAAAAAAGTGCACATCAGCGTGTAATTCGAGGAAAGGCCCTTAGCGCGTAAGCGCCTCTGCACGCATACACAATTTCATTGGGCCAAAGGCCCTTAGCGCGTAAGCGTGTCTGTGATGTATCGCGGCAGGGCTTGAAGATCCTGTGGATTTCCATTGCTCTGTACGTGCTTTCCGTGGGGTGCGGTGCGTTTGTTTTCCAGGCGTTGGGGTTCACGCGCTATTACTTCACAGCAGGTGGGTGTTGGCTACGCGTTCTTCTACAAGCAGACGGTGAGTGGTACCCCGCTCGCCCAAGGTCTATCGCGTGTGAAACTTCCTGCGCACCCCCAAAATGCACATACCCGCTCAATCGCGTGTGAAACTTCCCGCGCACCTCCGAAATACACATACCCCACTCAATTGCGTGTGAAACTTCCCACGCACCCCCGAAATACACATACCCCGCTCAATCGTGCGTGATTCTTCCCGCGCACCCCCGAAATACAAGTACCCCACTCAATCGCGTGTGAAACTTCCCGCTCACCCCCGAAATACACGTACCCCGCTCGATCACGTGTGAAACTTCCCGCGCACCCCCGAAATACACGTACCCCGCTCAATCGCGTGTGAAACTTCCCGCTCATCCCCGAAATACACGTACCCCGCTCAATCGCGTGTGAAACTTCCCGCGCACCCCCGAAATACACGTGCCCCGCTCGCACAGGCCCAATTGCAGTATGGGATATTCATCATTGCTGTATATTGCCACTTTTGTAATGCACAGGGATGCTACCGCCTGCCTTCGTGTGGCGGACCTGTTTCGGCTTGTGCGTGTCTGTGTGCGGCTTTGCCCTATTCGATTCCATGAATACGTGTGGTTCGAGTGCGTGTGGGCGTTCCGTCTGCTTCCCTGCAGTACATCCCCAGTTACGCCCTTATTTTCGCGCGTTGTTCCCCATTCCGCGCGTTACGCCCCGTGTTCCGCTCACTTTCTGGTGTATGAGCCGAGGTTGTGCGCTTTCACTGTGCGTGTCGCGCACGCTGTTCGGGATGTTGCAGTGAAGTGTGCGCCATGCACGGGTTTGGCGCACATCCCGAGGAAAACACTCGCAGGGTCTTCCATGCATCGCACGCGTGCCTGTGCGCCTGTTTTTTCGTGCTTGCGCCTGCTTGCGCCTGCTTGCACCAAGATTTTCGGCGCACGTTTGTTCCATGAATCGGCCCTTAAATGCTGGGCCACAGCAGATCAAAATCCAAAGTGCATTCAGACAGTAAAAACAGGACCATATGTGACCACTATGCAGTTCGAAGGTAAATGCAGGGCCATAATTGACCAAAACACAAACATGCAATAAATACATGCCTTGAGAAAACCAAAATGCAGTAAGACAGTAAATACAGGGTATAGGCGAGAAACATGTCATCCTACAGTCAAACCATTGATGATCAAAATCCTGTTAGTAAGTGTGGAGCCATAGGCAACCAACATGCAATCTTACAGTACCTGCAGTGTAGTATACTCCCAGAATGTAACCATAGAGTACATTCTGGGCCATTGCTGACTAAAATGCAGCCAGGCAGTAAATGCAGTGACATAGGTGAATACAATTCAATGAGACACGTCATTCAAGGGCGTAGGCAAGCACAATGGACTCGTACAGTAAATGCTGAGCCTTTAGTGAGAAAACTGCAATTAGGCATTATATGCATGGCCACAGGTGACCAAAATGCAGTTTGCTGGTAAATGCAGAGTTTTAAGCACATGAAATCCAGTCATAGAGAAAACACAGGGTCAGCAAGGAGCAAAATGCAGTTAGACAGTAAATGCATTGCAAGAAGGAACCAAAATGCAATTAGAATTATATGCAAAAATGCAATCAAGCAGTAACTGCAGGGCCTTTGGCGTGCAAAGTGCACTTAGACAGGACGCTTACATTTTTATTATGTTTATAACATATACTGAAATGTCCTTTTTGCTTTTGCAGAAAAAGTACACAAAAAAACACACAGTCCTGTCTATGCGACTTTCACCCACATAGTAAATGACAGAGATGCTAATTTCAAGTTTGCCGGTATCCCGACAGTAATTCCAGCAAGATACCGGCAACCTGAACCTACCGTTTCCACCTCCTGATATCCGGGAATTACTGGGATATTACAGGTGGCAAAAAGGGCAGTAACTCCCCATTCCATGGAGTCACATTGGACTCCATCGCGGGGACTGCTGGAATTACAGCCAGCGGTAATACCGGTAATACCGGTGACAGTAATTCTGACAATAATTTTCCGCTAGGGGAATGATTTTCCTCCACCAACAAACTTGTGTTTTGTTGGTCCAGAAAAATGTCTGGTGCCAGAAATAATGATAATTTTTCCAGACCGGCAAACCTGGAATGAGCCCCAGAGACACAGGGAGAGCGAGAGAGAGAGAAAGAGAGAGAGAAAGCGAGAGAAAGCGAGAGAGCAAGAGAGAGAGAGAGACAGAGAGAGAGAGAGAGAGAGAGAGAGAGAGCGCGAGAGAGAGAGAGAGAGATCTCTGCATATGATAGCCAGTACTTCATATTCTATTTTAGAATGCCCAGTTGTAACTTTTCTAAAGATTTTGAATCATATATATTACAATGTGAAACTAAATTTGAATGCATCACTAAACTCATCTAAATGCTAACAAATGAAAATATTTCCAAAAGCAGAAACTTTTGATCGAGTCACTGTTCTATGCACTACAAAACACAACCACTTAGACAGACCAATGTTGCTGTTGTCCCTGTCAATGCTTTTGAAGCTTTACATTGTTTCTGCAGTTCTTGAAAATGCCACTGGATGGCAACATTGATCCATTTTATAAGTGGTGTTTTTTTTAATTGCTTGTTACCTTTTTGCATTGCAATTGGTCTTGTCTTTTGACATCCTATCTCTTTGATGTCTGATCGTTTTCCTATTCTCTCTTAGATTAAAGAGTTTTCGGTGGATTGGGATGCTCCATCTTTAGTTTCTAATCCCAAATTCTTGGGGGATCTCTCGTCTCTGAACTTATTATCCTGGGTGATTTTCTATAGTATTCGGGATTCACTGAAATTCACATACTTTTTAGTTATCAAGCTTGGACAAAAATCTACACCAGTCTGTACAAGAGACCTGCTTCTAGTGTTATTCACCAGTTGCTGGAATCTTACAGAGAGAGGGAGGAGGGTGATGTCTTGATGTTTGTGAGCTTCAGCCTCTTACTTTAGACAGGGCTTGTATGCATAGATTTTAGGGCCGATTGAAAGCAGCACTGAGCAGAATACAATTGTATTTTTGGTATTTTAAAACATCATTAAAATAAATGATTGTTAACTCATTGAAAAAGGCAAGCTTGGCTAGCCTCACGGGGGGAGGAGGCTGTTGGATTTTGTCTGAGAAAGATTTCCCTTTCTCTGCCAGGCCCACCACCAGCTCGCTTACATGCTTCGTGCTTGAGCAGCTTGTCCGAATGTGTGCTCGCACACGTCTTGGTTCAGTGCAATAGCTGACACGAGCACTAGAATGTCTTTAAAACGCATGTGATCAATACAGGGTTTGTTGAGCACTAGGAACTGTGAGTTGCTGCACCTTTTATTACAAATCTCAGGTGCACTGGCAGCCGGTTGGTATAAACTGAAAGGGCCGTGCCCGTGGTGCCCATGGTGCCCAATATGTCTGTCCTGGTAGCTTGGTTTTAGTTTCTACTCAATTGGCGCTTGTGCTGGAATTCATACACAGAGACTTAATTTCCCATTCAGGTGAGTAGGTAGGTAGAGTCCACAAATTTCATGTATTCTGGTTTGCTTTTATTTGGTTAAATCACTTTTTTGTTGATTTCACTGGTGGGTGTCTGTCCGCGGTTGGAATTGTGTTGGAATGAGAATAAATGGCTCTGTAGCCAAGCAGTGTCCTCGGGTGTTTGGTGAGCGCTGGTTAGATAAACGGACTCCTGGTAGACCTCTGTCCTGCGCTGTAAACGATTGTCCCTGTTGTCTATCGGATCAGAAATGGTTACCGGTTCTTGCTGATCACTCAGGAGGTGGAATAAGCAGCAGGGATTTTGCAGTGTGTGATCCAGCAAACACCTGCCCAGACAAGGGAGGGATTTGCGCTGGGGTTTCCTGATTGAACAGATTCCCACACCTGAGCCACAACGGTTAGCACAATAGCTCACACAAGTACTTGCATTTCTTTTCCATGTCTTAGCACACTTCGGTGGAATGAGGAAAGGGTTTGGGGCATGCTGAGAAGAAATTGTTTGCAGGGCTTTGCTGATCACTCAGAATCTGGCCTTCCCTTCACCTTGCATGTTCCCTGCTCCATTGTGTTTGCCAGTCTCCTTGACCTCAATTTCACCTTCCTTTCTCTTGTCTGTTTGCCTCTTTTCTGCTGCCTGTTGCTTCTGTTGCCTGCCTGTTGCCTCTGTTGCCTGCCTCTTTCTGTGACTGATGCCTGCTTGTCCAGCTGCCTTGTACCAGATCTTGTCTTCAATGCAATTGCTGAGAAGTTTGTCTTATTTCATCTTGCCATTCCATCATTTGCTTCCCTGTCAGTGTTTCATACTCAATCCAGATGCCACGTTAATCAGGGGAAGCCAAGCATGGCATTGGAAGGGCGTTCAAGGAGATCCTGGGCCTACAACCTCTTGGTGATCTCTATTTGGGAGTTCTCTCAGTGTCATTCTGACAACTGCCGAATCTGAAGAATTATGAGGACCTCCCACTGGAACCAGAGGTTAAATACTTCAGCATGGCATTCAGGGGCAGGCATTGGAGGTGTTGTGGGTAGGGATGCTGTCAATGTGTGTTTTTTTTATTGTGTTGGCCTCAAGTGAGTAGACTGGGATGAATGTTTGCATGGGAGGTATGGTGATGGGAGGCTGGCGAGTCATTGCTTGCAGTTGCTGAATGGCACTAAGGTGGGCAAAGGGTCCACTATCAATGAGTGCATGGTTGTGTTACCTTCTCTAACCTTGTGTAATTTTTCTCTACTGAGGCATTCTGCTAGGGGAGATGGTTGCTGCTTTTCAAGGAAACAGTGCTGTGGGATGCCTGCATGCAACACCTCGACAGTGTAGGCTGGTTTGGACACCTACGGAGGGGAACATGGATACATTCATGGTTACCGCTGGAGCAGGCTTGCAAATGGAAAGATGTGGGTGGAGATAGGCATCTTTCTTGAAGTGAGCTTGCAATGTTCTCAGTCCTTATGACTATTGAGCTGTGTATTGGGAGCAAAATTATTGTCAGAGAATGGGGTCAGCACTGCACCTGTATATTGTTGTGAAACATGACTAGAGTGGCCAGGGCAGTCCTCAGAAGTGTTATTACTGCATACAGTATGCGCTGTGCCTTCCTAATTGTGTTCTCCTGTGTGTTGTTGGGGGTCTGCGTGCACTTCTTGGTGGTGGGCAAGACGTATTATTTTTTAAAGTGGTAGGGGATTACGTTGATTGTGTTGTGTGCTTTGGTGTGAATGACCAGTATAATGTAGTTTGCACTTCCTATGACTATGCCAGTGGTTGGTGTAGTTGATTCTATGGCTATGGACACACACAGTTTTATAGATGTGGGGTCAAATCTGACCCTCATGTCCCCCACACAACTCTCTACCTGAAGACAGAGATACAACAGATGTGCCTCTCTTTTAGGCCCACCACCACGGTCATCAATGTATCGCAGGGGTGAAATGTGGTGATTCCCTCAACAACCTATCAGACCATACCCAATTGATGATTTGGGCAACATGGAATTGACTTCGATAGATCAGGTCAACTGACTGGCGAACCAGAAGCCAATGACATCATCACTGACATCACAACATATCCTCACTTATACATGAAGTACATATCCATCCATTCATGAAGCTACACAGACCTACACCAGTTTATTCCATATAGACACGAAGAACATGCTTATGTCTCACTTAGGCAGAAGACTGACACACATATACGTCTCTATATTCATATCTTTCACCAAAGCAGAAACCGCAAGATGTAACAGGATTCATATATATATATATATATATATATATACACATATTCACTAACAAAAACATCGTTAAAGGGACGTTATGGTTAAGTTGCACTAGCAAAAAACCTATGAAATTCAATGGAAAAACATTGTTACAGGGACGTTATGGTTACAGGTAAAACCAGAAAACCGCCCGAAATTCGACAGTTATGGTAAGCTAAGCAACCATAACTCGTGCCACCAGTGTGCACTGCAAGGACTAACACACATGACATCAAAGATGCCATCACAAATCGTATTCATGACTGTATTTTCTCTTTATATGCGTTTCTGTTTGCCTCTCCTCACATTTTTACCACATTCTGGTCAATGCTTCTTGCACAGTATAAAAGAAAACAGCATTGCCAATGGCGCTCAAATAAATGCCATTTCTACGGAACCACTGTATATTTTGCGATCTCATTGTGGGTGAAGAACATGCCAGCAGTCTGCATAAACTCATGCATAATTCTGTTTATACCACACCTTCCGACATCTGGCTGGGGACAAATTACACCATCATAAACCCCTACTCCTCTTGGTGTTATGCATGAGAAAACGACCTTGGCAGTAGGAAAAATATGCATCACTGCGGTCAGCAACCTCTTCTGGTGACGGATTAATCATCCACATGACATATAACCCAAATGTAGTCTTCCATAGTGCAGCACGACAAAGTCAACGTTTCTGATGGACGCCACATATCTGCAAAGGCGAACGATCCCACCGAAACTGCAGTCACCCTGAAAGACCCAGGGAGCGTCCACTCCTTTCAACCCGAAATTACCAGCAACGCCTCTTTTCACACAACACCTGTGCAGATAGCACACAAAGGTATCACTGACGATACGTAATATGCGCCTCTCCATCTCGACCACCCTCACGACACAGTATTGGGACGAAATGGTACCGCCTCTTCGTGTGGACCACACCCTAAACTACTATTGTCCTATTTCCCACAATTCCATTTGCTTTCCACACTGCTCATAATGCCAGGGTGTGAACATGTGCTTTCCCATCTACAATGAGGGCCGCGGCCCAGTAAAGCTCGCACAATACTTTTTCCCTTCGCACATACACTTTTTGCAGCACTCCCCCATTGGGTGGTGTGAAACTTTCAGATATGCATGCAGCAATCACATACAAAACCTCTGCATTGCACACTGTCATTTCTGTATACCACTCCATATTTGCTGTTAAACACTCTCAATACACGTTCCGTTTGATTGCAAAGCCCCTCCACCAGAAACTTCTGCTAAATAATGCATGATTGCAGCATCCACAAAGATCCTAATATGCACCCAGCACACCTTTGGCCATGCACACAACATTGCAGCCCTTTCCACATCCACCACAACACTATACATCCAAGCAATCAACCATGTGGACACCTAACATTATGCACAAACGGGTCATACATAGCGGGCCTTCTGCCCAACTCCCCCACACCATAAAACACACATTCATGAAAACATGTCTCACTTAGCAGAATCCAGAATCATATACCACAGCCGGCACCAGCCCTACGCACTGCAATTCACAAAGTATTGTGTCACTGGCAACCTATGCACAACAGCTGCACAACATTGGGCTTTCTTCAATAAATCTGCACACAGAAGAGTAACCAACCACATATAAGCTGCACTTCAACCATACCCACTTTCATAGTCACATTACGCACACACTGCACCCTGTGGCCACACTACACAACTTCTCACTGCACCATCTCCTGCCGCACACCAAATACTGTAGCATGTTTTGCAATTATCACCACAACAATGGAATGCACAATACACACTTTGTAAGTGACTTGTGGTGCTGTAGCACGTCCACAATGTGCCTCATGCACTGTCAAACATGCATTGCTCCAGTGGATGTGCTCCTTGCACACATTCCCTTCACCATAATGCAACCATGCATGTCAGCATGTCACCAACTACCACTATACACATACGCACCACTGGAACCAGCACTCCTAACCAACCTCCCCACTGCAATGGACATGCACAGCATTACATGCAACAGTTAGCATAATGTATAAACATTACACTGTGTCCGGCACCCCTATGCCCTTTCATTCACATACTATTGTCTTACCCACTTCCACTCAGAAAGTATTGTGTCACTGCCAACTTAACCACACAATGATTACAAAATTGCCCATACTACAAGCATTGTGCACACAGCACAATATCCAAGCACATGTAAGCTACCCTTCAACCATACCCTCTACCATACTAACAGTATGCAAACACTGCACCCAGTGCCCACACTGCATGACTTTTCACTGCAGCATCTCCAACCACAGTGCACCACCACGGAGCTATGCAGCAACAAATTGCAACAGTTACCATACTGTACATACAAAACACTCTCTCCTGCCTCCCTGTGCACTTTCAATCACATACTATCAGCGTACCCACTTCCATTCAAAAAGTATTTTGCCACTGCCAGCCTACCCACATTCTGTTTGCAACTCTAGCCTATAACAGCTGAAATGTGCTCCACAACCATTCCTTAATGTCACCACACTATAACTGATGCACAATAAAAAAATCATTACTGCCGTGGGTGTCTTCAAGGCCTATGCTTTTGAGTGCATGGCCTACGGACTACGGCCTTCGACCATGCACCCAATAGTCTAGGACTTGAACACACCCACAGCAACGTAATGCCACCATGCATGTCACCATGTCAGCAACTACAACAATCCACATACACACCACTGCCACCAGCTCTTACGCTCACCTGGTCCCTGCGGAGGCATTGGGGCACAGTTGCAGCCCTCCGGGGGGTTAGAATGCTCAGGTCCGACTTCACCCTCTGCGCTTCTGTGGTGACTGGTGGTATTAGGTGATGCTGCTCGGAACTGCTCCTGCGTGGAGAATAGGGGGCGTGAGTATGCCAGCTTGTGCGCCGGATCCCCTTCCAGACCCCTTCTCCCAAACCGTGGCACTCATGGGATGTGCTGTCCCTGGAAAGCTCACCTGTTGATTCGTTTTGGTGAGCACTCCGTCCTGTTGCTTCTGGCAGGGGCGCATGTATGATCTGGACCGAGTTCCTTCACTGGTGCCTTGCATGTGGTAGTCCAGCTGCAACTAAGCCACTATACTTCAGGTAATTGTTCCTGTTTGCCTTTGTCTTTCCTCATCTGTTTTTGTTGCATTGTAAAGTTTGTTGTCTTGTATTGCTGTCCGTTCCGCTTTTGATGTTTGCTCTTTTGCTTTCTTCCCTTGCAGGTGATGTTGCCGGCCTGGCAGAAGCTGTGGAGCTTGAGGTGGCAGCCGGAGGGAACAAGGAACAAAGCTGCATTGGTACAGTAGCTGGTAAGTTGTTAACTAAGGGGCGCGTGGGGTTCAAATGCAGCACAGCCCTAGGACGGATGTTCTAACCTTGAGTTTGTGGATGTGGAGCGCGAAGGATCAGGATCAAAATCACTGGATGTCAGGAGATGAGTCTACAGATGAAGCAATGAAGCACCAGTTTCCTGGAGGTGAGTATGCAGGAGAATGCCTGGTTTCAAAGGTAAGGTGAGCATCATGTTGCATGAGTGCACAATAACACGAAGCACCAGCCTTAAAGATGGAGCAGCTTATATAGGTGAGCTTCTGAAGCCACTCCCACCAGGTTCAGCCTGCCTGCCACACTCTGCCACACCCGATCAGTCAGCACATGAAGACCAGGCCTAGGGAGCCACACCTGATGAGTCAGCACATGAGGATGTTCTCTGGAATAAAGACTTTCATCTCCTGGAAAGTTCTTGTAAAATAAAAGCACTAAGCACTCCTGCACTGAAATAAAGTAAAAGCACTCCTGCACTGAAATAAAGTGTTCCTGCTCACATCTCTATATGAGCCTGGTGCCAAAGGCGCCAGGACTCAGTCCAGCCAGGGCCCCTGTGTTTATGGGTCACAAAGGGACATAAGTGAGTAAAGTGACCCATTGCCCCCATCGCTAGATGGTGTGGTTTTTGTGTTCTGGGGCCTGTGGCCATGACAGCACTCCCCCTCAAGGCCCCTCTCATGGGTGGTGTCCCCCCTGGCCCTGGTTTAGTGGGGTTATTGTGGTGGAACTGCCTGATTAATCGTGGAGCGTGGACATGCTCACTGGGTTCCCAGGTCCGACTTGGGGTCCATAACCTTTCCAGTCTTTAAGGTAGTATAACTTGGACCAGACCATTTTAGCATCTAGGATCCTTTTAACTTTGTATTCTGGTTCTCCTTCAACTATTTCAAGATCCGGTTGAGTATCGATCCACTTACCTGGTCTCAATGGTTTTAGGAGAAAGACATGAAACACTGAGGGGATCCGCATGTGGGCCGTTAATTCTAATTTCCTGGCCGCAGGGTTGATCACAGCCTTGATAGTGTAGGGTCCCATATATCTGGGACGGAACGCCCATGGTCCTTTCAGGGGGATGTTCTTGGATGCTAACCAAACCTTGTCTCCAACTTGGTAGTTGGGATCTTCTGCTTCTGTTTCTCTTTGGCTCTGGCAAGATACTCTGCTGCTTCCTTAAGAACCTGGGTGATGGTTTTGTGTACGGTCGTTACAGCAGGCATTTCTAATGATTCGAGTGGGTTGAAAACGGGTTGTCCGTGTTTGTCGACCGTACACTATGTAGAATGGGCTTTGTCCTGTACTGGTGTGAATGAAGTTTTTATATGTATATTCTGCTAACCAAAGTGTGTCCTTCCAGGTATCCTCGTTTTGTTGCAGCATACACCTTATGTATTGCTTGTGGGTCTGTTTAGTCCATTCGGTCTGGCCGTCGGTGTGAGGGTGATGGCTTGTAGATAACCGGAGGTCGATTTTGGCAATTTTACAACACCTGGCCCAGAATGCAGAGACAAACTGAGTTCCTCGGTCTGATATCAATATTGATGGGAACCCGTGTAGCCGGACAATCTGTTACAAAAACAAGGTAGCCAGAGCAGAAGCAGTTGGGAGACCTTTCAGGGGAATAAAGTGGGCCATTTTGGAAAAACAGATCTACGACGACTAAGATGGTATTGTATCCGTTACAGGAGGGAAGGTCGGTAATAAAATCCATTGATAGCGTATGCCAATGTGCTGGGTGTACTTCTAAAGGATGTAGCAGACCTGCAGGACTTTGTTTTTGGGACTTGTGTTATGCACAGGTGCCACAGGTTGCGATGAACTGGACAATGTCCTTTCGCCAAGTTGGCCAGCAGTCATTTTTCTTTATTTTAGCTAGGGTTTTGGCTATTCCCGGATGCCCTTCTACTAATGAATCGTGATAGTTTACGATGATTTGATTCTGTAATTTCTTATCCGGGATGTCCAATTGTCCTTGGTAGTATGGTAGGTTGTCCACGATCGAATACCGGTCTCCCTCCCTAGCCTGTTGCACTGGTGGACTCATCAAGTGTTGCAGGTCAGATTTTAAGTTGTCTAGAGTGGTGGTTGTGAAATCATGCCTTATATTCGTCCTTCTGGGATGATGGCCACGGGGTCTTGTGTAGTGAATGCCTCTTCTCCCTCACTCATGCAAGACAGGGCGTCCGCTTTTCCATTGCATACTCCGTGTCTATAGGTGATGACAAAGTCATATTCTACAAAGAAGAGAGCCCAGCGGAGTTGGCGTGATGATTGCGCTTTAGCAGTCTTCAGATATTGGAGATTGCGATGATCCGTGACGACGGTGACTGTATGTCTAGCTCCAAGAAAATAATGTCTCCAGGCTTTGAACACTGCCTTAATTGCTAGCAGTTCATTATAAGTGATTGCATAATTCAATTCAGTCGCTTTGGCTACACTTTATCTAGTGCATTACTATTTGCCTGAAACAATATGATTTATATGTGCACTTCAGTGTCTAATCTGAAAGAGGAACAGAATTCAAAGATTATGTTGTCCCTTTGGTGATGACTTACCTGCATTAATATTCAGTTGAAGAAATATGAATTGCATGCACACTGTGGTGCCATTTGACTCTATAAGGTAACACCTTTTTTGTCAATTAGACCTGTATTTTTTTTACATTTTTTTATATTTATTTTTATTTTTGTAATAAAATTAACTGGTTTCCCCATTATGTAGAAGTTCCAGTTGAGAAAGACTCCTACTGTTAGTAAGACCAGTTTATATTACTCCTCGTTTTTAACAATATTGTAGAGAGTGGTACAAACAGTTCCTGCTGTAGATAAAGATATGATACATGGCCATTCTTTATTAAAGGTGCCTGATTGGCACATTATTGACACATTTAGTGAATAAACGTGTCAACTTTATCGGCTCTTTTGCTCTAAAATGGGTTCTCCTATTTATTTATACTCTTAAAGACAGAAACTTCTGCCATTTATCATCACAGCAATAGTTAACAATTGAAAATAGAAGAAGGTCTCTTGAGTCCCCTTTCTATGATGAAATGGTTTCATATACATGGAATGGAACAAGTAGTCCTACTTTTATTGCTACATCTAATATGCAGATGGCCGTTAAATATGCATGGTGCGCGAGCCCTCACTTATAAACAAAGGAGGGAAGCTCCTACCAGTTTTGAGTCACGGGACACCTTTAGCTTCTTTTAAGGTAAGAGAGACTCCAAGTATAATGAAAACATTAAGAAATGGCTAACTTTGCCCTACCTACCACTTAGGAGCAGTAGAATGCGAAAACACTATTATGCAGGTTATCGCTGTAAAAGTAAAGGGATTCTTTTTATCCCTGCAGGATACACATATGTGCTATATGAAGACTGCTGACGGCTGTTAAATACGCGCAGAGCATGAGCGTTTGCTTCCACACAGAGAAGGGCAGCTCCTGTAAGAATTGAGCCGCAGAAACTCTTTAGCTATTTCAAGGTAAGAGAGGCTCTTAATTATAATGCAAACATTTAGAGGATGCCAGGTTTGGTAATCCCAAACACCTACTATTTAGGAGTGGCAGAATGCGAGAATATTGCCAACATGCAGGTTCTCGTTGGTATTTTGGAACGTAAAGGAATTTTTCTATCCATGCAGGTTATATCACATTGGTTACATGAGGACTGCTGAGGCTGGCCCTTAGGAGCAGGAACAACTAAAAGGCCTGCACTGTCTTTTGTAATGACTATGGCCCTCATTACGACCCTGGCGGAGAACCATGGTGCAATTTGCACCATCGTCCATGGCGCTAAGCTGCCAACTCCGCCATGGTGGTTGGCGGACTTACCGCCCCATTCCGACCTTGGCGGGGCGGTAAATCCCCAATCCCCATTTACCTTTCCCCATTCCCATTTTTGCCCCATAGGGTATAATGGGAGTGGGGAAGGCGTTAATTACGCCACCGTAAATTACGGTGGCGTAATTAACAACAAGTCCCGTAGCGCCATGGATTTTTCCGCCTGCAAAAAGCAGGCGTAAAAATCACCATGGCGCTACGGGAACTCGTAGTCAGGCGGAAAGGTACGCCATGCTTTACGCCGGCGTAAACCCCTTTCCGCCAGGGTCGTAATGAGGGCCTATATGTGAGGAACTGCACTTCGAACATGGAATTTAAACATAAGATCCTTGCTGAACATCAAGGTATGCATAAACAGAGGTCACACTATAAATGCTGCATTACCATCTAGATTTGATTAAGTTAATAAGAAATAGTGCGTGCTTTATATAAGCAATCTTTGCTGTGTATAATTAGAGTATATGTAACATTAAGGATTCTAAATTTGCCCGTCTTTATGACACAACAGCTATCTTTGTTTCCCTTGTGTTTGTGCCCCCAAAGTCCCGCATAAGGAACAAACTGAATTTTTCTTTTTTTGCTTTTGGCCCTATAGAAATTTATACAGTCATTGCACGGCTGGAGTCGGATTGAAATTAATGAAGATCTGCCGATATGTCTGAGTAGAGCAAGAAATAGGTAATTGGCTCCTCTTTATTCAAAATGATAGAATGAATTTGCTATTTGGGGAGGACTGGATAATAGCATTATGTTTGGAAAGAATATGCAGACATATGCGGACATCGTTTACTAAGGGCCTCATTACACGGAAGGCGGTAAGGGTTAACGGTCACCGGTAATGGTACCGGTGACCGTTAACCCTTACCGCCTTACTACGAGGTCCCTTTGCGGGTTGGTACTTTAACGCCTGCTTTTTAGCAGGCGTTAAAAACCAACCCGCAAAGGGACCAGGTTGCTAATTACGGTACCGCAAATTGCGGTACCGTAATTAGCACCTTCCCCATTCCCATTATGCCCTATGGGGCAAAAATGGGAATGGGGAAGGGCAATGGGGGAAGGGGGAATTACCGCCCCGCCAACCTTGGAATAGGGTGGTAATTCCCCTTTCCTCCAAGGCGGTGCCGGTATTTTACCGGCATGGACCAAGGTGCTAATAGCACCTTGGTCCACCGCCTACCATGTAATGCGGCCCTAAGTCCTGAAGAAGACTAATATCAGTGCCCAGTAGGGGAGAGCTAGATGATACATCATCGAAACTAGTAGATGAAGGAAGTCCGACAACATATAGAGAGGAATTTACATACTATCCTCGATATACACCTCTAGTTGACTATTTAATAAGAGGTGGGCCCAATTGGGATCCACCTCTTTGAGTAGGAAACTGAAGTCTATACTTAAGACAGACGGTTAATACTTGTGCATAATTTGCAAGGTGTGCATAATTTTGCACATGGAAACTTTGCACAATTAGATGGTTCTCTATATCGATTGAAGATTAGATGTTTTAAGACTCAGTCTAAGATCTACATAGGATATGAAGACTAAATAAAATTGAATATAAAATATTTTTTTTTGTATGCTGAAATTATGATATGTGTATTTTATGTTTTTATATTAGAACATGGTTAATAAAATAAAAACATTTTATCTGCCATGGACTTATCCCCAACCTTAGTCTTCCCGTATGGAATTGCTCTATCTCTCAAGAAGTAAGTATTGAGTAATTATGTTCCGTGTGGCATCACCCCTGGTGTCAAGATTGGAGGCCTTATCCCCTTCCTCCTCACCTAAATCTTCTGTGACGGATTCCTCTGGATTCGACTCTGTCTTCTTACGGTCCTTCCTCCTTACAGGAGTCTTGTCCTTTGATGTCTTGGCTTTCTTTTTGTGCAAATAGGGTCGGGCCCCTCCAGAGGCCACCGTGGCAGAGATAGAACCCTGTCCGCAGGGACCCCCAGGGGGCCAGACCTAGATCAGGGAAAAAGCACGAAGGCAGAAAAAACCCTGTTTCCAGATGGGTTCTAATAAGGAGTTGAGAACTCCTTTCATAAGTAATTGAAGTCTGGCTGCAGCTGATGACTAATGAAGTTGACCAAAAACTCCGGTGGAGAGAGCAGTTAAGCTCTGCGATGACAGTAGGGCGAAGCACACAGAGGAAAGATACAGGAACCCAAATAACCAATAAGTAAATTTTAAGGAAGACAGAACAGATAGAAATGCCCGTAAATAACAGTGCTAAGTAAGAGATTGTGTGCAGGTAACCATAAGCAGAAAGTAGAATTACGCCTGCAGAGTGCAGTAAGTCTGCAAACGAGAAACGAGAGTGCAGAGAAGACGAAAGGCAGAAAACGCCGAACAACTAAACTGAAATGCTTCGGCGGAAACCAAGAGGTGTAGTACAGAAGCTCAAGCGAGGTGGAACTGTAGAACAGACGAGGAGAGGCAAAGAAACACTCGCAGAAGTAGCAAGACCCAGGAGACAGGTAACAAGGGAAGAAATTATGTAGAGCACAGAAGGTAGGCACAAGGAAGGCAAAAGGTAGCTGCAAGGATGGTCGGCAAGGAGGAAATTTCCAAGAACGAAGTTCCACACGAACCGGAGCGATGTGTAACAGATACAACGCACCGGTTTGGGGGAGGAGTCAGAATTTAAAGGTATGGCCACCATATTGAATGAGGACTAGAGCGCTCGCAAGTCAATGCTTCCAGCGCTTCCAAACCTTCCATTCTCCGTTCCTGACAGTATACCCCCGTCTTCTCGGGGGACTCCCTGGTTTGCCCGGATGAAGGCGATGGAACCTCTGCACAAGGCGTTTGGCATGTATATGGCTCACAGGTTCCCATGTCCTCTCTTCCACTGGATAACCCTTCCAATGAACCAAATAGTGCAACCGTCCCTTGTGGTATCTGGAATCAACAAGACGAGACACCTCATATTCTTCTGGCGTAGGGCTCACCTGAGCCCGCATTTTGAACACAGGTCTCTTAAAAGGGTCCTCCTTATGTTCCTTGAGAAGGGAGACATGGAAGACGGGATGTACCTTTCTGAGATATTCTGGTAGCTTGATCTTATATGCAACAGGGTTGATCTGTTGAAGAATGGGAAATGGCCCAAGGAAACGAGAGGAGAACTTCCCCTTATGAACCCATCTGGGTAGAAATCTGGTGGACAACCAGACAAGCTGCCCTATCTTCCAGCTCGGATTGGCAGTACGACCCTTGTCTGCCCATTTCTTGTGTGTAAGTTGACTCACTTGGTGTGCTTCCTTAGCGAGTCTGTGTATCTCCTGTAGGTCCTGTAGAACCCCATCCAAAGCCGGAATTTTGGTAGAAGGAGGATTGAGCCAGGGTAAATGTTGAGGATGATATCCGTAGGTACAATAGAAAGGACTCATCTGGATCGAGGTATGGAGAGAGTTATTGTAGGCAAATTCTGCCTGTGGGAGGAAACAATACCATTCTTCTTGTTGCGGACTGCAAAAACACTTGAGGTACTGTTCTAGGCTGGCATTTAATCTTTCAGTTTGGCCATTGCTCTGTGGGTGGTATCCAGAAGAGAGTGCCTTGTGAATCCCTAGAACTTGGCAGAGAGAAGCCCAGAACTTGGAGGTGAATTGGGGTCCTCTGTCCGACGCTATGGTCCTGGGCAAACCATGTAGACGGACTATATCCTGAAGGAAGGTTGCAGCCATTTCGGAGGCTGAAGGAACCAGTTTAAAGGCCGAAAAATGGGCGAGCTTGCTAAATGAGTCAACTGTCACCATAATCGTAGTCATGCCATATGACGGAGGGAGGTCTACAATAAAATCAGTAGAGATGTGTTCCCAAGGATTGTCCGGTAAGGGTTCTTGCTGCAGTAGCCCCAGAGGTCTTCCCGTTCGGTGTTTGTTAGAAGCACAAACCAAAGAAGTGGAAACGTACTGGCTTACGTCTCTTCTTAAGGTCGGCCACCAGAAACCCCTCCGTAGCAGATCCAATGTCTTCCTGATTCCGGGATGTCCAGATAAAGGAGTGTCATGACACCAGGAAAGTATCTGAATTTGTAGCTTCTTAGTGGGAACATAGAGAGCGCCTTCATGATAATACAATCCGTCCTTATCTTGAATGACAGTTGACGGAAGCTCGGTGCCCATCTGATACTGTGGAATTAGGTCTTGAAGAAATGAAACAGTTGAAGCCAATACCTTGAGATTAGGGAAAATCAATTTGTGTCCCGTGTAGGAGCCAGAGGTATCCCCAAGACTTCTTGACTAGGCATCAGCCTTTATGTTCTCTGTACCAGGTAAGTATGTAATTACAAAATCATATTGTAAAAAAAAATATGCCCATCTGGCATGCCTGGCGTTGGAACATTCCAACTGTTGTAAAACCCGAAGGTTACGATGGTCTGTTCTAATAGTAAACGGATGAGTAGCTCCCTGTAAAAGATGTCTCCACTCTAGACAGGCCAGTTTGATAGCCAATAGCTCCTTTTCTATCACAGAGTAGTTGCGTTCACTACAGGTAAGTGTTTTGGAGTAATAAGCTATCGGATGTTCATAGTCGTCATCTGACCTTTGAAGCAGAACTGCTCCCACCGCCCCTGTAGAAGCGTCTGTTTCCAGTATGTAGGGTCGATTCTGATCCGGTTGGACCAGAATGGGGGCTGTGGAAAAACATTCTTTTATAAAACAGAAGGCTTTTTGGGGTCCTTCATCAAATACGAACTTGACTCCTTTCTTCAATAGAGAGGTCAGTGGAAGTACCTTGTTAGAAAAGTTGGGAATGAACCTTCGATAAAAATTGGCCAATCCTAGGAAGCTTTGGAGTTCTTTGATATTGCCAGGATTTCTCCATTCTCTGATAGCCTTCACCTTACTGGGGTCCATCTTGATACCTTCCTTGGATAAGATATATCCAAGATAGGACACAGACGTAGCTTCAAATGAGCATTTCTCCGGCTTTACCAGTAGTTGATGGAATTGCAGACGCTGTAAGACTAGTCTGACCAGTGACCTGTGCTCCGATAGAGTCTTGGAAAAAATGAGGATGTCGTCCAGGTACACTACCACCGACACAAACAGCATATCTGTGAATATCTTGTCCATATACCTTTGGAAAATGGCCGGTGCATTCACAAGACCAAATGGCATCACTCGGTATTCGAAGAGTCCAAAAGGGGTATGGAACGCTGTCTTCCACTCGTCCCCTTTCTTGATCCTCAAGAGGTGGTACGCCCCTCTCAAGTCAAGCTTGGTAAAGAACACCGCCCCATGTACGGCCTCCAAGATGTCCCGGATCAAAGGCATAGGATACCTATCTCGAATGGTAACCTTGTTGAGCCCCCTGTAGTCTATACAAGGGCGTAGCTCTGCTGAGTCCTTTTTAGGAATGAAGAACAAGGAAGCCCCACAGGAGGATCTGGACTCTTGGATGAGTCCGTTTTGAAGATTTGCGTTGAGGTATTGTCTCAGAGCCTTCCTCTCTGGTAGAGACAACGGGTACATCTTCCCAAAGGGAACCACCGCCTCAGGTATCAGGTCTATACCGCAATCCTCTGTTCTATGAGGCGGGAGTTGACGGGGAACGGCATCCAGGAACACCTCTGAGAATTCTTGATAATGGATGGGAACTGATGCCACTGTGATTGGAACTGGAGTACTGTTTCGGTCATATGCTAGAGTGTTGGACGTCGAGGACAAGCTCATGCAGTGTGATTTACAAAATGTAGAGTTGAAGACTACCTTGTTAGTCGTCCAATCAATCTGAGGGTTGTGCCTCCTTAACCAAGGAATGCCAATGACCAACGGAAAATGAGCTGCTCTGATCTGGTCAAATACCAAGAACTCCTCGTGATGGCCTAACCTCTTTCTCAACGGAGTGGTCTCCTTGGTAATCGGTCCCGAAGATAAGGGTCTTCCGTCCACCCCTTCCACCGGAATGGGAGTGGCCTTAGATATTGTGGGAACAAAATGTTCTGCAGCCCACTTGGAGTCGATGAAATTCCCTGCTGCTCCACAGTCAAGCATGGCGAGTACCTATGTGGGACCTGAATCAGACAGCCATAAGTCAACTCGAAACACCATTAGACTGTTGTCATCCGGAGTGGTTACTGCTCTTGTGTAGTTGCAAGGGTGCTTGTTACTTCCCCTGAAACCTCCCTTGCTGTAGATCGGGGGTTGAAGTTTCCCTGTCTTCGAGGTGGCACCTCAGGACAGTCTCTCAATAAGTGCTTCGAGGAGCCACAATACATACACAGTCCAGCCTCTCTTCTTCTTCTTTTTTCTTCTTGAGTTAGAGGTCCTCGGGCCGCCCCTATCTGCATAGGTTCTTCAGGAGGATGAGTAGCTCTGGTGGGAGGGACAGGAGAGGGGAGGCCGGTTGGCTGTGGAACACCTCTGGTTCGTCTTCTTTCTAATCGTCTCTCTTGTAGACGAAACTCAATCTGAAGAGACAATGTAACCAGATCTTGAAAGGACGCAGGTCTCGCCACTCGGGCCAGCTCATCCTTGATTTCATCACGAAGGCCACGTCTGTAAATGGTTTGCTGAGCGGAATCAGGCCAATCTGCCTTGGCTGCCAGCCTCTGGAAACGAGACAGATAGGTTTGTATGTCAGTGTTTCCCTGGCTGACATCTAGGATAGCTTCTAGAGAGGAATAGAAGACTTCTGGTCGGTCGAAACGTTCTTTAAACACCTCCGTAAAACAATCATAGTCACCCAAAATCGGGTTGTTTCCGGTGACAAACGGTGTAGCCCATGAGAGCGCATTACCCATTAGGTTTACAATGATAAACCCGACCTTAGATCTAGCAGTCTCACAAGCATGAGGTCGAAAGGCAAAATACACCTTACATGCGTCAAGAAAGTCCTTCAGCCCTCCCGGGTGACCATCATATTTGCCAAAGGAGAGTGGCATTGTAGGCAGGTCTCCCCTGTCATCACGATGCAACACAACCTGTTGTCGGAGGGCTATGTTCTCTGTTATCAAAGCCTGGACCTCTATAGTAAGGTTCTGCATCGCTGCTACCAATTCTTGATATTGTTCTAACGATGCCATGGTAGATATTGGGCGTTGTATACTGTCAAGATTGGAGGCCTTATCCCCTTCCTCCTCACCTAAATCTTCTGTGGCGGATTCCTCTGGATTCGACTCTGTCTTCTTACGGTCCTTCCTCCTTACAGGAGTCTTGTCCTTTGATGTCTTGGCTTTCTTTTCGTGCAAATAGCGTGGGGCCCCTCCGGAGGCCACCGTGGCAGAGATAGAACCCTGTCCGCAGGGACCCCCAGGGGGCCAGACCTAGATCAGGGAAAAAGCACGAAGGCAGAAAAAACCCTGTTTCCAGATGGGTTCTAATAAGGAGTTGAGAACTCCTTTCATAAGTAATTGAAGTCTGGCTGCAGCTGATGACTAATGAAGTTGACCAAAAACTCCGGTGGAGAGAGCAGTTAAGCTCTGCGATGACAGTTGGGCGAAGCACACAGAGGAAAGATACAGGAACCCAAATAACCAATAAGTAAATTTTAAGGAAGACAGAACCGATAGAAATGCCCGTAAATAACAGTGCTAAGTAAGAGATTGTGTGCAGGTAACCATAAGCAGAAAGTAGAATTACGCCTGCAGAGTGCAGTAAGTCTGCAAACGAGAAACGAGAGTGCAGAGAAGGCGAAAGGCAGAAAACGCCGAACAACTAAACTGAAATGCTTCGGCGGAAACCAAGAGGTGTAGTACAGAAGCTCAAGCGAGGCGGAACTGTAGAACAGACGAGGAGAGGCAAAGAAACACTCGCAGAAGTAGCAAGACCCAGGAGACATGTAACAAGGGAAGAAATTATGTAGAGCACAGAAGGTAGGCACAAGGAAGGCAAAAGGTAGCTGCAAGGATGGTCGGCAAGGAGGAAATTTCCAAGAACGAAGTTCCACACGAACCGGAGCGATGTGTAACAGATACAACGCACCGGTTTGGGGGAGGAGTCAGAATTTAAAGGTACGGCCACCATATTGAATGAGGACTAGAGCGCTCGCAAGTCAATGCTTCCAGCGCTTCCAAACCTTCCATTCTCCGTTCCTGACACCTGGTTTGTATACACCTTCTTTTCTATACCATTCCATAAAGAGTAACACAACCTCACTTCCTTTCTATATAGAAACCGGAAGTGGAAAAACACAAGATTACCTCAGTCGTACTGTGAGTCACCATCCATCTTTAATGGGGTCCTTCAAATGGATCTGGTCAATCTACAGATAGAAAGCACTAACATACAGTAAGTGGATGACATTTTGATTTGCAGTAATACAGAAGACCTTTGTTGAAATGACTCAGTGTATCTATTGACAGTACTTGAAGAGAAGGGATACAAGGTGGACAAAGCAAAATTGCAATATTGTCAAACGGAAGTGCTATACATAGGGCAGTTGATATTTGAGGACTGAGAAATGTGACTCCAGAAAGGGCAGAGGTGATACGCTGAACGCCGACACCCAAGACAGTAACGGAGATGCAGCAGTTTCTATGCCTCTGTAATTATTGCAGAGCATGGGCATTTGACTATAGTACATATACAAGATCTTTGTTGAATGGGCTCAAGGAAGCACAGAAGAGGAATGGTGGGCTGTGATGGACACATGAAATGACTGATGCATTTGAAGAGCTGAAGAAAGCAACATGCATGGCTCCAGTGTTATTGATTCATTCCAGACTATCACAACAAATCCTTCCTGTTCTCACACTCCAATTGAGCAGTGATGACTGCGGTACTCACACAAAAGACTACCTGAGGACACAAACCCTTAACTTATGATAGTGGACGTTTCGACCCAGTAATGAGGGGACATTATCCTTGTGAGTAAACCCTGGCTGCTGCCACATTTGTAGTAGAAAAGTCAGCAAGTATCACTATGATATGATATGATATGATTGTTTATTTATATAGCGCCTATACACAATGTGTTTCAAAGCGCTTCAAGGCAAGGGAGGGAACAAGGGAAAATACAACCACATTCTTACAGGCTATGAACAGTAAGGATGTGAAATTAACTATCGTACTCGGCCTGACGACGTTTCAGATAGTGCAAGAGCTAAGACATAGATAAGGAAGGGAGGGAAACAGACAGGCGACTACCGTACTAGGCCTGACGAAATTTCTGGTAGAGCCGGAGAAAAACAAAAGGTGAGGGAGAGGGGTGCAGAAAGGGAGGGGAGGAACAAAACAAGCGACTATCATACTAGGCCTGACGACATTTCAGATAGTGCTGGAGGAGTGGTGGGGAGGAAATAAACAGTAATGGGAGGGTGAAGGAAACAGACGAGGTTGCTATCATATTAGGTCCAGGGACAATTCTGATAGAGTAAGTGCATAGAAGAAAGTAAGGGGAGGAGATAGGAAAAGGGGGAAGGGAAAGGAGGAGAGAAAAGAGAGTAAGCAGTCAAAAAGAGCGGAGAAGCAAGAGTGGAGAGCAAATACAATTGCAGAAGTAAGTAGTAACACATAATGTTGCAAGCCAGGATACAAGATGAAGATGGGAACAGCATGATTCAGGGCCACCATGAGTACAAGATGCAAAGGAAGTCCAGCATGAGAGTAGAGAAAGAGTGACGCACCGTGAATGAATGAAGTCCATAAATGTCAAATCCAGCATTGGCCACAAGACAGTGATGGTAAAGGAAGGTACCAGGTGGGCGGGGCTTGCTAAGTGGTGAAAAAGAGCAGCAGGCAGGAAGGTACCAGGTGGGCGGGGCTTAGGCCAGGTGACCTAGATCCACTTGCACCTGCTCCCCATCTGCAAAGGAAAAGAAGCTGGAGGGCACCTTAAGTAGGGAAACAGAGCAGCAAGCAGGAAGGCACTAGGTGGGCGTGGCTTGCTAAGTGGTGAAAAAGAGCGGGAAGCAGGAAGGCACCAGGTGGGCGGGGCTTGCTAAGTGGTGAAAAAGAACGGCAAGCAGGAAGGCACCAGTTGGGTGGGGCTTGCTAAGTGGTGAAAAAGAGCGGCAGGCAGGAAGGTACCAGGTGGGCGGGGCTTAGGCCAGGTGACCTAGATCCACTTGCACCTGCTCCCCATCTGCAAAGGAAAAGAAGCTGGAGGGCTCCTTAAGTAGGGAAACAGAGCGGCAAGCAGGAAGGCACCAGGTTGCCGTGGCTTGCTAAGTGGTGAAAAAGAGTGGGAAGCAGGAAGGCACCAGGTGAGCGGGGCTTGCTAACTGGTGAAAAAGAGCGGCAGACAGGAAGGCAACAGGTGGGCGGGGCTTAGGCCAGGTGACCTAGATCCACTTGCACCTTCTCCCCATCTGCAAAAGAAAAGAAGCTGGAGGGTTCCTTAGGTAAGGAAACAGAGTGGCAAGCAGGAAGGTACCAGGTGGGCGGGGCTTACTAAGTGGTGATAAAGAGCAGCAAACAGGAAGGCACCAGGTGGGCAGGGCTTGCTAAGTGGTGAAAAAGAGCGGCAGGCAGGAAGGCACCAGGTGGGTGGGGCTTAGGCCAGGTGACCTAGATCCACTTGCACCTGCTCCCCATCTGCAAAGTAAAAGAATCTGGAGGGCTCCTTAAGTAGGGAAACAGAGCGGCAAGCAGGAAGGCACCAGGTGAGCGGGGCTTACTAAGTAGTGAAAAAGAGCGGGAAGCAGGAAGGCACCAGATGGGCGGGGCTTGCTAAGTGGTGAAAAAGAGCAGCAAGCAGGAAGGCACCAGTTGGGCGGGGCTTGCTAAGTTGTGAAAAAGAGCGGTATGCAGGATGGCACCAGGTCGGCGGGGCTTAGGCCAGGTGACCTAGATCCACTTGCACCTGCTCCCCATCTGTCTGGTGCAGTACCACACTTTATATGGAGCATGCGCTCTTCGCCATTCTCGATAAGTCCAAGAACACATTGACTACACAAAGGGCCTCTGGAAATGAGGTGATTATCTCAAATCCAGCGATCAAGATAGTATTATTCAATACTGTAAATCCAGTGACCTTTGTAGCATAACCAGTGGAGGAAGGAGACTATGTACACAACTGTACCACATATATGCAACAGTATGATGACATTCCCATGGTGGGGGAAAATACATCTTAAGGGGGGCAAATATTGTTATATCATTAAAAGCCGACGGCACAGCAAAAACGATAGTAAGTGCGAGATTGACTTCATATTTTTCAGCACAGGCAGAGAATGAGTAGCACTCATAATGGCATTAGAAGCATGCAAGGGCCAGGAGATCACAGTGTATTCCGACTCGGCGTACAAGACATCTACTTTACACTTTGGACTGTCGCGATGCCTGAGGAGGGGCTTCCGACATGCTGACAGCACACCAGTGCAGCACGCGGCCCTATTGAGTAGAATGATAGACGCGCTTCAATTCCCAGCATCCATAGCAGTCATGAAGTGCCAAGCCCACGCAAGAGGCGAGGACTCAGTCTCCCAGGGTAACAAGTCCGCAGATGTGGAAGCAAAGCATGCAACATATTTTCCAGAAATAACAAACTTTGATCCCCCCGTCGAACGCACACATTCATGTGCACAACATGATTTAAAGGAAGGATACAACACTTTACCAGCTACAAAAATAATGGAATATCAGGGGAGAGCCCCGGCAGAAGAAAAACAGTTATGGATGCAAAGGGGACACTGAATATCACCAATTGATGCCTTATGGTGACATGAAAGCACAGGCAAACTCATATCCCCAATAGCTTTATTATAGACTGAATTCACGCAATTCCATTACCCTATTCACATGAGTAAGGATGCACACATAGGGAAAGAATGACTCTGTCCGAATATGGTGTAGCATATATTTGTATTTCCAGAAAAACTATGTGACATGTAAAAAGTGTTCTGCTCATCATACTTTGCGTGTAGTGAGAGGAGCCATACCATGCCCAACTGGTCTCTTCCAACATCTCCACAATGATTATATTCACTTGATCAAGGTATGCCGGGACTACCACTACATGATACCCTTAGCTCTGTTGCATTGCACAATAAGCCCGGGTGTGACCACCATTTGACACCCCATGAGGTGGTAACAGGGCGATTCATGTGACTTCCCTCAGCTCCTCCCACTAGAGCATTTACAGACGTGAATGCCAACTCCAATGTTTGCAGTGATGAGATGTATGCATATGTAGCTTCTTTAAAGGCTAGTGCATCTTGTATTTCTCATCAACTGCAGGTGCAGAGGGGAGCGGCTGAAGTACATTGAAGACAAAAACAGCACTAAAGGGATAAAAAGTCTTTTAAAGAAACCATTGCTATATCTGGGGGACACTGTTCTCCTCTGTAGTTTTGTGTGTCCATGGTTTAAAATGCGTTTTGATGGACCTTTTATTGTTGAAAAGGCAACAGACAAACAGTGAAAATGCACAGTAAAAGGTCTGGAACTATATTGGAGACGTCAAGCCCTGCAGAGGTGAGGCCACTTCCCGGATAAAATAAGTCAATTTTATGCAAGGAGAAGTTGAAGGCAAAGAAGAAGAATCACAACTATGAGTGACTTCATCAAAGACAAGAGAGCTAGAAAATGATAATATACACACATACACTTAGGTACACTGTCTTTTCTAACACACAGCATTCATTGAGAAAATAAAGAGACTGCTTTTTTCCCACATAATATTTCAACGACGTTACTCATTTAAACAATGCTTTATTCAGTTTGTAAAACAACGAAACCCGGAGGACATGATTCCTCTAAGACTGTTTTTCCATGCATTTCTGTTATATGTAGAACAATCCTACCCAAAATTGACAAGTGGAGACCCATCCATTATCACTTTACTTGGGGATACAAGAATACGTATGTTGTGTGAGAGATTTTTATGCAGCAGTTGCCCAGTACTAAAGACGTAGAGCTTAGATTAACAAGCACTAACACGATAACAACGTAATTTTGAGGCTTTGCAGCATTGACCAACAAACACCTGGAGCATCGTAAGGCAATGAGATGAGGAATGTGATACAAGCTGTAGTGATAATATTTTGTGTTTTCTGCTGTTTCTTCTTCTTTACACTCCTTGTTTTGAGAAGATTGTCATTTCCACATGCACAAGCTTTGACCCTTACTAACTTGACCTCAGTCTATGCTTTCATGGAGGCCATGTCCAGGCAGGCAGCGGGCACTGCTAAACGTGTAAGAAGAGCTAGCTCAGTGCAGAGGTAGGTTTCAATCAGGTAAATTCCTATATGACTAATTTGTCCCAAATATCCAATAACATGTGGTATAGCCACATGGCAAAGGTAGGGAAACAAACAACCAAGGGGAACTTCAACGTCTGCTTTCTAACTCCTACACAATGAGTGTTTCCAGAACCTTTGGGCAACTAAAATCCCAGCAGCAAGAGCACAATGCCTCATGAACCTGTTACTTTGCATCACAATGGGACGATTTCAAGTAAAGCAAGAAACACTGAGGTGGATGTCCAACAAAACCTTCATGTAAAAAGTAAACCACATAAAGACTAAAGAAATCTTAGATGATTGCTGGAATACAGATAAAAGCATAGAATATATCAAAGAAGACCTGTTACAATGTCCCAAGACAGGACCCCCAGAGATACGAGGAATGGCAGGATGTTGGGAAAGACCGAAGATGCTGGTGTATGGCCAAGTGTACACTTTGGAAGGATGGAAGGAAGGAGTAGTTTGGACTAAAGTGCATGCTCTCTTAACAGTTCCAGTGGAAATAGTACAGCGTGAAATTGACCAGTGCCTCAAGCAATGAGAAGCAAGCACCAAGTTGCTCAGATGGGTAGAAAACGAGGCAGGACAAATGCCCATCATACAAGTCAAGGTAGCTGCTTTACATTTCCAGAATTATGGAGAAGTAGAGTTTGAGGAAAATTAAGGATGCAAAAAGGTCTCAAAGGTACCAGGCATGAAGGTCGAGACAGTAATGCTCATGGATCACTACTGGGCCTGTGGATTGAAAGAATACCTGAAGCTGCCACACAACTAGGGGGGAAATGCCCACTAGTTCATCTGGATACCCTAGCATTGGTAGTGTCAATGAAGGACATATAGATAGAAGGGTTCCCTAAGATATACAGTAACAAATGAAAGAAGAGGTCTGTGGAACTGACAAGAAGAAAAAGAGGAAACTATGTTTCATCAAACATAGAAAAGGCATTAGATGCAATACCACCAGAACACTGGCTGTTCAGTAGGACAGAGATGTCTTTTGCATCTATTGTTCCAGCAGTACAGAGAAACATGAATGCCAAATGGCTCCTGATTAACCATTGAGAGCTAATGCAGACAATACATTCACCCATCAAGGGATTTAATGCCATCAAGGAAGAGCTGAGAGCGGTGAGGCTGAGGATTCTCCAGAAAAGGTATATTCTGTATCTTCTTACAGTCATGGAAGGATGCATTTGCACCAAGATTGGGTCTTCTTGCTGTACATTAATTCCTGTCAATGATGAAGACAATGGGAAACTGACAGAAGCCACCACCAGGCTTTATGAAGTGCATACAAGAATGGAGGCAGAGTCGACAAATTGTGGAAAAGATGAAGGTTGGCTGTCATATATACTCTCATGGATGCCAACATGGATGGAAGATGGACTGAAAATGCTGGCAGGCCCATTGCTACTAGTATTGCTAGCACTTTGTGTCACAAGGGTAATCATAGCACAGTGCAGAAAAACAACTAGGAAAACTGTAGGGATGAAGGTGCTGATTGACATAGAGACAGAAGAAGGTAAGGAAACAAAAGCTTGAAATGCATTCAAAACACAACTGACACAGGGCCCTCTGTTCCCAACAGGAGCAATGTTCGAGCATCCCTACAACACACGCAACTATTGGGGGAAATGGGTGTGGTGCTCCACTGATGGAGAATGCAGTTACATCACCTGGAGCCTGGATGACCATGCCAAATACTACAGACACCTCGGAGGGATAACGAAGGTGTGGCTCCCGAAAAAGGCCAATAATTAGAGAGTTATGTTGGCAGTGTGGTTGATTCATCGACCAGAGGGGGATTGTAGACGAGGGGTCAAATCCGACCCTTATGCCCCCCACATGACTCTCTACGCAAAGACAGAGAAACAACAGATGCACCTCTCTTTTAGGCCCATCACCACAGTCATCAATGTATCGCAGGGGTGAAAAGAGTTATTCCATTCGGCAATCATTCAGATCTTACCCAATTGATGATTTGGATGACATGGAATGGACTTTGATCAATCAGATCAACTGACTGGAGAACCAGAAGCCAATGACATCATCACTGACATCATGACGTAGCCTCACTTATACATGAAGTACATATCCATCCATTCATGATGCTACACAGACCTACACTAGTTTTTTTGCATATAGGCATGAAGCACATGCTTATGACCCACTTAGGCAGAGGACTGAGACACATACTCTATATTATAAGTCTCTATATTCACATCTTTCGTCAAAGCTGAAACCGATTCATATATATATATATATATATATATATATATATATATATATATATATATATATCCTGCACACACTTACACTGCTACTAACATGGAGGCACCATAAGTGACACTATAGAAGCTATAGGCCAGCAGACCCACCAAGAGAGATGACAAGTTTGAGAAACACAGACAAGCTGACATGATCGCTGAAGCTCGAGACGAGGAGAAATAGGACACCCAGCCAAGTACGAAAGGGGGAACAGGAAAATTCCACCTACCAAGATAGTGAGCCACCTGCAGAAATTCAGGCTAAAATCCTCATAATTGCAGATGATAAGGCTTCATTTTGTGGTCTCGACACACGTGACCTAGACAGAGAAGACTGTTCTCAGGGAGCCAGGGACAAGAAGACACTAGTGTTGCCTATGTCTGTTTAACTAGCTGCACTCTCACAGGCTTGGGTGATCAGGGTATACCAACATTAGAGAACACTCTTCACCTCCATGTTCTTTCCCAAAACCTTGAAGATGTGAATGCAGTCTGGGAACTGCCTGGGCTCTCAGGGTTGGGGGACATGCTCTCGCCAATCCAAATTCACTTTAAGTATGGGAATATAATTTGTTGCAAGTGCCAATGGTCTTTCTGCAACCCTGCAACCCTGTAGATGGGTGCTCTTAGAGGTGACGCTAGGAGGAACCACTGGACATGTCCATCCAATCCCTAAACTAACCTGTGTATTTTCAATGTGTATCCAGACCAGATATTCCAATCCCCATAGCTGATAGGTTTCTAGAGGGAACCTGAGTTTGTGATAACAATTTGAAACAAAAGCGTGTGACATATGTTTAGAAGATGAGAGCTCTGGATGAAACTTTGCTTTTCTGGTGAAGTTCCTGTTTGTTTGCTAATAACTGACAGTAACTTTGTCACATGGCTAAGACCTCCATTCTTGCAGATGGGAATTGTTGATGGGCCCAAATGTACTCTGTGTTTATCTGGGGTAACTGCTAGAGGACCCCAGCCATGCTGTACAGTTTGCCTCTCCCAGACACACATTTTCAGCATGTTGTGCATGGGCAAGCTGGATTGGCTCTGATTCATCATTGAACGCCATCGGGGCTGTGGCTTCACTGTGTGTGCTCCACAGGGGCTTGCATTCATGTGAAGTAGGTTTGCATGAGCTAATTGTGTGCAGTCTCTCCTGTGTCCTTTGGCAGGCCAATGGAATGGGTGGTGCCTGTGGCTTAGGGTGATGTCCCTCCTGCATCTCTACTGGTATGCCAAGCTGTGCTGCAACATTGTGCAGGACATAAGCGGCCACAATGACTTTGCATTCTACTGGTGGGGCATATAATGATGTGCCGCCAGAGTGCTCAAGGGATAGGAAAGTGACTTAAGCACCCTGAATGTATGCTCCACTATGACCCATGTCAAATCCTACTCCCATCCCAGACACACACACACAATCCCAGACACACAACTCAAAATACACACAGACACACCAAAACAAACACACTTACCCGTATCGGCCAGGTCTTCAGTATTCTGGCTTGGCCCTGCCTGTCAGACCCTCCATGCACTCGTGTGTGGCAGGGGCATCGAAGTTCAATTTAGAAATACTGTTCTCAGCAGTCACAGTGCAGTCTTTCTAAATTTACCTTTTTTCCAGAAGACAAAATTAGATCTTTTGACTTAATACCCACTAGTGGCTATGTGTGCTGCATTGTACCTTACCTCAGCTGGTGTGGCAGAATTCCTGAATGGTTTGAACAGGAATGTTGACAGCGGGTAGGCACTGTCCCCTGAAAATGTGTCAAAGGTTGATTGTCATGGTCTGTTTTTCAGTGTGTCACGTGAATGTATGATTGTGCGTGACAATTGATACACAATTATGAGCCAGGTGTTGCCAAAAGCTCCCAATGCCATGGTATTGTGATGACTGTCAGTAAGTGAAGCTGTCATGTGTGCTTCCAGGGAAATTAGCCTTCACATGCATGAGGACTCTGCATCACAGCTGATCTGCACATTGATTGAATGCCACAACTGTAACTAATTTTATTTTAGAAAGTATGTTATCTAACTAATTATATTTCCTCTTTTTACAGACGGAAAAGCTAAAATTATGACATAATCATTGTGCACATATTACTGTGGCCATGGCTAGTGTAAGTCACCTATATATCCACCCAACCTACCTCTGACCCTCTCTACCCAAACCATTCTCCATACTCCCCCTCTTTATCCTCGCCCACCTTAGATATGCCTTAGTATCTGCACCCACTCGCCAAACTGATGCCTTTTTTACCACCATTGTACCCCTTTTCAGCCTACTCCCTTCTTTCTTGGCCCCTAAATGCCCATCCAAACGCTACCGAATCTATTCATGCTTCTGCACCCTCCTCCTGCCATCTCTAACATTGTATATATCTCAAAATACAGCTTACAAAGACTACTTAATGCACACATATATCGATATGTAATTAATTGGGTTTCTTTTTAAACACATTCATAACTGCAGCTATTTTAGCATCCAACAAGATGCCAAGATTTGGAGGTGCAGTTAATCGCAGCAATGAGTGGAGATCCTATCCGCAGCTGTGATAGGGCCTATAAAAGCGCGGCACTCCCAGTCGGGGCTATCTTCAAGCCGCACACTTAGTCACGGATATGCTCACTTTAATGGGTGTTGTCTAGATGTGGCTACAGTTGGCCCTTGTGTAGCCACAGCTATTAATGTGATGTAATCCAATGGGTGATTGGTTGGATAAAGATGAAATTGGGGAATATTTTGAGAAGCATTGTCTAAGTAAAATTTTTGGGTTTCAGGATGGCGATGTGGGAAGATTAGCGAATGTATGATTTGTGTAGATTTATTTTTGGTAGAAGATATTTTATTTTTGGGAAAGGGATTTAATACAGCATGCAAGGAAAGTACAGAGATATTGCATTTGTGTTGAAACCTTCAAATGACTTCAGAAGGGAATTGCAGAGTTTGATACATTGTCAGAATACAAAAAAGTATGACATGAAAGCAGTACTCCGAATGTGCTGAAATACTACACTTAGTGTACCCCAAAACAGTTCCTTTAAGGACTACCTTTTACATAAATATGAATATATGTATACAACAATGTTACCATCATCCTGTAGCTGTGACTATAAAAAGTCAATGAACGTCATACGCGTGGCTACAAAGATTAATTCTGAAAAATACATTTCACGAACACAGACTGCATAAAATAGATCACATAAGATGCAGTGATCTTTTAGTGCAGTTTGTGTTTTATTTTGTCTATTTTTGTAACTTAGAGGGTGGCGCTTTAGGATAGAGGGAAGGAGGAGTGTGGAACTGGGAAGGGAGGAACATGTTATTTTATTTTTTGAAAGAAGGGGGGTAATTGCCACTTAAAAAGAAAAAAAGAAACTAGCAATGGCAAAGCATCTGATGTTGGGAGAGAACCATTTCCCAATGGGCTAGTAGGGCACCTCCCAGAACAACCCAATTATGGCATACAGTGCAAGATTGGGTGCCGGTAAAATAACAGCAGGTGAGTGTCATGCTCCATTTGAAGAAGTTGTGCCTTGAGTGGTGGTGGCTAGAGCTGAAGTTGAAGGACTTGTAGAATAAGAGGTATCTGGAGGTGATGACGAAGGAAGAGACAAGAAGTAGCTGCACTTGTAGAAGCACGCCGATATAGTGAATGAGCCCCAGGCATTTTCACGTAGTGGTGTTCATGGATTTTTCTGTATTCGTCATCCAGGCCATCCCAATGTGCACGTTCCATATAGTTGCAGAGTTGCCCAATCTCTGTGAAGCGACGGTTGATGGTCCTCGATGCAGAATCTTTTCTCAAAAGGTGCACTGCACCTCCTCTACCCCCTTCAGCAAATTGTGCTCCTTTACAATAAAGAATCTCCAGCTGTCCGAAGGTTTTTTCATGGCACAGAGCTTCTTTCATGGTGGCGATGGTGTTGGCATCCATTTGACATCATTAGGCCTCATTACGACTATGGGAGTAGCCGTGCCGGTAATTACCGGCATGGCTGCCACCACAGTTGTTTTTTTACCAGTTCCCGGCAATGTGGCTGTACCAGGGCATTCCAGCCCCGGCGGACCGTGTATAACCCCATTTCCGGGTGCCGGTAATAATTACTCCCCATTCCCAATGAGCCCCATATGCACCAGCACGATTCGTGAAATATGATATATTTCACATCCATTAAATACCTTAATACTACAAACATTTGAATGTTAGGGTCCTTGTTGTGTAACATTAATTGATCACCAAGCCCAGTCTGTATTATGCTCTTAGTGCTAAACGCATACATTTTATCACAGACATACATGACAAATGCAAAGCTCTGTGTTCTTTTTTATGTTCCCAAAATGCTGTTTGATTGTATGCAAAGCATGCTGGAACCCTCACTGTTGCTATTGTTTTCCTTCCCCTCTATCATAGGGGCATTTTGAAATGGTACAATAGGAGTGTACCTGACTATCATTCTTGGAATAATAACCTTCTATCCGAAAATAATTCATATAGTTATTTATGGTCCTGATAATGTCCTTTGCTTAGTAAACCCGTGTAAAGTTTATGTTATGACAAAAATATATTCTAAAAATGATCATTAAAAACAAACATTGGGCCTCATTACTAGGCTGGCGGTAGCCATGCCTGTAATACAGGCATGGCTGTCGCTGGTATTTTATTTTTCCCCCGCCCAGAACTGGGAAATTACTGCGTCATTATGGCCTTGCCGGACCCCGTATTTGCTCATTCCTGGGCGCCGGAAAAAATTCTTCCCCATTTCCATTGAGCTCCATAGGGCTCAATGGGAATGGGGAAGCCGGATGCAACGGTACCGTTATAAACGGTGCCGGTGCATCCGACATGCTCTTCCCGTGGGTGCCGTTAAGTCTGCCAGGTCAGACCTGGCGGCCGCAATGGCACCCACAAGCAGAACTCAAGGTTTGCCGGTCCAGGAACTACAGTATCGGCATGCATACTGGTACCTTACTTCCTGGACCAGCAAACTTATAATGAGGCCCATTGTAACATTTTAGAAGGAACCATTTAAACATCTTAGTACAATTAAATATTGCTACTTTTGCACAAGAAACAAAGACTTATCAAAATAGCAGTTTGTTTTTGCCCTGGTTACGGAGCTGTCAGCTAGGGTTAGGGTGGCTATGACAAACATGCACCTGTCTCCATGACTCTCACCAACATAGAAAGAGACAGAGATTGAGAAAGTGAGAGAGGGAGAGAGAGAGAGAGAGAGAGAGAGATAGAGAGAGAGAGAGAGAGAGAGAGAGAGAGAGGGAGAAAGAGTACCTCTTCTGCTGCCTTGTGCTCCACATTCCATAGCCTGGTGCACAGACATTGTGGAGTATTCTATGTCTGTCTCTTGGTGGAAAGCCCAGGAGTTAGCAGCTGGACGTGCCTGCTCATAAATATACTATGCTATGCCAAGCTCTACCTATCCTGTCTCATCAGTTGCTATTATACTGGCGACAAGTAGCTCCTGGGACACTGCTAGACACCTTATCTGCCATGAACCCACAACTGGCCCTGGACCTCCAAATTCAATACAAGATTAGTTCTGCCTCTTCTGCCCACCAAAGGGATGCACGTGCTTGGCTACTGAATGAGTTGACTGCTTTGTGCTCAAACTCCACTCAGTCTTACACAGCAGCCGCTGGGCCAGAATGGCCATTTTGGGCCTGCCATGTTTGGTGCAAGATTTGCTTTCCACCTTGCACCAACAACCATTCTCAACACATTACCATTGGATCACTAGAGAACAAGACCTCACCCCGCTGGCATGTTCCTTTCCTGACAATTGTAATGCTTGGCCCTAGCCACCTTGCAACCAAGCAGCACATCAGAGAGCCACAGAGAAGCTGCTCTTCTGACATGTGAAGACTGAAGGAGTGTAGGAGAAGGGGCTCTGAATTACAGGTGCTTATTAGTTTAGCATGCACATGTAGCTGTAGTGTGGGTCTTAGTGTGAGTCTCAGACAGAAATGCAGAAATGTACAAGGCACATGGTTGCCAATACATAAGGCGTATGATGAAAAATGCACAGAGTTCAGAAATTTAGAACACATGCTTTAACGTGCATATTATTTCAGGATGATATTTCAATTGACTGGCTTGCAATACAACTAATACTAACATGTTAACATAATTAATCCAACCCCAGTAACATATAGTGCAAATTAGTCTATGTGGAAATAACCTGGAAGGCTTTGGAAAATACATGATGCTTTGTAAAATGGAGCTTTGTGCAGAATGAATTTGGTGCAGTAAGTTAAACAAATATGAAACAAATATGAAACAAATATGAAGTTCCACTCTGCTGAGGCAAAGCATTATGGAATCAGGAAGTGGAAATGAAGTTTTTTTTTATTGTTCAGAAATGCAGTTGTACAATGAGGAAAAACACAGAGCAGATTGGGTGATGTGGGTGGATCTAGCCATGGGAGGTGTTGCATTGAGAGGCAGGAAGAAGTAATAGAAGAGGTTTGAGTGGGTGTAGCCAATTCAGACACATTTGGGAGCTGGCAGTCAGATAGACTCCTGGGCTGAGGGCCATTTGATGTGGAGAGAGTGCTTATTTATGCACCCCCATTGTCGAAAGTGGCGAGCAGGCTGAGTCAAGTTTCCATGACAAGCTGAGACAGAAATATCGCCTCCAGATTTAGGTAACTATGCAGTAAATGAGGTGCATGTAGTGTGCCTAAGAAATACTTAGAGGATTTGTGATGGAAACATGTGTGTTTTTTTAAGTCATTCATGATTTATATTCTACATGGATTCCCATTTATGAAGTGAGCTTTTGTTAAATGACACACTCCTAACTGCTAAAGATTGTGAGACAAACATTCAAGGTTACCTGTTAGACTGTGCGCTGGCCAGCCAGCAACAAAGGTGTAAGTAAAGCTTATCATTAGAAAAGCCATTTAATGCATGCAGATTCTATAATGAATTCTTTTTATCCATGTTCAACTATAAGCCACTGTAAAATGGCACAGCATAGTGCAACTGTTTGGATACGTTCTTAAGTTTAACATTTATAAACACACAAAATAGAAAAACGAATTGGGTATGTGCTTTTATTATGTGTCTGAATTGCTGTTTGCACATAGACTGAGATCCAACATGTGGTAAGACTATTTTACCGCAGGCAGTAATTCACATTACCACATGTGGTAAAACCTAAGATACATTGTTTTTCTGTGACTTGAGTTTTAAGAAGTGCTAGCCATGTGGGTGGATAACTATTTGGTTGTGAAATTATCAATATGGTTTGAAACTCAGTCACAAGGGCATATTGCAGTATTGTATACAAAATAATGTGAGAAGGAGATATAAGTTATCTACCCAGAGTGTATCAAGTCCAATATACTGTTACAGTGAGTAACCCTGGTAAAAACAATTGTTAGGCAATATTCTGAACTTAGTCTTAACCCTGTAAATAGAAATACCCCAATGGTTTACCACAAGAGATACTACCACCATAAAATGCCACTCTCTATCACCATAACAAAAAAACACCACAGAGTGATAGGTATAACCCCAAAATATATCCCACATATTTGGTGTGTTGGCCATTGGGAAACTAAAAGAGTTACTAGGCGTAGCATTGTATTATAGGCATAGCCATACTGTGATCTTATCACTGAATCTCTTCCAGCTGTATCAGCTATGAGCCACAAAGCAGGTGTCATTATACCCAAGTTCTTCCAACATCCTTTTTGCAACTACTCAATTTGAACTTTTGCTTCCTAGACCTAACACATTTCCTGTGATCCCACCTAAACCTATCCATTCCCTTGCACTTAGTGCTAGAAATTCCTTTTGTGCACAATATTTTGGCATAACCTGCAAGTGCACTATTCTTCAACAAGAAACCGAAGAGTGCTGCATGCATTTTTATTTACCATAACCACTGCAATTGCTACAGGCAGCCATCCAAACCAGGCTAGCATGCCATTACCGGAGATAAAAGACCATGTAAATCAGGCATGGTGCCACCTCAAAAGGACTGCGTCAATCCTCGGCCACATCTCTTCTGCACAAAATCTCTAATAACCAATGTGTTGCCGGCTCATAGGGTATCACCAGTTTGGTGTAGCTTAGGTTTCCAGGTACAGAAAACTCAGGATGCATATCTGGGCATAGCATCCCATTGGGATTCATAGACCTCAATTTCGGTGTCATGGCTATGTCCATCACTTTACTGATTTAATGACTGAATCAATGACTTTGATGTGGATCTCCATTGGGTTTGCTCCATCTTTCTCTTTTGAGTCCTCGGAAATAGCAATGCCATGCCAGTTACCATTAAACCTTGACTTTATCATACCTATGAAAAACACCAACAATTGGTTTTGCCAATGCATGTTTTTTACTCCAAATGAACACGCTGCACGGGTTTCTTAGAATGAATGCTGTTTAAAAGGACTGCAGGGGGACATGTGTGTGCCAGAGAGAAATGGCAGAGCTTATCAGCTGTGAAATAGAGGTGCAGTGGGGAGGGGATTTTATTTGCCAATTTAAGACTTTTGCATTTTCGCTGAGTGTAGCAGCAAACACAGATGGCGTGGCAGTTAAGGCCTGGTGAACTGGACAGAATATATGGGGAGGGGTTCTGCAATACAACATATCGTTAACTATGACTGGCCAGAAGAGGCTAGGTAATTTTAGTTGTGTTGCAAAGGTTCCATTTTTTGCCAAGTAAGCACACAATACATGAATTCAGGACACCTAGATGTGCTGATAAGAAAACTGTTAAGGAAGGTTTTTTGTTTTCCCCTCTCAAAAGGGGGATACTGCCTGCACAGGGGTATCGCTTTGCCTGGACTTTGGAATTCTGGCAGAACACTTGCCCAGTGTTATCACTGCTGCATGACTAATTGACTGGAACATCTGTTTGTAACGCCACAAGGAAACCTTGTTATCAGGATATAATTGGAGTTGATCATGGCTCTGGGACACTGGGACCGAGGTGACCCATGACAAGTCTTTTTTTATTAAAAACAGTCCTGGGGTTGTATTTCCTTTCAAATGAAATAACTGTGTGTATTGTAATTACATGTTTTAAAAATGTACAGTTTTTATGGGCTTTTATTATTGAAGGATTGACAAGACTTGTGTGATACACCGATATTGTATACTTTTGTTTTTGAGGCAGGCAAGTTAAATATATTTTAGTGTTTAAACGGCCCTCAAAGTCACTAGCCTGTGTTCTGTGGATTTACATGCTGGCTATGATAATGTGTAAAGGTGTTTGTAAGTGTTTATGGCGTTAGTTTCAATCAATCAAACAACACTTAAATATTAAAGTTTGGGAAGTATGAAGTCAAAATTATATAGGACGTAAACTGACTACCTATTACCCCTGTACACTTGTTTAAGCATCTACTGCTCTAAGTATACACAATGGCCAGATGGGTTTATTTGAGTAATGCAGCAAACTTAGGCCTTTCAAGTCTATAAACCTATACCCTGCAGGGATGACATTTTAGAACAAAATGTAATCTTCAGCGGCCAGCGTGGCTCACATGACTTCAAATGCTGTTTAAGAGTGAACATGTGTCTTATAGTTTAGATGCAAAAAGATATTAATATTTATTTATGGGGCTTAATGGTGCAGCACTGATGGCCTTTGCAGATTCACTGTTTGCCCTTGTTACAAAGGGCCAGACTATAGCGAGGTGACAAAGTTAGTAATGTAATAATGCTACAATTAACCTTTAGGAATGACAAGTGCTGATAAACCTGGTAAAATATTTCAAGCGTGTGAAATGTTCAGCACAGACGGATAATGATCCGATCTGACAATGTGTCCAATTTAAAGTTAGTATTTGAGTATTTGAGTTTTTGACAAAGATCACACATGTGCCAAAATGATGTCGCCGAGACTTATTCACACAAAGCGCCGGAATGGATGACATTTTGTAACGTGTTAAGTGAAACACAATGTGATTATTCTCTGTGTGCAATGAAACCCAGATTGTAGGGGGCAAGTGCAGCAATGTTATCCTGGACTTGGTATATTATGTAGGATGTGTTATGTATTGATGGGAATTGTCATTGAGTAAAATATGACCTATTCTGATTTTACATATTTTTTTGTAGAGACAGCGTATTTTAACAGCAAGATGATGCATCATGCAGACCCTGAAGACATGGCATGTGCCAGCCAACAAGCATCACCAGTTGGATTTATGGAAATGTGTGCATCTTATTTAACCAATTCTGGAAGTTTTGGTGGTCCAAGGATGGGGTTGTATGTTCTTACTAGATCAGCAATGGGTATTGCTAGATTGCAGCCCCAGCAATGGCCATTGGAATGTCTGGGGGCCTAAACGAGTGACAAACAAGCATCTAAGGCCCGGTTGGGGTATTATGGTTTCTGTGCTGTCCCCACACTGGACCGTGATGGCCAGTATCCTGGGAATGGGGCAACGAATGTACGCCTAACTGGGGTTACGATGAATTAAGCAACACCCCCGTGTTCTTCCGCAACAGGGATATCACATTTAACACCATAGCCCTGTAGCGCTATAGAGGGTGGCCTGGTTTCAAACCCTGGTCATGGAGGTACCCCCTCACCGCTGGTGTGCTCTAGAGCTCTGTTGGATATCACAGGACATTTAAACACCCAAACTTTTTTTGCCTGTGAGGAAGTGAGGGCCTCTGTATTACCAGCATCTTCAAGTTCATCTTCCACTGGTTTAGGGGTGAAATGTTGTTTTAAAAGTGTACAGACACCAGCCATACAGGCTCTAAATTGAGAGCTGGGGTGTGGTGATACAAATTCTGGATGCGCCAAGCGGCAAAAGTCACGACACAATGTTGAGAATGATTTTGAAGGTGTGAGACAGCCACAATGTAGTGGTCAAGACTGTGGCTCAGGAAAAATTGACCCAAGGACAAGACACAGGGTATTGCACCTGAGAATGAGGGTGTGATGACTGCAAACAGATGTGTACAGCTGAGGACTCTCATGAGCGATGTATTTGCAATTAGCTACAATGAAGGCGGTGCACCTATAACTAATTCTGGCAATGTAACTGTTGGTAGTTTTGAGGGTGAGAATAATACCATCAGCTCTGCCACTGTCAAAATTCTAGATAAAGGGAAACCTGTCAACAACCCATCTGTCCATTCTTCATCTATGTACCAGGGTGGGTCTGCACCGGCTCGGCAGAAAAACAGTCGGGTGGTGGTGAATGAGCGGGCGTGGGGTATGCACAACCGGTTTTACTGCTGTTACCCATATTCATACAATGAATGAGTTGGATCGATTGATGACTGCTCTTCAGGAGAATGGGGTACAATTTATTACCGGGCAGCCACACCTGGAGTTTTCAGACACTATGTCTAATAGCTTTTACATATCCCTTGAGGTGCTTCTTAAAGATCTTGCCATTGTTAATATTGTCAGTGAAACAAGTGCATGCATCTATACTGCTGACACTCAAGATGCTGGTGTCATTAATATTGCTTCTGTTGATGCTCAAGAGGGAGGAGTCAATACCAATGGCGAGGGGTACAATTCTGGTCTCATTAACATTGCTTCTGTTTATGCTCAAGAGGGAGGTGTGAATAACAATGGGCGGTACAATGCTGGTGTCATTATATTGCTTCTGTTGATACTCAAGAGGGAGGTGTGATAACAATTGGGGGGGTTACAATTCTGGTGTCATTAATATTGCTTCTGTTGATACTCAATAGGGGTGTAAATAATGATTTGGGAGGGGTACAATGCTGCTATCATTACTATTGCAAATGACTTTGTTGTAAGTGTAGGTTTGTTTGTTTGTTTGTTTATTGTTTTTATATGGCACTCCAAACCCGAGGGTAACTGGGCGCAAGCAGTACAAGGAGGCTTTAGGCTTGATGATACATACAGTTACAGTCATAGAATTACAGTCATAGAATTACCGGTCACAGGTTACCAGCAAGCAGTTAAAGATATATACAATATATTACAATATATACAGTTGCATTAAGGAGGCAGTAAGAGGTGAAGTTTCGGTGCCAACTTATATGGTGGCAGGTTTTGGCTTGATCTGTTGTTTGACACTAAATTGTTGGGTGAGGGTCATTGGTTGTAATCCATTTTTGTATGTTTTGCCTGAAACTGGGATAGGTTTGGTCAGCCCGTAGTGAGTAGCGGAGTGAGTTCAATGTTTGGGCTGCCATGACTGGGAAGATTCTGCCGCCAGATTTGGCTGGGTTGAAACGTGGTACACTAAGGTAGCAAGAATTGGAGGATCTAGTCAGGCGACTAGTAGTTTTCTTGGCTATCCGGTCAGAGAGGTACTGTGGTGCGGCATCGTTGAGGCATTTGTGGGTCAGGGAAGTTGTTTTTAGCATAATTCTGTCTTTAATTGACAGCAAATGGTTTTGTCTTCTGATTGCAGATATGTGATCTCTGTTTGGGATATTTAGTGCCATTCTCAGTGTGTTGTTTTGTTGTGTTTGGATTTTGTTTAAGATGTATTTGATAGTCCCCATGTAGAGGGCATTACAATAGTCCAATCTTGAGAGTATAAGGGCATTAGCGAGGGTAATGCAGCTAGTTGGGGATAAGTAAGGTCTGCAGGCCCTGATTAGTTTGCATGTGTATGCTGATGTGGACGCTAGGGAATTGACTTGTTTCCTCATGGTTAGGGTGGAGTCGAGGTAGAACCTTAGTGTTTTTACTTCCTTTACAACCTTGATGGTATTGCCATCAATGTTGAAGGAGGAATACTCATTTTTGAGTTTTTTAAGGTTGGTCGGGGTACCTAGTATTAGGAGTTTGGTCTTGTCGTCATTCAGGCAGAGGCCGTGCATGGCCATCCATGCCTGAATGAGGAGGTACATTTTGTTCACGAGAGCCGTGTCTGTGATGTAATTGCCCAAAAGGGGTATGAGGATCTGGGTGTCATCTGCATAATTGGTGTAGATGACACCCAGATTCTCCAATTTGTCAAACAGTGGCTTTGTGAAGATATTGTACATGGTGGGTGGGACGCATGATCCTTTTGGAATGCCACAAGTTATTGAGATAGGATCTGCTGAGTCTATAGGGGAGAATACTCGCATGGTTCTATTGTTGAGGAATTATTGCACCCATGCTACTGCTTCCTTAGAAAAGTGAGCCGCTGAGGCAAGGTGTTCGCAAAGGATTTCGTGGTCCACCAAGTCAAAGGCAGCTGACAAGTCAAGGAGGAGCAGCATGGCAGTTTTCCCTTTGTCAGTGAGTACCTCAATTTGTGTTTTTAAATCGATCAATGCAGTTTCAGTGCCAAGTTGCGGCCTGAAACCTGATTGGCGTGTGCCGAGGAGATGATTAGTTTCCAGGTATTGTTGTATCTGGATGTACGCTACTCTGTCAAGTATCTTTAAAAGAAAGGGAATCATTGTGATGGGCCTCTAGTTAGTTGGAATGGCTGGATCTAAGATTTGTTTTTTCAGCAGCGGTAAGACCCAGGATACTTTCAAATTTCTTGGGACAATATTAGTTGAAAAGGATGCATTGATGAGTTTGGTGATAAATGGTGACAGGTCTCTCGCTGCATCTTTGATTAGTTGTGCTGGGCAGTTGTCGCCCTGGCATCTTGTTGGCTTTTGTTACAACTATTGTGTTTGATGCCCCCCTGAGCTTGTATCAACATCACACACTAACAGCAATACAGCTCCTAACAAACCCCTCCCAATTCTGGCTAGTGATAGTGATGGTATGGCTGAGCAGTTGGGGTATTACAATGCCTGTATTGGTTGTTCAAGAGCAGGGTGTCAGTAATATGGACATTTGGTAACACTCTTCTGGATTCAATCTGGAGTTAGTTTCGAACATTTTTGATTACGCTGTGTCGAACTTATAACACAAGACCAGTGGGACACCTCCTTTTAAACTGTTTTCCTGTTCTGATGAAGGCCAACCACTTACCAGCTTTATGAATCAGCTGATGAATGGTTGAAACACAGTAGTGTCGACTCCACCCTCTTTTCCCCAGTTTATAGTGTTAACACTGTATTTTTTGTACTGCTTTGCATTAAGTTTACAAGTTTTTTGTTCACGAAAATCCCTAAAATTATGTAAGGTATGATTGATAGACATTCGTTTGCACTCAGATCCAGAAAATTTAACTGGATAGAATACTAATGTACTGCTGACAGATATTCTTTATTTACTTTTAATTAGTGTCCTGCTCGAAGAAACACCTTTGAAAATTATATTTTTATATTAAAATAATTGGGCAAAAAGCCAAATTGTTCATACCTCAATTTAGAGCAATGTTTTTCTTTGTGTAGGGTTATTTGATTGAGTGTACATAAGTTCAGTCTCCTCAACCTTTTTTTAGTATACTGTAATGGAACAATTACAAGAGCGAGTTCTGTATCAAGACACCGATAGCATTATTTTTGTCAGCCACCCCGGCGATGCCAACCCACCCACCAGTGATTATCTAGAGGATCTAACTTTGAAGTTAGCTCTTGGCGACTACATTGTGGAGTTTGTATGTACAGAGCCTAAAAAATACGCCTATCGCACATCTCTAGAAACAGTCAATATAAAAGTAAAATGTATAACGCTGAATGTTAACAACATTGTTGCAATACATTTTGACAGTTTGAAAGATCTTGTGTAAAGCTTTGTACAAAAAGACAGGTGTAACATCCCAGTCTATCGCTGTTGGACATCCGGTTATACTGCGGGATAAATAACAGTGGGAAATTAGCACTGTTACCCTACAAAAGATGCTTAGTGTTGTGTTTGATAAAAGAATGCCAGCACTGGGCAGCTTGACGCACCCCTACGGCTATTAAATATGTTGCTGTTAATCTTTTACCCTCCCACTCACTATTCCAAAGTGTCCAAACCACTTATACCTCTTAACAATGTATGTCCAACGTACTATGTACCCCTCATAGCTGTCTGTCTGAGATTTGGTTGTTTGAATATGCATGTTTACTTTTCCTTTTCATTACAATTTTTTCACTCTGCATTGAACTGATTGTGCATAACCTTGTTTTCCATCCTGGATTAAATACGTCTTTTTTTATATATAACTAATTATTTCTTTCATTTCATAAATTGCTTGGGTCTTTATTACATGGTCCTAGTTGTTATGTATAATAACACCCATCACTTGCTGATTTTTTTAAAAGCTCTTTTATTCAAAGGTGTAACTGTAGAATGTGGTGGGGACTAACAATAAAATATGGGCTAGAGCAGGCTTGTCCAACCTTTTTGAATGTTGGGCCGAAGCATTCACTTTTTGTCACCCGGAGGGCCGGTGAGCCAAAAGTGAACACCCTCACCCAAAGCAGTATATTCAAAAGCGATGGTGTGTGACCTTTCACACAATAGCATCAAAGGCATAGCCATGCAGTCCCAAAGATAGCTTTTGGTGTCGGGGGCAGTGATGAAAGGTTAGTTTCTTGTGATTTCTTCCAGTGTGTATGTGTTGATAGTTCTCGGAAATAGTGGGGGCGACCGAGCGTAGCGAGGGAGCTATAACAATATAGGGAGGGTTTGGGGGGGTCTCCCCTCCCCCAAGATTATTTTTTTTCCAAATATGGGGCTGAAATTGTGCATTTTACAGCAGGAAAAGTGACCAAAAAGCCATACGTTTACAATCAGTTCTAAAGGGGAACATGTACATTCCATGTCACTAACAGCAGACAAGAACATTGTAGAACACAACATTTTAATGATCAATGTGTCAACAGTGTAAAACAGCACTGTCACTGATGTAACACATTGACATGCTGGTTGTGCCCAAAATATGCCTCTGTAGCAACATGTCTGTGCTCGCTGTTACCAATTTAGGCCAACATTGTCCTCTACAAGGCATGATTGATGCTGCCTGAGCATGTGCAGTGTGCCCAATACATATGCCAGCTTATCTCTGTAATACACATTCATTACTTTTGTGGTAATGAAACAAGCAAAATCCAATTCCAGGGGGCACCTGAGGCAGTAAAAGTCCTCCGCCACGGTCCGGTTTATTGGTCGGACCCAACATTGCAGAAATCAATTAATTAATCGTGTCCACGGACCCGACAAACATTGAATAAATAAATCGGGCAGGGGAGCCGACTTATGAATTTCCCGGGTGGTGCCCAAATATAGGAAGTGATATAACCAGCACTTATATGACCGCATTTGCACGTAGTCGCCAACTTGGTGCTAGGGGGACGGGGGGTGCAGAACAGTGGAAACATTGGCTAGCATGTATTGCATATACTAAAGGCAAGTAAGAAGGAGGTTTAAGCCTTCCAGTTGCATCCCAGTAGGCCAATACTGCCCCTACTCCACCCCTCTATAATCATCCAGGTTGTAGTAGCCCTCAAAAGGCAGAGCAACACAACTAGGATAGGAGAACGAAATGCCATCCCATCCTGTGAGTGTGTCAAACCTCAGAGCCAAGGCTGTGCGTGTGCCTTGGAGCACAATCTCACTAATTTGGTGCAATTCGCGCAAGTGGGTGCATGGGAATGCCATGCGTGTGTGTGGGCTGCATACCCCGGATCACTTGCTCACTTCTTCACTGTGAAACTCTGTCCAAGGCAGTACTGTCCCAATGGTGAGAAGTGTCATATTTTCACATTAACTATGCTTAAGCACTTTGGGTTATTGAATAGTGCTGCCACATTCGGAGTAATTCCATCCCTTTAAATATATTAGCTCTTGTATAACCACAACAGTGTTGATTTATTCTGATGATGATGAAGATGATGTTAGACTTGCTCAATAGTTCTGGTTCTGTATCATTAAATGTATTTCAGATCTTCGGAGTCTCGGGAGGATAGCTCAGGAGCAACACAGGTTTGATCCCGCTGGGTACATTATACCTCTACATCTGTGCACCCCTCTTACCAAGAGGGGTGCACAGAGGGGTGCACAGATGTACAAATACACCCAACCCACAACGATTTTTAGAAATTGAGGGACAGACTTGCTTTGCATCTGTGCCTCCATTTCTAAAAATCGTTTTGGGTTGGGTGTACCTCTACATCCGTGCACCCCTCTTGCCAAGAGAGGTGCAGATGTACAAATACACCCAACCCAAAACGATTTTTTAGAAATTGGGGGACAGACTTGCTTTGCATCTGTGCCTCCATTTCTAAAAATCGTTTTGGGTTGGGTTACTTCTACATCTGTGCACCCCTCTTGCCAAGCGGGGTGCACAGATGTACAAATACATCCAACCCAAAACGATTTTTAGAAATTGAGGGACAGACTTGCTTTGCATCTGTGCCTCCATTTCTAAAAATCGTTTTGGGTTGGGTGTACCTCTACATCCGTGCACCCCTCTGGCCAAGAGGGGTGCACAGATGTACAAATACACCCAACCCAAAACGATTTTTTAGAAATTGGGGGACAGACTTGCTTTGTATCTGTGCCTCCATTTCTAAAAATCGCTTTGGGTTGGGTTACTTCTACATCTGTGCACCCCCCTGGCCAATCGGGGTGCACAGATGCACAAATACATCCAACCCAAAACGATTTTTCGAAATTGAGGGACAGACTTGCTTTGCATCTGTGACTCCATTTCTAAAAATCGTTTTGGGTTGGGTTACTTCTACATCCGTGCACACAGATATAGAAGTATACCCGAACCAAAACGATTTTTAGAAATTGAGGGACAGATGTAAAACAAGAGCATCTTGCTTTGCATCCGTCCCACAATTTTTAAACATTGTTTTTTTACCCGGCTTTTACCCGGGCCGCCAGAGAGAGACACAGTATGGATGGAACAAAGGACCATCCATACTGCGTCTCTTCTCTCCGGCCTGGGGGGCCGAGCACCCACATACTCTGGGCCCCTGAAACTGGGCTGTGGCCTGTAACTGCCTCTGGTGCTGGGGGCACCAGAGGCAGTTACAGACCACGGCCCGGTTTATTTATTTGTTCAATGTTTGTCGGGTCCGTGGACCCGATTAATTTATTTATGCAGAAATAAATAAATTAATCGGGTCCACGGACCCGACAAACATTGAACAAATAAATAAATAAACCGGGCCGTGACAGAGGCAGTAATAGTCCTCCGCCACGGCCTGGTTTATTTATTTATTTGTTCAATGTTTGCCGGGTCCGTGGACCCGATTAATTAATTTATTTCTGCATTGCAGAAATAAATAAATTAATCGGGTCCACGGACCCGACAAACATTGAACAAATAAATAAATAAACCGGGCCGTGGCAGAGGCAGTAACAGTCCTCTGCCACGGCCTGGTTTATTTATTTATTTGTTCAAGGTTTGCCGGGTCCGTGGACCCGATTAATATATTTATTTCTGCAATGTTGGGTCCGCCCAACATTGCAGAAATAAATAAATTAATCGGGTCCACGGACCCGACAAACATTGAACAAATAAATAAATAAACTGGGCCGTGGCCTGTTACTGCCTCTGGTGCCCCCCCCCCTCTTTTAGGGGGCACCAGAGGCAGTAACAGTCCTCCACCACGGCCCGGTGTATTTCTTTATTTGTTCAATGTTGTCTGTACAGCCTCGCGGGCCACATGAAATGGCTTGGAGGGCCGCATTGTGGCCCGCGGGCCGTATGTTGGACAACCTTGGGCTAGAGAAACAGGTTCTATGTTTTTAATCACATGGTGTAAGTTAGGACACAAAGTAGTCTGTTGTTCCAGATGTTGACTTTTTTATTTTCCCCCTTCCATACCTGTCAATGTCCCTTTGTCATACTATATTTCCAACAACTTCATGCCTGGACAGGTTTACCCCATTACGACTGAATATAAAGACACAACTAAGTGTTATAAACAACAGATTTTTATTCTGATTGTATTCACATTAAAATAGTTTGGGTTATCAGATGCTGCACAATGATTCCTCACTGTATCAGCAATTACTTCATACAAAGACTGTCTTTCACAGCATCGATAAGCAAACATACAAAACATTGCAACAGTTGACAAAAATTCATAAATCTTCCTTCCAAACAGCCACTGTCCTTTAACTCAGAAAAAGCTCTGTTGCATGTTGGCCACCTTTAGTCTCAATGAGGGCCCCATCGGCGACCTTAAATCGCTCAAGCCTCCATTGTAGTGCTTTTGCCAGTAGTTGTCCATTAGAGGGTGACTGTTGTTGGCGCATATGAATGCAATACATAAAAGATTGTTACATTCACTTCTACATACCTCTGCTGGTGTTTCCAAATTCCACAACATACTTGGACATAGTACTAAAATACTCTTTAAGTAAATCCAACTATAATCGTTGTACACATCCAATGACGGGTTTCACATTAAATTGATCACTTTCCAGCAGATCTTCATCATTTATTTCCTACAAATAAGTGCAGATACATATGAAAACATCTACAGTCTCAATCCTCGTAGGTCAGTTTATGGGGTCCCATGCACGTTGCACTACCATTCTGTTTTCGATACACTTAATTCCCCCACTTGCCAACAGTTTTCTCAATGATAATTCTAACACACAACAGACACTCCTGTCTAAACGGCTTCATTTTCAGGAGGGGGTTATTCCCTGATTGTATAGCCCACAATGTTTTAGACATGCATCCCCAACCCTTAACTGATTTAGGAACGGTATCATGTGCATCATTTCTACAAGGTGTTTAGAGCTCAACATGTAATATATTTATTTTAGCAAATTATCTGTGTAGGAAATCTCCAAACATTTGTGAGCATCCTGTTGGGGGTCATCAATTTTGTGCCCTGAGCACCACCTGTGAAGTGTTGTTTTAAATTTGGTTTCACTACTGTAGCTGTAAAACCTTGAATGGCCAGAATATCAATCCAGGTCACAGCATATGCGAGTGTGTCATCTGTAATGCTATCGTTGTACATTAGCGAAGCAGCAAGCACAGTAAATATTGATAGATTCTGATACAGCTTGGTTCTCCTCACCACCGTCCACTTTATCGGTGACAGTCTGTAAACAAAACAAAGATGCATAGTTTTAACTATGGTTAGTTCTTACGCCCTACAAAATACAAACGCTCCCTTTAAAATATACCCAATGGATAACAAGCCATCCGATAGCCAGGACGCTTGAACCCACGTTTTTCCATGGCCCCAGTGGGGTTACTCTCCGGCATCATGGCCGCATCCGCCTGCAGAACCATAAATTCATATCCACTGTCTACAGAGCACACATCAGCCATGAATAGTCACCCACTAGCTAGTCCAGAACCACGTTGTTACCATCCCAGGTAGCCATTTCCAAATTAGCAGCTGTTTTGGGCACATGCTCCTTAATATTTTGAATGCAATCTCTAACAGACTGCCCCATAATCATAGTGATGGGTGGTGTCTCGCTGCCAACAGAAAATGTACCCATGTTCTAGCTGAGCTCACATACCTTGCGATCCACCAACAAGTCCTGAGCGGCCTCCAGCTCCTCATTATCTATAAAACAATATTGGTTATAACTATTCATGGAACCCCAGGGCTCCCTCTGGGTGTTTCCCCCTCATTGTAACTGTAGCTATTCATAATCGCTGTTTCATATAAATCGTGCCCAATAGCCCCTGAATAGCTGCAAAAGCGCTTGTGTTTTCCATGCCTACAACAAAGGCTTTATAGCGGCATTGCAAACCCCTACCTCGGTCCCATCATAGCCTTAAAACCATGCCAGACCTATTTATAGCTTAATACTTGTGTATCAAAGCTACATCCAAGTTTAAGGTAACTAGCTGTTGAAGCTAACTCTATTCCATGTAATTAAATTATAGAATTATGACATCATATATACTATATATAAAATGTATATACCCTTCATATAACATTAAAGGCCAAACCCCTCTCCGACTTCATAACTGCGTCACTCTGCAAAATGCCAATTTCACAGTCCCTGGGCCTCATTACGAGGCTGGAGGTAATGGAAAAACGATGCCGGTAAAGGATTACCGGCATCGCTTACCACTCCGGTGTATCATGACCCGCCAACCCGCTATGAGTGGCACCCGAAATAACGGTGCTTCTAATAGCGGCATGGGCGTGCACACGCGCCCCTTCGGGGAGCAAATACCGGCATGCCGGTAATAGGAGGACATCACAACCCATGCAGACATGCAAATACCGGCATCCAGAAGCCGGTTATCACGGGCTGCACGATGCCGGCCATACAGGCATCGTGGACCACCCACAAACAGCAATCAGCAATCAAGCCAACTGCCACAAGTGCACACAATCACCACAGGTGGAGTCAATGGAGGGTGGGCCAGTATAAAATGAGTACACCCACACACCATACCCCTTCCTACACCAAAATGCTACCACTATCAGTTGCAATCATGGCACTGGAGGACATGCCTATACAGCTACAACACAGCAACAACACCAACTACAACAACAACAACTACAGCAGCAACAACAGGCAGCACAGAGGAGATGCAGGAGGAGAAGGAGGGTGAGACAAGCCCAGCAATTACCACCAGCGCAGCCAGCAGTACCTCGTAGGCAGCCACCAATCCCTCGCATCAGCCCAGGCCATTCAACCTAACCCCTGAGCAGATCCACACCCTGTACCGGTTGGTTCGGGACACCATCACCATCATAGTGGACATGATACACAACAACATTGCCAGCCTCATAGAAATACGCACTGCCATCCCCCCGCTACTAAAGGTGGTGTCTGTGCTCCACTACCTGGTCTCAGGCACCTATCAACACACAGTGGGTCAGCTGCATGGCATTTCACAACCACTATTTTCACGCATGTTGAACCAAGTTCTGGATGCCTTTCTGAAGCACGCAAGTACCCACATATCCCTAGCAAGGACTGCCCAAGAGATAGCCGACACCGAAGTAGGCTTCCATGCACTAGCAGGCATGCCCAATTGTGTTGGTGCCCTGGACTGCACCCATGTGGAATTGGTAGTCCCGCATGCCATAGAGGTGGTGTACTGCAATCGCAAGCAATACCACTCCATCAAAGTGCAAATGGTATGTGATGCCAGCAAGATCATCACACATTGCTGCGCCCGATTTCCCGGATCAACACATGATACCATGGTGCTGCGCAACTCCACGCTACCCCGTCACATGGAGCGACGTGCTCGACCATGTGCCTAGCTGCTTGGTGAGTTGCCCAACTGGCCCAAGGCAGTGCTTTGGGGTACTGGTGTGTAGGGATGCAAACTCCACCAGGGTGGGAAAAGGGGGGGATGCATACTCCTCCTGGGTGGGAAGGGGGGATGCATACTCCACCTGAGTGGCATTTATTGGTGATTGGAGAATGCATGCAGAGCTAAAGACTCCTGACCTGAACCTCCCAAACTGAACATGACACATCACTGGCACACATTTTACCATTTCTGCATATCGATGACAACAAGTAAGAGGCACGACCAGGCCACCATGGGTATGTCAAGCAATGCATGACTGAACAGGATTGCAACTATGCCAATGTGGCTAGTGTGACCTTGCACAGTGTAGTATACACAGCATAAATGGGAGGCTAAACATTGTCGTACAACCACAGTACATCTGCCTCAGCATGCATCATTACACCATGCATCATCTATTGAACGCCATCCAGACTACCACAACTCATAGCAGTATAGTATGCATCTAGGTAACAATCTTGCATACGTACAGGGACATGTGCATGTCCACACCAAATAGCTACGGCCATGACTGTGTTTCCTGAAGGTGGCAGCTCAGAGTGACACACACCTATTTGTATTTGTTTGCAGGTGATGGAGGATATCCCTTGAGGCCGTGGCTACTAACCCCTGTACGGAACCCGCATAACAGCCATGAAGAGGACTACAATTTTGTGAACACCCGTACCCGTGTTGTGATTGAGCAGACATTTGGCCTGTTGAGGTCATGTTTCCGCTGCCTAAGGCGGTCTGGTTGGGCACTCCTATATAGTCCTGAGAAGGTGGCAAAGATCACCATGGCCTGTGTCATGCTGCACAACATGTGAGTCCGGAGAAATGTACCACTGCCACCTGACATTGACATGCATGCACCGGGTGAGGATGATGAGGATGGAGATGGAGGTGAAGTTGCCCCCCTGCCAGTACGTGATGCACGGGATGGCCATGCAGTACGCCAAGCACTGATTCACAAATACTTCTGAACCACAGGGACTATGATAGACATGTGTCATTGACACACTGGGTCCATGTGGACATGCACACCTGGGATTGTTGGGAGTTGGCCACTGAACACCGTCACACATTAAATGGATATACACAAAATGAACAATGTCCAGCCATTGATTTCTTTTGCACACAACGGGTGTATTTGTTCAAACAGGAAAAAATGTGACCACTCCCCCCCCCAACTCCCAGTGAACTCCCAAACCCACCCAGCAAACCCCAAAAACCCCCAGTGAACTCCCAAACCCACCCAACAAACCCCAAAAACACCCACAATATACTCCATGAAATGCTCACCTTCACCCCAACCATGTGTCCCACTCCCATTGTCTGCCCACACTACTTCCGGGACTTTTTGCTCTCCGGGGGTGGCATCTCGCAGTGCCGTGCACTCCTTCGGGTCTGGCGCACAGGGCTGGTGGGGACTGAGGATGCAGGTGTGATGGCTGTAGATGAGTCGGAGGCAGGTTCCACGCCTGCTCCAAGGCGTGGCCGCTGCATGTGGAGCAGGATAGAAGTTAGTACGTGTATCACTGCCCCCAGGCAGTCCCTCATAAGCACAGCTGACACATTCGCAGCGGCTGTGTTCGCTGCAATGGCCGCTGTGGTCCCCGCAATGGCAGTTGCGATTCCCCGCCTTGTGTCCTCTCCATCGGCAATGTACTGCCGCAGGAGCTCCAACATGGCCTACTGTCGGGCCTCCAACCTCGACAGACGTGACTCCAGGGTGTTGGTGGGAGCTTCAGTGGTGGGTGGTGCACTGGCGGGGCCTGCATTCTGGGTGCTGTCCTGCTCAATGGAGCTCAGCTCCGAGTCTCGGAGGCAGGGATCCCAACTGCTGTGGGTGTGTGAGGGCTCTATATGGGGCTGGGGGTGGACGGGGGCTTGGGGTGGGTGGACAAGTCACTACTGTGACTCCCTCAAGGTCCACCTGGTCATCCTCTGTGGTAGCCGGCGCATGTAGGAACTCCCCTACCACTAGTGTGGGTGTGGGCTGCTGGATCTGATGTGTGTCCGGCACACTGGCAGCAGGTGTTGTCGGCTGTGTTTCCACTCATTCAGGCACACTGCCTGTGGGTGTGGCCTGCTTGTCTGCCATGGAGGTGGTGCTGGCAGTGGCTCTTTTCTTTTGGTGCGACGTGGATGCCCTCACAGTGTTCTCTTGCCTGGCTTCTTCCTCATCAGTGCCTGGGGGGTAGAAGAGATGCAGGGCATCAGTGATGGTGTCACATGCAAGAGGCATTCAATAGTGCTGTTCAATGCTCTTTCATTTATGCATTCATGTCTTACAGGTGTGTCGCACAGTGTGTCCTGAGGGGGCTTTTTGGCATTCGCTGCATGGCAGGTGGCATGCCGTTGATTTGGGGTTTGTGTGATGTGTTACATGGGCACGGTCCAGGTGTGTTGGCCGTGTGTTGGTTATGGGATTGGCACTCAGCATGCATTTCTGTGTGGCAGGGTTTGGGCCGCAATCTGGACTTGGATATGTTGATGTGGGTGTAGGGACGTGCTCTCAGGTGTGGACTGTATGGTAACACCAGGTTTCCCGACCCCCTCCTCACCTGAACTGGTATGAGTTGTAGAGGATTCTTCCGATTTGTCTGAGGAGAGTCCTTTCCTTCTTTGTCGCCAAGTTTCGCTGATCTCCTTCTGGGTAATCCTTCCTTTCTGCTTGTAGTTGCAGGTATGGGCTCCACCGGAAGCCACTTTGCCAGAAACGTGGGTATATCTGGCAGCGGGGACCCCAGGGAGCCCACCCCAAACCAGGGAAAAAGCTTGTCGAAAAAACCCTGGCAAGTTGTAACGGCGTATACCAGCTGAAGACTTCAATTCCCAGGATGCACTGTGATGCGGATGCGAGTATTCGCAGGAGTTCGGCGAAATGGAACAGCAACAGTACAGCAAAGATTGTCAGGCGGAGAATCCAACAGAAGGAGAGGTCAGGCGAAGGTAAGCAGAGCACAAGGCTAAATAAACAGGGAAGCACGAAACAGGTAGAAAGTACGAGGCACAGGGAACTACGTACTGGAAAGAAGTCAGAAGGAGGGAAGGGCAGCAAAGCCGGGAAAGGAGAAGGAAGGGATCCCGTCTGAAAGCGGGAAGAAAAACAAACGCACCGGAGCGTTAGGAAAAACTTTCCCGTAGCACTGGAAAGTTGCAACGCATGCGCGTTAGCTTCTTCCGGGTTTTTATAGGCTGGAAGACTAGAACGTGCCTGATGTTTACAAGGGCGGTGTCCGTCTACCATTTCCACCTTCTCCATACCCGCCAGGGTCGGCTGCTCATGACACGTGCATTGCCTTGCCTAGTCTCTATTCCACATCACTTGTGCTATGTCATGGTTTCCTCTACAGGGATGTGCAGGGTCACTCACCTCCTTCTGGAGATGATGCCACACCCATCTCCATCTCCCCAAATCCCTCAATCAACTCTGGATCGATGAAGCTGCTAGTGGGCTCCTCCCAGGGCATCATCTTTGCTGAAGAGTGGGGACCCCCGCCTGTGGCCATGGCTGCCCTCCTGTTGCTTGGCATTATATTGCGGACCCTCAAACAGAGGTCGTCCCCCCTCTTACGGCAGTCCCTAACAGTATGTGGGGTGGTCCCTACGGCCGACACCTTGCGGGTAACCTCCTGCCAGATTTCCTTTTTTTTCTGCTGGACCTCACGCTTCATATCATGTGATTTTATGAGGTCTGCATGTGCAGTTAGAGTGTCCGCCAACATATTCAATTCTGCATCGGAGAACCGCTGTTTACGCATCCGGGGGGTGGTCTTCCGAGTAGCCTTGGACATCCTCAAAGTATTGCCACAGTGCTCAACAGGTATCAACTGGTGGTTAGGGAGGATGGCAATGGATTGTGTTTTTAAAGATGGCCGCCGGGCCATCTCCCGTTCCGACGGGATGACGTTATTTCCGGGTCCGGTTTTACAAACCCGGTATTAGCATGTTGGTATTACCGGGTCAGTATTTAGGGGTTCCTCCTAGGCGGTGCCGGTATCGGTGGGTCCCGTGATGCCGCTATCGGGGGGGTTGGAGGGTTTTTGCGGCATGCCGGTATGGCCATTACCGGCATGGGGGTTCACGCGTACTCGCGCACTCGTAATAACCCACTATTAGCGGGATCATACAAGCACGGACCCGCTCATTCTGCCATGCCGGTAATGACCCCGTGTTTACCGCGCTACTCGTAATGAGGCCCCCTGTTTTAAGAGCTCTCTTCGTCGTCCTTAGTCATGCAGGTAACACCACCACCCGCTGATCCAATGTTTATACACATTTTTATATCAATTGTATATTCAATTTACATCAAATCATCTCAACATCCTTTGAAAATATTTTGATAGCCGTTTTACACTCACTTTATATAAAATACACATTATATATCAAATATAATTTTTTATATCATTGTTATATGAAAGTTATATTCACCTTATATCAAAACCCTATCAAAAGGAAGGCAAGACCCATTGATTTGTGTGAAAGGGGAACTCAGTTTTGAACTGTAACAGCCCTCAAAGCTGCTGTAACCCCCCCTGTCTGTCCTACATTATAGAGTGTCTAGTAATTACCATCCTGTTGTGACCTCTCCATTGCCCTGGCACGGTGTGCCTTTGAAGCATGGTTAGAAGCTATCCCCTGGGATCTTTCCTGTCTTCTTGGGAAGGTGACAGGCCTTCCCATAGAGAAAATGGGGAGTTTATAGGGTTGAACCCAAAAGATTTTCCTCGGTAAAACTTAGCCAGAACAGATGATACACATGAGGCCCTGTCAGTGGAATGGGTCACTAGGCTCCAAGCTCATAATAAAATGTCACCAAAGAGTTTTAGCCAGTATAACTGTATGTCCCCTATAGGCCACCATATCAAACCAGATATGGCTTGTATGTATTTATCACACTGCTGCCAGGCTTCGGGGATGTGCAATTATATTAAAACTGTTTGTTTACTTTCATGGGACTCGGGAGGATAGCACAGGTTCAATGTCTCGCCTTGGAAGCAAGACAACAGCAGAACATGCAGGTTCGATCCCCGGGTCTGCGCTTAGAAACCTTTGGCTAGTTAGCGCGTTTTAAATGACCCATCATAATCATAATCATTAAAAGATGGCAATGCAAAACTTAGAATAGGTTTGGTTCTATTGATACCACTGGTAAATCCTCTGTAGGGCATAACAATTCCCTCCAGTTTGTAGACTTTTATGAGTTGCGCAGTAGATTTGGCAATCAAAAATGTCTTTACAGTTTTTATCGAACAAATCAGCTGATGTGCTTTCTAAAGGTGAAGCCCCATTTTTGCTAACATGTCAATTTTTGTTGCCTGACAGCATGTATACAGGGTTTGTCTTATATATGGATGCTGGTAAATTCAATTGCACACCCAATGGCTGGCAAGTCCATCTGGGTATAAACCCACCAATGCCAGTTTGTAAACGCAGACAGGCATCCGGAAGTGAGTCTGTTTAGCAGATCTGAATTTCATGGCAGAATCAATTTACTAGACTTTCTAAAATGTCAAAAATGGTGGTAGGTCTCCCTAGTGTGACGTGTGAGTCACGTTATGCGCATGCGCGAGCCTCGTTCGGGCTACGCGCATGCGCAGTGGATAATAAAGTGCGCCCGTGCAGGCAGTTGCGGCCGGGAGGTTAACCGGCCAACACCGTGTCCTGTGTGTTCCTGCACGAGTGAGCGCATGAGTGCATGCAGGCAGGTCCGAGGCACGGGCGGCCACACAACACTGTGGCGACGAGGCAGGATGCAAGCGGGGCGTAGAGTGATACGCCGCCGAAGGCTTTCATCTTCATAATGCCGCATCGCGGTATGTTACGAACCCGGCGCGAACACAAAGGAGGTGTTTTCACGCTTGGTAGACAGCAGTAGCAGCCTGAAAAGGTGCTTGTGTGCTGCTTTTACCTGAAAAAGCCTCTCAGAACATAATATTTGGAAATTCTGCAGTCTTCACAAGACAGGAGGACTGCACCTGACCTAGCCGCCACCACCCAAGGGGCAGCTGGTGCAAAATACAGGCAACTTGGAGGTTCAAGGACTGCGCAGTGATACAAGGTACGACCACTAGTCACCCAAGTCAGGTTTGCGACCTCGAACCCACCACGAGGTGCCTGTGCGACCTGTGAACATGGCAGAGAGCGACGGCGAACAAGAGGCAGCGAGAGTGGTGGTAAGGAGGCAACAAGGGGCGTTACTACCCATGCAAGAATTCGACACGACGGGCCCCCCTTCCAAACTAGGCCCGAGGTGGCTGCTGTGGATCAAGAAATTAGACATGTACTTTACTGTGATGGGGGAAACCGATGACGACGCAAAGAGAGCCACCCTGTTGTACTGTCATGATGCCTACCTCCAAGGAGCCAGGTCCGACCCAGCAACCCCAGAGGCAGGCATCATTTCCCCCAGGGGAGTGCCAGCGGGCCCAAGCTGGGGCCCTTTGGACGCAGTCCTGGCGCCTTAGGCGCCAGGCTCATGTTGGACCTCTGTCCTGGCGCCTTAAGCGCCAGGCTCATAAAGCTAGACATGTGTTCAAGTGTTTTAATGTGCACTTACCTGATGCAGACCATGCTGCCACATCCAGGCCCTCCTGAGGCCTGAATGGAACTACTTTACCTGTGGGACTACTTTCCACCCGGGTGTGGTCGGGGAAGGATACATACCTGATCGGAGGAAGGATACACACTTGGAACTTCTTCCAAAGCTATTTAAACCACACCCGATCTGCAACTCACGCTTCGCGTTGTTCTGCTCCTCGCAGCTGGACGCTCACCGTGTCAGCTCCTGCATCTGGACTTCAGCCACACCTGTCAGCATCCTGGGTCACCTGCAAAGGGAGACAAGAGACCTTCCCAGCTAAATCTGAACCACGGAGACATCACCGACGAGTGGGAAGCTTGAGCATAACTCAGTCAGTAGGTAATACTCCCTTTTCACGCACAGGGGAATATTCCTGCGAGCCGGAGAAGCCAGAGTAGAGGGCCCTTCCTGTCCATCTTCAGAGTCCTGCGCTTCACCATTGAAGAAGCATCAGCACTCGAAGCCAGACCTGCGCCTCCGTGGGAATCAGGTGAGCGTTACATGTACTCGGCGGGCATGGACGTATTACGCATCTATGAGTCCCTGAATCTACAGGTAACAACCTATGACGCCGTCAAAGCCACGTTTGAGAACTACTTCATCCCGTTGTCCAATGTGGACTACGAGAGATTCCTATTTTGCAGCGAAAAGCAGCGGGAAGAGGAGTCACTCGACCAGTTTTGTGCTCGCCTGCGTCAAATGGCTACAACTTGTCGGTGGGACAGTGAGGAATCCATGGTTCGGAATTAGGTCCTCCAAGGCTGTGGCTCAGGCAAGTTACGCAGGCAAGTTTTGAGGTAGCCGGGTTGGACTCTACAACAAATTTTGGACAGCGGCAGGACTTATGAGCTGGCGGAGTCAAGGGCTGCCAAAATGGATGCCGCAGTGCACCCCGGAAAAGTGGATGAGGCATTTGCCGTTGGCAAACAGGTGGCGTCGAAGGCTAAGTGGGTCCAAAGGCGCCAGGACATGGGGTCGGTGCAAGGGGCGTCGTCTGTGTGCCAATACTGTGGTTATGACCTACCTCACTCTGAAGAGTGTCTGGCCAAGTCGAGAACATGCGGCAGATGCAACAGTCCTAGTCATTATGCCCGGATGTGTCGTGCTCCCGCCCCGGTGACCGTACAGAGGGGCCCCGCCAGGGCGTTTGGCGGAAATTCAAGGAGACAACGGAGCGGTGCCGTGCTACAGCAGGAAATGCAGAGGCTCAACATGGCCGAGGAAGAGGAAGATGAGGAGGAGGAGGAGGTGTTCTTCATTTCAAGCTTGGCCACGGGGGTGAGAAAGAAGAGGCAACCGAAGTGTGCTGTGGACATTCAAGGGGTGCCGACACAAGTACTGGTAGACACGGGAGCCTCGGTGTGTGTACTGGCCTCCGACCACTACCAGTCCATACCGAGCCCACCGGCGCTGGACGTTTCAACGGCGAAAATATTCACGTTCGGAGGAGATACACCGCTACCTATCAAGGGCGTTTTCGTGGCACCGGTGTCCAGAGGAGGCAAGACCATCAAAGCTCGTTTTTTTGTCACAGATGTGAGCCCTCACTCTCTACTCAGTTGTGCAGCTTCTGAGGCCCTCGACCTGGTGCATTTCGCATGGGAAGTTTACCAAGTCGACATTGAGCAGTTACTGGGCAAGTTCCCAGGTATTTTCGAAGGTGTGGGGAAATTGAAGGCTCCTCCGGTACGTCTGCACATAGATGACACTGTCAGGCCTACGGCGCTCAAGCATCATAGAATCCCGTTCCACCTCCGGGAAAAGGTTGAAGAGGAGCTTTGTTCGCTTGTGCAGATGGACATCATCGAGAGGGTGGAAGGCCCTACGCCCTGGGTCTCGCCCATTGTGGTAGCCCCCAAGCCGAAGCAGCCTGGAGCGGTGCGCATATGTGTAGATATGCGTCTCCCCAACGCTGCTATCAAGAGGGAGAGACACATCACACCCACTCTGGATGACATTATAGGGGAACTGCAGGGCGCAAGAGTGTTCTCGAAGTTGGATTTGCGAGCAGGCTACAATCAGCTTGAGCTCCACCCAGACTCCAGATTTATTACGACGTTCACGACGCATGAAGGCCTATACCAGTTTAAGCGCCTGAGCTTCGGCATTTCATCAGCTGCCGAAGTCTTCCAGAACACCATCAGGGGGGCGCTGGCGGGCCTAAAAGGCGTTTTGAACATGAGTGATGACATTCTAGTGTTCGCAGAATCTGAGTCTGAGCACATGAAGAGGTTGGAGTGCACACTAAAGAGGTTGGATGATTTGGGACTCACCTTACATCGCGAAAAATGCGAATTTTTCAAGGACAGAATCGGGTTCTTCGGATTCATCTTCCATGCCAGTGGTGTGTCTCCGGATCCGGCAAAGATTAAAGACATTCGTGAGGCCGATGCGCCCCAATCCCCTACCGAGGTGAGGAGTTTCTTGGGGATGGTCAATTACTGCGGGTGCTTTATCAGAGGGTTGGCTTCCTTGTCGGAACACCTCAGGGCATTGACCAGGAACGATGCCGTGTGGGCATGGGAGAGGAAGGAGCAAGAGGCCTTTCAGCTCCTCAAGAATGCCCTGTCGGATATTGACACCATGGCGTATTTCAACCCATCAGTTGAATCTGAAATTGTTGTAGATGCGAGTCCCGTGGATGTTGGAGCAGTACTACTACAGTAAAACAAGTGTGTTGAGCTAAAGGAGTCCTCTTTTTTTATGGGGCTGTGTGGCTGAGGACCAAATGTAAGGGAATATAACAAAAATGCCACTAAAAACAGCTACCCGCCTCTACAGATACTAGGTGTGCCTGGTTGCACTAAATGTGAACAATCATATTGGTCAAAATGATCCAAATAGGAAATGGGAAAGAGATAGAGATCAGCATATTTTAATTAATCCGTAGAAAATTAACATATTAAAAAACATAATGCATTTTGTTTGAAGAACATAAAAACAATTAGTGAGAAAAACACCATTTTTCTAGTCAAACAACAACTGCAGGCATCGTCATTGTTTTTGAAAGAGTATGCAGTTGAGTGGGGTTAGTATAAATGTGATGTTGACATTGCATATATCCTCGGTTTATATTTTATTGGTCCTTGGCTCTGTCGACACAGAGAAATGTGTTTCTAGGCGTCAGCTGATGTAATTTGGAAAAAGAACATTCTCTGGCTGGCTTGATCTGTCATGAGACATGTGCTGAGCCCGTCTTCAGGACAAACAATTTTTAGGGACACAGATGCATGATGATGCAGCTAAAAACCAAAAACACAAAGAAACGTGTTAGTGGCACCTTTAAAAGCTAAGAAAAAAAGGGGGGGGGGATCTCTATGGGTGTACACGTGCAGCCGTTGGTACTAACCTGGCAATTACTTTGTGGTAGTGTGAGGCGTCGAAGATGGTGACTGTGTGAACCAAGTTCGATGTCATCAACTGTGCAAAGCTTACAGTTTTAGAAAGGGCTACAAAGTAATGAGAGAATCAAATTTTAGTTTATAGCTGTTGGTTTTTTAGAATCACTTATATCATTAATTTGTGATTGAAAACGAAACTGTGCGTTTAAAAGCTTTAATCATTAAGTTTTTATCAAAAGTGTGTCTAACATTTGTCAGACAGCTGATAATAAATACCTTTGGGCCCGTTTTGGCATGAGCCGTGTCAGTTGGTCAATACGGAGTATCTTTAGATGGAACCGTATTCATTCTGTTGATATTGTTGCCGGAAAAAGCCCCAGTATGCTATCTGAAGAACCCGGACTGAAGGGAGTGCCTTGTAATTGTTTAACCGACTTCTCGGATGAGGCGTCGTGCGACTGTTTTCCAAGAGAAAAGCACATGAAGTGCTGGTAAGAGACTAAACTCATCGAGGTCATAGTTGTTTAGTGAACCGGCCGCAACATGACTTTTTAAAATTATAAATCTCTTTACCTGTTCTCAACCCGCCTACCGGTCGCTGACTGTTGCGGATCCGCGTGCTAAGTGAGGAAGCCGGAGGCTCTTAATCAGATGAGTCTGTATTTTGAAGACTAGACCATATGAGTGCTAGGGTCAGGCGCCATCTTAGTAGTAAAAATGGCCGATCTCGATGTATGAGAAAGCGGAGCAAGTCGCTCTAATTACTGCGAACACCCCATTTTTCTTCTGTGGTTTTATTATGGCCCAAAGCGGTGTTATAAAATGAAGATGACTGGGCTTTACAGAGTGTCATGAATGAGAGCCCAGATTAAACGCTTATGCCAACTAGACTCAGATAGTATAAATGTGGATCAAAGAACTTTATTGACATAACCCCACACAAAAAAGGGCTGTCTGGTAAAAAATGAATGATGATTGAAAATGAAAGATAATAAACACAGTGGTGTAATATATCTCAGACTTTATGTGTTTTGGAGATAAGCTGATATGTGGACACAATGATGGATCATTTTCGAAGGAATAAGCTCCATTCTATTCCAATATTTAGGCCGAATTGGACTGTGTTTAGGTTATAAATCCACTTTTGTTCGACCTGTCTTAGTTTTCGGTCTCTGTCACCACCCCGTGGGTGTAATGGTACTGTTTGCAGTACAACCCACTTGATGTCTTTCACCGAATGTTTTGCTTTCACAAAATGGGCCACTAGTGGTTTGTCGGGCACTGCATTTTTTACACATGAGCGATGCTCACATATTCTTTGTTTTATTGGTCTCTTTGTTTTGCCAATATAAATAAGACCGCAAGGGCAAGTGATGGCATAGATAGCCCAAGAGGTATTACAATTTGTGATTTTTTTTAAATGCCAGGTGAAGCCGTTAAGGTTAACGCTTTTAAGGTTGTCTGTTAATTCACATACTGAGCAGTTACCGCATTTAAAGTGTCCAGTTATTGGCGGTGAATTCCATAATGTGGTTTGCAACAAAGAGTGAGTTGTCTTTGAGCTCTTGTACGTGTGGACAAGTTTGTCACGGAGATTGGACATGCGTTTGAAGGCAAAACGTTTTGTACGAAAAAGTCTTCAGTTTGGATTAGAGGCCAATTTTTTAGAATGCAGCGATGCAAGTCGTTGCTAATGGGGGAGAAGGTGGATACGCAGGTGATTTTGTCTTCTTGTATCATTTCTTGTTTTTCTAGACATCGAAATCTGTCTGTGTTTCGTGCCCTTTTCATAGATCTTCTAATGATGTGAGGGGGATAGCCTCGTTCTTTTAATCTAAGGGATAGATTGTGACTGTGACTATCAAAGTCTTCTTTGGTCGAACAATTACGCCTTATTCGTAAGAATTGACCAAAAGGGAGATTTTCCCGCAATGACTGTGGGTGGAAGCTTTTGAACGAAAGCAAGGTGTTTTTATTAGTGGGTTTTTTGTAAAGAGTAGTGTTCAAAGTGCCCAGCGTTGTTTTGTAAATTTCTAGGTCTAAAAATGCTATTTTGTGATGGTCATAATGCATGGTGAAATTTATGCATGGGTCTTGTTTATTTAGCCATTCCAGAAAGATGTTTAGGGTGGTTACGTCTCCATGCCAAAGTAGGAACACATCATCTATGTAACGGTGCCACGCAATGGTTTCCGTTTTAAAGGGATTGTTGTCATGGTAAACCGATTTCTGTTCCAAATCGTCCATGAATAAATTGGCCAAATCGGGTGCAAATGTAGCCCCCATACTTGTCCCATGTAGCTGCTGGAAAAATGTGTTGTCTACCATAAAGAAATTATTCACCAAAGCTATTCTAATGCATTCGCATATAAAATCGGATGGTGGTGACAAGTCAGCCCTTTTCTCAAGGTATGTGTGTATGGTTTTAATACATTGTAACTGAGGGATGCTGGTGTATAGTGATTCTACATCCAATGTGACCAGGATGTCGTTGGGAGAAATCACAAGGTTGTTTACGATTTTTATCATGTGGGTTGTATCCTGAACATATGACTTCATCTTGAGCACAAATGGTCTAAGAAAAGAATCCGTATAGATGGACAAAGGTTCTAGCAATGAACCAATTGCAGCCACAATAGGGCGGCCTGGTGGATCTGAAGTATTCTTGTGGATCTTTGGAAGGCAGTATAGTGCAGGGATGATGGGATGACTGATGGTAAGGAATGACTTTTCTTCGTCATCGATCCATCCTTCGTTAGATGCATGGGCCAATAGGCTAGTGATTTCGCCTTGGATGGTTTCAGTTGGATTGCCCCTTAATTGTTTGTAAAATTTCTTATTTTCCAATTGTCTCTTGATTTCAATATTGTATTTTTTTGTGTCCCACAAAACAACCCCCCCGCCTTTATCCGCTGGCTTGATCACAAAAGAGTCATTGTTTTCCAAATTAGTAAGAGCCAAATGTTCTTTTTTTGAGAGATTACTTCTACATTTGTTTTTTGTTTTTATGAGTATTTTCATCTCTCGAAGCACTTTGTTTTCAAAACTAATGATTTCTGGTGAAACCATCGTGGATAGCGGTGTAAAGGAGGAGGGGGGCTTTAGACCTGTTGTATTGTTAGATGGTCTAGTATCGGAGTTTTTTTCCCGAAAAAAATACTTTAATCGTATAATGCGAAAAAAATTCCTCATTTCAATTTCGGTTTCAAACAGGTTTGCACTGTTTGTGGGCACAAAAGAGAGACCCTTGCTTAACAGATCTATTTCAACGGGTGTTAGAATGTGTTGACTCAAGTTAAAAATAGGGATTGTTGGAGGTGGCGTTACCAGGTTTGGGGTGGCGGTTGCCACTGGCGTGTGCGCATTCCATGGTTGCCTGGTTGTCGCATCTTGCCTCTTCTTCCCCGTCCTTGAAAAAACTGGCCTTGTGGGGGATTTCCCCCTCTGTTACTAGGAGCACCATTCACAGATCCCGAATCACTACTGTTGCTCGAATTGGAAAAGGACACAAATCTTTTGTAAGGTCTTCTCCCATTTGTGCCCCGAGCAGGGCCTTGATTAGCATTCATTGTTTGGAAGAAACCAGGGACCAGGTATGGATAAGTGGTCTCCTCTTTGTAATTTGATATGTCTTTTTTCAATTTCCATATTTTTTTGTCAAGGGTAAATGTCTTGAATTTCACCATTTCTTCGTGTATTTTTTCCAGTAGTGTTTTGGTCTCCGGAATAATGGATTCATCTAGAATCTTTTTCTCTAAAATAGCAAGTTCTTTTTTCTGTGTTTTAGCCTCCTCTTCTGCCGTTGAAATTACCAGAATCACCCAATCTCTGGAGCACTTGTTGCCCACCCCACTGAAACCCACCATGAATTTCGGATTATCTAAGAACACTCGGGGAATGTTCCTGACCTGTAGGCCTTCCGGGATAACTCCCGCCTTAAGGTATTCCACCATCAGTTGGCCATGCGACTCGGTGCGAATGAGCTTCTTTTGTTTCTGGGCTAACAGGTCTAGGTCATTGGTGGTTGGTGGAGGTGGTGCAGCAATGGTACCAGGCGTGGGTGCGTCTAGAATTGACGGAAGGTCAAAACATTTTCTATATTCCTCATCAGTGAATGATAGAATATTGACGTTTTCCATTGTAAATTTATTGGAAGCTCTACCAACCAAAGGGGTTGTCCAAAAACAGTAAAACAAGTGTGTTGAGCTAAAGGAGTCCTCTTTTTTTATGGGGCTGTGTGGCTGAGGACCAAATGTAAGGGAATATAACAAAAATGCCACTAAAAACAGCTACCCGCCTCTACAGATACTAGGTGTGCCTGGTTGCACTAAATGTTTACAATCATATTGGTCAAAATGATCCAAATAGGAAATGGGAAAGAGATAGAGATCAGCATATTTTAATTAATCCGTAGAAAATTAACATATTAAAAAACATAATGCATTTTGTTTGAAGAACATAAAAACAATTAGTGAGAAAAACACCATTTTTCTAGTCAAACAACAACTGCAGGCATCGTCATTGTTTTTGAAAGAGTATGCAGTTGAGTGGGGTTAGTATAAATGTGATGTTGACATTGCATATATCCTCGGTTTATATTTTATTGGTCCTTGGCTCTGTCGACACAGAGAAATGTGTTTCTAGGCGTCAGCGTCAGCTGATGTAATTTTTACGAGATCGGCCATTTTTACTACTAAGATGGCGCCTGACCCTAGCACTCATATGGTCTAGTCTTCAAAATACAGACTCATCTGATTAAGAGCCTCCGGCTTCCTCACTTAGCACGCGGATCCGCAACAGTCAGCGACCGGTAGGCGGGTTGAGAACAGGTAAAGAGATTTATAATTTTAAAAAGTCATGTTGCGGCCGGTTCACTAAACAACTATGACCTCGATGAGTTTAGTCTCTTACCAGCACTTCATGTGCTTTTCTCTTGGAAAACAGTCGCACGACGCCTCATCCGAGAAGTCGGTTAAACAATTACAAGGCACTCCCTTCAGTCCGGGTTCTTCAGATAGCATACTGGGGCTTTTTCCGGCAACAATATCAACAGAATGAATACGGTTCCATCTAAAGATACTCCGTATTGACCAACTGACACGGCTCATGCCAAAACGGGCCCAAAGGTATTTATTATCAGCTGTCTGACAAATGTTAGACACACTTTTGATAAAAACTTAATGATTAAAGCTTTTAAACGCACAGTTTCGTTTTCAATCACAAATTAATGATATAAGTGATTCTAAAAAACCAACAGCTATAAACTAAAATTTGATTCTCTCATTACTTTGTAGCCCTTTCTAAAACTGTAAGCTTTGCACAGTTGATGACATCGAACTTGGTTCACACAGTCACCATCTTCGACGCCTCACACTACCACAAAGTAATTGCCAGGTTAGTACCAACGGCTGCACGTGTACACCCATAGAGATCCCCCCCCCTTTTTTTCTTAGCTTTTAAAGGTGCCACTAACACGTTTCTTTGTGTTTTTGGTTTTTAGCTGCATCATCATGCATCTGTGTCCCTAAAAATTGTTTGTCCTGAAGACGGGCTCAGCACATGTCTCATGACAGATCAAGCCAGCCAGAGAATGTTCTTTTTCCAAATTACATCAGCTGACGCCTAGAAACACATTTCTCTGTGTCGACAGAGCCAAGGACCAATAAAATATAAACCGAGGATATATGCAATGTCAACATCACATTTATACTAACCCCACTCAACTGCATACTCTTTCAAAAACAATGACGATGCCTGCAGTTGTTGTTTGACTAGAAAAATGGTGTTTTTCTCACTAATTGTTTTTATGTTCTTCAAACAAAATGCATTATGTTTTTTAATATGTTAATTTTCTACGGATTAATTAAAATATGCTGATCTCTATCTCTTTCCCATTTCCTATTTGGATCATTTTGACCAATATGATTGTAAACATTTAGTGCAACCAGGCACACCTAGTATCTGTAGAGGCGGGTAGCTGTTTTTAGTGGCAGTACTACTACAGCCAGACAAAAGAGGGGACATGCGACCCATCGCTTACGCGAGCAAAGCACTCTCTGACACTGAAAGGCGCTACTCGCAAATTGAAAGAGAGGATCTAGCTATCCTATGGGGCTGTCGCCACTTTCGGCTGTACATTGTGGGCAAGCCTGTGGTGGTTGTGACTGACCATAAGCCGTTACTGCCCATCCTGGCGGGAGTGTCGTCCAAGCCGCCTCCCAGAATCGAGCGTTGGATGCTGGCCCTGATGGAGTATGGGGTGAGGCTCGTGTACAGGCCAGGCACCAACAACCCGGCGGACTACCTGTCACGTCACCCCAACAGGGTGAGTGGAGACCTGAACGAGGAAGTGTCGGACTGCCAGGGACTACTCTGCCACGTTGTGGAAGGGGCATTGCCAGTGGCGCTATCGAGACTCACCATCGCAACTGAATAATCCAAGGATGAGGTGTTCCACATCATCAAGGCGGCAGTGAGGAGTGGTGACTGGAAAGCTGTGCTAAGGGACAACTCCAGGCGGCAGCTAGAAGCACAAAAGGACCTTCAGGCGCTCTGGAAGGTGAGGGATGAGTTGTCCATTTCGGATGATGGACTGCAACTGAGAGGGCGACAAATTTTTATTCCGCAGGCCCTGAGAAATCGCGTCCTGGAGTTAGCACACATCGGGCACCAAGGGGTCGTCAAGACCAAAGCGAGGCTCCGTCCAAAGGTGTGGTTCCCCGACCTTGAAGGGATGGTGGAGCGCTTTGTGGGAAGGTGTCTGCCGTGTCAAGCAGCGGCTCCCGGGGACAAGGCCCCACCGATTAGGTCGATGGAACGAAGCGAGAAGCCCTGGGGAACTGTCCACGTGGATTTTGGATCGACTGGTCGGGACATGTATTTTTTAGTGGCCGTGGACCAATGGTTGCGATACCCAGAGGTGGAGGTGGTGGAACACACGGCGACTGAATACACCACTATGGCCCTCGACAAAATGTTTGCGACACATGGATTCCCGGAAATACTATGCTCGGATATTGGACCCCCGTTCACCGGCAGTGTTTTCGCCCAGTACCTCAAAGACAGAGGCATTCACCACCGGAGAGTATCACCTCTGTGGCCTCGCGCCAATGGGGAGGCCGAAAGTTTAATGCGCACATTGAACAAAGTGCTAAGAATTTCCGCTCATGGAGGGGAAGACCTTCCAAAGAAGCTCGTGGAATTCTTAAGAGAGTACAGAACCACCACGCACCAGTCAACGGGGGTAGCCCCCGCAGAAGCACTGTTTGGACGCTGCCCCAGAGGCATGATACCGGAGATGGATGGCCACGGGCAAGGCGTCATTGACAATGAGAAAGTCAGAGAGGATCGCATCGCACGAAACCAGCGAGAAAGTGAAAGGAGGGGTCTGCAAGACAAAGAAGTATGTGTAGGGGATGCGGTGCTAGTCCGTAACCGCCACCCCGAAGGCAAGCTGTCACTGCCATATGAACCCCACCCGTGGAAAGTCACACATGTAAAAGGGACCATGGTGACGGCAGCCTGTGCCCGCGGCACAGTCACTCGCAACAGGTCCTTCTTTAAGAGAGTCGATACTTCATCGGAGACGAGTGAGCCGAGCGAGAGCAGGGCTTCCGAGGAAACCCCGGAGGGTCTAGTGGAAGACATCCCGAGGGATCCTTGCCCAGCTGAGGATGGTCTCTGTGGAGCTGCGCCAGAGATGTCCAGGTACCCGATGAGGAGGGGTCGCAGACCGCCCTCCTACCTCAAGGACTACGTCCTGGACTCGGGAGACTGAGCCGAGGTGGGGGGAGGTGTTCTCTGAGAGCAAGAAAATGTTTGGGGTGTTATAAGTTTGAACTGTTATTTCCAGGTATGTTGGGTTTGTGTTTTCGTTAAAAAAAAAAGGGATGTGACGTGTGAGACACGTTATGCTCATGCGCGAGCCTCGTTCGGGCTACGCGCATGCGCGGTGGATAATAAAGTGCGCCCGTGCCGGCAGTTGCGGCCGGGAGGTTAACCGGCCAACACCGTGTCCTGTGTGTTCCTGCACGAGTGAGCGCATGAGTCTATGCAGGCAGGCCCGAGGCACGGGCGGCCACACAACACCTAGAAGATCTGTCACAACCGTATCCTAAGGAACATATAGTGAGGGCCACATCTGTAAACATACTTCCTCTATCTTCCTCATATTATATTGCACTACTCCTTACATTAGGCACTGGGATCAATGCATAACACTGTATTCATGGATGAACAGTGACTATTTTGGAGAACTAAAGCTACTACCCCACCCCCCTAGGAGATGTGTAGCCCTTAATACTAATGCTTCTCTGTGGTTTAATCTCTTTTCTCCCCTCTATTCTGCTGCTCAGGATTGGTCTAATGATAATAACTGGGAATCTCAGTTGCCTTCCAATACCTCTGATGTAAAACCTGAGTTTGTCTTTTAGCGTTTAGGAGGTACCAGCATCCATTAATATCCAATGTACTGGTGTAGGCCTGGAATCAGTGTGACTTCCTGAGTAATTTGTCAAACAAGATTCAATCCTATGGGAGATTTGTTATCTAAGTTTTTTAATAGCATTAGCAACACTTTAAGAATGCTGCCTACAGGGATGATAGCAGACATTATCTGATTGACAGAAGATGGTGAGCCATTTCTTATACAACCTCCCTTTTTAAATGTTTGCAAATCATTGCATCCTCATTACCCTCCTCCCCCCATGGGGTGCAGTACTTCTCACTGGCACGACGGTCTGGTGAGAGCACCCCTGTTATTGGTAACAGATGGGGAGACTGAAGATGTAGTAACCTTGAGTGAATTGTGATGTTCACAGCCTCCATTGTTATTGCCCTCAGTTTGGCTGCACTCTTTGGGTCCCCCTTCCACACAAAGGGTATTTGGAGTGCCTCTGTCACCCATGGGGTGCAAACTTGACCTGAACCCTCTCCTGTTGTCTGTCCTATTAGGGTAAGAGCGAGGAGGTATGTTGGGATTCTTTTGGTGCTTCAGGGATGCCAAAGAGCAAGATGTTTGCACCAACACACGTCTTCCATTGGAGCACCAAGATTAAATGAAGCTATAGTCTACACTCTGGACCAGGCGACTGTCTACACTCTGGACCAGGCGACTGTCTACACTCTGGACCAGGCGACTGTGTCTACACTCTGGACCAGGCGACTGTCTACACTCTGGACCAGGCGACTGTGTCTACACTCTGGACCAGGCGACTTTGTCTACACTCTGGACCAGGCGACTGTGTCTACACTCTGGACCAGGCGACTGTGTCTACACTCTGGACCAGGCGACTGTGTCTACTTCTACCCCCAATCCTGATCCCATGCTGATCCAAGAAGCGCCTGAAAAACAAATCTCCACTAATGCAGTGGATCAGCCTCCCTGCTGGTTTGAGTTAATGGGAGCCACATGAGGTACCTGGTAATTTGCCCACAAGGTCGTCTTATGGGGGACTCATCCTGAGGCTCAAGAGGGAAGTGTTTAGCAGTCACATAGCTCAGGTGCTGGCATGAATACAACTTCGGCCTGTTACAAGACAGGGAAACATGAACTGCCTCCTTTTCTGAGAAAGGAGGTTTCAGTTCCTTAGGTCCTTCCCGAGGCTTCATGACAGGAGCAGTATCCAGAGATTCCTTTGTGGGCACGTGCCCATAGCCACTCTGCTCGTGGCACTGGATCCATTTTTAAAAAGAACACCTATTTTACTGCTTTTGATCATGCTCAATGCCATACCCCTCCAGCTTCTACGCACCAGACCCGGGATTGTACCCATGCTGCATTGCATCAAAATTCAGTTCCATTAAAAAAAAAAACATTTATTTCAGTTTCTCATTTAACATTTTAAAAAATCTGACATGCCCAGTGCCCCTAAATACAATTGTATGACATGCACACATTCAAATATACGCATCTTGTTTTCAAAGATTTCAAGCATCATGTACAAACACAGGGTTTAGATGTGGCTATTGCTTTCTTGTATGTTTCGCCTTCACATAAAGCCACAAGGAGGTCATGTGGCAAGCACTTTCGTAGCCCCTCATCACGGATTTAGCTCAAATACAGCAATAATTCTGCCCCCGCTCAGCGATACTACTTTTACCATCAGGATGTCCGGCAGAATTACCAATATATCATGACTTAATGGGCATGCGCGCCCTTCCTCCGGCGATAATGGTAATACAGTTCAGCAGTATTACCATTGACAATGATTATATGGAGGTAATACCGCCAAGATAATTGCGGCACACCAAGCGGTATTACCACCGGAAGAAATAATGTCACAATCGGGATGGCAAGCATTGTGACAGCCATCTTGCAAACTCAATCCACTCCGAATCTCTCATATCCTAGTGCCATCCGAACATCACACTTGGGGAATCACCATGCCCCAGGAAAAGGGAAAGGCTTACCTCTCAGAACTTAGGCTGCTTAAGCCTAAGTTCACTGAATCCGAGTGTAATGCTCTGAGTGATTCCTTCGTTGGCCATGGAGAGGAGCTGTTTGAGAGCAGGCAGCAAAAGACCTCTGTTCAGAGGAAGTTAGCTATATGATCCAACATTAAGGACAAGGTGATGGCTGTGGGAACCGTTCCACGTGATGAGGACTGATGCAAGCATTGGAACTACTAGAAGTCGAATGTCCACAGCAAGATCTCATGCCACAGGAGGGAGAGTACCGCCACAGGAGGTGGCACAGTGGAACCCCACACCCTCATGCCATGGGAGAAGAAGGACAGCTCCATCCTCCAAATGGAGGGCATCAAGGGAATTGGGAGTGCAGAGACTGGAGCAGGAAGCCATGGCAATGGCGGTAAGTCCATCAGACCCCATGTACATGTGAATACAATGGTCACTAGCACGTGTCCCTCATCATAGCTGAGCACAATTGTCATGGGATGAGCAAAAACATGACAGTCACAGAAAATGCAAAGTGAGTACACACAAGTCCCAGGGGAAGCAGGGACATGTAGTGATGAATAGGCACTGCAGGTTAAATGTGCATGCCAACACATGGAAATATGAGAAGCCCTCATGTGTGTCATGACAGTCCATGTTGTCAAGCGAAGTTCGAGTGCACCCACAAAAAGCGACCTAGGCAGGCCAACAGGCAATATGTACATGCATGCACTGTGTACACCCTCAGCAGGCACTAACTCCACCTAGTAGTAAAAACACTCATTGGCCACATACCACCCATGCCAATCAAACAAAATGTGCATATGTAGAACACACACAATGTTGCATGAGTGTCCTGCAAGCCTGGTGATATGCTTGAAAGATGACTGACAGCATGTCATTGTGTTCCCAACAAGTAGACAGTCCAGAGACAGTGAGGAGGCCGGACACTCAACTGCTTCCACACCATCCACCTCCACCTATATACAGGCCAGACCCATAGGCAGCTGGAGTAGGTGGTGGAGCAAGGGAAGAAGGCCACCACATTTGACTGCAGAGGAACCTCTGTCAGGTCTGGAGGATAGCACCATCCCACAGCAGTGCGCAGGACCCCCCCACCAGCCATGCAGGTGGAAAGGCTGTACCTGAAACTGCCACAAGCACACCAGAGCTGGCACCTGTGGCAGACCACATGCATGTAGCCCCTGCTCTACCTCCATTTGTCAGGGCATCAGCACACCTTCCTCTTCCTCACCATCACAGGTAGTGCAGCTGCAATGCTATCGGGGCATGGGCAGCGAGCAGCTGTTCCACTGACCAAGAGGAGGAGGAGGATACGGGTTTCCACTCCCTGTACTTCAGCTCACAGCCTCTCCACAGCCCACCACCTCTGTCCATGCACAATATGGCAGCTAAATGGGCATGGGTTAGATGCCATAGAGCGGTGGCATGCTTCACTTGAGACACTGGCGGGCCAGCAGATTGATCATATGCAGGCCATGAGGGACTGTCTACAGGGCTGTTGCCATTGGATGTCCCATTCCCTTGACCCAGCCACTGCTGCCATGACCACAGCCAGGAAGAGAACGCGTGAGCATACTGAAGGCATGTTAGACTTTGCTGCAATACATGCATGCTGCTCATACTCCAGCATATATGGCGCCAGCTGTCTGAGCACTCTACCTCCGTCACCCCCACAGAGGGGTCACAGCCCAGCACCCCAAGGTGCTGCTCACAGAGCCACTTGATGCCAAAGGTACTGGAGCAGGCTTCCAAGAGGCACCCAAAGTGATCATTTGTGTTACATTGCTAGGGTGTTTTGGGAACAGTGTTTTTTGGAGGGTTTATGGGAGGGCAGTGTTGTGGGGATGGTATTTTGGTGATGGTGTTTTGGGAGGGGTTTTGGGGAGGGCGTTTGGGGTGAGAGTGGTGTTGTAGGGATGGTGTTTTAGGAATGGTGTTTGCGAGGCTTTTTGGGATGGGTTTTTGGGGAGGGGTAGGTGTTATAGGCGTGGTGTTTTGGGGTGGTGTTTTGGTAAGGTTTTTGGAGCAGGTGTTTGGGCAGGTGGAGGTGTTGTAGTGATTTGGTTTTGAGGATAGTGTTTTGGGTGTGTTTTTGGGTAGCATGGGTTGATATTTGCACATTAAATAGTTCTTCACTGAAAGTGATGCTAGGACATTCCTTATTATGTGCACATTTGTAATCAATCATGTGACTGTATACAGAGATGCATTTCAAGTGCATATCAATAGGCCTCAAAAGAAATTGTCAGACAGCTCTTGCCAAACCAGGAATCCATCCATACCCTCTTCCCATTCCCTTCAGGGCAGCACAGCACCCAGGGCTAGTGAGTCTTCCTCTTCTGGGGTGGCATGCCCTCATCAAGGGGGCAGGGGAACATTCCATCTGAAGCAAATGTTGTGAAGCATGGCACAGGGGAGGACAATTTGTCTGACCTTCTCTGGCCTGTACATTTGGGCCCCTCCAGACCGGACTAGGGACTGGAAATGAGCCTTCAACAGGACAAAGGTCCGCTCGATGAAAAGCCTGGTTCGGACATGTGCCTTGTTGTAGGCCACATTCAGTGGCATTTGTGGATTCCACACGGGTGTCATCAGCCATAGTAGCTGGGGGTGTGCAGAGTCACCTGCAAAGCCAAATGTCATAGGTATCAGTCACAGATCATTGTGTATGTATTGCCCATTACAACAGCCTGCTGATAGACAGCCTGTGCATGAATTTCACAAGTATTGTCACACAACATGATTTACCAAGCCATTACTTCCATATAGAGTCATTCACGCATGGGGCACATTTGCTCTGTCGTGGGACATCATGGACACAACTCAAAGCCAATAGTCATTATTTTCAGGATATGTGATTGATAGGGTAGCGTGCTATGATGCCTTTGTTGGGCCTGTGCATTGCTCCAATGCATTTAGTTGTAATAGTGCAGATTGTCTGCATCTTTTCCACAATGGCTTCACATCCATGGTCACCCGAGTATATGGCATTACTTCCGCCAGTGTTGTATTCATCTCTGTATTGTTGCAGGTATAGGGATGTGTAATGTTGCATTGTGGTTCCTGTAGTCCTATGTGTGTGTTGCTGACCTGTTGGGTGAATATGCATTGACGTTTTACTGCAGCATTGTCACTCATGTCCTAGTCCTGTGGGTTGCAATCTGTCATGTGCAGGGTGTGAGGGCAGATCCTGAATGTACAGGGCCTTGACAGGGAATGCATTCTTCAGTTGAGGTAACACCCCCTCACATGGCAGACCAATTGTGTTGCGAGAATAGCCTGTGTGATGGCACTTGTACTCACTCAATTTCCACATCCGTTGCCCTCTGTGCCTCTCCATGTGTCCCATCACTGTGCCGTTTTACAGGACCATAACATTCTGGCTGCAACCAGGGTAGCAGGCACAGCAGTATGTAATGAGGAGGCCAGGATTGCAGGTGGCCTGAACATTCAGGGAGTGGTACTACTTCTGGTTGAGGTTTACCTCCTCAGATTCCTGGGTGCCCACCAATGCCACTTGGGTGCAGTCCAGTGAAGCTATCATGTTGGGCATGTGTGCTGCTTCATAGATTTGTGCCTTCATGGCGTGCTCCTGTGCCGGGATGGTGGGCAGGGAGATGTGCTGGTAGATATGGCCCAGGTGTGCTGACAGCACTTGCATGAGCACATTTGAAAATGTGGGCTGGGACATGCTGTGCAGCGTGCCCACAGTGTGCTGTAAGGTGCCCATTGCCAAGAAATGCAGGGCCGACAAAAGCTTCACCAGTGCGGATAAGGCTCTGCTGATAATGATCCTGTCCTCTATCTAGAAATAAACACCAGGGGTCCTGAGGCTGCAATGAAGTTCAAGACAAAACACGCAATACATACACATCAGCTTCACAGGAAGACAATAAGAAATACTTAGTTTTAAATCATTATATCAGGGCCAAAAAACAAATCCTCTATAAAGAAGAACGAGTGTGGGTTTTCGCATACAGCACATATGTATTTATTTAACCCATTCTCAAGACAGAAACTCTAGCTGTACAAAGAAACAGACAGTACAATACATGACAAAATGTAAGAGAATTTCTTTTTAAATCTTTAGACTGAGTCTATTAATAAAAAGCATAAAACATAAATATATGCTGAGGGCAGAGGCACAATCAACCGATGGTGCTGATCCACCCAGTCATACAGAGACCAGGAAGGCCAACTAGTGTATTGTTATACAGTGCTGAATATTTTACACAATTTGATTTTCATATGATTTTGAGTCATTTGTATAGCGCACCTAAACGAACCCAGTCGTGTCTGGGCTCAGATGGAATCAACATAGACTCAAACGATAATATGAGAAAAGCATATAAACCTAATTCCAGACCGTAACACTAAGGGGGTAATTCACAGAATTCGGCGCACAAGTGGCGCACGAGGCTGGTGCACAGAGTGTGCGTGCGGCAGTCTGCGCCAGCCGCGTGCGCCAAAACCCATTCAGGCGCACAGCGTATTCATGGATTAATACATCCATAAGCAGCCGTGGCACAGAATGGCGCAGTGACCCTGCAGCAGCACCAGTTACGCCCCCAACTCCGCCCCATGTGCCAAAAACATCGCACAAATCCAGTACATGGCGCAAAGGCCAGTGGAACAGCATACAGCCCCCCCAACCACAAAAACGCGTGTAAAACTCCCTGAGCACACCCCAGAATACACGTACCCCACTTGCGCCAGGCCCATCGCATGTAAAACTCCCTGCGCACCCCTCGGAATACACGTACCCCGCTCGCACCAGGCCTATCGCGTGTAAAACTCCCTGCGCACCCCTCGGTATACACGTACCCCGCTCGCGCCAGGTAAATTGCATGGAAAAAGTCCCCCTTGTGGTGTGGGCTGCCTGTGGGGCATGGCCAGGGTGGATGGGCTGCCTGTGGGGCATGGGGAGGGTGGATGGGCAGCCTGCGCGAATTTCAGGGGTGCGTGGGAAGTTTCACATGCAATAGGCCCTGTGCGAGCGAGGTACGTGTATTTTGGGGCGTGCGCGGGGAGTTTTACATGCGATAGGTCCTGCGCGAGCGGGGTACGTGTATTTGGAGGGTACGCAGGGAGTTTCACATGCGATAGGCCCTGTGCGAGCAGGGTACGTGTATTTGGGGGGTGCGTGGGAAGTTTCACACACAATACTTCAGCCGAGAGCGGTGTACGTGTATTTGGGGTGTACGTGTGGGGAGTTTCACACACTATTTGGCATCATAGGCCCTCCCGGGTGTGCGGTTCCCCCCTCGCCAAGCCCTGCAGGCAGTCCACACCACAGGGGACTACACTACAACATATGCAGTAGGAAAGTCTGGTGAGTGTTTGTGCCCTCTTCACATGCCTACAGCCCATTCCGGGCCTTTAGATCTCTACTGAGGCCCCTCGGTGCCTTGGTTTCCACCTCGCACCCTCTTCCGTGTTCCCCTGCCTCCCGCCTCCCGACCGGCCCACACCACCCCTGATTGTTCCCGAGACCGTGTGCGCCAGGCCTAGGAGCCGAGTAGCTGCTGCAGGCCCCATTTGCAGTAGGAAAGTCCGGTGAGTGTTTGTGCCTTCTTCACCTGCCTACAGCCCATTCCGGGCCCTTAGATCTCTACTGAAACCCCTCAGTGCCTTGGTTTCCACCCCGCTCCCACCCTGCACCCTCTTCCGTGTTCCCCTGCCTCCTGCCTCCTGATATCCGCCCACACCGCCCCTGATTGGTCCCGAGGACCGTGTGCGCCAGGCCTAGCAGCCGAGTAGCTGATGCAGGCCCCATTTGCAGTAGGAAAGTCTGGTGAGTGTTTGTGCCCTCTTCACCTGCCTACATTCCGGGCCCCTAGATCTCTACTGAGGCCCCTCGTTGCCTTGGTTTCCACCCCACACCCTCTTCCGTGTTCCCCTGCCTCCTGCCTCCCGACCCGCCCACACCACCCCTGATTGGTCCCGAGGACCGTGTGCGTCAGTCCTAGCAGCCGAGTAGCTGCTGCAGGCCCCATTTGCAGTAGGAAAGTCCGGTGAGTGTTTGTGCCCTCTTCACCTGCCTACTGCCCATTCCGGGCCCTTCGATCTCTACTGAGAACCATTGGTGCCTGGGTTTCCACCCCACTCCCACCCCACACCCTCTTCCATATTGCCTTGCCTCCCGCCTCCCGACCTGCCCACACCGCCCCTGATTGGTCCCAAGGACCGTGTGCGCCAGGTCTAGCAGCCGAGTAGCTGCTGCAGGCCCCATTTTCAGTAGGAAAGTCCGGTGAGTGTTTGTGCCCTCTTCACCTGCCTAGAGCCCATTCCGGGCCCTTAGATCTCTACTGAGGCCCCTCAGTGCCTTGGTTTCCACCCCGCTCCCACCCCGCACCCTCTTCCGTATTCCCCTGGCTCCCGCTTCGCGACCCGCCCACACCGCCCCTGATTGTTCCCGAGACCGTGTGCGCCAGGCCTAGGAGCCGAGTAGCTGCTGCAGGCCCCATTTGCAGTAGGAAAGTCCGGTGAGTGTTTGTGCCCTCTTCACCTGCCTACAGCCCATTCCGGGCCCTTAGATCTCTACTGAGGCCCCTCAGTGCCTTGGTTTCCACCCCGCTCCCACCCTTGCACCCTCCTCTGTGTTCCCCTGCCTCCTGATGCCCGTCCACACCACCCCTGATTGGTCCCGAGGACCGTGTGCCTCAGTCCTAGCAGCCGAGTAGCTGCTGCAGGCCCCATTTGCAGTAGGAAAGTCCGGTGAGTGTTTGTGCCCTCTTCACCTGCCTACAGCCCATTCCGGGCCCTTAGATCTCTACTGAGGCCCCTCGGTGTCTTGGTTTCCACCCCGCTCCCACCCCACACCCTCTTCCGTATTCCCCTGCCTCCCGCCTCCCGACCCACCCACACCGCCCCTGATTGGTCCCGAGGACCGTGTGCGCCAGGCCTAGCAGCCGAGTAGCTGCTGCAGGTCCCATTTGCAGTAGGAAAGTCTGGTGAGTGTTTGTGACCTCTTCACCTGCCTACAGCCCATTCCGGGCCCTTAGATCTCTACTGAGGCCCCTCGGTGCCTTGGTTTCCACCCCGCTCCCACCCCGCACCCTCTTCCGTATTCCCCTGCCTCCCACCTCCCGACCCCCCACACCACCCCTGATTGGTCCAGTCCAGAGGATCCCCCTTTCATTGCTAGTCCTCCCTGGGCAGCCCTCTGCCCGGCAGCCCCTGTGGCTAAGGACCCGAGGCAAAGGACGGCTCCTACAGAGACGGCGCCAGGTCGTATCTGCAGGTATCCGCAGGAGAAGCAAGAAGCCAACAACAAGTAATTGAGGCAAGGGCAGGGCCAGAGGCAATTACTTCACGCCATACTATCCTACCACTCCTCTAACAAAGCATCACCAGTGTAAATTCCTTATCTGTAGTATATTTGCATTTGAAACTCTATACTATATATGTGAAAAGTTGAATTTAGAAGTGCATTTAGAAATTGAACTTAGAAGTGTGCCCAATTGCCTCTCTGTGAAAGTTGAACTTAGAAGTGCACCCAATAGCCTTTCTGTGAAAATTGAACTTCGAAGTGCATTTAGAAGTTGAATTTAGAAGTGCACCCAATAGTCTCTCTGTGAAAATTGAACTTAGAAGTGCATCTAGAAGTTGAACTTAGAAGTGTGCCCAATAGCCTCTCTGTGAAAATTTAACTTAGAAGTGCATTTAGAAGTCGAATTTAGAAGTGTGCTCAATAGCATACCTGTGAAAGTTGAACCTAGAAGCATGCTCAATAGCCTCTCTGTGAAAGTTGCATTTGGAAGTGCGCCCAATAGCCTCTCCGTGGAAGTTGAACTTGAAGTGTGCCTAATACCCTTGCTGGGAAAGTTGAATTTAGAAGTGTGCCCAATAGCCTCTCTCTGAAAGTTGAACTTAGAAGTGTGCCCAATAGCCTCTCTGTGAATTTAGAAGTGTGCCCAATAGCACACCTGGGAAAGTTGAACTTAGAAGTCTGCCCAATAGCCTCTCTGTGAATCTAGAAGTGTTCCCAATTGCCTCTCTGTGAAAAGTTGAACTCAGAAGAGCACCCAATAGCCTCTCTGTGAAAGTTGAACTTGAAGTGTGCCCAATACACTCGCTGTGAAAGTTGAATTTAGAAGTGTGCCCAATAGCCTCTCTCTGAAAGTTGAACCTAGAAGTGTGTCCAATAACCTCTCTCTGAAAGCTGAACTTAGAAGTGTGCCCAATAGCCTCTCTGTGAAAGTTGAACTTAGAAGTGTGCCCAATACCCTCTCTGTGAAAGTTGAATTTAGAAGTGCGCCCAATAGCCTCTCTGTGAAAGTTGAATTTAGAAGTGTGCCCAATACCCTCTCTATGAAAGTTGAACTTAGAAGTGTGCCCAATAGCCTCTCTATGAAAGTTGAACTTAGAAGTGTGCCCGATAGCCTCTCTGTGAATTTAGAAGTGTGCCCAATTGCCTCTCTGTGAAAAGTTTAACTTAGAAGTGTGCCCAATAGCCTCTCTGTGAAAGTTGAATTTAGAAGTGTGCCCAATAGCATACCTGTGAAAATTGAACTTAGAAGTGTGCCCAATAGCCTCTCTCTGAAAGTTCAACTTAGAAGTGTGCCCAATACCCTCTCTTTGAAAATTGAATTTAGAAGTGTGCCCAATAGCATACCTATGAAAATTGAACTTAGAAGTGTGCCCAATAGCCTCTCTGTGAAAAGTTGAACTTAGAACTGTGCCCAATAGCTTTTCTCAGAAAGTCAAACTTAGAAGTGTGCCCGATAGCCTCTCTGTGAATTTAGAAGTGTGCCCAATTGCTTCTCTGTGAAAAGTTTAACTTAGAAGTGTGCCCAATAGCCTCTCTGTGAAAGTTAAACTTAGAAGTGTGCCCAATACCCTCTCTGTGAAAGTTGAATTTAGAAGTGTGCCCAATAGCATACCTGTGAGAATTGAACTTAGAAGTGTGCCCAATAGCCTCTCTCTGAAAGTTCAACTTAGAAGTGTGCCCAATACCCTCTCTTTGAAAATTGAATTTAGAAGTGTTCCCAATAGCATACCTATGAAAGTTGAACTTAGAAGTGTGCCCAATAGCCTCTCTGTGAAAAGTTGAACCTAGAAGTGTGCCCAATAGCCTCTCTGTGAATTTAGAAGTGTGTCCAATAGCCTCTCTGTGAAAGTTGCATTTAGAAGTGCGCCCAATAGCCTCTCTGTGAAAGTTGAACCTAGAAGCGTGCCCAATAGCCTGTCTGTGAAAGTTGCATTTAGAAGTGCGCCCAATAGCCTCTCCGTGAAAACTGAACTTGAAGTGTGCCTAATACCCTCGCTGGGAAAGTTGAATTTAGAAGTGTGCCCAATAGCCTCTCTCTGAAAGTTGAACTTAGAAGTGTGCCCAATAGCCTCTCTGTGAATTTAGAAGTGTGCCCAATAGCACACCTGGGAAAGTTGAACTTAGAAGTCTGCCCAATAGCCTCTCTGTGAATCTAGAAGTGTTCCCAATTGCCTCTCTGTGAAAAGTTGAACTTAGAAGAGCACCCAATAGCCTCTCTGTGAAAGTTGAACTTGAAGTGTGCCCAATAACCTCGCTGTGAAAGTTGAATTTAGAAGTGTGCCCAATAGCCTCTCTCTGAAAGTTGAACTTAGAAGTGTGCCCAATAGCCTCTCTGTGAATTTAGAAGTGTGCCCAATAGCACACCTGGGAAAGTTGAACTTAGAAGTCTGCCCAATAGCCTCTCTGTGAATCTAGAAGTGTTCCCAATTGCCTCTCTGTGAAAAGTTGAACTTAGAAGAGCACCCAATAGCCTCTCTGTGAAAGTTGAACTTGAAGTGTGCCCAATACCCTCGCTGTGAAAGTTGAATTTAGAAGTGTGCCCAATACCCTCGCTGTGAAAGTTGAATTTAGAAGTGTGCCCAATAGCCTCTCTCTGAAAGTTGAACCTAGAAGTGTGTCCAATAACCTCTCTCTGAAAGCTGAACTTAGAAGTGTGCCCAATAGCCTCTCTGTGAAAGTTGAACTTAGAAGTGTGCACAATACCCTCTCTGTGAAAGTTGAATTTAGAAGTGCGCCCAATAGCCTCTCTGTGAAAGTTGAATTTAGAAGTGTGCCCAATACCCTCTCTGTGAAAGTTGAACTTAGAAGTGTGCCCAATAGCCTCTCTATGAAAGTTGAACTTAGAAGTGTGCCCGATAGCCTCTCTGTGAATTTAGAAGTGTGCCCAATTGCCTCTCTGTGAAAAGTTTAACTTAGAAGTGTGCCCAATAGCCTCTCTGTGAAAAGTTGAACTTAGAACTGTGCCCAATAGCTTCTCTGTGAAAGTTGAATTTAGAAGTGTGCCCAATAGCATACCTGTGAAAATTGAACTTAGAAGTGTGCCCAATAGCCTCTCTCTGAAAGTTCAACTTAGAAGTGTGGCCAATACCCTCTCTTTGAAAATTGAATGTAGAAGTGTGCCCAATAGCATACTTATGAAAATTGAACTTAGAAGTGTGCCCAATAGCCTCTCTGTGAAAAGTTGAACTTAGAACTGTGCCCAATAGCTTCTCTCAGAAAGTCAAACTTAGAAGTGTGCCCGATAGCCTCTCTGTGAATTTAGAAGTGTGCCCAATTGCCTCTCTGTGAAAAGTTTAACTTAGAAGTGTGCCCAATAGCCTCTCTGCGAAAGTTAAACTTAGAAGTGTGCCCAATACCCTCTCTGTGAAAGTTGAATTTAGAAGTGTGCCCAATAGCATACCTGTGAGAATTGAACTTAGAAGTGTGCCCAATAGCCTCTCTGTGAATTTAGAAGTGTGTCCAATAGCCTCTCTGTGAAAGTTGCATTTAGAAGTGCGCCCAATAGCCTCTCTGTGAAAAGTTGAACTTAGAAGTGTGCCCAATAGCCTCTCTGTGAATTTAGAAGTGTGCCCAATAGCACACCTGGGAAAGTTGAACTTAGAAGTCTGCCCAATAGCCTCTCTGTGAATCTAGAAGTGTTCCCAATTGCATCTCTGTGAAAAGTTGAACTTAGAAGAGCACCCAATAGCCTCTCTGTGAAAGTTGAACTTGAAGTGTGCCCAATACCCTCGCTGTGAAAGTTGAATTTAGAAGTGTGCCCAATACCCTCGCTGTGAAAGTTGAATTTAGAAGTGTGCCCAATAGCCTCTCTCTGAAAGTTGAACCTAGAAGTGTGTCCAATAACCTCTCTCTGAAAGCTGAACTTAGAAGTGTGCCCAATAGCCTCTCTGTGAAAGTTGAACTTAGAAGTGTGCCCAATACCCTCTCTGTGAAAGTTGAATTTAGAAGTGCACCCAATAGCCTCTCTGTGAAAGTTGAATTTAGAAGTGTGCCCAATACCCTCTCTGTGAAAGTTGAACTTAGAAGTGTGCCCAATAGCCTCTCTATGAAAGTTGAACTTAGAAGTGTGCCCGATAGCCTCTCTGTGAATTTAGAAGTGTGCCCAATTGCCTCTCTGTGAAAAGTTTAACTTAGAAGTGTGCCCAATAGCCTCTCTGTGAAAAGTTGAACTTAGAACTGTGCCCAATAGCTTCTCTGTGAAAGTTGAATTTAGAAGTGTGCCCAATGGCATACCTGTGAAAATTGAACTTAGAAGTGTGCCCAATAGCCTCTCTCTGAAAGTTCAACTTAGAAGTGTGCCCAATACCCTCTCTTTGAAAATTGAATTTAGAAGTGTGCCCAATAGCATACTTATGAAAATTGAACTTAGAAGTGTGCCCAATAGCCTCTCTGTGAAAAGTTGAACTTAGAACTGTGCCCAATAGCTTCTCTCAGAAAGTCAAACTTAGAAGTGTGCCCGATAGCCTCTCTGTGAATTTAGAAGTGTGCCCAATTGCCTCTCTGTGAAAAGTTGAATTTAGAAGTGCGCCCAATAGCCTCCCTGTGAAAAGTTGAACTTATAAGTGCATTTAGAGGTTGAATTTAGAAGTGTGCCCAATAGCATACCTGTGAAAGTTGAACTTAGAAGAGCACCCAATTTCCTCTCTGTGAAAGTTGAACTTGAAGTGTGCCCAATACCCTCGCTGTGAAAGTTGAATTTAGAAGTGTGTCCAATACCCTCGCTGTGAAAGTTGAATTTAGAAGTGTGCCCAATAGCCTCTCTCTGAAAGTTGAACCTAGAAGTGTGTCCAATAACCTCTCTCTGAAAGCTGAACTTAGAAGTGTGCCCAATAGCCTCTCTGTGAAAGTTGAACTTAGAAGTGTGCCCAATACCCTCTCTGTGAAAGTTGAATTTAGAAGTGTGCCCAATAGCCTCTCTGTGAAAGTTGAATTTAGAAGTGTGCCCAATACCCTCTCTGTGAAAGTTGAACTTTGAAGTGTGCCCAATAGCCTCTCTATGAAAGTTGAACTTAGAAGTGTGCCCGATAGCCTCTCTGTGAATTTAGAAGTGTGCCCAATTGCCTCTCTGTGAAAAGTTTAACTAAGAAGTGTGCCCAATAGCCTCTCTGTGAAAGTTAAACTTAGAAGTGTGCCCAATACCCTCTCTGTGAAAGTTGAATTTAGAAGTGTGCCCAATAGCATACCTGTGAAAATTGAACTTAGAAGTGTGCCCAATACCCTCTCTTTGAAAATTGAATTTAGAAGTGTGCCCAATAGCATACCTATGAAAGTTGAACTTAGAAGTGTGCACAATAGCCTCTCTGTGAATTTAGAAGTGTGTCCAATAGCCTCTCTGTGAAAGTTGCATTTAGAAGTGCGCCCAATAGCCTCTCCGTGAAAGTTGAACCTAGAAGTGTGCCCAATAGCCTGTCTGTGAAAGTTGCATTTAGAAGTGCGCCAAATAGTCTCTCCGTGAAAGTTGAACTTGAAGTGTGCCTAATACCCTCGCTGGGAAAGTTGAATTTAGAAGTGTGCCCAATAGCCTCTCTCTGAAAGTTGAACTTAGAAGTGTGCCCAATAGCCTCTCTGTGAATCTAGAAGTGTTCCCAATTGCCTCTCTGTGAAAAGTTGAACTTAGAAGAGCACCCAATAGCCTCTCCGTGAAAGTTGAACCTAGAAGTGTGCCCAATAGCCTGTCTGTGAAAGTGTCATTTAGAAGTGCGCCCAATAGTCTCTCCGTGAAAGTTGAACTTGAAGTGTGCCTAATACCCTCGCTGGGAAAGTTGAATTTAGAAGTGTGCCCAATAGCCTCTCTCTGAAAGTTGAACTTAGAAGTCTGCCCAGTATCCTCTCTGTGAATCTAGAAGTGTTCCTAATTGCCTCTCTGTGAAAAGTTGAACTTAGAAGAGCACCCAATAGCCTCTCTGTGAAAGTTGAACTTGAAGTGTGCCCAATACCCTCGCTGTGAAAGTTGAATTTAGAAGTGTGCCCAATACCCTCGCTGTGAAAATTGAATTTAGAAGTGTGCCCAATAGCCTCTCTCTGAAAGTTGAACCTAGAAGTGTGTCCAATAACCTCTCTCTGAAAGCTGAACTTAGAAGTGTGCCCAATAGCCTCTCTGTGAAAGTTGAACTTAGAAGTGTGCCCAATACCCTCTCTGTGAAAGTTGAATTTAGAAGTGTGCCCAATAGCCTCTCTGTGAAAGTTGAATTTAGAAGTGTGCCCAATACCCTCTCTGTGAAAGTTGAACTTAGAAGTGTGCCCAATAGCCTCTCTATGAAAGTTGAACTTAGAAGTGTGCCCGATAGCCTCTCTGTGAATTTAGAAGTGTGCTCAATTGCCTCTCTGTGAAAAGTTTAACTTAGAAGTGTGCCCAATTGCCTCTCTGTGAAAAGTTTAACTTAGAAGTGTGCCCAATACCCTCTCTGTGAAAGTTGAATTTAGAAGTGTGCCCAATAGCATACCTGTGAAAATTGAACTTAGAAGTGTGCCCAATAGCCTCTCTCTGAAAGTTCAACTTAGAAGTGTGCCCAATACCCTCTCTTTGAAAATTGAATTTAGAAGTGTGCCCAATAGCAGACCTATGAAAATTGAACTTAGAAGTGCGCCCAATAGCCTCTCTGTGAAAAGTTGAACTTAGAACTGTGCCCAATAGCTTCTCTCAGAAAGTCAAACTTAGAAGTGTGCCCGATAGCCTCTCTGTGAATTTAGAAGTGTGCCCAATTGCCTCTCTGTGAAAAGTTTAACTTAGAAGTGTGCCCAATAGCCTCTCTGTGAAAGTTAAACTTAGAAGTGTGCCCAATACCCTCTCTGTGAAAGTTGAATTTAGAAGTGTGCCCAATACCCTCTCTTTGAAAATTGAATTTAGAAGTGTGCCCAATAGCATACCTATGAAAGTTGAACTTAGAAGTGTGCACAATAGCCTCTCTGTGAATTTAGAAGTGTGTCCAATAGCCTCTCTGTGAAAGTTGCATTTAGAAGTGCGCCCAATAGCCTCTCCGTGAAAGTTGAACCTAGAAGTGTGCCCAATAGCCTGTCTGTGAAAGTTGCATTTAGAAGTGCGCCCAATAGTCTCTCCGTGAAAGTTGAACTTGAAGTGTGCCTAATACCCTCGCTGGGAAAGTTGAATTTAGAAGTGTGCCCAATAGCCTCTCTCTGAAAGTTGAACTTAGAAGTGTGCCCAATAGCCTCTCTGTGAATCTAGAAGTGTTCCCAATTGCCTCTCTGTGAAAAGTTGAACTTAGAAGAGCACCCAATAGCCTCTCCGTGAAAGTTGAACCTAGAAGTGTGCCCAATAGCCTGTCTGTGAAAGTGTCATTTAGAAGTGCGCCCAATAGTCTCTCCGTGAAAGTTGAACTTGAAGTGTGCCTAATACCCTCGCTGGGAAAGTTGAATTTAGAAGTGTGCCCAATAGCCTCTCTCTGAAAGTTGAACTTAGAAGTCTGCCCAGTATCCTCTCTGTGAATCTAGAAGTGTTCCTAATTGCCTCTCTGTGAAAAGTTGAACTTAGAAGAGCACCCAATAGCCTCTCTGTGAAAGTTGAACTTGAAGTGTGCCCAATACCCTCGCTGTGAAAGTTGAATTTAGAAGTGTGCCCAATACCCTCGCTGTGAAAATTGAATTTAGAAGTGTGCCCAATAGCCTCTCTCTGAAAGTTGAACCTAGAAGTGTGTCCAATAACCTCTCTCTGAAAGCTGAACTTAGAAGTGTGCCCAATAGCCTCTCTGTGAAAGTTGAACTTAGAAGTGTGCCCAATACCCTCTCTGTGAAAGTTGAATTTAGAAGTGTGCCCAATAGCCTCTCTGTGAAAGTTGAATTTAGAAGTGTGCCCAATACCCTCTCTGTGAAAGTTGAACTTAGAAGTGTGCCCAATAGCCTCTCTATGAAAGTTGAACTTAGAAGTGTGCCCGATAGCCTCTCTGTGAATTTAGAAGTGTGCTCAATTGCCTCTCTGTGAAAAGTTTAACTTAGAAGTGTGCCCAATTGCCTCTCTGTGAAAAGTTTAACTTAGAAGTGTGCCCAATACCCTCTCTGTGAAAGTTGAATTTAGAAGTGTGCCCAATAGCATACCTGTGAAAATTGAACTTAGAAGTGTGCCCAATAGCCTCTCTCTGAAAGTTCAACTTAGAAGTGTGCCCAATACCCTCTCTTTGAAAATTGAATTTAGAAGTGTGCCCAATAGCAGACCTATGAAAATTGAACTTAGAAGTGCGCCCAATAGCCTCTCTGTGAAAAGTTGAACTTAGAACTGTGCCCAATAGCTTCTCTCAGAAAGTCAAACTTAGAAGTGTGCCCGATAGCCTCTCTGTGAATTTAGAAGTGTGCCCAATTGCCTCTCTGTGAAAAGTTTAACTTAGAAGTGTGCCCAATAGCCTCTCTGTGAAAGTTAAACTTAGAAGTGTGCCCAATACCCTCTCTGTGAAAGTTGAATTTAGAAGTGTGCCCAATACCCTCTCTTTGAAAATTGAATTTAGAAGTGTGCCCAATAGCATACCTATGAAAGTTGAACTTAGAAGTGTGCCCAATAGCCTCTCTGTGAAAAGTTGAACTTAGAAGTGTGCCCAATAGCCTCTCTGTGAATTTAGAAGTGTGCCCAATAGCCTCTCTGTGAAAGTTGAACTTAGAAGTGTGCCCAATAGCCTCTCTGTGAATTTAGAAGTGTGCCCAATTGCCTCTCTGTGAAAAGTTGAATTTAGAAGTGCGCCCAATAGCCTCCCTGTGAAAAGTTGAACTTATAAGTGCATTTAGAGGTTGAATTTAGAAGTGTGCCCAATAGCATACCTGTGAAAGTTGAACTTAGAAGAGCACCCAATTTCCTCTCTGTGAAAGTTGAACTTGAAGTGTGCCCAATACCCTCGCTGTGAAAGTTGAATTTAGAAGTGTGTCCAATACCCTCGCTGTGAAAGTTGAATTTAGAAGTGTGCCCAATAGCCTCTCTCTGAAAGTTGAACCTAGAAGTGTGTCCAATAACCTCTCTCTGAAAGCTGAACTTAGAAGTGTGCCCAATAGCCTCTCTGTGAAAGTTGAACTTAGAAGTGTGCCCAATACCCTCTCTGTGAAAGTTGAACTTTGAAGTGTGCCCAATAGCCTCTCTATGAAAGTTGAACTTAGAAGTGTGCCCGATAGCCTCTCTGTGAATTTAGAAGTGTGCCCAATTGCCTCTCTGTGAAAAGTTTAACTAAGAAGTGTGCCCAATAGCCTCTCTGTGAAAGTTAAACTTAGAAGTGTGCCCAATACCCTCTCTGTGAAAGTTGAATTTAGAAGTGTGCCCAATAGCATACCTGTGAAAATTGAACTTAGAAGTGTGCCCAATAGCCTCTCTCTGAAAGTTCAACTTAGAAGTGTGCCCAATACCCTCTCTTTGAAAATTGAATTTAGAAGTGTGCCCAATAGCAAACCTATGAAAATTGAACTTAGAAGTGTGCCCAATAGCCTCTCTGTGAAAAGTTGAACTTAGAACTGTGCCCAATAGCTTCTCGCAGAAAGGCAAACTTAGAAGTGTGCCCAATAGCCTCTCTGTGAATTTAGAAGTGTGCCTGATTGCCTCTCTGTGAAAAGTTTAACTTAGAAGTGTGCCCAATAGCCTCTCTGTGAAAGTTAAACTTAGAAGTGTGCCCAATACCCTCTCTGTGAAAGTTGAATTTAGAAGTGTGCCCAATAGCATACCTGTGAAAAATGAACTTAGAAGTGTGCCCAATAGCCTCTCTCTGAAAGTTCAACTTAGAAGTGTGCCCAATACCCTCTCTTTGAAAATTGAATTTAGAAGTGTGCCCAATAGCATACCTATGAAAGTTGAACTTAGAAGTGTGCCCAATAGCCTCTCTGTGAATTTAGAAGTGTGTCCAATAGCCTCTCTGTGAAAGTTGCATTTAGAAGTGCGCCCAATAGCCTCTCCATGAAAGTTGAACCTAGAAGTGTGCCCAATAGCCTGTCTGTGAAAGTTGTATTTAGAAGTGCGCCCAATAGTCTCTCCGTGAAAGTTGAACTTGAAGTGTGCCTAATACCCTCGCTGGGAAAGTTGAATTTAGAAGTGTGCCCAATAGCCTCTCTCTGAAAGTTGAACTTAGAAGTGTGCCCAATAGCCTCTCTGTGAATTTAGAAGTGTGCCCAATAGCACACCTGGGAAAGTTGAACTTAGAAGTCTGCCCAGTATCCTCTCTGTGAATCTAGAAGTGTTCCCAATTGCCTCTCTGTGAAAAGTTGAACTTAGAAGAGCACCCAATAGCCTCTCTGTGAAAGTTGAACTTGAAGTGTGCCCAATACCCTCGCTGTGAAAGTTGAATTTAGAAGTGTGCCCAATACCCTCGCTGTGAAAATTGAATTTAGAAGTGTGCCCAATAGCCTCTCTCTGAAAGTTGAACCTAGAAGTGTGTCCAATAACCTCTCTCTGAAAGCTGAACTTAGAAGTGTGCCCAATAGCCTCTCTGTGAAAGTTGAACTTAGAAGTGTGCCCAATACCCTCTCTGTGAAAGTTGAATTTAGAAGTGTGCCCAAAAGCCTCTCTGTGAAAGTTGAATTTAGAAGTGTGCCCAATACCCTCTCTGTGAAAGTTGAATTTAGAAGTGTGCCCAATAGCATACCTGTGTGAAAATTGAACTTAGAAGTGTGCCCAATAGCCTCTCTCTGAAAGTTCAACTTAGAAGTGTGCCCAATACCCTCTCTGTGAAAATTGAATTTAGAAGTGTGCCCAATAGCATATCTATGAAAGTTGAACTTAGAAGTGTGCCCAATAGCCTCTCTGTGAAAAGTTGAACTTAGAACTGTGCCCAATAGCCTCTCTCAGAAAGTCAAACTTAGAAGTGTGCCCGATAGCCTCTCTGTGAATTTAGAAGTGTGCCCAATTGCCTCTCTGTGAGAAGTTTAACTTAGAAGTGTGCCCAATAGCCTCTCTGTGAAAGTTAAACTTAGATGTGTGCCCAATACCCTCTCTGTGAAAGTTGAATTTAGAAGTGTGCCCAATAGCATACCTGTGAAAATTGAACTTAGAAGTGTGCCCAATAGCCTCTCTCTGAAAGTTCAACTCAGAAGTGTGCCCAATACCCTCTCTTTGAAAATTGAATTTAGAAGTGTGCCCAATAGCATACCTATGAAAGTTGAACTTAGAAGTGTGCCCAATAGCCTCTCTGTGAAAAGTTGAACTTAGAAGTGTGCCCAATAGCCTCTCTGTGAATTTAGAAGTGTGTCCAATAGCCTCTCTGTGAAAGTTGATCTTAGAATTGTGCCTAATACCCTCTCTGTGAAAGTTGAACTTAGAAGTGTTCCCAATAGCCTCTCTGTGAATTTAGAAGTGTGCCCAATAGCCTCTCTGTGAAAGTTGAACTTAGAAGTGTGCCCAATAGCCTCTCTGTGAATTTAGAAGTGTGCCCAATTGCCTCTCTGTGAAAAGTTGAATTTAGAAGTGCGCCCAATAGCCTCCATGTGAAATGTTGAACTTATAAGTGCATTTAGAGGTTGAATTTAGAAGTGTGCCCAATAGCATACCTGTGAAAGTTGAACTTAGAAGAGCACCCAATAGCCTCTCTGTGAAAGTTGAACTTGAAGTGTGCCGAATACCCTCGCTGTGAAAGTTGAATTTAGAAGTGTGTCCAATACCCTCGCTGTGAAAGTTGAATTTAGAAGTGTGCCCAATAGCCTCTCTCTGAAAGTTGAACCTAGAAGTGTGTCCAATAACCTCTCTCTGAAAGCTGAACTTAGAAGTGTGCCCAATAGCCTCTCTGTGAAAGTTGAACTTAGAAGTGTGCCCAATACCCTCTCTGTGAAAGTTGAATTTAGAAGTGTGCCCAATAGCCTCTCTGTGAAAGTTGAATTTAGAAGTGTGCCCAATACCCTCTCTGTGAAAGTTGAACTTAGAAGTGTGCCCAATAGCCTCTCTATGAAAGTTGAACTTAGAAGTGTGCCCGATAGCCTCTCTGTGAATTTAGAAGTGTGCCCAATTGCCTCTCTGTGAAAAGTTTAACTTAGAAGTGTGCCCAATAGCCTCTCCTTGAAAGTTAAACTTAGAAGTGTGCCCAATACCCTCTCTGTGAAAGTTAAATTTAGAAGTGTGCCCAATAGCATACCTGTGAAAATTGAACTTAGATGTGTGCCCAATAGCCTCTCTCTGAAAGTTCACCTTAGAAGTGTGCCCAATACCGTCTCTTTGAAAATTGAATTCAGAAGTGTGCCCAATAGCAAACCTATGAAAATTGAACTTAGAAGTGTGCCCAATAGCCTCTCTGTGAAAAGTTGAACTTAGAACTGTGCCCAATAGCTTCTCTCAGAAAGTCAAACTTAGAAGTGTGCCCGATAGCCTCTCTGTGAATTTAGAAGTGTGCCTGATTGCCTATCTGTGAAAAGTTTAACTTAGAAGTGTGCCCAATAGCCTCTCTGTGAAAGTTAAACTTAGAAGTGTGCCCAATACCCTCTCTGTGAAAGTTGAATTTAGAAGTGTGCCCAATAGCATAACTGTGAAAAATGAACTTAGAAGTGTGCCCAATAGCCTCTCTCTGAAAGTTCAACTTAGAAGTGTGCCCAATACCCTCTCTTTGAAAATTGAACTTAGAAGTGTGCCCAATAGCCTCTCTGTGAATTTAGAAGTGTGTCCAATAGCCTCTCTGTGAAAGTTGCATTTAGAAGTGCGCCCAATAGCCTCTCCGTGAAAGTTGAACCTAGAAGTGTGCCCAATAGCCTGTCTGTGAAAGTTGCATTTAGAAGTGCGCCCAATAGTCTCTCCGTGAAAGTTGAACTTGAAGTGTGCCTAATACCCTCGCTGGGAAAGTTGAATTTAGAAGTGTGCCCAATAGCCTCTCTCTGAAAGTTGAACTTAGAAGTGTGCCCAATAGCCTCTCTGTGAATTTAGAAGTGTGCCCAATAGCACACCTGGGAAAGTTGAACTTAGAAGTCTGCCCAGTATCCTCTCTGTGAATCTAGAAGTGTTCCCAATTGCCTCTCTGTGAAAAGTTGAACTTAGAAGAGCACCCAATAGCCTCTCTGTGAAAGTTGAACTTGAAGTGTGCCCAATACCCTCGCTGTGAAAGTTGAATTTAGAAGTGTGCCCAATACCCTCGCTGTGAAAATTGAATTTAGAAGTGTGCCCAATAGCCTCTCTCTGAAAGTTGAACCTAGAAGTGTGTCCAATAACCTCTCTCTGAAAGCTGAACTTAGAAGTGTGCCCAATAGCCTCTCTGTGAAAGTTGAACTTAGAAGTGTGCCCAATACCCTCTCTGTGAAAGTTGAATTTAGAAGTGTGCCCAAAAGCCTCTCTGTGAAAGTTGAATTTAGAAGTGTGCCCAATACCCTCTCTGTGAAAGTTGAACTTAGAAGTGTGCCCAATAGCCTCTCTATGAAAGTTGAACTTAGAAGTGTGCCCGATAGCCTCTCTGTGAATTTAGAAGTGTGCCCAATTGCCTCTCTGTGAAAAGTTTAACTTAGAAGTGTGCCCAATTGCCTCTCTGTGAAAAGTTTAACTTAGAAGTGTGCCCAATACCCTCTCTGTGAAAGTTGAATTTAGAAGTGTGCCCAATAGCATACCTGTGAAAATTGAACTTAGAAGTGTGCCCAATAGCCTCTCTCTGAAAGTTCAACTTAGAAGTGTGCCAAATACCCTCTCTTTGAAAATTGAATTTAGAAGTGTGCCCAATAGCATACCTATGAAAATTGAACTTAGAAGTGCGCCCAATAGCCTCTCTGTGAAAAGTTGAACTTAGAACTGTGCCCAATAGCTTCTCTCAGAAAGTCAAACTTAGAAGTGTGCCCGATAGCCTCTCTGTGAATTTAGAAGTGTGCCCAATTGCCTCTCTGTGAAAAGTTTAACTTAGAAGTGTGCCCAATAGCCTCTCTGTGAAAGTTAAACTTAGAAGTGTGCCCAATACCCTCTCTGTGAAAGTTGAATTTAGAAGTGTGCCCGATACCCTCTCTTTGAAAATTGAATTTAGAAGTGTGCCCAATAGCATACCTATGAAAGTTGAACTTAGAAGTGTGCCCAATAGCCTCTCTGTGAAAAGTTGAACTAAGAAGTGTGCCCAATAGCCTCTCTGTGAATTTAGAAGTGTGTCCAATCACCTCTCTGTGAAAGTTGAACTTAGAAGTGTGCCCAATAGCCTCTCTGTGAATTTAGAAGTGTGCCCAATAGCCTCCCTGTGAAAAGTTGAACTTATAAGTGCATTTAGAGGTTGAATTTAGAAGTGTGCCCAATAGCATACCTGTGAAAGTTGAATTTAGAAGTGTGCCCAATAGCCTCTCTGTGAAAGTTGAACTTAGAAGTGTGCCCAATAGCCTCTCTATGAAAGTTGAACTTAGAAGTGTGCCCGATAGCCTCTCTGTGAATTTAGAAGTGTGCCCAATTGCCTCTATGTGAAAAGTTTAACTTAGAAGTGTGCCCAATACCCTCTCTGTGAAAGTTGAATTTAGAAGTGTGCCCAATAGCCTCTCTGTGAAAGTTGAATTTAGAAGTGTGCCCAATACCCTCTCTGTGAAAGTTGAACTTAGAAGTGTGCCCAATAGCCTCTCTATGAAAGTTGAACTTAGAAGTGTGCCCGATAGCCTCTCTGTGAATTTAGAAGTGTGCCCAATTGCCGCTCTGTGAAAAGTTTAACTTAGAAGTGTGCCCAATAGCCTCTCTGTGAAAGTTAAACTTAGATGTGTGCCCAATACCCTCTCTGTGAAAGTTGAATTTAGAAGTGTGCCCAATAGCATACCTGTGAAAATTGAACTTAGAAGTGTGCCCAATAGCCTCTCTCTGAAAGTTCAACTCAGAAGTGTGCCCAATACCCTCTCTTTGAAAATTGAAATTAGAAGTGTGCCCAATAGCATACCTATGAAAGTTGAACTTAGAAGTGTGCCCAATAGCCTCTCTGTGAAAAGTTGAACTTAGAAGTGTGCCCAATAGCCTCTCTGTGAATTTAGAAGTGTGTCCAATAGCCTCTCTGTGAAAGTTGATCTTAGAATTGTGCCTAATACCCTCTCTGTGAAAGTTAAACTTAGAAGTGTTCCCAATAGCCTCTCTGTGAATTTAGAAGTGTGCCCAATAGCCTCTATGTGAAAGTTGAACTTAGAAGTGTGCCCAATAGCCTCTCTGTGAATTTAGAAGTGTGCCCAATTGCCTCTCTGTGAAAAGTTGAATTTAGAAGTGCGCCCAATAGCCTCCATGTGAAATGTTGAACTTATAAGTGCATTTAGAGGTTGAATTTATAAGTGTGCCCAATAGCATACCTGTGAAAGTTGAACTTAGAAGAGCACCCAATAGCCTCTCTGTGAAAGTTGAACTTGAAGTGTGCCGAATACCCTCGCTGTGAAAGTTGAATTTAGAAGTGTGTCCAATACCCTCGCTGTGAAAGTTGAATTTAGAAGTGTGCCCAATAGCCTCTCTCTGAAAGTTGAACCTAGAAGTGTGTCCAATAACCTCTCTCTGAAAGCTGAACTTAGAAGTGTGCCCAATAGCCTCTCTGTGAAAATTGAACTTAGAAGTGTGCCCAATACCCTCTCTGTGAAAGTTGAATTTAAAAGTGTGCCCAATAGCCTCTCTGTGAAAGTTGAATTTAGAAGTGTGCCCAATACCCTCTCTGTGAAAGTTGAACTTAGAAGTGTGCCCAATAGCCTCTCTATGAAAGTTGAACTTAGAAGTGTGCCCGATAGCCTCTCTGTGAATTTAGAAGTGTGCCCAATTGCCTCTCTGTGAAAAGTTTAACTTAGAAGTGTGCCCAATAGCCTCTCTGTGAAAGTTAAACTTAGAAGTGTGCCCAATACCCTCTCTGTGAAAGTTGAATTTAGAAGTGTGCCCAATAGCATACCTGTGAAAATTGAACTTAGAAGTGTGCCCAATAGCCTCTCTCTGAAAGTTCAACTTAGAAGTGTGCCCAATACCCTCTCTTTGAAAATTGAATTTAGAAGTGTGCCCAATAGCAAACCTATGAAAATTGAACTTAGAAGTGTGCCCAATAGCCTCTCTGTGAAAAGTTGAACTTAGAACTGTGCCCAATAGCTTCTCTCAGAAAGTCAAACTTAGAAGTGTGCCCGATAGCCTCTCTGTGAATTTAGAAGTGTGCCTGATTGCCTCTCTGTGAAAAGTTTAACTTAGAAGTGTGCCCAATAGCCTCTCTGTGAAAGTTAACCTTAAAAGTGTGCCCAATACCCTCTCTGTGAAAGTTGAATTTAGAAGTGTGCCCAATAGCATACCTGTGAAAAATGAACTTAGAAGTGTGCCCAATAGCCTCTCTCTGAAAGTTCAACTTAGAAGTGTGCCCAATACCCTCTCTTTGAAAATTGAACTTAGAAGTGTGCCCAATAGCCTCTCTGTGAATTTAGAAGTGTGTCCAATAGCCTCTCTGTGAAAGTTGCATTTAGAAGTGCGCCCAATAGCCTCTCCATGAAAGTTGAACCTAGAAGTGTGCCCAATAGCCTGTCTGTGAAAGTTGCATTTAGAAGTGCGCCCAATAGTCTCTCCGTGAAAGTTGAACTTGAAGTGTGCCTAATACCCTCGCTGGGAAAGTTGAATTTAGAAGTGTGCCCAATAGCCTCTCTCTGAAAGTTGAACTTAGAAGTGTGCCCAATAGCCTCTCTGTGAATTTAGAAGTGTGCCCAATAGCACACCTGGGAAAGTTGAACTTAGAAGTCTGCCCAGTATCCTCTCTGTGAATCTAGAAGTGTTCCCAATTGCCTCTCTGTGAAAAGTTGAACTTAGAAGAGCACCCAATAGCCTCTCTGTGAAAGTTGAACTTGAAGTGTGCCCAATACCCTCGCTGTGAAAGTTGAATTTAGAAGTGTGCCCAATACCCTCGCTGTGAAAATTGAATTTAGAAGTGTGCCCAATAGCCTCTCTCTGAAAGTTGAACCTAGAAGTGTGTCCAATAACCTCTCTCTGAAAGCTGAACTTAGAAGTGTGCCCAATAGCCTCTCTGTGAAAGTTGAACTTAGAAGTGTGCCCAATACCCTCTCTGTGAAAGTTGAATTTAGAAGTGTGCCCAAAAGCCTCTCTGTGAAAGTTGAATTTAGAAGTGTGCCCAATACCCTCTCTGTGAAAGTTGAACTTAGAAGTGTGCCCAATAGCCTCTCTATGAAAGTTGAACTTAGAAGTGTGCCCGATAGCCTCTCTGTGAATTTAGAAGTGTGCCCAATTGCCTCTCTGTGAAAAGTTTAACTTAGAAGTGTGCCCAATTGCCTCTCTGTGAAAAGTTTAACTTAGAAGTGTGCCCAATACCCTCTCTGTGAAAGTTGAATTTAGAAGTGTGCCCAATAGCATACCTGTGAAAATTGAACTTAGAAGTGTGCCCAATAGCCTCTCTCTGAAAGTTCAACTTAGAAGTGTGCCCAATACCCTCTCTTTGAAAATTGAATTTAGAAGTGTGCCCAATAGCATACCTATGAAAATTGAACTTAGAAGTGCGCCCAATAGCCTCTCTGTGAAAAGTTGAACTTAGAACTGTGCCCAATAGCTTCTCTCAGAAAGTCAAACTTAGAAGTGTGCCCGATAGCCTCTCTGTGAATTTAGAAGTGTGCCCAATTGCCTCTCTGTGAAAAGTTTAACTTAGAAGTGTGCCCAATAGCCTCTCTGTGAAAGTTAAACTTAGAAGTGTGCCCAATACCCTCTCTGTGAAAGTTGAATTTAGAAGTGTGCCCGATACCCTCTCTTTGAAAATTGAATTTAGAAGTGTGCCCAATAGCATACCTATGAAAGTTGAACTTAGAAGTGTGCCCAATAGCCTCTCTGTGAAAAGTTGAACTTAGAAGTGTGCCCAATAGCCTCTCTGTGAATTTAGAAGTGTGTCCAATCACCTCTCTGTGAAAGTTGAACTTAGAAGTGTGCCCAATAGCCTCTCTGTGAATTTAGAAGTGTGCCCAATAGCCTCCCTGTGAAAAGTTGAACTTATAAGTGCATTTAGAGGTTGAATTTAGAAGTGTGCCCAATAGCATACCTGTGAAAGTTGAATTTAGAAGTGTGCCCAATAGCCTCTCTGTGAAAGTTGAACTTAGAAGTGTGCCCAATAGCCTCTCTATGAAAGTTGAACTTAGAAGTGTGCCCGATAGCCTCTCTGTGAATTTAGAAGTGTGCCCAATTGCCTCTATGTGAAACGTTTAACTTAGAAGTGTGCCCAATACCCTCTCTGTGAAAGTTGAATTTAGAAGTGTGCCCAATAGCCTCTCTGTGAAAGTTGAATTTAGAAGTGTGCCCAATACCCTCTCTGTGAAAGTTGAACTTAAAGTGTGCCCAATAGCCTCTCTATGAAAGTTGAACTTAGAAGTGTGCCCGATAGCCTCTCTGTGAATTTAGAAGTGTGCCCAATTGCCGCTCTGTGAAAAGTTTAACTTAGAAGTGTGCCCAATAGCCTCTCTGTGAAAGTTAAACTTAGAAGTGTGCCCAATACCCTCTCTGTGAAAGTTGAATTTAGAAGTGTGCCCAATAGCATACCTGTGTGAAAATTGAACTTAGAAGTGTGCCCAATAGCCTCTCTCTGAAAGTTCAACTTAGAAGTGTGCCCAATACCCTCTCTTTGAAAATTGAATTTAGAAGTGTGCCCAATAGCATACCTATGAACATTGAACTTAGAAGTGCGCCCAATAGCCTCACTGTGAAAAGTTGAACTTAGAACTGTGCCCAATAGCTTCTCTCAGAAAGTCAAACTTAGAAGTGTGCCCGATAGCCTCTCTGTGAATTTAGAAGTGTGCCCAATTGCCTCTCTGTGAAAAGTTTAACTTAGAAGTGTGCCCAATAGCCTCTCTGTGAAAGTTAAACTTAGAAGTGTGCCCAATACCCTCTCTGTGAAAGTTGAATTTAGAAGTGTGCCCAATAGCATACCTGTGAAAATTGAACTGAGAAGTGTGCCCAATAGCCTCTCCCTGAAAGTTCAACTTAGAAGTGTGCCCAATACCCTCTCTTTGAAAATTAAATTTAGAAGTGTGCCCAATAGCATACCTATGAAAGTTGAACTTAGAAGTGTGCCCAATAGCCTCTCTGTGAAAAGTTGAACTTGGAAGTGTGCCCAATAGCTTCTCTGTGAATTTAGAAGTGTGTCCAATCACCTCTCTGTGAAAGTTGAACTTAGAAGTGTGCCCAATAGCCTCTCTGTGAATTTAGAAGTGTGCCCAATTGCCTCTCTGTGAAAAGTTGAATTTAGAAGTGCGCCCAATAGCCTCCCTGTGAAAAGTTGAACTTATAAGTGCATTTAGAGGTTGAATTTAGAAGTGTGCCCAATAGCATACCTGTGAAAGTTGAACTTAGAAGTGTGCTCAATAGCCTCTCTGTGAAAGTCTAACTTAGAAGTGTGCCCAATAGCCTCTCTGTGAAAGTTGAACTTAGAAGTGTGCCCAATAGCCTCTCTATGAAAGTTGAACTTAGAAGTGTGCCCGATAGCCTCTCTGTGAATTTAGAAGTGTGCCCAATTGCCTCTCTGTGAAAAGTTTAACTTAGAAGTGTGCCCAATAGCCTCTCTGTGAAAGTTAAACTTAGAAGTGTGCCCAATACCCTCTCTGTGAAAGTTGAATTTAGAAGTGTGCCCAATAGCATACCTGTGAAAATTGAACTTAGAAGTGTGCCCAATAGCCTCTCTCTGAAAGTTCAACTTAGAAGTGTGCCCAATACCCTCTCTTTGAAAATTGAATTTAGAAGTGTGCCCAATAGCAAACCTATGAAAATTGAACTTAGAAGTGTGCCCAATAGCCTCTCTGTGAAAAGTTGAACTTAGAACTGTGCCCAATAGCTTCTCTCAGAAAGTCAAACTTAGAAGTGTGCCCGATAGCCTCTCTGTGAATTTAGAAGTGTGCCTGATTGCCTCTCTGTGAAAAGTTTAACTTAGAAGTGTGCCCAATAGCCTCTCTGTGAAAGTTAAACTTAGAAGTGTGCCCAATACCCTCTCTGTGAAAGTTGAATTTAGAAGTGTGCCCGATACCCTCTCTTTGAAAATTGAATTTAGAAGTGTGCCCAATAGCATACCTATGAAAGTTGAACTTAGAAGTGTGCCCAATAGCCTCTCTGTGAAAAGTTGAACTTAGAAGTGTGCCCAATAGCCTCTCTGTGAATTTAGAAGTGTGTCCAATCACCTCTCTGTGAAAGTTGAACTTAGAAGTGTGCCCAATAGCCTCTCTGTGAATTTAGAAGTGTGCCCAATAGCCTCCCTGTGAAAAGTTGAACTTATAAGTGCATTTAGAGGTTGAATTTAGAAGTGTGCCCAATAGCATACCTGTGAAAGTTGAATTTAGAAGTGTGCCCAATAGCCTCTCTGTGAAAGTTGAACTTAGAAGTGTGCCCAATAGCCTCTCTATGAAAGTTGAACTTAGAAGTGTGCCCGATAGCCTCTCTGTGAATTTAGAAGTGTGCCCAATTGCCTCTATGTGAAACGTTTAACTTAGAAGTGTGCCCAATACCCTCTCTGTGAAAGTTGAATTTAGAAGTGTGCCCAATAGCCTCTCTGTGAAAGTTGAATTTAGAAGTGTGCCCAATACCCTCTCTGTGAAAGTTGAACTTAAAGTGTGCCCAATAGCCTCTCTATGAAAGTTGAACTTAGAAGTGTGCCCGATAGCCTCTCTGTGAATTTAGAAGTGTGCCCAATTGCCGCTCTGTGAAAAGTTTAACTTAGAAGTGTGCCCAATAGCCTCTCTGTGAAAGTTAAACTTAGAAGTGTGCCCAATACCCTCTCTGTGAAAGTTGAATTTAGAAGTGTGCCCAATAGCATACCTGTGTGAAAATTGAACTTAGAAGTGTGCCCAATAGCCTCTCTCTGAAAGTTCAACTTAGAAGTGTGCCCAATACCCTCTCTTTGAAAATTGAATTTAGAAGTGTGCCCAATAGCATACCTATGAACATTGAACTTAGAAGTGCGCCCAATAGCCTCACTGTGAAAAGTTGAACTTAGAACTGTGCCCAATAGCTTCTCTCAGAAAGTCAAACTTAGAAGTGTGCCCGATAGCCTCTCTGTGAATTTAGAAGTGTGCCCAATTGCCTCTCTGTAAAAAGTTTAACTTAGAAGTGTGCCCAATAGCCTCTCTGTGAAAGTTAAACTTAGAAGTGTGCCCAATACCCTCTCTGTGAAAGTTGAATTTAGAAGTGTGCCCAATAGCATACCTGTGAAAATTGAACTGAGAAGTGTGCCCAATAGCCTCTCCCTGAAAGTTCAACTTAGAAGTGTGCCCAATACCCTCTCTTTGAAAATTAAATTTAGAAGTGTGCCCAATAGCATACCTATGAAAGTTGAACTTAGAAGTGTGCCCAATAGCCTCTCTGTGAAAAGTTGAACTTGGAAGTGTGCCCAATAGCTTCTCTGTGAATTTAGAAGTGTGTCCAATCACCTCTCTGTGAAAGTTGAACTTAGAAGTGTGCCCAATAGCCTCTCTGTGAATTTAGAAGTGTGCCCAATTGCCTCTCTGTGAAAAGTTGAATTTAGAAGTGCGCCCAATAGCCTCCCTGTGAAAAGTTGAACTTATAAGTGCATTTAGAGGTTGAATTTAGAAGTGTGCCCAATAGCATACCTGTGAAAGTTGAACTTAGAAGTGTGCTCAATAGCCTCTCTGTGAAAGTCTAACTTAGAAGTGTGCCCAATAGCCTCTCTGTGAAAGTTGAACTTAGAAGTGTGCCCAATAGCCTCTCTATGAAAGTTGAACTTAGAAGTGTGCCCGATAGCCTCTCTGTGAATTTAGAAGTGTGCCCAATTGCCTCTCTGTGAAAAGTTTAACTTAGAAGTGTGCCCAATAGCCTCTCTGTGAAAGTTAAACTTAGAAGTGTGCCCAATACCCTCTCTGTGAAAGTTGAATTTAGAAGTGTGCCCAATAGCATACCTGTGAAAATTGAACTTAGAAGTGTGCCCAATAGCCTCTCTCTGAAAGTTCAACTTAGAAGTGTGCCCAATACCCTCTCTTTGAAAATTGAATTTAGAAGTGTGCCCAATAGCAAACCTATGAAAATTGAACTTAGAAGTGTGCCCAATAGCCTCTCTGTGAAAAGTTGAACTTAGAACTGTGCCCAATAGCTTCTCTCAGAAAGTCAAACTTAGAAGTGTGCCCGATAGCCTCTCTGTGAATTTAGAAGTGTGCCTGATTGCCTCTCTGTGAAAAGTTTAACTTAGAAGTGTGCCCAATAGCCTCTCTGTGAAAGTTAAACTTAGAAGTGTGCCCAATACCCTCTCTGTGAAAGTTGAATTTAGAAGTGTGCCCAATAGCATACCTGTGAAAATTGAACTTAGAAGTGTGCCCAATAGCCTCTCTCTGAAAGTTCAACTTAGAAGTGTGCCCAATACCCTCTCTTTGAAAATTGAATTTAGAAGTGTGCCCAATAGCATACCTATGAAAGTTGAACTTAGAAGTGTGCCCAATAGCCTCTCTGTGAAAAGTTGAACTTAGAAGTGTGCCCAATAGCCTCTCTGTGAATTTAGAAGTGTGTCCAATAGCCTCTCTGTGAAAGTTGCATTTAGAAGTGCACCCAATAGCCTCTCCGTGAAAGTTGAACCTAGAAGTGTGCCCAATAGCCTGTCTGTGAAAGTTGCATTTAGAAGTGCGCCCAATAGCCTCTCTGTGAAAGTTGAACTTGAAGTGTGCCTAATACCCTCGCTGGGAAAGTTGAATTTAGAAGTGTGCCCAATTGCCTCTCTGTGAAAAGTTTAACTTAGAAGTGTGCCCGATAGCCTCTCTGTGAATTTAGAAGTGTGCCCAATTGCCTCTATGTGAAAAGTTTAACTTAGAAGTGTGCCCAATACCCTCTCTGTGAAAGTTGAATTTAGAAGTGTGCCCAATACCCTCTCTGTGAAAGTTGAACTTAGAAGTGTGCCCAATAGCCTCTCTATGAAAGTTGAACTTAGAAGTGTGCCCGATAGCCTCTCTGTGAATTTAGAAGTGTGCCCAATTGCCTCTCTGTGAAAAGTTTAACTTAGAAGTGTGCCCAATAGCCTCTCTGTGAAAGTTAAACTTAGAAGTGTGCCCAATACCCTTTCTGTGAAAGTTGAATTTAGAAGTGTGCCCAATAGCATACCTGTGTGAAAATTGAACTTAGAAGTGTGCCCAATAGCATCTCTCTGAAAGTTCAACTTAGAAGTGTGCCCAATACCCTCTCTTTGAAAATTGAATTTAGAAGTGTGCCCAATAGCATACCTATGAAAGTTGAACTTAGAAGTGTGCCCAATAGCCTCTCTGTGAAAAGTTGAACTTAGAACTGTGCCCAATAGCCTCTCTCAGAAAGTCAAACTTAGATGTATGCCCGATAGCCTCTCTGCGAATTTAGAAGTGTGCCCAATTGCCTCTCTGTGAAAAGTTTAACTTAGAAGTGTGCCCAATAGCCTCTCTATGAAAGTTAAACTTAGAAGTGTGCCCAATACCCTCTCTGTGAAAGTTGAATTTAGAAGTGTGCCCAATAGCATACCTGTGAAAATTGAACTTAGAAGTGTGCCCAATAGCCTCTCTCTGAAAGTTCAACTTAGAAGTGTGCCCAATACCCTCTCTTTGAAAATTGAATTTAGAAGTGTGCCCAATAGCATACCTATGAAAGTTGAACTTAGAAGTGTGCCCAATAGCCTCTCTGTGAAAAGTTGAACTTAGAAGCGTGCCCAATAGCCTCTCTGTGAATTTAGAAGTGTGCCCAATAGCACACCTGGGAAAGTTGAACTTAGAAGTCTGCCCAATAGCCTCTCTGTGAATCTAGAAGTGTTCCCAATTGCCTCTCTGTGAAAAGTTGAACTTAGAAGAGCACCCAATAGCCTCTCTGTGAAAGTTGAACTTGAAGTGTGCCCAATACCCTCGCTGTGAAAGTTGAATTTAGAAGTGTGCCCAATACCCTCGCTGTGAAAGTTGAATTTAGAAGTGTGCCCAATAGCCTCTCTCTGAAAGTTGAACTTAGAAGTGTGTCCAATAACCTCTCTCTGAAAGCTGAACTTAGAAGTGTGCCCAATAGCCTCTCTGTGAAAGTTGAACTTAGAAGTTTGCCCAATACCCTCTCTGTGAAAGTTGAATTTAGAAGTGCGCCCAATAGCCTCTCTGTGAAAGTTGAATTTAGAAGTGTGCCCAATACCCTCTCTGTGAAAGTTGAACTTAGAAGTGTGCCCAATAGCCTCTCTATGAAAGTTGAACTTAGAAGTGTGCCCGATAGCCTCTCTGTGAATTTAGAAGTGTGCCCAATTTCCTCTCTGTGAAAGTTGAATTTAGAAGTGTGCCCAATAGCATACCTGTGAAAATTGAACTTAGAAGTGTGCCCAATAGCCTCTCTCTGAAAGTTCAACTTAGAAGTGTGCCCAATACACTCTCTTTGAAAATTGAATTTAGAAGTGTGCCCAATTGCATACCTATGAAAATTGAACTTAGAAGTGTGCCCAATAGCCTCTCTGTGAAAAGTTGAACTTAGAACTGTGCCCAATAGCTTCTCTCAGAAAGTCAAACTTAGAAGTGTGCCCGATAGCCTCTCTGTGAATTTAGAAGTGTGCCCAATTGCCTCTTTGTGAAAAGTTTAACTTAGAAGTGTGCCCAATAGCCTCTCTGTGAAAGTTAAACTTAGAAGTGTGCCCAATACCCTCTCTGTGAAAATTGAACTTAGAAGTGTGCCCAATAGCCTCTCTCTGAAAGTTCAACTTAGAAGTGTGCCCAATACCCTCTCTTTGAAAATTGAATTTAGAAGTGTGCCCAATAGCATACCTATGAAAGTTGAACTTAGAAGTGTGCCCAATAGCCTCTCTGTGAAAAGTTGAACTTAGAAGTGTGCCCAATAGCCTCTCTGTGAATTTAGAAGTGTGTCCAATAGCCTCTCTGTGAAAGTTGCATTTAGAAGTGCGCCCAATAGCCTCTCCGTGAAAGTTGAACCTAGAAGCGTGCCCAATAGCCTGTCTGTGAAAGTTGCATTTAGAAGTGCGCCCAATAGCCTCTCCGTGAAAGTTGAACTTGAAGTGTGCCTAATACCCTCGCTGGGAAAGTTGAATTTAGAAGTGTGCCCAATAGCCTCTCTCTGAAAGTTGAACTTAGAAGTGTGCCCAATAGCCTCTCTGTGAATTTAGAAGTGTGCCCAATAGCACACCTGGGAAAGTTGAACTTAGAAGTCTGCCCAATAGCCTATCTGTGAATCTAGAAGTGTTCCCAATTGCCTCTCTGTGAAAAGTTGAACTTAGAAGAGCACCCAATAGCCTCTCTGTGAAAGTTGAACTTGAAGTGTGCCCAATACCCTCACTGTGAAAGTTGAATTTAGAAGTGTGCCCAATACCCTCGCTGTGAAAGTTGAATTTAGAAGTGTGCCCAATAGCCTCTCTCTGAAAGCTGAACTTAGAAGTGTGCCCAATAGCCTCTCTGTGAAAGTTGAACTTAGAAGTGTGCCCAATACCCTCTCTGTGAAAGTTGAATTTAGAAGTGTGCCCAATAGCTTCTCTGTGAAAGTTGAATTTAGAAGTGTGCCCAATACCCTCTCTGTGAAAGTTGAACTTAGAAGTGTGCCCAATAGCCTCTCTTTGAAAGTTGAACTTAGAAGTGTGCCCGATAGCCTCTCTGTGAATTTAGAAGTGTGCCCAATTGCCTCTCTGTGAAAAGTTTAACTTAGAAGTGTGCCCTATAGCCTCTCTGTGAAAGTTAAACTTAGAAGTGTGCCCAATACCCTCTCTGTGAAAGTTGAATTTAGAAGTGTGCCCAATAGCATACCTGTGAAAATTGAACTTAGAAGTGTGCCCAATAGCCTCTCTCTGAAAGTTCAACTTAGAAGTGTGCCCAATACCCTCTCTTTGAAAATTGAATTTAGAAGTGTGCCCAATAGCATACCTATGAACATTGAACTTAGAAGTGCGCCCAATAGCCTCACTGTGAAAAGTTGAACTTAGAACTGTGCCCAATAGCTTCTCTCAGAAAGTCAAACTTAGAAGTGTGCCCGATAGCCTCTCTGTGAATTTAGAAGTGTGCCCAATTGCCTCTCTGTGAAAAGTTTAACTTAGAAGTGTGCCCAATAGCCTCTCTGTGAAAGTTAAACTTAGAAGTGTGCCCAATACCCTCTCTGTGAAAGTTGAATTTAGAAGTGTGCCCAATAGCATACCTGTGAAAATTGAACTGAGAAGTGTGCCCAATAGCCTCTCCCTGAAAGTTCAACTTAGAAGTGTGCCCAATACCCTCTCTTTGAAAATTAAATTTAGAAGTGTGCCCAATAGCATACCTATGAAAGTTGAACTTAGAAGTGTGCCCAATAGCCTCTCTGTGAAAAGTTGAACTTGGAAGTGTGCCCAATAGCTTCTCTGTGAATTTAGAAGTGTGTCCAATCACCTCTCTGTGAAAGTTGAACTTAGAAGTGTGCCCAATAGCCTCTCTGTGAATTTAGAAGTGTGCCCAATTGCCTCTCTGTGAAAAGTTGAATTTAGAAGTGCGCCCAATAGCCTCCCTGTGAAAAGTTGAACTTATAAGTGCATTTAGAGGTTGAATTTAGAAGTGTGCCCAATAGCATACCTGTGAAAGTTGAACTTAGAAGTGTGCTCAATAGCCTCTCTGTGAAAGTCTAACTTAGAAGTGTGCCCAATAGCCTCTCTGTGAAAGTTGAACTTAGAAGTGTGCCCAATAGCCTCTCTATGAAAGTTGAACTTAGAAGTGTGCCCGATAGCCTCTCTGTGAATTTAGAAGTGTGCCCAATTGCCTCTCTGTGAAAAGTTTAACTTAGAAGTGTGCCCAATAGCCTCTCTGTGAAAGTTAAACTTAGAAGTGTGCCCAATACCCTCTCTGTGAAAGTTGAATTTAGAAGTGTGCCCAATAGCATACCTGTGAAAATTGAACTTAGAAGTGTGCCCAATAGCCTCTCTCTGAAAGTTCAACTTAGAAGTGTGCCCAATACCCTCTCTTTGAAAATTGAATTTAGAAGTGTGCCCAATAGCAAACCTATGAAAATTGAACTTAGAAGTGTGCCCAATAGCCTCTCTGTGAAAAGTTGAACTTAGAACTGTGCCCAATAGCTTCTCTCAGAAAGTCAAACTTAGAAGTGTGCCCGATAGCCTCTCTGTGAATTTAGAAGTGTGCCTGATTGCCTCTCTGTGAAAAGTTTAACTTAGAAGTGTGCCCAATAGCCTCTCTGTGAAAGTTAAACTTAGAAGTGTGCCCAATACCCTCTCTGTGAAAGTTGAATTTAGAAGTGTGCCCGATACCCTCTCTTTGAAAATTGAATTTAGAAGTGTGCCCAATAGCATACCTATGAAAGTTGAACTTAGAAGTGTGCCCAATAGCCTCTCTGTGAAAAGTTGAACTTAGAAGTGTGCCCAATAGCCTCTCTGTGAATTTAGAAGTGTGTCCAATCACCTCTCTGTGAAAGTTGAACTTAGAAGTGTGCCCAATAGCCTCTCTGTGAATTTAGAAGTGTGCCCAATAGCCTCCCTGTGAAAAGTTGAACTTATAAGTGCATTTAGAGGTTGAATTTAGAAGTGTGCCCAATAGCATACCTGTGAAAGTTGAATTTAGAAGTGTGCCCAATAGCCTCTCTGTGAAAGTTGAACTTAGAAGTGTGCCCAATAGCCTCTCTATGAAAGTTGAACTTAGAAGTGTGCCCGATAGCCTCTCTGTGAATTTAGAAGTGTGCCCAATTGCCTCTATGTGAAACGTTTAACTTAGAAGTGTGCCCAATACCCTCTCTGTGAAAGTTGAATTTAGAAGTGTGCCCAATAGCCTCTCTGTGAAAGTTGAATTTAGAAGTGTGCCCAATACCCTCTCTGTGAAAGTTGAACTTAAAGTGTGCCCAATAGCCTCTCTATGAAAGTTGAACTTAGAAGTGTGCCCGATAGCCTCTCTGTGAATTTAGAAGTGTGCCCAATTGCCGCTCTGTGAAAAGTTTAACTTAGAAGTGTGCCCAATAGCCTCTCTGTGAAAGTTAAACTTAGAAGTGTGCCCAATACCCTCTCTGTGAAAGTTGAATTTAGAAGTGTGCCCAATAGCATACCTGTGTGAAAATTGAACTTAGAAGTGTGCCCAATAGCCTCTCTCTGAAAGTTCAACTTAGAAGTGTGCCCAATACCCTCTCTTTGAAAATTGAATTTAGAAGTGTGCCCAATAGCATACCTATGAACATTGAACTTAGAAGTGCGCCCAATAGCCTCACTGTGAAAAGTTGAACTTAGAACTGTGCCCAATAGCTTCTCTCAGAAAGTCAAACTTAGAAGTGTGCCCGATAGCCTCTCTGTGAATTTAGAAGTGTGCCCAATTGCCTCTCTGTAAAAAGTTTAACTTAGAAGTGTGCCCAATAGCCTCTCTGTGAAAGTTAAACTTAGAAGTGTGCCCAATACCCTCTCTGTGAAAGTTGAATTTAGAAGTGTGCCCAATAGCATACCTGTGAAAATTGAACTGAGAAGTGTGCCCAATAGCCTCTCCCTGAAAGTTCAACTTAGAAGTGTGCCCAATACCCTCTCTTTGAAAATTAAATTTAGAAGTGTGCCCAATAGCATACCTATGAAAGTTGAACTTAGAAGTGTGCCCAATAGCCTCTCTGTGAAAAGTTGAACTTGGAAGTGTGCCCAATAGCTTCTCTGTGAATTTAGAAGTGTGTCCAATCACCTCTCTGTGAAAGTTGAACTTAGAAGTGTGCCCAATAGCCTCTCTGTGAATTTAGAAGTGTGCCCAATTGCCTCTCTGTGAAAAGTTGAATTTAGAAGTGCGCCCAATAGCCTCCCTGTGAAAAGTTGAACTTATAAGTGCATTTAGAGGTTGAATTTAGAAGTGTGCCCAATAGCATACCTGTGAAAGTTGAACTTAGAAGTGTGCTCAATAGCCTCTCTGTGAAAGTCTAACTTAGAAGTGTGCCCAATAGCCTCTCTGTGAAAGTTGAACTTAGAAGTGTGCCCAATAGCCTCTCTATGAAAGTTGAACTTAGAAGTGTGCCCGATAGCCTCTCTGTGAATTTAGAAGTGTGCCCAATTGCCTCTCTGTGAAAAGTTTAACTTAGAAGTGTGCCCAATAGCCTCTCTGTGAAAGTTAAACTTAGAAGTGTGCCCAATACCCTCTCTGTGAAAGTTGAATTTAGAAGTGTGCCCAATAGCATACCTGTGAAAATTGAACTTAGAAGTGTGCCCAATAGCCTCTCTCTGAAAGTTCAACTTAGAAGTGTGCCCAATACCCTCTCTTTGAAAATTGAATTTAGAAGTGTGCCCAATAGCAAACCTATGAAAATTGAACTTAGAAGTGTGCCCAATAGCCTCTCTGTGAAAAGTTGAACTTAGAACTGTGCCCAATAGCTTCTCTCAGAAAGTCAAACTTAGAAGTGTGCCCGATAGCCTCTCTGTGAATTTAGAAGTGTGCCTGATTGCCTCTCTGTGAAAAGTTTAACTTAGAAGTGTGCCCAATAGCCTCTCTGTGAAAGTTAAACTTAGAAGTGTGCCCAATACCCTCTCTGTGAAAGTTGAATTTAGAAGTGTGCCCAATAGCATACCTGTGAAAATTGAACTTAGAAGTGTGCCCAATAGCCTCTCTCTGAAAGTTCAACTTAGAAGTGTGCCCAATACCCTCTCTTTGAAAATTGAATTTAGAAGTGTGCCCAATAGCATACCTATGAAAGTTGAACTTAGAAGTGTGCCCAATAGCCTCTCTGTGAAAAGTTGAACTTAGAAGTGTGCCCAATAGCCTCTCTGTGAATTTAGAAGTGTGTCCAATAGCCTCTCTGTGAAAGTTGCATTTAGAAGTGCACCCAATAGCCTCTCCGTGAAAGTTGAACCTAGAAGTGTGCCCAATAGCCTGTCTGTGAAAGTTGCATTTAGAAGTGCGCCCAATAGCCTCTCTGTGAAAGTTGAACTTGAAGTGTGCCTAATACCCTCGCTGGGAAAGTTGAATTTAGAAGTGTGCCCAATTGCCTCTCTGTGAAAAGTTTAACTTAGAAGTGTGCCCGATAGCCTCTCTGTGAATTTAGAAGTGTGCCCAATTGCCTCTATGTGAAAAGTTTAACTTAGAAGTGTGCCCAATACCCTCTCTGTGAAAGTTGAATTTAGAAGTGTGCCCAATACCCTCTCTGTGAAAGTTGAACTTAGAAGTGTGCCCAATAGCCTCTCTATGAAAGTTGAACTTAGAAGTGTGCCCGATAGCCTCTCTGTGAATTTAGAAGTGTGCCCAATTGCCTCTCTGTGAAAAGTTTAACTTAGAAGTGTGCCCAATAGCCTCTCTGTGAAAGTTAAACTTAGAAGTGTGCCCAATACCCTTTCTGTGAAAGTTGAATTTAGAAGTGTGCCCAATAGCATACCTGTGTGAAAATTGAACTTAGAAGTGTGCCCAATAGCATCTCTCTGAAAGTTCAACTTAGAAGTGTGCCCAATACCCTCTCTTTGAAAATTGAATTTAGAAGTGTGCCCAATAGCATACCTATGAAAGTTGAACTTAGAAGTGTGCCCAATAGCCTCTCTGTGAAAAGTTGAACTTAGAACTGTGCCCAATAGCCTCTCTCAGAAAGTCAAACTTAGATGTATGCCCGATAGCCTCTCTGCGAATTTAGAAGTGTGCCCAATTGCCTCTCTGTGAAAAGTTTAACTTAGAAGTGTGCCCAATAGCCTCTCTATGAAAGTTAAACTTAGAAGTGTGCCCAATACCCTCTCTGTGAAAGTTGAATTTAGAAGTGTGCCCAATAGCATACCTGTGAAAATTGAACTTAGAAGTGTGCCCAATAGCCTCTCTCTGAAAGTTCAACTTAGAAGTGTGCCCAATACCCTCTCTTTGAAAATTGAATTTAGAAGTGTGCCCAATAGCATACCTATGAAAGTTCAACTTAGAAGCGTGCCCAATAGCCTCTCTCTGAAAGTTCAACTTAGAAGTGTGCCCAATAGCCTCTCTCTGAAAGTTCAACTTAGAAGTGTGCCCAATAGCCTCTCTGTGAAAAGTTGAACTTAGAAGCGTGCCCAATAGCCTCTCTGTGAATTTAGAAGTGTGCCCAATAGCACACCTGGGAAAGTTGAACTTAGAAGTCTGCCCAATAGCCTCTCTGTGAATCTAGAAGTGTTCCCAATTGCCTCTCTGTGAAAAGTTGAACTTAGAAGAGCACCCAATAGCCTCTCTGTGAAAGTTGAACTTGAAGTGTGCCCAATACCCTCGCTGTGAAAGTTGAATTTAGAAGTGTGCCCAATACCCTCGCTGTGAAAGTTGAATTTAGAAGTGTGCCCAATAGCCTCTCTCTGAAAGTTGAACTTAGAAGTGTGTCCAATAACCTCTCTCTGAAAGCTGAACTTAGAAGTGTGCCCAATAGCCTCTCTGTGAAAGTTGAACTTAGAAGTTTGCCCAATACCCTCTCTGTGAAAGTTGAATTTAGAAGTGCGCCCAATAGCCTCTCTGTGAAAGTTGAATTTAGAAGTGTGCCCAATACCCTCTCTGTGAAAGTTGAACTTAGAAGTGTGCCCAATAGCCTCTCTATGAAAGTTGAACTTAGAAGTGTGCCCGATAGCCTCTCTGTGAATTTAGAAGTGTGCCCAATTTCCTCTCTGTGAAAGTTGAATTTAGAAGTGTGCCCAATAGCATACCTGTGAAAATTGAACTTAGAAGTGTGCCCAATAGCCTCTCTCTGAAAGTTCAACTTAGAAGTGTGCCCAATACACTCTCTTTGAAAATTGAATTTAGAAGTGTGCCCAATAGCATACCTATGAAAATTGAACTTAGAAGTGTGCCCAATAGCCTCTCTGTGAAAAGTTGAACTTAGAACTGTGCCCAATAGCTTCTCTCAGAAAGTCAAACTTAGAAGTGTGCCCAATTGCCTCTTTGTGAAAAGTTTAACTTAGAAGTGTGCCCAATAGCCTCTCTGTGAAAGTTAAACTTAGAAGTGTGCCCAATACCCTCTCTGTGAAAATTGAACTTAGAAGTGTGCCCAATAGCCTCTCTCTGAAAGTTCAACTTAGAAGTGTGCCCAATACCCTCTCTTTGAAAATTGAATTTAGAAGTGTGCCCAATAGCATACCTATGAAAGTTGAACTTAGAAGTGTGCCCAATAGCCTCTCTGTGAAAAGTTGAACTTAGAAGTGTGCCCAATAGCCTCTCTGTGAATTTAGAAGTGTGTCCAATAGCCTCTCTGTGAAAGTTGCATTTAGAAGTGCGCCCAATAGCCTCTCCGTGAAAGTTGAACCTAGAAGCGTGCCCAATAGCCTGTCTGTGAAAGTTGCATTTAGAAGTGCGCCCAATAGCCTCTCCGTGAAAGTTGAACTTGAAGTGTGCCTAATACCCTCGCTGGGAAAGTTGAATTTAGAAGTGTGCCCAATAGCCTCTCTCTGAAAGTTGAACTTAGAAGTGTGCCCAATAGCCTCTCTGTGAATTTAGAAGTGTGCCCAATAGCACACCTGGGAAAGTTGAACTTAGAAGTCTGCCCAATAGCCTATCTGTGAATCTAGAAGTGTTCCCAATTGCCTCTCTGTGAAAAGTTGAACTTAGAAGAGCACCCAATAGCCTCTCTGTGAAAGTTGAACTTGAAGTGTGCCCAATACCCTCACTGTGAAAGTTGAATTTAGAAGTGTGCCCAATACCCTCGCTGTGAAAGTTGAATTTAGAAGTGTGCCCAATAGCCTCTCTCTGAAAGCTGAACTTAGAAGTGTGCCCAATAGCCTCTCTGTGAAAGTTGAACTTAGAAGTGTGCCCAATACCCTCTCTGTGAAAGTTGAATTTAGAAGTGTGCCCAATAGCTTCTCTGTGAAAGTTGAATTTAGAAGTGTGCCCAATACCCTCTCTGTGAAAGTTGAACTTAGAAGTGTGCCCAATAGCCTCTCTTTGAAAGTTGAACTTAGAAGTGTGCCCGATAGCCTCTCTGTGAATTTAGAAGTGTGCCCAATTGCCTCTCTGTGAAAAGTTTAACTTAGAAGTGTGCCCTATAGCCTCTCTGTGAAAGTTAAACTTAGAAGTGTGCCCAATACCCTCTCTGTGAAAGTTGAATTTAGAAGTGTGCCCAATAGCATACCTGTGAAAATTGAACTTAGAAGTGTGCCCAATAGCCTCTCTCTGAAAGTTCAACTTAGAAGTGTGCCCAATACCCTCTCTTTGAAAATTGAATTTAGAAGTGTGCCCAATAGCATACCTATGAACATTGAACTTAGAAGTGCGCCCAATAGCCTCACTGTGAAAAGTTGAACTTAGAACTGTGCCCAATAGCTTCTCTCAGAAAGTCAAACTTAGAAGTGTGCCCGATAGCCTCTCTGTGAATTTAGAAGTGTGCCCAATTGCCTCTCTGTGAAAAGTTTAACTTAGAAGTGTGCCCAATAGCCTCTCTGTGAAAGTTAAACTTAGAAGTGTGCCCAATACCCTCTCTGTGAAAGTTGAATTTAGAAGTGTGCCCAATAGCATACCTATGAAAATTGAACTGAGAAGTGTGCCCAATAGCCTCTCCCTGAAAGTTCAACTTAGAAGTGTGCCCAATACCCTCTCTTTGAAAATTAAATTTAGAAGTGTGCCCAATAGCATACCTATGAAAGTTGAACTTAGAAGTGTGCCCAATAGCCTCTCTGTGAAAAGTTGAACTTGGAAGTGTGCCCAATAGCTTCTCTGTGAATTTAGAAGTGTGTCCAATCACCTCTCTGTGAAAGTTGAACTTAGAAGTGTGCCCAATAGCCTCTCTGTGAATTTAGAAGTGTGCCCAATTGCCTCTCTGTGAAAAGTTGAATTTAGAAGTGCGCCCAATAGCCTCCCTGTGAAAGTTAAACTTAGAAGTGTGCCCAATACCCTCTCTGTGAAAGTTGAATTTAGAAGTGTGCCCAATAGCATACCTATGAAAATTGAACTGAGAAGTGTGCCCAATAGCCTCTCCCTGAAAGTTCAACTTAGAAGTGTGCCCAATACCCTCTCTTTGAAAATTAAATTTAGAAGTGTGCCCAATAGCATACCTATGAAAGTTGAACTTAGAAGTGTGCCCAATAGCCTCTCTGTGAAAAGTTGAACTTGGAAGTGTGCCCAATAGCTTCTCTGTGAATTTAGAAGTGTGTCCAATCACCTCTCTGTGAAAGTTGAACTTAGAAGTGTGCCCAATAGCCTCTCTGTGAATTTAGAAGTGTGCCCAATTGCCTCTCTGTGAAAAGTTGAATTTAGAAGTGCGCCCAATAGCCTCCCTGTGAAAAGTTGAACTTATAAGTGCATTTAGAGGTTGAATTTAGAAGTGTGCCCAATAGCATACCTGTGAAAGTTGAACTTAGAAGTGTGCTCAATAGCCTCTCTGTGAAAGTCTAACTTAGAAGTGTGCCCAATAGCCTCTCTGTGAAAGTTGAACTTAGAAGTGTGCCCAATAGCCTCTCTATGAAAGTTGAACTTAGAAGTGTGCCCGATAGCCTCTCTGTGAATTTAGAAGTGTGCCCAATTGCCTCTATGTGAAAAGTTTAACTTAGAATTGTGCCCAATACCCTCTCTGTGAAAGTTGAATTAAGAAGTGTGCCCAATAGCCTCTCTGTGAAAGTTGAATTTAGAAGTGTGCCCAATACCCTCTCTGTGAAAGTTGAACTTAGAAGTGTGCCCAATAGCCTCTCTATGAAAGTTGAACTTAGAAGTGTGCCCGATAGCCTCTCTGTGAATTTAGAAGTGTGCCCAATTGCCTCTCTGTGAAAAGTTTAACTTAGAAGTGTGCCCAATAGCCTCTCTGTGAAAGTTAAACTTAGAAGTGTGCCCAATACCCTCTCTGTGAAAGTTGCATTTAGAAGTGTGCCCAATAGCATACCTATGAAAGTTGAACTTAGAAGTGTGCCCAATAGCCTCTCTGTGAAAAGTTGAACTTAGAACTGTGCCCAATAGCCTTTCTCAGAAAGTCAAACTTAGAAGTGTGCCCGATAGCCTCTCTGTGAATTTAGAAGTGTGCCCAATTGCCTCTCTGTGAAAAGTGTAACTTAGAAGTGTGCCCAATAGCCTCTCTATGAAAGTTAAACTTAGAAGTGTGCCCAATACCCTCTCTGTGAAAGTTGAATTTAGAAGTGTGCCCAATAGCCTCTCTCTGAAAGCTGAACTTAGAAGTGTGCCCAATAGCCTCTCTGTGAAAGTTGAACTTAGAAGTGTGCCCAATACCCTCTCTGTGAAAGTTGAATTTAGAAGTGTGCCCAATAGCTTCTCTGTGAAAGTTGAATTTAGAAGTGTGCCCAATACCCTCTCTGTGAAAGTTGAACTTAGAAGTGTGCCCAATAGCCTCTCTTTGAAAGTTGAACTTAGAAGTGTGCCCGATAGCCTCTCTGTGAATTTAGAAGTGTGCCCAATTGCCTCTCTGTGAAAAGTTTAACTTAGAAGTGTGCCCTATAGCCTCTCTGTGAAAGTTAAACTTAGAAGTGTGCCCAATACCCTCTCTGTGAAAGTTGAATTTAGAAGTGTGCCCAATAGCATACCTGTGAAAATTGAACTTAGAAGTGTGCCCAATAGCCTCTCTCTGAAAGTTCAACTTAGAAGTGTGCCCAATACCCTCTCTTTGAAAATTGAATTTAGAAGTGTGCCCAATAGCATACCTATGAACATTGAACTTAGAAGTGCGCCCAATAGCCTCACTGTGAAAAGTTGAACTTAGAACTGTGCCCAATAGCTTCTCTCAGAAAGTCAAACTTAGAAGTGTGCCCGATAGCCTCTCTGTGAATTTAGAAGTGTGCCCAATTGCCTCTCTGTGAAAAGTTTAACTTAGAAGTGTGCCCAATAGCCTCTCTGTGAAAGTTAAACTTAGAAGTGTGCCCAATACCCTCTCTGTGAAAGTTGAATTTAGAAGTGTGCCCAATAGCATACCTGTGAAAATTGAACTGAGAAGTGTGCCCAATAGCCTCTCCCTGAAAGTTCAACTTAGAAGTGTGCCCAATACCCTCTCTTTGAAAATTAAATTTAGAAGTGTGCCCAATAGCATACCTATGAAAGTTGAACTTAGAAGTGTGCCCAATAGCCTCTCTGTGAAAAGTTGAACTTGGAAGTGTGCCCAATAGCTTCTCTGTGAATTTAGAAGTGTGTCCAATCACCTCTCTGTGAAAGTTGAACTTAGAAGTGTGCCCAATAGCCTCTCTGTGAATTTAGAAGTGTGCCCAATTGCCTCTCTGTGAAAAGTTGAATTTAGAAGTGCGCCCAATAGCCTCCCTGTGAAAAGTTGAACTTATAAGTGCATTTAGAGGTTGAATTTAGAAGTGTGCCCAATAGCATACCTGTGAAAGTTGAACTTAGAAGTGTGCTCAATAGCCTCTCTGTGAAAGTCTAACTTAGAAGTGTGCCCAATAGCCTCTCTGTGAAAGTTGAACTTAGAAGTGTGCCCAATAGCCTCTCTATGAAAGTTGAACTTAGAAGTGTGCCCGATAGCCTCTCTGTGAATTTAGAAGTGTGCCCAATTGCCTCTCTGTGAAAAGTTTAACTTAGAAGTGTGCCCAATAGCCTCTCTGTGAAAGTTAAACTTAGAAGTGTGCCCAATACCCTCTCTGTGAAAGTTGAATTTAGAAGTGTGCCCAATAGCATACCTGTGAAAATTGAACTTAGAAGTGTGCCCAATAGCCTCTCTCTGAAAGTTCAACTTAGAAGTGTGCCCAATACCCTCTCTTTGAAAATTGAATTTAGAAGTGTGCCCAATAGCAAACCTATGAAAATTGAACTTAGAAGTGTGCCCAATAGCCTCTCTGTGAAAAGTTGAACTTAGAACTGTGCCCAATAGCTTCTCTCAGAAAGTCAAACTTAGAAGTGTGCCCGATAGCCTCTCTGTGAATTTAGAAGTGTGCCTGATTGCCTCTCTGTGAAAAGTTTAACTTAGAAGTGTGCCCAATAGCCTCTCTGTGAAAGTTAACCTTAAAAGTGTGCCCAATACCCTCTCTGTGAAAGTTGAATTTAGAAGTGTGCCCAATAGCATACCTGTGAAAAATGAACTTAGAAGTGTGCCCAATAGCCTCTCTCTGAAAGTTCAACTTAGAAGTGTGCCCAATACCCTCTCTTTGAAAATTGAACTTAGAAGTGTGCCCAATAGCCTCTCTGTGAATTTAGAAGTGTGTCCAATAGCCTCTCTGTGAAAGTTGCATTTAGAAGTGCGCCCAATAGCATCTCCATGAAAGTTGAACCTAGAAGTGTGCCCAATAGCCTGTCTGTGAAAGTTGCATTTAGAAGTGCGCCCAATAGTCTCTCCGTGAAAGTTGAACTTGAAGTGTGCCTAATACCCTCGCTGGGAAAGTTGAATTTAGAAGTGTGCCCAATAGCCTCTCTCTGAAAGTTGAACTTAGAAGTGTGCCCAATAGCCTCTCTGTGAATTTAGAAGTGTGCCCAATAGCACACCTGGGAAAGTTGAACTTAGAAGTCTGCCCAGTATCCTCTCTGTGAATCTAGAAGTGTTCCCAATTGCCTCTCTGTGAAAAGTTGAACTTAGAAGAGCACCCAAAAGCCTCTCTGTGAAAGTTGAACTTGAAGTGTGCCCAATACCCTCGCTGTGAAAGTTGAATTTAGAAGTGTGCCCAATACCCTCGCTGTGAAAATTGAATTTAGAAGTGTGCCCAATAGCCTCTCTCTGAAAGTTGAACCTAGAAGTGTGTCCAATAACCTCTCTCTGAAAGCTGAACTTAGAAGTGTGCCCAATAGCCTCTCTGTGAAAGTTGAACTTAGAAGTGTGCCCAATACCCTCTCTGTGAAAGTTGAATTTAGAAGTGTGCCCAAAAGCCTCTCTGTGAAAGTTGAATTTAGAAGTGTGCCCAATACCCTCTCTGTGAAAGTTGAACTTAGAAGTGTGCCCAATAGCCTCTCTATGAAAGTTGAACTTAGAAGTGTGCCCGATAGCCTCTCTGTGAATTTAGAAGTGTGCCCAATTGCCTCTCTGTGAAAAGTTTAACTTAGAAGTGTGCCCAATTGCCTCTCTGTGAAAAGTTTAACTTAGAAGTGTGCCCAATACCCTCTCTGTGAAAGTTGAATTTAGAAGTGTGCCCAATAGCATACCTGTGAAAATTGAACTTAGAAGTGTGCCCAATAGCCTCTCTCTGAAAGTTCAACTTAGAAGTGTGCCCAATACCCTCTCTTTGAAAATTGAATTTAGAAGTGTGCCCAATAGCATACCTATGAAAATTGAACTTAGAAGTGCGCCCAATAGCCTCTCTGTGAAAAGTTGAACTTAGAACTGTGCCCAATAGCTTCTCTCAGAAAGTCAAACTTAGAAGTGTGCCCGATAGCCTCTCTGTGAATTTAGAAGTGTGCCCAATTGCCTCTCTGTGAAAAGTTTAACTTAGAAGTGTGCCCAATAGCCTCTCTGTGAAAGTTAAACTTAGAAGTGTGCCCAATACCCTCTCTGTGAAAGTTGAATTTAGAAGTGTGCCCGATACCCTCTCTTTGAAAATTGAATTTAGAAGTGTGCCCAATAGCATACCTATGAAAGCTGAACTTAGAAGTGTGCCCAATAGCCTCTCTGTGAAAAGTTGAACTTAGAAGTGTGCACAATAGCCTCTCTGTGAATTTAGAAGTGTGTCCAATCACCTCTCTGTGAAAGTTGAACTTAGAAGTGTGCCCAATAGCCTCTCTGTGAATTTAGAAGTGTGCCCAATAGCCTCCCTGTGAAAAGTTGAACTTATAAGTGCATTTAGAGGTTGAATTTAGAAGTGTGCCCAATAGCATACCTGTGAAAGTTGAATTTAGAAGTGTGCCCAATAGCCTCTCTGTGAAAGTTGAACTTAGAAGTGTGCCCAATAGCCTCTCTATGAAAGTTGAACTTAGAAGTGTGCCCGATAGCCTCTCTGTGAATTTAGAAGTGTGCCCAATTGCCTCTATGTGAAACGTTTAACTTAGAAGTGTGCCCAATACCCTCTCTGTGAAAGTTGAATTTAGAAGTGTGCCCAATAGCCTCTCTGTGAAAGTTGAATTTAGAAGTGTGCCCAATACCCTCTCTGTGAAAGTTGAACTTAGAAGTGTGCCCAATAGCCTCTCTATGAAAGTTGAACTTAGAAGTGTGCCCGATAGCCTCTCTGTGAATTTAGAAGTGTGCCCAATTGCCGCTCTGTGAAAAGTTTAACTTAGAAGTGTGCCCAATAACCTCTCTGTGAAAGTTAAACTTAGAAGTGTGCCCAATACCCTCTCTGTGAAAGTTGAATTTAGAAGTGTGCCCAATAGCATACCTGTGTGAAAATTGAACTTAGAAGTGTGCCCAATAGCCTCTCTCTGAAAGTTCAACTTAGAAGTGTGCCCAATACCCTCTCTTTGAAAATTGAATTTAGAAGTGTGCCCAATAGCATACCTATGAAAGATGAACTTAGAAGTGTGCCCAATAGCCTCTCTGTGAAAAGTTGAACTTAGATCTGTGCCCAATAGCTTCTCTCAGAATGTCCAACTTAGAAGTGTGCCCGATAGCCTCTCTGTGAATTTAGAAGTGTGCCCAATTGCCTCTCTGTGAAAAGTTTAACTTAGAAGTGTGCCCAATAGCCTCTCTGTGAAAGTTAAACTTAGAAGTGTGCCCAATACCCTCTCTGTGAAAGTTGAATTTAGAAGTGTGCCCAATAGCATACCTGTGAAAATTGAACTTAGAAGTGTGCCCAATAGCCTCTCTCTGAAAGTTCAACTTAGAAGTGTGCCCAATACCCTCTCTTTGAAAATTGAATTTAGAAGTGTGCCCAATAGCATACCTATGAAAGTTGAACTTGGAAGTGTGCCCAATAGCCTCTCTGTGAAAAGTTGAACTTAGAAGTGTGCCCAATAGCCTCTCTGTGAATTTAGAAGTGTGTCCAATAGCCTCTCTGTGAAAGTTGCATTTAGAAGTGCACCCAATAGCCTCTCCGTGAAAGTTGAACCTAGAAGCGTGCCCAATAGCCTGTCTGTGAAAGTTGCATTTAGAAGTGCGCCCAATAGCCTCTCCGTGAAAGTTGAACTTGAAGTGTGCCTAATACCCTCGCTGGGAAAGTTGAATTTAGAAGTGTGCCCAATTGCCTCTCTGTGAAAAGTTTAACTTAGAAGTGTGCCCAATACCCTCTCTGTGAAAGTTGAATTTAGAAGTGTGCCCAATACCCTCTCTGTGAAAGTTGAACTTAGAAGTGTGCCCAATAGCCTCTCTATGAAAGTTGAACTTAGAAGTGTGCCCAATAGCCTCTCTGTGAATTTAGAAGTGTGCCCAATTGCCTCTCTGTGAAAAGTTTAACTTAGAAGTGTGCCCAATAGCCTCTCTGTGAAAGTTAAACTTAGAAGTGTGCCCAATACCCTTTCTGTGAAAGTTGAATTTAGAAGTGTGCCCAATAGCATACCTGTGTGAAAATTGAACTTAGAAGTGTGCCCAATAGCCTCTCTCTGAAAGTTCAACTTAGAAGTGTGCCCAATACCCTCTCTTTGAAAATTGAATTTAGAAGTGTGCCCAATAGCATACCTATGAAAGTTGAACTTAGAAGTGTGCCCAATAGCCTCTCTGTGAAAAGTTGAACTTAGAACTGTGCCCAATAGCCTCTCTCAGAAAGTCAAACTTAGATGTATGCCCGATAGCCTCTCTGCGAATTTAGAAGTGTGCCCAATTGCCTCTCTGTGAAAAGTTTAACTTAGAAGTGTGCCCAATAGCCTCTCTATGAAAGTTAAACTTAGAAGTGTGCCCAATACCCTCTCTGTGAAAGTTGAATTTAGAAGTGTGCCCAATAGCATACCTGTGAAAATTGAACTTAGAAGTGTGCCCAATAGCCTCTCTCTGAAAGTTCAACTTAGAAGTGTGCCCAATACCCTCTCTTTGAAAATTGAATTTAGAAGTGTGCCCAATAGCATACCTATGAAAGTTGAACTTAGAAGTGTGCCCAATAGCCTCTCTGTGAAAAGTTGAACTTAGACGTGTGCCCAATAGCCTCTCTGTGAATTTAGAAGTGTGCCCAATAGCACACCTGGGAAAGTTGAACTTAGAAGTCTGCCCAATAGCCTCTCTGTGAATCTAGAAGTGTTCCCAATTGCCTCTCTGTGAAAAGTTGAACTTAGAAGAGCACCCAATAGCCTCTCTGTGAAAGTTGAACTTGAAGTGTGCCCAATACCCTCGCTGTGAAAGTTGAATTTAGAAGTGTGCCCAATACCCTCGCTGTGAAAGTTGAATTTAGAAGTGTGCCCAATAGCCTCTCTCTGAAAGTTGAACTTAGAAGTGTGTCCAATAACCTCTCTCTGAAAGCTGAACTTAGAAGTGTGCCCAATAGCCTCTCTGTGAAAGTTGAACTTAGAAGTTTGCCCAATACCCTCTCTGTGAAAGTTGAATTTAGAAGTGCGCCCAATAGCCTCTCTGTGAAAGTTGAATTTAGAAGTGTGCCCAATACCCTCTCTGTGAAAGTTGAACTTAGAAGTGTGCCCAATAGCCTCTCTATGAAAGTTGAACTTAGAAGTGTGCCCGATAGCCTCTCTGTGAATTTAGAAGTGTGCCCAATTTCCTCTCTGTGAAAGTTGAATTTAGAAGTGTGCCCAATAGCATACCTGTGAAAATTGAACTTAGAAGTGTGCCCAATAGCCTCTCTCTGAAAGTTCAACTTAGAAGTGTGCCCAATACACTCTCTTTGAAAATTGAATTTAGAAGTGTGCCCAATAGCATACCTATGAAAATTGAACTTAGAAGTGTGCCCAATAGCCTCTCTGTGAAAAGTTGAACTTAGAACTGTGCCCAATAGCTTCTCTCAGAAAGTCAAACTTAGAAGTGTGCCCGATAGCCTCTCTGTGAATTTAGAAGTGTGCCCAATTGCCTCTTTGTGAAAAGTTTAACTTAGAAGTGTGCCCAATAGCCTCTCTGTGAAAGTTAAACTTAGAAGTGTGCCCAATACCCTCTCTGTGAAAGTTGAATTTAGAAGTGTGCCCAATAGCATACCTGTGAAAATTGAACTTAGAAGTGTGCCCAATAGCCTCTCTCTGAAAGTTCAACTTAGAAGTGTGCCCAATACCCTCTCTTTGAAAATTGAATTTAGAAGTGTGCCCAATAGCATACCTATGAAAGTTGAACTTAGAAGTGTGCCCAATAGCCTCTCTGTGAAAAGTTGAACTTAGAAGAGCACCCAAAAGCCTCTCTGTGAAAGTTGAACTTGAAGTGTGCCCAATACCCTCGCTGTGAAAGTTGAATTTAGAAGTGTGCCCAATACCCTCGCTGTGAAAATTGAATTTAGAAGTGTGCCCAATAGCCTCTCTCTGAAAGTTGAACCTAGAAGTGTGTCCAATAACCTCTCTCTGAAAGCTGAACTTAGAAGTGTGCCCAATAGCCTCTCTGTGAAAGTTGAACTTAGAAGTGTGCCCAATACCCTCTCTGTGAAAGTTGAATTTAGAAGTGTGCCCAAAAGCCTCTCTGTGAAAGTTGAATTTAGAAGTGTGCCCAATACCCTCTCTGTGAAAGTTGAACTTAGAAGTGTGCCCAATAGCCTCTCTATGAAAGTTGAACTTAGAAGTGTGCCCGATAGCCTCTCTGTGAATTTAGAAGTGTGCCCAATTGCCTCTCTGTGAAAAGTTTAACTTAGAAGTGTGCCCAATTGCCTCTCTGTGAAAAGTTTAACTTAGAAGTGTGCCCAATACCCTCTCTGTGAAAGTTGAATTTAGAAGTGTGCCCAATAGCATACCTGTGAAAATTGAACTTAGAAGTGTGCCCAATAGCCTCTCTCTGAAAGTTCAACTTAGAAGTGTGCCCAATACCCTCTCTTTGAAAATTGAATTTAGAAGTGTGCCCAATAGCATACCTATGAAAATTGAACTTAGAAGTGCGCCCAATAGCCTCTCTGTGAAAAGTTGAACTTAGAACTGTGCCCAATAGCTTCTCTCAGAAAGTCAAACTTAGAAGTGTGCCCGATAGCCTCTCTGTGAATTTAGAAGTGTGCCCAATTGCCTCTCTGTGAAAAGTTTAACTTAGAAGTGTGCCCAATAGCCTCTCTGTGAAAGTTAAACTTAGAAGTGTGCCCAATACCCTCTCTGTGAAAGTTGAATTTAGAAGTGTGCCCGATACCCTCTCTTTGAAAATTGAATTTAGAAGTGTGCCCAATAGCATACCTATGAAAGCTGAACTTAGAAGTGTGCCCAATAGCCTCTCTGTGAAAAGTTGAACTTAGAAGTGTGCACAATAGCCTCTCTGTGAATTTAGAAGTGTGTCCAATCACCTCTCTGTGAAAGTTGAACTTAGAAGTGTGCCCAATAGCCTCTCTGTGAATTTAGAAGTGTGCCCAATAGCCTCCCTGTGAAAAGTTGAACTTATAAGTGCATTTAGAGGTTGAATTTAGAAGTGTGCCCAATAGCATACCTGTGAAAGTTGAATTTAGAAGTGTGCCCAATAGCCTCTCTGTGAAAGTTGAACTTAGAAGTGTGCCCAATAGCCTCTCTATGAAAGTTGAACTTAGAAGTGTGCCCGATAGCCTCTCTGTGAATTTAGAAGTGTGCCCAATTGCCTCTATGTGAAACGTTTAACTTAGAAGTGTGCCCAATACCCTCTCTGTGAAAGTTGAATTTAGAAGTGTGCCCAATAGCCTCTCTGTGAAAGTTGAATTTAGAAGTGTGCCCAATACCCTCTCTGTGAAAGTTGAACTTAGAAGTGTGCCCAATAGCCTCTCTATGAAAGTTGAACTTAGAAGTGTGCCCGATAGCCTCTCTGTGAATTTAGAAGTGTGCCCAATTGCCGCTCTGTGAAAAGTTTAACTTAGAAGTGTGCCCAATAACCTCTCTGTGAAAGTTAAACTTAGAAGTGTGCCCAATACCCTCTCTGTGAAAGTTGAATTTAGAAGTGTGCCCAATAGCATACCTGTGTGAAAATTGAACTTAGAAGTGTGCCCAATAGCCTCTCTCTGAAAGTTCAACTTAGAAGTGTGCCCAATACCCTCTCTTTGAAAATTGAATTTAGAAGTGTGCCCAATAGCATACCTATGAAAGATGAACTTAGAAGTGTGCCCAATAGCCTCTCTGTGAAAAGTTGAACTTAGATCTGTGCCCAATAGCTTCTCTCAGAATGTCCAACTTAGAAGTGTGCCCGATAGCCTCTCTGTGAATTTAGAAGTGTGCCCAATTGCCTCTCTGTGAAAAGTTTAACTTAGAAGTGTGCCCAATAGCCTCTCTGTGAAAGTTAAACTTAGAAGTGTGCCCAATACCCTCTCTGTGAAAGTTGAATTTAGAAGTGTGCCCAATAGCATACCTGTGAAAATTGAACTTAGAAGTGTGCCCAATAGCCTCTCTCTGAAAGTTCAACTTAGAAGTGTGCCCAATACCCTCTCTTTGAAAATTGAATTTAGAAGTGTGCCCAATAGCATACCTATGAAAGTTGAACTTGGAAGTGTGCCCAATAGCCTCTCTGTGAAAAGTTGAACTTAGAAGTGTGCCCAATAGCCTCTCTGTGAATTTAGAAGTGTGTCCAATAGCCTCTCTGTGAAAGTTGCATTTAGAAGTGCACCCAATAGCCTCTCCGTGAAAGTTGAACCTAGAAGCGTGCCCAATAGCCTGTCTGTGAAAGTTGCATTTAGAAGTGCGCCCAATAGCCTCTCCGTGAAAGTTGAACTTGAAGTGTGCCTAATACCCTCGCTGGGAAAGTTGAATTTAGAAGTGTGCCCAATTGCCTCTCTGTGAAAAGTTTAACTTAGAAGTGTGCCCAATACCCTCTCTGTGAAAGTTGAATTTAGAAGTGTGCCCAATACCCTCTCTGTGAAAGTTGAACTTAGAAGTGTGCCCAATAGCCTCTCTATGAAAGTTGAACTTAGAAGTGTGCCCAATAGCCTCTCTGTGAATTTAGAAGTGTGCCCAATTGCCTCTCTGTGAAAAGTTTAACTTAGAAGTGTGCCCAATAGCCTCTCTGTGAAAGTTAAACTTAGAAGTGTGCCCAATACCCTTTCTGTGAAAGTTGAATTTAGAAGTGTGCCCAATAGCATACCTGTGTGAAAATTGAACTTAGAAGTGTGCCCAATAGCCTCTCTCTGAAAGTTCAACTTAGAAGTGTGCCCAATACCCTCTCTTTGAAAATTGAATTTAGAAGTGTGCCCAATAGCATACCTATGAAAGTTGAACTTAGAAGTGTGCCCAATAGCCTCTCTGTGAAAAGTTGAACTTAGAACTGTGCCCAATAGCCTCTCTCAGAAAGTCAAACTTAGATGTATGCCCGATAGCCTCTCTGCGAATTTAGAAGTGTGCCCAATTGCCTCTCTGTGAAAAGTTTAACTTAGAAGTGTGCCCAATAGCCTCTCTATGAAAGTTAAACTTAGAAGTGTGCCCAATACCCTCTCTGTGAAAGTTGAATTTAGAAGTGTGCCCAATAGCATACCTGTGAAAATTGAACTTAGAAGTGTGCCCAATAGCCTCTCTCTGAAAGTTCAACTTAGAAGTGTGCCCAATACCCTCTCTTTGAAAATTGAATTTAGAAGTGTGCCCAATAGCATACCTATGAAAGTTGAACTTAGAAGTGTGCCCAATAGCCTCTCTGTGAAAAGTTGAACTTAGACGTGTGCCCAATAGCCTCTCTGTGAATTTAGAAGTGTGCCCAATAGCACACCTGGGAAAGTTGAACTTAGAAGTCTGCCCAATAGCCTCTCTGTGAATCTAGAAGTGTTCCCAATTGCCTCTCTGTGAAAAGTTGAACTTAGAAGAGCACCCAATAGCCTCTCTGTGAAAGTTGAACTTGAAGTGTGCCCAATACCCTCGCTGTGAAAGTTGAATTTAGAAGTGTGCCCAATACCCTCGCTGTGAAAGTTGAATTTAGAAGTGTGCCCAATAGCCTCTCTCTGAAAGTTGAACTTAGAAGTGTGTCCAATAACCTCTCTCTGAAAGCTGAACTTAGAAGTGTGCCCAATAGCCTCTCTGTGAAAGTTGAACTTAGAAGTTTGCCCAATACCCTCTCTGTGAAAGTTGAATTTAGAAGTGCGCCCAATAGCCTCTCTGTGAAAGTTGAATTTAGAAGTGTGCCCAATACCCTCTCTGTGAAAGTTGAACTTAGAAGTGTGCCCAATAGCCTCTCTATGAAAGTTGAACTTAGAAGTGTGCCCGATAGCCTCTCTGTGAATTTAGAAGTGTGCCCAATTTCCTCTCTGTGAAAGTTGAATTTAGAAGTGTGCCCAATAGCATACCTGTGAAAATTGAACTTAGAAGTGTGCCCAATAGCCTCTCTCTGAAAGTTCAACTTAGAAGTGTGCCCAATACACTCTCTTTGAAAATTGAATTTAGAAGTGTGCCCAATAGCATACCTATGAAAATTGAACTTAGAAGTGTGCCCAATAGCCTCTCTGTGAAAAGTTGAACTTAGAACTGTGCCCAATAGCTTCTCTCAGAAAGTCAAACTTAGAAGTGTGCCCGATAGCCTCTCTGTGAATTTAGAAGTGTGCCCAATTGCCTCTTTGTGAAAAGTTTAACTTAGAAGTGTGCCCAATAGCCTCTCTGTGAAAGTTAAACTTAGAAGTGTGCCCAATACCCTCTCTGTGAAAGTTGAATTTAGAAGTGTGCCCAATAGCATACCTGTGAAAATTGAACTTAGAAGTGTGCCCAATAGCCTCTCTCTGAAAGTTCAACTTAGAAGTGTGCCCAATACCCTCTCTTTGAAAATTGAATTTAGAAGTGTGCCCAATAGCATACCTATGAAAGTTGAACTTAGAAGTGTGCCCAATAGCCTCTCTGTGAAAAGTTGAACTTAGAAGTGTGCCCAATAGCCTCTCTGTGAATTTAGAAGTGTGTCCAATAGCCTCTCTGTGAAAGTTGCATTTAGAAGTGCGCCCAATAGCCTCTCCGTGAAAGTTGAACCTAGAAGCGTGCCCAATAGCCTGTCTGTGAAAGTTGCATTTAGAAGTGCGCCCAATAGCCTCTCCGTGAAAGTTGAACTTGAAGTGTGCCTAATACCCTCGCTGGGAAAGTTGAATTTAGAAGTGTGCCCAATAGCCTCTCTCTGAAAGTTGAACTTAGAAGTGTGCCCAATAGCCTCTCTGTGAATTTAGAAGTGTGCCCAATAGCACACCTGGGAAAGTTGAACTTAGAAGTCTGCCCAATAGCCTCTCTGTGAATCTAGAAGTGTTCCCAATTGCCTCTCTGTGAAAAGTTGAACTTAGAAGAGCACCCAATAGCCTCTCTGTGAAAGTTGAACTTGAAGTGTGCCCAATACCCTCACTGTGAAAGTTGAATTTAGAAGTGTGCCCAATACCCTCGCTGTGAAAGTTGAATTTAGAAGTGTGCCCAATAGCGTCTCTCTGAAAGCTGAACTTAGAAGTGTGCCCAATAGCCTCTCTGTGAAAGTTGAACTTAGAAGTGTGCCCAATACCCTCTCTGTGAAAGTTGAATTTAGAAGTGTGCCCAATAGCTTCTCTGTGAAAGTTGAATTTAGAAGTGTGCCCAATACCCTCTCTGTGAAAGTTGAACTTAGAAGTGTGCCCAATAGCCTCTCTTTGAAAGTTGAACTTAGAAGTGTGCCCGATAGCCTCTCTGTGAATTTAGAAGTGTGCCCAATTGCCTCTCTGTGAAAAGTTTAACTTAGAAGTGTGCCGTATAGCCTCTCTGTGAAAGTTAAACTTAGAAGTGTGCCCAATACCCTCTCTGTGAAAGTTGAATTTAGAAGTGTGCCCAATAGCATACCTGTGAAAATTGAACTTAGAAGTGTGCCCAATAGCCTCTCTCTGAAAGTTCGACTTAGAAGTGTGCCCAATACCCTCTCTTTGAAAATTGAATTTAGAAGTGTGCCCAATAGCATACCTATGAACATTGAACTTAGAAGTGCGCCCAATAGCCTCACTGTGAAAAGTTGAACTTGGAAGTGTGCCCAATAGCTTCTCTGTGAATTTAGAAGTGTGTCCAATCACCTCTCTGTGAAAGTTGAACTTAGAAGTGTGCCCAATAGCCTCTCTGTGAATTTAGAAGTGTGCCCAATTGCCTCTCTGTGAAAAGTTGAATTTAGAAGTGCGCCCAATAGCCTCCCTGTGAAAAGTTGAACTTATAAGTGCATTTAGAGGTTGAATTTAGAAGTGTGCCCAATAGCATACCTGTGAAAGTTGAACTTAGAAGTGTGCTCAATAGCCTCTCTGTGAAAGTCTAACTTAGAAGTGTGCCCAATAGCCTCTCTGTGAAAGTTGAACTTAGAAGTGTGCCCAATAGCCTCTCTATGAAAGTTGAACTTAGAAGTGTGCCCGATAGCCTCTCTGTGAATTTAGAAGTGTGCCCAATTGCCTCTATGTGAAAAGTTTAACTTAGAAGTGTGCCCAATACCCTCTCTGTGAAAGTTGAATTAAGAAGTGTGCCCAATAGCCTCTCTGTGAAAGTTGAATTTAGAAGTGTGCCCAATACCCTCTCTGTGAAAGTTGAACTTAGAAGTGTGCCCAATAGCCTCTCTATGAAAGTTGAACTTAGAAGTGTGCCCGATAGCCTCTCTGTGAATTTAGAAGTGTGCCCAATTGCCTCTCTGTGAAAAGTTTAACTTAGAAGTGTGCCCAATAGCCTCTCTGTGAAAGTTAAACTTAGAAGTGTGCCCAATACCCTCTCTGTGAAAGTTGCATTTAGAAGTGTGCCCAATAGCATACCTATGAAAGTTGAACTTAGAAGTGTGCCCAATAGCCTCTCTGTGAAAAGTTGAACTTAGAACTGTGCCCAATAGCCTTTCTCAGAAAGTCAAACTTAGAAGTGTGCCCGATAGCCTCTCTGTGAATTTAGAAGTGTGCCCAATTGCCTCTCTGTGAAAAGTGTAACTTAGAAGTGTGCCCAATAGCCTCTCTATGAAAGTTAAACTTAGAAGTGTGCCCAATACCCTCTCTGTGAAAGTTGAATTTAGAAGTGTGCCCAATAGCATACCTGTGAAAATTGAACTTAGAAGTTTGCCCAATAGCCTCCCTCTGAAAGTTCAACTTAGAAGTGTGCCCAATACCCTGTCTTTGAAAATTGAATTTAGAAGTGTGCCCAATAGCATACCTATGAAAGTTGAACTTAGAAGTGTGCCCAATAGCCTCTCTATGAAAAGTTGAACTTAGAAGTGTGCCCAATAGCCTCTCTGTGAATTTAGAAGTGTGTCCAATAGCCTCTCTGTGAAAGTTGAACTTAGAATTGTGCCTAATACCCTCTCTGTGAAAGTTGAACTTAGAAGTGTTCCCAATAGCCTCTCTGTGAATTTCGAAGTGTGCCCAATAGCCTCTCTGTGAAAGTTGAACTTAGAAGTGTGCCCAATAGCCTCTCTGTGAATTTAGAAGTGTGCCCAATTGCCTCTCTGTGAAAAGTTGAATTTAGAAGTGCGCCCAATAGCCTCCCTGTGAAAAGTTGAACTTATAAGTGCATTTAGAGGTTGAATTTAGAAGTGTGCCCAATAGCATACCTGTGAAAGTTGAATTTAGAAGTGTGCTCAATAGCCTCTCTGTGAAAGTCTAACTTAGAAGTGTGCCCAGTAGCCTCTCTGAGAATTTAGAAATGTGCCCAATAGCCTCTCTGTGAAAGTTGAACTCAGAAGTATACCCAATAGCCTCCCTGTGAATTTAGAAGTGTGCCCAATAGCCTCTGTGACTACTCACAGCCAGTGATACAGCCGAACTTATAAAGTCCCATAAAACTGTAAGTTGCACTTGAGACTACACCTAACTGCTCGTACTAAGCATGAGTGCACCCACTCCACCAGAGTCTGTCAGAAACGACCACCGTGATCTGCCCCCACTCCCCGAGCTGCCTTCCCTCCCGCCCCCCCTCCCAAATCATCCCTCCCTCATTTGCACTCCCTACCATTCGCCTCTCCAAACACCAAGCCAGAGGAGCACGATGGCGAACCAACCACCCTAAGACCACTCCTCCCCCGAACTCCACCGCCGACTAGCCTACATTGACCATGCCTGCTCACCTTACTATCATAGCGGCACACGCCGCCCTGTAAGCATCCCCCGCCTTGCCCACAAACCCCACCACCTCCCCCCGAACGCAACCTTTCCCCTCCCTAAAAACTGCACACCTAGCCCTAGCAAGAACTGAAGCTGCATCCCTCTCCCCCTCTGACCCCCCTACCCTCTCCCACACTCCAATCACAATAAAGAAACTAAAGAGGAATCGTACCTGGTCCCCCTCAATATCTCAGCACTCTTTGCCTCCCCTGTCTCGACCCATCACCTCCTTCCACCGTAGCTTTTCCCTTCCTGAGACCCCTCTCCCTCGACTTCTCATCAACTGCAACTGAAACTCCTAACCACCCACGATACACCTTCAAAACCCCTGAGCCAAACCCAAGCATCCTAACATACGCGGCCACCCAATCCCGCCCAAAACTTGCCAATACTTCTGCTCGCCCACTATTCCCATCGATCATCTCCCACCCTACCCCTCTCCCTCTCCAGCTTCCTCTCTCTCCGTCACCACCCCCTTGCGCTCATGCTCCGAGACCAACCTCGCCTCCCGATGTGAACTGCATCCTATTTAATGCCCGATCCGTAGCAAAAAATAGACACTGTATCTTTGACCACCTCGCCTCTGACAAACCAGATCTGGTTTTCATCACCGAAATTTGGTTCTCTGGCGACTTTGCCCCAATCGCCAGTGAAGCCTTCCCCCCCGACTACTCCCTCATCCCACTGAACCGTCCCTCTAGAGGAGGAGCAGTAGCATTCGTCTTCAAGTCTCTCTTCCACGCCTCAATCATCGACAACCAACCTTCCATTCCTTCCTGCAAATCACTCCTCGTTAAACTATCCCTCTCCCCGTCGCACTCACACAGCTTCCTAATAATCTACAGGCCTCCTGACTACGATAGACAATTCTCAAACAACCTCTGCGACTCTATTGCCACCCTTCAACTAAGCCATCCCAACCTCACCCTTCTTGGAGACTTCAACATATGGCTTGACATCCCCACCAACCCTATGACTCACTCTTTGCTTGACGGTTTAGACGCAATTAACCTCCAGCCCCACATAAATGGCCTGACTCACTATAAAGGACACACTCTTGATGCCATCTTTAGCTCCAACTCCCGGATTCATTTAAACCCCCCCACCCCTATCATCTGGTCTGATCACTTCATTCTCTCTTTCGCCATTCGCTCACCCGACCCCCGTCCCGTACTCGAATATGAACCACCGAATCTATGCAAATGCTGGAAAAAATGAATAATCGTCCCGGACCTAGCCGACACACTCCTCCAATCTCCACCACCTACCTGCCAACTCAATAAACAACTAACCCCTGACGCATTTGACTAATGGCTCAACGCATCTCTAATACGGCTCACACCTCCTTGCAAACCGTTAACCCGCCGTGGCCTCTTACCCCGATGGTTCACTCCTGAGTTGAAGACCACTAAACAAATATATAAATACCTAGAACGGAAATGGCAGAAAAACAAAACCAAGGAAAGCAGGGCCACCTTGGCCCGTCACCTCTATCAGTGCAAGGCCGAAATCCGGAAAGCAAAAAAAGCCCACTACAACTCCCGAATCCTAAACTGCAAAAACCCTAGCAAAGAACTCCACAAAATCATCTCTGAATTCACCAAACCGGCTTGCACCACAACCGTCCCGACCCCCTCACAATCACTGTGCAACTCACTCTCCCTCCACTTTTATACCACGGCTCATGAAAGAACAAATACTCTAGCCACCAAACTGGCTCTCTTACATCCACCAGGCAATACTCTCCCATATCGGCCAGCCCACCTGCTACAACCACTGCACAACCAACGTTTGAATCATTTAGTCCAATATCACCAGAGCAATTTCTCAAACTCCTATCTGCCCGCAAACCATCTGGCTCTCCGCTGGACCCATGTCCGGCCACAACCCTCAAAGAGATTTTCGCCTCCACCTGCGAAGGAGAACACGCAAGATCCATCATAAATGCCTCCCTTTCTGATGGCATCTTTCCCGACGCATTCAAAACGGTTCATGTGAAACCGCTAATTAAAAAACTTTCCCTCGACCCTCTCAAGCCCAAAAACTACCGCCCCATCTCAAACACCAGATTCCTTGCCAAACTCATTGACCGAACCGCCTACTCCCAACTAAATACCTTTATCGAAGCCAACAATCTCCTACATGCGGCACAATCAGGTTTCAGAGCCCATAACGGAAGTGAAACCACCCTAACCTCAATCTGGAATGACCTTAAAATGACGGCAGACTCCGCGGGATGCGCCACACTAATCCTTCTTGACCTATCTGCCGCCTTTGAAACAATCAATCACTCAATCCTCCTAGACCACCTCCACTCCCTAGGAATTCATGGTACCGCTCTTAAATGGATAGCTTCATTCCTCAAAGGTAGGTAACAAATAACAATACTCTCCACTTATACCTCCCAAGCCCGACCAGTCGACACAGGAGTCCCACAAGGAGCATGCCTATCCGCCCTTCTGTTCAATCTCTACCTGATCACCCTCCCACCAATAATTCATTCTCACAACATCCAACATCCTGTGTTACAACTACGCTGACGACACTCAACTAATTCTAAAACTAATGAACTCAAAACCCAACTCCCGACCTGACCTGGCCTCCTGCCTCCTCGACATAGAACTCTGGATGACTCAAAGCCACCTCCTGTTGAACCCCTCCAAAACCAAAATCATGGTATGTGGCAACTCCGAACTTCTTCCGCACCCACTACCCTGGCCACCCGCCATGGGCAACTCACCCACCCCCTGCAACTCAGTAAAAAATCTTGGATGCACCCTTGACTCTGACCTAACACTCTCGCGCCAAGTCAACAACGCCTCAAAGTCCTGCCAATACCACCTTAAAACCCTTAGGTGCATCTTTCTGTATCTCTCCTTTCCCAACAGACTCTCTGCGGTCCAATCAATCGTTATATCAAGACTGGACTACGCAAACCCCCTATACCTCAGAGACCATGAGTACCAACTGAATAAACTCCAAAGGGCACAAAACGCGGCAGCCAAAATGCTACTTGCGCTCGGCCCAAGAGACCACATCTCCCCAGCCTTTAAGACGCTTCACTGGCTTCCAGTAGCCGGAAGGGTGACTTTCAAAACCTTATGCATCTCCCATCGAGCACTGCATAAAACTGGACCTCAATATCTTCAAGACAAGCTAAAACCCTATCACCACCACGCACCCTAAGATCAAGCTCAGCCGGCCTCCTAGTCATACCTAAGACAAACTCAGTCAGGTTGGGCGGTTCATCATTCTCAACCCTGGCCCCCACCCTGTGGAACTCGCTCCCACCCCACATCCGCCTAACTGAGGATTTAACGTCTTTCCACAAACTGCTGAAAACCTGGCTCTTCCCCTAAAGCCAACCGGTACCAAACCAACCAAACAGAATAACGGCATCTCAATTACACCAATCCAACAAACTACCTGATGCGAAAAATTGACAGCTAATAACCCCGAATATAAACTAGAAGGACAAACAGAATTAAACGAGTAAAGTAGATCATAACAATGAAGTGGATAATATGTATAAATCATAGGGAAACAGTAAAGAGATTTAAACTGCTGAAATGGACATAATGCATGAGGAGCAAACAAAGTGAATAGCGTGGATGAAATAATTTGAATGGATGAAGCGTGTGGAACAGATGAATGCGCTGAGTGGAACAATGCATGAATAGAAGAACAAATGAGGGGAGCAGATGAGTGAGGCGAGCGGATGAGGGAGGCGAGCGGATGAATGAGGCGAGCGCACGAGTGTGAGGAGCGGATGAGTTGAATGCGTGGAAAAGCATGAGTGCATAGAGCAGATGAGTACAAGGAGCGGATGAGTGCATAGAGCGGATGAGTGCATTGAGCGGATGAGCCCATAGAGCGGATGAGTGCATAGAGCGGATGAGTGCAGGGACTGGACGAGTGCGGGGACTGGATGAGTGCGGGGAGCGGACGAGTTGAATGCGTGGAAAAGCTTGAGTGCATAGAGCGGATGAGCACACGGAGCAGATGAGTACATGGAGCGGATGAGTGCATGGAGCGGATGAGTGCATGGAGCGGATGAGTGCACAGAGCGGATGAGCGCATAGAGTGGATGAGTGCATGAGTGCAGGGAGCGGACGAGTGCGGGGAGCGGACGGATGCGAGGAACCGATGAGTTGAATGCGTGGAAAAGCACGAGTGCATAGAGCGGATGAGTACATGGAGCGGATGAGTCCATGGAGCAGATGAGTACATGGAGCGGATGAGTGAAGGGAGCTCATGAGTGCGTGGAGGGGATGAGTGCGTGGAGGGGATGATTGCGTAGAGGGGGTACGAGCGTGGAGAGGTTGAGTGTGTGGAGGGGGTGAGTGCATGGAGGGGGTGAGTGCGTGGAGTGGGTGAGTGAACAAAACGGATGAATGCATAGCGCGTGTGAGGGCATAAAACCGACGAGTGCCTAGAGCGAATGAGTGCCTAGAGCGAATGAGTGCCCAGAATGAATGAGCGCCTAGAGCGGAGTGAACGAGTACCTAGAGAGAACAGACGTGTTGCGTAGAGCAGACAAGTTGCGTAGAGCGGATGAGTATGTAGAACGAATGAGTGCAGATTGCATTACGCAGTATGGATGAGTGCGTAGAATGGATAAATACGTAGAGCTTCTGATTGCGTATAGCGGACGGAACAAGTGAATTATGTGGATGAATTCTACATGGGTAGTACAAATGATATATGTGAATGGAATTGATCACATATAAGGATGGAACGCGTGCAGAACGTGGATGGAAAGGGTGACATACGTTGATGGAACGGCTGACATATGTGGATAGAATGGGTGCCGTATATGGATGGATCGGGTGCCGTAGGTGGATGGATCGGGTACCGTAGGTGGATGGATCGGGTGCTGTAGGTGGATGGATCGGGTGCCATAGGTGGATGAAACGGGTGACATAAGTGGATGAAACAGGTGACATAAGTGGAAGAAACAGGTGAAATAGATTGATGGAACGAATGATTTATGAAGATGTTACGGGCGAAATTTGTAGACGAAGTGCATAAAACAGAATACACGGAATAGCACGGATGAAATATGTAGATGGCTTACATAAATCAACTCAGAATACACGAAATGATTGGAGTAAATAGAGTGGTTTTGAGTGCGAGTGGCGGACAGGAGTGCGAGTGGCGGACAGGAGTGCGAGTGGTGGACAGGAGTACATGCATAACGCTGACAGGAGTGCATGCATGAGGCTGACAGGAATGCATGCGTGAGTCAGACATGAGTACATGCGTGTGACAGAGTGCATAGGGCGGGTGAGTGAGCAAAACAGATGAATGCATAGTGCGTGTGAGGGCATAAACGGACGAGTGTCTGCCACCTGAATTGTGGCAGACAAGAGTGCAGGCGCGGGGCAGACAAGAGTGCAGGCGCGAGGCAGACAAGAGTGCAGGCGCGGGGCAGACAAGAGTGCATGTGCGGGGCAGACAAGAGTGCACGCGTGGGGCGGACTGGAGCGCACGTAGCGGACTGGAGTACATGAGTGCATCGTGCAGACCGGACTGTGTGGAGCAGACTTGGGTGCATGGAATTGAATAAGAGTGCATGGAACAAACTGGAGCGCATAGAATTGTGTGACGTACATAGTATGGTTTGGAATACAGGGAATGTTTGAAGAGCATATAACCCATCATATCACACCCCACGCTTACTCTCTTCTTTACACCACCACTCAATTAGAACACAGAGATACTATGACACCATTCGGTATAACTGTTCTCATACCAACATCTGCCGCTCACTCCCCATCATTCTAAGTAAACACTGCTGGTTACACCCCCCCCAGCCAGGCGTTCTTCTCAGGCCTAACGCAGCCACACTCGTTCTGGATAAATCCTGCCGGAACAAACACATACTACTGATCTCTCAGCCACCACACCTACTGCTAAAAGGCAGCTATCACACTATTACCGCATCAGCTGCACACATACCCGGTGCTCACATGCAACTTTGACTCTCTCTACTCTCTCCACTGACCTCAACTTCAGTTCCCAAGGGCGTTCAACCTACCAGCGCCTTCAGACCATTCCAATGGTATATAAGGCCCTATATAAATGCAAAATAAACATAACATAACATAACATAACATAACAACCCTCACCATGCCCTGCAGGCAGCCCACATGGCACCATGCACTTGTGAGCACACTTGTGAGCCCTGACTCATGTTCCCCACGCTGCCACCCAACCCCAGTGACGGGCACCTGCCAGCAGGCCCCGACTCATGTGCCCCCACCCACTCACCCACCCACCATTGACGGGCACCTGCCAACAGGACCCGAATCATGTCCCCCCACCCACTCGCCCACCCACCATTGACGGGCAGCTGCCAGCAGGCCCCAACTCATGTCCCCTGACCCGAAACATCATCACACTCCAGACCCATGGCCCTTACGGACACCCAAATCCCACCCCAGTCCAAACACCTCACATTGAATTCCCAAAGTTATGATAGAAAATACATAACCAGCATGCCCATGAATACATGTCCCTCAGACCCACACAATGGTGACACATGACTGTGAAAACAAAACATTGTGACATGCACAAAACAAATGATAGAGACCACACAAGTAAAGTAAAGAAAAAAAGTGTATTGAAGAATCAACAAAATGAATAAAACCAAATCACACAATAATGAAAAGAAATAATCCATATCCGGAACTCCAAAATTGATTAAAAAAAACAAATGCTGCAACCAATAAAATCCAAAGTAAAATGGCTCCTATGGGTCTATCCATAAAAAAAAAATCAAAGTTCAAAAAAAGCAAAGTATTCCACCATGGGTCCAAGAAAATGAAATCCACATCGAAAACTATTTACAAAAGAACATCCAAGGGTCCATGAGCCCAACAATCCAAAGGAAACCTACAAAAAACCCTACCTAATAAATAACTATATACAAAAAGGTGGGGCATAGTCCATGCGCCCCAAATGAAAGAAAAATAGAAAGGAAACCTAACACTAATGAACTATATAGAATGGTGGCGGGCAAGTCCTACGGCTCACTTGTTGATTTCCCGGGCCAGGGCATCATCGAACTCCTGTTCAACGTCCTGGAGGCGGGCCTGTTCCCTGACCCCGAGGTCTCGCAGGGATAAAGCCATGTCCACCTCCAACTCCCTGCGAATTTCCTCGAGGCACTCAGCCCGCCTCAACGCCCTGCGCATGGAGTTCTCCGCCCTGACCATAGTGAGTCGTGCCTCTTCCGCCTGCCGCCGCTCTGCATCTATTTGCTGGCCCAACTGCTGCCACACGGAAGACACTCCCAATCCAGGCTCCTCCTGCCCTCCGGCCGATGCCTGCCCCTCTGATGTTGATGGCCCAAGCCATCATCACTCCCACCTTGAGCCTGCTGGTGCCGTGCATGTGCCCTGCCTGTTGATGCCTGCATGTCCTCCTCCTGCTGGGGTCCAGTTGTTGGGGTGGCCACCCCTGCTGGACCTCCGACTCCCGACTGTGGCAGGGATGTGTCCTCCACCAGCCTGGCCGCTGGGTCAGGGGCAGCTCCACAGGGTGGCCAGGTGATACATGGCCAGGAAGATGGCACGGAGGACGACTGGCGCATAGGGGGTTCAGTTGAGGAGGAGGTCGGTAGAAGGTCCAGCAGACGGAGGAACCCAGCACTGGTGACCCGTCCTAGTAGGTCAATGCGGTCAATGAGGCATCCAAAATAACATGCAGAGTCCTCACGAGAACCCTGCACGTCATCCCGAATGCCACGTTGATGCAACGCCACCCCAGCCAGGACAGGCTCAACATGGTCCCGGATTGCCACGTCCGCAGGGAAAGGAAGGGCAGTTGTTGCTAGCAGTTCCCTACCTGACAACGGGTCTGGACGAAGGCATCCCTGCTGGTGCGAGATGATGCAGTCACAGTATCGGGGACAGCATTACACACAGGCACCTCCGTGGCCGCCTGTGCTGCCTCCTGTCCCTGCCCATGGACTGCACCACTAGCACCAATGGAATCCCCCCCTCCAGGCCCCGTGTGTGGCCCTTCCACGGCCTCCTCCTCAACCAAACCCCCCACCAACCTGGATGACTCTGTGCCATCTTCCTCCATAGGCCTCTGTGGGGTCTCAGCTGCCCCTTCTACTGCAGAGGAGTCCACCTCCGATCTCCGCCTCTTGGACCTACCCTCAGCAGCTGCGGCCATGGGCGTGGCACCAGACTCCTCACTCCCCGACGAGATGACAACCTGGGAGGGGAGCTGGGCCTTGCGTCTCCGGCTGGCGATGGGATCCCTGCTGCTGTGCTCCACAGCACCGTCTCCACCCTCTTCATCAGTTGACGCTGCAGACAGGGAGAGACAGAACACAGGCATCAGGGCACTGTGCAATGGTCTGATACACACATGACAGTTGCACATGAGTGCCAGTGTCAATCTTCACACATGGCATCACACTCCCCTACACACATATCATTTGAACCCACACACATGCGCACATTTACAGGAATGTTGCAGCAGGCAGCACCATCCATACACATACAACAGCATGAGCATCCGAAGGTGAGCCTTACATCACATGAAACACGGGGAGTGCCGAACACATGCACACACGCCACCAGACATACATGCCTGTACATCTCCACCACCTGTCGCAGTGAAATCATCGCCATCCATGTCACATCTGCCAATCTGCCTCCTACATGTATGTTGGTGTCACATGCATCCATGGTGTATCACAGTGGCACACATGTCAAATACACACACACGCACATGTACATTGTGCACATACATGAAGGTGGAACCAGCATCCATGTGTCACACAACAACCATGCCACAGTACATACACAGAAATGTAAACATGTGTGCACCGACACATACATTTGGGCACCAGGCATTTGAACACATACACCATTGATGTGCCTCACACATGACTGGACTCACATGCGGCAGGCTCATGTCCCTGTACATACACATCCATACATGGGCCTTCCAAGACATATGTGCAACCTGCACACTCCTACCACACCTCAACATGCATAGCGTCCAATCAGTATGCATGGATGCTTACCGCTAGACTCCGGACGGATCTGCCTCTGAAGGATCTGGAGGTGGAGCACTGGGTGTATGCATTCCAGGACCCTCATCTGGATGTTGGTAAGGCGGACCCGGCACCCCTCTGCATGCTTTGCCTTCAAGAGGCGCCAAGCCTTGCTGAGGGTCCTGGACCTGAAGTCCTCCCAGCGCTTATGGACGTGTTGCATGTCGCAGGCTGCCACCCCCTCCACGTTGATGGCAGCCACAATGTCCTTCCAGATCCTCTTCCGTCCTTCATTGTCGGTGCGTGAACTTCCAAAGAGGGCATCATACTGCCCCAGGACTTGCTCCACCAGGATGCCAACTTCATTGGCTGTGAAGCTGGCAGCCCTCTGCCTCTCTGCTAGGGGTTGCCACTGGTGCCAGATGATGTTGTGTCGGACATGGCAACCCCCGAGGCAGGTGTGGGTGGGCAACTGGGTCCTGGGGCTGGGCTGTGGAGCGATGGAATACCAGTTGGGGGTTTTCTGTTCCAGCAGGGGTGGTCACAGCAACTGGACCCCTGCAGATGGCTGACATGCAGGCACCAAATAGCAGGGCACGTGGCCAGCAGGCAGGCAGCAGCAGATAGCAGGTGGGAGCATGTTCGGGTCTCTGGGGGGCAGATAAATGGCCTTGTTCACAGGAGCGTGGTCTTCTGTGTGTTGTCGCATGGCCAGCTTGATACGGAGTGATATGGCACGTGAAAAAACTGCACGTCAGCGTGTAATTGGAGGAAAGGCCCTTAGCGCGTAAGCGCATCTGTGACGTGACACGCGCAGGCGTTCCCCTGGCACGGGTTGAAGGTCCCACTTGGGTTTCCATCACTAAGTACGTGCTTTTCGTGGGAAGCAGTGCATGTGTTTTCCAGGCTTTGGGGTTCACACGCGATTACTTCACAGTGGGTGGGTGTTGGCTCTGCATTCTTCTTCTACACGCAAGGCAGACGGTGAGTCGCACATGCTATTTTTCCAACTGCGGGTGTCCATGTTTGTTGCGTACCCCTTTTTTTACGGGCGTACTAGCCTGCGTGTTGATCGTGTATGTATTTTTTGGGCTCCTGGCTGCCACAGCGTACGTTCTGTGTACTTCCCAGCAGTACATCCCCAGTAACACCTTATTTTCACGCATTGTTCCCCATTCCACACGTTACGCCCCATGTTCCGCCCCCTTTTTGATGTGTGGGCTGACGTTGTGCGCTTTCTGGATGTTGCAATGATGTGTGCACCCGTGTGCGCCACACACGGATTTGGAGCACTTCCCAGGGGGAACACGTGCAGGGCCTTCCATGAATCGCATAGCTTTTTCACGCTTGCGCCGGCTTGCACCACGATTTTCGGCACACATTTGTTCCATGAATCGGCCCCTATAAATCCTTGATAACCCTCCTGCCACGATTACGTAAACAAGTAGGTCTTTAGAGCTTTACGATAAAGAATTAGTGTTTTTATGCCCGAATTTCCAGTGGAAGTTTGTTCCAAATCTTTGGCCCGTATATTGCAAACATCTGATCACCCCTAAATACACAAATTTAGGGGGGAGTTTGAAACAAGAGCTTATGGCACAACCACATCTGTTGGGTAGGTTAGTACGTAGTATTTTATTTCTGAGAGATAGCTAGGGGGAAGCATATTGACACATTTAAACACCAGGCACAGCATTTTGAAATCAGTACAGTCCTTCACCATAAAACAGTGCAAAGATCTACGTAGGTTAGAAATCGGAGAAGATTTCTTTACTCTAAAGGTGAGTCTGATGGCTGTGTTTTGGGCTTTTTGCAGTCTCTGGATTTGGGTAGAAGGGATGCCTGTCAGCAGCCGATTACATTAATCCAGGTTGCAAATTCACCAGGGTTCCCACTGCTACTGTGTGATCCTTGGCAGGAATGAATGGGAGAGCCTGTGTCAGGAGGCGCAAGGTGCTGAAAACTGATTGAACCTAATTTAAGACCAGACAAGCGATCTCTAAAGCAAAAGTGTATCAATCATTGTGATTCTCATATAAACATAAATGACTCCTGAGGTGTTGTTGCTGGATCAACGAGCTAAATTATACTGAAAGATGAACAAGGCTCCAATAGGTCACAATCTAGTTTCGGGAGACAAGTATATCAAAACGCCTTCCTCAGAGCCACACCGGACTCCTACAGTATGCAAAACAAGACACAAATAAAAAACAGGCATGACTAAAGTAGAAAACACAGTAACAGAGTAACCCACAGACACTAGCCCATACACATTATAGACCACAGTACCTATCATAAATGAGGTAGAAGGGATAGCAATACCTTTGCAGCCATCAAAACTGGGTCTCCATTGCCGACACTCTGAAAGCCAAAAATAAATAAATGTAGGAGACACAAAAGACGGAAGCAATTAATGGTGCTTCAAAAAGTCAAAAAAATCAACACGGATATATTGGTCTAAAGCAGCCTTATGGTGACCCCATCCATAAACTACTGAGGTGTTTCATTCAAAGAACGTATGTAATATTTATTAAAAAAAGATTAAAATACCAAGATTAAAGCTAATAGCGTGATTGAAAAGCCTGAATAAAAGCACCAATGTCCAACAAAACTAGTGGCATGCACTGAACCAATGAGTGTGATATTCTGTGAACCATAGCGACCCCAACGCAAACTTGAAAACAAGTGAATGGGGGTTATTATGAACCTGGCGGTAGTCAAGCCGGTTAATACTGGCATGGCTGCCACCGAAATCATGAATTTACCGGCACCCGGCAATGGGGACTTACCGGGGCATTACAGCCCTGGTGGACCCAGTACATCCTCATTGCCGGTTGCCGGTAATTATTACTTCCTATTCCCATTTCAGTCCCATTGGACTCAGCGGGAATGGTGAGGCCGTGTGCACTGGCACCATTCATGAATGGTTCTGGGGCATCCGTCGAGGTCTGCTCGCGGGTGCTGGTCCACCCGTCAGGTCAGACCTGGCAGCTGGAAAGGCAACTGCTAGCAGTACTCGTAGTATGCTGGTTCGGTAACAACGGTGGCGTTAGCTTACCAGCACCATTGCTACCTGACCGGCAAACTTGTAATGAGGCCCAATGTGACCTAAGAAAGAAACTGAAAGAAACCCCTGGCAGACATAAACAAGGTCAGAGTGTAAACGGCACACAGAAGATAAGTGAAGATCAATCTACAAAGTAAACAATTATAAATGCATACATTATAATGTTACGATTTATTGACCTCAAAATGCAAAACCTAAAACATGTATACTGTTGCTGCACATATGCTCACAAAATGCATGAGAAACCAAAAGCCGCCGCAATCCTGCTCACTATGCCACCCTGGATAAGGTTAAGGAGCTCAGCGATGGTCTCCATGTTTAGCCAGTTCAGAGTGATTAGATGGTTGGCAGGGTCCAGGGTAAGGGCCTGACCTGGGGTGTGGGCGCTCGCCTTACATATCGTCTCCCCCTTCCCCTCCTCCTCCACTCCTCTGCATCCTGCTCTTCCAGCCTCTGCAGCTCAATGCAGAGCTGGAGCAGCTCAATGCAGAGCTGGAGCAGCTGCGTGTCCATGTGCACAGGAGCCAGTGGCATCATGATGGAGTTGGAAAGTGTGCTTGGGGAAGGTGTGAGCCTTGAGTACACTTCCTGTATAGATTGGATGCAGCTGTGGCTTCATTTCCATCACCTGTATGCACTGCGCTTTTGGCGGCAGTGCCGCCCAATTTGAACAGTATTACCGCCATTTTCCGACTTGTAATATGACGGTAATACCGTTTTGTGGTTTTCGGTGGTAATACTGATGCCGGTACCATTGGCAGTATTACCACCAACGGTATTACTGTTGACTCCTAATTTGGCAGAATGATAAAAGTGGCAGTAATACTGTTACCGCTGCTTTTAAAGTATACCGACAGACTTGCAATGAGCCCCATAATCTTGTAGGCTCCAATCTGCGGCTGACTGCTCTTTATGCAGTGACCTTTCATAGTCCAAGTATCGAAAATTAGCCTTATTGTATTAAACCTAGAGCCAGCTCTGATAAGCAGAGGAGAGCTGTACAACAATTGCTTAATAGGAATCCAGGCAAGTTCGGAAGCCATGCCCGAAGCCAAAAAGCCAAATGCTAGTGTGGGCCTGTTTTTTTTTTTTTTTTTTTTTTTTTTTGTCAAAGTGGGACACTTTTTTGGCCAATGTGGGACAGATTGACCAGTTACTTCACCATGCGGCTAGTAGTTTTGACCATTGTTGCTGAATACATATTATTTAAAATGCACAATCTGCATCACATTTATTTTATTTTATTTCTTTTGTACTTCTGTTTATTATTTTTCAAAGACATTATACATGTCATACCAAAGTAACACAGTCGAATAGACTGGAGAAAACAAGAACACAATAGGGTCACCCCGACAAAAGCGAGTACAGATATTTGCATCACATTGTATCAAAAAACTCCCCCTTGCATACTACACAAACAGTCTGTCACAAAAGTAATGAATTGGCATTCGCAACTGCCGGCCCCGTTTTAATTGGTGCACGAGACACTTTCATGCCCCAGTGCGAACCTGAATACACGTATGCGTTACATTACAGTTAAGTAGTAAGATAAGCATTTAGGGGTAACGTGGGGGCGGGCCTGCCGATGCGATCAGGGATGCCTCTCCTTTCTAAACGTCAAGCGAGTGTCGCATTGGCGGGTTTGAGGTCCAACATGCTGTCGGTGTATTTCTAGGAAACCTGTTTCCGGGTTTTTCTTTTTTGCATGTGTGTGGCTCCAATCCGATCCTTGCTCATGGTGGCTTATACATGTGCAATATATTGTGAAGATAAGTGCATTCCTTAACTGCCGTTTTAATTGGAATATGAAAAAAGTCACACATCGTCAGGCTGATTCATGGAATCAACGTGCGCCGAAAAAACGGCGCACGCGTGCGAAAACGTGCGATTCGCAGAGAAACAGCGAAAATCGCAGTGCAAGTGCGATTATCGCACAGAAAACATCGCACATCAATTCATGGAAGTCCGTGCACGCGCGAAATGTGGGATGTGCGCTGAGAAAGTGCGCGGCGCACGCTGGCGCACGCTGGCGCACACATCAACGAACGCCGTGCGATAAGGCCACAGCGAATTCGCACATAGCGCGGCGCACATAACAAAAGTAGGCGTAACACGGGGCGTCACATGCAGAATGGGGAACAACTCGTGAAAATGTGGGCGTCACGTGGGAAGTACAGGAGGCAAGGGCGCAGAACGCCAACACGCTCGCCTACAACACGTATTCATGGAATCGAATAGGGAAAAACAGCGCACGGCCAAAGACGCGCACAGGCCCATACATGTCCGCCACACGAAAGCAGGCGGTAGCGTCCCTGCGCAGGAAAAAAATGTGTGCCAAATCCTACACGCGCGAGAAGGCCCACACGCGATTGGCCTGGGCGTGTGTATTTCAGGGGTGCGCGAGAAGCTTCTCACACGCGATTGGCCTGGGCGCGTGTATTACAGGGGCTCGCGGGTGTTTCTACACGCGATCGGGCCTGGGGGAGCGGGGTACGTGTATTCCAGGGGCTTGCGGGTGTTTACACACGCGATCGGGCCTGGGGGAGCGTGTGTGTGTATTTCAGGGGTGCGCGTGAAGTTCCACACGCGATTGGCCTGGGCGCGTGTATTTCAGGGGTGCGCGAGAAGCTTCTCACAAGCGATTGGCCTGGGCGCGTGTATTACAGGGGCTCGCGGGTGTTTTAACACGCGATCGGGCCTGGGGGAGTGGGGTACATGTATTTCAGGGGCTCGCGGGTGTTTACACACGCGATTGGCCTGTATACGCAATTCCATTGGACCAAAGGCCCTGACAGCTCAGGCGCGTCTGTGACGTGACACGCGCGGGCGTGTCCCTGTACCCGGGGGAATGTTACAAGACCAAAAACTGCACGTCCGAGTGTCAGCCTGCGTGATTGGAGGATAGTGCCTCAGTGCGTATACGCGGAAGTGACGTTGGACGTGTGGTGCGGTTTAAAAGGTGCGTGTAGTATGTCATTTCCTTGTACGTGCTTCCCGTGGAGAGCGAGTGGGTGAAATCTGTACTTCTTGTCGGTTCACACGCGATTTACTTAACAGTGTTTCCAGTTCGTACTCCCTGTTACCTCTGTCAGTATTTTTCTGATTTTCTTTTCGACCTGTTTCCTCAAACAGCGTTGACTTCTCCTTTTGTCCTGTCTCCTCAGACAGTGTACAATTCTTCTTTTGGCGGGGGTGTTGCCAACGCGCACACGCGTGTATTTTTCACGCTCTTTTCCCAGGCAGACGGTGAGTCGCACACATATTTACCAACTGTGCTAGCCCCGTGTGTAGCGTACCCCTTCAGAGGTCATTGTAGGCTGCGTGTGACACGCATACGTTCATTTTTGTGTTCCTGGGTGCCACAGCGTAGTGCAGGTTCCTTTTCCCACGCACGTGGTCTACGAGGGGTCGCGTGCACGTCATTTTCTGTTTTAGGGGTGCCTGTGCGTTGCGTGACCCATCATCTTTCCCCAGGGGTTACATACAGCCTTGCTAGAGCACTTGGGTATGAATTCCATCTAGTACCCTACCCCTTTGACCCCCAATTGCCCAGGACAATTGTCCACTGCAACTCCCATACGCACAACTCCATCAGTGCCATGGCTGGGAGGCGAGCAAGTAGTAAGGGTGGCAAAGGTGGCCGAGCCTCAAGAGGTGGGCGTGGTGGGCGCGGTAGGGGACGTGGCCAGGATTTGCAGACTCCCCCAATCCCCCCCACTTGTGGAGGACCAGTCAGGGACACACATCCCCCACCCCCATGGTTGAGGGAAACGTGGCTGACACCATCCCTGCTCAGCCCTTGTTGGACCGGCCCGTTGTGGCACCTGACCTAGCACAGGGTGACTCCCAGGCTGACTTCCAGGTCGCCAAGTCTAGGCCACGGGTGGCGGCGCAAGCCAGTGTCACCAGGCCACGTGGTACAGGGGCAGCCATGTCATCTGCTGCCCCGAGTAGGCGGGGTGGGGAGGCTGCAGGGGCAGCTGCAGCTCCGTCCACCCCAGCTCTGACTCCCCCAGCAAGGACAGTGTTGGTCCCGGTACATCAGACTGAGGTTCCCCCTGCCATAATCACACTTCAGCTAATGCCTGCAGATAGTCATGTGGTCAGTGTGCCATCGCACACTACTACTACACAGTCCACCGGTGCTCCTGCCTCTAGTGTCCAGAGTGGCGTAGGGCACTCCGGATCCCCACCACCCACAAAAAGAAAGAGGAAGAGTGCTCGTCCAGTACAGGCTGATGACCCCGACACGGCTACATGGTCCAGCACGCCAAAGAAGCCTAGCTTCAATGATGCCGAACTGGATGCACTTGTGCAGTATGTGTCCGAACATGACGCCGAAATGTTGGTCACTTCAGGGTGTAGGATTACACCTGCTCGACGTCAGGCACACTGGCAGTCCATCGCGGACAGCATAAGTGCCCTTGGGTTTATGAGGCGCACAGCTGTTCAGTGCTACAAGCGCTGGAACGACCTTAAGCGTAGGGCAAAGAAAAAGCTGGCCTCAAGTCATGCCGCAACTCTGGTGACTGGAGGTGGGTCTCCACAAGAGGACATAGAACTCACTCTACATGAGCATGTTGCTGGGACCTACGTCACAGAGGAGCAGATCCAAGGTGTGGGAGAACTGCCAGATTACGAGGCATTGTCCGGTGAGTGCACATGCATGTGTGTGTGATCCATGTGTATGTAGTTTGTGGGAGGGGATTCGGTTGAGTGCCAGGTCAGGGTGTGTGTGCCTGAGTGTTTTGTCCCACCCATGTGCTTCATCCAATGCATTCTGCGCCCCGGGATTTGGGTATTACAGTGTCCCTTCTGGCCACAGTAAGCGTTTTGCACTACATTGCGCCAGTTGCCCTTGAAGTGGCATCTTGCTACCACATTGTTCCGTATTAAGCTGTGTTCATTCAGGCTGATTGTAGGAATTCACCTGGTTCTACTGCGCATCACTCTGCCCCATTGTCACATATATGTCATGCCCATGGTACATGCCATCTGTGTGATGGCATGTGTCATGTATGTGTATTGGACATGCCACTCACAGGCCAATGTGTGATGGCACTGCTAGCCAGCATGCAGCTGATGTGTTGCTCTCCCATCTTGGTGTCATCAGTGTCTGACATTTTCCTCCCCTTCCAACTCATGGACAGTGCATGCATGGGAGGGTTATAGTCATGTGGGACATGTGTAAATCAAGTACTGGTACTGTGGCTTGTCTGGCCTAATAGCGTGCCATGGTGCTAATGCCTGTTTCCATTTTTTGTCTTTCTTGTTTCTGCAGAGGATGACGCACCTGATGCTGTTGAGGGAGAGGAGATGGTGCAGGCCCAGGAGGGATCTGAAGCACGACCAGGCACCAGTGGGGGACGTGGTTTGGTGGTGGAGGAGAACCCTCTCTTGCTGCAGGCCATACTGTCCCGGGGTGTCCCTGGCTGCACCTCCCCAGAACTCTTTTCAGGTGTTGATTCGGATGAGGCCTATGTGGATTCGCAGGTATGTGTTCATGGAAGGGATACTGTTCTGTCCGACTCACCTGCACCAGGGGTAGAGCCCACTATGGGGATGTCAGTGTTGGTAGGTGCGCCTGTGGTGGTTACGGATGCAGGGCCACACTCCGCTATATCTGATCCTGTTCCTGGGCCAGCAGTTCAGAGGGGAAATGCAGTCCTACAGCCTCAGGCAGTGCCGACACAGCAAGGCGCAGTTCGCCTTGCCCCAGACAGGTGTGGTGCCCGCCAACGCGGTGGCCGTCCGCCACCAGGCAATACCGCATGGGAGCAATCCATTTACGGTATGGCCAACCAACAGGCAGCATCATCCGAAATGATTGCTCAGGCCATGGAGAGGGTGGCCACTTCCATTGTCCCCCCAGAAAGGCAGATGGAGCTACTACAGCAGGCAACAGACTCCATTTGCCAATCAGTCAGGGAGGACATGTTGGCATCCAACAGGGACAGACAGGCGGCCCTGGACAATCTGAGGGAATCAATTTCTATAGATGCCCAGGGACAGAGGGAAGCCCTGAGGGGAGAGGTCCGGCACCTCAGGCAGACTCTTGTGGACCTTGAGGCTTCCACTGTCACCAGGACGGAACAGCTGGTGGAGCGCGTCACCCGTACGCTCTCAGCAGAGATGCAGGCAACTCGGGCGGAGGTCCGGGCAACACGTCGGGTGTTGCATGGGGATCTCCGCACCATATCCCTCCAGAACGAGGCCTTCCAGGCCCGCATGCTTGCTGCCATGGAGGACCAAACTAGGGCATTGCGTGGGCTGCTTCCCATGGCACCACCACCTCCTGTGGCAGCAGCAGCAGAGGTTGAGGAGAGCGAATCCAGCAGTGAATCTCCCACTATTTAGTAGCCGTGCAGGCCATGAGCCCATGGAGGTGTTTTTTTTTCGCAACATTCACGCAGGTGACTGTTGGTGGGCACCCTGTCCTTGGACCTCCTGGGTGGCCTCCCCCACACCCCCTGGCCCACACATGGCCATTTTTGATTTTTGATTTTTGATTTTTGATTTTTGATTTTTGATTTTTTGTTGCAGTGTGTTGCCTTGTGTGGCTCCCGTGGGCATCCACTGTATTCCGGCTGGGCACATGCAGGCTTATCCTGAGTTTGGGTTAGATGCTTGGGTCAGTGAGACACACACCCCTCCTGCTTCCCGTTTCCATGGGCTTGCAAAGGGTGTGCCCAAGTGACAGTGAATTACACAGTGACGTTGGACTCCCATGAGCTGTGTGGGCAGTCTGTAGTCAATACTGTGTATACATTCCTAGTGCATATTGTTGTTGTATTGTGCACTGCATGGTGTATTGATGTGTGCTTGTGCATCCATGTCTCCCTCCTGATTTGCAGGTTCATTCCTCATGTCTTCACAAGGCCGTCCACTTTGAAGATGGGGCTCATGTTGTGAGCAGTGGACTTCCAGATGTGCGTGGCAACAACACTGTACAGTTGGAGGTGGTGGATGTGCTGGCATTCTCATGTTGTAAGACTACGTATCCTTTGCCTTAGTACTGTCATGTTTATGCTATGTTGATTGTATTGTGGTAAGTATTTGGTCATGTGTGTTGTTGTTTCTACATTCATGTGGGCATATTGTGTGTGGCCAGTTTCCATTAGGGACACTGTACTTTGTGACACGTGTCATGTTTGGGGGATGACTTTGTTTGCTCTCACATGGCATGTCATGCCATGGTGTGTTGGGTGGCGGTGCTGGGGAGGGGTTGGGTGACATGGCACTGTTGTCATGTTGTGTCTTGCAAGGGGGTAATGATTTCAGCAGCATAGAAGTGTGTCTTTTGAACACAGCATTGGTGCTGTTTGTGTAGTTTGGGAAGCACACAATGGAACACTTCCAGATGTACAATCTCAGGCTGGTATGGTTGTGACAGTTGACTGTCCATTGACACATCATAATTGTCAGTAACAATCATCATTGATTGTCAGCTGGTATGTGCCAGGGCTGTGTGCACTCCACAGGGGTGTGATTTTATGTGAAGTAATTAGCCAAGAGCTGCGTACGGGCTGCCTCACCCCGTGCCCTTTCCCCTCCCATGCGCAGTGGGCATGCATGTGGTTGGGGATGTGGGGGCACCACCATGTCCACGTCCAGGCCCCAGCGTGTTGCAACGTTGTGCAGGACACATGCTGCCACTATGATCCTGCACACTACTGGGGGAGCGTATAACAGCTGCCCGCCAGAACGGTCAAGGGAGCGGAAGCGTGACTTGAGCACTCCGAATGTGCGCTCCACGATGCCCCGGGTTGCAATGTGGGCTGTGTTGTATCTTACCTGGGGCGGCGTGGTGGGGTTCTGAATTGGCGTCATCATGTGGGTGCTGAGAGGGTAGGCACTGTCCCCTGGGGAGGTGGTGATGGGTATCATCAGTGGGGTTGTGACATTACTCAGTATCTGACATGCATGCATGCGCAGTGACATTTATACTCACCGAGCAGCCATGTATCGCCATGCAGCCCAGCTTCTATGTCCCGGTTTAGGGTAGACATTCTGTAGATGAAACTGTCGTGGGTGGAGCCTGGATAGTTGGCGTATACTGAGGTGAGGATTCCCTTGGCATCACATACTACCTGGGCATTGATGGAATGCCAGTGCTTGCGGTTTCTATAGATGTGCTCAGTTGCCCTGGGGGGACGTAGAGCCACATGGGTGCAATCAATGGCACCTAGCACTTTGGGGAATTGTGCCACCCTGTAGAAGTCCTGGGCAACAGCCTGCCTTTCTGCAGGTGTTCTGGGCAGGTATATGTGCCTGCGGACTGATGGGCGTGCAGTGATGATGGCCAAGACCTGGTGTAGGCAGCGTGACTGCGTGGCCTGTGACATCCCCCCCACTATGGCACTTGTCTGCTGAAATGATCCAGTGGCCAGGAAGTGCAGTACATTGAGGACCTTCTTCAGGGGGCTGAGTGCTTGGGAGCACTGGGTGGTTGATGTGAGGTCATCCTCCCACTCACTGACCAGGTCGAGTATTATGTGAGGTGGAAACCTGTACCTCCCATACACATGGTCATCAGGCATCCCAAAAAGGCTGGTTCTGGGTGTAAAAATTCTGGCCCGGACTATCCTCCTCCTCCTCCTGCGGTATCCCACGGCCACTGCTGCTAGGAACGGTATGTTCATCCTGGCGTCTGAGCTTGTTTGTTGTTTGCGTGCACTTTTATGCTGTGCGGGTGGACGTACGCCTACTTCCTGCTGGCGTACGTGTTTCCGGATTGGCCACGTTCGTTTCCATGAATACGTGTTGTAGGCGAGCGTGTAAAACTTCCCGCGCAGCCCTGGAATACCCGCACCCAGCCCAATCGCGTGTGGTACTTCTCACTCACCCCTGAAATACACGTACCCCGCTCCCACAGGCCCGATCGCGTGTGAAACCACCTGCGGGCCCCTGAAATACACGCGCCCAGGCCAATCGCGTGTGGAACTTCTCGTGCACCCCTGGAATACACGCACACGCTCCCACAGGCCCGATCGCGTGTGAAACCACCCGCGCACCCCTGAAATACACGCACACGCTCCCACAGGCCCGATCGCGTGTGAAACCACCCACGAGCCCCTGAAATACACGCACCCAGGCCAATCGCGTGTGGAACTTCTCGCGCACCCCTGAAATACACGCACACGCTCCCCCAGGCCCGATCGCGTGTGAAACCACCCGCGAGCGCCTGAAATACACGCACACGCTCCCCCAGGCCCGATCGCGTGTGAAACCACCCGCGAGCCCCTGATATACACGCACACGCTCCCCCAGGCCCGATCGCGTGTAAAACCACCCGCGAGCCCCTGAGATACACGCACACGCTCCCCCAGGCCCGATCGCGTGTGAAACCACCCGCGAGCCCCTGAAATACACGCACACGCTCCCCCAGGCCCGATCGCGTGTGAAACCACCCGTGAGCCCCTGAAATACACGCACACGCTCCCCCAGGCCCGATGGCGTGTGAAACCACCCGCGAGCCCCTGAAATACACGTGCCAATGCCAATCGCGTGTGGAACTTCTCGCGCACCCCTGGAATACACGCACACGCTCCCCCAGGCCCGATCGCGTGTGAAACCACCTGCGAGCCCCTGAAATACACGCACCCAGGCCAATCGCGTGTGGAACTTCTCGCGCACCCCTGGAATACACGCACACGCTCCCCCAGGCCCGATCGCGTGTGAAACCACCCGCGAGCCCCTGAAATACACGCACACGCTCCCCCAGGCCCGATCGCGTGTGAAACCACCAGCGAGCCCCTGAAATACACGCACACGCTCCCCCAGGCCCGATCGCGTGTGAAACCACCCGCGAGCCCCTGAAATACACGTGCCCAGGCCAATCGCGTGTGGAACTTCTCACGCATCCCTGGAATACACGAACACGCTCCCCCAGGCCCGATCGCGTGTGAAACCACCCGCGAGCCCCTGAAATACACGCACCCAGGCCAATCGCGTGTGGAACTTCTCGCGCACCCCTGAAATACACGCACCCAGGCCATTCGCGTGTGGGACTTCTCGCGCACCCCTGAAATACACGCACCCAGGCCATTCGCGTGTAATACTTCTCACAGCCGCAGCCCTTTGCGATGGTTTTGCGATCTTGATGGCTTTTCCTTGCGCGAGGGCGTTCTTGGGGGCGTAACTGGCGCTGATGCAGGGTCGCTGCGCCACTCTGCGCCACGTCTGCTTTTGGAGGTGGGAATCCATGAATACGCTGTGCGCGGAAATTGATTTTATCGCACGCGGCTGGCGCAGACATTCGCACGGGCAGGCTGTGCGCCAGCCGAGTGCGACACTTTTGGGAGGAATTACATGAATCGGCCTGCAAGTCTGGTATCAGTCCTATGAAACAGCAAGTTTTCGTCCCTATGATCAGTGAGCTACAATCCTTTATGGACATTGTCACTGCCGTTTGGTATTTCTCTAAATGCGCCATAAAACAACTGTATTGTCACTTATCTGATAATAAAAAGGCCTCTTTCAGTGCGCGCTTTTTCCCTTTTTGAATTTCATGCTGTACGTTTCCTTTAGAATCCACTAGATGGCAGACGCTTTCTATGATAAGGTTTCTTTTGGAAAGGCTGTCACGCTCAAGCCCAATACAATCCTTACATTCAAACAAAGGCATTCGTGTTTTCATCATTTAACTTGGTTACACTTAGTCGCATTTATTTTCGTGGAATTCGGAGAATTGTAGTCCTAAATTTAAAATGCAAATGACCAAAACGAGTCCCACAATCCGGAGAAAACAGGGCTGGTGCCTTTCTTGCGCATGGAAATAGTAAACTGGCAAAACTGTGAGCACAAACTTACAACAGCTATGCATTCTACCATATGAACGAACGTCAAGAAAAATATGCTTTCTAAACTCAATTTCAATTCCGTAGTGCAGCTTAGAAGTGCAGAAACGTGTTTGCAACTTTGACCAGTTTAGACGATGAAGATTGCTACTGTGCTCAAAATGACATTTAGACACATCACATTTTTCTCAACCCAGCCTATTTATTTAATTGAAAAACATTGCCACTATTTTAGCACCAAAATCTCCCAGATGTACAGCTAATATAACCGGGAGAGATGCTGTCTATCATTTGGGCCCACGGGTCCCCTTGCCGTTCAAAAGGGCCTGCACATGCGTACTCTGTCCACAATGGGCTTCATCACGAGTTGCTCTGTAGCCCTTTAATGCGGCAGTAACAGTATTACTGCCTAATTTAAGTGCTGGCTCTATCACAAGTGGGGTGCTAAAAGGGCTGTTTTACCTCCAGCTTTTTTCTTGAGGTGAAAATCTCATTTAGTGCCCTGAATTACCGCCGGCTGTAGTAACGTGCGGTATTACCGCAGAAAATGCCCCAATGGATCCAATGGACCCAATGGGAAATTGGGATTTACCGTTAGTGCCCAACCAGTGATCTGGCGGTAATACCGCCAGACCGGTGGGCGCTAATACTATCACATTTGGGTGGTATTACAGCCGGCATAGCGCCCAACTCGTGATAAGGCCCAAAGTATGCAGATATAGTGGTAAATTCACATCTGCTAAGGCACACATCAGTGCCAGAGCTTTGGGGGACCAATGATTAGAAACCTTGCCTGCAAACCGAGCTGCTGTTGATCTGGTCTTCCTCACCAATGGCCTCATGTGATTAGCATGATTGTTGTTGCTATTGTTCAGTCATTTAACAAGGTATACAATAAGAGCTCAATTATACTGAAGTACTTTACCCTAGTGCTATTTTATGTATAAAACCCATATATTACGGACTTAAAACCTGTCATGCAGATTCAAGCAGGTCATCGGGAGCCTAGGACTAGCAGAGGCCTATACTCGCCCATCGCCGGAGTTCCGAGTTTGATCCGTCCTAGGAAAGTAATGCTTGTAGGGGAGCTCATGCCCACTACATCCTTCACTCTTCAAAATGGACGCCACGGTTCAAAGTTCAGCACAGCCCAGACAGCCAATACTAATTTCCTTTGATTTTGTACAATTCTGCCTATCCACACAATATTATTGTTAAAAATGGGCATTCTAGTATATATATATATTCAGTATAAAAAACTTTGTTAAAGGGACGTTATGGTTAAGTTGCGCTACTAAAAACCTATGAAATTCAGTGAAAAAACTTTGTTAAAGGGACGTTATGGTTCAAAGTAAAACCGAAAACCCCCTGAAATTCGGCAGTTATGGTAAAATAAGCAACCATAACTCGCGCCGCCACCGTGCACTGCTAACACTAACACCCAGGACATCAAAGATGACATCACAAATGTCATTGATGGGGGTCTTCAACTGCCAGGTGCAGGTCCAAATATGCAACTTCATGACCCTCACCATTTTATGGGACAATCGCCAAGGACCAATATGCCCTTACGCAGTACTAGCGGCTACAAACAACATACCAACCAATAGGGTGGTCTAATGGCTTGGAGCAACCTTCCGATTATCAGAGCAACCATTTACTGCTTTTATCATAAACCAACAGCCTATCTACCACAAAGGAACAAGGCGTGGCTCCAAATAAACTTTTGCTGATCGACAGCAGAGACAATAGCAAATCGCTAAATATTCACTAAACATTTCATGTGAAATAAATGTACTTTACCAAATGTACAATCCTGCTGTTTACTTTTAAACCACAGTTTCATATTCCGAATTATGGCGCACTGAGATGTAAGCTGATCTAACACCCTCTGTACCGCAAAGGAACATCGCGTGCCTCAACATGAACTTTTGCGGATCGACAACAAAGACAAATGCAAATTGCTGAATATTCTCTAAACATTTGATGTCAAATAAATGTACTTTACAAAATTTACAATCTTCCTGTTTGCTTTTAAATCACTGTTTCATATTCCGAATTGTGGCGCGCTGTGTTGTGACATAATATGTGTTGTCTTCCGGGTTGTGTGTAAAGTCACTTAGGACTGGAAAGGACTGGGCGCGTTTGATGACGCACCCTGTAATGTCACGGAGAGAGGCGGGGAATATGAATGCTTTGATAATATCAGGCTTAGGGGCGGGAGATATGATTTAGTGTCGCAAAAGCAAGTCAGCCAGGTCAATAGCGCCAGTCATAGGATTATCACATAATGTCGGCGCACACCAGCCGGATTTATCGTTTCTTTAGTGGACAAAAAGTCGGTTGACGCCCATAGGAAAATGTACTATTAGCAGACAAAAGGAGTGGTCTTAAAACACTTTCACACTGACAACGAACAATACAAACAACGTTCTCAGAACACCCCCATTTTGTGTAATTGCAACCATTTCGGGACACCGCGAGTGTTCTTAGAACACATTCAACTAGACAGATTACAATACGGACAGCGTCCTGAGGACACCCCCAGTTTGTGTATTTACGAACAATTAAGTACACCGCGAGTGTTCATAGCTCATTTTTACCTTCCTTGCGAACAAACATGACACATACTCCGTCCTCTAAACACCCCACCATTTAGTTTATTTACAAAATGTCAGAACAGCTGTGTTCTCCGCGGACAAATCGAACGCAACAAAAACGTCTAGCACATAAAAAAACAAAACATTGAACCTATCTCATACTCCCCCACCCTCCCCAAACACTCTTACACACCAACACAGGGCACTAAATACAATTTTTTATCCACGTTTCACCGTGCTGTACGCGGTCAACGGAGAATACAAGATGGCGGGCGCCACAGAAAATCTGACGCGCTCCACGCCCCTCGCCGTCCAATCAGCGAACACGTCCAATGTCCGCGGACATGACGCAAGGCCATGGGCCAATCGGGGTGCTGTCCGCGGAGCGAACAGGGAAGTCCGTCCGCGAAGCGAACACAGATATCACAAATTTTTTTGCCTTACATTTTGGTGATTTTTAAAAAAACTACTGGACGGATTTACACCAAATTTGCAAAAGCACGCTTTCGGGACCAGGCCGCCGCTACTGCCACAAATTTGGTGTAAATCCGTCCAGCGGTTCGGGCTGTAGCCGTGCGCAAAGTTTTTTCCCATTCAGTCTATTTCCCCCCCCTGGACGAATCCTCACCAAACTTTGCAAACAAATTCAGAGTGGGTCATATACTTATTTTGCAAAGTTTGGTGAGGATTCGTCCAGGGGGAGCGAAGTTATAAGCCGCCCAAAAAGTGCTCTTCCTATGGAAACACCAACTTAACCATAACTACATGGCCGCTACCACGGTCATGTAATATATATGTGGATAACAAGGGTGTTCCTGGGAGACTCTCTGCCAGACATGAGATCCTAACCCAGAGTCTTTAGCTCACTATCTTTCACAGAGAAGAAATATCCCAAACATATCAGTCTTTGTCCTGCCCTGGGGCAGTCCAGCACCGAAATGCTAGGAAATTCTCCTCTGAACAAAAGTACCAACAGCAACCCCAGACCTGTGTTTCGGTCTGGTTGAACCTCATCAGTATGGTGTAGCTGTGCCTCTCTAAGAATTGTGAGCAAGGGGTCCACGTCTGGATTCCCCTAGTAACTTAGGATGAGACCCAAAGTTACTTGAAATATGCAGATAACAAGGGGGTTCCTGGGAGACTCTCTGCCAGACATGAGTCCAGGTTACATGAGCCTTACCCAGAGTCTTTAGCTCACTATCTTTCACAGGCCGTGGAATCAGTCTAAGCTCGTACATTTACCAAGTACTGAGTTCCCTCCCTCCTAGAAAACCAATGCTCACGGGGTATCCGAGGAACATGGACACTGTCCTCAACCCATCTGTCAAATGTGCCCCTCCCCTTCTCAGCAGTCACACTTCCTTTCAAAGTTTGGTGCCACCTAGATGACCAATGATTTTTCTTTCCTTTGACATTGTGCATTTATGATCAGGCAATCGGGAAGAGTACAGTTTTAACTGGACAAATATTTCGAGCTGTCCTAGTACACATTTTGGTATGATTCTATCACAAAACTATTGTTACCCAGAGACTGTTCTATAATCCTCTGTTTGCTGACATCATGCTCTGTGTCTCCTTTGCACCCACACTCTTTTCACACCTCCCTTCACCCAGTACCCTCACCCATTGATTGTCTTTTCTCTTATCTGTGGAGATCCCGACGGACCACTCTTTTTTGCCCTCCCTACCCTCGTCACCAGATGTCAGTTTTCCCTGATGGCTCTTCCTGGCCTACAAAGTACAAAAAAACATTTAATCAGGTGTTTCCTTCTCCCAAATTCCATTTTATCAGCCCATCCCCAAGACCTTTGACTGCCCCTCTCTTTTAAACCTGGGAGACTCTGAGAAACCTGCTCTTTCCCCTATCCAACTGCTGCCTTTTTTCTCGCTCCACACACAAGCCATGTCTCCATGCTTCCCCCATCCGCTCTCCCATACGTCCACATTTTCACCTCAACCCCCTTGTAGTCTTACAACCTCCCATTGCACCACTTTATTACCTTAAAAACAGGATTATTTTGCCAGCCCCTTAAAAAAACATCTCTTAGCCCTGATGTGCTTGCTAGCTACTGGCCAATCAATAGCCTTCTTTTCATTGGTTAAATCAATTGACAACCTATTCCATTATCTGATTACCAACAATGCCTGCCCTATGATGGCAAGTCTTGATTTAGACCCAGACAAAGCATCGAAACCGCCACCATCCATGTCAGAGATGATGACACTACAAATTATCGACAAAGGTGACTCCTGCCTCTAGGACCTCCATGACCTCTCTACCCCATTTGACACGGTCGACCACTTCACACTTACAAGACTATTTGTTGATAGAATGGGGTTTGCAGGCACAGTCCTCAGCAGGTTTGTCTCCTACCTCCTGGACAGATAACAATAAACTGGATAACTTCAAATCTGCCCATCACCCGGTCATCTGAGAAATCGCAGAGGTATCAAAAATTGCCCCAATGATCTTCATTCTCTATATGAAATCACTAGGGTATTTATTTAATTTATGTGATTTTTGCATTTATGTAGCGCCCAAATCAGAGGTATAATGCCGGTGGTACAGAAAAAATAGGTAAACGGAATAGCCAGAAGAAGTCACTGGGCCTCATTACGGCGCTGGCGGTAGCCATGCCTGTACTGCTGCCGGTATGCATTTTTTCCGGCACCCACGAATGGCCAATTACCGGGTCATGCCGAGTTTGGCAGACCCAGTAATTGCCCATTCATGGGTGCCGGTAATAAGGGACTCCCCATCCCCATTCGGCCCAATAGGTCTGAATGGGAATGGGGAAGGTGGTAGCACCGGTACCGATAATAACGGTACCAGTGCTACACTCCTGTTCTGCTCGTGGGTGCCGGTACGGGCTCCAGGTGAGACCTGGTGGCTGCAAAGGCACCCGCAAGCAGAACTCGTAGTATGGAGGTACGTAAGCAACTGTGCCGGTAGCGCTACTGGCACCATTGTTGCCTTACCGCCATACTTGTAATGAGGCCCAATGTTTACATTAGACATATTTGTTAAATAGCTAAGTTTTCATGAGTTTTCTGAAGGCGAGGTGTGATGGTTCATTCTTGATGTGGGTGGAGAGGGAGTTCCACAGGGTGGGCGCGGTGACACAGAAGCTGTCACCCACAGCTCGCTTAAGATTGAATCTGGGCATAGGCAGAACGAGACTGGAGGAGGGGCGAAGAGGGTGCACTGCTGTTTGTGCTGAAATGCGAGGGACAAGGTAGGAAGGGGCGTTCTAGGGCAGACATCGGTGAGTGATAGGCAGCATTTTGAATTTGATTCTTGCTTTGATAGGCAGCCAGTGAAAGTTTCTTCTCATGGCTGAAATGTGGTAAGAATATTTTAAGCCTAGTGCCACACATAGGAATTGTTTTGTAAGAGTTGCAACTTGGCAAGGTTCTTGGAGGCGAGGCCTGAGAAGAACACATTACAGTAGTCCAGTTTGCTGCAAATAATGTCTCATGCTAGAGTTAAGCAATTTGCTTGAGAAATTAAAGTTCTGCTCAGGGCAAAGAGTTTAGGTGTGTAGGCTGTGGCAGAAGCAAGGACATTGAGTTTGGCATCAAAATAAACACCAAGTGTCTTACATGCTTAGAGACCTGGATGTAAGTTCTGTCAATGGGGAAAGACAAGAAAGAGGGATCCAGGGAGCTTACACATTGTGGGAGCCCAGAATGAACAGTTCAGTTTTTTCATCTTTGAGGCAAAGTTTGGGGAAGACTATCCAATTCTGAATGACACTGTTCGTCTGGCTAAGATTTCGAAGTCTTGGACTTTGTTTCCTGAAATCAGTAGAAGGATTTTGGTGCTGTTGTTAAAGTTGCTATAAGGAATGCCCAAGGGGTCGAGGTGGTCAAAGAGGGGCTTGGTATAAGTGTTATGGAAGCCTGATGAGATGCATGAACCCTGACGGACCGCGCATGGGAACCGGGATGGGATCAAAAGTTGCATCTCCAATGAAGACCCTGGAGGTACGGTGGCACAAGAAAGATTTGATCCGTAGAGATGCCTCATGGGAGAAGTAGAATTTTGATAGTAGATGTTGACCGAAGATGTCGTGATCCATAAGTTCAAAAGCAGCTGAAAGGTCAAGGAGGAGCAGGATTGTGATGTTGCCAGAGTCCCGTAAATTGTCGAGTTGGATTTTGAGATCCAAGAGTACTGTGATTAGGTCACAAACTAGATTGTCTGGAGTCAAGAAGCTGGTGTTTTTCTAGGTAGATTTTGATCTGGGAGTAGGCAATGCAGTCTAGGATTTTAAAGAGGAAGGGTACTATACTGATGAGCCTGTAGTTAGTGGGAAGGGTGGGATCCAGGGAAGGTTTTTTGATGAGTGGTGATATCCAGGCGGTTTTGAGGCAGTTAGGGATGGCATTGATGGCAAAGAAGGCATTAACACATTAACAAAGTCTGCTCCTTGAGGTATCTCCTCAACAATCCTAATATATCACCTCAACAATATGCTGTAGATACTATGTTATACCTCAAAGTGGATAGTCTTCAGAGCATCTCCCTCCTTAGGAAATGCCTCATCTCCACAAAAGCATAAACAACCATCCTGAATTTCAATCCCAAACAAACAGAAGTTGTCCTGTTAGGCCAACCATATACACAGGAGGCCACTCAATGCTATCTGAAAGACATGCACCTAAATGGATCCATAACTCAGTTGGCCACATGTGCCAAATGAATCAGATTCATTTCTGGCATCAATCTCTCCTTCTGGCAGCATATCAACAACACAATCCCAAACCCCCTGGTATCAACTAGAGCTCCCCCAGTAGATAAAGACCCTTCCTCCCACATAGGGCTTTCAGGACCACTGTTCAGGGAATTATAATCACACACCTGAATGGGGGGACCACCCTCCTGCCTTGGGTATCGGCCACAAACCTGGTGCTCCCTGGGGTCATTTATAATAGGAATTAAGAAATGTGACCACATCTCCCTCATCCTAAGAGAACATCATCAATTACCTCATCTGCCAGGATATTCATCAAAACTGCCTGCATCACATATAAGACAACAACTGCCTGAACACCAGTGTCTAGATCCAAGTCCACCTCCCCTTTCTCCTCACCTGACTCCTCCGAGGTAAGTTCGCAAGGGTCCGTCTCAATCTTGCCGGGCTTCTCCTTAGCCCTTGGCCCCTTGCCTTTCGGTGTTCTGGTCTTCTTTTCGTGAAGGTAAGGTTTGGCCCCTCCGGAGGCCACCTTGACAGAGGAGTGGACCTGTCACCGGGGAACCCCAGGGGGGCAGCCTCAGCTCTAGGGAAAAAGCCTGAAGGCAGAAAAAACCCTAGTCCGTAGATGGGTTCAGAAGACAGGTCTTTTAGATGGTACAGATCTTTAGGTTGCAGTTCCAAGATACCAGGTATGATGACGTACTCAGTGTAGCTGAAGGCAGGAATCCAAGAAGCAAATGCCAAGATACGGAGTGGAAGGGTATCAGACCCTGGGAGAAAGGTAGGTAAGGGAAGGTATAGTAAAGAAAAGATACACAGGAGTTAGATACAACAGGAAGGGACTACTGTGCCAAGTCAGGGAGAGGAAAGCAGGAATGCCCCAAGTAGTCAGAAGCAGCACTGAACCACCACGGTGGAGCGGAAAGGAACAACCCGCCGGAAGGCAGCACGCCGAAAAGGCAGGAAGGTAGGATTAGCAACAGGGGCTCAAGGGAACGCAGAAGCGGCGAAGCGCAGCGCCTCCGCACCCGTTAAAGAAAGAAAACACCAGACAGAAGGGCTGAGAGAGCAGCCGATAGCGAGACCAGCTGGGAAGCTCCTGTTCACGGACGCGGAGCACAGTGCGAAGAAGCACCCTCGCGGCCGGAGTAAGGATGTAGACCAGGCAGCAGTGGCGTTAAGAAAACAGGTAGATTGAAAGTTAGAGCGAGGGAATAACAGGGAAGCGGAGAGGCACCGTACCAGAATTAGCGGAGGCAACCTCGATCAAAAAGTAGAAAGTTAGCGAGCACGAAGACAACAGTAAAGGTAGAGGAAAAGAGATACAGGGAAGGAACAAGGGGAATAAAGACTAGAAGAGTAATACACGGGATGGCGATAATCCAAAAGTCAGAGCGTTGAGAGAGTGAAACAACAGATACAACACGCCGAGAAGTGGGCAGAGCCAGATTATATAAGCTCCGGCGCCATGTTGGGTGAGGACTCGACCGCTCACCGCCGGAACCGCCAGCGATTCCAATGTTTCCAATCTTGGATCCTGACAGTATACCCCCTTCCTCTCGGGGTACCCCCCGGCCTGCCCGGGTGAAGGCGATGAAATCTTCTTAAGAGCCTAGGGGCATGAACATGGCAAACCGGTTCCCAAGACCTCTCCTCCACGGGATAGCCTTTCCAGTGAACCAGGTATTGGAGCCGACCTCTGTGATATCTGGAGTCCACCAGGTATGCCACTTCGTATTCTTCTGGAACAGAATGTACCTGGGCTCGATTCTTGCGGATGGGTCTAAGGAACGGGTCTACCTTGTATTCCTTGAGCAAGGAGACATGAAACACCGGATGAACCTTTTTGAGATAGTCAGGAAGTTTGAGCCGAAAGGCAACCGGGTTGACCTGTTGGAGAACGGAAAACGGTCCAAGATAACGGGGGGAGAATTTTCCAGCATGAACCCATCTAGGAAGAAATCTGGTTGATAACCAGACTAGTTGTCCTGGTCCCCATGTAGGATTGGAAGCCCTACTCTTATCTGCCCATCTCTTCTGTGATTGTTGGCTGAGTTGGTGTGCCTTCTTGGCAAGTTCATGAACCTCCTGAAGTTCCTGTAAAACGCTGTCCAAAGCCGGAATCTTAGTGGCTAGGGAGCCAAACCCGGGTAGATGTTGAGGGTGAAAACCATAAGTGCACAAAAAAGGACTCATTTGGATAGTGGTATGCAGGGTATTATTGTAAGCAAACTCAGCTTGGGAAAGGAAACAGTGCCATCTCTCTTGTTGTGTACTGCAGAAACACCTCAAGTACTGCTCCAGGCTCGCGTTTAACCTCTCGGTTTGTCCGTTACTCTGGGGGTGGTATCCCGAAGAAAGGGCTCTGTTGATACCCAGGGTTTGGCAAAGCGAAGCCCAGAATTTGGACGTGAACTGAGGTCCTCGGTCAGATACAATGGTCTGGGTAGACCGTGTAGACGAACTATGTCTCGGAGAAAGTTTTCAGCAGTCTCAGAAGCAGAGGGTATTTGTTTAAAGGCTGCAAAATGGGCCAGTTTGCTGAATGAATCTATTGTGACCATAACCATCGTCATACCCTCACAGGGAGAAGATCGACGATGAAATCCGTAGATATATGTTCCCATGGTCGTGACGGTAGGGAATGTTGTTGTAGGAGTCCGAGCGGTTTACCAGTTCGGTATTTGTTAGAGGCACAGATTGAGCTAGAGGTAACATACTGATATACATCAGTCTTCAATTTAGGCCACCAAAAGCCTCTTTGCAAGAGTTCATAGGTCTTTCTGATGCCGGGGTGACCCGACAAGGGAGTATCATGGCACCACGAAAGGACAAGCTTCTGGAGATCCTTGGTGGGAACGAAAAGGGCGTTATCATGATAGTACAGTCCATCCTTGCCTTGGATGACCGTGGCGGGTAGTTCTGTACCGGACTGATGATGAGGTATCAGATCTCGAAAAAAGGAGACAGTGGAAGCTAAGACTTTGAGATTGGGAAAAAGGCGGTCATGTCCATTGTAGGTTCCTGAACTGTCCCCGATACTTCGTGATAAGGCGTCTGCCTTTTTGTTTTCTATGCCTGGGATGTAGGTTATTATGAAGTCGAACTGTAGGAAGAAATATGCCCACCGAGCATACCGGGCATTGGTGCACTCCATTTGTTGTAGAACTCGGAGATTGCGGTGGTCAGTTCTGATCACGAAGGGATGGGTTGCGCCCTGTAAGAGATGCCGCCATTCTTGGCAGGCTAACTTGATGGCTAAGAGTTCTCTCTCCAAGGCGGAGTAGTTCCGTTCACTACTGGTGAGGGTCTTCGAGAAATACGCCACCGGGTGTTCGTAGCTATCAGCTGTCTTCTGTAATAGGATGGCACCTACTGCTCCTATCGAAGCATCCGTCTCCAGGATGTATGGTATGGTCTGGTCCGGCTGTACCAAAATGGGAGCGGAGGAGAAACATTCCTTAAGGGTCTGAATAGCTCTCTTTTGTTCATCCCCCAAGGCAAACTTGACTCCCTTCTTGAGCAGGGATGTGAGAGGAAGCACTAGGTTGGAAAAGGTGGGTATAAATCTTCTATAAAAGTTGGCTAATCCTAAGAAGCTTTGTAGCTCTTTGATAGTGCTGGGTTCTCTCCACTCCATGATGGCCTTGACCTTAGTTGGGTCCATCTCTATGCCTTCGCCGGATAAAATGAATCCCAGGTAGGATACAGAAGTGGTCTCGAATTTACATTTTTCCGGTTTCACCAAAAGCTGGTGTTCAAGAAGACATTGGAGTACCTTCCTCACCAGTGACCTGTGTTCAGTTAATGATCGAGAGTATACCAGATATCGTCCAGATACACCCCAACCGAGACAAACAACATGTCTGCAAACACCTTGTCCAAATACCTCTGAAAGATGGCTGGGGCGTTGACCAGGCCGAACGGCATCACCCGGTATTCGAATAACCCGAAAGGAGTGCGGAACGCGGTTTTCCACTCGTCGCCTTGTCTTATTCTTAGGAGATGGTAGGTGCCTCTTAAGTCCAGTTTGGTAAAATATACGGCTCCTTGCAATACCTCCAAGATGTCTCGGATCAATGGCATAGGATACCGGTCTCTGATCGTCACCTTATTCAGCCCTCTGTAGTCGATACATGGACGCAGTTCAGCACTGTCTTTCTTTGGTATGAAGAATAAGGAGGCTCCACAGGCTGATCTCGACTCTTGAATGAGCCCGTTTTGGAGATTGGAGTCCAGATATTCTCGCAGGACCTTCCTTTCTGGGAGGTATAAAGGGTACATCCGCCCGAATGGGATCACTGCTTCTGGTACTATGTCGATGCCGCAGTCTTCTGGTCTGTGGGGAGGAAGATCACGTGGTTGGATGTCTATGAATACCTCAGAGAACTCGAGATATTGAGGTGGAACCGAGGCTATGATTATTGGACTCTGTGTAGGAAGTGGTTCTGCTTCGGGGTGAGTGGAGGAAACCATGCTGTCCATACAAGTTGACTTACAAAAGAGTGAGTTGAAGCTCACTCTATTGGCCTTCCAAGCGATGTGGGGATTGTGTTTCCTTAGCCACGGAATACCTATGACCAGAGGGAAATGGGCCGCTCTGATCTGATCGAAGACCAGATATTCCGAGTGATGGCTCATCTCCATCCTTAGTGGTATTGATTCTGTGGTGATAGGTCCGGATGACAAAGGTCTACCGTCAACACCCTCTACCGGAATGGGAGTCGTCTTAGGTTTGGTAGATACGTGGTGTTCTCTAGCCCAGTTCGCATCCATGAAGTTACCTGCAGCTCCATAGTCCAGCATGGCAAGTACCTCAATGGGACTCGAAGGTGATAACCATAGCCTGACCTGGAACACCATCAGGCTGTTTTCCTCAGGGTTGTTCATGGTTCTTGAGTGGTTGCAAGGGTACTTGGCACTTCCCCCGAGACTTCCCTTGCTGTAGATCAGGGGTTGAAGTTTTCCTTCCTCCGGGGTGGTACTTCCGGACAGTTTCTCAATAAGTGTTTGGCGGAACCACAATACATGCATAACCCGGTCTCTCTTCTTCGTTTACGCTCTTCCGCTGTAAGGGGTCCCCGGGTAGTTCCGACTTGCATGGGTTCTTCAGATGAGACGTTGGTCCGGGTTGCAGGAGAGGGGGTCGGTAGACTGATAGACGGAGGATTGCTCCTGAATCGTCTTCTTTCTTGCCGCCTTTCTGTTAGCCGGAACTCGATCTGTAACGACAAGGTCATCAGTTCTTGGCAAGATACTGGTCGGGCTACACGAGCTAACTCGTCCTTGAGCTCGTCGTGGAGTCCTCTCCGGAATATTGTTTGTTGGGCTGAATCAGGCCAATCTGCCTTAGCCACTAGTCTCTGGAAGCGGGAGATGTAGGTCTGGACGTCTGTGTTCTCTTGTTTGACATCCAGGATAGCTTCTAAAGAGGAGTAGAACACCTCAGGTCTGTCGAATCGTTCCTTGAAGCTCTCTACGAAACGATCATAATCAATCAAGGAAGGGTCGTTTCTGGCCAGAAGAGGAGTGGCCCAGGCCAGAGCATTTCCTATGAGATTGGCAATGATGAAAACAACCCTAGATCTTGCCGATTCATAGGCATGGGTACGGAAGGCAAAATATACACCACAGGCATCAAGGAATTCCTTCATTCCTCCCGGATGACCGTCGTATTTGCCGAAGGAAAGGGGCATCGCTGGTAGATCTCCACAGTCGTCTCTATGTAGGACTACCTGCTGTCGGAGTGCTTTGTTCTCTGTCCTCAAAGCCTGGACTTCGACTGTGAGGTTCTGCATTGCCGCCACCAGTTCTTCGTATTGTTCCAAGGAGGCCATGTTAGGGTTCAGGCGTTGTATACTCTCAAGATCCGAATCCACCTCCCCTTTTCCTCACCTGACTCCTCCGAGGTAAGTTCGCAAGGGTCCGTCTCAATCTTGCCGGGCTTCTCCTTAGCCCTTGGCCCCTTGCCTTTCGGTGTTCTGGTCTTCTTTTCGTCAAGGCAAGGTCTAGCCCCTCCGGAGGCCACCTTGACAGAGGAGTGGACCTGTCACCAGGGAACCCCAGGGGGCCAGCCTCAGCTCTAGGGAAAAAGCCCAAAGGCAGAACAAACCCTAGTCCGTAGATGGGTTCAGAAGACAGGTCCTTTAGATGGTACAGATCTTTAGGTTGTAGTTCCAAGATACCAGGTATGATGACGTACACAGTGTAGCTGAAGGCAGGAATCCAAGAAGCAAATGCCAAGATACGGAGTGGAAGGATATCAGATCCTGGGAGAAAGGTAGGTAAGGGAAGGTATAGTAAAGAAAATATACACAGGAGTTAGATACAACAGGAAGGGACTACTGTGCCAAGTCAGGGAGAGGAAAGCAGGAATGCCCCAAGTAGTCAGAAGCAGCGCTGAACCACCACGGCAGAGCGGAAAGGAACAACCCGCCGGAAGGCAGCACGCCAAAAAAGGCAGGAAGGTAGGATTAGTAACAGGGGCTCAAGGGAACGCAGAAGCGGCAAAGAGCAGCGCCTCCGCGCCCGTTAAAGAAAGAAAACACCAGACAGAAGGGCTGAGAGAACAGCCGATAGCGAGACCAGCTGGGAAGCTCCTGTTCACGGACGCGGAGCACAGTGCAAAGAAGCACCCTCGCGGCCGGAGTAAGGATGTAGACCAGGCAGCAGTGGCGTTAAGAAAAAAGGTAGATTGAAAGTTAGAGCGAGGGAAGAACAGGGAAGCAGAGAGGCACCGTACCAGAATTAGAGGCGGCAACCTCGAACAAAAAGTAGAAAGTTAGCGAGCACGAAGACAACAGTAAAGGTAGAGAAAAAGAGATACAGGGAAGGAACAAGGGGAATAAAGACTAGAAGAGTAATACACGGGATGGCGATAATCCAAAAGTCGGAGCGTTGAGAGAGTGAAACAACAGATACAACGCGCCGAGAAGTGGGCGGAGCCAGATTATATAAGCTCCGGCGCCATGTTGGGTGAGGACTCGACCGCTCACCGCCGGAACCGCCAGCGATTCCAATGTTTCCAATCTTGGATCCTGACAACCAGTCCACCTAGCTACATAATTCTTGGACTCAGGTGAGATGTGCTCCTCTAGGAACCAGACAATTGTGGGGCTCAAGACTAACCTGGCACTTAAAGTGAAAACCAGGAAATAGGCCTTCTCTTGCTGTGCCCCAGCACACTGGTAAGCCATACTTTTCACAATTAGGACAACTCCAATTCTCCTGCAGTTCAGGAAGGTACTCAAGATCCTGCTCTTCAGGGACTACCTAGGGGCCACCTAGGACATGCTACTACTAGGTATATACCACTGTTATATTTTTGAATATGTAAGCTATTATGACAAGTTACCTACCCCTCCACTGCACTCTTTTAACCCAACATAACTTGTAGCATGTCCCATTGATTCCTAGCTATGTTTGCATTTCATAGATCCACATATAATACCTCACATATATGCTACCCCCCACGCATCTCTAAGCCACCCATCTGTAAAGATGGTCCTTTTATGTGTCACCTTTGAGATTCTCTTAGTGATATGCCACTGGGGCACTCTGTAGAATGGAATGGACATGTGGGCACGCATGCGACTTTAAGTTGCAAGGTGATGGGAGGGCTTTTTTATTGGTCCCTCTGCCAATATCTCAACTGTATTCCTTATTTACTCCATTGTAGTCAAGCAGTTTGATAAATGCTCTTTTTGCAATTAAAACAACTGTGCTTTGCCATAAAGATAGTTTGATGCCTGTATTTGAAATGCCAAGAAATAAATAAAAATATTAAAAAATTAAAAAATAAAGAAAGATCACAACCACATGTTCTGAAGGCAACAGGCGTTTTGGCATAACCACTGCCTTAGAACTCATTGTGAGCTCTGCTTCCTTCCCTCCTCCCACACACTATATGTACTGCCCAGCACTTTGCACAGCAACAGTTCCAAATCCAATGTTCACCTTGAGACCCCCACACCCTATGTTATGTTATGTTACTTCACATTTAATATAGCGCCTTATATACCATGGTCTGAAGGCGCTGGTAGGTTGAACGCCCTCGGGAACCGAAGTTCACGAAGTTCAGGTCTGTTGAGAGAGTAAAGAGAGTCAAAGGTGCGTGTGAGCACCGGATATGTGTGCAGCTGGTGTGGTATTCGTGTGATAGCTGCTTCTTAGCGGTGGGTGTGGTGATTGAGAGATCAAGAGTATGTGTTCGTTCTGGCAGGTTTTATCCAGACCGATTGTGGCTGCGGTAGGCCTGAGGAGAACGCCTTGTTGGGGGGGTGAGTAACCAGCAGTGTTTAGTTAGAGTGATGGGCAGTATGAGGCAGATGTTGGTATGAGGACAGTTATACCGAATGGTGTCATAGTATCTCTGTGTTCTAGTTGACTGGTGGTGTAAAGAAGAGAGTAAGCATGATGATGTGATATGGTGGGTTACATGCTCTTCAGACGTTCTATGCATTCCAAACCTTTCCATGTAAGTTGTGCAATTCTATGCACTCTAGTCCGCCCATACACTCCAGTCCGCTCCATGCATTCCAGTCTGCGCCATGCACTCCAGTCCGCTCCACGCACTCCAGTCTGCTCAAGGCACACCAGTCCGCTCCTACGCACTCCAATCGGCTCCACGCACTCCAATCGGCTCCACGCACTCCAATCGGCTCCATGCACTCCACTCCGCTCCATGCACTCCACTCTGCTCCACGCACTCCAATCTGTTCCACGCACTCCAATCCGTTCCATGCACTCCAATCCGTTCCACACACTCCAATCCGTTCAATGTACTCCGATCCATCCAGAATATTTCTAAGTTGTTTTATGCACTCGAGCTACGTATTTCACCCGTACCACGTATTTAATCCGTTCCATCCACATATTTCACCCCTTTCATCCACATATTTCATCTGTTTCATCCACATACGTCACCCGTTCCATCCACATACGTCACCGGTTCTTATCCACATACATCGCCGTCCCAACAACATACGTCACCTGTTCCATCCACATACATCACTCGTTCTATCTACATACGTCACCCATTGCATCCACAAACTTCACCCATTCCGTCCGCTCAAGGCACTCAACGGCTCTACGTAGTCATCCGCTCTACGCACTCATCGCTCTACGTACTCATCCACTTTAGGCACTTGTCCTTTCTAAGCACTCATCCGCTCTAGGTACGCATCCGCTCTGCAAGCTCTACGCACTCATCTGATCTATGCACTCATCTGATCTAGGCACTCATCTGCTCTACGCACTCATCAGCTCTACGCACTCATCAGCTCTATGCACTGATCCGCCCAGCGCAGTCATCCGCCCTATGCACTCGTCTGCTCTATGCACTTGTCCGCTCACGGCACTCGTCTGCTTTATGTCCTCTCGCGCTCTGTGCATTCACCCGCTCTACGCACTCACCTGCTCTACGCACTCACGCGCTCTCGTGCACCACTGCGCTCTCACACACCACTCCGCACTCAGGCTCTCATTCGCTCTTATGCACTCATCTGCTCCATTCACTCGTCTGCCCTACTCACTAGTCGGTTCTACACATTCTTCCAATCTACACATTCCACTGTTTTTACACACTCCTTAATTCTACACACTCTCCCGCTCTGTGCCCTCTTCTGTGCACTCTTCCGCTCTGCGCACTCTCCCGCTCTGTGCATTCTTCAGCTCTATGCACTCTCCCGCTCTGTGCATTCTTCAGCTCTATGCACCTATCACGCTCTATACACTCATCCGCTCTATACACTCATCCGCTCTATACCCTCATCCATTCTATACATTCATCTGTTCTATGCGTTTCTGCATTCTACACACTCCTCCGCACTTACGCACTCATCCACCCTACACACTCATCTGCTCTACACACTCGTCCGCTCTACACACTCGTCTGCTCTACACTCGTCCCTCTGCACATTCGTCTGCTCTATGTACTCCTGCGTTCTACACACTCCTCCATACTTACGCACTCGTCCACTCTATGCACTCGTCCGCTCTAGGCACTCGTCCACTCTACGCACTCGTCCACTCTACACACTCGTCCTCTCAGCACATTCATCTGCTCTATGCACTTCTGCATTCTACACACTCCTCCACACTTAAGCACTCATCCGCTCTAAACACTCGTCTGCTGTACACATTCATCCGTTCTACCCCCATCCGGACAACACATTCATCTGCACAACACACTCATACGTACTATGCGCTCATCCGGTCAGCACATTCATCTGGTCAACGGATGAATCCGTTCTCATCTCTTCCATTGCACTCATCTCTTCCTTTGCACTCATCTCTTCTGTTGCACTCATCTCTTCCGTTGCACTCATTACAGTCTTTTGTATTTGTATTTCCATCCTCTTCTCTTTATTCATTTCGCTCATTTTGTTCATTTGTCCATTGCATTCATTACATCCATTTCATTAATTAAAATCTCATTACTGTTTTTGTACGATTTATTCTTTGTATCTGCTTCACTGCTATGATCTACTTCACTTGTTTTTATTCCGTTTGTCATTTTAGTTTACACTAGCGGTTATTAGTTGTCACTTTCTCGCCTGGATATTGATGTTGTATTGTTATCTGTGTTATTGTTATTCAAGATCTAGTAGTTTGTTGGGTTGGTGTCATTGAGGTGCTGTTATTCAAACTAAGTGTGGGTTAGTTTTGCATACGGGTTGGTTTTGGGGGAAGAGCCAAGTTTTCAGTAGTTTGCGAAAAGACATTAGATCTTCAGTTAGGCGGATGTGGGTTGGGAGTGCGTTCCACAGCGTGGGGGCCAAGGCTGAGAATGATGATCCGCCTAACCTGACTGAATTTGTTTTAGGTATGACTAGGAGTCCGGCTGAGCTTGATCTTAGAGAACGTGGAGGGTGGTAGGGTTTTAGCTTGTCTTGAAGATATTGAGGTCCGGTTTTATGCACTGCTTGATGAGAAATGCATAAGGTTTTGAAAGTCACCCTTCGGGCCACTGGGAGCCAGTGCAGAGTTTTAAGGGCTGGGGATATGTGGTCTCTCGGGCCGAGCGCTAGAAGTAGTTTGGCTGCAGCGTTTTGTGCTGTTTGAAGTTTATTCAGTTGGTAAGCATGGACTCCGAGGTAGAGGGGGTTAGCGTAGTCCAGTCTTGATATAACAATTGATTGGACCGCGGAAAGTCTGTTGGGGAAGGAGAGATATGAAAAGATGCGCCTAAGAGTTTTAAGGTGGTAGTGGCAGGACTTTGAGACGTTGTTGACTTGACGCGAGAGTGTTAGGTCAGAGTAAAGGATGCATCCAAGGTTTTTTACTGAGTTAGAGGGAGTCGGTGAGTTGCCCATGGCAGGTGGCCAGGGTAGTGGGTATGGAAGAAGTTCGGAGTTGCCACATACAATGATTTCGGTTTTGGAGGGGTTTAACAAGAGGTGGCTTTGAGTCATCTAGAGCTCTATGTCGAGGAGGCAGGAGGCGAGGTCAGGTTGGCGGTTGGGTTTTGAGTTCAGGAGTTTTAGAATTAGTTGAGTGTCATCGGCATAGTTGTAACACAGGATGTTGTGTGAGCGAATTATTGGTGGGAGGGTGATCAAGTAGAGATTGAACAGGAGGGCAGATAGGCATGCTCCTTGTGGAACTCCCGTGTTGACGGGTTGGGCTTGGGAGGAGTAGGTGGAGAGTATCGTTATTTGGTACCTATCCTTGAGGAATGAGGCTATCCATTTGAGAGCGGTTCCATGAATTCCTAGGGAGTGGAGGCGGTCAAGGAGGAGTGAGTGACTGATCATGTCAAAGGCGGCGGATAGGTCGAGAAGCATCCTGCGGAGTCTGCCGTGATTTTAAGGTCATCCCAGATTGAGGTTAGGGTGGTTTCAGTTCCGTGCCGGGCTCTGAAACCTGATTGTGCGGGGTCAAGGAGATTGCTGGCTTCGACAAAGGCATTTAGTTGGGTGTAGGCGGTTTGGTCAATGAGTTTGGCAAAGAACATGGTGTTTGAGATGGGGCGGTAGTTTTTGGGCTCGAGAGGGTCGAGGGAAGGTTTTTTTATTAGAGGCTTGACATGAACCGTCATTTATGAGGGATCTTGCGTGTTCGCCTGCGCAGGTAGAGGCAAATATTTCTTTAAGGGTTGTGGCCGGGCAATGGTCTAGCGGAGAGCCAGATGGTTTGCGGGCAGAGAGACGTTTGAGAAATTGGTCGGGTGATATTGGACTAAAGGAGTCGAACATTGGTTGCACGGTGGTCGCAGGCAGTGGGTTGGCCGGTATGGGGGGAGGGTTGCCTGGTGGATGTAGGAGAGCCAGTTTGGTGGTTAGCGCATTTGTTCTTTCGAGAGCCCTGGCATAAAAGTGGAGAGAGAGTGAGTCGCACAGTGATTGTGAGGGGGTCAGGACGGTGGTAGTGCATGCCGTTTTGGTGAATTTGTTGATGATTTTGTGAAGTTCTTTGCTGCGGTTTTTGGAGTTTTGGATTCGAGAGTTGTAGTGGGCTTTTTTTGCTTTCTGGATTTCCGGATTTCGGCCGTGTACTGATGAAGGTGTCGGGCCAAGGTGACTCTGCACTCTTGGGTTTTGTTTTTCAGCCATTTGCATTCTATGTATTTATATAGTTGTTCAGTGGTCTTCAAATCAGGTGTGAACCATCTAGGGAAGAGGCCACGGCGGGCTGCTTGTTTGCAAGAGGGTGTGAGCCGCATTACTGAGGCGTTGAGCCATGAGTCGAAGGCGGCGGGAGTTAGTTGTTTATTGAGTTGGCAGATAGGTGGAGGAGACTGGAGGAGTGCATCGGCTAGGTCAGGAACGATGATTCGTTTTTTCCAGCATTTGCGTAGATTCGGAGGTTCAGGTTCGAGTATGGGAAGTGGGTCAGGTGAGCGAATGGAATAATACTTGGCGCTTTCATTCAGTCCCAAGTTCACAGGAAAGGTTGTGTCGATTAGGCAAAGAGTTTGTTTTTATTGTAGGGCATGCAAAAAAGGTGCAACCCTAGTGGAGAGGTTTAAACCCAGCTCTCAAGGCTGCTCCCTTTCCCCCCAAAAAGCCATCGTTTTATCCTCTCCACTATCAATGCTCTAAGTGGGAAGCAAATACATGCATGCATAACCTTAAACACAGCACTTTACAGCTTTTCTTATTCCATTTATTAAATGTTTTCTAATAATTCTGAATTAAGTCTCTGGAACACAACTATTGTGTGGTGGTTTAGACGGGACTCTTCCAGTTCCTAAAATAAGGAGGGTGGTTGGTATTTTATGGATGAACATTGGAAGAGAGGTTGGAATCCAGCTTTACGGTACCAATGTTTTGTTTTGCATAATATACAAGCTTGTGTAAGTTTAAACAGGACACAGTAATTTACTACACGCAGAGTGTTGTCTCTGAGTGCCTACAATGTTGAACAAAATATAATTAACTTATTATTTTATTTTTTATTTATATGTATTTTTTACATTTGTAAAGGGCCTAAACCCTGAGGCTCCAGGGCGCTGATAATGGAATGGCTTAGCCCTCTCTTTTGGGAAATTATTTAGCATGAGCTTCATATAACAAAAATCAGTTTGTTGGAGAATTTTAGCACTGACCCCAAAGTACACATGTGCATTGGGGAGTAAAGGTAAACAAAAGAAAATGTTCTGCATGGAGGCCAGTGAGGAACTCTGCCAATATCTCAATTGTATTGCATATTTACCCTCTGCAAAGAAAATGGATAACAAAGAAGCTAAATTACTATTTCAGGGTAAAAGACAAGTAGAATCTGAGGGTTACTCCTAGAGCAAGTGCAGCCTGTTTTGGCATGGGCAGTGTGGCTTGTGTGGTACAAAAAGTAATGCATGTATGTGGCCATTCATATTAAACTCAAATGATCACAATGCAGAGAATAATATGTTGGAGCCCAAGATGTGTCCTTCAACCAAGCAGAACACAAGACATAGGTGCCAGCGTGTTGCCACACTTCAGAAAACCCTAAGGGCCTCTGCACACTTACTGTTTTCCTTTTTGTAAAACATACTTGTTTGATTGTTCACTTTCACTTCCCCAGTTCCACTGATAGTGCAACATGGATGTGGGAAGCCACTGCTGGATCCCTTCTTTTTGCATGGTGGCTACGCTGCACCACATTCTCTCTGCAGGAAGGCGGTCAACCCAGCAGCCAGACGTGTCCTAGTGTCAAGCTGCAGGCTATTCCAACTGTTAAATCCAGGAGCCCTGATTAACCACCCTTCCTTAGCCTCTAAATGGGGCTCCGGGATTCGAAAACTGCTATGGGCTACATCTGCAAGCTGTGACGCAACACTATAGTTATTATTTTCACAAGATCCAAAGGCTGCATCACAATGCAACCCGACCACTTAGTAGTGCTGCTTGATTCCTCACTGCTGGGTTACACCTAAGACAGTTTTACATTCCGTTTTACATTCAATTTTACATGTATTCCAGTCCATTACAGTGCAAATGACGACATGTGATCCATGTGTAGCTGCATTGTGCAAACTTCGGGTGTGCAGTTAAAAAGTCGTAAACATTATGTCGAAAGTCATAATGTCGAGAAAAAAAATGTCGGCACATTTTTTTTCGAATGTTTTATTTTTTTATTTATATGTTTTTTTGGGGTTCTGTAAGTTAAAAAAGGGGTAAAACCAAAAGAAAGGGGGGTTAGGGGGAACCCCCCAATTCGAATAAAAAACAAACAAAAAAAGACATTCGAAATTTTTTTTTTCAACTTTTCTTTTTCGACATTATGTCTTTTGACATAATGTAATTCGAATTAATCACTATAAACCCAAACAGCATATGTAGAGACTCTGCCTTCAATCTCCGTACTGCACTGTGCATGGGTCAGAGCACATGTAAGTAGTCCGCTCCTAATGAGACATGCACAGCACTGCAAGCAAGTCAGGAAGAGAGAGCTGAGAACCATTGTGAGAGTGGGAGTGTCGTGACCTGCAAACTGCTACAATATATAGGGAGGAAAGCTCCCAGCAAGGACGGGTCTCTCTGCCACCTAAAGTGGAGTGTCTGTGTATTTTGTTTATCCAAGGCACTCTTGCGCATGCAGGACTATATTTATACGACAGCCCCCAACAGCTGGCAACAAGGCAGGGTATGTCTCCCTCACTGGGGGAGAAAAGATTTAGGGGCTGATTCATGGAACAAATTTGCGCCGAAAAAAGTGGCGCAAGCTGGCGCAAGCAGGCGCAAGCGTGAAAAAGGAAGCATACGTGCAGGCGTGCAATTCATGGAAGTCCCTGTGTGTGGTTTTCCTGAAATGTGCGACAAACCCGTGCGTGGCGCACATGGGCGCACACGTCATTGCAACATCCCGAACGCCGTGCATGATGCGCACAGGGAAAGCGTACAACGTCCGCGCACACACCAAAAAGGGGGCGGGACACGGGGTGTAACACGCAGAATGGGAAACAACGTGTGAAAAGAAGGCGTAACTGGGGAAGTACTGCAGAGAAATACACGGAACGCCCACACGCACACGAACAACTCATATTCATGGATTTGAATACGGGAAACCCGCGCACGGCAAAAGACGCGCATAGGCGTCAATGCGTCCGCCACACGAAGGCAGGCGGAAGCGTCCCCGCGCATAGTATAAAAGCGCGTACAAACAACAAACACGTACATAGCGCTACGATGAATGCCCCATTTGTCGCAGCACTGATCGTGGGACACCGCAGGAGGAGGAGAATAGCCAGGGCCCGCATTTTTTCCCCCCGGACAAGCCTTTTTGGGATGCCTGACGACCAGGTCTACGGCAGGTATAGGTTTCCACCTCGTATCATCCTAGACCTAGTCAGGGAGTGGGAAGATGACCTTACATCCCCCACCCTCTGCTCCCAAGCATTGAGCCCCTTAGAGAAGGTGCTCAATGTCCTGCATTTTTTGGCCACTGGGTCATTTCAGCGGACTACTGCCATAGTGGGGGGGTCTCACAGGCAACGCAGTCACGCTGCCTACACCAGGTCTTGGCAATCATGACTGCGTGCCCCTCAGTCCGCAGGCACATATACATGCCCAGAACACCCGCAGAAAGGCAGGCCGTCGTCCAGGACTTTTACAGGGTGGCACACTTCCCCAAAGTGCTCGGTGCCATAGATTGCACCCATGTCGCCCTATGTCCACCTAGGGCCACTGAGCACATCTACCGAAACCGCAAGCACTGGCATTCCATCAATGTACAGGTGGTATGCGATGCCAAGGGAATCATCACCTCTGTCTATGTAAACTACCCTGGCTCCACCCGTGACAGTTTCATATACAGAATGTCCGCCCTGAGCAGAGCTCTGGAAGCTGGGCAGCATGGTGACACATGGCTCCTAGGTGAGTACAAATGCCCGTGCACATGCATGCATGTCACACACAGACAAATACACAAACCCCAATAATCACAACCATTATCACCTCTGCAGGGGACAGTGGCTACCCTCTGAGCAACCACATGATGACGCCAGCCATTCCGGAACCCCACCACACCACCCCAGGTAAGATACAACGCGGCTCATATTGCAACCAGGGCCATAGTGGAGCGCACATTCGGAGTGCTCAAGTCACGCTTCCGCTCCCTTGACCGCTCTGGCGGGCAGCTACTCTATGCACCCCCAGTAGTGTGCAGGATCATTGTGGCAGCATGTGTCCTGCACAATGTTGCAACACGGCAGGGCGTACCGGTGGATATGGTGGTGCCCCCACATCCCCAACCACAGGCACAGGCGCTGCCCATGGGAGGGGATAGGGCACGTGGCGAGGCTGCCCAGACCCAGCTTGTGGCCACATTTTTCACCTAAACTCCCACCCCTGCGGAGTGCACACAGGCCTGGCACATACCAGGTGACAATCGATGATGACAAAGAGACAGTCAACTGTCACAACCTTACCACCCTGAGAATGTTGCCATGGAAGTGCCACATTGTGTGCATCCCTAGCTACTCAAACCAACCAATCCTGTGTGACCAAAAGGTACACAGACTTGCAAAACAGGCCATGACTATCACTGGTATGTCACCCAAACACTCCCAAACCACAACATGACATGGCAATCAATAGCAAAACACCAACACAGTACCAATAATGTACACATTGACATGTGAAAAATGTAAAGTGGCATCAGACAATGATGCCTGACATGGAATCAGATGAAATGACTGACCAACAACCTCCCACCCAAAATAAGTCATACCCAAATGCATCCCAACAGTTGTAGTTGGAACATAACAATAAATGCCTGTTTACATGCACATAGTGCATTGCAAAATCAACACTGCAGAATCCATGTGCTGTGTCCATCTCCTGCAAAACACTGGACAGCACACAGCATAGTGACCAGCCATTGCGTGTGACACACACCCTGAGCATCACATCAAAACAACAAACTAAATCAAAAAGCAAATTACACATGTACAGGATCCACAAATGGTCATAGATCATATGCTGCAGGGACACAGTGGGCCCCAGAAGGCTAAGGTGGTTGTACATGTTGTGGATCATAGTGCAAGTGTGTGTGTCAGTAGGGACATGCACTCAATACATGCATGTGCAATCAAGTGACCATCAGTGTCCTCATCACATGTGAACATCGCCCATGTGTACACCCCAGCATGTCAAACCACAACTGTACCCTCACACCAGAAAGGTAAACACAACACATGAACAGCCATTGAGCAGCAGAATACATCATGTACATAGGATTCCACAATTACAATGTCAGGGTGCCCATCACACTGTGGGGCAAGGCAACTGTCCAACAACAAAATACCCCCCTCCCTCACATATCACCATGACCCACTGAGCAACTGCGCATGAGGTATGTAGCCTTCATCCTTGAAGTTCACCTGGCCACCGGATCACCCTTCCCCTTTGTCTCCATCTTCCACCTTGTGTGTAAAAAGTGTCCAGCACCCTCAGAGGCTACCTTGACTTGCAAAAACACCAAATCAAAGAGAACTCAAAGCAGGCCAACACAGAAGCCAAGCAAAAAGCCTGCAGGCAGCAAAACAAACCAGAAGAGCCTCCAGTAGATGACTTGAAGTAGCAGTACGTCACAAAGTCCAAGTACTAGCACAATGATGGAACAACCAAGGTAGCACAGTAAAACAATGTCACAACAGGATGTGTACCATGTGTGGTACATAACATAGAATGATGCACCACAAACTGATGTGTACTGTCACAGCTCCCATGTACAGGCGCAGGAGTGGCACGAACCAACCACACCCACCGTGGTCTGGGTGCCTGCAAGGTCAAACTCACACAGGCCTCTGAGACCCTTGTGGGGAAGGAGGGTCAGGGATATGCATTTGGGACAGGCATTGGTATACTGGATAACCAGAATGAGGGGCAGGAGAGGGGAGTAGGATTGACAAGGGAAAGTAGAGAATGTACAAAAACATAATAATCACATTAGCACATACACAATCAGACCAAACGTGTACCTCATGCACATAGTACCAAATTACTCAAATTGAAGTCAAAGAGAAACTTATCTCTGGGGTGAGTGCTGGCCTCCTGCCTGCGCACTCTCAGGTCCAGAAACATGAGCAGTTCAATGCTGCAAAGAGAGCCAGAGTCACTAATCTGTGTGTGCCCATAACACACACACACACCACCATGCATGCCCCAAAGTAACAAGATACTCTACAAACTATATGGTGTGGGGCTTCGTACCCATACGTAAGATTCCCCCTTTGATGGTTCATACACAGTCGATGCAGTAAGTAATGCGCTGGTGGGTGCGTGGAAAATGGAAGACCAATGTGTCAAGATTCACACAACATCCAATGTTCCCTGGGTAAGCATCCAGACACATTTAGCAAGGTACGACTTCAGTACAAGTCTTGTTCCAGCATAACCTAAATAAAGTAGGCAGTGCATGTGGCAATTTAAACCTGTAAATGAAATGCACTGCACACAAGTCTGTCCCTTGCTGTCTGTCCCTGTGAGCTTCTTCTTTCCCTGTCTTGGAACGCTACATGGCTAATACAACTGCCTCAAAGGACCACGTTGGACCGGAGGATATGTGCCACTGCCCCTGCATGTGCCCCTGACAACTTTCCCATCAACTACCCATTACTCCACCAACGCTTCTTAGCTGTACTGTGCGCTTCAACACCAATATCTGTCCAAGCTCACCGTCAGTGGTGCTACTTAGCATGCATGTGCAACTGTCCTGGTGGACGGTTGGCTGCGGTGTGGCCCCCTTGTGCTGCTCACCTTGCCTGGAATTCCTTGAAACACGTCAGCTTCTGTATGATGTATGAGCACAATCCCTGTGGCTCTGCCTGCGCACACATGTGCATGTCTGCCCCACCGAACAAGGCCAGCTTCCAGGCATCCAATGGGCCATGTCTGCTGGGAACGTTGGTCTGGAGGCTCATCCCCCTGCAGAAAGGGCAGAAAACACATGATTAATGCATGAAGTTTCCCAGTGTGTGTCTCCTCAGGCATGTCATGAGTGGACCATGTCAGAGACGTACATCAAAAATCACTCCATCAGTGCGACTTTCCCAGCCAAAGTGTGTCAGCCACTGTCTACAGCATGAATTGAATCAAGCACATGTACAGCACAGATAAGAAACGCACTACACAATGTATAGCAATTAATGCACACATGAAAAATGAAACCACCCATCTAGCAAAGGAAGAACTGTGGTCAAAATCACTACTATCATCCCCACTAGGGGTATCAACACAAGTCGTAAGCAGCAGACATGCCACAGATATAACAGTACAAAGCCCTTGTGTAATAGGCTGTAACACTGAACCATCCTTGCGAGCCCATGGATAAGGGAAGCAGGAGTAGCATATGTGAGTCAGGACCCCAAGCTGCAAACACATACACGAGACAAGCTTGAAGGGACCAGCTGGAACAGACAGTGGATGGTTTCAAAAGCCACAAAGCACCACACCGCCACATGAAAGCACAACAGACAAGCAATTTTAAACTATATTAACTAATTACACTAACTATGAAAAACCTACATTACCTAATTAAACTAACTATCAAATTGAAACTTAACTAACTAAACTAAAAGAAAAATGAAAAATGGACACATATGACCCGTGGGGGGGGAACCCAGGAGGGGGGAGGTACAGGGTGCTGCTCAACACCCACATGTGATGATGTTGAGGAAAAAAAACCTCCATGGGCTCAACGCCTGCACAGCCCGACCTATGTGGGAGATACCTTGTCGTCCGAGTCTGGCTCTTCCTGGAAAGGAGGACTTGACACAGGAGCCTGACCACGCCTAGCCGCAGCTTGCTACTCGTTGGAAGCAAGTCTGCCAGACGGGTGAGCCTGGTTCTGTGCGGCGATGACACGTAGGTCTGCATGCAGAACCTCCTGTGATACACTTGCTTCCTCTTGCAAGGTAGCACGTGTAACACAGAGTTCCTCCTGCAAGGCCTGGCTGGACAACTGATGCACCTCCCGGCAAGCACGTAGCTCAGCTGAGATGGTACGCTCAAGCTGCGCAAACCTCTCCTCTGACCGCTCCCTCTGGGACAGCAGAAGGACACCCAGAGTGGATCTGAGGGAAGCATACTCCTGCCTCAGGGCCTCCATGTGTGCCATCCTTCATGTTTGGAGTAATATGCAAAATCAGGTTTCAGGAGGAGGATTAGGTATACTATGCATAATTCTAAAATAGGTGTAGGATCAGGAGTAGGTATTCAGAATTCATGGTGTTAGTAGGTTGTTATGTGGAACAATTGTGAATTGTATGTTATGTCCCCTTCTTTCCTTTGTCTATCCACGCCCTTTCCCTAATTCCTTCTTCCCCCCATTGGCTGCCACGTGGTTCACTGTGATATTATATTCAGACGCCCTTGCCAACCACAGTGGGAGGGTCGATTAATTCAGCTTCAGTGGTTCGGGAGAGGGTTTCGATACCCTATTATCCCTTACGGTTTATGACAGAATGTTCAACCCCCTAATCGGGGTATTTGAACCATCAAGACCAAATAGAGCCGAATCCCCCTTCATTAGCAGAGTTACTAAAAGCTTTACAGGATATCCAAGGGGAGTTAGCACATGCAAGGCAAGAGTCAGATAATCTAAAGGCTCAGGTACAAGGCTTAGTAGCACAGCGCACTCCCTTGGAGTGTGCTGGTCCCTCCACAGGGAGCGATACTGGAAGAATGTCCACGGTAATAATTCAGACACCCAGTAATGTACCATTGGCAGCTCCAGAAAGATTTGCTGGCGATCCCAAGAAATACATGACATTTTTAACACAATGTAGATTACATTTTTTGTGTAAACCCACAGCCTTTGAAACCATTCAGGCCAGAACTGCATTTGTAATTTCAATATTTTATGCAGGAAGTATTGAGTGAGTTCCTGGACATATTCGTGATTGTATATATTGATGATATTTTTATTTATTCTTCTTCTGAGGCTCAACATCCGGGTCATGTAAGAGCAGTGTTGCAGAAATTGCAGGAATATGAGTTGTGTGTAAAATTGGAAAAGTGTGAATTTAACACTAAAAAGGTGGAATGTTTGGGATTTATATTAACCCCTTTGGGCATAGTGATGGACCGAAAAAAGGTACAGGCAGTTCTGGAGTGGCCCGCTCCTCAATGTATTAAGGACATTCAGTCTTTTTTGGGATTTGCCAATTTTTACAGACGATTCATTTTGAATGTTTCACAAATTGTCTCGCCCATAACTAAATTGCTAAGGAAATCAGCAGGGTTCTGTTGGACTCCGGGGGCGGATAAGGCTTTCCAGGATTTGAAGGAAGCCTTTACTTCTGCTCTGGTGTTGAGGCATCCGGACTCGGAAAAACTTTATCAAGTTGAGACAGACGCCTCCAATGTTGCAGTAGGAGCAATATTGTCCCAACAAAATAAAGAGGGCATTTGGCATCCAGTGGCGTTCTATTCAAGAAAACATACCAATTGTGAGAAAAATTACTCCATTACTGACAAAGAATTGTTAGCAATAAGAGCAGCATTTTTGGAATGGAGGCATTATTTGTTGGGGGTTAAACACCAGGTGATGGTCATCAGAGATCATAAAAATCTGCAATACTTCAAGACGGCACATACCCTCAGTCCGAGGCAATTGCGTTGGTCTCAATACTTCAACGAATTCGATTTTCTGGTGACTTTTAGACCAGGAAAGAAGAATGGAAAGGCTGACGCATTGTCCAGACAACAACAGTCTGATAATATTGTGCCAGAGGTCAGAACAATCCTGCCGTTGGAAAGAGTGGCGGGAGCCATAACTACTAGTTTATTGCACCAACTAAAACAAGAGATGAGGAAGCAAAAGCATAAACAATGGGGTAAGAGGAGATCAGTAGAAACTGTCAAAAATGGTCTCCCGTATTACGAAGGAAAATTGTATCTGTTAACTCCAGAATTGCAGACGAAAGCATTATATTGGTGTCATAACTCCCCATTGGCAGGTCATCCAGGGGGTAAAAAGACACAGGAAATGTTGGGAAGGTACTTTTGGTGGCCCACATTACGACAGGATACTCTAAAATACATTAAAAGATGTGAGACTTGCATACGTAGTAAAATGGATCATGTAAAGAAAGCAGGATTATTGCAACCATTGCCCACCCCAGAAAAGGTTTGGTCTAGTATTTACATGGATTTCATAACTGAACTGCCCCCACGGACAAGTATGATACTATTTGGGTAGTAGTAGATTATCTGTCCAAACAAGCCCATTTTATGTGATGTGGGATCGTATACACGTTATGCGCTGGTGACCACTCTTATAATAAATGATACGATATAATCTTCAAAATAAGTAACACAGAGAGAGTGGGTGGCAGCAGAAAAAACCTCACTCAGAGCTTCCCACAGAGTTCTGTAATGGATACTTGGTTCAATAGAAAGTGGGAGGGTTATCCGGTCCTGCGCTCAAACCCTGTAAATTACAAAGTCCAAAGGAAAGTCAATTATTGCCAAAACCATTGGAGTAAGCCAAGAATTCCAAAAGATCTTTTTAATGTAATGAACAGACGGCATGTGTTTCAACCCCTGGTCGTTCTCAAGGCTGTATAACATAGTGATTCATTTATGTGGAATTACAAAGAAAAGCAAATAAACAGAGAAAAAAGGAAATATACAATGATATCCAAAGATGAAAAACAGCTGTAAATTATTCATAGATGCATATGTCAAATATAAAATCCAAGGTTAAGTGAACATAGGTAAAAGGTTTGAAAAAACACATACCATATTTTAGTCACACCATCGAGACAAGTTGCATCAGGTGGGTTCGGGGTGGGAGGGAAGAACATTTTGTAAATCTGTATTAGGTAGGCGTACTAGTGACGTACCCTTTAATAGTATCCATTTATATCTTGGACTATCAAAGTCCCATTCCCTTTTGTTTTGATCAGATCACCCAGTGATTCAAAATGTACCAGAGAAAGTGAAGCCACTCAATCACATACTATACTGTTATAATATTATCTAATACCATCACCACTATGTGTGATCTCAAAAAGAGGGGGGTTACTAAAAACGCCCATTCTTATTCAAAGCTTACCAGCCAGTTGTTAGAATGGTCAAATATCTTATTGTCGTTAAATTGGCCCAATGCCAAGTCAAATTATTGCTGATTATTCGTCAATTATTCAAATCTCCCAGTTGTCAAAGTATTGGTCATGAAAAAACTTTTAAGCAAAAAACCAAAAATATACTTATGAGTATAAAAATGTAGAAGAGGGCATGAAGTTGTTATAGAGAGTGCTAATGTCTAGTTAAGACTCAAAAGTAACCTACCAAGGAGTATTGTAGTTCATAAACAGATTAGTTCTTCTTCAAAGACCAATTGTACTATGGCTTGAAAATTCCCAAATCAAAAGTCACAGCTCTCAATAGCTTGATACCTATAAATAGAATGGAAAAATGAAAAAATTGAAAAAATGGAAAAACATTTTTGAAAAATTGGTTCTATCTTATTAATAATTAATGATAGTGGTTGTTTTCATGGTAACCAGAAAAATATGGTACCAATATAATATGAGTGATTTTACCACTAATGGGAAAGTCTCCTATTAATGTGAGGTATCCTCCAATTCCAAGTGCTGCAATATTATTGGTGGCCCCAGGTTTGCAGTGGTAAAAAATGGGGTTTGATATTCCTTAAATGGATCTATTAGCAAGGCCCCTAGTTACAAATAAGGTGTACAAAGAAAACAGGAAAAGACCTTTAACATCCTCACCTTAGGTAACGTCATGTATATTGCGGGTCTGATCCCGTGCGAACCACTTCGTCCTTCACCGTCGCCATACTGGCGAGTATTCGCGGTCGAAAAAACGTGCCGTTACGTGATGGCGTCACACGCTGATACGCGTGACGTGTGCGGTGAACGTTTGACGTTTGTTGTCAATGTAAACATACCGCTATATTGTGTGTACAGGGTCTGGAAAATTATAGGAGAAAGCATATTTTATATTATTTGAGATAATTCAATAAATGCAATGTAAAACAACCTCCTACGGCAAAGCACTAATTATAGCTAAGAAATATGTATATATCAGAGCGAACAAACACGTGATATTCCCACGTGTTATGTGATTAATTGAAAGATAAAATTGAACTAACTCCTCTAGACAAAATTACAGGGGATATTATGCCAGAGAATATGTATAGTTAATCTGGATTGAGGACTCTAAGCAAAGGAAGAACATAGAATGTTACTATGTAAATAAAACTACTAATGTTTGAAGGATGTTTTATTGGGTGGTTCAAAAATTGTTATGGTAATGCTGTCCGTTGATTATCACAGTCAGTCTTAATCCGAGTGACTGATAACTCTTAACAAGAGCCAGAAACCACTACGGATATCACTTTCATGTGTATTGCGGAGACCCCATGTGATGCCATTGTAAGCTAGTCAGCTTAAATTCAAAGAGTAACAAAAAAATGTTTTTGAAAGTATTGTATTACTGACTGCATGGCTTCACAATTCTCATTTAATAAATGAAAACAAATTACCAATTGGTCTAATTACTACAAAAAAAGGTGCATTTCATGATCACAGTTGAGACCGATTTCCGTACTCCTCATGTAACAAATAAGTTTACTCTCCATTTGTCTCAACTTCAGTTCCAAGTTACCACCTCGCTTACCCCTCTTAGCTTTCATCAATCCGATAAACTTAATATCCTCTTTAATATTCATCTGGTGTTCTTTTTGCCAGTGAATAGCCAATGGAGATTTAGGTTCTTGACTCCTCAAACTCGCCAAATGTTCTCTTATTCGTATTCTCAACTGTCTAATGGTGCTCCCTCTATAAAGCTTACCACAGACACAAATAATGGCATAAGCTACATGGCACGTTTTACAATTGATAAAATCTTTGATTTTTACCATAATCCCATTAGCATCTGTGAAAGCTTGACAGTTGTCATAAGCAAACTGGCAGTGATTACAATTACCACATTTGTAAAAACCATTGATCTTTTTAAGCCAGTTGCTATCATCCTGTGTTTTCAGATCCAAAAAAGAAGGGCTGAGTTTTTGTTTGATTGTAGTAGCTCTAGTATATGTGAATTTGGGTTTCTCTGTTAAATAAGGTAACAGATCATTATCCAACCTTAAAATATGCCAGTGCTTGGATACCATACGGTATAGAGTAGAAGAATCTCGTGAAAACTGTGTGATAATTGAGATGTGGCTGTCTTCAGGTTTCTTTTTTGCACTTTCTTGCAATAATTCAGATTGTTTAATACCATTATATTTATAAGCAGCCCTATTTACATCTTGCAAAGAATAGCCCCTATTGGTAAATCTACCCATAAGAAGTTGTAATTCTTTTTTGAAATCTGCATCCTTGCTGCAATTTCTTCTGGCTCTATAAAATTCCCCTGCTGGGATATTGCTAATAGTAGCCCTCTGATGGCTGCTATGAGCGGATAGTATGGAGTTAACCTCCGTAGGTTTGCGATATGTTCTGGTATGTATTGTTCCATTATCAACAAAGATATGTAAATCCAGAAAGTCAATTGCATTGGCACTCGCTGAACCAGAGAAACTAACGCCAAAATTGTTAGCATTGGTGTGAGCAATAAAGGAATCAAATGATGGTAAAGTACCTTTCCACACAATCAGAACGTCATCTATATAACGTTTCCATGCAATAAGATTTGGCCTGTACATTTCTTGATTGTAAATATGGGTTTCTTCGTATTGAGACATAAACAGGTTGGCCAAAGAGGGGGCAAATTTGGCACCCATGCCCACCCCTTTAACTTGCACATAATATTGGTCATTCAAAATAAAAGCATTATTTTCCAATGTAAATTTAAGAAAGCTTTTGAGCATCTGAACATGCTGTAAATACGACGCGGATACATCTTTAAAAGTGTAGTCAATTGCTTGAATAGCCAAATTGTGATCAATGCTTGTGTATAACGCTGACACATCTAGTGTAGCTAATAAATAATCAGATTCCCATTTAAGTGTTTTGAAAAATTGCAATACATGTGCACTATCCTTAATATATGATTGCATCTTGAGAACATTGGGTTTGAGTGCCTCATCCAAATATTGAGATAGACCCTCCGTCACCCATCCCATGCCACTCATTATTGGTCTAACTGATGGAAGTGTATCATAGTTCTTGTGTATCTTAGGCAAGAAATACATGGTGAGAATGGTAGGATTGGTGTTGGTCAAAAACACTCTCTCTTCCTCGCTGAGAAGCCCTTTATCATACCACATTTGGAGCAAAGTGAGCACCCCCTTGAAATCTAATCCTACCAAAAAAATTGTGAAAGACACAAGCATTGATCACAATTTGGCTATTCAAGCAATTGACTACACTTTTAAAGATGTATCCGTGTATCGGTGAGAAACGCAGCGCACGTGCACGCGTGCGATTCAAGGAAGACGCTGCGCGTGTTTCCCGCTGTCTGTGCGCCCAATCCTAACATGGCACACACGGCGTGCGCTACGCGCACAGCAAAAGCGCACATAGTGCGGCGCACACAACCAAAGTGTGCAGAACAGTGGGCGTAACACGCGGAATGGAGAATAACGCGTGAAAAAGAAGGCGTAACTGGGGAAGTACTGCAGGGAACTACACGGAATGCCCACACGCATGCCAACAACCCGTATTCATGGATTCGAATACGGGAAACCCGCGCATGGCAAAAGACGCACACAGGAGTCAACGCGTCCGCCACACGAAGGCAGGCAGAAGCGTCCCCGCGCACAGCATAAAAGTGCGCGCAAACAACAAACACGTAAATACAGCTACGATGAATGCCCCATTTGTCGCAGCACTGATCGTGGGACACCGCAGGAGGAGGAGAATAGCCAGGGCATGCATTTTCGCATCACGGACAAGCCTTTTTGGTATGCCTGACGACCATGTCTACGGCAGTTATAGGTTTCCACCCCATATCATCCTAGACCTGGTCAGGGAGTGGGAAGATGACCTTACATCCCCCACCCTTTGCTCCCAAGCATTGAACCCCTTGGAGAAGGTGCTCAATGTCCTGCATTTTTTGGCCACTGGGTCATTTCAGCGGACTACTGCCATAGTGGGGGGGGTCTCACAGGCCACGCAGTCACGCTGCCTACACCAGGTATTGGCAATCATGACAGCGCGCCCCTCAGTCCGCAGGCACATATACATGCCCAGAACACCCGCAGAAAGGCAGGCCGTTGTCCTGGATTTTTTCAGGGTGGCACACTTCCCCAAAATGCTCAGTGCCATAGATTGCACCCATGTGGCCCTACGTCCACCTAGGGCCACTGAGCACATCTACCGAAACCGCAAGCACTGGCATTCCATCAATGTACAGGTGGTATGCGATGCAAAGGGAATCATCACCTCTGTCTATGCAAACTACCCTGGCTCCACCCATGACAGTTTCATTTACAGAATGTCCACCCTGAGCCGGGCCCTGGAAGCTGGGCAGCATGGCAACACCTGGCTCCTAGGTGAGTACAAATGCCCTTGCACATGCATGCATGTCACACACACACACACAAATACACAAACCCCAATAATCAGTACCATTTACACCTCCCCAGGGGACAGTGCCTACCCTCTGAGCAACCACATGATGACGCCAATCCGGAACCCCACCACACCACCCCAGGTAAGATACAACGCCGCCCATATTGCAACCAGGGCCATAGTAGAGCGCACATTCGGAGTGCTCAAGTCACGTTTCTGCTCCCTTGACCGCTCTGGCGGGCAGCTACTCTATGCACCCCCAGTAGTGTGCAGGATCAATGTGGCAGCATGTGTCCTGCACAATGTTGCAACACGGTGTAAGAGGATTCAATTCAACGCTACAGCTAAGTCAATTCCTAGTCTGGGATACTGAATGGAAACCCTTATTGATATATCTTTATGTCCAGTTCATGCGTTCTGGATGACTACCCCTATATAACACCCCTCTCTTGGAATCCCCCTGACCCCACTGAGCCAAGAAGTAGTTCTGTTTTGCAAGTTTAAAAGGTTTATTTGATAATTTAAACAATATATATATATATCACACTTTATGATAAATTAATAATTGGATATCACACTTAATCTGAGCAGTAATCAATAATGGATATTCTGGCACTAGCACACTTCTTTATAATCAATGATGAGTGGTTATAGGATGGATAAGATAGCAACAATACTTTTATGGTTTCAAATGGATGCAAGGTGGAATGAAAATGCAGTACAGAAAAAAAAACTTGATATGATTTCAGCAAAAGAAAATGTAATCACTTTTCTCTGGCAATTCACTCCCCCCCTTTATGCAATGCAAGGAAATGGAAGGAAAGCACACAGTTCTCAGAAATGTAATCAAATGTAATTCAGTTCACCCCAGCAAGCTTAGACTACGGATAGAAGTTGAAACACAGGCCCAAAATGCTTTTATATGTGCTGGCAATGAAGTGCGGAATATGCTGAAAATGGTTTTAATTCCCTTTAGGAGGTTCAGGGTGAGTGATAGATACTTTGAATGAGTTCAGGATCACTTTAGCAATGCTCTATGAATGGTTGTCAGGTTGTAAACGAATTTTTGCAACGGAAGGCAAGCAGCTGCAGATTTTTACACGTGAGCTAACCTTTCAATTTGCGGCAAAATGTCAAATCGCGGCAGATTTTTCCGAGTGCGCCGGGCGCGATTACAGAGGGAATACATATATTGTTTTTGGGGTCCTAGGACAGCCTAGGATCTCAGCTTCCAGATGAAAGTTAAATTTTGTTCCTAACCCAAACGGTTCCGGAGTTATGAACGATTTAGTAAAGGTAGATTTTCGGATTTAAAACAACTCAAAATGACAAGTGACAGCGTGCAACTTTGGAATTACATATGACACCTCGCAGCTTAAGAATGACAGGTGACAGGATCTCTAGGAGACAGTTCTACTCAAGTTAAAATAGCTTGCATTAGATTATTTTAACTAAGAGATTGAGTTCTGCACAGTTTTGGCGGATACTCACTCCTAATTTTTAGAAGGACTGGGCCTCGTCACGATCTGGTCAGCGGGTTTTCTTCACTCGCCACGGACGGTCTCTGCACATAGCGTCTGGGTCAGCTCTACTCTGCTGGTCTGGGTCTCTGGTACTGATCAGGTCTGTGGGTCCGGATACAGCGGTCTCCGGTTCAGCTGGTCTCTCTCTGGATACAACACTGCTTTCTGGCAAATGGCAAGAGTTCTTGCAAAGAATTCAAACAGCTCGCCTGGCTGTGAATAGTTGCAATGATTTGAGGCCTGCTAAAGAGGGATTTAGCTTGTAGTTGACCTCTCTGCTACAAATTCTGAAGTAAAGTCTTGGTCTGTGAAGGTGGATAGATTGAAGTCTCTGTGTTGGCTCTCTGGAGGTTGATGGAGGTAAAGTATGGATTTTCCCGGCAGAGTGTCCCGCAGCAGATGGAATAGAATGTCTCTATCTGTCCTGACTGTCTGCTTTTATGTGTTTTGAAAGTGGGTGGAGAGGCTAGCCTTCTAGGCCCTACCCCTCTCCACTTGTCATTGGCCACTTCCTCCTCTTCCCCTTGATTGGGGGAATGAAATGAAGTGTCATCCTGATGAGGTCTGTTTATGATACAGAGAACCCACCCCTGTCAACTTTACACACAATCTATATCTGATCCAAATACATACTTCCCCAATAGACAGTTGTTTGGCATTGCATACACACATCATGCATTTACTGATCGTAGCCCCTGTTCCAATTCTGTCGTTTCTAGGAGCTTGGGTTCAAAAATGGCAACATATTTCACTTTTTGGTCGGGTTACCAATATTGGATTTGTCCCCGCATTTACACAGATGTGCCCATGGTGTGTGGGCATTAGGTGGTGGAGTGTCAGATTTTTAACATACATACATTTAGAGTAATATCCTCTTTTCCGCTAAAAACCCCCTGAACATACCACCGGGTCCTAACACGTCTTCAAATGTGCACAGAAAAATCACAAGAATAATGATATCACTTATAACATTTTCACAAGTCCGCTCTATGAATGATCCATCTTTTTAGATTTATGTTCTGGCCCCAAAGGGGTGTGGTTTCCCCCCAGCACAAGGTTGAATTTCTGGTTTTTCCAGTTCTGCCAAGCCAGCTTGCTCTCACAGGCAGTGCTCCTCCCCTTTCCTTCCAGGAGGAAGCCACTTTTACGACCCCCCCAATAAAACATTTGCCTGAGTCAGGACAGGGCTTTGTTCAATTTCCTGCAGAGCCCAGGTAATTCAATCAGAGAAGTGTCATATCCCTTTTGGTGGGAACAGCAAAAGGCAGCTAGGCCTGGGAACACAGCTGTTGTGCAAGTCTCAACTCCTGTCGGGGGTAGCTGGTGGGCAAAATTCCCTCTCTTTTTAAGCCAGGCCTCAGCTAAATGTCTCTTTGGCTGCCAGTTTTCCTGTCCAAATCAAACTTCCAATTTTTACGCATGCAGCTAGAATGCTGATTCTAAGTTTAACACTATGACATTTAAACAATTGCAACCTATGTGACACTCAAAAGTAGGTCACTCATTTCTTTTAAACATTTAGATTTTTAGTGTCTTTCAGTCCAAATTTACTTAAACTGCTGAAATCCACAGCTCAGCCAGTTTTGCTATGAACATTATTTTAGGCTCATCCTCTTTCCAGATTTTGTATGCCCACAAGACTTTATTCTGTCAAATGTCTGCTGGTGTTCAGTGAGATTGTTGGATATTCTGCAATGTTTGAAATGGGCATTCTGAGCTTGCCTTCAGAGAAACAAAGGGTGATTTTTAAAGTGCTTTCTAGCGAACAGGCACTGCTGTTTTTCTCTTTGGCACCCCATTTCACTCATGGCTCTTCTGACCCAGCACACCCGCACCGGGTGGTGGCAAGTCAGGCGACCATTTTGGTGTGCGCACAAACTGCGCGGTTTTCATAGATTCTGGCGCACATGTGGGCTTTTTCAGCCATCTTGGATTTCCTAAACCCACAGCACCAAATGTTGTAGCATAATAGTCCAAACGTGGTTCAGAACACCCAACAAACCCCCCCGCCCGACTGCACTTGGATTGAGTCGAGGGGATGTCGGGTGCTAAGGATGTTGACCCACGTGCTGGTAGGTCTGCATCATCTTCTTCCAATTCCGCAGATGACAAAGTTCAGCATCCTTTCCTCCATCAGGGGTGGATCAGTCGGTTCTCCTCGCCGGTCCTGATGGGAGTATTGGGCGGTACACTGGGCCCCTCGGATCTTTGCTCCCTGTCCCTGGGTCGTTCTCCTTGGTTTCATCTCTCCTAGGACGAGAAAGCAAAAGCGGCAATACCTACTCATAGACATTTTTCCACCACTATTAATGGTGTGGCAAACATATATATTTTATACATAAGGAGATGTAGCATTTTTAGTTTGAAAACAAGATATAATTCAGAGACAGTCGCTCACAAGAAACATAATATTTTAGAGACTATATGTGGGATATTTTAGGTTAGACTGACTTACTCTGGAGTGGCCCCCTCAGGGATTCCAGAGGATTCCTCTAGTTGCTGTAGAGTGTGCCTGGGATGGCAACACTTTAACTGATTTATATGGACCCACTTGTCTTCCCCCTCTGCCAAACCGCCTTTGGGGATGCGGATCTTGTAGGCCACAGGGGAGATCTTGTCTATAATCTCAAAGAGTCCCTTCCATGTAGGCAAAAATTTTTGCTGTTTGGCCTGGTTCCTTTGGAAATTGTATAAATAGACCCGGTCCCCCACCTGATATTCCTTCCTGGAAGTTTTCAGGTCATAGTGGGTCTTCATGCTATCAGCTGATCTTTCTAGATTCCGCTGATTATAAGCAAAAGCATGTTGAAAGTGTTTCCTTAAATTCTCCACATACTCATGAGTTGTGGAGTCATTTATTAGTGTCTGATCTTGGGTCCTGTAGAGAAAATGCTGCGGAAGCACCATCTTGCGTCCAGTCATCAACTCGAATGGTGACATTTTGGTTGCAGATGAAGGGGTAGATCTGATGGCCATTAGGACCAGAGGTAATCAGATATCCCAACTTGGCCCAGAATCTGCCACAAACTTCTTTAATATGCTCACAATGGTTCGGTTATATCTCTCTACTGCCCCAGAAGAAGCTGGCCTGTAAGCAATGTGTAGCTTTCTCTTGACCCCCACTATCACCCACATATTTGTCATTACTTCACTGGTGAAGTGGCTACCCCTGTCTGACTCAATCCTTTTAGGTAGACCAAAACGGGAAAAGATGTGGTTAATCATCAGGGCAGCTGCTGTTTCTGCCTTGCAATTTGGGGCTGGGAGACATTCCACCCACTTGGTAAACAAGCATGTAACGGTCAACATGTACTTGTTTCCTCTAGTCGAGCGAATCACGGGGCCTACAAAGTCGATTTGTAAATCTGACCATGGCAGTGTCATCCCCCTCTTTTGGAGAGGCGCCCGGTGTGTGAGGGATGTTGGCTGAAATTGTGCACACACAAGACAACCCTTCAAATATTGGTTGAGGTCCTGGCCCATGTGTGGCCCGTAGACAACCTCTCTTAAGATCTCAAGTGTCGTATGAAACCCCCTATGACCGGCTGTAGCTGCATCATGGGCGTGACTTAACATCAGGCTTCGGAAGGAAGTAGGAACCACCCACTGATCATGGCCAGCTTGGGATTTCCTTACCAACAAACCGTCTTGGATCCGGAACATTTTTGGACATTTCATCAACACTCTTAGGTCCTCTTTCCCAATGTAATCGGTATCCGTCAGGGGAAAGTTCTCAGGGTCCTCAAGGTGTTGGTAAAACTTACCAATAATTGGATCCCCCTTCTGAGCTGTAATCAAATCAGCATCAGGGGTCTCCTTACTCCATTGGGCAATTGAAAGATCATTGTGAGCATTTGTCTGGGACCTAGTGATAGCAGTGACCTGGATTTCCCCCAACAGGGACTCAATCTCAATTAGATCCCCTTGGATGGCCCCGGTTTTGGCCAGCTGATCAGCTAAGTCATTTCCAGTTTTGTCTGGTCCCTCTACTTTGGAATGACCCTTGATCTTTTTCCAATAGAGGGTCATCTCATTCGAGGTGACCAGATCATCAATGTTTTGGATCAACTTCCCATGTTTCAAGGGTTTGTTGTTAGCACATAACATGCCTCTGGTTTTCCAATTAACCAGGTGCTCCACGAACCCGTTCCGTACATAATCCGAATCTGTGATTATGACCAGTTCGTGGAGTTGATGCTGGACAGCAGTGAGGATGGCCTGATGCACAGCCATCAATTCTGCCACCTGACTACTTCGGGGACCAATTTTGTATCCAGCGGAGGGTTCTGGAAACTCCTTCACCCATGCATTCCCTACGCCAGCCACCAGTTCTTTCTCCCCGTCGTTGTCAACATGGTAAGAGCATCCATCCACATAGACAGTGGGCATTCCCTCACACTTGTCTTCTTCCAAGACTTTGGCCCTCATTACGACCTTGGCGGAGAACCATGGTGCTATTTGCACCATGGTCCATGGCGCTAAGCTGCCAACTCCGCCATGGTGGTTGGCGGACTTACCGCCCCATTCCGACCTTGGCGGGGCGGTAAGTCCCCAATCCCCATTTACCCTTCCCCATTCCCATTTTTGCCCCATAGGGTATAATGGGAGTGGGGAAGGCGTTAATTACGCCACCGTAAATTACGGTGGCGTAATTAACAACAAGGTCCCTTAGCGCCATGGATTTTACCGCCTGCTAAAAGCAGGCGTTAAAATCACCATGGCGCTAAGGGAACTCGTACTCAGGCGGAAAGGGGCGCCATGGTTTACGCCGGCGTAAACCCCTTTCCGCCAGGGTCGTAATGAGGGCCTTTGTGTGGGGAATTAAGGTATGCCTCCGTGTTGTCCTTGATTTTTAGACTTTCGTCCTCGAGACAGTTTTCTCTGGCACAATCATGCAAGTCAGCCAGACCTTGCGCGAGGGGACTCTTCTTGTTTTGGCCGTATCTGACCTCCACAGGAAAGCCTTGCATTGACAGAATCCAGGAAGTAATTCAGGAATTACTCACATTTCCGGCCCGGATTCTGTCACTTTGGAGATATTGCAGAGGCTGGTGTGGAGTCTCCACTATGATGTGTTCCCCCTGGATAAACGGGCAGTAATTCTTCACTGCCCACACCGTTGCCAGGAGTGCCTTCTCACACTCGTTGAATTTTTCCGCCACAGAGGATAAAGTTTTGCTCGCATAGGAGATTACTTTTTTGACCTTGTCATGCTTTTGGTATAATACTGCCGTCAAGCACGTATTAGAGAACCCTGTCTCCAGGAAGAACTCCTGGTTTCTGACAGGGTAAGCTAGGCAAGGCGCTTGTGAGAGGCTTCTTTTGAGTTGTTTTACCGCCTCAGCTTGTTCTGGACCCCATTCCCACTTGACCCCCCCCTTCAGGAGATGAATCAGGGGTCTGGTGATCTCTGCGTAGCCCTCAATGAACTTTCTGCTGTAATTAGTCAGTCCAAGGAGGCTCCTTAGTTCCCGCAGAGTTGTGGGGTCTTTCAGTTTCTGAAGTGCTTCCACTTTCTTTTCCTGGGGACAGAGGCCCTGAGGAGTAATCTCATGCCCCAAGAAATTAACACAGGTTCTACACCACCGTGCTTTCTGAAAGGAAAGTTTTGCTCCAGCGGCCCTCAACTGGGTCAGAACATAACGGATCTCCGCTATGTGTTCCTCCACAGATGAACTTTTGATGAGGACATCATCTACATAAGCCAGGTTACCCCTCGCACCCAGGTCGGGCATGGCCTTATGTAGGAAAATGTTGAATTAATTGCCGGAGTTGAGGTATCCGAAGGGAGTCCGTGTCCATGTGTACTGCTGGCCCCCAAAGGTACAAGCCAGCTTGTATTGGTCCTCCCTACTGACAGGCACGGTCCAGTATCCATTGGTCAGGTCTATTGCAGTGAATACCTGTGACCCCTGGATCTGGGCCAGCCCTTGGTCAATGTAGGGCAGAGGCCATCGGGAAGTATGGACCCATTTGTTGAGCTCCCTGAGGTCGACGCAGAGTCTCCACTGGCCGTTTGGCTTCAATATTCCCAGCACCGGATTATTGAAGGTGCTGTGAACTGGACGGATTATTCCCCGGGACTCAAGGTTCTTAATTATTTCAGTAAGGGACTCCATGGATGCGAGAGGCAAACGATATTGCTTCACAAACACTGGAGTCATGCCAGGGTCCGTGGGGATTGTTGTTGTGTGGATGTCGGTGCGGCCACAGTCATATGAGTCTACCGCAAAGAGATCTTGGAAATCCAAGAAAACTTGTTTCAACTTCTGCTTTTGTTCCAGAGTCACACAGGCATCAGCTAGGTTGACTCTCTCTTCCACCATCTGCCGGAAGCCTGGAAAGACTTCTGGTTTGGCTATCTCAGCAGCCTCCTCCAGCTGGGTGGAGAAGTCCCTGGTCAGAGTGCTGATTTGGACTGGAGGCCTCAGGTGGGGAAGGCAACCCTCATGGTCCTGGAAAATCACCTCATCCCTCCTGAAGTCACAAGTCACATCTTCCTTACCATAGGGGCAGGAAGTGTACACCAGGAAGTTCCCCCCATGCCGGGTAAAAATCCTGTCTGGTGTTGTGTTGTCATCACTGTCACCGTCAAAACAGTCCTTGGGGATTGGTCCTAACAGTTCATTTCCTAAATCAATGGGGAAATGTCGGTCATCAATCGCCATTCCAATAATGGTGCCTGCGGCTAGAGTAATACTCTTTAAGTCGCTGTTATCCACCTCTATTAGAATGGTGTCATGTTCTATGTTGACTAATGGAGTTGGGTTTACCCCCAACCCTTGCTGTTGGAGAGAAGCGTTTAGATGTATGTAAGCATCAGGGTTTTTCAAATGTTGTCCTCTTTTAGCTTTCACTCCCAGGGAGAATTGTCGGGTCCTTTCTGGGATGGTGACTTCCTCTTTCATCTGAATTTCAACTGCATAAGGTAGCAATTGAGCTGACCTAAATGCTTTTTCTGGATCATCAAAGCCCATGGGATTATCCGCTAATCGGGACCAAGCTTTGAAGTTTATTAGGTCCAAACTAATGGCAAAGCGATTGAGAATGTCACTGCCTAAGTAAAAAGCGGCAGTGACGTCTCGCACGACCCAACAATTGTGGACTATGCTCTTGTTGCCAATGGAGATTTTGAGCATACACCTGCTTGGCAGGAGATGTTTGGAATTGGGTGCTTCCAGGTCCATTTCCCATTTGTCTATCAGTTTGAATGTGGGAATGGCTGGATCTTTTGGGAGTTGGCGGAACATGGCTTCGCTGATGAAGCTCTTACCGTTGTTCACGCACACTCGAGCGAAAACAGAGTCCTTCCCATCATTTAACTGAACAGGGATGAACAACTTCTCTCCAATTTGCTGAATATCAGCCAGGCTCTGAGCTGATTTCACATCTTTCTGGACTATAGGAGTGAGAGTTCCTGACTGTGGATTAGTAAAGAATTTCAGGGTGTTTCCTTCCAGTGTGGAATACCACCTTAAACTGGAAGGAAGGTTGATTTTCAGAAATAGAGAGGACCCCCCATCACCAGTCTGTTGTCCTACTGCTATTACTGTCACGTCGGGAGTTTGGTTGTTCTGGAAGTGAAATTCTACTTGGTCAGATTTTTGTTCACCCATGTGGCAGGTGCCGTTTAAACTAACATGGTTGACAGTCTGTTTTAATTTTATTGGTCGGCTAGTCTGGGTCCAGAGGACCTTGTTTACGCAATCTATTAGGGGTGACAACCTTCTCAGGAGATCATTCCCTAGTAAACAAGGGGTGCCCTCTGGAGTCACTACTATGACCGGGTGTTTCACCTTGTGTCGCCCAATCTTAATGTCCAAGTCTGCAGTCCCCTCAACGGCAATTTCCTTCCAGGAAGAGAGGTGAGAGGAATTTGGTAATTCTCCCCCCTTCCTGCGTTTAGTTCCTCAAAGGCCCTTTTGGACAGAAGGGTAGCTTGGGATCCAGTGTCCACCAGTGCCAAAATTGTACCCTGCCCCTGTACTTGTACCGGGGCATAGTATCTTCCCTCCTTCTCCTTAAGGGGGCACAGATAATGCACATTTTTGGACAACTGGTGGGCTAACTTTCTGGTTTTGGACATTGCTAGAGAAGAAATTTGGGCAGAATTCTGTGGAGAGTCTTTGGAATCTGAAAGAAAAAGTTGGCAACTGGAGATCAGAGCCATTGTGGGTTCCCCTGGTTCCGGTTCTGGGCTGCCCCCCCCTTTTTGGAGGCAGTCACCAGGATGGGTTTGAACCAGGGGATTTCGGTATTGTGGGTTCTGGGATGAGATGATGGGCGGCGGTAGCTCAGTCTCCATATCTCCCCAGTCTGAATTGACATCCCTTGGGACACATTTTTCCTTGGGAGGAGTTACCCCATCTCTGAAGGAGAAGATCCTTTTCCCAGGATCTTCTGAGGATCCCTCTCCCTCAAATTGGAAGACCTGAACCTCCTCCACAAAGTGGGTCTGTTTGGGTCCTTTGTTTCTCCTACCTCCTCTCTGCTCCTTGGGTGGCAGACTTTCAGGGGCAGGAGATTTTGTTTCCGGTTCCTGGTTTTCCATGGGCTGTTTACAAGTTGGGAAGGAAGCTTCCTCCAAGGCTTTACACCCCCCTTCCCCTTGTGCCTCCTCCCTGGGAACCGGTGTGTTATCGGGGTGCTGCCCCCGTCATTGTTCTGGAGCACCAGGTCCCGAGTTTGGGGCATTCTGTGGTGGCATGCTCATCTGAGGGTTCTGTTAAGCCCTCAGTATGTGACCCAGATCCCGTGCCATATTTTGGACCTGGCGCTCTAACTGGGAAGCCCGCTCAGGCTGATACGGGGCTCTATTTTCTCCCCTGGGCTGATCCCGGGAAGGGTAGCTATCCCTTCTCTGGTAGTACACCTGGTTGGGAAGATTTTGGTACCCCTCCACCCTTGGCCACCCCTCTCCCGGATTAGGTTGTCTGGGCTCAGGGAATTGGGGAAAGAAGGATGGATGATTTTGGGGCTGGAAATTGGGCGGATACCTGGGGAAAAAGTTCTGCCCAGGATTTGGAGAATTTCTGCCCTCCTGTGGGAAGTTGGGAGGGAAGTTCCCTGGGTTAGGTGCTTGGCCGGATCCCCCTCCTTGGGCTGGAGGAGTCCACACATAACCCAGGATTGGTCGGTTTCCCTTATAGCGGGGACTTACATAGTCAGGGGAGCGGGGGACCCCATTTGTGGGACTACCTCCTCGACTCCCTGTCTGTGACTGGCCCGAGTGCCTTCTGGGCTGTGAATTATTAGGTGCAGGTAGGTTTTTAGGCCCCCCATCTCCAAATCCATAACGGGGGTGACCTTTACCTCTGCCACCTTGGCAGCAGCAGGGGTGCTGTTGGTTTTGGGGTTTTTGGGCGCATTATTTTTATTTTCTATGGGCTTCTGCACCTCATAGATCCGGGTAGCCTGTTCAATGACCCAGTCTAAAGATATTTTCTCATGAAAATCTCTCACGAGCTGGGTCATTATATATTTGGGCAAGGCATGGAAGAATGTATTGACAAAATCTCTGCTGTCTGAGCGCACCCTTCTGGTGGTCTGCGCAAAGGCATGTTTCAGTTCTTGCACGAATTCTTGTGGGGCCTGATCCTCCCCACATTGCAAATTGTAGGCTGCCTTGCGAGCCTCTTGAGGATTTCTGTGAACAGAAAAATGTTTCAAGATGGCCGCCTTATAGGTGGACCATCTTAAATGATTTTGGTCCTCCAGCCCCGCAAAGAAACTGGAGTATTCTGTTGAGAAGGTCCACTTTACATATTGAATACAGCTTTGGCTGTCCTTCAAATGGAAAGTCTCCATCATTTGCTCGTAAAGCTCCAAGTGTTCCCAAACAGAATACTTGGCGTTCTTGTGATAAGGCGTGATGACACTCCTTATTGCCTTTATTTGCTTCAATGGGTCCTTAAGCAAGGCCCTTTTTGCCTTATTGGCCTTTTTGGTTCGGGTAACCCTGGTCCATTCATCCTCTGACTCAGAGGCACTGCTCCCAGAGGTTCCTGTCTGATCTTCCAGGTTTTCCCGGATTCTGCGAGCCTGGGATTGGCTGGCAGAATGTGGGGACCTGGTCTCCTGTGTCCTGCGCCGTTCAGAGGAGTCTTCAGATTCCTCCTTGCTGCCAGGATTTGATGGGTACCCCCCCACTGACCTGACTGGGCAGAAGTTTTCAGGATGCCCTTAATGGGCCTATTCTCCTGGGGTTCCCCACTAAATTGCACTGTGCTTGGGTGCCCATACCCGGATGCCCGCCCATCCATTCCTGGGAGGTACTGGCCTATGAGCCCCATGCTTCTGGCTGGATAGTAATCTGCCATCCCTGTGGCCCGGTGCTCATGTGCGCCAGGGGACATGGGGGTGGCAGAGTCCAGGGACTGAGAGAGATAAAGGACTCTGGTACTAGGGCTCCTGAGGTTATGCTCAGGAGTTTCCCTTTCCCAGCGAACCTGGTCTCTATCCGCCCCTGCTCCCTGTTGCAATGCAAGAGCCTGCGCTTTCAGTTCCTCAGTTAAGGCCTTACTAGACTCTATCAGTCGCTCCTGCATCACTACCTGTTGTTGGAGCCTATCATTGTGCTGGCAGAGAGCCTCATTCTCTCTCTGCATTTCCTGATTGGTCCTGGAGCACTGGGCCAGTCTTTGCTGCAGGAGGGTTACCTCATGAGCTGTGTCCCTATTGGCCTGCTCCTGTCTTGCCAGAGCCTCCTCCACCCTCCTGGTGTGCTCTAGCAAGTCCTGGTGTTCTTTTTGGAGGTCACCCAGTCCCTGGTGGGCCAGGTGATTTTCTTCCATTTTTCTCCTTAAGTGGCAGACTTCCTGGCCTAAGTTGTCCCTTTCCTGACCAAGAGCTTGAATTTGTGACGCCAGGTCGTCCCTTTGCCTTTTGAAGGCACCAGCTTTCTGGCGCTCCTGATCAAACTCTGCCTGGGTATCCAGGTCTTTCAGGATCAGTTTATTGCTCTCCTCTTTCTCTCTGTCTAGTTGGATTTGCAGGGTGGCTACCTGCTCTGTGCATGCCCTGTTGAAATTGATCTGTTGCTCCAGCTTTTTCTGGCTCTGCAGTAGGGAGTCCAAACTGTCTTGGCGTTCCTTCTGCAAAGCCAGAATTTTGGTATCCTGGTCTGTCTTTTCCTGTTGCAGTATATCCATGTCCTCTTTTATTTTAATGATATACTGCCTACTATCATTTTCTGACTCCTGGCTCCCCTGCAGCCTCTGCTCAGAAGAGACCAGGTCAGATTGGACCTTCTCTAACGCCATCTGTCGCTTATTCGCCAGATATTGGCTTTCAGTACATTTATCCTGCATGTCTCCCATATATAGGTACAGGTATGCCGCTATCCTAACCATCTTGTCTTGTTCATCCTTAGCTTTAGGAGCCATGTATAGTTCACTCAGGGCCACATGTAAGGGACCCTGATCTCTTCATATATCTGACCCTGTTTCAGTGACCTGTTGCGTGATGGCCTGCAACCAGACCATGCGGTCCTGGTGAGTCCACTCACCTCTCACAAATAACTTATGTAAGAAGTGCTCTCTGGCTATTTTCATGTCTACTAAGGTCGTCATTCTAGAGATTGGTCTCTGTCCTGACTTACAGAAGTTTGTATTTTATTTTTTTGCAAAACAGACCTTTTCCTTAGAGCGTTCCTTTGAGGAGTGCTTTACAGCGTAACACAGCGTGGTGATCCGACCGGATATGTGTAACTGGTCAGCTGGCAGCTGTATTAATCTGCACAAGTGATAGATCTAACCCAAACGTCCGGCTCGAGCCCCCAAATTGTAAGAGGATTCAATTCAACACTACAGCTAAGTCAATTCCTAGTCTGGGATACTGAATGGAAACCCTTATTGATATATCTTTATGTCCAGTTCATGCATTCTGGATGACTACCCCTATATAACACCCCTCTCTTGGAATCCCCCTGACCCCACTGAGCCAAGAAGTAGTTCTGTTTTGCAAGTTTAAAAGGTTTATTTGATAATTTAAACAATATATATATATATCACACTTTATGATAAATTAATAATTGGATATCATACTTAATCTGAGCAGTAATCAATAATGGATAGTCTGGCACTAGCACACTTCTTTATAATCAATGATGAGTGGTTATAGGATGGATAAGATAGCAACAATACTTTTATGGTTTCAAATGGATGCAAGGTGGAATGAAAATGCAGTACAGAAAAAAAAACTTGATAGGATTTCAGCAAAAGACAATGTAATCACTTTTCTCTGGCAATTCACTCCCCCCCTTTATGAAATGCAAGGAAATGGAAGGAAAGCACACAGTTCTCAGAAATGTAATCAAATGTAATTCAGTTCACCCCAGCAAGCTTAGACTACGGATAGAAGTTGAAACACAGGCCCAAAATGCTTTTATATGTGCTGGCAATGAAGTGAGGAATATGCCGAAAATGGTTTTAATTCCCTTTAGGAGGTTCAGGGTGAGTGATAAATACTTTGAATGAGTTCAGGATCACTTTAGCAATGCTCTATGAATGGTTGTCAGGTTGCAAACAAATTTTTGCAACGGAAGGCAAGCAGCTGCAGATTTTTACACGTGAGCTAACCTTTCAATTTGCGGCAAAATGCCAAATCGCGGCCGATTTTTCCGAGTGCGCCGGGCGCGATTACAGAGGAACTACAAGGAGTAGCACTATCGGATTTAAAACAACTCAAAATGACAAGTGACAGCGTGCAACTTTGGAATTACATATGACAGCTCGCAGCTTAAGAATGACAGGTGACAGGATCTCTAGGAGACAGTTCTACTCAAGTTAAAATAGCTTGCATTAGATTATTTTAACTAAGAGATTGGGTTCTGCACAGTTTTGGCGGATACTCACTCCTAATTTTTAGAAGGACTGGGCCTCGTCACGATCTGGTCAGCGGGTTTTCTTCACTCGCCACGGACGGTCTCTGCAAACAGCGTCTGGGTCAGCTCTACTCTGCTGGTCAGGTCTGGGTCTCTGGTTCTGATCAGGTCTGTGGGTCCGGATACAGCGGTCTCCGGTTCAGCTGGTCTCTCTCTGGATACAACACTGCTTTCTGGCAAATGGCAAGAGTTCTTGCAAAGAATTCAAACAGCTCGCCTGGCTGTGAATAGTTGCAATGATTTGAGGCCTGCTAAAGAGGGATTTAGCTTGTAGTTGACCTCTCTGCTACAAATTCTGAAGTAAAGTCTTGGTCTCTGAAGGTGGATAGATTGAGGTCTCTGTGTCGGCTCTCTGGAGGTTGATGGAGGTAAAGTATGGATTTTCCCAGCAGAGCGTCCCGCAGCAGATGGAATAGAATGTCTCTATCTGTCATGACTGTCTGCTTTTATGTGTTTTGAAAGTGGTTGGAGAGGCTAGCTTTCTAGGCCCTACCCCTCTCCACTTGTCATTGGCCACTTCCTCCTCTTCCCCTTGATTGGGGGAATGAAATGAAGTGTCATCATGATGAGGTCTGTTTATGATACAGAGAACCCACCCCTGTCAACTTTACACACAATCTATATCTGATCCAAATACATACTTGCCCGATAGACAGTTGTTTGGCATCGCATACACACATCATGCATTTACTGATGGTAGCCCTTGTTCCAATTCTGTCGTTTCTAGGAGCTTGGGTTAAAAAATGGCAACATATTTCACTTTTTGGTCGGGTTACCAATATTGGATTTGTCCCTGCATTTACACAGATGTGCCCATGGTGTGTGGGCATTAGGTGGTGGAGTGTCAGATTTTTAACATACATACATTTAGAGTAATATCCTCTTTTCCTCTAAAAACCCCCTGAACATACCACCGGGTCCTAACACGTCTTCAAATGTGCACAGAAAAATCACAAGAATAATGATATCACTTATAAAATTTTCACATGTCCGCTCTATGAATGATCCATCTTTTTAGATTGATGTTCTGGCCCCAAAGGGGTGTGGTTTCCCCCCAGCACAAGGTTGAATTTCTGTTTTTTCCAGTTCTGCCAAGCCAGCTTGCTCTCACAGGCAGTGCTCCTCCCCTTTCCTTCCAGGAGGAAGCCACTTTTACGACCCCCCCCCAATAAAACATTTGCCTGAGTCAGGACAGGGCTTTGTTCAATTTCCTGCAGAGCCCAGGTAATTCAATCAGAGAAGTGTCATATCCCTTTTGGTGGGAACAGCAAAAGGCAGCTAGGCCTGGGAACACAGCTATTGTGCAAGTCTCAACTCCTGTCGGGGGTAGCTGGTGGGCAAAATTCCCTCTCTTTTTAAGCCAGGCCTCAGCTAAATGTCTCTTTGGCTGCCAGTTTTCCTTTCCAAATCAAACTTCCAATTTTTACGCATGCAGCTAGAATGCTGATTCTAAGTTTAAAACTATGACATTTAAACAATTGCAACCTATGTGACACTCAAAAGTTGGTCACTCATTTCTTTTAAACATTTAGATTTGTAGTGTCTTTCAGTCCAAATTTACTTAAACTGCTGAAATCCACAGCTCAGCCAGTTTTGCTATGAACATTATTTTAGGCTCATCCTCTTTCCAGATTTTGTATGCCCACAAGACTTTATTCTGTCAAATGTCTGCTGGTGTTCAGTGAGATTGTTGGATATTCTGCAATGTTTGAAATGGGCATTCTGAGCTTGCCTTCAGAGAAACAAAGGGTGATTTTTAAAGTGCTTTCTAGCGAACAGGCACTGCTGTTTTTCTCTTTGGCACCCCATTTCACTCATGGCTCTTCTGACCCAGCACACCCGCACCGGGGGGTGGCAAGTCAGGCGACCATTTTGGTGTGCGCACAAACTGCGCGGTTTTCATAGATTCTGGCGCACATGTGGGCTTTTTCGGCCATCTTGGATTTCCTAAGCCCACAGCACCAAATGTTGTAGCATAATAGTCCAAACGTGGTTCAGAACACCCAACAACGGCAGGGCGTACCGGTGGACATGGTGGTGCCCCCACAACCCCAACCACAGGCACAGGCGCTGCCCATGGGAGGGGACAGGGCATGTGGCGAGGAAGCCCGGACCCAGCTTGTGGCCACATTTTTCACCTAAACTCCCACGCCTGCGGAGTGCACACAGGCCTGGCACATACCAGGTGACAATCGATGATGACAAAGAGACAGTCAACTGTCACAACCCTACCACCCTGAGATAGTTGCCATGGAAGTGCCACATTGTCTGCATCCCTAGCTACTTAAACACAAGCTATCCTGTGTGACCAAAAGGCACACATATGACATGACATGATATGGCCTATACACAAGTATTTCAAGGTGCGATGAGGCAGGGAGGGGGGAACAAGGGAAGACAGACAACGATACTACTAGGCCAGGTGTCATTTAGATTGTGCAAGTGCAGGGGTAGGGGGAAGGGAAAAGTGCAAGGGGAAGGGGAGGGGGGGAGTGCAGTACAGGGTAAGTAGACTAAAAAACAATAAATAGGCCAGCTGGTGGCAACTGCAAAGGTAAGTGCAGACAAGTGCTGGGAAGGGGGGGCTGTAGGGATAGAGAGACAGTCCCGCAGTGCAGGGGTTGCCAGGGAGGCAGTGCAAGTGGAGAGTGGCTGGGCCAGGGACCGAGGTCGGTGAGAGTGGCCCAGGTGCAGATCCAGTGCAATTCCAGTGAAGAATTTTGCAAGGGAGAGGCAGAGAGAAAGCAGAAGCAAAGAGGAAGGTCTTGAGGTGCTTCCGGAACCGGAGATGGTTCTCCTCAAGTTCCAGTGAGGCAGGAAGGCTGTTCCAGAGGGAGGCCCCTGCCGCGGAGAGAGATCTACCCCCAGCTAGTTGCTTTGAGAAGCGGATGAACCTGACATGCAAGGTGTGAATCACACACACCTGCAAAACAGGCCATGGCCATCACTGTTATGTCACTCAAACCCTCCCAAACCACAACATGACATGGCAAGCAATACCCATACACCAACACAGTAACAATAACGTACACATTGCCATGTCAAAAATGTACAGTGGCATCAGACAATGATGCCTGACATGGAATCAGATGACATGACTGACCAACAACCTCCCACCCAAAATAAGTCATTTCCAAATGCATTACAAGAGTTGTAGACGTAACATAACAATGAATGCCTGTCTACATGCACATTGTGCATTGCAAAATCAACACTGCAGCTTCTGTGTGCTGTGTCCAACTCCTGCAACACACTGCTCAGCGCACAGCACAGTGAACAGCCATTGTGTGTGATGCACACCCTCAGCATCACATCTAAGCAACAGACCACATCAAAAAGCAAATTAGGCATGTACAGGATCCATAATTGGTCACAGAACATGTGCTGCAGGGACACAGTGGGCACCAGAAGGCAAACAGTGTACACGTGGATATGCAAGGGTGGTTGTACATGTAGTACATCAGAGTGCAAGTGTGTGGGTCAGTAAGGACATGCACTCAACATATGCATGTGCAATCAAGTGACCATCAGTGTCCTCTACACATCACATGTGAACATTCACCATGTGTACACCCCAGCATGTCAAACCACAACTATCCCCTCACACCTGAAAGGTAAACACAACACATGAACAGGCATTGATCAGCAGAACACAACATGTACATAGGATACCACCATTACAATGTCAGGGTTCCCATCACACTGCAGGGCAAGGCAACTATCAACAACAACCCCCCCCCCCTCACAAATGACCATGACCCACTGAACAACTGCACCTGGGTCATGGAGCCTTCAACCCTCAATTCCACCTTGCCACAGGATCACCTTTCCCCTTTGTCACCATCTCCCACCTTGTGTGTAAAAAGGTGCCTGCACCCTCAGAGTCCACCCTCATTTGCAAAATCACAAAATCCAAGCCAGAAAAACGAACCAGAACACCCTCCAGTAGATGACTTGACATTGCAGTACCTCACAAAGGCCAAGTACTACCACAATGATGTAACAACCAAGGTAGCACAGTAAAACAATGTCACAACAGGATGTGAACCATGTGTGGTACATAACAAAGAATGATGCACCATGAACGGATGTGTACTTTCACAGGTCCCGTGTACAGGCGCGGGAGTGTCACGAAACAACCACCCCCACCGTGTCCCGGGTGCCTGCAAGGTCAAATTCACACAGGCCTCTGAGACCCTGGTGGGGAAGGAGGGTCAGGGATATGCAGTCGGGACAGGTGTTGGCACACTGGATAACTGGAATGAGTGGCAGGAGAGGGGAGGAGGAATGACACATGAAAGTAGGGAATGCACGAAAATGTACTACCTGCATGAACACATACACAATCCAAACAAACTTGGACATCATTGTCATGGCCTTCTGTAGTCCAGGCTTAGGAGTGGCACGAACCAACCACCCCCTCTAGGGTTTTGGCGCCTGCAAGTTTGGGGCTTACACAGGCATCCGCAACCTCAGCGGGGAAAGAGGGTTAGGGAACGTTGCTTGGATAGGTACGGGAAGCAGGAACACCGGGTAGAGGGTACGGGGTTTAAAATTGGATAGGACTCCGGGTGATTAGGGGAAAAAAACCATACCAAATTGAATTACACATTCATCCATGCATTAGTGCACCCCCCAGCAAGCCTATGCAGAGCAGTTTGAAAGAAAAACAACAAGACACTTAGCTCTGGTTTTGAGTGCTGGCCTCCTGCCTCCGCACTCTCAGGTCCGGTTACAGGAGCACTGCAATGCTGCAAAGAGAGCCACAGTCAATAACCTGTACGTGCCCATTACACAAAAACACACCACCAAACATGCCCCATAGCAACACACTACTCTACAAACAGACAATCTGGTGTAGATGCTTTGTACCCATATATAACATTACCCCTGTGATGGGTCATACACAGTCAATGCAGTAAGTCAGCCGCCGGTGGGTGCGTGGCAAATGGAACACCAATGTGTCACAATTCACACAACATGCAATGTTCCCTGGGTAAGCAGACAGACCCATATAGCAAGGCATGACTTCAGAACAAGTTGTGTTCCACCATGACCGAAACAAAGTTGGCAGTGCATGTATCAAAATGTACATGGAAATAAAATGCACTGCACCCGAGTATGTCCCTTGCTGTATGTACCTGTGAGCTGCCCCTTTCCATGTCTCGGAAGGCTACATGATTGATACAAGTGCCTCAATGGAACTTGGTGTACTGGAGGGTATGTGCCACTGCCCCTGCAGGTATCCCAGACAACCTTACAATCAACAGCCATCAGTCCACCAACACATCTGAGCTGCATTGCGTGCTTCAACACCAATATTCGTCCAAGCTCACCCTCAGTGCTGTGACTAAGCCTGCATGTGCAACTTGCCTGGTGCAAGCTTTGCTGTGGCCCCCCTGTGCTGCTCACCTTGCCTGGAGTTCCTTGGAACACGTCAGCAGTTCTAGGATGTAGGTCTGCAATCCCTGTGCCTCTGCTTGTGCACACATGTGCATGTTGGCACCAACAAACGTGTCCAGAATTCAGACGTCCAATGGGCCATGTCTGCTGGCAAAGGTGCTCTGGAGGCTCATCCCCCTGCAGAAAGGGCATGAAACACATGATTAATGCTTTAAAGTCATCTGTGTGTGTCTCTTCAGGCATCTCAATTCTTGACCATGTCAGAGACTTACATCATAAATCACACCATCAGTCCGTCTTTCACATCCAAAGTGTGGAACACACTATCTACGGCATGAATTGCAACAAGCACGTGTACAGTAAAGATAAGAAACATACTACACAATGCATAGCAATGAATGTACACATTAATCATGAAACACCCCATCTAGCAAAAGCTGAACAGTGGACAATAACACCAAAATCATCCCCACTAGGGGTGTCAACACAAGTCACACAGAACCAGACATGCCACAGATATGACAGTCCAAAGCCCTTGTGTAATAGGTTGTCACACCGAACCATCCTTGCGAGCACATGGATAAGGGAGGCAGGAGTGGCATATGTGAGTTAAGGACCCCAAGCAGCAAACACATACACAAGACAAGCCTGAAGGGCCCAGCTGGAACAGACAGTGTATGCCTTCAAAAGCCACAAAGCATCGCACCGTCACATGAAAGCACAATAGACAAGCAATTTTAACTAATTACATTAACTATGGAAAACCTACATTACCTAATTAAACTAACTATCAAACAGAAACTTAACTAACTAAACTAAAAGAAAAATCAAAAATGGCCACATACGACCCGGGGGGGATGGGAGGCACCCAGGAGGGGGGAGGTGCAGGGTGCGGCTCAACACCCACATGTGATGATGCTGAGCCAAAAAAAAAACCTCCATGGGCTCAACGCCTGCACAGCCCGACCTATGTGGGAGATAGATGGTCGTCAGAGTCTGGCTCATCCTGGAAAGGAGGACGTGGCACAGTAGCCTGGCCACACCTAGCCGCAGCTTGCCCCTCGTCGGCAGCAAGTCTGCCGGACGGGTGAGCCTGGTTCTGTGTGGCGATGTGACGTAGGTCTGCATGCAGAAACTCACTGATACACGTGCTTCCTCTTGCAAGGTAGCACATGTAACACGGAGTTCCTCCTGCAAGGCCTGGCTGGACAACCGCTGCACCTCCCGGCAAGCCTGTAGCTCAGCCGAGATGGTACGCTCAAGCTGTGCAAACCTATCCTCTGCCCGCTGCCTCTGGGACATCATAAGGACAAGAGTGGATTTGAGGGAAGCATACTCCTCCCTCAGGGCATCCATGTGCGCCTCTGAGTGAGCAGCAATTGCTTGACGCAGAGACGACATTTCAGCCTGGCGTGACTTGTCTGAGGCCGCCATGCCCAGCCTGAGCGAGCGGGCCGTGGACCGTGCCGCCTGCTGCTGGAGAAGCACCTGCCTAGCAGGGGGGAGCACAGATCGGGCCACACGCTCCATGCTCTCAGCGATGTTCTCCAATGCTGCCCCCTGTCGTTCTGAATTGGCAGTCATGTCTTGCTCCCAATCAGTATACTGCGGTTGCGTGCGGCGACCGCGTTGCCGGGCTTGACCCCTGCGGGACCCAAGGACCGGGTGTCCTCGCTGTGTTGGCACCGCCCGTGGCTGCACAACTACATGCCCCCGTCGACGTGATGTCCCAGGCACATCAGTGACTGGTGTGGAGGGTGACCCTGCGTCCCGATCCACCACGGGCGGAGGAACCAAGACTGTCTGATCCCTCAGTGCAGGTGTCGCAGACAGAGGAGTGTCCACATCAGAATCACTCACCCCTGACACATGGACTTGATGCTCATCCAACTCAACATGGACGTCTGAGTCGTCTTCAAGGCTGGACTCATAGGCAGCCAGAGACAAGATGGACTGTAGCACTTGGGGGTTTTCGTGGCCTACCACCCCACGACCCCCACTTGTGCCGGGTTGATGTAGTGGTAACAACCCTGTGTCTGGCATGACAACACCATCCTCCGCCTCCATTGCGTCATCACCTGAAAAATAAAGAGAAAAAAGGTCACTACACATGTCAGAAGCACACAACACACACACACCAACAACAAACGCATCAGGCAGACATGTGACACACAACATATAACCTGGCATGCATGCTGGGTGAACTTTGAATTGCTTCTGTGATCAGACCTGTTGAAAGGTGGCAGTTTCCATGGAAGTGGGTCTATGCAGTGCAGAAAATGTGTACGTCACTCACTACCTACATGTACAAAGACTCCATGGTGTGTGCTAGGAAATGGGAAGGCAGTGCAAGGTCAAAATCAGGCATCAAGTGCATTGTGCATTCAATGTGTACCATATCTAGAAGCCAAGCACCCCTCCACCCCAGTACCAAAGCAGGGATGCCTAGCATGGTATCAAAAGGCTGACCATACACCTGTGTATTGACAGGCAGTGTTGACTGGCATCAACAGCTTAATGTGATTCAAGTGACAACACTGCAAATGATGATGGGACAGCAGGACACATGATGAAAACTCTGGAGGCCGCCCACGTGTGAAGAAGACACAACAACAGTTGGACAGAGTCATTGGCCATTGAACAGGCTGAGGCCTGTGAGCCACACACATTGTCAGACCCTAAACATGTGTGCAACGCAGTACTGAGCCACAGTTGACATGGGAAGGCTGATGAGATGCCATGCAATGTATGTAACCAAGGACTTGTATTACAGTGATCATCCAGTCAAGGACACATAGGGGCATGCGTGCAATGCACATGGAACATGAATGGGCACTCATGTCCCTGCGGGACATCTGACCTATGCACAGTACAAGTGAGATACCCTGCATCAAGTACTAAGGCTGTACCACACGGCATATTTCTAGCAGATTCTACGCTGGAAGTTAGCATCTACACAGGACGCATGAACAGGAAAGTACACATTGGCAAGATTGAAGCAGACCAGTGCAAAGGTGGAACTGGGGTGCAGAGTGGCGGAGGAGGGGCAAGGGAGAATGCCTACATGGAGTCCCCGCATGCAGGCAGAGGAGACATGCATCACGGAAGCATTGCATTACTTACACATCAGAACCATGTACCCGTCACATGTAGTGGCAATCATGCACAACACATCCCACAAGTGAAACACACACGTCCTCAACAAAAACGCATCAACACTCACTGGACTGGGCATCAAAGTCCAGCATCTCTCCCACTCCTTCGACCAATTCAGGTGGTATGAACTCCGCAACGAGTGCCCCATGCGGCGTGAGCTCTTCCTCCTCTGGTGCAGGCCCACCGACAGTCACCAGAGTCAAGTTGTAATTAGAGGCACGCTTAGCCTTAGTGCTGCGTTTGATGTCATTCCAACGCTTTTTACACTCTTGCGCCGTGCGCACCTCATGGCCAAATGAAATGACATGTTCCGCAGTGGGTGTCACGTTGGGCAGCCGTAGTCTGACTATTGGCACCCACTAGCATGTCACGGCTGTGGCCCCGCACGTAGCCCATGAGGAAGTCCAGTTCCTGCTTGCAGAAAGGCTTCTTCCTCAACGTGCAGGAGGTCGTGGCTGTGTGTGGGGTCCCAGCATGTGCTGCAGGTGCAACCTTCCTCCTCTTGGACTGTGGCGCAGACCCTGGCTGGCTAATGCCGCCCTGACTAGTATGGCCAGTGGGTTCGGTGGATTGAGCCAAGGGAGTGGCAGGTGGAGGGACGACCAAAGGCCTGACTTGTGTCAGTGGCAGCTGGGTGCCCTCTAATGGACCCTGCGCAGCAACATCAGCTGTGGCAGGGACATTGACCGCAACGGTCCTGGTTGGCAGACTCACAACCGGGGTCTTGGTGGGTGCATATGCCCCTGCACTTGCCAACACCCGGCTGTTCGGGGCAGCAGAGGACATAACTGCCCCAGGGACACGTGTCTTGGTCTGAGCAGCCCGGCCTGCCCCTATGGTTTCCCTCCTGGCCTGTTGGAAATCTACCAAGGGCTCCTCAAGTGTCAACGCAGCCTGCGCTGGCAGACCCTGAGCCTGGGTGGTGGTTTCCACAGATGCACTTGCAGCTACCACTACCCTTGGGCCCGTGGCAGTCCATGGAACGGACTGCCGGGTCACACGGGCGCCAGTGCCAGATGCAGAAGCTGCATCCCCAGGAACCACAGGGGGTGGTGGCATGACTGCACCGACACATGGCACAATATTGTGCTCAAGTGGCGCACCCCTGCCTCTTCCCCCTCTGTGGCCGCCCTGGACACCCTGGAGTCCCCCTACTCCCTGGTCACCACGGCCACGTCCCCGACCACGCCCGCCACGAGGAGTACGCCCAGCTGAGGCGCCCCTCACCTTTGGTGTCCTCCCAACCATGGCACAGATGTAGTAGTGCCGGCACAGATGGAGTAGTGCCAATGGGAGGTATACACCACAATTGACCTGGGCAATTGGGGTGAAGGGGGTGGGAAGCAAGATGTTAACAGCCCCCCTGCACCTGCAAGGCTTTATGTGACCCCGGTGATGTAGTGACGGGTCACGCAACACTCAGGCACCCCAAAACTGCAGTAAAACCGTGTGCGCAACCCTGCAGCCTACGTGCATGGATTCAACCTCCCGCAGTACGCGGTGGCACCCAGTAACACGAATAACGCGTACGCGGTGGACACGCAGGCTACTATGACATCGAAAATGGGTGCGATACACAGGGGCACCCGCAGTGGGAAAAAGAGAGTGTGCGACTCACCGTCTGACTAGTGCGATGCAGAAAAACACGCATAGCCAATACCCCCGCCAAAAGAAGAGATACGTCCTTGATAGCTGTGAAGTTGTGATGGCGCGCGAAACAACAGGAAGCAGCAACTCCACGAAAGGCACGTACAGCGAACTGCTGTCCCCGCTCACCTTTAACCCGTGATGAGGGAAACGCCTGCACGCGTCACGTCACTTACGCGCATGGGCCCTTTCCTCGGATTACACGCGGACGTGCAGTTTTTCACGCGCGCTGAAACGCCCATGCACGCCTGCGTGCGTCACGTCACAGGGGCGCTTGCGCTTGAAGGGCCTTCTGTCCAATGAAATTGCGTTTGCGTGCAGACACGCTTACGCGCTGAGGGCCTTTCCTCGAATTACACGCTGACGTGCAGAATTTTCACGTGCCAAATCACTCCGTATCAAGCTGGCCACGCATAAGCACACGGAAGACCACGCTCCTGCCCAGAAGGCCAAATTACTGCCCCCCAGAGCCCCGAGCACGCTCCCACCTGCCATCTGCTGCTGCCTGACTGTCTGCTGCCCACGTGCCCTGCCATTTGCTGCCTGCACATCAGCCAGGGGTGCTGTTGCTGTGACCACCCCTGCTGGAACCGAAGACTCCCGACTGGTATTCCATCGCTCCACAGCGCAGCCCCAGCACCCAGTTGCCCACCCACTCCTGCCTCTGGGGTTGTCATGTCGGGCACTGCAACATCTGGCACCACTGACAACCCCCGGCCAGAGAGGCAGAGGGCCAGCAGCTTCAGTGCCAGGGAAGTTGGTGTCCTGGTGGAGCAAGTCCTGGGGCAGTATGATGCCCTCTTCGGAAGTTCCCGCGCCGACAAGGAAGGACGGACTCGGATCTGGATGGACATTGTGACTGCCATCAATGCGGAGGGGGTTGCAGTCCGCGACTTCCAACATGTCAAGAAGCGCTGGGAGGACTTCAGGTCCAGGACCCTCAACAAGTCCCGGTGCCTCTTGAAGGCAGCGGATGCTAAGGGGCGCCGGGGCCACTTGTCGGAAGATCAGATGAGGCTCCTGGAACGCATATCCCCAGCGCTCCACGTCCAGGTCCTTGAGAGGCAGACCCGTCTGGAGTCGAGCGGTAAGTGTACATGCATCCTGATTGTAAGCTGTGCGTGTGGTGATGTTTCAGTAGTGTGCAGGTTGCACATCGTTTGTATGGGGTCGAGTATGGGTGGGGGTGTAAAGGGCCGTGAGGCTAACACATGCGAGGGCTGTCATGTGTGAGACATGGATGGTGCTTGTGTGTGTAGCCTTGCATGCAAATGCAGTTGTGTGGGCACACATGTTTGGATGAATGTGTATGTAAGTAGACATGTTTGTGATGTCACGCATGTATGTTGTTTTCAGCTGCATGTATCAGCACTGTTTACATGTGCATGTGTGTGTATTTGACAAGGGTGCAACAGTGATGCAACATGGATGCATGTGACAGTGGGATGTGGAAGCCTGATTGGCAGATGTGACATGGATGCCCATCTGAACACTGCGACACTTGGCAGAGTTGTACACATGCATGCAAGTGTGGTGGTGTGTGTACATGTGTAGTGCACTCCCTGTGTTGCATGTGATGTCTGGCTCACTATTGCCTACTCATGCTGTTGTATGTGTATGGATGGTGCTGGCAGTTGCAATATGGCTGTGGTATGGCTCATGTGTGCAAGTTGAAATGACATGTGTGTTGGGGATTGTGATGGCATGTCTGAGGTTTGCCAATGCCACTCATGTACAACTGTCATGTGTGTATGTGTCCATTGTACAGTGCTCTGATGCCTGTGTTTTATTTCTCCCTGTCTGCAGCGTCAACTGATGAAGAGGGCGGAGAAGGTGCTGTGAAGCACAGCGGCGGGGATCCCACCGCCAGCCGGAGACGCAAGGCCCGGCTCCCCTCCCAGGTTGTGATCGAGTAAGGGAGTGAGGAGTCCGGTGCCGCGTCCCAGGCCACAGCTGCCGGGGGGAGGTCCAAGAGGCAGAGGTTGGAGTTGGACTCCTCGGCAGCAGAAGGGGCAGCTGGGACCCCACAGGGCCCAACGGGGGAAGATGGCACAGAGTCATCCAGGTTGGTGGGGGGTTTGGTGTAGGAGGAGGCCGTGCAAGCAACAGAGACGGGGTCTGGAGGTGGGGATCTGGTGCTAGTGGTGGAGTGCAGGACCAGGGACAGGAGGCAGCACAGGCCACCGCGGAGGTGCCTGTGTGCAATCCTGTCCCTTATACTGTCCCTGCATCATCTTGCACCAGCAGGAATGCCTACGTCCAGACCCGTTTTCAGGCAGGGGATGAGCTCACGACAACTGGCCTTCCTCTGCCCGCGGACGTGGCTATCCGGATCCGGGTTGAACCTGTCCTGACTGGTGTGGCGTTGCGTCAACGGGCCATGCGAGGTGACCTGCAGTCTTTTCATGAGGAGACTGCACGTCATCTCGAATGGCTCGTTGACCGCGTCGGCCTTCTGGGAGAGGTCACCCAGGCCGGATTCCTCCGTTTGATGGGGCTTGCTACGACCCCCTCCTCAACTGAACCCCCTATGCGCCAATCGTCCTCTGTGCCATATTCCCACCCATCAGTCACCTGGGTGCCCTGTGGAGCTGCCTCTGACGGTGCAGCCAGGCTGGTGGAGGAGGCATCCCTGCCACAGTCAGGAGTCGGACGTCCAGCAGGGGTGGCCACATCAACGACTGCACCCCAGACAGCGGAGGATGTGCTGGCAGCAGGAGGCAGTGCACGGGCAGAGGCACAGCAGCAGCAGCAACGTGGTGGGAGCCATGATGGCTCGGGGCGTTCGACATCGGAAGGGCAGGCATCGGCCGGAGGGCAGGAGGACCCAGGACGGGAAGTGTCTTCCGTGTGGCAGCGGTTGGGCCACGCCATAGATGCGGAGCAGCAGCGGGCGGAAGAGGCACGGCTCACGATGGTCAGGGCGGAGAACTCCATGCGGAGAGCCCTGAGGCGGGCCGAGTGCCTCGAGGCAATCCGCAGGGGGTTGGAGGTGGACACGTCGACGGCCCTGCGGACCCTCGGGGCCATGGTGGAGGACCGCCTCCGGGACATTGAGCAGGAGTTCGATGATGCCCTGGCCCGGGACATCCAAAAGTGAGCCGTCGGACTAGCCCGCTGCCCTTGTAAATAGGTCTGTAGTTAGTGTTAGGTTTCCTTTGGTTTCGCAATTTTTTTGGACCTTTTGGACAATGGGCCACATTTTTGTATATATTTTTTTTTTATTAGGTAGTGTTATTAGATAGGTTTCATTTCTTCTGTTGGGATCATGGACCCTGGATTGTTTATCTGTATATAGTTGACTGTTGGATTTTCATTTTTTTTTTTTTTACAATTTACCCATGGAGCAATGGCTTTCAATTTTAATTTTCCATTGGATTTACTTTTTTGGACTGTGACTTTGGACACCTTTCCTTTGGATTATGATTTGTAGATTTGCATTATTTCACGGACATGCTGCTTTTTATTTTTTTTAATTCCCATTTTTGTTTGTTTATTTTTGATTCAATTTATGTTTCTTTTAATACATATTTTTTGTACAAACTTCAATGTGTAGTATCATCTCATTGGTTTCATGCATATCATGATATGGGTTTTGAGATTCACTGACACCCATTGGGTGTATGTGAGGGACATGTGTTCATTTCCAAACTTGCAATTGGGATTCTATCATGTTATTGCCATTTCTAAGTGGGTGGATGCAATACTCGGGTGGGTGTTTGGCATTTGGAGGCTGACCATAGGGGCCAGGGATCTAGATTGTGATGACATGTTGGCTGGGGAACATGAGTGGGGGCATGCTGGCATGTGCCCCACAGTGCTGGGGGGGTGGGGCTGCAGGGGGACATGAGTTGGACATGAGTGGGGGCCTGCTGGCAGGTGCCCCACAGTGCTGGGGGGTGGGGGTGCAGGGGGACATGAGTTGGGGCCAGGTGAAGGGTGCCCCACAGTGCTGGGGGGTGGGGGTGCAGGGGGACATGAGTTGGACATGAGTGGGGGCCTGCTGGCAGGTGCCCCACAGTGCTGGGGGGTGGGGGTGCAGGGGGACATGAGTTGGACATGAGTGGGGGCCTGCTGGTATGTGCCCCACAGTGCTGGGGGGTGGGAGTGCAGGGGGACATGAGTTGGACATGAGTGGGGGCCTGCTGGCAGGTGCCCCACAGTGCTGGGGGGTGGGGGTGCAGGGGGACATGAGTTGGACATGAGTGGGGGCCTGCTGGCAGGTTCCCCACAGTGCTGGGGGGTGGGGATGCAGGGGGACATGAGTTGGGGCCTGGTGGAGGGTGCCCCACAGTGCTGGGGGGTGGGGGTGCAGGGGGACATGAGTTGGACATGAGTGGGGGCCTGGTGGAGGGTGCCCCACAGTGCTGGGGGGTGGGGGAGCAGGGGGACATGAGTTGGACATGAGTGGGGGCCTGCTGGCAGGTGCCCCACAGTGCTTGGGGGTGGGGGGGTGCAGGGGGACATGAGTTGGACATGAGTGGGGGCCTGCTGGCAGGTGCCCCACAGTGCTGGTGGGTGGGGGTGCAGGGGGACATGAGTTGGACATGAGTGGGGGCCTGCTGGCAGGTGCCCCACAGTGCTGGGGGGTGGGGGTGCAGGGGGCATGAGTTGGGGCCTGGTGGAGGGTGCCCCACAGTGCTGGGGGTGGGGGTGCAGGGGGACATGAGTTGGGGACCTGGTGGAGGGTGCCCCACAGTGCTGGGGGGTGGGGGTGCAGGGGGACATGAGTTGGACATGAGTGGGGGCCTGGTGGAGGGTGCCCTACAGTGCTGGGGGGTGGGGGTGCAGGGGGACATGAGTTGGACATGAGTGGGGGCCTGGTGGAGGGTGCCCTGCACTGCTGGGGGGTGGGGGTACAAGGGGACATGAGTTGGGGGCCTGGTGGAGGGTGCCCCACAGTGTTGGGGGGTGGATGTGCTGGGGGACATGAGTGAGGGTGCAGGGTAGTCCCCCGTGGTGTGGGCTGCCTGCAGGGGCCGTGGAGGTTGTGGAGCGAACACCTGGGAGGACCCACACGGCCAATTCACGTGTAGTACTCCACGGAACCCCTGAAATACACGTACCCTGCTGATATCGCGTGTGAAACTTCCCGCTCACCCCAAAATACACGTACCCAGGACATTCGCGTGTGGAACTTCCAGCGCACCCCTGAAATACACGTACCCTGCTGAATTCACGTGTGTAACTTCCAGCGCACCCCTGATATACACGTACCCTGATGGAATCGCGTGTAGAACCTTCCGCGCACCCCTGAAATACACGTACCCTGCTGATATCACTTGTGAAACTTCCCGTGCACCCCAAAATACACGTACCCAGGACATTCGCGTGTGGAACTTCCAGCGCACCCCTGAAATACACGTACCCTGCTGAATTCACGTGTGTAACTTCCAGCGCACCCCTGATATACACGTACCCTGATGGAATCGTGTGCGGAACTTTCCGCGCACCCCTGAAATACACGTACCCTGCTGAATTCACGTGTGTAACTTCCCGCGCACCCCGAAATACACGTACCCAGGACATTCGCGTGTGGAACTTCCAGCGCACACCTGATATACACGTACCCTGCTGAAATCGCGTGTGAAACTTCTCGCGCACCCCTGAAATACACGTACCATGCTCGGACAGGGCCAATCGCGTGTGAAACTTCCCGCGCACCCCAGCAATACACGTACACTGCTGAATTCACGTGTGTAACTTTCCGCACACCCCGAAATACACGTACCCAGGACATTCGCGTGTGGAACTTCCAGCGCACCCCTGATATACACGTACCCTGATGGAATCGTGTGTAGAACTTTCCGCGCACCCCAGTAATACACGTACCCTGCTGAATTCATGTGTGTAACTTTCTGCGCACCCCGAAATACACGTACCCAGGACATTCGCGTGTGGAACTTCCCGCGCACCCCTGAAATATACGTACCCTGCTGAATTCACGTGTGAAACTTCCCACGCACCCCTGATGTACACGTACCCTGATGGAATCGTGTGTGGAACTTCCCGCGCACCCCTGAAATACACGTACCCAGCTGAAATAACGTGAGGAACTTCCCACGCACCCCGGTGATACACGTACCCCGCTTGCCGTGCTGGTACAGGGTTAGCGCAGCCCTTTGCGCTGGATTGGGGATTTTGATGGCTTTTCCCTGCGCAAGGGGCGTTCTTGGGGGCGTAACTGGCGCTGCTGCAGGGTCGCTGCGCCACTGTGCACCACAGCTGGTTTTGGTGGCTGGAATCCATGAATACGCTGTGCGCGGAAATGTATTTTGGCGCACGCGGCTGGCACAGGGATTCGCACGCGCACACTGTGCGCCAGCCGCGTGCGCCACTTGTGCGCTGAATTCTATGAATTACCCCCTTTGTCTAGAGGAGTTAGTTCAATTTTATCTTTCAATTAATCACATAACACGTGGGAATATCACGTGTTTGTTCACTCTGAAATATACTTATTTTTTAGCTATAACTAGTGCTTTGCCGTAGGAGGTTGTTTTACATTGCATTTATTGAATTACCTCAAATAATATAAAATATGCTTTCTCCTATAATTTTCCAGACCCTGTACACCCAATATAGCGGTATATTTATATTGACAACAAACGTCAAACGTTCACCGCACACGTCACGCGTATCAGCGTGTGACGCCATCACGTAACGGCATGTTTTTTTGCCCACGAATACTCACTAGTATGGCGACGGTGACAGGAGGAAGTAGTTCGCACGGGATCAGTCCCGCAATATACATGACGTTACCTAAGGTAAGGATGTTAAAGGTTTTTTCCTGTTTTCTTTGGGCACCTTATTTGTAACTAGGGGCCTTGCTAATAGATCCATTTAAGGAATATCAAACCCCATTTTTTACCACTGCAAACATGAGGCCGCCAATAATATTGCAGCACTTGGAATTGGAGGATACCTCACATTAATAGGAGACTTTCCCATTAGTGGTAAAATCACTTATATTATATTGGTACCATATTTTTCTGGTTACCATGATAACAACCACTATCATTAACTATTAATAAAATAGAACCAATTTTTCAAACATTTTTTTCAATCTTTTCAATTTTTTCATTTTTCCATTCTATTTATAGGTATCAAGCTATTGAGAGCTGTGACTTTTGATTTGGGCATTTTCAAGTCATAGTACAATTGGTCTTTCAAAAAGAACTAATCTGTTTATGAACTACAATACTCCTTGGTAGGTTACTTTTGAGTCTTAACTAGATATCAGCACTCTGTATAACAACCTCATGCCCTCTTCTACATTTTTATACTCATAAGTATATTTTTGGTTTTTTGCTTAAAGGTTTTTTTATGACCAATACTTTGACAACTGGGAGATTTGAATAATTGACGAAATATTAGAAATAATTTGACTTGGCATTGGGCCAATTTAACGACAATCAGATATTTGACCATTCTAACAACTGGCTGGTAAGCTTTGAATAAGAATGGGCGTTTTTAGTAACCCCCCTCTTTTTGAGATCACACATAGTGGTGATGGTATTAGATAATACTATAACAGTATAGTATGTGATTGAGTGGCTTCACTTTCTCTGGTACATTTTGAATCACTGGGTGATCTGATCAAAACAAAAGGGAATGGGACTTTGATAGTCCAAGATATAAATGAATACTATCAAAGGGTACGTCACTAGCACGCCTACCTAATACAGATTTACAAAATGTTCTTCCCTCCCACCCCGAACCCACCTGATGCAACTTGTCTCAATGGTGTGACTCAAATATGGTATGTGTTTTTTCAAACCTTTTACCTATGTTCACTTAACCTTGGATTTTATATTTGACATATGCATTTATGAATAATTTACACCTGTTTTTCTTCTTTGGGAATCATTGTATATTTCCTTTTTTCTCTGTTTATTTGCTTTTCTTTGTAATTCCACATAAATGAATAACTATGTTATAAAGCCTTGAGAACGACCAGGGGTCAAAACACGTGTCGGCTGTTCATTACATTAAAAAGATCTTTTGGAATTCTTGGCTTACTCCAATGGTTTTGGCAATAATTGACTTTCCTTTGGACTTTGTAATTTATAGGGTTTGAGCGCAGGACCAGATAACCCTCACACTTTCTATTGAACCAAGACCATTTTATACCTTGCCGGGGAATTCCTGGAGCTGGGAATTAGCTAAATTATTTCTTCAGCACATTGTCAGATTACATGGGTTACCTCAATGTATTGTATCCGACCAAGGTCCTCAATTTACCTCTAAATTTTGGAGGGCCTTTTGTCAAATGTTGGGAATTGAATGTGCATTGTCGACTAGCTATCACCCCCAGACCTATGGACAAACAGAGCGCGTAAACCAAACTTTGGAACAGTATTTACGTTGTATTTGCATGAGGGAATGGACTCATGGGTGCAAGCTTTGTGGTTAGCAGAGTTCACTTGCAACAATACAGAACATGCTTCTTTGGGCATGGCTCCTAACAAATGTTTATATGGACAAGTACAGACTATGTTGCCCGAACATTTACCGGATGTGGAAACATTTCCGGTATTACAGGAAAGAAAGGAATGTGTAGCGCTCACCTGACTCCCACGGAGACGCTGACCAGGCCTGGGCTGCTGCAGCCTCTTCTAGGGTGATGTGCAGGACTCGGAACACCGACTGGGGCGGACCCCCAAACCTCGCCTGTCTGATGCGTAGGAAGATCTTTCTGTAGATGGGGAAAAGGATTTTAATCACCTACGGAGTGACGAGTCGAACCCCTCCTTTCCCCTTTTACTCTCTCTTCAAACCACCTCTGAACCTTCCCGTTAATTCTCACCTTAAGATTTGAAATGACAAGCTCTCCATCCTGCTTCTGGTGCAGGGGTGCGGTAGAATCCAGTTACTTCACTGGTTATCGGACGGGCATTCAGGTCCAGTTGCTTCACTGGTTTTTTGGATGAATAAGGCGCTTTCGTAAGTATATGACTTATCAAGTTCAAGGGTTGTTCTTCCTTCCTTTTTGGCCTTTATTTTCAATGGACTGCTTTTAGTCTTTTAGCGCAGGTGCAGAGCGAAGATTCCACATAGAGAAGACAATTCGCTGTGGATAATTCAGGTGAGCTTATGTTGGGGTGTTTTTTCTAATGTCTGTATGTTCACCCACTAATGCACGTGTTCTTTTTTCCCCATAGGGGCCGGGGCGCGGTACTGCCAAAAGGCATGCCGACCCGAGATGAGGAAGGATTCTCCCCCACCAATCGCCAGGTAAGCCTTCTGGCAAATCAGTTTTTTCCCAATGTTTTCTCTGGCTCACCTTTTGTTCTTCTCTTTTCCTTCCTAGGTGCTGGAATGCGGCGGAACGTGCGGATGGTCGTAGGAGTACGGAATTCTTTGTGGACAGGTGAGTTGAGCGCAGCGCTGCAACGAGCAACGCGAGGAATCCAAAAATAATGTCTTTTCCTTTAGGATTGTCGGCGTGTTGGCTCCGGATCCCATGCAATATCAGGTAATGTCCTTTATTCACCTTCTCTTCCTCTCTTCTTCTTTTTAGGTGTTCCAGGACTGAAGCAGGCGTGGCTGGAGTCAGGATGCAGGAGCAGACACGGTGAGCATCCAGCTGCTAGGAGCAGAGCAACGCGAAGCGTTAGCTGCTGTCTGGGCGTGGCTTAAATAGCCTCCAAAGAAGTCCCAGGTATGTATCTTTCCCCAATCAGCTATGTATCCTTCCCTGACCACGCCCGAGTGGCAAAATAGTCCCACAGGTAAAGTAGTTCCTTTCAGGCCTCAAAGAGGTCTGGATCTGGCAGCATGGTCTGCATCAGGTAAGTCCACCAAAAGCACTCCCTTTATGAGCCTGGCGCCTACGGCACCAGGACTGATGTCCAAAATGAGCCAGGCGCCTACGGCGCCAGGACTGTGTCCAAAGGGCCCTTATTTGGGGTTGCTGGACCTTCCCTCGGGTACCTGATGTGTGCTTCCGGGGCTGCCGGTCTTGGACTGGCTCTCCGGGAGTATGCATCATGACAGAATGGCTAATGACGGTTAGAAAGATAGCTAGAGCTAACTTGCAAAAAGCAAAAGAAGAGTATAAGAAACAAGTAGATAAAAAAAGACGTGTTTCCCCTTGCTACACTGTTGGGGATAAAGTCTGGCTACCCACACATAATTTACCCTTAGTGGAGTCGCGTAAATTTGCTCCCAGATTCATTGGCCCTTATGAAATTGTGAAATGTGTGTCATCAGTGGCTGTTAAATTGAGATTGTTTACTACATTAAAGATACATCCTGTGTTTTATGTGTCTCTTCTCAAAATCGCAGTTCCTGGAACCCGTGTGAAGAGACCTCCAGCTATCAGCAAGGAAGGGCAAATGGAATATGAAGTTCAGAAAATCCTGGATTCCAAATGTAGGCAACAGAGACTATGGTACTTTATCAAATGGTCTGGGTATGGCCTCGAGGACTGCTCGTGGGACCCGGCTAGTTCGGTTCATGCCCCACGGTTGGTGAAGGAATTCCATGCACGTTTTCCTGAAAAAGCAGGCACTGGAAGGGCCCCTGGGAGAGGAGGTACTGTCAGGAAATAGAATTGGGGCAAGCCTCGGCAACCGTACCATAGGAATTAGCTGAGAAAGCTGAAGAAACTACATTTCCCAGTAGGCTGAGAGGGCTGGAGTAGTTTTTTCCTCCTCGTGCCATTCGCCAGCTGGGGATAATTGAGACTGCAGCTGGGGGTAATTTAGAGAGCTATTAAACCATTGACGTATCAGAGCAGCAGGAGAAAATACGGCATGCTGATCTTCACGTGTACTCATTGAATAGGGAGAAAGCCACGATGCCGTCCGAACTCTCGGTTATGAGTAACGAGAACATTGCATTCTGTTTTATGCCACGGCAGTGAGAGCTTCCAGTTCACGGCGGCTGATTGCAGCATTTCAAGAGGTCCGGGTGCGCTTGTGAGCCGCCCAGACACACAGATAAGTGTTTTTCTTCTTATGGTTAAATGACATGGGAGTATCTGTGATTTATTTAGCGGCTGGCTGCATTGAAGCTGGTCTGTTATGTCCACAAGCAACGCTATTGATTTCCCTGGACATTTTTGTTAATATGTATTCCGCTATGTGTTCCGCAGTCCTTTATTAGGAACTGAAACTCCTTGAAGTACAAGAGCACACTTTTCATTTACGTTCATTCAGTGTGGGCAGAGTTTTGTCACACTCTCTGAAATGTTCATGTTGCCTGCATACAGAGGGCAGAGTCTTGTCACAGTCTCTGTGAAGTTCATGTTCCTGCTTAACTAAGGGCAGGGTTAGTTTCACGTTTGTAAACTGCTTTGCTAGCCCAATGGGCCATGTGTTCATGTTTATTCATCATGGAAGCAGCTTTCTTGTTTGTGTCATTCCGCTTGCTATTACTGTGGGGTCATGTCATTGTTATTCGTGGCCATCCTTCATGTTTGGAGTAATATGCAAAATCAGGTTTCAGGAGGAGGTTTAGGTATACTATGCATAATTCTGAAATAGGTGTAGGATCAGGAGTAGGTATTCAGAATTCATGGTATTAGTAGGTTGTTATGTGGAACAATTGTGAATTGTATGTTATTTCCCCTTCTTTCCTTTGTCTATCCACCCCCTTTCCCTAATTCCTTCTTCCCCCCATTGGCTGCCACGTGGTTCGCTGTGATATTATATTCAGATGCCCGTACCAGCCACGGTGGGAGGGTCGATACATTCGGCTTCTGTGGTTCGGGAGAGGGGGTCGATCCCATATTATCCCTTATGGTTTTTGACAGCCTGGCATGACAACACCATCCTCTGGCTCCATTGCGTCATCATCTGAAAAGTAGAGAGAAAAAAGGTCACTACACATGTTAAAAGCACACAACACACACACACATAGACATCACACAGACACCAAACACATCAAGCAGACTTGTCACACACAAAAGATAACCTGCCATGCATGCTGGGTCAACTTGACATTGCTTCTGTGATTAGGCATGTAAAATGGTGTTATATTGCTCGGAAGTGGGTCGATGCAGTGCAGCAAATTTGTACGTTACTCACTATCTACATGTACAAGTACTTCATGATGTGTAGCTGAAAATGTGAAGGCAGTGCAAGGTCAACTTCAGACATCACGTGCAATGTGCATTCAATGGGCAGCATGGCTACAAGCAAACCACCCCTCCCCCCAAGTGCAAATGCAGGGATGCCTTGCATCGTATCATAAGGATGACCATAGACCTGTGTATTGACAGACAATGTTGACTAGCATCAATTGCATCATGTGAGTCAAGTGACAACACAGCAGATGATGATGGACAGTAAGCAAGACACAGGATGAAACCTCCGGAGTACACAAACGTGTGCAGAAGACACTACACCAGTTGGACAGAGTCATTGGCCATGAAACAGGCTGAGGCCTGTGACACACACAGACTGTCACACCCTAAACATGTGTGCGACACAGGACAGAATCACAGTGGACATGGGAAGGCTGATGAAATGCCATGCAATGTAGGTCACCCTGGACACGTACTACAATGATAATCCAGTCAGGGACACATGGGGGCATGCACGGAGTCCACATGGAGCATGAATGGGCACTCATGTCCCTGCGGGGCATCTGACCTCTGCACAGTCCAAGTGAGACACCCTGCATCAAGAACAAAGGATGTACCCCACATCATATGTCTGGCAGATTGACTAGTGGAAGTTAGCATGTACACAGGACGCATGAACAGGCAAGTACTCAAAGGCAAAATTGAAGTAGACCAGTGCAAAAGTGGAATTGGGGTGCAGAGGGGGTTGGAGGGGCAAGGGAGCATGCCTACATGGAGTACCCACATGCAGGCAGAGGACACATGCACGTCAGACATGCTATGACATAGTCCCAGGGCTGAGAGGAAGGTCACCCCAGGCTAAGTGCAGAAGAGCCAGTGAGCTGGAACATGGACTGGAGGGACAACTTGGTGACCAGCATGTGAGTAGGGTGCAATAGTGGTGATGCGGACAGTCCCCATCTGCTCCACATGTCCACCATCCTGCAGAGCAGCTATGCATCAGTGAAGCATTGCATTACTTGCACATCAGACCATGTACACATGACATGTAGTGGCAGTCATGCACAACATATCACACAAGTAAAACACACATGTCCTCAACAAACACGCAGCAACACTCACTGGACTGGGCATCAAAGTCCGGCATCTCTCCCACTCCTTCGACCGATTCAGGTGGTATGAACTCTGCAACGAGTGACTCGTGTGGAGTGAGGTCTTCCTCCTCAGGTGCAGGCCCACTGCCAGTCACCAGAGTCAAGTTGTCATTTGAGGCACGCTTAGCCTTAGCGCTGCGTTTGAGGTAATTCCAACGCTTTTTGCACTCTTGCGCCATGCGCACCTCATGGCCGAATGCATTCACATGTTCCGCAACTTGCTTCCAGTGGGTATCATGGTGGGCAGCCGTAGTCTGACAATTAGGCCCCACTAGCATGTCACGGCTGTGGTCCCACACGTAATCCACGAGGAAGTCCAGTTCCTGGTTGCAGAAAGGCTTCTTCCTCGACATGCAGGAAGTCGTGGCTGTGTGTGGGGTCCCAGCCTGTGCTGCAGGTGCAGCCTTCCTCCTCTTGGATTGTGGCGCAGACCCTGGCTGGTAAATGCCGCCCTGATCAGTATGGCCAGTGGCACCAGTGGATTGAGCCAAGGAGTGGCAGGTGGAGGGACGACCAAAGGCCTGACTTGCTTCAGTGGCAGCTGGGTGCCCTCTAAAGGACCCTAAGCAGCAACGTCTGCTGTGCGAGGGTCATTGACCGCGACTGTCCTGGTTGGCAGACTCACAACTGGAGTGTTGTTGGCTTCATCTGCCCCTGCACTTGCCAACACCCGGCTGGTCGGGGCAGCAGATGACATTACTGCCCCAGGGACACGTGTCTCGGTCAGGGCAGCCCTGTGTGCACCTACGGTTTCCCTCCTGCCCTGTTGGAAGTCTTCCAAGGACTATTCAAGTGCCAACGCAGCCTGCACTGGCAGACCCTGAGCCTGGGTGGTGGTGTCCACAGCTACACCTGCAGCTACCACTAGCCTTGGGCCCATGGCAGTCAATGAAACGGATTGCCGGGTCAAACAGGCGCCAGTGCCAGATGCAGAAGCTGCATCTCCCGGAACCACAGGGTGTGGTGGCATGACTGCACCGACACATGGCACAACATTGTGCACAAGTGGCGCACCCCTGCCTCTTCCCCCTCTGCGGCCACCCTGGACACGCTGGAGTCCCCCTACTCCCTGGTTACCCAGGCCATGTCCCTGACCATGCCCGCCACGAGGAGGACGCCCAGCTGAGGCGCCCCTCACCTTTGGTGGCCTCCCAACCATGGCACAGATGGTGTAGTGCCGGCACAGATGGAGGAGTGCCAATGGGAGGTGTACACCACAATTGTCCTGGGCAATTGGGGTGAAGGGGGTGGGATGCAAGATGTTAACAGCACCCCTGCACCTGCAAGGCTGTATGTGACCCCGGTGATGTAGTGACGGGTCATGCAATGCTCAGGCACCCCAAAATGCAGTAAAACCATGCACGCAACCCCTGCAGCCTATGTGTGAGGAATTAACCTCCCGCAGTACGAGTTGGCACCCAGTAACACGAAAAACACGTATGCGTGGGACACGCAGGCTACTATGACCTCAAAAACGGGTGCGATACACAGGGGCACCCGCAGTGGGAAAAATAGCGTGCGCGACTCACCGTCATACTAGCGCGATGATGAAAAACACGTGTAGCCAACACCCCCGCCAAAAGAAGAGATACGTCCTTGATCCGCTGTGAAGTAGTGATGGCGCGCGAAACAACACGAAGTAGCAACACACACGTCGGTCTCCACGAAAGGCACGTACAGTGAACTGCTGGCCCCGCTCACCTTTAACCCATGGTGAGGGAAACGCCTGCGCGCGTCACGTCCCTTATGCGCTTAGGTCCTTTCCTCGAATTACACGCATTCCCACACGGACGTGTGGTTTTTTCACGTGCTGATCCACTATGCACCCGTGTTGTTGGAAACGCCCGCGCGCGTAATGTCACAGATGCACTTACGCACTAAGGGCCTTTCCTCGAATTTCACACTGATGTGCAATTTTTTCACGTGCCAAATCACTCCGTATCAAGCTGGCCATGCAAAAACACACGGAAGACCACACTCCTGCCCAGAAGTCCATATTCCTGCCCCCCAGACCCCCGAGCACGCTCCCACCTGCCATCTGCTGCTGCCTGCCTGCCTGCTGCCCACATGCCCTGCTATTTGGTGCCTGCAAGTCAGCCAGGGGTGCAGTTGCTGTGACCACCCCTGCTGGAACTGAAGACTCCCGACTGGGATACCATCGCTCCACAGCCCAGCCCCAGGACCCAATTGTCCACCCACACCTGCTCTGGGGTTGTCATGTCTACACCATCTGGCACGACTGGCAACCCCCAGCCAGAGAGGCAGAGGGCCACCAGCTTCAGTGCCAGTGAAGTTGGTGTCCTGGTGGAGCATGTCCTGGGGCAGTATGATGCCCTCTTTGGAAGTTTGCGCACCGACAATGAAGGACGGAAGAGGATCTGGATGGACATTGTGAATGCCATCAACGCGGAGGAGGTGGCAGTCCACGACATTCAACATGTCCGGAAGCGCTGGGAGGACTTCAGGTCCAGGACCTTCAGCAAGGCCCGGTGCCTCTTGAAGCCAGCGGATGGCAAGGGGTGCTGGGTCCGCCTTACCACCATCCAAATGAGGGTCCTGGAACGTATACACCCAGCGCTCCACATCCAGGCCCTTGAGAGGCAGACCCGTCTGGAGTCAAGCAGTAAGTGTACATGCCTACTGATTGTACGCTGTGCGTGTTGTGGTGAGCCAGGAGTGTGCAGGTTTAACATATGTCTTGGTAGGGCCATGTATGGATGCGTATGTACAGGGACGTGAACCAGCCACATGTGATTCCTCTCATATGTGAGACACATCGATGGTGTATGTGTTGGCAAGCATGCTGGGCAAATGCATGTGTGGGTGCGCACATGTGAAAATTATGTGTATGTACTGTGGCATGGTTGTGGTGTCAACCATGGATGTAGGTTCCTGCTGCATGTATCTGCACTGTGTACATGTGCATGTGTGTGTATGTGACAAGTGTGCAACTGTGATGCAAAATGGATGCATGTGACACTGACATGTAGGAGGCTGATTGCCAGATGTGACATGGATGGTGACATTGTCACTGCAGTGGTGGAGATGTACAGATGCATGTCAGTCTGGTGGCGTTTGTGCATGTGTTATGCACTCCACATGTTGCATGTGACGTCAGGCTCACCTTCGGCTGCTCGTGCTGTTGTATGTGTATGGAAGGTGCTGCCTGGTGCGATATTCCTGTTGATTTGCTCATGTGTGTGAGTAGAAATGACATGTGTGTTGGGGAGTGTGATGCCTTGTCTGAAGTTTTACACTGCCACTCATGTACAAATGTCATGTGTGTGTCAGTCCATTGTACAGTGCGCTGATGCCTGTGTCCTATTCTCCCTGCAGCGTCAACTGATGAAGAGGGCAGAGACGGTGCTGTAGAGCAAGGCGGCAGGGATCTCACCGCCAGCCGGAGACGCAAGTGAGGAGTCTGGTGACGCATCCCAGGCCGCAGCTGCCGAGGGTAGGTCCAAGAGGCGGAGGTCGGAGGTGGACTCCTTGGCAGCAGAAGGGGCAGCTGAGATCCCACAGGGTCCGATGGAGGAAGATGGCACGGAGTCATCCAGGTTGGTGGGGGGTTTGGTGGAGGAGGAGGCTGTGGAAGGGACACACGGGGTCTGGAGGTGGGGATTCCACTGGTGCTAGTGGTGCAGTGCAGGGACAGGAGGCAGCAAAGGCCGCCACGGAGGTGCCTCTGTGTAATCCTGTCCCGATCCTGTGACTGCATCATCCCGCACCAGCAGGGATGCCTATGTCCAGACCCGTTTTCAGGGAGGGGATGAGCGCACAACAACTGGCCTTCCTCTCCCTGCGGATGTGGCAATCCGGAACCGGGTTGAGCCTGTCCTGGCTGGCATAGCGTTGCATCAACGGGGCATGCGAGGTGACCTGCAGTGTTTTTGTGAAGACACTGCAGGTCATCTCGGATGCATCGTTGACCGCGTTGACTGACTGGGACGGGTCACCAGGGCTGGATTCCTCCGTATGCTGGACCTTCTTCCGACCCCCTCCTCACCTGAACCCCCTATGCACCAGTCGTCATCCATGCCATCTTCCCACCCATGTATCACCTGGGTACCCTGTGGAGCTGCCTCTGACCCAGCGGCCAGGCTGGTGGAGGACACATCCCTGCCACAGTTGAGAGTTGGACGTCCAGCAGGGGTGGCCACCACAACAACTGCACCCCAGCCGGAGGAGGACGTGCAGGCAGCAAAAGCCAGGGCACAGGCACAGCAGCAGCAGCAACAAGGTGGGAGCCATGATGGCTCGGGGCCTTCAACATCCGAGGGGCAGGCATCGGCCATAGGGCAGGAGGACCCAGGATTGGAAGTGTCTTCCGTGTGGCAGCGGTTGGGCCAGGCCATAGATGCGGAACGGCATGGCTCACAATGGTCAGGGCGGAGAACTGCATGCGAAGGGCACTGAGGCGGGCTCAGTGCCTCGAGGCAATTCGCAGGGAGTTGGAGGTCAACATGGCATTGTCCCTGCGAACCCTCAGGGCCAATGGAAGAGAACCACCTCCAGGTCATTGAGCAGGAGTTTGATGATGCCCAGGCACGGGAAATCGTTTTCCTTTGATTTGGGGTGTTTGGACTATGCCCCACACATTTGTATATAGTTCCTTTCTTAGGTATTTTTTTGGATAGGTTTCATTTCTTTCGTTGGGCTCATGGACCCTGGATGAACTCGGTGTACATAGTTGAACAGTGGATCATGTGAGGATTTTATTTTATTTATCACCATGGATCAATGGATTTTTCAGTTTACGTTTCCTTTGGATTTCATTTGGTGGACCGTGAGATTGGACACATGTTTTTTTTTTCATCAATTTGGATTGGTTCTTCATATGTTTTTTATTCTGTTTCGGACATACATTTCATTTAATCGTTTGAAATATGTGTTATGCTTTAATTTCATTTCATTCATTTTGTTCATAATACATTTTTGTTTCTTACTTCCATGTGTGGTATTCGCTCATTGGGTTACTGCATGTGAAAACGTGGATTTAGACAATCACTTACACCCAGTGTGTGTTTGTGAGGGACATGTTTTGATGTACATAGTTGACTTTCGGTTTGTGTCATGGAATAGCCATTTCAGTGTGGTGTGGATTGGGGGCTGGATTGCCTCTCAAGACTGGGGTGGCGTGCTGTGGGATTTTGGTGCACATGAGGCCCATGATCATGTATCTTTATGACATGTTGGGGGGGACATGAGTCGGGGCCTGCTCGCAGGTGCACCTCAATGCTGGGTGGGTGGGGGTCCTGAGGGACATGAGTTGGGGCCTGCTGGCAGGTGCCCCTCAATGCTGGGTGGGTGGGGGTGCTGAGGGACATGAGTCAGGGCCTGCTGGCAGTTGTCCCTCAATGCTGGGTGGGTGGGGTGCTGAGGGACATGAGTCGGTAATCACTAGTGCAAGGTGACATGTGAGCTGCCTGCGGGACATGACCAGGGGTGCAGGGTAGTCCCTTGTGGTGCGGGCTGCCTGCAGGGGCTGGGAGGGGGTCAAGGGCACATCTGGGAGGACCCACACTGGCAATTCACGTGTGTAACACCCCGCGCACCCCACTGGATACACGTACCCCGCTCTGCAAGCGAATTCACGTGTGAAAGTTCCCGCGCACCCCTCAGAATACACGTACCCAACTCAGACAGCGAAATTGCGTGTGAATCTCCCCGCACACCCCCGAAATACACATACCCCGCTTGCACAGGGCCAATCGCGTGTAGAACTTCCCGCGCACCCCAGTAATACACATACCCCACTCGCCCAAGGCCTATCGCGTGTGAAACTCCCCGCGGACCCCTCAAAATACACGTACCACACTTGCCCAAGGCCGATCGCGTGTAGAACTTCCCGCGCACCCCCGAAATACACGTACCCTGCTCACACAGGGCCAATCGCGTGTAAAACTTCCCACGCACTCCCGGAATACACGTACCTCGCTCACACAGGGCCAATCGTGTGTGAAACTTCCTGCGCACCCCCGAAATACAGATACCCTGCTCGCAAACTTCCCGCGCACCCCCGAAATACACGTACCCCGCTCGCAAACTTCCCGCGCATCCCAGAAATACACGTACCTCACTCGCACATGGCCAATCGCGTTTAAAACTTCCCGTGCACCCTCTAAATACACGTACCCCGCTCGCACAGGGCCAATCGCGTGTGAAACTTCCTGCGCACCTCCGAAATACACGTATCCCGCTCGCAAACTTCCCACGCACCCCAGAAATACACATACCCCGCTCATCCAAGGCCAATCGCGTGTACAACTTCCCACGCACCCCCGAAATACATGTACCCTGCTCACACAGGGCCAAACACGTGTGAAACTTGCCGCACACCCCCGAAATACACGTACCCCGATCGCAATCTTCCCGTGCACCCCCAAAATACACGTACCCCACTCGCAAACTTCCCGCGCACCCCCAAAATACACATACGCCGCTCGCACAGGGCCAATCACGTGTAACACTTCCCACGCAGTGGGGTACGTGTATTCGGAGGGGTGCGCAGGGATTTTTACAGATGTTTTCGTGGTTGGGGCTGTATGCTGGTCCACTGGCTTGTGCGCCATGTACGGGATTTGTGAGCTGTTCATGGCGCACAGGGAGGGGTTGGGGGCGTAACTAGCACTGCTGCAGGGTCGCTGCGCCACTCTGCACCACAGCTGGTTATGGATGTTAAAATCCATGAATAAGCTGTGCGCGGAAATGGATTTTGGCGCACGAGGCTCACGCAGACTGCCGAACACGCACACTTTGCGCCAGCTGCGTGCGCCACTTATGCTCTGAATTCTATGAATTACCCCCTTAGCTGTGGAGGACTGAGCTCCATACACCAGCAGAAGTGGTGCAGCACGCAGCTCGTTTCAACGCTGCTCCGGCAGGAGAGTGTTCCTGAAGTGGAGGTTGCAGGCTCTTTATTACAGGTGAGGGTGTCAACTTCACAAGTAAATTGTTAAGTGTTTTAAAGGTCGTTGCTCCATTTTGTTTTATTTATTTCTTTATTTTTATTATTCTTTATTGTGTCAACTTTGGCTATTAAACAAGCCTTAAACATATAAATACATACTAATATTTTGCACATACATTACTTATTTGTTCTTATAAGATCAAATGAAAAACATGAAAAAGAAAAATACATTATTGAGTCCAAAATTCTTAATTCCTAACAAACATATTTTATACATTCTACTTATTTCTTAAGAGTACAGTTAAAATTGACAATTAAAGTCAGTTATCATTAACTTAATAATCTTTTCATGTATCTTTAACTAATTGTAAGCATTCTTCCCATACATGATATGCAGCTGCTGATATAACTACTGAATCTGATCTAAATAGTGCATTCCAAAATTGATCGGAGTTAATAAATCTATTGTTCCATTTGGAAAAGCTCATGCAACTCTCCTGCGGACAACAAGGGGGACTAGCCCACTTAGTTAAATTGCATGTTTTGGGTGAACCATCAAGTTAAGGACTAAAATGGGTGCTGTGGCTGGAAATACTTGAAATGTACGTTGATGCCATGAGGGAGGATAGTGGTATGTCAAAACGCTGGATGATATTAAACATGTTGAGCCCCAGAGTGCACCCATTTTTTAATACCCTATTCCCAACAGATGGCTCAGATCAAACTGCGAAGATAACACTAGACATTTCTTTTAAGTCTAATGTTTAATGCCTATTATAAGCATGTTTTGTTAAGAGATGCTAAATTAAGTTAAGATGAAACTCTTGATGTGTTTCATGCGCGGCCACAGCAGTTGGCTTTCAAATGAAACCCCCTCAACCAGAAGGATAAAATCAGATAGCTGGCCATCCAAGAATCAGTTAGGCTGAGGAAATAGATACTGCAGGACCCGGGAACTTCGCTGATATTATGTTATCTTATGTCAAAGGTATTTATATAGCGCACCGTCACCCAACGGATTTGGTCCCCAGGCGCTCTGGCGGATCTGTAGAACATTTTGGAACTCAGGCACCTCTGAGTTCGCAGAAGAAAGGGGTGGTGTAGTGTGTGTTTTGGCAGGGGAGGGTGGGGTGTGTCATCTCGCATGATAATCGCTTTAAAAGCAGTGACAGTGGAAGAAGTGTGTGTCGTAACCAAAAACACTTGCCACGCCCTCTGGTTAATCTTTAAAGTGCGAATGCCCTACAATCACATCCAGTAACTGCAACCTCTTTGGAAAGACACTGCTCATTGCTTGAAACTGTCATGGAAAAGGCAGACATATGCCAGATGTGGCAAGCCCAACCACTTTGTGAGGGTTTTTCGCTCCCAATTCCCTCAGAAATGGGCAAAAGCGTGGCTTGCCTCCATACGAGGGAAAGTGAAAGTAGCACATGTGGAAATATCACAAGGCAGACTAGAGGGACATGGCCAGGCAGATGAAGGGGAGGTATTCGCATCTTCGAGCAAAGTGCATGTGGAAAAAACAACCATGCACAGTGACCATCCAAGGCTGAGACACTGTGCTAACAGTCACCAGAGCTTCTGCAAAGGTCATGGCTCACACGCATTTCAGTCAACTATGCAAGGCGTGTGAATGGCTACACTCCAAGGTAAGAAAACACACGTTCGGGGGCTCTAGACCAGTTCCCCATGCTAGGAACTTTCATTGCTGAGGTCAAACATGGACAACGAACAATCGGGTCCAGGTTTTACGTTACAAAGATAAGTGGGGCCATTTTAACAGGATATGAAGCAGCGGAAGCGTTGCAGATAGTCAATGTTGTATAGGGGAATAAGCCGAAGATGTGACAAGCCTGGTCCATCAATATGAACAAATTCAAATTACAAAAATGTTCCATGGAGGAGGAGGTCTAAAGCGTCAACCCATACGACCCTATAATGATGACACTGTCCAACCCACAGCGTTGAAGCACAGAAGCGTGTCGTTCCATCTCAGGAACAAGTTAGGAAAAAAAACGTGATAAATTGGCAAAGGAAAACATCATAGAGATCTCGAGTCAAGTTGTGATTACCACCTTTACTACACACATGGGGCAATACCTTGTTTCTTATGGGTAGAGTTCAATTGTTTCTGTCACCGTTCAAATCACTATCAAGTCCTATCAGTTGAGGGATGCCTCAATGCTCACTGATTAGCTCCCCTTTGGTTTATTCTTTATGTGAGAAATTGGGCATTCTCATTCGAATAAAGGGGTAGAGAGTGGGTTCTAGATATTGAATACTCCTGGGTTGAGCTCTGTGTTAGGTGTTGCTATTTTTCAATTGTTCTCTGCAAGGTCACAGTTTGGAAGAGGTAAACCCAAAAACGTCTTGTGTGAAAATTGCAGAACGTCCTGGTTACCTTGCAACTAGAGGTTTAATGTTTCAACCCTTGTAAATAAGAAGGATCTCACACAGGTTACTGTGTCTTATTGTGTGCTTTTATTATGCATAGTGTAGACACATGGTCTAAGAGAGTGGTCAGCCGAGCCGGTTTGCAAACCTGTATGAAGACAGCAGCAGCCTTAGAAACATTCACCTCAATCCTACTAGAACCTTCTGTCAACCGGCAATCTTGATTTCTCTGGGTCAACTTCCCATAGACCTACCTATTTACACCTGCCTTGAGAAAGTCCATCCGGGGTTGAAACACATGTCGGCTGACCACTCTCTTAGACCATGTGTCTACACTATGGACAATAAAAGCACGACCTGCATGAGATCCTTCTTATTTACAAGGGTCGAAACATTAAACCTCTAGTTGCAAGGTAACGCAGCATTCTCATTAGAACTTTGAAGGTTTTGTTTCATATATATGCCAACAACACTCAGTCGGTTTTCCACTTAGGTCATCCAGATGGGTCTCGGGCTGCTCGCTTTAAAGATTGCCTGGTGCAGGTCAGCTCTTGGATTGTAAAAGCAAGGAGAAATATCGAGGCTGAGTACCACAAAAGTAAATGCACCAAACACGGGCTTATAACGATTCACAGATCTTTATTACTACTGCGCAGTTTACAAAGAGCACAACTGATAGCTATCTGGCCCTCAGTACATCACAGTGGATACCAGCCCTTCAGTGTGAAAAGTGAGAGGTACTGGACATCTGGACATTCGTACATTCATACATTTTCAGTAATAATGTCCAGCCCCTCTCCAAGTTGATAATCCATGGTCGAGAGTTCGTGCCGAGTTCACTTATGGCTTGTACGACAATATGCATATGGATTACATTCAGTTTACATACAAACAAGTTACAATGGCAACAGTGTATTCCAGATTTAGCAGTAAGCCTCAGCACATGTCCCTCACAATGCAGTTCAGCCAGTGCCCACGTTCGATATTTGCTTTACATTGTTTCGATGTATGTCCGTGGATCAGGCTTATTGGCACAGACAATCCTTAGGCCAAAAGTCAGGCATGGGACAAGGTCTCTTTACCCGGTCTAAACATTCGGCCCGCGGACAGCCTAAACACTAACTAAGGTGCAAGGTTCGGGAAGGCTTGGGGACAAGTTGGAAACACAGTCCACCATTTTAGAACACAGAGTTACATTTGAACAGAAATCAAAATGGCGGATGATCCCAAAATGGCAGCAAAGTCGATCTAAAATCGGAACTTTGCAACGTGGTTTTCTTCGCAGAGCGACTGGGTTTAGGCCAATATATACATGAAAGGAGGCACAGTATGATTTCCCGTTTAACAGGATGACTATGAATTGTCTAAAGTTTAATATCCAAAAAATGGAATACTGCTCTGTGCCAACCCCCCTCATTGTGGTGAAGAAAGTCTCCCACATAACAACAATGCAGAGCTTTCCATTTTTGATATGTGGCCTGGTGAGTTCTCGCCCATTTCCCTCCATCAAAGAAGGAAAGCCACTTGGATGGCCTAGTTAAACACCCTGCTCTGTCTCGATTGACACATTTTGACAGCTTCCAGAGTCTGCTTTTTCATTTACATTCTATGGAAAGACTATTCCTCTTTCTGTCACAAAATTCAGCTGCTAAATGCTTTAGTATCCAGCAGACTAGATTATTGCAATGTTATGTACTTGGTTTTGTCTAGATCTGCCATACACAATTTACAAATGGTTACGAATTCTGCAGACAAACTTTGCTTTCATCTGGGATGCAGGTTGCATGTGAGTTCTTCGGACACTACACTAGCTGCCGGTGGAACAAAGAGTGAAGTGTAAGGTTTTGTGCACAAATCCTGCTATAACATTGCTCCCTCCTTTTTCAGGAGTTGGTTCTGCCACTATTTACCTGCATGTGTACTGCGCTCGACCTCAGCCCGGCTTTTCACCATTCCTAAATTTGGATATGTTAGATGGGGTGGGTGGTAATTTTCAGTGCAGTCATCCAGGCTTTGAAGCTCTTTACCAGTCACCCTCTGCCTAATTGTACATCAACTGGAATTACGGTGCTGCTTAAAGAAGTGCCTAGATGTCGTTGAAGGTGTTAGTCAATGCCATAATATAGCATACCATACCATATCATACTATACAATACAACTAAAAGAGAAAACGTTTTTGTCCCGCATTGGTGAGGCTTTTCAACATGCAAATAGAAGCATTCTACCCCCCACCCCCTGCTTATTAAACATAAACAATGTCATCCTGGTATATGCCTCCTCTGAGGTGGAACATTTGGACAGGTTTGAAAAAGTACTAGCTTGTTACCAGGAACAAGGTCTATAGCTACACAGAGTGAAATGTGAATTCCTATCCAAGATGAATTTTTGCTGAATATGTTTTCCAGGCAGAACGCATGTTAGCAGACCCCAAAAAAATCCATGATAGACACATAGACCAAGCATTGAAACACCAGTCTTCAATTTGAAGTTTGCTCTAAAGGTCACTTATTGTGGACAGTTCATCCACAGTTGTGATGAATCAAGCAATGATGTCACTTATACCCATGGGGGCACTCTTTCCCATTAGCTATGAAGGTGTGGCCACTACCCAATATTTCCCTTTGGGGTGGTTTAATGCGGAAGACCTCCTGGGGAGGGACTCTTCCTTTGGGGATAAGGACAATCACCTGGGGTACAACCCATTGAACAACATCACCCCCCCACATTCCTTATCCCCCCCATCCTTTTCAAACCACTATGGTGAGAGGAGACTAATGTATTTCTGTAGTACATGTGGTACAGCCAAGACAGAAAATACTAGGAAGAAGAAGAGCACAGAAAACATGAGGATTTCTGACTTTGTTTGTACTGAGACAAGGTATCTCACAGGCGGAATGAAGAGTACCAAGGAGTCATTGACAACACATGTTGACATTACACTGGGGAAAAGTAAACCATAGAAAGTCAAAACAGAAGAAGGACCCAGGGTCTTCATTCCTCATCGGAAAAACCGTGAGATTCTAAGTCTGGACTCGACCCGAAGAGAGTGCTCTGCAGAGGATGGCGAAGAGTGACTGAGGGAGTCTGTGATGGTCCGGCGTTAATGGACTGTGACAAACTGAAAGCAGGCTAGGGAGTGGCACAACCTCCAGGAGGAGGTAGACAGGGCATTCCTCTAACAGTGCAAAGACTGCAAGGAGCCACACCACGCGGAATTTCCGGATAAGCAGTAACAAAGCAGATGGCTGCGGGAAGCAGGAAGGAAACTGACCCCGGTCCCTGCAGACACTGGTGCCATACAAGCAAGTTCTGGAAGGTAACGGGAAGCATGGGCTGATGGTGGGGATGTGGGGAGTAGAGAGGTCTCTGATTCATGCCAGGGTTAGAGCAAAGACTATGCAAAGGTCATGCAGGTTCGGGGACCCAAAACAGAGGGAAGAGTACATCTGAGGAGTGTTTCCCCAATAGAAATGAACCAAGCATCCGAGGAAATCTTCCTCGTGTCAGTTACAGAAATAAGCCCACTGACCAGCAGAGAAGAGTCTGGGACACCAACATAACAGGAAACTATCATCACAGCAGTGACATAGATAGGCCTACTGATGATCATAGAAGGGACTGTGACTTAACACCACTTAACAAGCATCTGAGGAAATCTTCCTTGTTGCAGTGTCAGAGCTAAATCCACTGGAATCCAGAGAAGGATTTGGGACTTTGCTGATATAGTGAGATAGTGCCAAGAGAAACTACAAGTTGAAAAATAACTCTCAAACACCAGGAAAAGGAGTCATTCTTCTGGTGTGAAAACAGAATTCTTTCAAGTACACTGAAGAGATGCCAGGGGAAGAGAATCATTCCCCCTGGGCTTGTTGTGTATATTGAAGAGTACATACCACTACTAGGAGATGGGAACCATTCTCCTCGATTAGAACGTTGAATGTGCAAGATGTTTGAAATACAAGCCAAGGGAGTCATTCTGTTAGATTGCTACAAGTCAGGGGAAGGGCATCATTCCCCTGGAATCTTTTTGCAAGACAACGATTTGGGAATGACACCCATATACCGGGAGAATGGAGTCATTCTCCTGTAGAAGGAACTTTCTGTTGGATTATGTTATTATTTAGTTGTAGTGTAAGGGATAGAAGTAAGTTGTGACACAGGATGGTGGAGTTTGATTTTGATGGGCATTCTGACAGATCCTTTAGTATTAGTTTGAGGCAGGGAAATCCTCTCAGAAATAGGTATAGTGGGGTTCCTTTTTTACCTCAAATAAATGTTTATAGCAATCAACATGCCATCCTGTCCAGCTTCCTTCTTCAACACCTTTACAAGCCTAACAACTTGCAACAGTTGGACACTCCCACAGTAAAAGTATCAGTGTGGTACTGCATCACCCTCAAAGAGTATGACTTTCCAAGTCTTAAATGTGCTTTGATTCCCAATACAATAGCCTTTCTTGATTCTTCACACCCTTCAGAGATTGTGGTAGGTAGAAGCCCACCTGGTCTTTAAGCCGTCCTCACCAAGATGGATCAGAGAAGTGAAGTTAATCCACATTTTTTACCAGCAAGTGCTGAGACACTATCAAATTGAGAGAGAGGCCCTCGTAGTGTTATGGGTGTGCTTCCACTAATACATATACATCTGTTACAGGCCAATGTTGGTGGTCATCATAAAAAAAAAACACATCATCACCACCATGACACAGAGATAGCTATGAGTTACCCAGCATGCATTGAGAAGTGGCTCTTGCAACTGGAAGAGTACCATGTGTCCTTAGCCCATCCACCAGGATGTGACATTCCCATGGATTACCTGTCTCCATATCCTCAAGCACAGGTGCAAGACTCAAACAAGGAAGAGTAAGAAGTCAAGTTTCACGTTGGCATGACAGTGGAAGAAGTAGTGCCTGAATCCATCGACATCACCTGGATTGCAGAGCAATCTGTTGCTGATGAATGTATTCCATTAACATTTACCGCAGCTAGGTTAGAAGAATGGAAGGACATGCTCATGTATCTGCATGCTCAGGTCTTTTGGCCACAGCAAGCAACAGCTAAATCTGTCATGAAATAGCTATGGGGAGTACACCATGAACTGACGATATCCCCAACGAGGGCTATCACTAAGGGATGCACAGATTGTGATCCCATTGACACTGCTACCAAAAGGGCTAAACTTGGTACATAAAGGACAGCAGGGAACTGCCACGCACAAAGTCAGAATGAGACATAAAGTGTGGTTTCCTCAATTTAAAGAGCAAGTAGATTACATTATACAAACATGCATATGGTGTCAGGCATTGTTTCCCTCACAACATCACTCCCCCATCCAGGGTAGATGGTACTAGGACTTTTTATCCAGCCTCACATTTGTATAGAAACAAATTTCACCTTTCTAGCCTAGAGTGAATGTGAAGGCTGACCAAGTTACGCAAACGCTAATTAAGATATTCAGAATTGTTCAGGAACAGGGTCAGGACACTCAGAGGGCTCTATATCAATTCCATCAAGAGTATACAAAATGCTCCCTTTGGTCTTCTCCAAGAACCTACTGCAGCTCGTATATATTTTGACATGTCTTTTGACATGGAACACACCTGACTTGTCCATCCCATTCATTAAGTCTTAGCTCTTCTGTAGTTCATGGACTAAAGTGCAGATACCTAGGCCAGTCCACTGAACACTTCCTGACCTGTAAGGATAAACAAGGTGCATTCAAAGATATAAGTGTTCATTATTACCTCTGGTGGAAGGGCTAAAGCAACAACGAGTGACATTTACATTTGAACTGTCGGTAAATAGGCATCAAGCATATGTGCTGATGATGGGCCACTCTGTTTTCCTGTTAAAACCGTTCATGTTCAATATGCCGTAGTGACTTAGGAAGTTGTCCCATAGACTTTCCCATCTGTTTGGCTGCACCACCGCTACTCGTAAAGCTTTCAACAGGTGTCATTTATGTAATGCTAGTTGATGCCTTCAATCTTGAGATTGATGTTTCTGGTATTGTTAGCAGTATTTTGGTGTTTTCTTTGGTTTGTCATATTTTTGGTTGATGGTATTTTGGTATTTCATGGTATAGTGGAAACCCTAACTTCAGAGTACCGCCTAATAATTGATTTTGTACCAGGGTCACTAATGGTACGCATAGACTGAACTTAGTACACTCTAAATGATGAATGTATGCCCTTGCAGTATTTTATTACAATACCACGTTATGGCCTTTTTGCAATATCTCAGAGTACATTTACCATGTAAAGCAAACATGATTTACCTTCGATAATAACATCTATCTGCAAACAAAAGGAACCGCAATGGGCGCGGCCTTTGCGCCCAGCATGGCCATTTTGTTTATGGCCAAATTTGAGAGGGAATTTGTATTCTCTGACAACAATAATTGGCAAACTTACATAAGCCATTGGCATCGTTACATCGATGATGTTATCTTTATATGGACTGGCAGCCCCCATGAACTCACCAACTTCTGGACCTGGCTCAATACCTGCAACTCTGATATCCAGTTTACTGTCAAACAAAGCAACTCTGAAATAAAATGTTTGGATCTTACCATTCGCTCCAAAAATGGAAGACTAACATGTGACCTATATCGAAAAACCACAGCTCGCAATACTCTATTACATTACACCAGCAACCACCCGGCCCATACCAAAAGCAACTTACCATATGGACAATTTTTAAGTATACGTCGGAATTGCCCCCCCCCGAGGACTATATGGAACATGCACAGCATCTGATTACGCGCCTAACAGCACGAGGCTATCCTAAGAAACAGTTATATCAAGCTAACAAGCGTGCCCGGAGCTCAAACCGAGACACATTGCTCCAATTACATCGAGAGAACACAGGTCCTCCAGATGAACGTCTAACCTGTATAGTTACTTTTGGAGCTCATACCTCGAGAATTAAACAGATTATAAATAAGCACTGGCATATAGCCCGTCTGAATTTACCTGAGGATCCTGCCCCTAGATTTGCCATCAAACGGGGCAAAAACCTAAGAGAACATCTCGTCCACTCATTATTTCAACCAATTCCAAATGTTACTCGCACTCTTCGACCTTTATATGGACATCACCCATGTGCGAATTGCGTTGCCTGCAAATTCACTAAGAAAATTAGTTTCTTCTTAATTGGCACATGCAAGTGGACACTTAGGGACCTGACTAATTGCAAAAGTCAAAATGTAATTTACTGTAGTGTCTCTGTGGTCTCAGATATGTTGGTCAAACCACACGAGCTATCAACACAAGAATATCGGAACACAGGTCCAAAATTCGCTGTAAAAACCTTTCAGCACCACTGGTCGAACATTACTTGTCTGCCACTCCTAACAACATTTTATGGTGGGTGATAGAGAAAGTTAAGGGAGGACCAGACATCCACCATAGCCTCCTGAAGAAAGAATCATGATGGATCTACAGGCTGGATACATACCACAGTGGTCTTAACAAAATGTTCCAACCCTTGTTATAAAAAATGTATAGTGCTGGCCGCATAGACACTCTCCCATACTATTTGCTCACCGCTACAAACCTCTGCATTACCTCATTACCTCTTTGGTTGGGACTTACAAAATATACATAGATTAGTACACAGTTTAATTTTACTGTGGGGCAAAACCACAGAAAGCCTCCCTGATCCCTTTTATTCAGTGACATGTTATATCCCAGCTCATTAGGCCGACACAAAATAACTCGATCGCCAATCGAATGTTCGGATTAGAGGTCTCCACCTATTACATACTGTCTTCAGCGTCCACCAGACTTCCTAGAAGCTGCACACCTTCTTTTCCATTCGTATTCTCAATTTAATTAGAACAATCGGATAAGGAGCATGCGCGGCTACCATGACAACAAGTGTAAACACACTACCCAGGATAGCGCACATGCGTGGTCCCCCTAGCAACTAACATAACGCTAGTTTCACACGGCACGCTGTCCTACTTTTCTGCATTCTCTGAGGCGCGCCTACCCGATCGAGCAGCATTCGGGAAGAGCCGATCCAAGCGGCTGCCATCTCGCGTACGGCACAGAAATAACAAGGTGAGCCGGGGGTCGCTTGTTCGAGCGCGCACACACGTTCGTTAATGTGGTCCTTCAGATCGGACAACATGTGCACGCCAAGCCGCGCTTCCCTCATTAGAAGTTGCACTCTCACGGCACCAACTTTGATTTTGCATGCTACATTTAAATCACAAACATGCGGACACAGACCAACTAATCCTTCAGCTCTCTCTTGATTTTAATCGAGTAACAGCACATAGCACTAGCAGTTTCGACCTCTGCACACTGTGTTAGCTACCCGTATGGGCTCCTCATGTTGCTTTTGTTCACTATCTTTCCCATGTACCAGCCCCTTATGAAGCATGCAAACTCCAATGCAGAAAACCACCATGGATAACTTCTCCCATTACTACTTAATTTTAACGGACTCAGCGCCGCCTGTACTCACAAAGGGCTGGGGTACTTCTGCACCGTTTTACCCTATGATCTCTATGCCATTTTTGCTATGACGGCTCACAGTCACCAATGGCTGCCCAATATCCCTCCACACCCTCGAGATTACCTGTGAAACTTGAACGTTTATTGTGAAGCCCTTCGGCCGGCCCGGCACCTGCATTACTGGTCCTGGCGTCTGGCGCCCCTTTCCTTATCCAATGTGTGGGCACCACAGCGCTTGAGATAATGCACACCGGCAAGTAAGTTTCCTAACCGTTTGCCAGGAGAACTAAGCTAGCACTATCATATGCCCTATTAAATAAGGCATTCGTGGCTCTCAACCCACTCATACCACACTATTGTCTTCCTATACAGGGTCCCTGATTTGGAGCCCTGATGAAGGCGGCTTGCATTTCCATCCCCGACCGCCGAAACGTGATGACTACACGGAATAGTGGCATACCTGTACTCCATCTTGTTGGAATCTCTGTTACCAACTAGCACCCAACCACGTTGGCAATTAATCAGACATCTTGCATCGAAAGACCCTGTATAATTCATTGACTTTCGCATCAAAAAACTTTAGCCCTACTAATGAGGAACTAATGTACCGAATAAGGGGAACCCATGATGCAATGAATTTTTTATGAAATTGCACATGCTTTTATTCTTTGTTTTTGTTACTGAACTGTATCTGAAGCATCATTTGTTTTGAGTTGTTTCTACTTGTCCTTTAATGCTTCAAAAAGATGAGACTTGTACTATTTGTTTATAATTTGTTTCAAAATATGTTGAATGTTTTTACCTTTCAAATATATTTCTTTTCTAATTTTGGTTTAAATGTTGTATTGTTTCGTTGAGATGTTTAGAATCAACCTCCCGAGTGGGTGGTAAAGATTCATTGAGCAAGCAACTCACGTCTTTTCTAAACAGTTCAAGAAATCAGGCCAAACAATTGCTTTGACCTGCTGTTCTTGAATCCGTGTGGTTATGGCTACAACAGTAAGGGTACAAATCTAGTTTTACAAGCAAACATGAACATTCATTCAGAGCCTCTTAGAAGAACACAGTTTACAGTGACTATCTTTGCTTTGCATTATACCACTTGTGATACAGTGAAATACCACCTGTGATAAAATGCAATTATCACCTTCTTCCCCCCTGCATGATAACACAAGAAACCAGGGCACATACATGAATACCAGAGCTGTCTTGCTTCTTTGCAAGAAATGTATAGGTAATTGAGATTCATGAGTAAAATAAATCTGCACAAGTGATGCACTAAAGAGATATGGGCCTTTGTGCACCTGCCCATGCTGAATTCATGCTCTTTTAGAATAATGCAGTGTGTTTACAATTCCAGCACCAATATTTAGCATTTTGCTCTCTCCCACCCCATGCGATGACCTCTCCAGAAGTTCAGATAATTACTGTAATCCTCTTTCCCAACTCTAACTTGGCAAACAACATTAGGCAACGACCTTGAGACACTTAGCTCTGGAAGTGTTCACTTCTATTTGCAATGATTATTTTTGGCGAAAAATTCTGCCTTGGGAAATGCCCCCCCACTTCAGTGTAATGGGGAGCGAACAGACTTTGGGATGCCTGATATGTAGAAATCCATGCAAAATCGATATCTACTCTTGTGTTCTTAAGGCTACACACTCCTCAATTATACTTTAAATGTTTATCTTATCTCATTTTAGCTGTATTTTCAAAGCACGGCATATGCCCAAAGGCATCATGGTGCTCCAGCTGTAGAGGAAGGAGACTGACCAGGGGACTTGAGGGTCTTTAAAAACGAAAGGTCTTAAGAGCCCCCCGAAAAGGGAGGTGCATTTTCCATGTTACACAGACAAAAAGGAAGAAAATTCAACGTCTTTGCCGCAGCAACAGAGAAGGCGCGTCCGCAAACCCAAGAATGTATAACCCTAGCGGGATGAACAGTTTTCAGACCTTGGGAGCGAAGAGACCTAATAGGTTTATTGGGGCAGAACTTCCTCTGAAGGTATTCAGCTCCTGTTTTGTAGAAGGCCTTGTGGACCAGGCACAGCGATATGAATTTAATATGCTATTCAACCGGAAGCCAGTGACGCTGATGCAAAAATTGTGTCATATGTGCGGCAAATTGAGGGTGAAGTACTATTTAGGCTGCCGCATTCTGCAGCAGCTGCAGGCGGTGGAGCAAGTGCCGCGGAAGAGCCAGATACAGAGTGTTACACTAGTCAATGTTACTGATAACCAAGGATGATACCACTGGGGCATAGAATTTAGAAGGAATACATGGAATAACTTTCCAAATGGTCTGCAATTTAAAATGAGCTTTCTGGCAGGCAGCAGAGGCCTGTTCTGCCATAGATAGCAAAGCTAAAATGTTTACACCTAGGTCCTTCACTGATGACATAGGAGAGGGAAAGGGACCAAGGCTCACGGGCCAAAACTCAGTGGTCCAGAACAGGGAGGGCGTACAAGTACCGACCACCAACACATCAGTTTTCTCGCCATTAAGTTTGAGCCAATTCAGGGCCATCCATTCGCCAACTGCATCTAGATAATTACTCAGACAACCAGCCATCTCAGGCTGGGTTAAGTTGAGATGCTAAATAATTTGCATGTTGTCGGCGTAAGGATAGCAGAGGAAGCCATGTACCTGAATTATTGCAAGAAGAGGCTGATTGTACATATTAAACAAGGTGGGAGACAATGAGGAGCTCTGAGGGACTCTGCGTACCAGTGAAATGGGGGTGGTGTGAAAGGGAAGCAAGGAAATAGATTGAGAGCACCCTGTCAGAAAACAAGAGAACAAGGCCAGAACTTGAGTGGAAAGACCGGCTGAGTGGAGACAAGTGACGAAGGTAGGGTGGTCAACAGTGTCAAACGCTGACAGATCTAACAAAATCAGGGCCTCACACCACCCTGGTCAACCAAACGTGACAAGTCTTTCACAACTGAGACCAGAACTGATTCAGTCCCTCAACCGACAGCCTGATTGAAAGGGGTCAAAGAAGACAGACGATTCCAAAAAAGCACTGAGGAGCGGGGCGACCAAAGACTCAAGCAGCTTCATTAGGAAGGGGAGCAAAGAAATAGGGCAAACATTGGACAGAACTAAGGGGTCCAAACCAGGCTTCTTCAGCAGCAGAATCAAAAGCGCATGCTTAAGATTATCAGGGATCATCCCTAAAGAAAAAGAGTAATTGACAGCCCTAGTAAGCGAGGGGACAATATCCTCAGAGATATTTTTCAGAATTGAGAGAGGAGTAGGGTCGCTAGGCGATGCTGACTTTACACTTTTAATAACAACCAAAACCTCCCCATCAGAGAAGACCGGGAAAGAAGACCAGAGGCCGACCGCAGTGTCCAGCATAGCGGGTGGGCCAACTAAAGGGGCTAACCGCAATGCCTTAAGGAAGGTCAGGTCAACGGCCTTGTAAATAGTGGATATTTTGTCATGGAAAAAGATGGAAAGAGAGTCACAGAGTTGCTGAGAGGAAGGCGTAGTAGCCTGCGATTTAGCTTGCACTGTTAGAGATTGGACGACCTCGAAAAGAGATTTAGGCTGATTAATAGCCTGTTCAATCCTAGTGCAAAAAAATGTGCTAAGTCGCCAAATAGTGTTTTGGTATTCAGCAGTGGCAGAACAATAGGCCATTCTCCAACTTCTTTCTGCCTGTCTACGGTGTCATTTAAGGAGGTGGAGCTCTGATGTAAACCACGGCTCAGAGTGATGAGACTTCACAGGACAGCGTTTACTGGGTGCAAGAGTGTCCGCCACTGACTTAAATATCTCAGAAACTGTCAGCAATGTACAATGGGAGAAATTAGTGCAATCCTTAAGGATCAAAGAACTAAGATTATGGGTGGAGACAGAGGGGGTCATTCCGAGTTTGGAGGTAGCCATGTTGCTACTAGCACCATGGCTGTCTCCAAACCCGGGTCCGGGTCCGGTGTCTCTGAATGGGGACTTACTGGGTCATTCCAACCTTGGAGGACCCGATAGCCCCCATTCAGAAAACCATTCCCCATTCCCATTTGAGCCCCCTTAGGGCTCAATGGGAATGGTGAAGGAGCTAATAACGTTAGCTCTGTGGTCCCTTAACGGGTCCCGCTAAGGACGACTGGTCAGATGAGCCGTTCCCGGTGGGACCTGCTAAGGCACCTTGTAATAGGGCGGTAGAGGGTTAACGGCACCGGCATCCTTACCGGTCCCATTAACCCCCTACCGCCAGGGTCGGAATGACCCCCAGAAAGTCAGCAACATTTTGCAATGAACTGCTGAGCAAGAGGAGAAGGGGGGACCACAGCTACCGTTGAGAAAGGAATCACCATATAATCAGACCAAGTAATGGGAAACTCAGGGAAAACAGACAGAACTGCTGGAGGAGCAAAAATTAAGACAAGGGTATTCCCCAGCAGGTGCGTGGGCTAGGTGATCAGCTGGCAGAGACCCAAATCAGACATCATAGCCAGGATTTGACTGGCCAGATTGCAATTCGATTTGTTTGTAGGAAGATGAAAATCTCGCACAACAATCAGGGTGAAATATTTCTGCCGCAGCATTGCGACGAGAGTAGGGAATTCCTCACAAAACATTGCGAACATAGCCCGCAGGGCGATATATCAAAAGAGCAAATAAAGTGCTGGTAGCAAAAGGAGGGATACATATATGGATAAGGATCCCATACATATTCAAAGAATGATTACATTGGAAGGGGGCAACCTTAAAATCAGATTTAAAAATTACATCTACTCCCCCGCCCAGCCGGGGCGGGCCGCGGTCGCAGTGCACCAGCTCATAATTGGGAGGAAGGGTTTGAATTACTGGAGGCTCCGAGTGGGGGCCAAGACAGGTTTGTTTCTGAAATAAATACAAAGTCAGGGCAATGGTCTTCAACAAGTTTTTTGCAATTGTGAGCATGCAATGCCAGAGAGCGAGCATTGACCAGGAAGCTCTTAATGGTACAGTTGGACTTATTAACGTAGTTACACCAGAACCTGCCATAGTTGCCTCTGATGCACATGCTCTGTCGAAATTAAGGGGAAAAATGGTAGTCGCTGGGGCCTGGTCTAAAAGATCAGCCTGTGACAGACTAAATACAGGGGCCATGGAGCAGGTCCTATCAAATGTGGCACGGACGGGCACAGACAGGCCTGCCTTAAGCGCTCCATTGGCACGCTGATGGCATGCCCGGTGCATGCGTCCACTGCACGGGCATTCTCTCTGGCACATTTATGCCAGAGAGAAGGAAGCAAGGTGAGGGATATGCCTATGTGAACACAGAAAAAAGGACTTGCGGACAAGCGCTACAACAGTAGCTGGATCCTTGGTGAGGACCAATAATTCAATAGAATAATGCTCATCAGCACTAAGTAAACACAAACATGATTTCAAAGCAGTAGCAAGGAGACACACGTAATAAGAGCACATCAATAAAAGAGTAGCTTCAAAATGACCGCCCCTAGGGGAAGCAGCCTCACCTCTCAGTAAGATGCAAGCTTTCTCTCTGGAACTTTTATTCTCACCTAAAAGATGTACGGTTCAGCGTGTGCCATGACACAGCAAGGTCAAGGATTCCCCATCAGATTGGCTGTTGCGAAACACCACCATGGTAGCCCTCTGGACAGCGCTCGCACTGAATCTTCCTTTCTCTGCCTCTCCCCTTCATGCTTAGGACAGCTCATGAAGTCTTTTTCCTAGCCTCGCTGTCAGCACTTGTCACACGCCCTCAGGGTCAGTGAAAGATTAAGAGTGCCTGAGACTGTAAACTCTTCTGAGACTACCAGCCCAGGAGCCGGAGAGAGAGAGACAGCCCTCCAGCGCTGTGCTACTTAAACCCTCTGAACTAAGACTGTCCATAATGTAAGCCTTACTTTAAAAAAATATAGAAATGCCTGCTTCTTCCGGTGATATAATTCTATCAGAACCACCTCCCTTTGTTAATCACCCTCAAGCACGTGATAATTCTGAAGTGCTTGGAATGGTAGCAAAATGGATTAAACAGTTACGTTATTCCAATTTTGCAAACTTAACAATGGATTCCTTTCAAACCACATGAAAACAGCAAAACAGATCTACTTTTCTTTTTTTTCTTCCTGCATTTCAAAAAGGTATCACAACACAGTCAGTTATCAATCTACAACAAAGTTTGTACATAACAATCATGAACTGATTTGCTCTGAATGTTAATAGGGAATATGTTATAAGTTAGAGGGATAAGGTAAATTCGTATATGTTAGTCTTATGGTCCACAACAATTCAGTCCATGACTGTGATATGGACTAAAATCTATGTTGTGCAGCAGCAAATTCGAATTCATTTTTTAGCAGGCATGTGTTTTGCACATCCACAGTTATGACACCTACTTGATTCAGCCTGAGTCTCACACCTGTGTCTCACCCTCTTGTAGGTGAAACACGCAATTACAGCTATCGTTTACCTGATGAAGGGCTCCTCTTGCCCGAAACACGTTCTAAATAGATAGGAGGTAACTGGCAGAGACAGTATCTCTCCCAAGTCAAGAACTCCCCCTCAACTTGATATCTGTACCAAAGATTGTCTTTTTTTGTTTATGCTTCATAGCATGATTTTCTACATTTGTATGTAAAGTATTTACACAACTGGCCGCAAAGGGACATCCTTACCTGGTGGCTAGTCAAAATGTGCCTTATTCATGTGTACAAAGTAAATGTCTTATTTTGTGTGGCCGCCGAAAAACTTACAGTTATTCAGAAATGTTGTGTAGAAAATCTTCATTATCTTTTCACTTATGATATCTCCTTGTAAGATTTTTACCTTTCTATGAATCATTTGTAACAGTAAACTGGGATAGCTTTTAACCAAAACTGCGCTACTCCTTTTGAATTAGTCTGCACTTAGTTTGTTCCAGTGTGCCCTAGTTCCGTCTTCCAGTGTAATCAGAGGACCTTCCCTATAATGCTTTGTATGATCTTGTAGCCAAGATCCAACTGGGAGCACCTACGATAGACTAAAATATTTAGCAATTTTTAGATATATCACAAACCTTATTACCTTAGCTGTGTGCACCTCTACAGACAGTTTCTCTCACCCTCTTGCTCACTATTGGCATCAAACTCTTATGCTGGTTGAAATCTGGAGCCCCAGCTAAAATGTGGAGTCACCATTGAAATTCAGAGTCACCTAGCCCTACAGTATACTTGGACAAATGGGAGCTGGATGGTGTTCTTCTTGCTGCCTGCGTTCTTCCTCCAAATGATGTTGCAAGTGCTGCTGCAAACCATTTTTGCACATTTTCACAGTTTCTCCTTCAATTAATGCTTGCTATGAGGCTTTCTCCCTTGAGAAATGTTAATGAAAAGTTGCCACTTTTACAGTGAAGCATGGGTTCCTAAAGGAGCCATCAGGTATTTGATGTTAGTTCTAAATTCAACTACCCGTGGATCATCACACAAGTTTGAAAGCAGCAGGTGCCATACCAGCTGTGCCACATCAGCATCATCTACCACAACACTGACCCTCACCATGTTTGAAAGGTTGGACTCAAGAAGATCCACCAGAAGAAGAATCTCACTTAGGGATGCGTTGTGAAGACTAGCCCACTTGGCAGCCTCCTCGAAAGTGCAGAGAAGACAATGGACAACTACTGCTTTTGAAAATGTGTTAAAAAATGCCCCATCTAGGTTCTGCTGTAATATGTAATGACGTTACACTGAACACATGCATTTTACAAGATGTTCCAAAAAGGTTTCCCATGGGTGGCCACTGAGGTCTTGAGGTTGTGCTGTGGCTACGTGTAGCATCACTGTTGTTGGTGCAGGATATGATATTATATGATATGGCATTTGTAACGCGCCTATACACAAGTGTTTCAAGGCGCGACGAGGCAGGGAGGGGGGGACAAAGGGAGACAGACAACGATCCTACTAGGCCAGGTGTCATTCAGATCACGCAAGTGCAAGGTTAAGGGGACGGGAAAAGTGCAGGGGGGGAAGTGCAGTACACGGTTAGTAACGAACAAGATAAATAATAAGGGCCAGCTTTTGGCAAGTGCAAGATAAGTGCAGACAAGTGCTGGGCAGAGGGCTGTAGCGATACAGAGACAGTTCCGCAGTGCAGGGGTTGCCGGGAAGGCAGTGCAGGGGAGAGTGGCTGGGCCAAGGACCGAGATTGGTGAGTGGCCCAGTTGCTGATTTAGTACAATTTCAGTGATTTAGCAGGGGAGAGAGGGAGAGAAAGCAGAAGCAAAGAGGAGGGTTTTGAGGCACTTCCGGAACCGGAGATGGTTCTCCTCAAGTTTTAGGGAGGCAGGAAGGCAGAGGACATTTTTTGCATGGTAAGCCCAGCTGTAATGGGAGATTATGTTAGCCACCCCAACCATTCATTTTTTGCACGCTTCCAATAGCTAATAAATCATGTGTCCATGAGGTAAAGGCCCTGTGCAAAACGGGATATTAATTATCTTGCAAATTCATAAAATAGCAAATAGCAACATCCCTGTTGCTTCTTCCCTGAAACCTTGAATGCACAAAGTTGCTTGTTGTCGAAATTCACACACCTTTGATTTACTAAATGACCCCTCCTGCTTTTTAGAGGAAGATGTTACTGTTAAGTAGTCAATGATTTGACCACTGGTCCACATGGCCATGGTGGAGTGGATGTTTTTCTCCACTGACATCTATAGTACCCATCCCATGTTAGCCATAAGCTAATTGTACAATTCTGGTACTGTTCTGTGAGAGAAAGAGCATTGACTGGGATCTTTCCGGCAGTGATCTGCTTTTTGCATGAGCAACTGGAATCCAGAAATGTCCACAATAGAGTAAATCAAGAGTTGTATTGTCACCATAAAATCCAGGCTAGCATCAAGAAGGTGTTGTGTTGACTGGGACTCGTAATAGTTTTGGCCATGATCAAATACTTCTGCAACACTAGTCTGAGAAAATGCAGGACCACTGGGGGACCAAGTGTGCAGGGTGTGCAGCAGCAACCTTTTTCTGGCCGAGGAGGGCCTCCATACTCAGTGGCCCGGGCTGTAGGCCACGCCCTCTTCCTCATATCAGCAACAGTAATCCCTGCTATTACCGAAGCCTGCCCAAGGACCAAGGGCACGGGTGTTGCGATCTACAGCGGTGTTAAGAGACCATAGGGGTTCACTTACTTGATGCAACTCCCCGAACACCAAAAGTTGAACCTTCCGCTTCAAGGAGTCGAGCGAAGGTGAGGTGGGACCTAATCGATCTGCTTTTCTCCCTTTGTATGGTGTATGCTGATTTGGCTATGCACTCCATCTTGCCTTCTCCCCTGTCTTTATTGACATGGCAACTGTAGCCGTGGCCACGAATGTCATTGCTTCTCCATGCTCCCCCTACCCTCACCATCACAAACCTCATTCTGTATAACAAAGAGGAAAATGTTATCTGTGAAGCGGAAGCTAGTGGACCCGCCCACCTTAGACTGTCCCAGGTGTCAATAAGACCAGAGCCCATAGCCTGGAAGGGTAATGGGCGATGCCTATGATCTGATCAAGGAAATTCATACATTCCTGGGAAGTGACCAACATGGGTCACTTTGTTTGTGCATGTATATAGCGCTATGAACCCTCAGGTATCTGAGCACTACTTATTTCCAACAGTGTGTGGAGCACATTTATGGACCTTGGAAGGACAAAAGGCTGAGTTTGGCCCTGCCAGGATTCGAACCTGTATCAGCAGGCTCTGCACGGATGTCAAAGCAAGCTGTGCTATCTTACCAGCTATAATATCATGGAGAAAAACACAGATGTCCTGACCACAGAGGGTGATCCTGATTGGCATGACAAAAGTTCCTCTAGCAGTTAGTCCTGCAATCAATGTTGCCCCCTCTTTGGACGGTTAAAGCCTTTTCGGGGATTTGTGAAATAGCAGCCCCAACACAAATGGATGTTCATGATTCTTTTCATTACCCTTTTCCTATTCCATTTCTAGGCTCCAAGCTCACGTCTTGGCCCCGAAGAGCCTCTCTAACACTCAAGAGAACAAGCCTGAGGAAAAGTGTAATTGTGACTTTGGAATTCTGAACGCAGAGGTAACTAAAGGTAACTAAAGCAACTCCTGTTGAGAATTTAACATCTAGTCCTCTAGTTATAGGATTACAGGAAACCGGGCCCTACACGCAAAGGATTACTCCCTTTACACCATTGAAAGACGCTGCCTGTCATGTAATTGCTACGAGTGGCCTGCCCACTAGGAAAGGGCATTCATTGGGCACCATTCTCCCCTGTACACCCTCTGTCAGAATATCTGCCACCCCCATCTCAGCGCTTGTCATTGAGGAGCCAGTACGGGGTTGTCATTGCTCTTTGGTCCTCACTGAACACGAGGCTCTTAAGAAGCTTTGATAGTTGATTTTACGAAATGTTGGAGGCACTTGAAGAAGCAGACTAGGGGAGCATCAGCTAAGCAAGGAGGTCGAACCAGCCGCAAAGAAACTTTGCAGTGTTTCAAAGACCGACGTGACCCAGCCTGACACAAGTGGCCCCATGGTGCTCACTGAAGTGGTGCTTGCAAAAGAGTCTTGGGGACAAATTGACATTAGCACTAGTCCCATATTCAACATCCATCAGGTTAAACCTGCTCAAACCTCTCAGTGGGGTGACCAATGGGGCGTCGGTCAAGGGTGGCAGTACACCCTATGGGTGGACAAGTTACAGGGGGTCTGATTAAGTAGGTCACAGGATGACCACAGCCAGGCCAAATTGCAGTCCACTAAAACCACAGGCCACAAATCTGCAGAATGCTCATAATACAGATATAGAACATGGAAACAAGAAGGGTCGCAAAGAACGGGCGTGGTGTTCAGGCATAGGGTCCCCAAATGCTCCAGTGATAACATTGCATTGAGACATTACCTTATAAATAAGTGTACACACTGGGTAAGAGCAGTGTATGGATGCTGCTCCTTCGTCGGAGTGGACATTCTATGTTGTAGAAGACTATCCTATAACGAGGGAAACTCTCATGATTTCATGAGCATAGCACTAAGGGACCCTCGTCTGGCTACTGGCTTATTGGAAAGCGGCTCACGGCAGAGTCCAATGATTAGCAGTTCGATTGTCATTAGTGCTTCCCCTCTCTGGAAGAATGCTGATCCCACAGGAATTTTGTCCCAATTGGGAATTAGGTCTACATTTCCAATGCTTTTTGGAGCCAACTTAGTCCCACTGGGGAAAAGATGTGAGGGGGCCACTACTGGATGTGGGATTATCCAGCTAGGCTAAAATAAACTAGTGTGCCACTTCCCTTGGTGCAGTAGACGTTAGAACCTACCTGGGAATTGTCACAAAGGCTATTACTGTCTCACGTCAAGGATGCTAGTACTTTCCTAATGTTCTTACTGTAATTGATTTTGTATGGAAATGATGTATATGTCCGCTTTCATGGCCTTAAGGCCGAATGAAGTCAAGTGATGATGATGAGGATCACTGCTATGCCTCTGGGATAAAGGGGTTACAGCTATCAGAGCTGTAGTATTTGCAAGAGCAATTGTTAGGACTAGTGGAGTTATGCTGCTTGTCTAGTGGTGTTAGATCATTTGACCCCTCCTCATGTCTGTTCATGGTGGCACAGCACATGGGGCTGCATAGATGTGGTAGTCTAGTTGATCTCTTTCTTCCCTCATCATACTGCTTTACGTGTGCAAGTGCCCATGTTCAATTACTGTTTAACATGTGCAAAGAAGCACTGCCATGCCTCTGTCTTTCTTGTGGTCCAGCACCCTGGCTGGGCTCATGCGGGTGCAATGGTTTCTGGTGCTGGTGGTGCAGATAGTGTTCTGGGTGCCATTGGATGGTAAGAGGAGTTTCTGATCTGCAACAGGAAGTGTGTTTCTCAGAGAGACTGTACACAGGACACACATGAGCGTTTATTAATACTTTAGCCTCTCCTTCTATGGTGTAACTTTCACCCTCTTTCATCGTGGTGTGATATCCATGTGTTTTCTTGTATGGGTGCATGTATCGTAGAGCTCAATGTGACTGGGGATAGAACATGTGCTGGATGACAACTTCAATTGACCACATTCGATTCTGGCATCCCTAGTGCACACAGCAAGTGTTGATGCTGGAGTGAAAAGACCACCAGTAGCACATTTCCCCCTGCTTATGATTTGTTTGGGTGTTGCATGTTCCAAACGTATTGTACACTGGATGACTGAATGATGTGTTTCCCGCCGGCCCGAATCTCCAGTCCTCCCTCCCACCAAAATCAACTGAGTGTGTAACTCCCTTATGTTGTCCTCAGGGAATCCCAACCCATCCTATTCCTGTTCCCAGGGGTCACCATTTACATGTGTCTTAATCACTCTCCTCAAGAGAGGGACTTGGACTGATGTGTCACTGAACTCCCTAAATCTCTGCTGCTCTCTCTTGGCAAAATCATATGAGAACGTATCTCCACCAAGCTGCTCTTAGGGGTTCCCAACTCCTGCTGCTCCCCTTCTCAGGTCTCAGACATGTGCTGATCCGAGGACATGTGTCTCATCCACTCGCCTGAAGAGAGGGACTTGGACTGATGTGTCACTGAACTCCCTAAATCTCTGCTGCTCTCTCTTGACAAAATCATTTGAGAATGTGTCTCCACCAAGCCCTCAGGGATTTCCAGCTCCACCTGCACCTTTTCCTGCATCCACATCTCAGAAATGCGCTACACCAATGGCACACATCTCGTCCACTCACCTAAAGAGACCGACACTGAATGCTTTGTCACCTGCCTCCCTAAATCTCTGCTACTGCCTCTGCCAAGCATATATCACAAATGTTGGTGATCATGAGATGAAGGACATGTGCAAAGCCGTGGATGTGCTCTCTCTTAGCAGCTGTCAAACTAGTAAGGACATTTGGTTCCTTGTCTGTGGCAGAAAGGCCTAAGTGCAAATGGGAAGATCTTAGCCACTGCGGCACCATGTCCTTCCAACTGTCAACATGCCTTTAGCTTCTGCTTTGAAACCTTTGCACACAACAGCATGTTGCCTGGCTTCAAAATGCATGCACTTACTGCATCCTTAAATTGTTCCAGGACCCCTCTTGGTGTTAATGGAAGGACAGGCCACCCCGATCTGCCTCACCTGCTATGTATGCAACGTTCTCTTCATCGCTTGTCCTCATGTCCATGGTCCGGTGGAATTTTAGACTCAGGGGCTGCTGTAGTATCCATCGCTCTCTAGCCATAACCTTATTGAACAATTCTGATAATGCTGTACAAGAGAAAACATGTTGCCCAGGAAGTTCCCAACTGTGATCAGCTTTTCCCATCAGCACCAGAATCTAGGATTTCCCACAAACAAGTCTAGCCTAGTTAGCATCCAGCAGAATACACTGACTTTGATTAGACTCAATAGATGTGATATTTGTGTTGGCTCTCAAATGCTTCCACACCAATGGTCTGATGCAACAGAGGTTACTGCTATATGCTCCTGGATTGCAAAGAGTACAGATATGTGTCCACTCCCAAATGATAATACAGCTGCAGGGGCAATTGTAAGGGCTGGGGAAGGCATGCTGTTGGATTGATGGTATGGGAAATGAGGCATCTCTGACGTTTTTACTTTTTGAATTGTCCATGTATGGTGATCCAGCATATGGAACCCAACAGGTGGGGTACCCAAGTTGGTCTTTGCCTTGCCTCCTTACACCGCCTTCTGCAAGAGTTTGCAAGTGGACAGATTTGGTTGCGGCTTAGTCTGTGGGAAGTACCGCCCCACGTTTGACTCTCGATGTGGAATGGCACACTGGTGGCAATTTGCTGGTGATGGTGGGCCTTCTGGTTTTCAGGATGCTACGTAATGATATGTTTTTTGAGGTGTATCGGAAGGCTGTTTCGCACAGAGACTGTACACAGAAAGGGAGTAAGCATATATCAATCGTACACCCTGTGAATCTGGGATGTCATTCTCATCCACCTTCCTGGTATCACTGCCTTGCAGCAGCTCTTTTATTTCCTGTTTGGACTGTGATGAAATATAAACTTCTTTATGATCAAATTCCATTTTAACATCATCATTATTGTCTGACTTATTATGGGGTTGGTGGTGGTGGAAGTAGAGACGTGACACTGTTCAATGACCATGTGCTTTGTTCTTTCTAGACTTTCAGTAAAAGAATACCTGCACACCCCCCGCTTCTTCCCCTGAGATAGTGGTTAGGAGTGGTTAGGACTGCATGTGCAAACTCCTCTGTTGGTCCCAGTGGATATTCATCATCGTGGATCAATGCCGGTGCATTTATTATATACCCCAGAGCTACTTGGGACTATGATGTGGAAAGAAGATTGGATGATACCTTCAATTGACCACATTCAATTCTGGCCTTCCTCATGCCCAGGACAAGTGCTGCTGCAAGAGGAAAAAGCCCAGAGCAGCATGGCTCACCCTGCCTCTTGCTCGTTTGGGTGCTGACATGGTGTTAAAATGTTTCATGCACTCATTGATTGCTGTTTCACATGCCTCTCTGCATCACTGCTGCTCCCTCGTTGCAAAATCATGTGAGCGTGTTTCTCCAATAAGCCTTCAGGGATTCCCAGATGTTCTCACCCCACCTCTCAGGTGTCACTCTGTGGCATGAGCAGCATCCACTCACCCCAAGACAGAGACACAGACTGAGGTGTCTCCCGCCTTCCCGAATCTGTGGTGATGGGCCTTGTTTTGTTCACCCTCTTCAAACCACTGAATATTTCAAATAGAGCTGGCTGCACAAAACCAGCCCTAATTATTAACCTCGTCTAGGGTCCCCATTCATTCACTACCCCTGGCTATCCTGTTTACGACTACCTACACCAAACACACTCCAGTTTATTAGCCCTTCTCCACATTTTGTAAGCCACCTGCCTTTCTGAAAGCTGCCTAAGACAGAACAGTAGGCTTGGCCACATGTCCCCCTTTGAGCCATGTATTTGAACTTGGAACAATGCTTTCACAATGTTTGTCTGAAGTGGGTGATTTGAGGCTTGTGTGGGAAAGTTTGTCCAGATCTAGTCAAGAGTGCTTAAGGGCGGTGTCATTCTCTGAAACTGTGGAGTTAACTTGAAGGATCAGAGAGTAAAAGGGACAATGGCAGTATGGTTTTAACCCTCGGATCTTGTGAGAATTAGTAGCCATTCAGAGGACATCGCTGGTAGTCACTCATTTTCCGCTGAATTGGACAGTATTGTGCAAGATTGTCAACCAGCAAGCCAATGCTAGGTGAACTACCAGAGAGTTACCATCTATGTCCCCTTCTCTCTCTACTTCAGTTGTCCCTTGGAATGCCTTCTTTCCGTCGAAGTTGACGGAATTTCATTTCTGATCAGCCAGGGATGTACATGAGCCACGGACAGAGGAAAACCGCATCCGTAGTTGGAGGCGGTAGCTGCAGTGAAGCTTAGAGAGGTGGTCCAGTAATGATCGGTTGGCATATCCACGAATGCCCATGCCATGGAAGCATAACTTTAAGCTCCGTTTGAGGCAAAGGTATGCCCAGTGACACACTTGGCATCGCCAACGAAGGTATATTTTACCTCTTTAGAGACAGAAAATGTTTCGTATCTGAACCTGATGCTGGATTAGGCCTCATTAAGAAAATACAATACAAGTGGCAGTCTGTATTATGTGGTTGGGCCTTGAACGGTACTGAGAACCATGCCCTACAAGGTAGGGGGTTTCGGTTAGGAAGTACATTGTAATTATAATTCTTTAAAATTCATCTTGCTGCTTTTTTTTTTTATTCGGGGGCAACATAACTGGGATGGGGGCACTCTGCCAGTTTCCCTGTTCATTTCTGCAGAGCGGTATGGAAATGCATTCAGCCTCTACCTTTGCTGTGTGATGTTGTTTTATTGGAATACTTGGGGATGGGTTTGGGTTTCTACACCCCTGTTTAGCAAAACATCTAATAATTGTGCTTTTTCTGTCATCTTAATGTACAATTGCTCTATATTTCCTAAACTTGGATTTCATCCTGTAATACTTCAACCCCTGCTGCCTTACTACTTGTTTGACCAAGTCTGTTTGCTCTCCTTTATTTTCAGGTACTGGCGGGAGAGCAGCCATTCTTTTCCACTCCTGCTAAATCTTTCTTCCATCCCCTATTTCTTTTCCTATGTATTCATCTTTTCAACACTACTTTGCTTCTTTTTCAACTCCTCATCATCTTCTTAAAATAGTGTTTCTTTGCTTTCTCTTCTCCTTCCTCCTGACTCTTCTTTCTTTCTCCTTGGTAACTATAATCTCATTCTTGATTCTACTCATTTCTTCTCCTCCTTTATTCCTTTTTATCTGCCTACAACATCTGCTTCCCTTTTTCGAAACTTTCTCTTGGTTACATGTGCTCTACCTACTATTCTGATTCACACAACTTTACATGTTGTGTTCCTTTCTGCCGGATCATCTAGTTATATCTTCATCTTGTATTACTCTTCTTCTCCTCATACCTATTGCATTTTACTAGTGATGTGCCCTTCATCACTTCAATGTATCTTCACATCCTACCAATGCTTAGCTACCCCTTCCCTCTCTTGCTGATTTCCCATCTTTCCACCCTTACTCTTCTTCTTGTCTTCTTTTTTTTGCTATGCCATCTAAACTTGATTCTCCTTATCCCATCTCTTCTTTTGTCCTGTCTCGTACACGTCAAATATGGCTCAAACGTGGTTCACCTCCTCCTTGCAATCTACCTGTAGAAATGCATTGCTCTGTGGCACAGTATTCTGAAGGGCATTTTTCTATTGTGTAGCACTTCTGAGGCTGGGGCATTATTTCTAATGAATTCACTATATTGGATTTCTGTCACCTTGTACAATATTCTATGTGCTGTTGTTTTAACACTGGACAATTACTATTGGATAGTATTGATTATTGCACTATATATATATACATATATGATGGGAATTTCTTGTTGGGTGGCTCAATGATTGAATTGGGTAGGAATAAGGCTATTTCACAGGCTTCAAACTATGCAAGTATCTTTCCAATGGGACTATGAGAGCATCAATTTGTAAAGGACCAAAGAACCCATGTGTGTTTCAATGCAATCAGATATATTGTTAAAAAAAAACATTGTAAGATACTTACTCAAATTTGTTATAACCTGGCTTCCACCAGTACTTCTTTGAGTTGGTTGTGAATCTGTTTCTTATGATCTCTCAGCAATTTTAGTACAGGGCATACTCTTTAAAAGTAAGACTACCCTCACATCTCACATTTTACCTATATGATTTGGAAGACTTCCTTTAATATTAACTTTTCTAGCACGTTTCAGAATCCACTCTCACACATGCTTCCTACAAAGGCGTTACTTTATTTGATAGCTTCACTAGTTCAGTAGCACCAGGATTGTTCACAAACCCTGTGCTTTTTCGGTTAGGATATTAGGTGGAAGAGACACTTATAAGCAGAAACTGTTGCATGCGAGTACACGCCCAAAATTTCACCAAACGACACATGTTCATGGAACCACACAGGCAGCCTCTTGGCATAAAAATGGCCACACAAATCTGTCCATCTCTACTCCACCCAAAGGCAGGAGCAAAGACACTTGCGCATAGGAATCCCAGCACTGAGGTGGGTTTGCATGTCGGATTTAGGGGTGCATGAACGCAACAGTGGTTCCGATCTAACTTAGGGGTGCGCATACGCAGTGTAGCGCAGTGCAGGAACGGTATACAGAGGTTTGCACGTAGATTATCTGAGTTTAACCCGAGTTGCGACTTTTCACAGGCATGTTGTCGGGGCAGTGTTCACAAGATGCAGAACTGCTTGCAGGGGACCACACACACTGTTTGAAGGGTGCGTGTATTCATGCCCGGGGAAGCACGCAAAGGTATCTGTTCTGGCTGTTTATGCTTTGCGTGGGGGCGTATCGGGGCCGTTCCGGGTGCGACTTGCAACAACGGTTACTTTGTGCAGTACATCCCATAAATACGCGTGATGTGAATTTTGTATTCAGTACACAGGTTTGCGCAGTGGAGTTCTTGGCGTGTGGCAATTGCGGGAGAAATGCAAATTTTTCCATGAATCAGGCCCACAGTATGTTGATGCTCGTGCAGTATTGCTCGAGTACATGGGTGGGGAGATGAAGACATCTTGCTGACGTCTCCTGCATTTCCACTTCGTGGTGCAGCTGTATTGTGTCAGGCTTATTAGTGAGTGATGGGGTAAGACCATCCCGAAAGCTACCTCAGGCTCAGCTTGCCCCCCACCCAGTGGTTGCCTCTGATCCTTCTGACACGCGCAGCAGCGTGACTCGCATTTCAGGAACTGGTGCCATAATTAGTTATGAAAAACCTTTCGAGTTCTTCGCTAGACGCCGCTTGCCGCCTTTTGCAGAATTGCCGGCAGTAGGTACGACCGTGTGCTCTTTATAGAGATAAAATACCATTTCAGCAAAGCGGATCGCCGGAAAAAAAAAACAAGTCAGTTTGAAGTAATTCATCAAAGGGCAGTTTAGATGCCTGAATGCCATGCTTGGAAACAGTGGCTCTGCGAAGCTCTGCTTAGTTAAGCAAAATGAAAGAGATAGTTTTAATAAGCAGCGCCTTTTCGATTCGCGCTGCCTCGCACATGAAAAGCAGCGTGAGGCCTTAAAGAAGGCCCGGGGAGGCAGGGAATGTGGGTCCGTGTTTCTGGGGGCGAGCTGAGAAGTGTCTTTGTGCTGTCTTTGGCTCCACATCCTGCTCACTGTGGCTTTTGGTAGCACAGGCTTCTGCAGTATGCAAGGATGTAGCCACACCTGTGGTGAGAAAAGGGTGTAAGTGACTGCACATGCTTGCAGACAGAAGCGACATGTGAATGCTTTCTCACATGCTGCACTAAGAGCAAACGGTCCATGTTCATGTGTTATAGGTGCATTTTTTTAATTGGAGGGGGGTAGTTATGTGCCCCACAGATGCGAGAGCCCGAACCAACGAGGATTCTTAGGAGGCTGTGTCTCCCCCACCCCCTGGCTCGCCACCTGCCCGGAAAGGTTTTTGAATAATGGGTTAAAATGGTGCATTATACAGCAAACTTTGCCCAGAAGAAATGATTTCTCTCCACTCCCCTCCTCCTACCCACCCCACGCAGATCACCACTAAAGGCCCGCACAAGCCAAGCACAAGCAGGTGCAATGGGCCTACATGCAAGAACGGGGAAACACAATGCCCGAGGTCTCCCGCTGTGGAACACACATTGTCAACGGGAAATCACATTTTCCCTTGGCAGGTTACACCTTGGCTCCTGCATAATTGGCCAGGGTACTGGAGGGTTCAGCACCCCCTCGCCCACTATGAATGAGCCGCCGGAGTTTATTTCATCTACGCATTACACCACTCATTTCCCACACCCCCTCTCACTCAAACTAGAGACATCAAGCCTTAATGACTCAACCGTAAAAAAAAACATGCCCCCCCCCCCGCATGCACTGGCTTTTCTTACTTCTCTTTAGGGTGTGCTTTGTGCTCCCACTTTCTCTAACTTCCTTACGACTCAATACCTCAACTTCCCATCAGAGATTATGGTCAAGAAACCAAGGAATGGGAACAAGATGTAATATTTACTTGAGACGTATCATTGCCAGGAGACCACTATAGCGGTAAGGGGTAAGGAATGAATGGCTTTTATATAAGATAGAATAACTATCTCACATAGAGATTGTTATTGCATATTCAATGTACTCACTGTGACGGATCAACTTCCGGGGCACCAGTGGATCAAGGATGAATATCGGTTTCTGAAATATCAATCAGCCTCACACCTCTAGTACACCAGAAGGGATCCGAACATACTGGAAACACAAGTCAATTATACATCTCCTTGTCCAATTTTGGTAATGTGGACAGAATGGCAGGCTTATCTCTGTAAGGTCTTGGATCGTTGGTTAGTTGCAACACAGCTAAAATACAATTATTATCCAATGATAAAAGGAACTGTGCAGTCAAGGGTGTATACACATATCTTCTTTAGTATTATCACACAGACTGGCACACTACAAAATACTGCCCACCTTGTGAAGGAACACAGAGGGCAGATAGTTTCAAGAAGGAAAGGGATGCACTCTGGATACTGACAGGAGGGTAGTCGCTAAAGCAATCAGTCTCAACTGCTCAAGGTTATTTGGTTTCAGCACCATGGGAGCAAGGGGTTGTAAATGTCACTACAGCCCTTTCAGAGAAGGACCAGGGGGACAGAACCAGAGTGTACCTGATGCTTGAGATGATCTTGATGCTCGACAACGTCGACTCAGTTCCAGGATGCTTTGCAGCACCTGTGCCAGAGTTCGAGATGGGAGACAGCGGCGGATATCAATCGGCAGGCAGTTCGGCAAGCAAGGCTTGATGGATGGCTACAGGCTGGCCTACACGGCAGCTTGGGGTCAAGAATCGCCGTCTGTGCTGAGTGGCGGATCTGGAATGCTGGTCAAGGCATCTCGGATGACTTTAGTGACTGCAGCGTGACAACAGTGAGTAGTTGCGGTTTGAGGGCTCGACTGCTCAGAAAATGTCCTTAAAAAATGGACACTGGTTAATGCTGTTGTGGCACTCCTCCTAGCTTCTTCACAGGGCTCATGTCGTCCTTTAAGGTGGACAGCCCAAACCTGTGGAGAGTGTTTTCAGCAAAGGCCTTGTCCTTTGTTCAGAGACTCTCTGGCACTTCCAACCTTGGAAGTTTGCTGGCAGAACATAGCAAGGCATGCTGTGTACTGGCTGGGTACTGGTTCTGGAGCTGCTGGATGGGTCCTCCTAGTCCGGTATCTCCCTCTGATCCCTGTGAGATGTTTAAGGGAGGGATATTTCTTCCCTCTTGGAAATCCTGCCCTTCCTTTACTTCCATAATCTGTAAGCCAGACTGTACCTTCAGCCAGGATGCAAATGAGTCCTTCTCACTCCTTTCAAAGTCGTCGGATGATCTGCCAAAGGAGAGGCTCACCCCTCTTTTAAAGCCAAATGGGCCCAAGTGATTGGTGCAGGCTAAGCCTACCTTAATAAACCAATCCTGGGTCCCACTAACAATCTTCTGTAATGCGTGAGGTCATAATCAGAGTGCTTTGCAGCAGGAAATGTAAGGGATGACAACATGATATGATGGGTTATTTATAACACGCTTAATACCCAGAGGTTTCTAAGCATGGACCCGGGGATCGAACCTGTGTTGCTCCATGTATTCTTGCTTCCAAGGTGAGCACGCCGCCTCTGAGCTATCCTCCCGGGACTACTATGACAGATAGGAGGAAGGTGTGGCCTTCCCCCTTCCTGAGATGCTTTGATGTAGCAATGGCTGTCACAATCCACCCATATATGACAGGGAGGACTGTGCCTGTAGGCTGTGTCCCCCGGAGTACACATGACTATGTATTTGTTGTGTGGTGAGCAGAGGAAAATGTGTGCAGATTAACCCCATACATTTTCTGAGGTTGATCTCCCATCATTCATTTTCATTACAAAACTTCAAAAAAGCCCAGGCGAGTGCACACTCCCCATGCAGATGGTCGAATACCAACATGGCAAATTCACAGATGACATTTCCAGGGTAAGAGCAAATAAAATAAATGTTTCTTTTAAATCAGATGTTGCACATTTTAATAGTGACACAAGGCAATCACACAAAGCATCATTGATCATTTTGGAGGAAAAATGCGTTTAACATGAGGATTGTTACATAACAACCACTTTCAGAAGATGGCACACTGGACAAGCCATTTTGACTTAGTAACAGAAAAAGCAAATGAACGAGCACTTTTTCTTCTTCCATATTCCAGTCCATGATAAGAGGTTTAGAGCCTCCTAACAGACAGCTTTTACATAAAGAAAAGCCAAGTCAAACCAAAATATCTCTCAAGTGTACTCATATTACTGATGACTTCCCATAAACTCCCTCTGACCTACAATGCCTTATATTATTAGTCTGTCCCTTTACAGTGGCCCTCTGTGGGTATTCTTTTTTAATTATTTAATTATTTTGTGTATACAAATACCTTCTGTGGGTATTAGTTTAAATATGTTTTGTATTCAAGTACCTTCTGTGGGTATTCTTTTTTGAGTTTAATTATGTTTTGTATACAAGTACCTGGTGATATCAGGAGGGTCAGAGATAGGGTACTGGGGAGAAATCTGATCTTGGGTATCCTTAGGGATCTGAACCATAATTTGCATCCAAGGGAACTTACTTACACATGGCATCTGGAAATAGAGAGTTGATAATGAAGGATTCATCACTGAACAGCACTCAGCAACATGTGAGCACCAGACGGGAGGGCATGTACTCTCTGACGTACCATCGCCATCTTAGTAACAATCAATCCATGCATGAAGTCGGTGTAAGGTAGGTTTTTCTAAAGTTCAATTGGTGTTGTACTCTACAAGACGGATCCCTTGGTTTCAGGGCCCCAACTTCTAATATATGCCTGTACTAACCAAGGCTTAATTTTCTATATACACAAGGCAGTTATGAACTAAAGGAATAGTGTATCAACTAGCAACATCAATGTGCATTTACAATACTAAAGAAGAATAAAGCAGGTGAGTACATTGTTATATACCTTTCTTATCCACATGCAGGCCAACTTCAGTTCAGGTCAGTAATAGTACTTATTTTAAATTAACTGCATTATTCAAGTATTGGTAACTTCAAAATTGTAAAGAGCAAATATCACAGGCAAGCAACACTTGTAGCAACTCTTAAAATATTTAGGCAGTATTTTCACTAACAAGAAATGAGTTCTTCAGTTCAGATTTGGAGGGAAACAAGCAATACTAAAGCCAAGAGGATCATAAAATGTACTGTAATGGAACCAGCAGTGCCAAAGTCAAAAGGAGAGCAATAGTTTTGATGTGCATCTTCTTAGCACAAGTATGTAACAAGTTAGTTGATCTTGTTAGAAACACAGGATCTTAGGAGAAACCTTACTGTAGGGCACAAGCTGTTAGGCCTTGGCAAATGAAAATGGGCAAACACACACACAATAGAAAAAAGTTTCCAAAAGCACATGATTGACATAAATGGCTTCAGGTAAGATTACCAACAGCTCCAAAGTACCTTGAGAGTGAAGAAGATGATGCGGCGGACACCTTCTGAATACACGGCTGCAAAGCCGGTCTCCTGATCCTTGGTCATGGTGACAGAAGGAGGGAACCCGCATGATCTTCTGCAGCAGTAGTCAAGAGAGGGACTCGCCAGCAAGTAATCCTTCTTGCTCCTGCATTGGTTAAGGTTTTGGTGCCTTTTTCTCAGCACAAATCGTGAATGAACTGTCTTCTTTTCTCAGTCCTGTACTCCAGTGAGGGGAATCTGAGGAGAAGATGTATGCTTCTATAGGTCCACAGGGTTGCCACCAATGTTCTAGCAAGATTCATCAACAGCACGATGATACACTCCAAGATGGTCGAGGTAGCCTGGGTATTGGGATTTTGCAGCCCAGGAAGGTTGCAGGACATCAGGGATGGCTCAAATTGAATAGTGTCAGGAGGCTGGTAATGCCCACTAGGCTGGAGGAGGAAGTCATCCTTGCCGGAGATTTCCTGTTGATAAAAAAACATGGGCAGGGGGCAGACAGCAGCAGTACTTCAGCGGTTCTTCTGCAGTTATTGGAGGTGCTGCAGGCAGTTCTGACCCTCTTCTTTGGAGCTTCAGTTCCAGTGGTTGACTTAGACCTCTGTCCCAAAAGCCTCACTCATTCATTCAGTCCTATGGACCTGTCAATCACCTGGCAGTGGCTGTCCTTGCAGGAAATCCAGCTGCCCAGTTCAAACTGGTTCAGTCAGGCATACCTTCAAAGGCCAGAGAAGTTTCAGGATCCTCGCTCACTTTGTCCCTCAGCAGGCACACTGAAGACTTGGTGGGTTTCACAAAGCGATCCTACCAAAGGAAAAGCTCAAAGAGGACCCATCCCCACCTGGAATGGAAGGAGAAGGGCAAAGAATGGACACACACATGAAAAATGATGATAAAAGAAGACTGGGATCATTTTGTAAAAATGGTCACCACCGGGTGCTGTACTGCTGCTGTGATGACTGTCTGCGAGTAACTAACATAACAATGGCAAAAAGGTATCCACTGCCACCAGCCATTTAGGTTTGTCTGTTACTGTAACTATAAAAGTTACAGGAGCAGTGAGAAAGTAGTTAGTCTGTAGCCCTTCAGCACTCCACGCAAGGTGGGGTGTGCTGATCCCAAAACAATAAAGGTAAGTAAGATAAAAAAAAATCCTACTATCCTTGAGAACAGTAGTTCCCAGGAAAAAGTAAAAAAAAAAAGGAAGAGTAGCCCAATGGACTCCCCAAAAACACTGCATATAGAGTGATGTGTGCTGCAACAATGTATTGCAGATCCCTGTAGTGAAATAAATAGAGGATAGTATGACTCCATCAAAAGTAAAAAGTATAGAGTACAGAAAAGATAGGGTTCCCAACATAGAGCAAACATAATGAGTGAGTGCTAAAAAGTCCCAGTCACTCGGGAGAGTAAAGCAAACAATCCCAGACTTCCAGCAAAAGATTGAGGTGAAATGGCACAAGACATGAACATTCTCCCTAACAGTGGGACTCTGGTGAACAAGCTCAGAGGACAGGCAGTATCTGAGCAACATTGGCAGCTAGAATCACAACCAGTGATGTTTTTAGTGTTGGCACATTTGGTGGCACTATGACCACCTATAGAGGCAAAAGGTTGCTAGAGCTAAAAGGAGAGAGAGCGAGAGAGAGAGAGAGAGAGAGAGAGGGGGGAGAGAAAGAAAGAAAGAGAGAAAGGAGTGTTATAGCCTAATAAACAGCCACACAATCGATTTGTTCGATACTACTAACCTTGGCACAATACCCTTTCCTCTTTTACATCCTTTCACGTCCACCCTACAATAAAATCAGGTCAACTAGTGCTGCTGGCTGTGCCTGGTGGCCTCGCAGCTACTCATTCTGATGGATTCCCACACCAGTGTTCCTTTCACCTTTGCATTGCCACCGCACAGAATACATATTCCCCTTTTAACTGTGAATTGCACTTAACAAGGGACTGGATGTGGGCTGCAGGCACTGCCTCTCTGCAGTCTTTCCCCTCCCAAAGCATTAACACATGCTATATTATCAGCCATGGCTCCCTCTGTCATCCATAAGCAGTCAGTTACGTTCTCCTGTGCAAAGCGTGTTTCAAGAGCTTGGCAATAAATGCAGGCGAGCAAGCAATTGATTTACGAGCTCTGTGAGGCACTCAGTGAACTAAGACATCCCGTGGACAAGCAGAGCAGCCCACATCTCACATTCAATGATCAGTGCTGTCCAAATGAGAATAAGTGTGAAGTGGTTTGCAGACATTTTACTGTTAGGGTGAGTGCTGTGACACATGAAATAAGCTGAGAGCTCAATGTGCATTCCGTGCTCAGAAGGGTTTATGCTTGCATTACCAGCACAAATATATTTCACATATAACATACCCAGGTCATTATTATGCTCCCAAAATATGTGTTGACTTAATGCAAATCACCTGGAAACCACATTGATGCTATTTATTCCCCTCCCATTTGCCATAAGTGATTTATTTACAGAAGGAAGGGGAGTTATGTTTTCACTTATTGAAATGCTGATATAATAACTGATAGTGTGATTCATGTACAAACCCCATATGCATTAATTCACATTATTTTGTAATTGTATTTGTATTTTTGGAAGATCAGGAATGTTAGTTTCAGACAGAAATAATTTACAAAAACACACATACAGAAGGAGAAGACGTTCCCTAGAAAGGTGCCTGTGCATTAGCAGAAAATAGTGAGCCACTTGATGAGGGAGTGAACAAAGTGGGATATTGACCCTTGACAAAACAAAACAAGTTGACTCACAATGATAACATTAAGCTACCCACTTGTCAGATTTCGTCCTCAAATTTGCATTCCACTTAACACGTTACCTGATTGCCTAGCCCCTCAAAGCCACGCAACTTCAAAGAGAAGCAGATACGCTCATTAGTACATAGTATGTAGAAGGAAGATAGAGTGCTTTGAATATTTCCTTTCGCTCCCCAACTACAAACTAAACCTCAAGCCCTAACCATCTTTGCTCTTGGCATGCTGCAGAATGGTCTGATGGCAGAAAAAGGGCATGGCCTTCTGTGATTAATATTTTATTTATTTGGATGTCACCCTGTCTGCTGTGTTAACTCACCCACTCCAACACGCTACAGGACCCCAGCCCACCACACAACACCACCACTCCACCCATACGGCATCTCCGGCACTCCAGCACTCCACATCCTACAACACTCCACCCCATACAAACACACCCTACATGCCACCACCCCACCACCACACTTCACACTGCCACACTTCACACCCCCATGAGTCTCCACACCACCACATGCTTCACCACCACACTCGATTGGGTTCTTTTTAATTGATGTTTATAGTGTCAAGTAGGTATGGGTTTTTTGGCGACCATTGCAGCACGTTTACATCTATTATGTATATAAAGTTTGCAGATCGACTTTGTATATACAAGTTTGTAGATGTTCACAGTCTAAGCTAATGTGTATTATTGTTCAATTAATTTTTGGGGAAAATATTTGTCGTTTTGTATATTGCTGTCTATATGAAAATAATGTATATAAAATACAATATTTGATAAGAAAATAATTATTTTTTTCAGGAATGAATTATAATGAATAATATGCAAATCCCTGCTCGTGGGTTTTCCATTTTTTGCTCCTGGTGCACCTATTGAAACAATGTATTAATATTCGTGAGGCACCACTTTTTGTATTCACTATTAATAGTGTTGCCCAGGTGCCTTACGAAGAAAAAGGGGATACCCATTCATAGGCTTGAGTAGTCGCCACCATACTCTGCATACCAGACCACCACATCAATCCACACCACCAGACTCCACATCACCAGATTCCATGGATTCATATTTGACACCACCAAACTCCAAACCACAGCACCACTCAAGTTATCACCCCCTAGGTCTTGCCCCCACTCTACCCTTGCCTCCAATATACCCCTGCCCCTATCAAACACTCATCCAGCCCTCTTTCCCCCAGCTACCCTTCTTCAGCCCATCCTCCTCCACCCTAATACTCTTGTTCAGCCTTTCTCAACACTCTACCCTTAAGCACCCTTTCATACCCCTCCTTACTACCAACCACTTACATGTTCTCCCTCCTCTCAAACCCCACCCCTTCCCACCCCCATTTCTACTGCCAACTCTTATAATGTGACTTCCAGGCTTCTTGGGATTATGTATATGTTTAGTACAAGTACTTAAATCACAGTTACATGAAGTTATATACATAAGTGGACAGGACATAAAACTGGCTCGCATCACCCAGGCTGGGGAGCTCTAACTGGCTGGGTCTGGAATCCTTGGGTAAACATTCCGACATTCACAAGGCAACACTCCACATGACATCACCAGCTCTCACGTGCAGAGACAAGCACATCACAACACATCTCCTTCCTTTACTGATAAACATTACAAACACACTCCGGCACGATATAACACATCTCCTTCCTTTACTGATTCACACTACACCCACACAGATACATCAAATATACACAACACGAACCATCCACACTTTCTCAACCTTCACAGGCCCATGCGGATCCTCTCTTCCTCACCCACCTCTACCCATTTATACCCCCACCCATCCACCCTTCCTACCCTCCTTTACCCAAACCACCTTTACTCACCCATCTGTAACCCCACTCACCTCCTTCCTCACTGTTCTCTAACTGAAGCAACCCTCCCTTCCACACCCCTCCCTAGCCCCATACACCAACCCTTTCACATCCTCCACCAATCCAACTGACCCTTCCTCACACTTTTCTTCCAGACCAGCCCTCTCTACCCCCACTTAACCCATCATGTCCCACTCATCCTCTCTATCCACCCCACTGTACCCACTCTCCCCAACCTTTCCTACCTCACCTCTGCCCACCCAACCTACCATACCTACTCCACTCCCCATGACCCATCCCCAGCAACCCACTCCATAGTGCCCTACTGCCTAGCCTCACTAATCCCAGCTCATCCAGGCCTTCCATGCTCACCTCTCTGTTCTCACTTCCACCTTAACGCACCCTAAGCCCCACAACACTACCTCACCCAACAAATCCCCTTGCTTACCTTAAAATATCCAAACATGGTGTTAGCTGACAAGCAACATTAGTAATAGAAACAGTACAATTACTTCTGGGCATTGCAGTGAACATAGTTATTTCTTCTATGTCCATTATTAATGTTAATTGTTTGCAAGCACGAATTTGTATACATGTTTGGAACTACTGGATAAGTAGTATTCAGTGCATTCTTACCTACAACTTAACCTATACATGTAAAACACAATAAAGAGCTACAAACGCTAAAATGATTAGCTTTGCCAATGCTTACTTAGCACATTTTAGAGACCCTTACCGTAAAACTGTACAATAGCACAACGATGAAAACAAGTTGGGGGGTGGGGGTTGTGTATAAGGGTGGGGATAAAGACCAGGAAACAAAAAAAAGCAAACAAAATATATAAGAAACAAGTGAATTAAAAGGTAACATTAACCTAAGGTCGCATGTGTGGCATGTGCTTCAAACTAAAGAGGATGACTGTACAAATATACAGAATTACATTATTTCACAGCACGGGAGATTGGAAATGCAGACTGGATGCAAACAATGAGACCATGCTGAGTGACCCAAAGTATGTGTTTTCAGGGCCTCACGGTGCATGTGTGGGTAAGGCAGTGCCCACGGTAGGCCACTCCCATCATTACTTAGGCCACCCCAACACTCAGGACACCCTCTTTTTAAATATCCCTCTGGATTTTGCATCCCAACCCATTGTTTGACCATCTACTCCCTAACGCCCAGCCAGCCCAGCCAACTTCAAAGAGTGGCAGATAAGTTCATTAGCCCATGGTGTGTAGCAGTAAAAAGTAGGGCGCTTGTACTTTTTGCTTTTTTCCCCACGTCTCGATTAAACCTCAAGCCCTGCCCCCGCTTGTACTTTTTGCTTTTTTCCCCTCGTCTCGATTAAACCTCAAGCCCTGCCCCCGCATGCTGCAGCATGGTCCGATGACTGCAGAACAACATGGACAACTCTGATTCTTTTTGCAGCTGTTTCCTGTCAGCTAGCTCAACTCACACACCCACATCCCACCACTACCCCACCCCCACCACCACTCCACCACTCAATTTCTCCACAACACATCCCACAACACCCCACATGACCACCCCCCACACCACCAAACATCACACACCACAACCACACTCCAAACCAGCACACTGTACATTGCCGCACTCATCTCCACAACTCCACACTCCACAACATCACACTCTGCACATCCACACTCCACACAGCTACACCATTCTACCTACCACCCCACGTCTCAACCCGCTTTCTCTTACTTTAACATCATGTGGCTACTCTACCCTCTTGCCCCACTCTACACGTACCTTCACTCTACACCCGCCCCACTCCATGATATGTTATGGTACGTCATTTATAAGTCTACCCTGAGTCTGTCTACTCCACTGCACCTCATTCGACATTCAGCACTCACTCTACCCCCTGACTCAGCTCTACCCCTACTTCCGCTCAATCCCAAGTCTGATTTACCTTTGCTACCACCCGACTCTCCCAATCCTCTACATTCACTACCTGCACCCTCCCCTTTTCACTCCTGTACTCCCCACCCCCACTTCCCCATCCCTCTTTACTCCCAACCCCCACATTTCTGCAAAATTCTCTTCCAGCCACCCTTCTACATACCTCTATACCCCACCCATCCTGATCCACATGTGCCCCCATCTACTCACCTTTCCTCGCCCATGTCTACTACCATTCACCCACCATTCTTCACCCTCCTCTACACGATCCATCTTTCTTCACCCATCTCTACCCCCACTCACCCACCCTTCACCAATGCTCTCTAACACCACCCTCCCAACCATCCTTCTAAACATGCCTCTTCCACCACACACCTTTCCACACCTTTTTATGTCCCCACTCACATACGCTTCCACAGTGTCCTCTACACCACCCACCTTTGCTAGCCCCTTTCTGCCCCCACCCACCATTCCTCATCCGTCCACACCAACACATACTTCCTAAAACCTCACTTTTTCCACAACCTTCCTCGCCCCTCTCTTCTCCACTCACCCTTCACCGGCTCTCTTTTGCCCCACCCTTTCTTACCCCTCTCTACTTCCACCCTACCTGGCTCCTCAATAGCATACCCTTCTCTACCCGGACATACCTCCACCTCACCCATTTTATTTCTCCTTACCCCAACCTCACCCTCTCTACCCCCACACTATCCACTGCACTCTACATACACATTTCATACCTCACCCTTGCCCACCCAATCTACCATATCCATTCTACAATCACCGACACTACACGGCTCTGCCTATTCACATGAACCCACCCGCCCTAGCTCTCCTCTGCTTGCCCCCACTAGCCCAAGCTGTTGTGTGTCTTCCATGCCTACCTCTGCCTACTGCCTCCCAGGTTAGTTCACCTTGTTCTCCTTCAATCTTAGCGGATTTCTAATCACACCACCCTAGCTGGCACTTAAAATCGCCATGCTTACGTTAACATTTCTACACATAGTTTACCAACATGTAGCATTTTTCATAAACACAGCAAAAAGACTTCCAGAGCAAAACAGCCATGAAAATAATACTTTCAACGATACCTACTACTAATGTGATTTATCTGAATGCACTAATTTGCAGACATACTTGGAATTCCTAGATAAGTAGGGCCCAAGTATGTACTGCATTCTTACCTATACATTTAAGATGCAATAAACAACTGGAAACAGCAAATCATGTTTGCTTTGCCAACGCTTTCTCCATCGGTTAGGCTCAGAGAATATTGTCCTTTGTCACATTTTAGGAGTCCTTAACCGTAGAGACGTCCACAGCTTGTATGCCCCCTGCTATCCATCTGGGAGAAGAAGGAGGGAAAATGAATAGCTAAAAGGAGACACTGTGATACTTCTCATCTTATACTGATGATGATGATGATGATGATGATGGGATTTACAGCAGCATACTCAAATCCTCCAGATTTGCTGGGTTCAGGGTGGAGTTCTTGCCTTATTCGAAACCCTGTATGGTTTAACGCCTGAGGCTCTGAAAAGGTCTACCAACACAGAATTGTCCATAGTCTCTTTTTCCGGTTCTACTGTTTTTGGCCAGTATACGTATTCTATCTCACCCTCATCTTCCCTCTCCATGAGCATCTCCCGATGATGAGGAAGACTGGAGGATGGACTCTGGTCAAAGAGTAAAGTTAAAGAGTACAGCTTACATTTCTTTGTTGCTTTACTACCTCACCACTCATAGGGAAATTGAGCAATCCTGACACAACTTTCCTCCCTTCTGTCATGACCGGCCAGTAGTAATTGGTGGGAGGAGAATTTAAAACTAGGTTTCATTTTGGCTAATCTAAGTGTGCATGCTATAGTAGCCGCTGAAGACTTGATTGCTTCAGACCAGAATTTAAAGTGCCTCTTAATTAATCTTACCCAGCTCTGAACATGGCAGGTCATGCCAGGACTCACACTGTTTAATACTCTCAATCTCTGTTCCTTTAAAAGGTGGATGGAACTGCTCTGGCGTGCTATATAAAGTGGCAAGAGAGGCCATTTTTGTGTGTGAAGTTTCCTTTGGTTTTTGAGCTAAAAGCTACGGAATGTGCTTACTGCAATTCGATGGCAACCCATATTCCCAAAAGATGAATGTCCTACAGAACTATACTGTTCTCAGGAAACCCTTTCCATGACAAGAGATGTGTGGTCTTTAGAGGACAGCAAGCATGGCCAGCCTTTCAGAGGTAGCAAGAGAGTTCCTTTTAAGTTTCCTTCCAAGGCCCGAGGTGGCCCAATTGCTCAAACCTACTTCAACACAGATTTCAGTCCTGAGCTGAATTGGGTTTCAGGTGGTTATCCTCCTCTTCCACCCTCCAAGGAATGGCAACAGTGCGTACTACCCTCTTGTGGTCAGTCATGAGTCCTGGACTTGGGGCAGTATGACATTGTTCTAAAAATTGGTGGAAGGACTCAGTCTTCCACCTCTGGGTGCGGAAAGTAATAAGGCAGGATAATACAAAAAAGCATGCTTACTAGCCTCCTGATTAATGTTTTGTCTCTACTCCTTTGTCCTTCTGATCCAGTTATTCACATGAATCTCAATGAAGGACTTTGGCCCTTATTCAGCAGAAGGAAACCATTTTGGCTGTTTCTGCGGGAAGAGGAATCTGTTCTATCATGTACCTGGTGGTGAAACTATCAAACAAAGCAAGTTAGCCCCAGAGGAAATCAATTATTTTCTCTTGTTAAAATGTTTTAAGACAGAAACCCTTCAGTAAATTGTTCCCATCTTCAGCATAGGAGCATTCTGAACTTTCATGCATCTGTAGAATGTGTATTTCCACATCAGGAGGACAGCTCAACATAAATGTCTATGGTTCTAGGTATTTGTTTCTGATTGCAAATCCTGATTTCTGTCCCCATGGTGTTTGCAAAGTTGCTTCTCACTTTTTTAGGAGTTCAACATGAACAGAGGTATTCTTCTTCATGCCTGAATTGCTTGTTCGCTTCACCTCCACTCAAAAGAGAGGAGCAGATACAGTAGCGATTCACTGTTTTCTGGAAATGTGGGTTCTCTGAAAAACATGAGAAATCTAGAAAAGTTCCTTGTAAAGCCAACTCAAGATGTCTAGCTCAAAGAAGTTAACTTCGTAATGCACCTGATGGACAGTCTTCCTACCAGAAGCCAGTGAAGGTGTGCCTAAACATAACTAAGCATCAGCAAGAGATCAGCTATGGTTGTATAGAGTCAAGGTAAGTGTGAAATTACAGGCTCAATTTGCACCCCTCTCAATTGGATGGCTTTGCTTCTTATTTACTTTTGCACCCTATGTGTTTGCTCTTCTGAAGTCTGCAAGACTCTGCATTGTACCGATTGTTTATCATCTAGTTCAACATTGAGAGCCAACCTCAAAGAGGTTTTCACTGATCTTATTTCCGATTTCTTCCATGATGAGGATTGACTTGCATTAGTAATGTGTGGGGCGAGAGGACTCAGAATTTTAACAGTGTCTCCAAATTTTAGCCAACATTTTAATTAGGACTCTACATTTCAGAAAAGATGATCCCATTTGTGAGCAAGAGTGGGAGACTCATGTGTGAGACTCAAGCTGAATCTAGTATACGTCAGCATTGTGGATTTATTGTATTGGATTGTTTATTTATATAGCGCCTATAAACAGGAAAGTGTTTCAAAATGCTCAAGGATGGTGGGAACAAGGGGAAAAACAACAGTAATTCAGAGCCCTTGAAATTATGAGGCGATATTAGTCTGTACAGGCAGAGTAAGTGCGTACAATGCATTTAACAGTTAAACCACAGCACTTGTCAGCTAAAGGTGAATTTGGATTTGATACTGAACAACATGATGTTATCATTTTGCACTACACCACAGTAGGATGGACTCAGTTGCACTGAAGCATAAAGATTAACGATTACTAATTATTAAAACCTCACCAATAACATATCCCCTATTAATATTTGGGGCAAATCCGTGCATGATTTTTGTGTACAAACTTTGGGGCAGATTGATAACTGAATGGGATATAAATGTGTCAGAATTAGATTTACCACAGTATACATGATGTGAGGCAATCTGCTTAAAGTAAACCCTTTGTTCACTTTGCAGAACTGGAATTCAGCGCAGGGAAATGTAACACTTTGCATCAATTTTCTGGCTTTCCAAGCAGCTTGGGCTAATCACATGCTCTGGTAATTTCTGGAGGGTGGTAGATTATAAGGGAGGTGGTTCTGGTGGAGAATGACATCAAAGAGAAAGGCAGACACTTTTGCAAGCCTAATCCTTGATCCGGTGGGTTCTTTGATGAGGGGCTTTTAAGGCATTAAGAACACAATCCCTTCTCGGTGAAGTCTTGATGAAGTCTCATATATATTGGGTTATGTGTTGTGCTGCACCTGTGCAACAGCTACTACCATATGTAAGGGGGAGAGAGGTAGGAGTTAGCCACTGGCCTAGGTGTCATTCTCACCTGGAATTGTGTCCATTCCCAGACACCTCTATCAATACTTCTTAAGACATACTGTAACAAATTCGACCATCTGCATGGGGAGTGTGCGCTCACCTGAGCTTTTTTGAAACTTTATAATGAAATGGAATGTTTGGAAAATGTGTTGGGCTCATCCACACACATGTTCTTATGCTCGCCGTACAACAAATACATAGTACATGTACTCTGGGGGAGCACAGCCTACAGGCGCAGTCCTCCCTGTCATGTTCACCTGGAATGTGACAGCCACACGTACATCAAAACATCTCTAGAAGGGGGAAGGCAAAACTTCCTCTGCCATGGCCAGCCTCATTAACAAATCTTAACTGAGTGTGTGAGATTCACATTCAGAATGCAGGAGTGAAATAAGTCTTCCTTCTTTGAGCTTTCATGAGAGACGAAATATAGGATTCTCTACTGTGGTGTCCCTACACCGCATACCTGGCCCCATAACACCAAACAAATAGACATCCATCCAACTGTGAAGGCTGACAGTGAACAAGAGAACAGTAGACAGGGTACAGCAGAGATCTGTCTAGATGTGGGACTGATTGGAACACAAATAATGGGTGGTTTCAGTTTTGAGTAAGGCAGTCACCTGGGCATGATAAAGTGCAAAGATCCAAGGGCCAGAACTCGATAATTGGGATTGTCACAATTACAAAAGGCTGTAAGCCGTGGGGCAAAATATAACACCCACGGATGTCCTGAAGAAGGCTGGAGCAGCAAAATGCGGCAGTGAACGGCTCAGAATTCTGGCTGGAGCATGTGTCAATGACTTTTTTGGTTGTTAAAAAATGGACACACTGTATAAAAATAATGTGGTGTAATATAAGATAGAAATTGAAGTGTTAGTGGAAAGCCCTCACTACATATAGTGAGGGCTTTCCACTAACACTATGTAAAGGGCTGGTGTAAAGTTCATTGGAATCACGTGTTGTGTGGAGAGTGATTGGTAATTACAGATGCATTATTAGTGTGGTGTGGATGTACCCGTGCGAACACTGGAGTGACAACTTGATGTTTTTCTGAATAGTATGTAACACTGAAATGTGGAAATGTATGTGGAAAAAATTAAATTATCTATTTTTGATAAAGAGAAGTTGTGTGATTCGAAATTAATCTAATTAACTCTGTCCGTTTATTACTTGTTGGTCTTGATCTTTTTTACTAAGAGTACAGCCTCATTAACTGACAAAGGCACCATGTATCCGCCCTCTCCTTTGTCCACCCTGCTGGTGGCAGCGCATAATGATGAGAGTTAATTGAAGCCGGCCTGCGAGAGGCTTGGTCACAGAACTGACAAAGGGGACAGGAAACCCAACACCTTTTTAGATGCATCAGTGTCAACCTGAAGTCAGCTCCCACCCCTTAGTATGAAGGGAAGTGAATGTCATGTCTGGGGCAAGTGTTTACAATAGGCGACCCTTTGAGGGGCACCACATTTCAGAAGGAAGAAGTATGTGATTTGATGGAGACAGAAAGTCTGTTCTCGCAATAACTTCAAAGGAGACCTGCGCTTTGATCAGGGACCAAAGAGAGATCAATTAACCAGAGAGACCCTTTGATCCACAACAGAGAGGAAGAAGGGTGGCACTTAGTAGTACATGTTTTCTCCCCCTTACCTTTCCTGTTGCAAAGCAAACTGGTTGTGACTTCATGCATAACAGACGATTGTTGGTGGGGATCCAGGTTTGGCTCTTTAAGGTAGGCTTAGCCTGCATAAATCACTGGGGACCATTTGGCTTTAAACAGGTGCTGTACCTCTCTCTTAGCAGATCATCTGAAGACTTTGCAAGGAGTAACAAGAAAGACTCATTTGGAACCTGGCTGAAGGTACAGTCTGCCTTACAGCCTCCTCCAGTGAAGGAAGCCCAGGATTTCCAAGAGGAAAGCAAAATCCCTTGCCTAACCTAAACATCTCCCAGGCAACATAGAGGGATACTGAATCTAGAAGACCCTCTAGCAGCTCCAGAACCAGTATCCAGTCAGCACACAGATTGCCCTGCTTGGCTCTGCAATCAAGCTTCCTAGGTGGAATGTGCCAAAGAGTTTCTGAACCGAAAGAAGGACAAGGCTGTTGCCTGCAACACTCTCCTCAGCTTTGGGCCATCCACCTTAAAGGACGACACGAGCCCAGCAGAGAAACTAAGAGGAGTGCCCCGAGAAGCATCAACCAGCATCCACCTTTAAAGACATTTTCGCGGCAGTCGAGCCCATTGTGCTTCAACTGACCGCACCACTGACTGTTGTCACACTGCTGTCACTCAGGCCGTCCTAGATGCCTCAACCAGTGCTTCAGACCCACCAACCAGTACTGAGACAATGATTCCTGACCCCAAGCCTTGATGTAGGCCAGCCTCTCGCCGTCTGTCCAGCTTCGCTCGCCGAACTGCCCGCTGCCTGCTGCCTACAGCTGTTTCCCAACTTTAACTCTGTAGCATAAGCTGCAAAGCGCCCTGAAACAGATGCAATGCTGTCAAGCACCAAAAACTACTACACTCACAAAGTACATTGTGCTTCTGTACCCCTGGTCGATCCTTGAAGGCCCCTAATGACATTTTATGACCCATTGCTCCCTGTGTGCTGAAACAAAGTATCCTTGAACTATTGAGATTCATTACTTTACCAACTACCCTCCTGTCAATATCCAGAGTGCATCCCTTTTTCTTCTTTAAACTGTCTGTCCTCTGCATTCCAAAACATGGTGGGTTGTATTTTGTAGTGTGCTAGAACTGCATGTTGTGATAATAATAATATTGATATTTGTGTACAACCTCCACTGGGCAGTCCATTTGATCATTGGGTAAAAATTGTATGTTCGTTGTGTTGCAATTAACCAACTATCCACAACCTTTCGGAGATAAGCCTGCTGTTCCATCCATGTTACCAAAATTGGACAAGGAGGTTCATAGTGTACTTGTGTTTCCAATCTATTCAGATCCAATCTGGTGTACAAGAGGTGTGAGGCTGATTGATGATTTACAAACCGATATTCATCCCTGGACCACTGGTGCTGCGGAAGATTATTTGTCACACATATTTTGATACAGTGCTTAAAAAAGGAAGGAATCTGGCATGAAGCACTATATAAACATGGTTATTATTGCTATTATCGTTAATTGGCCAGTGGCCCCAGTTCCTGCAGGGTTTGCTGGAATAGCTAGGTCTTCTGTGTCTACCTTAAGTGACAAGTAGTCTTTCAGTTGTCTGAGGTCCTGTGGTAGGTTGTTCTATACATTTACGCCTATTATTCTGAGTATAACGCCACTGAAGCATATTCATTGAACAGAGTCTGCCTTTGTTGGCTGAACTAAGGTTCTTTAAAGGGTTGCATTGAAGCACAGACAGTCCCATTAAAATCTGCATAAATGCCATTAAGTGTGGAAATGCAACAGACAGAGAGATCAAAGTAACGAGGAATTCCTGGCACTGTATTCTCTGGTGCCATCACTTAGGGCAGATTAGCTCAGGAGCGGATGCCCCTTACTTCCCCAGCATCACATGCCAGGGCCGCCCGCTACTGCAAATCAGCTTACGGTGAGTTAGCATGAAACAATGGCATCTGATAACTTGATGCATCAAGGATCCCAAATTGCAGTGCCATTACCCATTACCAGCATTCTGAAATATATGTGCTTTTAGAAACTAATGGAATGATGAGCTCATGCCAGGCCAGGCATTTCCATTTCATAAATGCTCTGGTGTCCTAATGGTCATTCGTAACTGAGGATTCCATAAAGGCATGCACGATTTAGAAAGACCTGGAGGACTGACCATTCTTCATAATTAAAAAAAAAACTCTTAGTATTTTATTTCATTTCATTTTCAGAGGATACATTTATTTGGTTTATGAAAAAACCATGAAACCCTCATCTTGCAATTGGAATCGATCATTTGTAAGCGCTGGCAAGCATACACCTATTGAGATTCTCCCTTAAATACAATGAATCAAACCAGTTTCCAAACCCAGAAAGTGCTTTCACATTTTAATATTAGTAACATTAATTTTGTACTTAATAAATGGTGTTAGATAATCATATTATTCATTATATTCCAATTTAATGAATGCAGATATTTTATTTCCACCACTTTCCTACAAATGGAGCATAAAGGATTCTGATTCGCGGCCCGAGTGGGGGATACGTCATTATCCAACCAGGTGATATGGGGTGTCTTCCAATTTAAGCCATCAGGAGCGGCACAGATTCCCTGACTCACGTGTGACGGCCTGTAACTCGGGTGGGAAATGCCTGTCGCCTCATGTCAGATGGAAGGAAGGCTCGAGCAGCCAACCTGTACATGGCCAATCACCAAGTGGAAACAGCTCTGTGTATCTCTACTCCTGAGAATCAGCACGCTGGCAGCAGTAGACGGGATCCTCTCAGAGGCCAAGTCTGAAAAAAAGTGGGGGGACTCATTAACATACCAACTGAATGTGGTGTCTCCAGAAATCACCATATCGAGGTGCCCTCTGAAAAATGTGGGGGGACTACTTTAGAAAAGTGGGGGGATTCCGCCCACCCACGTGTACCCTCGAGTGAGAACAATTCAAACAAAAATACAAGGTGTTCCTGCTCATTTGACTCTATTAATAGCCTGATTACTTAGGAGCAAGGGCACGTTAGGAGAAGGGGAAGCACAAATAAACAATTTGCTCTTGTTTTGTGAATCCCCCATCTCCAAAAAAGTAGCCTTGACTTTTCCACCTTTTCCATTGCCTGCCTTGGTCATTCCTCTCAACGCACCCAATAACCTGAGCTAATGTGTTATCAGTGTTCAGCTTCTTTGCGACCAACCAGGGCAATTTACATTTTTGCTTGTTCTTCTTGAAATGTTTTTTTTAAATGATTCATTTATTTGCATTTTTAAAGCGCTCACACAGCCTTCAGGCATCCATGCACTGTTACAGGAATTCTTTGTTTAGTTGTTTGTCTTAGTTGTGCATTTACAACAGGCTTAAATACACAGAGGTTTCTAAGCGCAGACCTGGGATTGAACCTGTGTTGCTTCGTGTCTTCTTGCTTCCAAGGCGAGCACGTTGCCGCTGAGCTATCCTCCTGGGAAGGTAATGTTTGTATATTAGTATTTTCATCAAACTACAACATCACAGAGTAAGGTCAAGCAAATACATGTTTCAATGCTTTGTAAGTGCAGCAGAACCAACAATCTGCAACAGTAATGAGCACATACTCCCCTCTTAGAAAAAATAAGTTTGAACAAAACGGGAGGCGAGCCTGGAACTAAGTTTGGGCGAATACATTCGACCGAACTCTGAATCTGATCACTTTTCACTATATTTGAGTGATTCGGGTTTGCTGGCTCAATTTTTAAGGGATTTGAGTAACAGAATTGGGTTGAGTTCATGACAATGAATGCTGATGAAATGTTTCTGTAACCATCGGGTTGAAGAGGTCAGGCTTTTTGTTGCCAGTACAAGCATATCATTCATGGGTAGGTTAGAAGTTCAGAAACTTTTTTTTTTCCACCAGAAATGCTCAAAGGAAACAAAAATGTGTTTAAACAACTAACGACTTGCACCAAAAGTTTTCTTTAATATAGAAAGCAAAATTAACTCTTTATTTGAAACGGATAAAATGTGCAATCTTTAAATAAAACACTGCAAAATTAAAAAAGAAATGAAAATACAAAGTCTGCAGAGGATGCATTTTTTATTCTGAATAACTGTGAGAAACGTGCAGAACGCCTTACTCACACATTTCCAGGGGGGTATGCTGCAGCACAAATGATGATCTGGCCAGCCCTGTTGCTTACATTAGTGTCAGGAGCACGCACAGCACTTCCTGCAGCCCAAAGATCTCTTACTATGTTACTTTCTATGCAGAATGTGTTTTTCCCAGTTATAGAGTTCATACCATTGCAATCCTACACTACTAAATGGTATTTCCTTAAGGGACGCCAAAGTCTACATTATGAATGCTTGATATTTGACTGATTCAGCCAAAGCAATATTGGCCTTTCTGAGTTCATTGACGTGCCCTGATGGATCTTCAATGTTATTAAATAAATAGCCTCATTGTGATTAAATGGTGCCCGCTCTGCAGGAGTATAAGGATGAGTAGTGGATAAATCGCCTACTCAGCCTCCACACTTCTACAAACCAACAGTGATCCCAGTTGTATAACTGTAAAACAGGCACAGGCACGCTATATGCATCATTTGAGTTTTGTGGTTATTTAGGCGGAGGGAAGGCTATGCTCTCAGAAGGGGTGTGAATGTGATCCAGTAGCAACCCAAACAGCAACGTTAAAAACAGTCAAAAATGGAAAGGAAGGCCCAATCAAGGCTCTATAAAAATGTATATACTTAAACACACCACTGTTCAAATATCTATACAAACACTATAAAAAAATAAACTATCCGGACTGCCAAACTAAGAGTCTGCCAGCGGGGGCACGGAGTTCCCGGCAGGCCTGACCTGCCGAGAGTCCAGACTCCTAGTGGCAGGCTTTTCATTGCCGTACCGGCACTGTTACTTACGGTGCTTCAGGTGTCCCATTTGCATGGAGTCCCATGTGGACTCCAATGGAACAGGAATTAACTGTTCCGCCACCGCCTATGATATCCTGGCGATACCAAGATGTTAAGCAATGGAAATAGTGTTATGGGTCGGCGGTAGCCTGCTGCCTACCAGCGGGTTTTACCACCAACCTCATAATGAGGTCCTATGTCTTTCAGTGGAAAAGGTGCAAATTGGACTTGGACAGTCTTTGGACCCCCACACGTTGGGCAGGGGGGCAGAGTCAGTTCAGAGTATCTTCATCCAATGAGCAGCAGTCAACAGAATCAAATCGGATGTCAAGCAGTTGTTTCTGTGTGTTGATTTGGTGTTTAAGGCCTCAAGTTGTGTTGGCTCAGACGGCGAGTCAGCATCGAGTCAGGTCATGCGGGTTCATGAGGCGGTTTGAAAGCAGCAATGAACAGTGCAGGCCGAAGGGATCACCAATAGCTGTTTGACCATTGAAGGTGTTCCAAGACAATGCACGCCGATGGTTTGGGCCAATGCATGACGTGATGATCCAGCAGATTCAGTAGAGTTGCAATTCAAAGTCCTGTTTGTAAGATGCTGTGATTGATGCAGTAATTTGGAGTCGAGCGCACAGTGCACTGGTGTTCAAGCCGAGTAGGTGACAAGACATTTGGAATGTCACTGCACCGAGTCAATTCAATGATGAGCATGACTGTTCAAAGTCGAGAGAGTGTCAAAGGCAGCACTTGCAGTCGCCTTTTGCTTGGCAGTGTCGAAGGTAGCTCAGAGGTTGCTTGAGGCATTTTGGGGTGTTCAAAACAGGGATCTTGTCTGTCCTGGCACGCAGGAGGCTGTATAACCCACTGCAGGGGCTCTACAACAGCGGTGGTGCTTTAATGTTCTGCTCTCCCAGACTATGAAGGATTGGCGCAGAGTGGCAAGCCTGGTCCTCAGCAACAGTTACACACAATATGCCCTGGGAAGTGGTAGGGAGCAGAGCCTGCCTTTGCCTCAATGGCTGAGGGCATCGGAAATTTCTCCCAAACTCTCCCAAAAGAGGTCCAAATGAATTCTTCCTTAAGTTTTAAAGTCTGAAAGTGCATCAAAGAAGTAGTGGGAGACCCCACTTTTATTGGCAAAAGTTCACATGTGATTGGACAAAAGCAAACCTGCGTTAAGCAGTCCAATCCCTGTTCTTGTGACAAGTGGGCTTTGCCTGCTTGCATCATGCCTAAAGTGCTTTGCGCTAAAGGAAGTGGAGGGGACAGGCTGGAAGGAGATGTTCAGAGAGAACAAGATGGGCTTTCTCTGTCCATACCAACCTGACCCCCTTCCCTTGTGCATAGCACCAAAGGCTCCTTTGGTATGCAACACCCTGGTGTGAGGCTAGTCTTTTTGAGAATACACATATCCTGTTCATGGCAGTGCTGTGCTCACAGGTGTGACATTAATACTGGGAGGATAGCTCAAGGTCATGCTAGCTTAGGGTCATTGCACTTGTCTTGGAAGCCAGTCAACACCAAGCAGCACGGTTTTGAATCCCAGTCCTGCACTTAGAGGCTGGGGTTTGGCATGAAGCATGGTATAAGAAACCAATTATTTTATTTTTTTAACCAATTTGATGTGGCTTTATTAATTAGAAGCGATACTAGCTACCATCCTTTAAACTCAGTTATGACTTGTAGTTAAAGTTTAAAACTTCCACCAGTATAGTAACTCTCATAGTTATGTGGCTTGGGAACAGAGGTGCACATCTTAAATGCAGCTGCTGCGCTGAACTTCCAATCTTCCAATTCCCCATTTTAACTTTACTAATGTATTTCATCAATTTAAGAATGATGGAAGGCTGAGTTCTTTTCATCCATACTCAATCCTGGGACTTGCAGGTTACACCAGTAGCTGTTGTAGGTGCATTAACTTATTGAGTCACTGCAGAGTTTAAAGTGCTGGATTACAGTCATGGATGCGCAAAGCTTCATTTATTCTTGCTAACCCCTCCACCCAGCTTCATAGCTGCCAGAAGCACAGAAACTGTTCTCCTGAACATCCGTGAAGACCTGCTCTCCATCCTTGATTCCAACACACCATGTGTCCTCATCTAACTTGATCTCTATTCTGCCTTTCACAAGGTCAACCATGCCATTTTGCTCAACCGTCTCCGTGATAACCTGGGGATCACCGGTCAGGCCCTGTCGTGGCTGTCTTCTTTCCTCTCTGATCAACACTCCCAGTTTCAACTTGGGTCCTCCCTTTCCTCTATTTCTATCTCTACCTGTGGTGTTCCCCAGGGGTCTAACCTCTCTCCCTGGCTGTTCAACAAATACCTGGCACTTCTTGGCCACCGCTTTGGCGCGATCTGCCCCAACTTCCAGTGCTATGCGGATGACATTCAGCTCATTTTCAGGCTACCCTCAGCCTCCTCCTCTCCCTCTCTCATCTCTGACTGTCTGTCCGCCATCCAGGAGTGGTGTGACACCAATGATCTTTGCCTTAATGCCAGTGAGACTGAGATTCTCTTCATCGCACACCTGCTCCCTCCTTTCCTGTCACACTCTGGCTGGCCTATCTTGGCCCTCTTCTTGCTCCCACCTGGGAGGCTAAAAACCTCGGGGTCATTTTCGACTCCACACTCTCCTTCTCTCCTCACATCTCTGAGGTCACTAAGAAATCACACTACCAGCTGCACCTCCTCAGAGGTATTCTTCCTTTCCTCGCCTTCCACCAGAAGCTCACAGTCTCCAGAGCTCTCGTTCTTTCTAGGCTGGACTATTGAAACAGCCTCTTTCTAAATCTGCCTGCTTCTACTCTCGGCCCTCTGCAGCTCATCCAGAACAGGATTACAAGACTTTTCCTTGGCCTCAAGCCCAGGGACTGTATCACTCCAGGATGGAAACCTCTACACTGGCTCCCAGTGGCAGCGAGGATTAGGTTCAAAACCTTCTGCACCTTCAACTTTCTCTTCCCAAATATCTTCCTTCTCGAGCTCTTCGCTCATCCGCCTCCAACTCCCTCATGGTCAGTCGCTTCTCCAAGCAACAAATTGGTGGTATATCTCTTTCTTCGGCTGGGGCCTCCCTCTGGAACAGTCTCCCTGCCTCCCTGAAACTTGAGGGAAATCATCTCTGATTCCAGAAACATCTCAGACCTTTCTCTTTGCTTCTGATTTTTCTCCTCCTCTCCCCTGTTGACTTGGCCTCCTGGCGGAAATTGAAACTGGACTGGTTACCTGGCCACCCTCTGATCTCGGGCCCAGGTCCCCTCCCCCTCCAGTCACACAACCACACTGCCTCCCTGGAAACCCCCTCATTTGGGGACTGTTTTCTGCGTCCCTACAGTCCCACTACCAGCACTTACACCTGATGTCTGCACTTACCCTTGCACTTGCCACCTGCTGGCCGTACTTCTACTTATTGTTCTTTATTCTTTTATCCCATGTACTGCACTGACCCCCCCGCACTTTCCCCCTTCCCATGCACTTGTGCGGTCTGAATGACACCTGCCCTAGTAGGATCATTGTCTGTCTTCACTCTGTTCCCCCTCCCTTGCCTCGTGCGTCTTGAAACACTTGTGTATAGGCACGTTATAAATGCCATATCATATATCATATCATATCATACCCGCTACTCAGCCTCACTGAACCCCCATCCCTTTCACCAAATTATTTTCACCCTTCCTGAATCCTTTAAGCTATCTTGTGTATATTTTTTTGTCATGAATCATCTCGAACATGCCCAACTTCCCCTGAACTTCTCTGAACATTTATGGTTCTTAAAGGAGCTTGAGGCTGATTTGGGATGAAAGAAAAATCTACCTGAATCTAACTATGAGATTAGTGGGACCCTCAAATCACTTTATGACTTTTGCACAGAGAAAGAGTGTTGTGCTGTATTTGTCCCGTTTTAAAATCAAGTTAATCATAGTTTTGATATATTTTAGTGGACTAACACTGAGATGGAAGCTCCATTAGATTTTGAAGTCTGTGAGATTCTTTCATCAGATGGTGGTCAAAGGATAAATGAGTAACAAAGAAAAAAACACACAGAGCTGGACATCGTATTTTACATAGAAATAAAAAAAATAAAAGACAAGGTCCTCATTATGAGTTGGGCGGTATTCCGGCAGACAATCTGCCAGAATACTGACCAGTGGATTTACCATTACCGCCATTTAGTCCGGTAGAATTACTGCCGGACTACAAGTGGCGGTGTAATGGCGGTCTAAACCCCCATTTTCTATGAGTCCGTAGGACTCTATGGGGCTGTTTTGGCAGAATTACTGCAGTGGTAATTCTGCCACTGTAATTCTGCTGATTTTGCCAATTTGTGGGCGTAGAGTCCGACATGATGACATATGCAAATCCTCCACTTCAGGGCCATACGGGTAGTATGGCAAAGCGGGAACCTTGGTGGTAATTCAGTTACCACCAATTGTTTCCACTACACCATACTTGTAATGCAGCCCAAGGGATTTTCCCACATTGAACTCGGTTGGCTGCAGGAAGAAATATGCAAGGAATTCAGTGCCATGTGACCCCTTTATCTAAAGGGTCATACACTTAAAAATACACATACTCAAGCACTAAGAAGCCCTTCTAACATCTCTCAAATTACATTTTAATCAGAGCCATGTGATTCATCCAATAGTGTGCATGTAATGTGTAATCTGTCAAAACACTTAAGCATAGCAAGGCTAATACGTGGAGTACAGCATGCAAAAAAAAACAATGATGATGTTGCAGAGAAATGTCAAAATACTAGATTGAAAGGCACATAGTTTGAGAAATAAAGGATATGCTTTTTCACACTTTCACTGTAAAGTCTAAGGTTTTTCACATGTGCAGAGGTCTTAAGTTTCCAGTGTTTCAAACTGCCTCATGTTTTTTCCAACTACAATGTGTATATCAGCATCTTCCTGGCAGCCACAGCAACACAGTTGGTTGTAGTGATTGGAGTGTCCAACCAGGCTGAGAAAAGATCCCTGCTTCAGTGTTTTGGGTCTAAAACATTGTCAGAGGTTAGTGCATATTTGTACAGCTTCCATGCTGGGCTACAGTTGCATAGTAGGTAAGGAATAGTTAATGAGTCCTACTTGTATGCATATGGTGGAATGAATACAGAAATCTTCTGTAAGATATGATATGATATGATATGATATGACATTTATGACGTGCCTATACACAAGTGTTTCAAGGCGCGACGGAGGGGAACAAAGGTAGGACAGACAACGATCCTACTAGGCCAGGTGTCATTCAGATTGCGCAAGTGCGTGGGAAGGAGCATGGACAGTGCAGTACATGAGAATAGATAATAACAATAACTAAAGTAACGGCCAGCATATGGCCAGTGCATGGGTAAGTGCAGACATCAGGTGTCAAGGCCTGGTAGGGGGACTGCAGGGATACAAAAACAGTCCAAATGTGTGGGGGTTGCCTGGTGGGCAGTGCAGGTGTCTGCCGCTGGCGGGGGAGGGACCTGAGCACGAGATCAGTGGGTGTCCAGGTAGCCAGTGCAATTCCGGTTACAGCCAGGAGGTCAGCAGAGGAGAGGAGGAGAAAAAGCAGAAGCAAAGAGAAAGGTTTTGAGCTGCTTCCGGAACCAGAGATGGTTCTCCTCAAGTTTAAGGGAGGCAGGGAGGCTGTTCCAGAGGGAGGCACCAGCCGAAGAAATAGATCTACCACCAACTTGTTGCTTGGAGAAATGACTGACCCTGAGGGAGTTGGAGGTGGATGAGCGAAGAGCTCGAGAAGGAGCTGGCACCTAAGCTTCTTAGCTGCTATGTTCAAATGCATCCTAGTTGTGCCTCATGTTTGACAGTGCCTTACTGTCTCGAATACGAAGTGGCACACACAAAGATAGATTGCTACTGTTAGAAGGATGACATGTCTACTGTTGGCTTGGCATGTCTCTGGTTGGATAATGGGCACCAATCATTTGTGCTCAGACATCAATACTTGCCATATGTGCTGCCTGAGTCCTTACTCATTTGGGGTTCTGAAACATTGCTTTGTTTCAGAACCGCAAATGAGTAAAGCCCTTTCATTTTTAATCCTCGAACCGCCAATACATAAACGTCCTAGTAGACATCAATATACAAGAGACTTCCCTAATGAGTGAGTAGCAATTCCTGTCTGAGGGTGTGCCTAACATGCGCATCATTCGAATCCAGTCCTGCTCCATGTTTTTCAATACTAGCTCTTCAAGCCTAGCACAACCAGTTGTTGTTTTAAACGGAAATCATATTATGCCTCCTTTTGATTTATATTGGCTTAAGCCTAGTCGCTCTATGGGGAAATCCACGTTGCAAAGTTCTGAATTAGAATTGACTTCAAGTGCCATCTTGGAAAAAGTCCTCCATCTTGGTTCTAACTTCTGCTCACTCTTCAGTAATGATTAGCTATGTTTTCAGCTGCTAGAGCAGAATCAACCTTTGAGCCTATGTCAACACTAGGGCTGGCAGAGCAGACTATTTGTCCTGTGCAAACAAGACCTTCTAGTCAGAACAAACTCTCATTCAAAGTGTTATCTATGTCTACAAAACTCATCCTCCTGCAAACAGTGTTATGCAATGAATGCTGTGTGTTTTTGAAGGAATCCTGAGTACATTTCTGGAAATAGAATTACTTTAGAAAGCTAAAGATTCACACAGCTGACGGCAACAAAGTTTGTCAGTATGTTTAAGGAACCTTGGAGCTAAAGTGAACTCCAATTTAAAGTGTTTTCTGTATCAATCGCCTCAGCCATATTCAAACATAAGAACTGAATGTTAGACAAACTAGAACTGTGTACCTTAACAATAAGCTATTGAATTTGTTTCTTGAAACTAGGATCAGCCTAAGCTGGATAACCAACATGACCAGACAGAACAAAGTTGTAACCATTGTATTTTGAAGACTGGAAAACACTTGAAGTATGAAAAGACAATATTGTTGTATTTGCCATGTGAACTGGGCACAAACCCAAATTTGTAACCTATTAGTTTGGAGATGGGCTGAGCTATGACCAGGACTGTGTATAAATACAGCATGTTTTGTGATGACCAGGTAATACAGAATTAGAAAAGAGAAGCTATGTAGTAACTTAAGAGTAATACAGACTAATACAGAATTAGAAAAGAGAAGGTATGTAGTAACTTAAGAGTAAATAGAAGTATGCATGTCGTCATATGTTAAAATTCTGAAGAAAACCATCATTTTATGGTCAAAAAAACAGTCAGAGGGCCTCATTATAAGTCTGGCGCTTCCGTAATGAAGGGGGCCGGTACGGAGCGGGGATTACAAGTTTCCCATCGCGGGACCCGGATCAGACGTCTGGTAAAACCAGACATCTTTTCCGGGTCCTGCGAGGGGAAGAGGGAGGCAATAATGGAACACTTGTAATGTGCCCGTTGTTACCTCCCTCCCCATTCCCATTGAGCCTTATGGGGGCTCAAATGGGAATGGGGAAGGGTTCCTGCAAGGAGGACTTACTGGGTCCAACTATGTCGGAGTAACCCAGTAAGTCCCCATTGCAGGAACCCGATAATGGAGCCCGGTACGGAGGCAGCCATGGAGCTAATAGCTCCATGGCTACCTCCATACTCGTAATGAGCCCCAGAGTCTGTTAGGAGCGTAGCTAGAGTGCTTTAAACTTGGTGTATAGAAAATATATTTGTCTAAAGATTTTTATGTCTTAGATGAACTAATTGATAAACTCCTAAATGAACGAAGGCTTGGTGCCACTGCACCACCTCCTTATGAACTTATTCCTGCTGTCTTACCTCTTCTTGCTGTTGATCCTTCTCCTTTAGTAATTCCTGTTCTTCCTGTTGTTCCTCCGTCACTAGTTATTGCTTTGTTTTCTAGTGTTGTTTCTCTGCTTGTATCTCCACCTTTTCCCACTGTTATTGTTCCAGTAAATTGGTGTTTTGTTGTCAGTAGTAGTGTCTTCACTATTTATTGTATAAGATTTGTCTACTCAATTTCTTTCTCAAGCGGTTTTGCTTTGCTTGTAGCTGATGAAGGGGCGAGCACTGAATCAAAGGTTGTAACATAGGACATGGTTTCCAAAGAGAAGTGGAAAATATTTGAATGCATGGGCTAAGCGATGTATAGAGAAAAGAGAAAAATGTACTGTCTTAGCTAAAACTCCTTATTCTAGACGGTATTCCCGATGAGGAGGTTTTTATTGAGGGGATAGGGATACATTTAGTTGAAATGGAATAGATTGATGGACGCGGGTGTCCCACAAGGGTTGAGGGATTTGAATGTTTTAGGCTATTCAAGGGATTCTGCGGAGAAAGTACATGAGCATGTCGAGAGGGTTTTCAGTTAAGAAGGGAGTTAGAACGGTTACAGAATGATGAAATAGATGGTGATAATTTGTACACTTTTTATGCGCAGAATGGTTCCTTCTTCCTTGTAAGTCAAAGAGTGAAGAAACGCGAATTTGAACAAGGGTTGTGCTTAGATGGATTTTTGAATGTGTTGACGTCTCCCACAGAAGTATATGCTACGTATAGTTAGTATACTCCAGAAATGCAGAGGTAAGTGTTACAGGTAATGATAGAATACCTGAAGGATGAGTGTATAAAAAAGAGATTTGTTGTCCTGCAGAATTGATGATTGTCTATAAGGGAGCTCTTTTGCACCCAATATTATTCCTACCACTTTTTAGCCCTTGATCTGTTTTTTTCTTTCTTAAACAAATGATCAGAGTTGCCTAATTCTCAGTTGCTTATGAGGGAGGACCCTCTGACATTTGTTCTTAGAGTTGAGATTCAGATAGTTAGAGGGATTGGAGGTGGGAATAAATAGTTTCGAGGTCAGTCTATTCCACAGAATAATGAGTAGTTGAATCCTGTACACATGGACCAATGTGCATATTACAGACAAGAGGGTCAATAGAGAGCACAAGGTCCGATCCTTTAGTAGAGGTCAAATAACAACCATGGTGTTATGGGTAAATGACCCAGAGGCCGCCCTGGAGTAGAGTTTCTGGGGGGAGCCAGTTTGCTCAAAATTCTCAGTTCTTTTCGCGAAATAATCAGCAATCTAATGTGGATAGTAGAAATATCTTTGATAATGCTTCCACTGTCTATCTTTCTAAAGATCTTGTCTTTGATGACATATTGTTCCGTTAGGGTGGCCCGAAGCAGGGTCTGGAACCGATGCCTATTCCCGTTAATCAAAGAGATCTCTACGATGTGATGAAGGAGGGGAATAGGAAGCATGTATTTTCTCATAGATATGGGGCACAGAAGTGTTCCATTGATCATTCACAGGTTTCAGACATTCCACTGTGAGGGCAGAACAACGTTTTTAGGATTTTCTGGTATGCCAGTGATTAGTTTGATTTCTTTTTTGGAACTGATTTGTTTGTTTGTTTGTTTGTTTATTTGATATAGCGCAAAACCAAACCCGCAGGTAGCCGGGCGCAAACACTACAAGGATACTTGAGAACTTAGTTACAGTGACACACACAAAATAGGCAGTAGGACAGCTCAACAACATTACAGTCTGAATAAACTTAAACAGTTAATGCCAGGTGTCGGAAGCATAAAGAAATAGGCAGTAGGACAGTTCAACAACGTTACAGTCTGAATATACTTATACAGTTAATGCCCGGTGTCGGAAGCATAAAGAGCTAAGTAACAATCAACCACAGTTTTGTAGTCCAGGTAGGATCCAGTGAGGTTCCTAGATACTAGCAGTGGTAGTCGGAGGTCCCTATGGGGGGACAGGTTAACAATGGGCATAGTCGGGAGGTGTCAATCTGGACGAGCGGTTCTAGTAAAAGAGGGTGATCACATTAGATGTCATTAGATCGTACCCATGAAAGAACCTTACGCCTGAAGCTTGGGCAAGGTTTGTCCTTTCTAAATTCTAAGGGGAGTTTGTTCCAGGTGTGGGCAGCTATGACTGGAAAGCTAGCGCCGCCAGCTGTACTCTTTTTGTATCTAGGCACCATCAAGGTATAAGTGTTAGTGATTCTTGTGGGGCGGTTTGAGATTCTCTTGTTGATTCTTTTTGCTAGATAGGGAAGAGCTATATTGTTGAGGCATTTGGACGTGAGCGAAAGAGTTTTGAGGGTGATCCTGTCTTTAATTATTTGCTAGTGGATATTCCTTCTGGCGGTAGAGACATGGGCTCTGTTAGGAATGTTTAAGGCTACTCTAAGAGCGTTATTTTGGAGTGCTTGGAGTTTGTAAAGGATATACTTGTTAGATCACGCATATAGGGCATTACAATAGTCCAATCTGGATATGATAATGCATTAGCTAAGGTAATGCAGCTAGCCTCCGTTAGGAATGGTCTACATGCTCGGATCAGTTTACAAGTATAGGCTGTGGAGGAAGGTAGGGAGTTAATTTGTTTCTTAAAAGTGAGTGCTGAGTCCAGATAGACCCCAAGGGTTTTGACTGCAGGCATCACTTTGATGACATTGTTGTCAATGTTAAACGAGGCATAGTTAGGGTCAAGTTTTTTAATTGCTGTCTCTGTGCCGAGGATCAGAATCTCCATTTTGTCGTCATTCAGAGAGAGGCCATGGGATGCCATCCATGCCTGAATGAGGAGATATATCTTATTTATCAAAGCTGAGTCTTCCAAGAAGTTACCCGAAAGGGGGATGAGGATCTGAGTGTCATCTGCATAGTTAGTGTAGATGACACCCAGTGTATCCAACTTGTCAAACAAAGGTTTGGTAAAGATGTTGTACATAGTAGGAGACTCACATGATCCCTGAGGGACACCGCAGGAGATTTGTATGGGATCAGCAGCTGCTAGGGGGGAGAAGACTCTCATAGTCCGGTTAGCAAGGAAGGATTGAACCCAGGTTATGGCATCGCTTGAAAAATGGGCAGCGGAGCCGAGGTGATTGCATAAAACTGCATGATCTACCAGGTCAAAGGCTGCCGAAAGGTCAAGGAGGAGTAGCATAGCTGATTTTCCATTATCCTTCAACTCGTCAATTTGAGTCTTAAGATCAATCAGGGCTGTTTCAGTGCCGTGAAGGGGGCGGAAGCCGGATTGTCGTGAGCCTAGAATGTTATTAGTTTCAAGGTAATCCTGGATTTGCAGGTAGGCTACCCTGTCAATAATTTTGAGTAGGAATGGGACGGTAGTGATGGGTCTGTAATCTGCTGGGATGGAAGGGACAAGAGTTTTTTTTTTTTTAGCAGGGCACTAGGTTAGTCTTAAAGGAGGCATTGATCAGTTTAGAGATGAAGGGAGCTAGGTCTCTCGCTGCATCTTTTATAATTTGAGGAGGGCAATTATCTCCTTTACAATTAGAAGGCTTTAGGGAGAGTATAATTTTTTCTGTCTCTAGTATTGTTATTTGTTTGAAGCTAAAGGGGTGAGGAGTGTTATTGGACTGGTTTAGGGAGGGCTGTACCTTGGGAGTAGGCTCCGCTGGCAGTAGTAAGGCAAATTCTTTAATTGCAATTTTGGTTTGAAGCAAGCAAATTTTTCCTGCAAGGGCATTTTGTATATTAGTGCACCAGAGCTTATTTTTGGGAGTATTATCAGTTTGCGGTATGGGTGATTCCATTTCACGCAGGATGGAGAATAATTCCTTAGTGTCAGATTTGGCTTTAGCTATTCTGTTGTTGTAAGTGTTCGTTTTTGTGCTGATCATTTCCTTTTTATATCGTTTGGCATGGGTGGCTAACTTGATTTTGTTCTCCTCAGTAGGCGAGTGTCGCCATATTGATTGCAGTTTTCTTTTTTGAGTTCTAAGGTCTTTCAGTTGAGGTGTGAACCAGTTATTTAGGTGGGAGAGTTGTTTGCCTTTACGGATTTTGGGGGGGGCAATCAGATCTAGTGCCTTGGTCATGGTGCTATTATAGGTTTCCACAAGTAAGGTTGGGACTGTAATATTGTCTACATTGTTAAGGGTGGGTAGGAGTTGTGGAAGGAGTTGTTCTTCTATGATGTCTTTTTTGCTTTTAGTGGGGAGTGGCGGGCCATAATTATGGGTTTAGGGTGGGTAAGGTCAAGTGAGGCAGAGAATGAGATTAAATGGTGGTCTATCCATATTTGACGAGTTATGCTGGTTATACTGATGTTGCAGTTCAGTCAGAAACCCAATCTAGAGTCCTACCTTTAGAGTGTGTAAGGGTAGTGGCTTGTTGCGTTAATCCATAATCATGCAGTAGTGCGGCGACAGATGTGGCATGTTTGTCATTGCAGTCATTGAAGCCAAGGTTGAAGTCTCCTAAGAGTAGGATTTGCACCTGGTCTTTTGTATTGTTAGTCAGGATACTAATTAGGTCGTCCTCGAAAGTTCCTAGTGGTCCAGGTGGTCTGTAGATCACATAGATGGTGAGAGTACGGTTACATGAGAGTTGGAGTTTGGTAATGAGGAGTTCCCAGGACTTAAATTGCATAGTAGTAGCTAGTCTGATAGGCAGGTTGGCTTTGTGGGTAATAGCTAAGCCACCTCCTTTGGTGTTAGGGCTGTCAACTCTTAGCAGTTGGTAGCCGTCTGGTATTGCTAGCATAATAGCAGGGCCAGCAGCCTCATGGAGCCAGGTTTCAGTTATGCATACCAGGTCAAGGTTCTCATTAGTTAGGGTGTCTGAAATCTCAGTGCCGTGGGCTACCATGGATCTAGCATTAATGAGGGACCCAGTTAGCAAAAGGGTGCTAGTTGGTATGGTATTAGAGGGTTGTATCTTTTTAGTTAAAGTAGCTACTTTAGATAGTAACTACTTGGTAGGTGAGGTGCCTAGGGGCAGAGGAGCGGGCTTGGGGTGTTGTGAGCGTTTGTTTGTTGGGTCAGTTAGGTTGGTATAGCCCCTAAATGTGTGGTAGGATGATGGTTCATGTAGATGGGGCAGTCTAGCCCTTAGTCTCATGTTTCTATCTTTAGGTGGGCAAGAGGCAACGGGTGCAAGTGCCATGATAGTAAGGAGGCTCAATGCAAAGTGTGCTGTATGCTTTTGGGAAGTTTTCATTATGGTCGTGGGCAATGAGTAACTAAGTTTGTTGGTACAAGTTAGGCTAGGACCTGGCCTTGCATGGACATGTGTAGTTTAAACAATGTGCTGGAAGTTGGGTGGACTAGGCACGTGCAATTATACTATAAGCTACAAAGGCCTAGACATATGCAGATTAGGCAAAGTACTGGACATAAGGCTGACTAGACAAATACAGATATGCTATGAACTGCAGATGCAAGGTCAAATGCAGTCACAGATTAGGCTAAAAGCATTGTGCAGGCAGGTAAGATCCAGTATGGCAACAGGGTCTGTCTAGGATTGACAATCACAGATTAGGCTAAATCACTGTGCAGGCAGGTAAGAACCAGTATGGCAACAGGGTCTGTCTAGGTTCGACAATCACAGATTAGGCTAAAAACACTGTGCAGGCAGGTAAGAACCAGTATGGCAACAGGGTCTGTCTAGGTTTGACAATCACAGATTAGGCTAAAAACACTGTGCAGGCAGGTAAGAACCAGTATGGCAACAGTGTCTGTCTAGGTTTGACAATCACAGATTAGGCTAAAAACACTGTGCAGGCAGCTAGGAACTAAGGCAACTGGCAGTAATATTGTTTCCAGTGGCCACTTAAAATTGCTCTAATAGAGTGGGAGCAACAGCAATACATCTCAATCAAAGCATTACAGTAATATGCATGGCAGTAGTACCAGAGTGTAAGTATATGGTTAGCAAGAGAATAGTTGGCTAAGGGACAGTAGTGAAGTAGTGGTACTACTCTGAGTGAGTACAGGTTATTGAGAGTTAACACAAATGTTGGAAGACATGAGGAATGTAAACAGAGTATAGAGTAAGACTGTAGGTTCCAGGTAGCTAGCTATGTTAAGGTGCAGAAACAGAAAGTTTAGGCAGTCATAGGTTACTCACAGTCTCGAGAGCCCAACAAGCAGGGGTCATGTCCCTGGGCTCTGGTCAGCTCGGGACAGTCTCAGGACAGTTGCTGGCCTTGCCCTCAGGGCCTTTTCAGGAGAGGCCGGCTCACACCTTCCGGTGTCGGGTTGGCTGCTATGTGGGTGGTGTAGCCAATCAGCACCCAGCTGGCCTCAGATGGGGAAGTGAGGGTAAATCAGGTGAAGCGAGCAATACGGGCAGCCAACTTGGCCTTTAGTATTGCCTCGTGTGCTGCAATGGTGTCGTGGAGGGAATAGGTGGACAAAAGGGGTCCGTGTTTCTTTATCCAACACGGGTGCGCATTCAACATAGGTGCAATAAGGATGTTAGAAAGGCTGTGGGGTTACCGCGCTAGGAGCGCTAAGAATAGCCCGTTTCAATTTTTCCTGCCGTAATTAGGTAGAGATTTCTGCAAACCTCAGGGGTGGTCTGGAGGGCTGCTGAGACCTACTGCTCCTGCAGTGGTTGGGCGCTCCTGCAAGGGTGGGCTTCGTATGGGTCCACTGGGTCCATTCGCGGATTACTGTTCGTTCCTTCTGACAACGAACTGTGGAGAGAATTTTGTTGGGGTTGAATCTGTTGAAGGAATTAAATACGGTAATTCATTGTTCTTCGGATGGAGTGCGTTTGACGATTTCACCTCAGTAATTTTCTGCCTCACAGTTTCCCACTAGACCTTTACCGCCAGAATTTAGTAAAGTTCCAACGCATTTTTGGGCGGTTGACTATAATGATGTTGGTATTTTACAGACTGAGCCTGTTAAAATTGTTTTGAAACTTGAAGTTAATTTGTCACAAATTCCACAACATAACATTTCAGTTGATAGTGAGCAAGCTTTTAAAGTATATAGTTTTCGATTTTATACATTAGGGAGTGATTGAGGTAATTGCAGGAAGTTGGTGCAATAGCCTGATTTCACCAGAGTACAGGAAAGGGGATAATGTGATTCTATTCCATTTCATTGTCGATTTACGTGCTATCAATAAGATTGTTGTTCCACAATTTCCTATTGTGCCTGATTTAACGACAACTCTGACAATGATTCCAGCTTCTGCTACTCCTTTTAGTATTATGGATCTTAAGAATGCCTTCTTTGGCATTCCCATATACAAGAATAGTAGATATTTGTTTGCATTCACCCTAGGGGGACGCTCGTTTACATTCAACCGTGCATCACAAGGGTACACGGATAGTCAGAGTATTTATAGTAGGGCTTTGAAAGGGCAGTTCGAGACACTTGAGTTGCCTTCCGCAGGTACATTGTTGTAGTATATTGACGACCTTCTCTTAGCTACAGACTCAGAAAGCTCTTGCAAAGATGGTACTGTGTTATTGCGTATTAATCTAGTAGAACATGGACATAAAGCTTCATTTGATAACGTTTTAGTAATGTTGACAGGAGTTCACCTATTCAGGCTATCTCCTGTCAAAGGAGGGAAGAAGATCTACACACGAAAAAAAATAAACATTTCTAGCATGTCTGTCCCAAATACACAGAAAGAAGTTAGAGCCTTGATAGGAATGGCTTCTTACTGTAGATAGTGGATCCAAAATAAAAAAATAAAAAAAATAAAAATAATGTTGGCATTGACAAAAAAGGGCATTTCTTTGCCACTGCCATGGAACTTGGAATACCAGAAAGCTCTTGATCTGCTCAAGACTGCGCTGTGTTCAGCACCCGTTTTGGGCACACCAAAGTATGATAAGGCCTTTGTGTTGTATGTGCATGAATGTGATGAATGTGCTTTGGCTGTGTTAATACAGGAGCATGAAGGGGGGGGAATAGACTGTGCGGTATATTTTTTCCACCATACTTGATCCAGTTGCATGCGCTTATGCTGCATTGTCTGAGAGCTGTCGCTGCTGCTGCATTTGTAAAGCAGAGTGAAGGGATGGTTCTAGGCCATACTTTAACTGGCATGACACCTCACTCTGTAGAAGTTCTGTTAAGAAGAATGCAAAACCCAACACCTTACTGCCGCACGATCAACAAAATATGAATTGATCCCATTTTTACTGCATATTCAAATTGAACGGTGTTGCGTATTTAATTTGGCTGAATTGATTCCTCTTCCGCAAGACATTGCTTGCAGTGACGAAATGTCACATGACCGTCTTTATAACGCAGAGTAGAGAAATTAAAGGCGGGATGGACTTAAATGATGCACCTTTGAACGATCTGCAAGGGGAGCTGTTTTTGGATGGCTCCTGTTTTAAAACTTTCGGATGGTACCTCCATTGCTGCTTATGCCATCACTACACTAAGCAAGATTGTGGAAACCAGGACAAGTTTTGCATAACTCTGCGCAGGCCGCAGAGATTATTGCGCCGATTTAAGCTTGTGAACTTTTAGAAAGATTTAGAGTGAATATATTTACAGATAACTGGTATAGCTTTGGAGTGGTTCATAACTTGGGTTGACAAAGGGTAGAACAAGGTTTCTTGACCTTGTGCGGAAAACAAAAAAATCCAACATGGCAACCCGATAGTTCAGCTACTCTTGGCACTTGCGCTTCCTACTCAACTAACGATCATGAAGTGCATAACACATTGAAAGATAGTAGATGATGTAGGGAGAGGAAATGTTCTTGCTGACAGGATAGCTGTACGGATCTCTATTGATTTGTACTTAGAAATGTATGTCAGGAAAGAAACCATAAATATATGTACAGTAGATGAAGGGATTGATTTGATTAAGGATATTCAAGCTGATGCTACTCCAAAAGAATTTAGATACTGGGCTGCGGGTTTTAGCGAGTTTGGATGAGGAAAGGTGTTGGGCAGACAGTTCAAAGGGGAGCCAGATGCTACCCGATACAAGCCACCTCCATGATCACAAAGGCTTGTGGTCCCGTTTACATATGTGCTAAAAAATCCATAAAATACTAGAATCTGTCTGGGTAAAAGCAAAACATATCAGTAATGTGAAATAACTAGACACTTATGTATAGCTCCATTGTCCATATGGATGACCCCACAGATTAGAACTGGAATCCCCCCCTCAGATGAAACCATGGAGGGGAGGCCAGCTAATATTTGAAGTCTACCAAAAACCTAGAGTGTTAAAAATGTGTGCAGTATTTGCTTCTTACTAAATGCTGTAACCAGTTAACTCAAGACTTTTATTTGATTTATTAACAGGTGCGAGAAGCCCTCCCAGTTAAGTACGAGGGGCCAGGTCACAGACTTCGACCAGGTAGATGGGTGCTCCCGAAGTTATTTGAGAGAGCATCCAGTCTCGCACCATGCAGAAGAGGACCGCTCCAGGTCCCGTTGGCCACACAGACTGCTGTATGAGTAGCAGGAAACGTCACTAGATCCACACTTCACATGTCAAGAGGATACTTTTCCCTTTGCCACACGACAGAGAAGATAACGAGAAACTTACTTGCTCTGCTCCCAGTGATCAGACAGCATTGAGCAGTACTGAGAGTGCTTCCGAGACACTCCCTGAGCCCGCTGCTTCGTCTCCACACTCTCCTGCAGATCATGTTGCATCCTTGTTTGGTTCTGTTGCAAATTCATCACTTCCAATAGGAAGCAACGACACGCTGTTTGCAGATCACACTGTACCAGGAGTCACAAGGTACAATCTGCGTCCATGGAGCTAGACTTACTGCATGGTTCGGCTGTGCCCACAGTAAAATAAATAGAGGGCTTATCCTTCACCCAATCTTTTGCATCTGAAGGAAAATAGGTGGCTGGGGATAGGGAAAAGACTAAGAAAACGTGTGATTAGGAGATCACCAGCAAACAGACTACAGAGTTTTCGCTTCAAAGGAACAATGCCTGTTATCGACCCTACTTGTGTGGCACAAACAGTTGTGTGTGTGGCCAGCAATGGATGATCAAATACATGCTCTTTTAAAACTTGTTGTTTTCTTGTAATTGCATTGACTAGTTTCACAATATTAGCTGCCTTAGGATTTTGGTATATGGAAGAAGTACGCCCACTTGAAACATTCTTGCCTACTGAGAATGTTCCTACTGTATCTACACCTTTCGTGCACCTGCACACTCTATCTCATAGAGACTCTCAACATAGACAAAGCTATCATAATAATACATTGCTGCTTATAATGAACGCAGCTCATGTTATTTTGAACAGGACAAATGGCTGGATTTGCTCCCATTTACCGCACCATGGGGAAAAAGGGTTGGGCTGGTATATTCATCCTTTGCCTCTAACTACGGCATGTTATGCTTCTCTACGGGCACAATTCTTCGACCGATGGAATGATAGCATCTCAGGGAACATTGATGGGACAAATTTGAATGAATTTGAAAGGCGAGTCCTAACGCCTCTGGGATGCTCACTCTTTGCAAATATGAGCAAGCTTAATGTTGCTTCTATTAGGTCTTCTGATAGATTGTCCCAACCTTTTCAATCTTTGATTTCTTTTAAGATGGCTCATATAGGTAATAGGGATGCCACGCCACCTTCTTACACTGTTAACCATAGCCCCAACTCAGTCTCTTTCTGCATACAGAGGAATGGTACTCAGTCAATGGGTGATTTCGAGGTTTGCACTAGCGTTGCTAACTTGACCAGTGAGGACAGACCTTTGTATGTAGGCGAACCTGTCTACTTCGTTTGCGGTAATGAAGCTTATCCATGGCTACCTAGGGATTGGAGGGGAACTTGTTATTTGGGAATTCTGCTATCTGAGGTATATGTAGCCAGTACCACTGAAATCTCTATGGCTCGTCATAGGCGGAACGAGAATGGCGATACTTCGTCACAAGTTCTGGGCGATGTAGCAAAATCCTTTGTACCTTTTTGGGGCCAGATTATGAATTCCGAGGATATCAGGAGACTAGCAAGAGTACTGGAGAAAACCATCAACCGGACCACTAACATACTCTATAACATGACTCTAGAGCAAAAGGCAATTAGATTAGTGGCGCTACAAAACCGGATGGTATTAGACGTCATCTTGGCTGAGCATGGTGGAGTGTTTGCTTGAGTCAAAGTAATTGTGGTCCCTTTGTGTAATCTCTGCTACGCTCATATACTCTTCAGATAGGCCCGGCTGCTCTGCTACTGCTACCACTATAACTTAGTAGTAGAGGCTTGTACCAAAGGTAAAACTTGTATTGCCACCTGTGGTCTTAATCAGGTATACTGGTCCCTAAGGGCACTGCACAGGATTCTGCCTAACAAACTAGTTTTTAGTTTAGCACTTGGCTTAGGCCAAAAGGAGGGCTTGTTAAACGGAAATCATATTATGCCTCCTTTTGATTTATATTGGCCTAAGCCTAGTCGCTCCATGCGGAAAACCGTGTTGCAAAGTTCTGAATTAGAATTGACTTCAAGCGCCATCTTGGAAAAAGTCCTCCATCTTGGTTCTAACTTCTGCTCACTCTTCAGTAATAATTAGCTATGCTTTTAGCTGCTAGAGCAGAATCGACCTTTGAGCCCATGTCAACACTAGGGCTGGCAGAGCAGACTATTTGTCCTGTGCAAACAAGACCTTGTAGTCAGAACAAACTCTCATTCAAAGTGTTATCTATGTCTACAAAACTCATCCCGCCACAAACAGTGTTATACAATGCATGTAAACTAATGTTGTATGTTTTTGAAGGAATCCTGTGTACATTTCTGGAAATAGGATTACTTTAGAAAGCTAAAGATCCACACAGCTGACGGCAACAAAGTTTGTCAGTATGTTTAAGGAACCTTGGAGCTAAAGTGAACTCCAATTTAAAGTGTTTTCTGTATCAATAGCCTCAGCCCTATTCAAACATAAGAACTGAATGTTAGACAAACTAGAACTGTGTACCTTAACAATAAGCTATTGAATTTGTTTCTTGAAACTAGGATCAGCCTAAGCTGTATAACCAACATGACCAGACAGAACAAAGTTGTAACCATTGTATTTTGAAGACTGGAAAACACTTGAAGTATGTAAAGACAATATTGTTGTATTTGCCATGTGAACTGGGCACAAACCCAAATTTGTAACCTATTAGTTTGGAGATGGGCTGAGCTATGACCAGGACTGTGTAAAAATACTGCATGTTTTGTGATGACCAGGACTCACTCCCCTCACAGTGTTTCTGGGATGCACTTCGAGGTGCTGTGAACCAGATAGCTATCTGCTTTGAGATTTGAATCTGTACAGAATAAATCTTTGACTTTGTGACTGGCGGATCTAATTTTTGGTGGTACCGAGCCTCGATATTTGCTTGATCTTACAGTCGAACACTCACTAGCAAGGTACAGCCCAGAAAGAAATCAATATGATGTTGAGGCAGACCCGAGGCATTGCTAGGGGGGTGAGGGGGCTATAGGCCTGGGTCTTTTGGTTGTAGCCCCGGATAGAAGCTTTGGAGTTACAACCAAAAAGCTAGCTAGCCTCGAGTCCCGGCAGTCCCGAAATTAGCGTAGCACCAGATCCTTTCCAGACCTAGAAACACCCCTGAGGCGGACACAAGATCCTTTTAAAAAGGGATGGGAACCCGTGATACCTTTTTAGTAACAGGCAACCTGCTTTCTATTTTGAATCTCACACACTTTGTGAATGCACAATGTACACACGTATGTGCATGTTTTACATTGCGAAGAGTGACCAAAGTTTATAGGATACATTTGAAACAAGGGCGTGCACAAATGTATCCAAGTCCCTTTTCACTGAGCATATTCCACACATTATCCATATATTCCAGTCTTTACTGTCTGGTTTAAGAGCTACTTCTATTCTACTGGTAAGCCACACTGCTCCCATACGAATGGCAGGTGAGTTGGAAATTCTCCTCCATGCAACTTCTTCATACAGTAATCTGAGCTGCCCTAATTGAAAGTGGAAAAATCAATCTCCTTGAGGGGCATACCAGAAAGCCCCGTAGCCCCATGATGCAGGGGACTGTCATGATGCCTACCCCCGGGCATCCGGATCAAGCCTATCAGCCCCGGGAGCAGGCATCCAGACATTTACAAAAACCCCAGCAGCCCCAGCTAGGGGCTGTCTGGGTTCAGTCCTGGCGCCGTAGGCACCAGGCTCATAAGAAAAATCAGTCCCGGAGCCATAAGCGCCAGGCTCATAGATATTACTTATCTCATGCAGACCATGCTGCAAATAAATCCAAGCCAACGTGAAGCATGGATGGGACTATTTTACTACAGGGAGTATTTTTTAATCGGGTGTGGTCCTGGGGAACTTCTTTCCTGGGACTAATTTGGAGGCTATTTAAACCATGCCCGAACAGCAGCACATGCTTCGTGTTATTCTGTATCCAGCAGCGTGACTCTCACCGTGCCTGCAGCCAGCATCCAGTCTTCTACCACGCCCGCCTCGAATCCGGAGCTCCTAGAATAAAGAGGAAGAAAAGGACGAGGTTAGAAAACAAACTTATTTCAAATTCCTCACCTGATTCCGGATTCATTTCATCTCCCGACCTGGAAGTACATTAGTCCTGCACGCGTCGCTTCGCCAGCTCCAGCACGGCGCCATACTCACCAGTTCTCACAGCATCTTTCGATCCGGCACTGTCTCCATCATTTCTTCGCCATACTCCGGCACCCAGGGGCACAAGAATAACAAGGTGAGCCAAGTGAATCAACAAATAACTCTTACCACCATAGACTTACCTGATTTACCACCGGAGGTCTTATTCTCCATATCTTCATATGCCGCATCTGTAAAGAGGGTGAAAAACAACACGTTAACACATGTAATAGTTACCGGACAGCGTTGGGTAACACAGACTCTTACCTGAACGCCAGCAGCAGCTACAAGACCTTCTTCTCACAAACTCAGTTGCAACTTAAGGAAGGAAGGGGACAAGAGTGAACATCGGGCACATTGAACTCTTTGAACTTGATACTTACCAATCCCGCCTGGGACTTCAGAGTCAATGCTTACCGGAACTCTCCCAACGCCTTCAAACCAGTGAAGTAGCTGGTATCTACGCGCCCCTGCAAGACACGCAGGATGGAGAGCTCATCTTTTACAAACATAAGGTGAGGTTACTAAGGGGATATCGGAGGTGATTAGTGGGGGAGAGCGAGAACAGTTGGGCGGCCATCACTAAAACCCACAGGTGGCTAATCCCTGTCTCCACTTGCAGGAAAATACTTCTTCGGGTCCAGCAGACAAGACTAGGCGGGCCAGTCCAGACAGTCATCTCTGCACTACGCATCACGTTGACGGAGACCGCAGCTGTCCGGGTCCGATCGACACCCCTGTGGGGTCCAGGTGAGCGTAACAGAGCACAAAGCCTTTCTAAAAATACCCACCTGGGTGTTATGGAAACCTCCAAAACCGACCAACTGGCCCAATTATTGGGGGAACTTGGGGCGGAAGTACATGCCGCTCACCAAGAGACTAATGCCCTTAGGAGAGAACTGATTGTCTCAAAGGAGCGCACTGATGATCTGGCTAGGCAACTACTGCAAAACCAAGCTGGGTAAACACCCCTACCTGTATATGGGGGAAACCCAACCCCCGTTTCATCAAGCAATCCTGTGCAAGTGCTTTTACCAGGAAATATTCTGTTAGCTCCACCCGAACGCTTTGCTGGGGACCCCAAAAGGTTTGCCGTGTTTATGAACCAATGCCGCTTGCACTTTTTATGCAGACCGGGAGCCTTTCCAAATGACCAAGCCAAAGTAGCCTTTGTATTGTCATATCTTAGTGGCAGCGCAGCGGATTGGTCCATTCCGTTAGTCAACCAGGATGATCCTCTTCTCCGGGATTTTCAGGGTTTTCAAAGGAGCATGGAAAAACTATTTGCCAGACACTCAAAGGGTCAAGCCCTGGACAACAAACTTTTATCCTTACGACAGGGTAACCAGGATCTGCTAACCTATATTGCAACCTTCAATAGGTTGGTGGTGGAAACCAGGTGGCCGGAGGAAAAACAAATTACATTGTTTCATCGTGGACTTCGGGGAGAACTCAAAGACGTCTTGGCTCAAGTTGTGAACCCACCTCAGGATTGCACAGAATTTATAGACTTAGTGGTCCAGCTAGACCACTGACTTCAGAACCGAAAGACTGATCGAGCTAAGTTCGAAAATCGGGTATTGGTTAAACCCAACATTGCCCCCAAAGGAACAGATGCATCTGAACCTATGCACATTGGGGGGGTTAAAGGACCCTTAACTCAAAAGGAAAGAGAAAGAAGACGACAGATGCAGTTGTGTCTGTAGTGTGGAACCTCAGGACATTTTCTACGGGATTGCCCTACAAAACCACCAAGAAGGTGGTAGAAGTTGCTGATAAAAGCCACATAGAGCCTGATTCGGGAAACGACCACGATCGACAAGCGTAGAGGTCCGCTTGCCGAGCTGAAAGAAGGACACTCAGACCTCGCATCTGATCATCCCAATGGTCCTACTTGATCCCAGGCAGCCATCAGGTATGCACGCAGTAAGGGCATACATAGATAGCGGGCCGTAGGAAACTATATGGACCACGAATTGGTGTCAAGGATGAATCTACCTCTTTGCAAAAAGACCACTTCGGATGTCATCACCACAGTTGATGGAACTGAGAGTGCCTCGGGGCCTGTAACTCATTCCACTACAGAGATGACACTGTTGAGTAAAGATGGGCATCGAGAGCCTATTGTGTTTGATCTAATCAAAGCCCCTCAGTTCCAGATAATACTGGGGATGCCATGGTTGGAAACACATACTCCTTGTATAGAATGGCGAGAGAAGAGAATAACCTTCCCGGATTGTGCACACACCTGTCAGGACTGGGTAAAGAAAGGCCCGGACTACTCAGTCGTCAATGACCTACCTTACTATCAAGGACGACTATTTCTACCACACAAGGAAATACAAGAACTAGTAATCTCCAATTACCATGACACCCTGATGGAAGGGCACCCAGGTATCGCAAAAACTGAAGCAAAAATTAAGAGACAGTTCTGGTGGCCCACTTGGCGAAAAGACGTAAAGTCATTTGTGATGTCTTGTGGCATTTGCGCCCAAAACAAAAGCCAGAAGAAAAAGCCAGCTGGCCTTTTACAACCTTTGGATATTCCACCTACACCATGGCACACCTTGTCTTTAGACTTTATTACAGATCTACCACCATGTAATGGATTTAACGCCACCCTAGTTATTGTGGATCTTTTTTCCAAGATGGCCCACTTTATTCCTTTAAAAGGATTACCTTCCGCTTCAATTTTGGCCAAGGAGTTCCTCGAAAACATTGTTCGAATACACGGATTTCCTTCCGTATTGGTCTCTGACCGAGGCAGTCAATTCATTTCACAATTTTGGAAGAAATGTTGTCAATTGGCGCAAATCGACCTGAGGTTATCAACCAGTCACCATCCCCAGACCGATGGTCAGACGGAGAGGACAACCAGACCCTTGAACAGTACCTACGTTGCATGCTGCACCAGACCGAAAGCAATTGGAAGGATATTTTATGGATTTCCGAATATGCATACAATAACTCAGTACATTCTGGAACCAGACAAAGCCCCTTCTATACCATATAAGGACATCAACCTCGAACCTCAGAACTCGATTCGCCTCAGCACTTAGAAATACCTTCAGTTAGCCATTTACACTCTACTATTACACAAGCCTTTAAGGAGGCAACAGAAGATTTGAAACAAGCGAAAGAGAAATATAAGAAAAATGCTAATCAACATAGAAGCGATGCTCCACGATATCAGATTGGGGATCAAGTTTGCCTGGCTACAAAACACATACCTCTAAAAGGAACTCCGACTTTTAATCCTAGGTATTTGGGACCTTACACTATTAAGGCCATTATCAACCCGGTGGCCGTCAAGTTGGAATTACCCTCTAATATGCGGATCCATCCTGTCTTTCATGTTTCACTTCTGAAACCAGTTCAACCCGGGACAAGACTTGCCAAACCACCTGACCCCATCCTAATAGATGGAGAACCTGAATTCGAGGTAAAGAATATCCTGGACTCTAAGTTGGTTAAATCAAGACTTTTTTATTTAATCGACTGGAAAGGTTACGGACCACAGGAAAGGTCATGGGAGCCTAGTGACCACGTTCATGCACCTCGGTTGGTGAAGAAATTCCATCGGAACTTCCCAGACAAACCAGGGCAAGGGGAAGAACAACTTTAGGAGGGGCCTTGGGGGGGAGTGCTGTCATGATGCCTACCCCCGGGCATCCGGATCAAGCCCATCAGCCACGGGAGCAGGCATCCAGACATTTACAAAAACCCCAGCATCCCCAGCTAGGGGCTGTCTGGGTTCAGTCCTGGCGCCGCAGGCACCAGGCTCATAATAAAAATCAGTCCTGGCGCCATAGGCGCCAGGCTCATAGACATTACTTACCTCATGCAGACCATGCTGCAAATAAATCCAAACCAACGTGAGGCCTGGATGGGACTATTTTACTACAGGGACTATTTTTTACTCGGGTGTGGTCCTGGGGAACTTCTTTCCTGGGACTACTTTGGAGGCTATTTAAACCACGCCCGAACAGCAGCACATGCTTTGCGTTATTGTGCATCCAACAGCGTGACTCTCACTGTGCCTGCAGCCAGCATCCAGTCTTCTGCCACGCCTGCCTCAAATCCGGAGCTCCTAGAATAAAGAGGAAGAAAAGGACAAGGTTTGAAAACAAACTTATTTCAAATTCCTCACCTGATTCCGGATTCATTTCATCTCCCGACCTGGAAGTACATTAGTCCTGCACGCGTCGCTACGCCAGCTCCAGCACGGCGCCATACTCACCAGTTCTCACAGCATCTTTCGATCCGGCACTGTCTCCATCATTTCTTCGCCATACTCCGGCACCCAGGGGCACAAGAATAACAAGGTGAGCCAAGTGAATCAACAAATACCTCTTACCACCATAGACTTACCTGATTTATCACCGGAGGTATTATTCTCCATATCCTCATATGCCGCATCTGTAAAGAGGGTGAAAAACAACACGTTAACACATGTAATAGTTACCGGACAGCGTTGGGTAACACAGACTCTTACCTGAACGCCAGCAGCAGCTACAAGACCTTCTTCTCACGAACTCAGTTGCAACTTAAGGAAGGAAGGGGACAAGAGCGAACATCGGGCACATTGAACTCTTTGAACTTGATACTTACCAATCCCGCCTGGGACTTCAGAGTCAATGCTTACCGGAACTCTCCCAACGCCTTCAAACCAGTGAAGTAGCTGGTATCTACGCGCCCCTGCAAGACACGCAGGATGGAGAGCTCATCTTTTACAAACATAAGGTGAGGTTACTAAGGGGATATCGGAGGTGATTAGTGGGGGAGAGCGAGAACAGTTGGGAGGCCATCACTAAAACCCACAGGTGGCTAATCCCTGTCTCCACTTGCAGGAAAATACTTCTTCGGGTCCAGCAGACAAGACTAGGCGGGCCAGTCCAGACAGTCATCTCTGCACTACGCATCACGTTGACGGAGACCGCAGCTGTCCGGGTCCGATCGACACCCCTGTGGGGTCCAGGTGAGTGTAACAGAGCACAAAGCCTTTCTAAAAATACCCACCCGGGTGTTATGGAAACCTCGGAAAACGACCAACTGGCCCAATTATTGGGGGAACTTAGGGCGGAAGTACATGCCGCTCGCCAAGAGACTAATGCCCTTAGGAGAGAACTGATTGTCTCAAAGGAGCGCACTGATGATCTGGCTAGGCAACTACTGCAAAACCAAGCTGGGCAAATGCCCCTACCTGGATATGGGGGAAACCCAACCCCCGTTTCATCAAGCAATCCTGTGCAAGTGCTTTTACCAGGAAATATTCTGTTAGCTCCACCCGAACGCTTTGCTGGGGACCCCAAAAGGTTCGCCGTGTTTATGAACCAATGCCGCTTGCACTTTTTATGCAGACCGGGAGCCTTTCCAAATGACCAAGCCAAAGTAGCCTTTGTATTGTCATATCTTAGTGGCAGCGCAGCGGATTGGTCCATTCCGTTAGTCAACCAGGATGATCCTCTTCTCCGGGATTTTCAGGGTTTTCAGAGGAGCATGGAAAAACTATTTGCCAGACACTCAAAGGGTCAAGCCCTGGACAACGAACTTTTATCCTTACGACAGGGTAACCAGGATCTGCTAACCTATATTGCAACCTTCAATAGGTTGGTGGTGGAAACCAGGTGGCCGGAGGAAAAACAAATTACATTGTTTCATCGTGGACTTCGGGGAGAACTCAAAGACGTCTTGGCTCAAGTTGTGAACCCACCTCAGGATTGCACAGAATTTATAGACTTAGTGGTCCAGCTAGACCACCGACTTCAGAACCGAAAGACTGATCGAGCTAAGTTCGAAAATCGGGTATTGTTTAAACCCAACATTGCCCCCAAAGGAACAGATGCATCTGAACCTATGCACATCGGGGGGGTTAAAGGACCCTTAACTCAAAAGGAAAGAGAAAGAAGACGACAGATGCAGTTGTGTCTGTACAGTGGAACCTCAGGACATTTTCTACGGGATTGCTCTACAAAAACACCAAGAAGGTGGTAGAAGTTGCTGATAAAAGCCACATAGAGCCTGATTCGGGAAACGACCACGCCCGACAAGCGTAGAGGTCCGCTTGCCGAGCTGAAAGAAGGACACTCAGACCTCGCATCTGATCATTCCAATGGTCCTACTTGATCCCAGGCAGCCATCACGTATGCACGCAGTAAGGGCATACATAGATAGCGGGCCGTAGGAAACTATATGGACCACAAATTGGTGTCAAGGATGAATCTACCTCTTTGCAAAAAGACCACTTCGGATGTCATCACCACAGTTGATGGAACTGAGAGTGCCTCGGGGCCTGTAACTCATTCCACTACAGAGATGACACTGTTGAGTAAAGATGGGCATCGAGAGCCTATTGTGTTTGATCTAATCAAAGCCCCTCAGTTCCAGATAATACTGGGGATGCCATGGTTGGAAACACATAATCCTTGTATAGAATGGCGAGAGAAGAGAATAACCTTCCCGGATTGTGCACACACGTGTCAGGACTGGGTAAAGAAAGGCCCGGACTACTCAGTCGTCAATGACCTACCTTACTATCAAGGACGACTATTTCTACCACACAAGGAAATACAAGAACTAGTAATCTCCAATTACCATGACACCCTGATGGAAGGGCACCCAGGTATCGCAAAAACTGAAGCAAAAATTAAGAGACAGTTCTGGTGGCCCACTTGGCGAAAAGGCATAAAGTCATTTGTGATGTCTTGTGGCATTTTCGCCGAAACAAAAGCCAGAAGAAAAAGCCAGCTGGCCTTTTACAACCTTTGGATATTCCACCTACACCATGGCACACCTTGTCTTTAGACTTTATTACAGATCTACCACCATGTAATGGATTTAACGCCACCCTAGTTATTGTGGATCTTTTTTCCAAGATGGCCCACTTTATTCCTTTAAAAGGATTACCTTCCGCTTCAATTTTGGCCAAGGAGTTCCTCGAAAACATTGTTCGAATACACGGATTTCCTTCCGTATTGGTCTCTGACCGAGGCAGTCAATTCATTTCACAATTTTGGAAGAAATGTTGTCAATTGGCGCAAATCGACCTGAGGTTATCAACCAGTCACCATCCCCAGACCGATGGTCAGACGGAGAGGACAACCAGACCCTTGAACAGTACCTACGTTGCATGCTGCACCAGACCGAAAGCAATTGGAAGGATATTTTATGGATTTCCGAATATGCATACAATAACTCAGTACATTCTGGAACCAGACAAAGCCCCTTCTATACCATATAAGGACATCAACCTCGAACCTCAGAACTCGATTCGCCTCAGCACTTAGAAATACCTTCAGTTAGCCATTTACACTCTACTATTACACAAGCCTTTAAGGAGGCAACAGAAGATTTGAAACAAGCGAAAGAGAAATATAAGAAAAATGCTAATCAACATAGAAGCGATGCTCCACGATATCAGATTGGGGATCAAGTTTGCCTGGCTACAAAACACATACCTCTAAAAGGAACTCCGACTTTTAATCCTAGGTATTTGGGACCTTACACTATTAAGGCCATTATCAACCCGGTGGCCGTCAAGTTGGAATTACCCTCTAATATGCGGATCCATCCTGTCTTTCATGTTTCACTTCTGAAACCAGTTCAACCCGGGACAAGACTTGCCAAACCACCTGACCCCATCCTAATAGATGGAGAACCTGAATTCGAGGTAAAGAATATCCTGGACTCTAAGTTGGTTAAATCAAGACTTTTTTATTTAATCGACTGGAAAGGTTACGGACCACAGGAAAGGTCATGGGAGCCTAGTGACCACGTTCATGCACCTCGGTTGGTGAAGAAATTCCATCGGAACTTCCCAGACAAACCAGGGCAAGGGGAAGAACAACTTTAGGAGGGGCCTTGGGGGGGAGTGCTGTCATGATGCCTACCCCCGGGCATCCGGATCAAGCCCATCAGCCACGGGAGCAGGCATCCAGACATTTACAAAAACCCCAGCATCCCCAGCTAGGGGCTGTCTGGGTTCAGTCCTGGCGCCGTAGGCACCAGGCTCATAATAAAAATCAGTCCTGGCGCCATAGGCGCCAGGCTCATAGACATTACTTACCTCATGCAGACCATGCTGCAAATAAATCCAAACCAACGTGAGGCCTGGATGGGACTATTTTACTACAGGGACTATTTTTTACTCGGGTGTGGTCCTGGGGAACTTCTTTCCTGGGACTACTTTGGAGGCTATTTAAACCACGCCCGAACAGCAGCACATGCTTTGCGTTATTGTGCATCCAACAGCGTGACTCTCACTGTGCCTGCAGCCAGCATCCAGTCTTCTGCCACGCCTGCCTCAAATCCGGAGCTCCTAGAAAAAAGAGGAAGAAAAGGACAAGGTTTGAAAACAAACTTATTTCAAATTCCTCACCTGATTCCGGATTCATTTCATCTCCCGACCTGGAAGTACATTAGTCCTGCACGCGTCGCTACGCCAGCTCCAGCACGGCGCCATACTCACCAGTTCTCACAGCATCTTTCGATCCGGCACTGTCTCCATCATTTCTTCGCCATACTCCGGCACCCAGGGGCACAAGAATAACAAGGTGAGCCAAGTGAATCAACAAATACCTCTTACCACCATAGACTTACCTTATTTACCACCGGAGGTATTATTCTCCATATCCTCATATGCCGCATCTGTAAAGAGGGTGAAAAACAACACGTTAACACATGTAATAGTTACCGGACAGCGTTGGGTAACACAGACTCTTACCTGAACGCCAGCAGCAGCTACAAGACCTTCTTCTCACAAACTCAGTTGCAACTTAAGGAAGGAAGGGGACAAGAGCGAACATCGGGCACATTGAACTCTTTGAACTTGATACTTACCAATCCCGCCTGGGACTTCAGAGTCAATGCTTACCGGAACTCTCCCAACGCCTTCAAACCAGTGAAGTAGCTGGTATCTACGCGCCCCTGCAAGACACGCAGGATGGAGAGCTCATCTTTTACAAACATAAGGTGAGGTTACTAAGGGGATATCGGAGGTGATTAGTGGGGGAGAGCGAGAACAGTTGGGAGGCCATCACTAAAACCCACAGGTGGCTAATCCCTGTCTCCACTTGCAGGAAAATACTTCTTCGGGTCCAGCAGACAAGACTAGGCGGGCCAGTCCAGACAGTCATCTCTGCACTACGCATCACGTTGACGGAGACCGCAGCTGTCCGGGTCCGATCGACACCCCTGTGGGGTCCAGGTGAGTGTAACAGAGCACAAAGCCTTTCTAAAAATACCCACCCGGGTGTTATGGAAACCTCGGAAACCGACCAACTGGCCCAATTATTGGGGGAACTTAGGGCGGAAGTACATGCCGCTCGCCAAGAGACTAATGCCCTTAGGAGAGAACTGATTGTCTCAAAGGAGCGCACTGATGATCTGGCTAGGCAACTACTGCAAAACCAAGCTGGGCAAACGCCCCTACCTGGATATGGGGGAAACCCAACCCCCGTTTCATCAAGCAATCCTGTGCAAGTGCTTTTACCAGGAAATATTCTGTTAGCTCCACCCGAACGCTTTGCTGGGGACCCCAAAAGGTTCGCCGTGTTTATGAACCAATGCCGCTTGCACTTTTTATGCAGACCGGGAGCCTTTCCAAATGACCAAGCCAAAGTAGCCTTTGTATTGTCATATCTTAGTGGCAGCGCAGCGGATTGGTCCATTCCGTTAGTCAACCAGGATGATCCTCTTCTCCGGGATTTTCAGGGTTTTCAGAGGAGCATGGAAAAACTATTTGCCAGACACTCAAAGGGTCAAGCCCTGGACAACGAACTTTTATCCTTACGACAGGGTAACCAGGATCTGCTAACCTATATTGCAACCTTCAATAGGTTGGTGGTGGAAACCAGGTGGCCGGAGGAAAAACAAATTACATTGTTTCATCGTGGACTTCGGGGAGAACTCAAAGACGTCTTGGCTCAAGTTGTGAACCCACCTCAGGATTGCACAGAATTTATAGACTTAGTGGTCCAGCTAGACCACCGACTTCAGAACCGAAAGACTGATCGAGCTAAGTTCGAAAATCGGGTATTGGTTAAACCCAACATTGCCCCCAAAGGAACAGATGCATCTGAACCTATGCACATCGGGGGGTTTAAAGGACCCTTAACTCAAAAGGAAAGAGAAAGAAGACGACAGATGCAGTTGTGTCTGTACTGTGGAACCTCAGGACATTTTCTACAGGATTGCCCTACAAAACCACCAAGAAGGTGTAGAAGTTGCTGATAAAAGCCACATAGAGCCTGATTCGGGAAACGACCACGCCCGACAAGCGTAGAGGTCCGCTTGCCGAGCTGAAAGAAGGACACTCAGACCTCGCACCTGATCATCCCAATGGTCCTACTTGATCCCAGGCAGCCATCACGTATGCACGCAGTAAGGGCATACATAGATAGCGGGCCGTAGGAAACTATATGGACCACGAATTGGTGTCAAGGATGAATCTACCTCTTTGCAAAAAGACCACTTCGGATGTCATCACCACAGTTGATGGAACTGAGAGTGCCTCGGGGCCTGTAACTCATTCCACTACAGAGATGACACTGTTGAGTAAAGATGGGCATCGAGAGCCTATTGTGTTTGATCTAATCAAAGCCCCTCAGTTCCAGATAATACTGGGGATGCCATGGTTGGAAACACATAATCCTTGTATAGAATGGCGAGAGAAGAGAATAACCTTCCCGGATTGTGCACACACCTGTCAGGACTGGGTAAAGAAAGGCCCGGACTACTCAGTCGTCAATGACCTACCTTACTATCAAGGACGACTATTTCTACCACACAAGGAAATACAAGAACTAGTAATCTCCAATTACCATGACACCCTGATGGAAGGGCACCCAGGTATCGCAAAAACTGAAGCAAAAATTAAGAGACAGTTCTGGTGGCCCACTTGGCGAAAAGACGTAAAGTCATTTGTGATGTCTTGTGGCATTTGCGCCCAAAACAAAAGCCAGAAGAAAAAGCCAGCTGGCCTTTTACAACCTTTGGATATTCCACCTACACCATGGCACACCTTGTCTTTAGACTTTATTACAGATCTACCACCATGTAATGGATTTAACGCCACCCTAGTTATTGTGGATCTTTTTTCCAAGATGGCCCACTTTATTCCTTTAAAAGGATTACCTTCCGCTTCAATTTTGGCCAAGGAGTTCCTCGAAAACATTGTTCGAATACACGGATTTCCTTCCGTATTGGTCTCTGACCGAGGCAGTCAATTCATTTCACAATTTTGGAAGAAATGTTGTCAATTGGCGCAAATCGACCTGAGGTTATCAACCAGTCACCATCCCCAGACCGATGGTCAGACGGAGAGGACCAACCAGACCCTTGAACAGTACCTACGCTGCATGCTGCACCAGACCGAAAGCAATTGGAAGGATATTTTATGGATTTCCGAATATGCATACAATAACTCAGTACATTCTGCAACCAGACAAAGCCCCTTCTATACCATATACGGACATCAACCTCGAACCTCAGAACTCGATTCGCCTCAGCACTTAGAAATACCTTCAGTTAGCCATTTACACTCTACTATTACACAAGCCTTTAAGGAGGCAACAGAAGATTTGAAACAAGCGAAAGAGAAATATAAGAAAAATGCTAATCAACATAGAAGCGATGCTCCACGATATCAGATTGGGGATCAAGTTTGCCTGGCTACAAAACACATACCTCTAAAAGGAACTCGGACTTTTAATCCTAGGTATTTGGGACCTTACACTATTAAGGCCATTATCAACCCGGTGGCCGTCAAGTTGGAATTACCCTCTAATATGCGGATCCATCCTGTCTTTCATGTTTCACTTCTGAAACCAGTTCAACCCGGGACAAGACTTGCCAAACCACCTGACCCCATCCGAATAGATCGAGAACCTGAATTCGAGGTAAAGAATATCCTGGACTCTAAGTTGGTTAAATCAAGACTTTTTTATTTAATCGACTGGAAAGGTTACGGACCACAGGAAAGGTCATGGGAGCCTAGTGACCATGTTCATGCACCTCGGTTGGTGAAGAAATTCCATCGGAACTTCCCAGACAAACCAGGGCAAGGGGAAGAACAACTTTAGGAGGGGCCTTTGGGGGGAGTGCTGTCATGATGCTTACCCCCGGCATCCGGATCAAGCCCATCAGCCACGGTAGCAGGCATCCAGACATTTACAAAAACCCCAGCATCCCCAGCTAGGGGCTGTCTGGGTTCAGTCCTGGCGCCGTAGGCACCAGGCTCATAATAAAAATCAGTCCTGGCGCCATAGGCGCCAGGCTCATAGACATTACTTACCTCATGCAGACCATGCTGCAAATAAATCCAAACCAACGTGAGGCCTGGATGGGACTATTTTACTACAGGGACTATTTTTTACTCGGGTGTGGTCCTGGGGAACTTCTTTCCTGGGACTACTTTGGAGGCTATTTAAACCACGCCCGAACAGCAGCACATGCTTCGTGTTATTGTGCATCCAACAGCGTGACTCTCACCGTGCCTGCAGCCAGCATCCAGTCTTCTGCCACGCCTGCCTCTAATCCGGAGCTCCTAGAATAAAGAGGAAGAAAAGGACAAGGTTTGAAAACAAACTTATTTCAAATTCCTCACCTGATTCCGGATCCATTTCATCTCCCGACCTGGAAGTACATCAGTCCTGCACGCGTCGCTTCGCCAGCTCCAGCACGGCGCCATACTCACCAGTTCTCACAGCATCTTTCGATCCGGAACTGTGTCCATCATTTCTTCACCGTACTCCAGCACCTAGGGGCACAAGAATAACAAGGTGAGCCAAGGGAATCAACAAATACCTCTTACCACCATAGACTTACCTGATTTACCACCGGCGGTACTATTCTCCATATCTTCATATGCCGCATCTGTAAAGAGGCTGAAAAACAACACGTTAACGCATGTAATAGTTACCGGACAGCGTTGGGTAACACAGGCTCTTACCTGAACGCCAGCAGCAGCTACGAGACCTTCTTCTCACGAACTCAGTTGCAACTTAAGGAAGGAAGGGGACAAGAGTGAACATCGGGCACATTGAACTCTTTGAACTTGATACTTACCAATCCCGCCTGGGACTTCAGAGTCAATGCTTACCGGAACTCTCCCAACGCCTTCAAACTAGTGAAGTAACTGGTATCTACACGCCCCTGCAAGACACGCAGGATGGAGAGCTCATCTTTTACAAACATAAGGTGAGGTTACTAAGGGGATATCGGAGGTGATTAGTGGGGGAGAGCGAGAACAGTTGGGAGGCCATCACTAAAACCCACGGGTGGCTAATCCCTGTCTCCACTTGCAGGAAAATACTTCTTCGGGTCCAGCAGACAAGACTAGGCGGGCCAGTCCAGACAGTCATCTCTGCACTACGCATCACGTTGACGGAGACCGCAGCTGTCCTGGTCCGATCGACACCCCTGTGGGGTCCAGGTGAGCGTAACAGGGACCCCCACGATTCAGGGCCTCTCTCAGATTGGGGTAAGGACTGTGCATGTCTCTGGGAGATGGAGATACCTATGCAGGACGCCCCTTTATGCTTGGGTAACACCCCTAGTGTTCATCCACGGGTGGATAGCTCAGGGGCAACATGCTCACCTTGGAAGCAAAACCTCAAGGGGCAACGCAGGTTCATTCCTCCGGGTCCACGCTTAGAAACCTCTGGGTATTAAGCGTGTTATAAATAACCAATTGCATCCTCTGCTTCCGATTTGGCAATTCTGCCTGTTGCTTTGAGATACGCACAGCAATGAAGCGCCTCAAATGCAATTCCACTGATGTCTGTTCATCAGTGTTTCAATACTGATCAATATTTTTGGAAAAGTGATTAGTCAAATAAACTTCCAATTGCGAAATATTGTTGACACGATTATATTCTGTTCAATGACGACCATATGTTCGATTAGTTCGAGTTATTCATAATGCACTTGCATGGCTGGCAGAACCTCTTCAAAGAACTGTCAGTGGAGAGAAGCAGAAATGTTGAGGCTGGAAATAAAGGTCACGTTTTAGTCTAGCGCCCAAAGGCTGAGTGGAGCAGGTGCTTTCTTAATTTGTTCCTGAGCATCATATGATTGATGTATATGATTGATCAGGTGAAGTAACAGAAATAGTACAAGGGGGTTGCAAAGGCAGGAGTCTTGATGGCGGAGAGATCCACCCACTTCAAGAGCGTATGGCAACCGCCTCCACACTAGCAGGTTCCTTGGCATCTGATGGGGTGGTTTGACTTTTAGAACATTGATTTGGTAGATGGGTGCCTAGACAATAATGCATTTATGGATGAGGCATACAGTCGTACACGTCATGTGTTGGTTGGTTGGTTGGTTGGTTGGTAACCCATGCAGTGTTTTGAAGGCCTGAGTGATGTAATCAGTTTTCTTCAGGCTGTACAAGAAAAGGGAATTGGACTATTTATTGGGCCTCGGCAGGTTGTTCAGTGTTTTAGCAGGGGTGGCATTATCCCATTGCAATACTGAAGTTGTGGTGCGAACAATTACAGTATGAGTCGGACAGCAGAAACAATTTGTGAATCGTATGCAAGCATTTCAGTTCAAAGAAGGTTGATTCTTTAAAAGTGTTCACTCATGCAACATAGAACAATCAGTTATGAAGGTAACTCTTAGGTTGTAAACTTGCAGGTTGGGTGAAATAGAGGGGTGGGGGTCCAAGGAAGGTGGCTATGAGAAAGGAAAGGAGAGAGGGTGCACAGGTCTGAGTAACAGGAGCTTTGTCTTAGTGGTATTCAGGAATATCGTGTCAGTCCTCATCCAGGCTTCAATGTGGGGATAGCAGTATGCCACAATGTGCCGAACCTCAGAGCTCTCCAGGGGATTAAGGTCTATATAGGCGCAATCAACATGCATTTGGAATCCGGTGTCATGCCAACATACCACCGAAGCAAGTGGGCCATACAAGTCTGGAAAAGAGTCAGACAGTGGTTAGGCATGTTTTTGTCTTCTGTTATTTTCAGCACTATGAGACCTATGGGTGTACAGCGCTATATAAGAAATGTATTATTATTATTATTATTATTTTTTTTTTTATGGTATTGTTTTTTGTATAGTGCACCGCTGCCATTTGTGTGGTCTCTGGGCACTCTAGATAGCATGCAGTCTATATTAGCAGCCAAGCCAGACATGGACACAGCATGCCCAGCTGGCTGGGATCAGTTAGAAAGGAAATACATTATTGTATAGGTATACCATCAATAGCCATTTGCACAGTATGATGCAATAATCACCTCCGTCACCAGTCATCTGCAGGTCAAATCCTGCTCTTTTGGGATTAAATGCTAATGGGGTGGGACTCTCTTCATTTTCTTGAACAAGTAATGCAGAATTAGTACGGATATTAGCAAAGGGATAGCCATGTCACCTCATACTGAACTCTCAGGTCAACATGTAAGTATGTTATGAAGAAAGGCATTCTGTAGGCAACAGGTAACTTTGCTGTTGGAGATAATGGCAACTGCAGCCTTCGAAACTTTTCTAAAACTGCCTGATGGTGTCTCAGAGCCGTCCTAATGCTCACCTGGGGAGTCTTAATGCTTCTAGACCGGCTCAGTTTTTTTGTTGGAAATCTCCGTGAAATCCTCATTTGTAGAATGCCCCACAACAACATTATCTATCTGTAAAAGGGGCACAGAGGCGAGGAGCAGTGGGCACGTTCCTTGTGTACTGATAGATTGTAGAAGTAAAACAAATATAGGTTTTCAGACTTTTGTGAGGGAGGTTTACAGAAAGACAACAGGCCTTACACCGCTGTAGGACATATTGATGTAATCCGGTATGAACTGGGTATAATATATCACCAAACATGTACACAGTGGAAAGTATTGACTTTGATTAGGAAAATCCTACGCCCAAAACCGGAGTCCCTGTTTGAGGAGCGAAAAGGGTTCCGCTGGAATCCCCCATGCAGAGTGAAGAGGGTTCTTTTTCGAAGTGACTGACTGGGTAAATACAGTTGATAAATGCACGATGACCCCTCCATGAAACACCTTAGGGGAGACCATAAAACACTGGGCATTTAGCACTCTTTTTGCCAATATACCCAGCTAAAGGGATTAGGTTTTCATTTTTGCGTTTCCGCTGGAATCTTTTCTCTACAAAGCAAATATTGATTAGGCGAGGTGCCTTGGAAGTTGACTAGTTGAACTGCTGTTTTTGCAAAGGGGGGGGAGTGGAACCCTTGGACATCTTTTGATAGATTGCCCAGCTATACAGGTGATAAGATGGATCCATTTAATAAAGTTCTGATTAGCAATGGAGGAGGGCTTGGGAGATCAAGTTTGGGCAAAAAGGGGGTCATTCCGAGATTGGAGGCATCCATGGTGCTATTAGCACCATGGCTGCGTCCAATACCGTGTCTTGGTCCAGTCTGGCTGAATGGGGATTTACCGTGTCATTCCGACCCTGGAGGACCCGGTAAGTCCCCATTCAGTAAACCACTCCCATTCCCATTTGAGCCCCCATAGGGCTCAATGGTAATGGGGAAGGCGCTAATAACCGTACGCAAATTGCGGTACCGTTATTAGCTCCAAGGTCCCTTAGCAGGACCCGCTAAGGACATGCGGTCTGACCACACGTCCTTTGCGGTTCCCGCTAAGGGACCTTGGAATTGGGCGGTAAGGTTTACCAGCGCCGGCATCCTTACTGGTGCCCGTTAACCCTTACCACCCAACTCGGAATGACCCCCAATGTCTCTCTGGAAATATTTCCTCCACTGTTATTGCTGTCATTTTTTTTTTTAAAGCTATAAACGTAGAAGAACATTTGGGGTCAAACATATTGGGTATCTAATTTTGTGTGGGTAGGGAGTGCGTAATATGCATGATTTGTATGATTTTCTTTCTTTTTTAGCTCATTAATTCAATCTAATGGTTGATGATATTTATTGATGTAATATTGTCTCTTTTTTCTTTTATTGAATCTGAATATTGTACGATAAATGTCAAAGGTTAATGCTCTTTTTAACCATTAAACATCAAAATAAATAATAAACTGTAGGACATTAGATTGCACTTGCCAACCTACCAGGGCAGAAGGTATGACATGCTGAACGACTCAGAGTGGCGACCATTTCATAGTAAAAGGTTATTTGTCTTTGTACTTTCTCATTGGGGGGCTTTCACAATGTTGGCAAAAGTTGGAATGCATGGGATTTGACCCTAAATGAATAAGGATCATCCAGATGTGTACCCCTTGCTCTCTGTGCCCAGAGAGATACAACATTAAAGCCACACCTAACTGACAATGCCCTCCAAGAGAGAAGACTATCTGGATTGCTGGTCATGTTCTTGTTCAGAGGATGATTGCCAAGCATTTTGTTGCTGGATTGGAATTTTTGTGTGACCAGAGTCATGTGCAAATTGTATTTCTTCTCTAGTAAAGCACAGTGAGCTAAAAGATGGTCTAGACTCTGCTGAGTGAGCACCATGCTGCAAAATACATTATGTCAACAGTTTTGTTCTCTGTAAAGGGGCACTCACAAATTTGGCAAATGTTACGCTCAGCGTTTTGCACAGTTAGTAATGATGATATTGATGTGGACCCTGTACACCCCGCTCTTTCAGTATATCAGCACCACAGCCACACCTTACTGATAAATCCAAAGCAAAGCACAACCACATGTCTAGAATTGCTGGTTGTATCCTTGCATCCGTGGTTGTATTCCTGTTTCGAGAATGACTGCATAGCATTTCAATGTTGGTCTGTACTTTTTGGGGCCCAGCTAATATGTCAATAGATTTTACTGCTCTGGCAAGGCATGATAAACAGAATCGTTATTGTAGACTCCCTTGAGTGCACACCATCCCATACAATAAGTTATTTTGACATGTTGATTCTCAGTAGAGTGACGATTGTGGTTACACCCATAAGCAATGTTCACATAGGCCTTCCTTATTAGGTTGGCAGTAATCCCCCGATGCTACCGGCGGGTTGCCGCCAACACCCTATTACTGTTACCCCTGCCTGACATCCCGGTGCTGACAAGAAATCACAAGCAGCAGCAGTATGGGAAGTTCCCATTCCCATGGAGTCCGGGAGTACTCCATGGGAATGGGAACCCTGAAGCACCGGCACCATTAGTAACAGTGCCAGTGCTTGAGTGAAAAATATGCAGATAGGGGCTTGAACACCCGGTAGGTCTGGCCTGCTGGTGGTTCAGAGCCCCTCCCAGCAAGCATGGAGTGAGCCGGTCCGGAAAAGATGCCGGTAACTTGTTACCGGCACCTTTATTTCCAGAATGGATCACTCATAATGAGGCCCATGGACTCCATAGAGAGAGAGAGACACTGCTCCCTAGCCTCTACTCACTGCTGTCTCCCAACTAGACAGAACATGATGCCAGTGTTCAGAATAGAATTGCTCACCATTGTGTTGCTGGACTGCCCTTATGGATGGGACCAGACTGCTATGCAAGTACATTTTTCTCCTCTGTTATGGCGTCTAAAGCTAAAATGTGATTGAGGGCCCACCTGAGTCGTCTAGTTCATTCTCATTAAGGTGGCTCTCATAATTTTACAAATGCAGGAAGGATTACGGTTAGCTAGCATGGGCATCCAGCATGGACCTATTCCTTTTTAAGCTTAGGCAGAAAGCACCAATGCCACACTACACTCAAGCTGTTTATCCAGGAAGAAGCACATATTTAATGGTTAATTATTGTTTTTTCTCAAATTAAAATCTGTGTTGCTGCTTTATCATATTTAGAGTGAATAGGCTAACGCCAGGACAAAGATTATATCAAATTAAATGGAGCACTAAATATCACCATTTCTGGGACTATTTGTTTTCTAGTAGGGTAGCACACTGCTGTAAGTCCAAACAGAGGCTTCGAGCAGCTATCCACAATGTAAGGGCAATCTTTAATATTGTATAAAGTACTGTACACAGAGAGTATACACCAACCTACTGGGATTTCATATATTTAATGTTTTTGTGGTACGCTTGTTCAGTACAGTATTGCTTAGCTTTTTTTTCATATGGTCTAATATGCAAATTGATATTTTTTTAAGGCACAGCAAGTTAATATATGATTTTGTCACCATCCCTCACATCATGCTGTTTGACCTTGTTCATTCTTAGGAGAGGGTCTCTCATAGATTTAGCAAATATCAGAATGCTCAGTGTTTAGCTCTAAATTAGTAAGGGTAATCCAGGTGTGCATTATTTGTCCCGAGACAGACATTTCATCACATCTATACTTCAATGATGATACCCAACAGCAGAAGCACATGCGTTGTTCTGCTGGGGATACTCTTGCTCAGAAGCAAATTGCCTAGCTCCTTGGCGTTGAACTGGCCTTATGGGCAGAACCAGGCTGATATGCCAGTGAATGGGACCTCTTTAGCAAGGCTTGTTGAGCAAAACATGATGGTAGACGTCACATACACTCCTGAGTGGGTGCCATATTTTAGAATAGGTTATTTGTCCCTGTTCTTTCTCAGTAGAGGGGCTCTCACACATTTGGCACATCCTTTTTTGTTGGATTACATTTAAATGTGCAAACCTCAATCAGTGCACTTTCTGATTGTTTTGTCCTACGAGTGAATAGGTCACGCTTGAGTATTGTGCGAGTAGTGACATGCCACAGATAATTTTTTATACCTCCGTATAAAGTATTGTATCGTGGCCCGAAACCACACACTGTTGTAATTTTCACACCTACTAACAAAAGTTAATCCTCACGCAACAACATCCTCAAATTCTCAATGCCTCACGTTCCTGTCCCTTTTGCTGACTTCAAACCTTGGCCATCCTTGCACCCAGCTAGTGTGGGTATTCATTAACTTGATATCTGCCAACATATTGGAAGCAATTCTCAAAACTTAATTTGGCGCCAGTGAGGAGATGTTCTAGTGCATTTTCTCACTTATGACAGAAAATGTTGCCACCATCCAATAACCATCTGTTATGCACACATTGAGTTGCACTGTCAGGCTCCCTTTACACATTCACACAAATAATGGGGAATTCCATGAGCATTTTCAAGTCCATGCCATATTAGCACATGGGATAGAGGCCCTGACCAAGAACACAGACAGAATCCAGCCAGCTACTGCGCGCAGTCTTTGTTCTACCACCTGCGCCCACCCCTGCAGGCCTTTCATTTTTTTTGTCAATCAGTGCCTTAAGCCCTTTTCTGCTCCTTGAAGCCCGACCAGGGCCCCGTACTCTTACCCCCATGTCTCCCCAACCCCACATTCCATACCTGCTCGCCTTCATCTGTCCTCCTGGCGGCTCACCTCCCAAGCAAGGAACTATTCAAGGGACAATCTCGCGTTACTATTTAATTGTCAGCAATTGTAGTTTGTAGTTTATTTCATAGAAATTTAGAACACATGATTAGCGCTTCCCCATAAAAAGAAAAGAAGCAAAAAATTATAGTAGCACCCTAGTCAAAGGCCCAGTTTGCTAAAAGCAAGCACCCCCGTGGTCAGGAGTAGGCATGCGCAGTAACATCCCTGAGCCCTCGCCAGTGCCTTATCTTCAATCCAGCTTATGTTAAACTAGGACTGGCAGTCCACTATGAAACGGGCCACCCCTGAAAGCTGCTTCTTCTGGGATTTCATTCAAACGGCCATCATATTCTCTTGTATGCAGGCACAGTTTTCTCAATAGGAACCTTTCCTCCAGGATTCTCCTAGGTTTTGATATTTTCACTGGTAGCGCACAATTTTCTCATCTGGGGTCCCAACATATAGGCAATATGGGTGAGGTGGTTGAGGTGGGGTTACTTGGCTCCTCCTCTACACTCCCCCCTGTGGGAGATTTATCGACCACTCTCTCATCATCCTTCACATCCAGACATCTTGGTCTGAAGAAGAACTTCTTTGCAATCGATATCTTTATAAGTCCCTTTAGGCACCCTGCTGATTTCACATGCTCATCGTTGTTTCAATGTCATGAGGCTGCATTGTCCATTTGGACTACAATAGATCCATCTTCCCACGTACTTCTTATGATTCATTGGATACAGTAACTTGGTTCCTTCAGGTGCATGGATACTGGCCTTCACCACAAAGTCTCTCATTTCTTCATCTGTCAAGTCTTTGACCTTCCATCCTGGTTCAACATCGATCATAATCTTCATCCATATGGCTTTCTTGGCTGTTTTCTTGCATTCGGAGATTATTATCTTGATCACACAAAATCCAAGCAATATCATTAGTATCAGAGCTCCAAGAAACTTAAAAATGTCTGCCATCCATTGTGGAACACAAGCGAAAAGTGATCCAAACCAGCTATCATCAATAATGTCCCTTACTTCGTCGATCTTCTGGACGTGGAGTTAAGTCAGAAAACCTATGGCCTCCATCAAAGTTCCATTCTCGCCATCATGAGAAGGTATGAATGTGCAACACGATTCTCTGATTTTTGCACAAACACCTCCATCCATAGTTGTGATCATGTCCAAGACATATCTGTTTTGGAGAGTCATCAGTCATTGGAATAGCATTGAATTCCTTTATGGTTGTGTTGATTGTCGTTAGCAATTCCCATCTGGTAATCTGTAACCATTTGGTATTTGCTCCAACCTGGACACTTGGCATGAAGATCAACGAAAACACTGAAGATGTCTGGCTAAATAGTCTTTACTCATAGGGAATAGCATCAAAAGCCTCTATAGATTTTGCTGAGAAATAGTTATCTCTCTTCATTCTTATCAACTCCACAGATCTCTTCTTTCTCAGGTGAGCATCTGCTTTTGGAAAACTGTCAAGATTTAAGTCACTGTTTCGGAATCACCAATGCCGTAACATGAACATTCACTAATGAGCATAGCCCTCCCCAATCCTTGGGTAGTCTCATATATGCTCTGGATCCACAAGCCCAAAAGTGATCCATGATTACTGCTGTTACAAGTATCATTTCTGGTACATCAAAGATTCAACCATCATTCTGATGCTCTCCAACCTTACTTGTGCCATTATTTCTGAAGCACAGCTTTGCATGCTCCAAAGGCACTATCTGCAAGGGTCCCCCTCTGTCTTCAACCCAGGTCAGTAGTTTAGCAAGTCTTGTCCATGGTGGCTTACAACCATTCAGCACTATGTCAATGGTTGGTTTGTAGAAACCAATGACCACCCAGGCTCTGCAGATAACCACTCCTTCTTCCTATCCATCTGGTTATAATATTGATCCCCAGATATGCATTTGGCCTCTATTCTTCCATCTACAAATTTCTTCTGCAGATTTTCCCGTACTCTCCAATCTTTTGTTTACCTCCCATCTGATTCCAGCTCCTTTCACTCCAGGCTTCTCGTGTCTGATCACATGATTCTTAGTGTGAGCTCTGTTTCTTGTCTTTGTTTCCTGGACATAGTCATCTTCATCTGGATCTGTCCATTCAGTTGCCCATTTGAGATAATCATCTCGACCCTTAAACTGGCCTCTTGTTCAGCAAAGTGTTATGTGAGAAAGACAATGTGCCATCTGGATGTCTGTTTCAATAGTTATGAAGCTCTTAGACTTCCCCATACTATAAGGCAGGAGTACACATACAAAGCATTCCTCCTTTGAGGTTCTTCATCCCACTTCCCTCATATGTTGATACCATATGTTTTTTCCCAAATGTGCTGTACTATCCAGGTAATCATTTAGCTCAAGATCCTCCTCCCTAGTGTCTCTCTTAGGTCTTATAATTCTCATATGATCTGCTATGATTATCTCATAAAACATGTCAGCATAACTCCTTCTAACTGGACCAATCACAGGAACACTCGTCAGTGGACTAGGTGTGTTTGCATGCATTAATTTAATAGGTTCATCCTTCAAAACACATTTCTTTTGTCTCCCTTGTAAAGCCTGTCTCTGGTTTCCAAAAATAATCTCTAAGACACTGTTTGGATGTGACTGACTGTCAGTAACATTTACCTCAGACTTAGATGATTCCTCATCATTCTTTGGAACAGGGATAAATACACAGGGTCTTGTCTGCCTTGTAGTTGCCACGTTTATAGCTTCCTTCTGCTTAGGAAGATTCTCATGAGTTTTTGCTCCTTGCACATCTATGTAATAGGGGGTTTGCACAGTAAGTGAAAGCAATATTATTATGAACATAATGCAAGCATAAATAACACAGAGATACGAGAGTGTACATCATCGTTTTTTACACAACATAGAGGTCTCTCTGGATCTGGCATGATGATATTGCTACTAATGCTGCCCATTTTTATTGCATAAGGAAGGAAAAATGAAACATTAATATGGCATCATTATGGACTGCTTCTGGTTACTGCTGATCCCCCTCGATAACCTTCCTTGGTCAACTGACTGCTTACTGGATGATGAACGCGAATTCCCAGTGGGCTCCTCAAATCGGCCGTTCACTAGATGACATGATGATTTCCTTTCAGCATGAAACAAGGGTTAATTTTAGCCAGCAATTCCTCGATCTGTCCCTTGAAGAAAAGCCTCATTCAGATGTCATATCGTAATAAGCATTTACTTGCACTATGATGTCTCTCAAAATCTCATTCAATGCTGCATTATTTCTCGTGTCCCTTAAAAAGGTACGGACATCTGTGTGTCTCCCAACAAGCTGTGGACACTCTTTAATCAGTTAGTAAAAGACCAAACTGACCAGTCGGTGTGCATTGTCAGCTGATAGGGGCATTTGGACTTTCCCCACTGTATTGCTGAAAAATCGCTGGGAGCAATCTCCTTATGATCAGACCATTCGTAGGATATTGCAAGAAAACGTGAATGCTAGTCGTTCTCCCCACAATTGCAGGATATGTGCGCAGCACAAAATGAAAAACTTTCAATATGATCTGTGAAACGTTGTCATTGGTTACCACCATGAGCAAATCCAAACAGGAACTCATTGAGAAATTAATCAGGGTACTGTACCTTCTTCCAGTTGTCGAAAATGAAATCAAGATCTGGCCTATTTTTCTTCTGATCAAGGCTTAAGCATGCCACAGTCAATGTCACAAACTCCTGTGGCTCAAGAACAGATATCTTCATTTAACTCTTCTCCAAATGACTGAAAAGAATGTTTGAAATAAGCCACAGTCCAATTAACTATTTGTCATTGCTTGACAGCTTCTGCGCCCCTCTTCCTCGTCATAGACCTAGTCTGCACATGCTAAGATTCTTCCCCGATGCTTGCTTCCGAAGGGTGTGAGGGTGATGGGGTCTCTCCAGCATAAATCTTTACGTCTCCTAGAAAAGTCCAAGCGCGTTTGCTTTGCACTCTGACTGCAGACGGTGTGACGTCTTCCACGATGAAAGGACCGTTGAAGCGGGTCTCATCCCACTTTTTTCTCGTTTGGTTGTGGATTAGGATTGAATCTCTGGGAAACACTTTAGGAACAAATAGTTCTTGAAATCTACTTGTTGAAGCATGTCCTTCTGTGTTCTGCGCTGCCCCACACCCTCTTCACCATAGCTGACCTGTAATGACAGAGATGCTAGAGGTAATACAGGTAAGAAGGTCATGTAGCGCCATTCCTAACAGTTCTGATGTTGGCTAGGCACCACTTCGAACTTTGGATGGAAGTGTGTCTTCATTCAGCTCCCTGTAACTATTTCATGTAGGGTAAGATGGTGGTCAGAACCTGGTTGGTTCCGCAATGCATATAAGGCAAGTGATAGGCAATGCAAACACCCTTTCTTCAAGGTAAGCTTCAACTTGGCGAGGAAGCCCCTCCTTTTCCAACGTGCTAATCCTGCGTGCACTATCGACGTCGCATAGGCAGAGTCACTGTACACTGTTACTTCCTGGTCTGCATGATTCTCGAGCGTGACTATCAGCGCCACTAACTCTGCTGCCTGTGCTGAACAGTGGGACAGGAGTCGTGCACTTACTGTTAGGCAAAGTCTGAATGTAGTACCCTCTGTGAACAATACAAACAACTATGACTGCAGGTATAGGCAACCCAACCTTTGGTATAAGCTTGTACTAGACAGTTTTGGTAGTGTTTTGAGCAGCCAGGCTTGTTTCAAGAGGGCAAATGTGAGCTTTAGTGGAGTTACACAAAGATTCACCGTTAAAGGTATTCAAAGAAACTCTTACACTCAAGGTTTCTTGCATAAACAATTCATAATTTATTTATCAGTCAGTTATAAAGCCTTCTCTTGAAGGGAGCAATAGGATAGTAACACACAAATATACTTCAATACTGTACACTCTGAGTTTCTGGATCAGACAAGGCCCTTTTGGGATGGCCCAGAGACACAACCTACACCCACATGTGACTTCAGTAACAAGGGTGCTGGGGACATTAATACCTTACTGTTGGCATACAGAATATTTTCAATAGTTTGTAAAAGGCAAAGGTTATTAGAACACAAGAAATTACAAATATTGTTAAGCAGGGCAAATACTTTCAGATACCAAGAGAAGAGTCATACAATTCAATAGGCTAAGCTAAAGTCAATGGGCAAAGGTCTTTGTATAGGATGCAGCACTTCAGGTAAGTAAATGGAAAAGTCTTTGCACAAGTTCTTAGGAGTCTTTGATAAAAATAAGAACCAAATGTAGGGCCACAAGCTGATTAGACTTGTGAGTTGTAGAAGTTACATGCACTTCCACAGTAAGAGTTAAGTTCTCTTAGGCTAGTTTTACAGTACCTTAGTAAAGAAGAAAAAGATGCAGCTGAAGACTTCTGTTCCTGTACAGCTCTGCAGATCTCACTGTTCCTGTGCCTCGGTCGTGGGGACAAGAGGGAGGACGTCGGAGGACTCCTGCACTGTATCGGCAGTGTCAAATCTGGCAACTGGCAAACTTTACTTTCAGTAGCTGTTTTGCATTACAGCTCCTTGCTGTACAGCAAATAGCAGTAAGCGCGGTTCCTGGCTAACAAGGTGGACTTACCTCACATCTGAGGTCCCGCACTCACCTCAGGGGAGTCAGGCTTGGTCAGTCCTGCTTCATGGGAGTCCGGAGGATCTTCCAAAAGCTTTCTGCCAGCTTACAAGCAACACACACAATCTGGTGTCCCTCTCTCTGGCTCTACGGTTTCCTGCAGCACTCTGAGGAAATGCAACCAGCTCTGAGATGAGTGTCCAGGTGGCTTACTTGGGAGTTGATTGGTCCCACCAACTCAAAGGGAGAAGTCGTCCTTGCAGGGCTTCTCTGTTGATGTGAACTTGGCGATTCGGTCCTGCAGCAGGGCTTCACTGGGTAAACCAATGGTCCAGGAGTTGCAGCAGCCGTCCTTTTCAAGCTCTTCTTTGGTTCCTTCGTCCAGTGGTCGACTTTGCCTTCCAAGCCAAGAGACTCACCTTTTATTCAGTTCTCTTCCATTCATTCCAGTCTAGCTGCCACTCACCCATCAGGGTGGCTGTCCTTGCCGGATGGTCAGCCAGCCAATTGTCACAGAGTGCATTTGAGTCTCCTAGGAGACTAAGCATATGGAGTTTCGGGCAGCTCCCTCGCTTCCTGCCTACCCCAGACACTCTGGAGCCAGAGGCGGGTTTCACTCCTGAAGCCCGCCAAAGGCGAATGAAAAAAGAGACCAAACCTGGTTTGGCGTGCAGAGAGAAACTCGAGAAGGACCTTTCCACAAAGAAATGGCAAAAAAAGAAGACCGAGGTCCATTTTTTTTTTTTTATACAACTTTACTTATCATTGCACACAGGTAATGTGCATACATATATATAAAACTCATAACAACCTCACATCATAGGCAATTAGCTTCCTTCTGCGTCCGAGATTTCGTGTTCTGCCATGTCTGCCAAGTATGGTTTGTACCTTGCCCATATATTTCTGGGCCTAGAGGAGGGCAGCACAGAGTCTATATACAGTTCTTCTGTGTCATTAGTCCATACCATGTCTCTGTCCCAGTCCGCCTTAGTTGGCGGGTGTGCATTTTTCCACTTCATTAATATTGCTCTTTTGGCTGTTAAAAAGCTCAGGTTCAAAAGTTTTCGCCATGTCGGGTTCATTTTCCCCACCGCTCCCAACAAACATATCTGCAGTGACCATTCCACCAGTTGATCTGCCATCCCATCTAGAGCTTTGCAAACCTCTGCCCAGTAGCCCCTAAGCTTTATACATGCCCAGAGCATATGATATATATTAGCGTCTTCAGTGTTACATCTCGGGCAGGTTCCCAGTGTGGTAGGGTATATTCTTTTGAGCTTTGATGGAGTATAATGTGTCCTATGTACTATTTTATAGTGAATTAGTATGAATCTGGAATTGCATGATATTTGTTTAGTCAGTACACAGATCTAGGACCATTTTTGATCCTCTATTTGTTGCCCCAAATCTCGGCCCCATTTGCTTCTGGCCGTATGGTTCTCTACTGGGCGAGTCTGCATTATAACTTTATAGAGAGCAGAGGCTGTCATTTTTTGTGTCCTCCCTGTAAACATATATCCAAGCCCCATGTTTATCTCAGGTTCATTTGGGTAGGTTGGGCATGCATTTTGTATGGTGGTTTTTGCCCGAATATATTGTTGTTTATGTTCATTTGTATTTCCCACTATATCCTTGATATATTCCCATTGCACAAAGCACTTTTCCGGAAGTAACTGTCCCCATTGAGTGATACCCCTGGAGCCCCAGTGCATTGGCACTTCACTATCTATAGTGAAAGGTGTGTGGGGATCACCCTAAAGCGGCATACTTGGGTGGTATAGCCTGTCAGTGCCAAATATGTCCGCTAATTTAGCCCATGCCGTGGTTGCTACCTTCGTGGGGTAGGTGGTATTGTAGTGCTTGGGCTTGGGTCTAGTTATCTTGTGAAGTGCTGTGATCGCTTCCCGTTCTTACGGGGCGGGAGGTGAGATTCCTGGGTCAAGAAAGTGTGTGGCCCATTGTGCCGCATAGTGTGCCTGTGCTGCCAGGTAATATAATTCCAGGTCTGGTGCCATCAGCCCGCCCCTCGGATATTTGTCTGTTAATATCTTCCATCTTAGTCTAGGATGTCCTCCCCAAACGAACGCAACACAGGCACTGTTCATTTTAGCAAACAGGGCGCGACCCGGCCAAACCGGTACTGTGCTGAATAGATAGAACAGTTTTGGTAATATTATCATTTTGATTAGGGCTATTCTCCCCTTCATTGATATGGGTAGGGTGCTCCAGCGCTTCATTTTAGTGCATAAAGTGTCAGCTAGTGTGCTTATAGTTTAGGGCACAGGATAGTTGGGCCGTTCTAGCAAAGCTTGCTCCCAGATACAAAATATACTTCGGGCTCCAGATGAGACCATGTACGTTTTGGGGTTGAATTGTATTTTGTGTGAGCGGGAATATCTCTGATTTGTTTAGGTTGAGGAGTAGGCCAGAGTATTCACCAAATCTTTTGACTTCTGCCAGGACCTTGCCCAGTGAACGATCCGGGTTCCTTCAATATAGTAAAATATCATCTGCATATAGTGTTATGATTTGTAGTTTGCCCTCAAGCCATAATCCATATGGGCTGTAGCGTGACCTAAGAATATCAGCCAGAGGTTCTATTACTAGGGCGAACAATAAAGGTGACAATGGACAGCCCTGTCTGGTGCCACCGCGCGGCTCTAGTATGTCTGTTAAGGTGCCGTTAATTCTTAATTCGTGGGGACATGTGTATAATATTTGAATCCATTTAATGAATTTCGGGCCAAACCCATAATTTCATAGTACCCAAAATAGGAAGGGCCAGGAGACAGTGTCAAATGCTTTCCGCATATCGAGGGATACCGCTATCCTTGAGTTTCGGGGGGCACTGCGGCAAGAACTTTGTGGCATCGTTTTATATTCGTTGCTGTGGACCTGCCCATAATAAAGCCTGCCTGGTCTTCATGTACCATATAGGGCATCAGCGGTGTTAGTCTGGTTGCTAGTATTTTTGCTAAAATCTTCACGTCTGTATTTATTAATGACAGTGGCCTATACGAAGCACAATCCTCGGGGGGTTTCCCTCTTTAAGCAGTAGCATAATTACTGCCTCTCTAGTGGTTTTGGGGAGCTTTCTCTTATTTAAGGCTTACATTCATACAGCATAAATGCTGGGAGCTAACAAGTGACTGAATTCCTTATATAATTCTGCCCCTAGGCGGTCTGTACCGGGGGCTTTCCCATTGGGAAGTGCTTTGATCGCCTCCACTATCTTTGCCTCAGTGATCGGATTCTCTAATGAGTCCCTAGTGGCATCGGCTATGAGTGTCGTTGGTATCTGAGATAGATAATGGTCTATGCCTTCATCAGTGACGTTGCACTGAGGAGAGTACGTTTTTTATAGAATGCGTAGAATGTTTCTTTCACCATACTATGGTCTGTGGTCACCGTGCCATTCGGTGTTTGTATGCTTGGTATGGTTGTTGGACCTCTTTCTCCTCTTACTGTTCTGGCCAGAAGTCTCCCTGGGCGTTCGCTTTTCCCATATCGGCGCGCCACGGTTGGCTTATTGAAGTATCGGATCTCCTGATTGGCTGCTTCTATGTATTCATCTAGTTTAGTCTTAATTTCTGCGCTAAACTGTGATGATGGGGTGTGTGCGTACTGGGATTGTAGAGAGGTTATTTGTGTCTCTAATCGTGTCCGTCTACCCCTGATATCTTCATCTCACCCAATAGAGCCGTAACAACTCCCATCTATCAGGGTTATGGAGTCGAGCTGGAGTTTTCCTGTCCCGAAACCAAACACATATCTTGTGTACCTACAGGAGAAATATTCCATAAGTATATACATGAAAACTGGAAGGACTAACATACCACACTAAACGAACATCATAGTGTAATATCAACATATAATTATAGTGCATTTTAAAAAAAAACTAGCTCCATTGTTTTTATCGATCAGCTCAAGGTGAGCTTGACTTTTTTAAAATGCACTTTAAAATACTTATGGAATATTTCTCCTGTAGGTACACAAGATATGTGTTTGGTTTCGGGACAGGAAAACTCCAGCTCGACTCGATAACCCTGATAGATGGGAGTTGTTACGGCTCTATTGGGTGAGATGAAGACACTATATTTATCCATCCACGTGAGATTAAACTATGGGATATGTTATTAACAACCACCTCCCTCTCTTTTTCTCTCTCCCTCCCATACCCTGTTTTGATGCAATATATAGGGCGTCCTCCTATTTCTGAAAACTCCAGTTTCAGCCTTTACAATCAGAACATATCTGACCGCACACAATCAGTGCAAGTCTCCAGCCCTGAAGAAAGTGGTCACACTTATCGCTATACCACTGAAACCGGTCGGCTTCCCATGTGATCTGAGTAGATTAACATGGATCAGGAAGATCCCTACATCAGATCCCTTTTTTTGATCAGATCCCTACACCAGAAGGTTTTTTTTTACTTTTACTGAGAGGGGAACGGAGCTCACGGACATTAAAAAAACAGACCTCCAAAAATCCCCTCTAAACCAAATAGGAGTTACCTCTGACTATTAGCCACTCTTGAAAAACTATAGTCAAGGTTCAACACTCTACATTTTTAATCAGTTGTAAAATCCAGAAAACGTGAATAAAAAAGTTACTGTTTATTTGGAAAACAACGTTGAAAATAAACCCCAAATTGTGTGAAATCCTGAAGGCAAAACTCAGGAATTTGTAATAATGGAGTAAACCCAAAAGAGAAGAAATAACTGAATAAATATAACTCGAACCCGAGTGTGTTATTACCTTAAATGCTTGCCACAATATTGCCTGACTGGACACAGAGCTTTCATTAATGTCAAAGAATTCTTGTCTTTGTTGCACCATTGTATGTTTGTATACCAGGTCACGCAGGGCTGCGGGTTTGATTCTCCATGGTGGTTTGTTAACCGTACTACCGGGAATTTATAGTGTTAGCTGTATTGGCAAATGATCTGAGTATGTTTTGGGGTAGATATGGGCGCTAGTAACCCAAGACAAGACTTCATTGTCTACTAGCCATAGATCTATTCTAGAATGTATGTCATGCACTGTGGAGTAATATGTGCATTCTCTCTTAGAGGGGTTTAATGTTCCCCATGCACCCTTAACATTTAAGTCTGACATATGTGTAAGTATTTTCTGTGCTGCCTTGGTTAATTCTCTTGTTTGTGTTGATATGAGATCTAAGCGTACATAGAGGGTGGTATTAAAATCTCCGCCACATATCACATAGGCCATGGGGTAGCTTGCCAGTTTTTCAAATGTTGTGGAGTAGAATTTCAGGACATCGATATTTGGGCCATAAACATTAAGAAGGACTATCTCCTTGTCAAAGAGAGTGCCATGAAGTAGCATATATCTCTCCTCGGGATCACATTCAGCTTACATACAATTAAACGGCAAGGTCTTATGTATTAAAATCGCTGCCCCTCTCGCCCGTTTGGAATATGTTGTGAAATATTGGTGCGTTCCCCAGTTTGGTACCAGTTACCCTCCTTGCTGGGGTCCTGTGTGGGTTTCCTGCAGGAAGATTATCTTAGGGTTCTGTCTGTTGATATATGCTAGAACCTTCCTTTTCTTGATTTTGGAACCCAAGCCTCATACATTCCAGCTCAGTATTTTAATATTGTCTGAGCCTACTTTAGCCATTGTCTATGAGGTAATTGCAAACATATGCATGCCTATATATTTCCGTTATATGCTTAATAACCTTTGTGCTCGGTACCTGTGTGCATTTTGTTTTAATGCCGTTCTTTCCGTAACTGAACCCCAACAGTCCCAACTTGTCCCCTCCCCCCTCCCTCACAGTTCCCCTAACTTCAACTGTGTCTTTTGAGTCCCAACCCTCCCCACCCACCAACTTCATGTGCACCTGCTACGGGGGGGGCTGTGGCGGTGTATCCGGTTCTTTGTTGTTGCTCTCACTCATATGTACTCCTGTGGGGCAATGTTCAGCAACACAATTTGTAGAGTGAGACATGTAACCCCCAAATGCGGGCCTCCCAAGGGGGAGCCATTGCTGTTATTAATCAATTTTATGACAAAAACGTGCTTGCTATTATATGTCTACAGGGACTCATTAATTCCCCGCTGTTCCAGGTTGTCTAGTTGTGGCGGGGATGTGTGTTTCAACAACGTTCGCCGCCTCCTCCGGGAATGTGAAGAAATATATTTTGTTCTGAGGTTGGATTTTGAGTCTGGATGGATAGAGCATAGCGTATTGAACTTGTCATTCTCGTAGAAATTTCTTGACCCCCCTGAAGAGTTTCCTTTCTTGTTGCACCACCAGAGTGAAGTCTGGAAAAATACGTATGGTGTTGGCCTCCCATTTTAGCTCTTGTTTTTCTCTGGCAGTTTTCAAAATCAAATCTCTGTCTCTGTAGTTTATCATGCGGGGTATGATAGGCCTAGGATATGCCCTGGGTTTAGGCTTTGGGACGAGTGACCTGTGTGCCCGTTCCACTATGAATATTGGTGACCATCCAGGGTCTCCCAGGAGAAAGCGCAACAAGTCTTCTACTGCTTTTTCCATTGACCCTTTCATTGCCTCCTCCGGAACCCCAACTATGCAAATGTAGTTCCACTGTGACCTCGCCTCGAAATCCTCGCATTTGGATTTCACCATCCCTAGTTCTATTGCCATTATGGAGACATTATTTTTCAAGGTTTCTAACGCGTCTTCCGCGCATGAAATTCTCGTCTCTACCTCGGTCATGCGCGACGTTGTTTTGTCTAGTTGTGTTTTGATGGAGGGCACATTGGCTGCTATCCCGTCAAGTTTGTCATTGAGGGCTGAGAAGCCCTGCTGCATGGCTAGAAAGACCGCCTGATGATCCATCATCAGTGTCGATGGGACCTGTTTTTCCTGTGAGGGCATTTCTTCATCCATCTCAGGTTCTGTGTCCTTCTGTATTGCTGATGTGTATTTGTCGATGGTTCCTCTACCCTTCTTAGGTCCAAAGCTCTTGGGCATCGTTCTTTATCAGAGGGGATGTATCCGAAGGAGTAGCTCTAGAATCCAGCTTTCCGAATTTCCTATACCTTGTGGGTATGGTGTGGAGCCAAAGCTAACCGAATGTAGGGTGTTCGGTTCGCCGTCTGAGGCAATTCTGTGCACCCGCTAGTGTTAGTACTGTCCGAGCTTTAACTCCATTACCAGCGGTTCTCTTTTGTTGCCAGCCCAACCTTCATATAGACTTGCAGCAACTACTGTAGTGGCTTGGAGGCTAATTTGTTGTCAATAGAATTGATCTTATGTTAGTCTTGTCAGGAAATGCACACGGTCAGCGTGTTTTGGGATAATGTCTTGAACACCCCTTTCCTTCTTCAAACGGTTTCCACAACTGCCCTGGTGCAGTGAGGTGCGAACTGATAGCCGTGCTCGGTGTCTTTGCACTTCCTTGTCGCTCGCCCCGTAAGAGCCAAGTACAGTCCTAGGGGGCTCAATGTCCTGACTTCTTATTCCTGCAGGGGTCTTAGATGTCTGCTCAGTTGTCCCCCTTACTCCCTTCAGATGGCCTCCTGATTAATCCCTTACCTCTTCTTTTAGGGGATGGCGTGGTATTGGGAGTACTCTGGTTAGTACTTGCGCGATTCCTCTCAGTTTAGGGCCGCCTGATGTTTTGGAGCGGCGTTGACATGTTTCAGCGTAGTCCGCTGATGTTAGTACGTCATATGGCAGCAGGACTGGGTGAGTCCTGACCCGAACCCTGTGGAATGGTGAGCTGTGCCCCAGGCGAGGAAGAGCATCTTGGTTGCCATCGGGGGGGGCAAGGAGGGAACGATATCTCACCGCAACCCCCCACCCGCTTATCAATGTTCTTAATTCCAGGGGGTACCAGGCCCGCCCCTAAGCTGCCGGGTCTTCTGCCTCTCCCACCCCGGGCCTCCAATTGTCTTAGGGGCCTGCCGTGCGGCCTATGGGTCGTCCGCGGTTCGGGGCTCAGCGGTACACGTGGTCTCCTCTCACCTCCTCAATTCTGATTCCTAGCATCCCTGGGTCACTCCTCTCCCAGCGCGGCAACAGCAATATGTCTGGGGGGTTCTGCAGGTGCTCAACGGGATCTGGAGCGCCCGTGATTCGCCCCAGGCGCTGATGGGCCATGTGTTCTTTCGCTGTCTCTCGCGCTGGTCTGGCGCCGGGCTCTTCCCCTCAGCCCTCGCCGTGTCTCCGGCCCTCGTCTTTCGCTGCACCTGGGATCTGAATAATGTTGTATCTCAGGATCTCCTTTACCTTTCGCCTCTAAACTTCGTATGCCAGATCAGTGGCTGTTGCGGCACGTTCTTCGCAAAGTTCATGAAGAACCGGTCCCTAGTTGTGATTATTTCGGCATTTCGGGTCTGGATTCCGCCGGAGGAAACGCAGGAGCGGGCATTCCCTCTTGTGCGCAACAGCGCCCCCAAGACAGGGGTCAATTTTAACAATGGAGTCTCAGCGCCATTTTGAAAAACATGTCTCCCGCGATTTAACGTTACCGGAGCTGAGAGCAGTTTGCGGTCGCAGTAATCATGGTAGTTCATTGCAAAACCCCTGCCACCAGCTATTATGATAGGAAAGGGTAACATGTGAATGCTACATGAGTAACTAGACATAGGGGATACTAAGTAACCCCTCCAGCACTCTATTGTAAGATAGGGTGTGCTGGGTCTAGTATTTTACAGGAATAAGTGAAGTCAATTTCACTCCACTGCTTAGGGAAACAGTAGTTGATCCCAGAGAAGGTATTTAAACCTTTGGAAATCTAGCAGACTTCCCTCGGTCACTGCACTGAAGGTGCTTTGTGACACAATTGTAAAAAAGTATGCCTATGGAGTTGGTTAGACTCCATAACCAAAACGAAACACTTATAAAATCACTTTGAAATACATGAGAGAGTGGGAAAAAGGGTCTCACTCTCTCCAGGTTAAACAAAAACAAGTCCTCGAAATCCAGCAAAGTTGCTGGGGGTCTTTAAGGTAGAGAGAATTAGCACATTTTTGAGAATTCTCCCTAACACTTACCAATGTTTGAAACTCCCCATTGGCTGTGTGTTTTGCCACAGCACCACCTGTATATCTCTGTCCATCATTTTGATTGATCCTTGAAGAACCGTCAATAAGAACAATTTCTCCCCCTGCCAAGGCATTTTCTTTTATCCTAGGGATTTCATCATAGAACTCTTCATAGTTCGAAAAGTCGTGCGCATGCTCATTCCCTGCCAGTGGTTCAGCTACAAACATACCAGGATTCACTAATTTGCATCCAACTATTTGAATCACCAGATTTGTTATCACTACTTCATAGGCAGAATCCCTTTGAGAAGTCAACGTGCCTTTCGGTTTCTCCAAGGTGGCAAATAATGCATGCTCAACAAACAACGTCATAGAGCATCCCATCACTATACTTGCAGGCTTCTCAATGGTGAATGCGTGGCTGCCAAAGATTGTTCACACAGACAATGACCCCTCATCACTGGGTCTAGAATCCCACTGTAATATGCAAGGGGCTTGCACCCCAAAGTGGTTCTCTGTGTGAGGACTGCTGTCATAACGGTACCATCTGTATGCGAGAATAAAAAGAACTCCTCAACATAATTAGGAATCCCTAAAACTGGAGCCGTACAAATTGCCTGTTTTAATTCCTCAAACCCTTCTTCCATCTCCTAAGCCCAAAAATGTTCTCTTGCGTTGCCTCTGCTTTCTTTAGAGCTTGTAATAAAGGCCTTGTATATAAACTGTAATCAAAGACCCATGCTCTGACATAGTTACATAATCCCAGAAATCTCTGCATATGCTTTATCGTGTGTGGCTTTTTGGTTTTCAAGATAGCTTCAGCTCTCTCAGGAGTGACCTTTCTTCCTTCATGCAAAATCAACTGACCGATGTACAACATGTCCTGTTGACAATACTGTAACTTCTCCTTGTCAACTTTATATCCTTTTTCAGCAAGTGTAATCATCAACTGAATAGAATCACGTCCGCACCCTTCCTATGAAGTGCTGCAAATTAAAATTTCATCTACGTATTGCAACACAACACTTTCCATACATCAATATTACTTAACTCCATCTGGAGAACTCCACTGAAAATCAATGGAGACTCACAATACCCTTGAGGGAATCTTGTGCTTTTTAATTTTGTGATCCTGCTAGTCTATCTGTAAGGGGATTGAGAAAAACACATTTTTCAAATCAATCACTTGAAATATCATGCTCCAACAGGTATGTTACATAAGATTGTGGCAGGATTAGGAACTACAGGGAACTCGGACTCTACCATCTGGTTAATCATTATAGCTCCCATATCAGACATGTCTGGATACGGCACTCTAAGTGCTTTCCAGACCACTGCTCTGCAGTTATTGAACGGTGCTCCATCATGAGCAATGTTAACCTTAGTAACACCAGCATACCCTGCTCTGGACCAAACGCAATCAGCTCTCTCTCTCCAAAAATGGCAATCAAGAGACCTTTAATGTCCCCTATAGCAAATGTATTTCCTCCTGTCACTTTTTCTAATTCATGTATCCACTTTCCAGTGCCAGAAGTTAAATTCGGAAGTTTACACCTTAAATTATCTTTGTCCATCTGTGGCCAAGGTATATACTGTGGTCTAGATCCCCCTTTCTTTAGCAAGGGAAACTGTGAAAACCCAAACTCACTCTCATCTCCCATCATCTGTCTATTCACAGCAGGGACAATATTTCCACACCGCCTTCTTCCTGGCAGCGACCTTAATCTGCTCACATAAGGTGGCGACTCCCCCTTCTCACCATGGGGTTGCCCTTTAGGTTGATCTGACTGTGTCAATGATTTTGATGTCCACGGTATAGGTGCGTCTAAATATGACCACCTCACTTCCTTATCCATTGTACAACAAGCCTCAAAACCACATATGTCACCCCTGTCTTCTCCACGGAAGGTGTCTCTGTCTTCGTCTGACATTTCCTGTGCCCAACTCATATACCTTCTCTCTTCTTCATCTCTGTGTAGAGTCAGTTTATCTAAAGACAACTCCTTGGGCTGCGTACAACACAAGGCTCCTTCTATATCCTACAACTGTGTACTCTCAAGTCGATCATTTTGTCCCTTCCCTTTAAATTTCTTTGGGGGTTTCATGTCATGATAAACCTTATCAATCCCTTCCCCAATGCTTCTAGAGTCAAATTTGGCCCCCAGATTTACTCCAGATAGGCAGGGTAATGACTGGTATTCCGGGAAGAACTCCTCTATGTCCTCCCATGCTACTTCTGGATCTCGATTCCTTCCTTCCTTTTCCAGACGATCAAGATTGCGTGCTCTTTGCCTTCTTTTCCATTCTATGTCAGCATCAAGCTCTCTGCACTTTCTTGCTTCCTCCCTCACTCTGTCTTCCTCTTTTTTCTTCATATCCCTTCTTTCGTTTTCCCTCCATATCTCATCATTTCGTCTTTGCATTCTCTTATCCCTTAACTTCTGTTCCTCCTCTTCTATCCTTTTTCTTTTTAACCTTTCCCCTCTCGTTGATTGCCCTTTGTCTATTATCTTGTTTTCTCTGCTCCTCTGCTTTTTCCTGCTTCTTCAATTGTTCATCTTGATATAACTGCTCTCGTCTTTGTCTATCTTTACTTTTTGCCTCTTCTTCTTTCGATCGTTCCTCCCTTTCTCTATCCTTTTTATCTTCCCCATCCTGCCCTCCTCTTTTCCTTACATCCTTGATGTCTTTACCATCGAGTATGAGCAAAATCTGTCCATCCATCCATTCGTTCTGTAGAAGTGATAACTCATCAGCATCATCTCTTTCTCTCTTCCATCTTCTTATTTCCCTTCCTAAATGTAAAGATATGCTTGCTTGATCTCGTCTCTCCTTTTCCCTCAGGACTTTGGGAATTACATCTTTCTCGGGATTTCTCTCCAAGCCCTCATCACTGCTTTGCGCAGGTGACTCATATGCTGGGTTACTATACACTGTTGCTTCCTTAAGCTCCCTGAATGGCTACAACCCATTGTCTTTCTTATTTACACCATCTATTTCCAGTGGGGCGGGCAGAGCAGAAGGCTCTTCACCCCCCTCTTTGCATATATTAAGAATCCAATCTATAGGAGGTGGCTCTTCTCTTTCCTCCTGGTACATTTTCCAAAGTTCTAAACTCGCTAGTGGCTTGTCTAGCTTTGTTTCCCGTATATGCTGCATGCAAATATGTCATCATATGCTGCAGGACTACCTTCGATAGTGACCCTCCTTGCGGCCATGGCATAAACATTTTGTCTGCAGTTCCCTTAACCCATTCCACACTATACTGTCTAAGCTTAGGTGCATGTGTCGGTAATTGCTTACAGAGGTGCACAAGTAGAGTAACATCTTCCATTTTTGACTCGTCACTCTTGACTATCAATACTATTTGCTTTTGTCACAGATTTAAAAACAATGTTTCAGAAAAATAATATAATATGAGCGTCCACCAATCGTCGCAGGCTCCAATCCCTTTAAATCGTGTTTTTTACTTTAATCTTGCTAAAAAAAACACCATCAATTTAAATTCAAACAACCACTTAAATTCTCCATCCTCCTGTTTCTCCTTTTTTCAACAATCACTTTTAACTATTACGTCATCACCTACTCATAAATACATAAATCAAACAGACATACTCGACCAGTGAGACATATCTCATGTCTCGTACAATCTGTTCTCCAAGACTCGTCTTGCCCTCTAATCAATACTCCTACAGAGTATAAATCAGCCTCTTTAAGTTACGTCTTTAACCAACCTCATCGTCTAATGCTTCCGCTATGGGATTTTAGGTTAAGATTATTTCTGTTACGTTCTTTAAAACACAGACAAAGGGTGTATTCTATTATCGTGGCACTCTCCTCCCAATACCTCTTTATTGCTTGGCCTCACACAAGTCAATTTCTCTTCAATATTTAACACTCTTATTCTCGAGTTATATTTATCCCACCTCCCTCTGTTAAACTTCTTTACCTTATCAATTCTCGTCACTCATAACCCATACACAGTTTTGCCAACTTGCTCAGTTTTAAATCACCATTTGCATGTTCGTCTTCTGACTCTCGTGATCGTACGCATCATTTACTGCCTCTCCAACTTCCCATTCGTTCAGCTTCTCATAGACCATGGGGGGATTCTGTCTGAAACCGGAGGGACCTGTCACACCCTAGTTGCAAGATTTTAGCAATTTAAACGAAACCACTATCTACGGGGAGCTTCACGTTCTGTTACCCGAATGGTAAAGGTCCTGCGATATTACCGGGACTCCAAAGTTTACTTATGTCGATGGACATTTTATACCATCCTCTTTGCTACCAAGTGAACTGAATAATCTCAGCCCTTTAAGATGTGTAGCAATTACACTGGAGATGGATTGGGATGCAGATGTTACTCAGACGTCAATAATCAAAACGACTCAGTTAGTTAACAAAAAGGATAACTGTTTTATTTTCAATTGTCCAAAACAGGGAGCACAATAAACATCAACAAATTTGCTCGATCTTCTTACTCAACGAGTTGCATAAAAATCAGAGCTTATATATAAAAAACTTGTCATCATTGACGTTGACCTACATTACTACTAACGTCATCCTACGTGGCAAACTACAAAACCTAGTGGCAAATGTGATAGGCTCTTAGTGAACATGTAAGTATATGTTCTATACTAGTATGGGATAGTGAGTGAAAGTGATAGGTTTCTTAACATCAGGTGAGGCAACTAAGCCCTTCCTTCAAAATGGCCACTATGAACATCACTAAAGACATGATGTCCTATTGGTTACACAAACTATCGGACCCTTAATTATGCAATCCCCTACAATTGGATGGCTCTCTAACCTCCATTAGTACTTTTCCACCTATGTCTAGCAGCATGCAGATTGGGCCTCCAGGTGCTGGTGAGTTCGTCTTAACCCCAGCTTCCCACCAATTAGCATATCAATCTATCATCACCTCAGTGGTCAGCATAGTCAATTAGGCTTTGAAGCTCGGCCTTGAGTTTGTGCTGTACTGTAGAGAATCAGCGGAGTGAAATCACGCTCTGCTCTCATGCGTAAGTGTGAGCATCTTGCTCATCCAACTTCATCCTTCCACATGACTGAAGACCATGATTTTGAGCTTCCACTGTCTTTAGAACACTACTTTTTAATAGACCACTGATGTCTTGCTTGTTTGTTTGTGTCTTTCTTTTGAACAGGAGTTTTCTTCTTTCCCACGATTTGTATCCAATGCTAGTTAACTTCATCCTGATAAGACCTTTGCTTCTTGGCTTGGCTTCATGGCTCATCCAGCCTCGCCTTTTCGAGATTCACTTTTAATTTGTGTGTTTTCTTACTGCGACACACTGAGAAGAGGCCTTTCTTTTTTAGTCCAACTGTGCTATAACACATAGTGGAAACATCCATCTTTTACTCTTTATGCATACATGTATATATTGGCGCATGCCGCAATCTATTCACTAACCTCAATAATATTTCATCTGCTTGCATTTCTTTTGCATCTGTACACGCATAAACTGACTCGATATCTTCTTCCATTTTATGGCATAAGCTTCTACACCTTGATACCTTTGTGATGTCATCTTTGTTGTCCTGGGTGTTAGTCTTAGTCTTAACAGTGCACGGTGGTGGAGCGAGTTATGGTTGTTTAGCTTACCATAACTGGTGAATTTCTGAGGTTTTACCTGTAACCATAATGTCCTTGTAACAACATTTTTCCATTGAATTGTAAGTGAGTGCATGATCTTGACAGTGGGGAGGGGGAAATCACAATAATCCCTATGCATGACCTAAATACACGTTGTTTCTTGTCAGATTTATGACATGAACATCACAGAATTGATAGAAGGATGCAACAGATAGAAGTTTTTTGGTTTTTTTCACTGCTGTAACTGAGTGCTCTTTATGTAGCCAGATAGATACAATTCTTGTTACTTCAATAGACAAACTCAATAAATATCTGGAGGCAGGATGAGACCATATTCATTTAATGTAACTCAGAGCACCAATTTCCCTTTTGACAAGGCTAAATCCCAGTTGCTTGTGTTACAGTTGGCAAAAGAAACACTCCAAGTCTCACAGCCACATGTTTGAGGCGTTTAATTTGTTTTTCAATGGGCCTATGCCCTTCCCTCTCTCTCTCTCTCTCTCTCTCTCTCGTATTATAAAGCACCATCTTCCTAATACTGGCATCCCAGACCCCAGGTTAGCATATATGTCTTTATTTATTTATTTGAATTTTTGTTTAGCAATGTCCAAACACAGAGGGTCTCAGAGCGTCTTACTGGGTTGACCTATTGAAAAGGTGGGAGTTGAGAAAAGAAGTTACAAAATGTTTTCAGGATAGGAAGATTAGGATAGACATGTGTAGCATTGGAGGAGGGCAGAGTTATGTGTGGGGAAACAGGTATGATTTGAGGCTCTGTCTGAAAGTGGTGAAGAGGGTGTAGTGGGTATGTGGAGTGGTATATTGTTCCATGCCCTGGGTGCCCAGTGCGTAAATGTTTGTCGTTTTATGCATGTGTGTTTGCAGAGTGGAAGGCGAAGAAGGTGTTGGCTGGCTTGTGTGGTTTTTGGGTTTTAGTTTTTGATGAAGGTAAGATGGAGTTTTGAGGTGGATGGCTCTGAATTCAATGCAGAGTCTGTTGAAGGCAGTTGTCTGGGGTATGCAGAGCAATTGGAGCTTGGCGAGTACGGGGTGATGTGTGCATGTTTGGGTAGCTGGAGAATGCACCTGGCTGCTGCAATTTGTATGGCTTTCAGTGGGGCAAGTGTGTTGTTGGGGAGTCCAGTGAGGAGAGCATTTGCATAGTCCAACTTAGAGAGAACTATTGCTTGGAGTGAGGCGCAGAGGATATCAGGAGGAAGGAGATGTCTATATTTGCATAGGAGGTGTAGCTGTATATTGCATATTTTGTTGATAGCGGCTGTGTGGTGTGTGAAAGAAAGGTGGGGGTTGCTGGTGAAGCCAATGGTTTCAATAGGCATGGAGAGGGATATGAGTGGATTGTCAGTAGTGAGTTCTTTGATCCAGGGGTTGAGGTCGGGTTTGTGGATTGGAGGTACACGTTTCGGAAGGGTTGAGATTGAGGAAGAGGGTGGCCATCCAGATGGTGATGGTGGTAAGGCAGGTTTTAAGGGTGTGGAGGGGATGCAATTTGGAATTATATTTGGGTGTCATAGGAGTATTGGTCGAAATGTATGTTGTTTTTACTAAGGGTCTGTGCAATGGATTCAACATATAAGGTGAAGAGGAGCAGAGATAAGGGGGAGCCTCGCGGGATGGCATACTTGACAGGGGTGGGGTCGGATTGATAAGTGGGCATAGAGACAAAATGAGTCCTGTCAGTGAGAAAGGATGTGGACCAGTCGAGTACGGTGCCAGTAAGATTCATCCTGTGTGCTAAGATGTCTAGTAGAAAGGTGTGTAAAAACACAAAAGGAGATTGCTTCCAGAATAATCATTCAATATCAATGGTAACCCATTTCATCTTTATCTATTTCAGATTCTTTACTAACATCCGAGGAAGTAATGAAATATAAGGCTTTTAACAAAACAATCTGTTTTGAATGATTCAAAAAGACATTTTATTTCATAAAAATATTATTTTTCTTTTTTCTTCAAAAAATTATTTAATAGACACTTGATGAAAAAACAAGCATTAAAATGGAACCAACTAAATAATAACTGCAATTACTAGACATGCAAAACCTTCACTCAACACATGTCAAAATTAATTAGACAAATCCTTGCACATAATTTTAATAGAGGGATAGCCCAGGGTCGATGCACAGGAGATGCGTTTTGGTGGATAGGGATATACCGCCTTCTTCAGGACCGAACACACTGGTAAAAAAGAAAATGGGAAAAAAACATTACCCACTACACTACCAAATACAAATATCAGATGCATAGATAAAAGGTAACTAACTCATCACTTCTTATTTAAATCCAAAACCACACATTATTCAGTGTCGAAGAACATCACATCTATGTTCATGTCCTCCCATTTCATAAATTCATGATTTGTGTTCTACAGACCAAATCAAACACAAAAGGCAAGAGTGGAGTACCGACCTCTGAAACTTCTTGCATGACATTAAGCACTAAAAAGTACCAGAGAGAACCATTAACATACCTCTCATTGTGATTAATGAGGCATGAATAGTTCAGGGCAAAGCTCACCAGAGATAATCAAGGCAGCCAGGTAGAGGTGGGTGGAGAAATGAATTATCAATCTCCCATATTTTATCATGAAATGTCAGGAAGCAAAACAATAAAACTAAATAAAGATAAATAAATTACACATATACCAGTGAAGAGGCAAGGGGAAAAATTGTAATTGTAATTGTTTATTTGTGAAGCGCTTATACAAAAGTGAAGTGCTTCAAAGCTCTTCAAGGCGGGAAGGGAACAAGGGAATGCAGTTGCCATTTTAGGTCTTGAAGATTCTGAATGATCTGACAACAAAAGCTAGCATACTAGGTCAGAGGCATATCTACTAGTAAGTGCTTTACAAAAAGGAGAAAAAGGGGAGGGTGGGAGGGAAGCATGCAGATCAATAAACTACCGTACTGGTCTGGTCACATTTTAGACTGCTTGGTAGTTGGTCATCCAATGTGCCTACAAATGAGAATATCAAGCATGACCAAGCTAGGGAGGGGAGACACAGGGAGGATGGGACAAACAGACTTGCAAGTCCTAGAACATTCAAGGTCAAGGTCTTGCAAGTGCACAGACCATGAAGTGCGAGTGAGGGGAGGTGGATAAGTGTGCCCAGTCCAGCAGAGACCTGGGTTAAGTGCAGAGTGGTTGCTCCTCTCATGGACACAACACAGTAGTGCCAAGCAGAGAGCAGCGGCCCGGAGTCAAGTGCAGGACTGGCAGAGGCGCCTCTGACATGTGGGGCTCTGGAGGTGCACCAGGCGATCAGTCAGCTAGCTGTGCAGGTTGAGGCAGAGGAGGAAGTAGGGAAAGAAGTGAAGAGAAGGTGGTTAGCAGGGGAGTGGGAGAGAGAAAGAGGAAGAGAAGAGGTAGGTCTTGAGGAGTTTCTGGAACTCAAGGAGGTCTAGCTCAAGACGGAGAGAGGTAGGTATGATGTTTCAGAGGGGTGCACCTGCAGAGGGTAAGGATGTACCCCCAAATCTCTGTTGCGAAATGGCTCACCCTTAGAGAATTGGAGGAAAGGCAATTAAGAGCCAAGGTAGGAGTTACTTATGCACATGATAAATATTAATTTAATTGGAACATGTGACCCTAGGTAGGATACTCATACCAATTGGAGAATAAACCAAAGTGCTCCAAAATTGCAATTTTTGAGTCCGAACGTACAGTCCATAGCGTCATGACATCACCAAACTGCGGCATGATGATATCATTTCACCATGTAGACAATCCGAATTTTGTAACACAACTCTGATATTATATTCAGGATTAGAGTACTTATCCACTCTCAAAATAATAAGTTCACGAATGGGTAAAGACAGTCTCTTTAGAACATATGGTAAGAGGAAGTAGGAGAATGGTGTGGTCAGTAGTGCCCTATGTTAGAGAGAGGTCAATGAATATGAGCATTTGTGTGTGTCCTTTGTGAGCCTGTGGTGGTCACCGAGGATGTGCAGAATAGCAGTCTCACTGCTGTGTCCAGGCCAAAAGCCAGATTGGAAGTAGGTTGTCTGTGGTGATATATTATTTCAGTTGGTTAGTTACAGAGTGTTCCATGATTCTGGTGAGCTATGGTAGGGAGTAATAGGATAGTAATTGGGCAGTAGTTTTCTGGGTGCGTGGTGTCGAGAGATGTTTTTTTGAGGAGGGGTGAGAGATTTGACCCATTTTGGGTGCAGTGGGGATAGTAACATGTAAGCGAAATGATTAACTCCTATTTTCTAAATTGTGCCTTAGATGGTGAGGGCCTAAATGATAATACCTTCACTATTTAACCTCCTTCAGTGACTTCCTAAACCTCCATATTCTATCCAGTTGTTAGTGTTCTAATTGATGGGGTATTGTTCCTTACAGACTCTTGGCCAGGCTCTGTTTTCTTACTATTGCACTCACCCTCTCCTTTCCCTCTCGCTAGCTCATACCACTCTTCTTCTCCAACTCCACAGACCTCTACTCTCTCCCTTCTCCCATTTTCCTGTGATTATCTCTCTTTACCTCCACACTTTAATCTTCACTACCCTTCTATAATCTTTCTACTCACTCTTAAACACTACTACTCCCTCCCCACACTACAACTTCCTCCCCCACACTACTTCTCCCTCATCTACACATCTACTCTCTCCTCTACACTACTACTGCCTCCTCTGCACAACTGCTCCCTCCTCATCTCTGCAACTCCCTATTCCACTCTACTATTCCCCCCTCTATACTACTACTCCACCCTACCTTCTACTTAACCCCTCACTCACACACACCTCACACTCACATCTTTACTTGACCACACTTACTCTGGCATAACCACTCACTCTTCAGCACTGCTTGCACTCTTTAGCTGATATCTTACCGGATTTATAAATTGCCTCCAACGTCCCCTCCACTGTCCTTTCTCCTGCTTGCCTCTTAGTCTGCTACATATACCTCCTCTTACCTTACTTGAGCAATGCACAACATCCTGTTTCCTGTTGCCCTTCCTTATACTCCCATTTTTGTTCCCATTGTCTCTCTTGCCCTGTGTAATCTGGTCCTTCTTTTCCCTCTCTGGGTGGTGTTACAAACAGAAATTTTGGGTTAAACCCTGCACATTTTCTTTAAGTGAGTCTTCCATAACTCGGCAATGGTGACCCATGGTTTCCTGAATCCATGTTGGGTGACCTCTGGAAGACATCGCCCCATGTTGGTATGTCTCTGTTTGGGGTCCCTGCACCTATTTCATTTTCCTGCTAGTTTAAGGTTTGGTCCCTATTGCTGGACGAGCCACCGCTGCTGCTGCTCTCTCCGTGGTTGCATGTGCTTCCTTCGGTCGGGATACTCAGGTTCAACTGCCAGTATTAAGGTTCTGGTTTAGTGGTTTATGCCCTCTTCTTTGGCCCTGTTGTAACCTTTTTTGGCCCCTTGTCTAGCTACACCAACCTGTGCCTTTTCTACCTCTAGGAACAGCTGTAGGAGTAGGGACTCTGAATTGCAGGGGCTATGAATGGTAGGGGCTTATCATTTTAGTGCACGTATAGCTGTAGTTTGAGTATCAGATAGAAATGCATAAATGCGAAAGTCACAGGGTTGCCAGTGCATAAGGCACATGATGGAAAATGCACAGAACACAGAGCAAAGAGCACATGCTTAAAAGTGCATATTATTTAAAATGTTATTTCAATTGACTGAATTGCATTTAAACTAATACCAATATATTAACATACTAAATCAACCCTAGTAACATGTCCCTTAATAGCATTTAGTGCAAGTTAGTCCATGTGGAAATAACCCGAAAACAATGTTGGAAAATGACTGGTGCTCTTTTTCAATGGAAAAGTAAACTTGCATCCTGGTTATGTGCTTGGTGATACAAATGAGAAGTTCTGTTCTACTAAAAGGCCATTGTCCGAGCAGGAAATTCAAGAACAGATGTACTCTCCAACAACAAATTCATGTGGTTCAGTGGAATGATCTGGTCAAGGGGAAGGATTTCCCTTGAGTGGCAAGAAGAGGTAATATAAAGGGTTTGAGAGGGAGTAGTTGGGTTAGACATCTTCGAGGGCTGGGAGAGATATCTTCGGGCTGAGACAGAGGTGACAGAGAGCTGGTAAGCAGGCGGAATCCAGAGCCGGGGGCTGTTTGATGTGGAGCGAGTCCTTGATCTAAGCGACCCTGAGTAGGACAGGTGAGGAGGTTGAGGGAGATTCCCATGCCAAGCTGAGACAGAAATATAGCCAACAAATGTAGGTAATTATGCAGTAATTGAGGAGCGTGTTATTGCGTGAGAAATACTTACAGGTTTTTTGATAGAAACAAGTTTGTTTTTTAAAGTAATTCACAATCTATATTTTACTGGGATTCCCATTTATGAAGTGAGACTTTGCTAAATAACAGGTTCCTAACTGCTAAAGATTGTGAGAGAAACATTCAAGGTGTCCTCGTCAGGCTGTGTGCTGGCCAGCCAGCAACAGCTGTGTAAGTGACGATTATTATTAGAAAAGCTATTTAATGTGTGTGAGCTCTCTAATGAAATGCATAGTATCCTTGTCCAAGTATAAGTCACTGTAAAATGAAACAGCATAAGGCAACTGTTTGGAGACTGTCTGAATTTTAACATTGATAAAGCCACAAAAGAGAAAAACAATTGGGTTTGTACTTTTATTATGTGTCTGAATTGTTGTTAGCACATAGCCTGAGGTCCCACAGGGGGTAAGCCTATTTTAACACAGCAGTAATTCACATTACCACATGTGGTAAAACATAAGATAAATAGTTTCTCTGTGAATTGAGTTTTCAGAAGTGCTAGGCATGTGTGTGTACAATTAGTTGGTTGTGAAATTATCAATGTATTTTTAAACTCAGCCAAAAGGGCATATTTTTGGCATCGTACATAAGATTCCATGAGGAAGCATAAACAGTTGACCCGGGTGTTCTAAGTTTAGTATCCTGTTAGGTGATTGACACTTGTAAAAACTGATGTTAGGCAATATTCTGAAGTCAGTCTCACCACTGTAAAAATACCCCAACAAGGTACTACAATATGGTATTGCTAGAACCTACCATTAAATACCACCATAATAAAAATTCCCACAGAATGGTAGGTGTAACCCCAAAATATATGCAACACAGCCCTGGACTGTCCACGTCCACCATAACCTCCCTATCATATTCTATCTGATAATAGGGTCTGCCTTTACTCCTCACTCCTTTTCTGGCACAGCAATGGTATCTCCCCACATAGTCTGCTGGAACTCACCCTGCCCTTCCTCCACCAGATTCACTCAAGCAAACATTTCCATACCCCGCCAATTCTTTAATTGTATCCATCTTCACCTCCTCCAACAACTCACTGAGATGGCAGCACTCTGCAGAAACCTTCCCCCTTTCCATCCTTCAGAAGCCTCCTTTCATTTCCTTCATCCAACAAGCACCCCCAACTCACTAACAGTGCCTAACCCCTTCCCTTAGCTCCTTCTCCAACAATCTTCTCCTTTAGTCTGGCCTAACAGAATTTTGAAAGGGAATCTCTCCTCTTGTAAGGAAGGACTCAGGTTCATGATGGGTTGGATGGAATACAGAGGGTAAGCCCAGAGGGTTCTTCCGGGCAGGCTATTACTGATTTAGGAGCCACTCTTCAAGTGGTCCCCTCTGCAAGTCTATTCATAAAACAATAGGAATTGTACACTGATACTAGATAAGGTCTGGATCTCCCACCCTACCCATGGGATTTGTTCTGGGGTTGCCTGATCGGAAGGTTGTCCCTCTGAAATGGCCTTAGCATGAGATTTAGAAGCAAGAAAACCTCAGGGTAAACCTGACAATTATTTGAATGAACACTCCTTGTGTGTGTTTTGCAACATTATAATACCCACTTCATCACATGCTGTTGGAGCACAGGGATAATTTGTCTTTCACAGTGTGCAAAAGATGCTCATACATTTAATTTGTCTGTGAATAGTGCATTGAGGGTGAATTTGTATGCCACATTTTATACTTTGGGATGTTTCCTATTGTCAGCTTTGGAAACCTGCCAGAGAGATGTCTGTTAACTGCTTGTCACCATGTATTGCCAGATATATATTATTCTCTTAAGCGACAGAGTTTAATTTTCATGTGAGATGTTTCACTGGTATTCATGTGCTGACCTCAAACTTTTGAGATTCCAGTGTTGTAAGCAGCATACTCAAAAGAGGCAACCAGCATGTAAGGCTTCTCGCAATATAAAGGTGAGACAAAGGTTGCTTCTATTGCAGCCCTCTGCCTTGGGTCAGGGACACGGTGGGTGCAGTCTGGGGTTCCCCCTTATATCGCCTATGGGCCCAGCACTAACTTGCTTGGGGTGAAACCCTGCTCCTTTGACCACCCCTATGTCAGTCTTCAACCTAAGCATGAGAATGGCCATTGATTTGTCTGCCAAGGCCCATGCATTGCAGCATTTGAGAGATGTGCTTTTAACACTACGAGCAAATCAGTGCGTGGAAGCGCAGGAGGTGGCAATTAAATTATATGCAAGAATAAATTGCGACAAGCCTTGTGCTGAACACACCATCACCAGAGATTTCAAGAACATTACCTTCTTCAGCTTCAGGCAGCACCTATAATTATAAATGGTTATTTGTAATGCGCTTAATACCCAGAGGTTTCTCAGTGCAGACAGGGGGATCGAACCTGTGTTGCTCTGTGTCTTCTTGTTTTCAAGACAAGCACATTGCCCGTGAGCTATCCTCCCAGAGAAACTGACCTATATCATCTGACTGATCTTCTGTGAGCAATGTTGATTATAGTGATGGAACGGAGATGAAAATCCTTTGGGATACAAACCTCACTCAGTCAGAACTCCTCAATGCAGATGTTGCAACAACAACATAAATCAGATTTGAATAATCTCAGTTGATAGATGCATATCTTTATAAGGCGGCTCAGATGTTGCAGTAAGTGGTCTATATGGCCCGTACCCCTTGTGAGAGTTGTCATAAAATCCCAAAGCTGCCCCCCTGGCATTGGATAGTCTAAGGGAGCCTTTAGTGCTGTTAGGGCCATTGCATCCGATTGGAGGAGAAACCTGCCAGTGTCTATGGTTGAACAATTCACATTCATCAAAATGATCCAGCACTACTTGGGATGACTCTTGAAAGACAGCTACCCATAGCAGCATAGTTTGCAAGATGAATTGTCAGCAACATATGTGGAAAAGCCTAGTTTTAAACTATTTATTGTTTTATCCACATACTTTGTTAGAAGGAAAACTGTATATAAACATTTGTTACAGCTATTCTTAGCAAACTAAGTGAACAATGTCACTTATTTTGCTAAGAAATTTTCAAGTACCCGTCTCTTTACTGACCCTTCCCCAGAAATGTTTCAGGTTTTAAAAAATCATTTTTGTTAATTAATTTACTGCAAATGTACTATTTTGTTGTTTTTAAAAAATACAATAGTTTTGCCAATTATGAGAAATTGTGGAAATGCAATGCACAATTCCATAAAATGTCTTAATTCAAGTTCAAGGTCATTATATATAAGGGAAATACAAGGGGGCAAGCACGTACCCTTCCCTGGTCCCGTGCCAATGGAAAGCAGTCTTGTGCCTCTCCCCTTGCGCTGAATATAAATCGCTTTGATACTGATGCACCTAATCCTGGAGGAACCAAGTGGGCTCTTCTTTGATTTGCAGAAGATGCTATCTTAATTAGTGAAACACCTGTGGCATTACAAAAACAACTGACATGTTTCATGACACCTGTCAGGAAAAAGGGCTGACTGTCAATATTCCTAAAACAAAGGTCATGTCCTTCTCCCTTACTAAGCTCCGTAGGCGATTCCAAGCTAACAGTGCTATCAAAAACTCATCTATTGCCTTGAGGAGGTTGGCAGCTATGAGTACCTTGGACTATGACTGCATCAGTCATTCAAATGGACAAAACAAATCACTAAGAACACTAAAGGCCCGATTCATGGAACGGTTTCTTATGGGATTGCGCCATTATAAAGCACTGCCATGGATCAGGCCCTATGACGCTTGCTGGAAGAGGCACTGCCGTAACTGGCTTAAGTAGGCACTATGGAGGCCACGCGCTTTCTCATGCTACTCAGGAGTTTAAAAGGCAAGCTATCTCTGCAGCTGTGTATGGCCCTGAGCGCTGGGGGCATGCCAACATGTATTAGCTGGAAAAGGAAGAAAACAATACGTTGATACACCTGTTGGGACTTCCACTCAGTGCTCCAGCTATATTGTCTAGATTAGAAGGTGGTCTCTTAACGATAGCCCACACAGTTCAATTGAAGCCCATACTGTATTGGCTCAAGATATGTGATGTTGGGGCCTTGGAACCATGTCATGAAGCTCTTCACAGTGAAATAATTCTCCAGAATGCCTCGAGAATTCCATGGTTAAGCTATATCAAAGCGGGAGTGAGAGAATTTGATGAGGAAGCCCGACGAGTTTCAGGAAAAAATGTACATCTGCTCGTCTGGGTTTGTTCCTGGTAAAGAAGCCACAAAAAAGGTTTTTGTACCCCTCAAAAAAGATTCGAATCACCATTATCTCTAAAAAAGACTCTGGTAAAATTATGAAAAAGACAAGAGCAGAAGAAATAACAAGGGAGACCTGAATTCTGAGGAAATTTTGAAAAATGAATACAAGTACCCAATAGAAATACATATATGTGTATCCTCTTTTTATACCCTGTGGATAGAGAAATCTAATAAAAATTATTTTTTCATCTATGAAGCAGTTTTAAAAGCAATCTCAAGTACCTCACAAAAGGGCGAACCCAAACTCTGAATTAGATATTTGACTACAATATCCCCCATAGAACCGATCAACCTGTGTCCTCTATTGTGCGAATATATAAGGGTACACTCGGGCACGAGACCCTCTTTTTGGTCCTTTCGTGTCAAATAAGCTATATCAAAAACACGTTGGATAAGCTTGGGCTGATGGATTCTCCAAATGTATAGCCTAAAGTACAAGGCAGTGGTCTGCATTACCTACAATGAATGGTACTTAAGGGAGCTAAGTATGAATTGAGCCCAAAAGAAATCATCTCAAGGGTAACTGAGAACCAAACAGCTGCTAGGAATGGAGCTACATCTTGATATCCGCTACAAGAGAAGATCGAAAATCCTTATGAGCACATTGAGAATGGGCATACCACCCCTGCGCTCTTTTGCTTCAGGGCTCTGGGACTTGCCCTCTTTGTGTAAACTGGGAGGAAGGCATCTGTCACTTTTTCTTCATATGTCTCCTATGTCAATATCTCTTTGAAGGTAATTCCTTAAACCTCTATTTATTTGATGTAATATTAGATGGACAAAGGAGGATCTAAACTTTGTATAAAACGACCCTGGCGCCCAGATGAAACAGAATCTATTTTGCATTTCCTTGAGAAGACCTGGTCAATTTGCCAACAGTTTTTAATTTAACACTGTTGCTACTTTATGTGATCATGTTATGCTCCATTTGGATAGGAATGATGCTATACTAATTTAGCTTTATGAAATCGTTCCCTTACATGCTTTGTGTTTTCTTTCGTCATATTAATTGTAATGAAGTTGTCTAACGGTATTTGTTGTATCCTGCTGACTATGCAATTGGTATACAAGAACTTAACGAATGTAGTCTTTTTAGTCAACTTCTCCTGCTGTTCTAGAATGCTGATATGTATGGCACACTTGCGCTTTATGTTGTCTTAAAAGCTATTTGTTCTGTGATGATAAATTGTCTTTTTTTCTTGTATTTTTTGTTCTTTCTTTTTTAATTGGATTGCAGTTGTTGTGCTGCTTTTAAGGCTTATCACCGAAAAAAATGGGTGCTGATTATATCCACTATCATCAGAAATGTTTGGTGTCAGTTGGGGGTGAAATCATCATTATCTGCTAAATACATATACATATATTCTTTGCAATGAAATGATATTTATTTGAGGCTTGAAAGACAAAATCATGATGTAATGTAATTGTTTATTTGTAAAGTGCTTATACATAAGTGAAGTGCTTCAAAGCGCTTCAAGGCAGGAAGGGAACAATGGAATACAGTAGTCATTCTTAGGCCTTGAAATTTCTGAATGATCTAACAAAATTAACTAGCATACTAGGCCTGAGGCATTTCTACTAGTGCATGACAGGAGGGAAGGAGAGAAGGGGGAGTGGGGGGAGACAGAGCATACAATCAATAAGCTGCCGTACTAGGGCTAAAGACTTGTCAGATAATACAAGTGCATGACAAGGAGTGTGGAGAGCAGGAGGGGGGGAACAGACATAGAGAACCATAAACTACCGTACTAGACATTTAGATTGATTGATGATAGGTCATCATCAATAATGCATCTATGCACAAGTATTTCAGGCGCAAGCTAGCTAGGGGCGGGAGACAAAGGGAGGACAGGACAAACGATCTTGCTATGCATAGTGCATTCAAGGTTATGCCAGTGCACAGACAGGAAGTGCGAGGGAGGTGGGGTGGAACAAGTGTGACCAGTACCTGGGTTAAGTGGAGTGAGGTTACCCCTCACATGGAATGTATTCCAAGTGCAGATGTGTGAGGCAGAGTGCAGAGGTTTGGAAGCAAGTGTAGGACTGGCACGGGAGCCTGGGACCTGTGAGTTTCTGGGGGTGCACCAGGCTACCAGTCAGTGAAACTGAGCAGAGTTGGGGAGGATAAAGGAGGAGGGAATCAGGAGAGAGGAGAATGGAGGTTAGCAGGGGAGAGGGAGAGAGAAAGAGGAAGACACAAGGAAGGTCATGAGGAGTTTCCGGAACTTGAGGAGGTCCGGCTCAAGATGGAGGGAAGCTGGTAGGCTGTTCCAGAGGAAGGCACCGGCAGAGGATAATGTTCTACCCCCAAATCTCTGTTCAGAGAAATGGCTAACCTACAGAGAATTGGAGGAGGCTGATCGGTGGGCTCTAGAAGGAGATTATTTAGGCAGAGAATGTTGTAGATAGTGCGGGCCGCAGCTCCAAATATACAAAGCAACTTGAACTTGATCCTTGCAGCCACTGGAGGGATTTTAGCCCCAGAGAGATGCAGTCCCTTGGCTTGAGGCCAGGGATACGTCTTCCGGTTCTGTTCAGTTCTGGATAAGTTGAAGAGGTCAGAGCGTAAAAGTTGGAAGATTGAGAAAGATAATGTTGCAGTAGTCCAGTCTAGAGAGAACCAGGGCTCTGGAGACGGTGAGCCTCTGGGGGAAAGTGAGAAAATGTAGAATACCTCTGAGGAGGGACAGCTGGTTGTCGGACTTTTTAGAGATTTCTTAGCTATGAGAAGAGAAGGAGAGAGTGGAGTCGAAGATGACGGTCAGATTTTTTGCCTCTCTGGTGGGTTAGGGCACAGTACCAAGGGAGGCTGGCAAGCGTGAAACTGGGAAAGCAGGAGCAAGGGTCCCAATGAGGACGATCTCTATCTTACTGGCATGAAGGCAGAGAACATTAGCAGCACACCAGGACTGAATTTCAGACAAACAGTCAGGGATGAGCCAGGAGGAGCAAGAGGCCAGAGTAGCCTGAAAGATTGCTGTGTGTCATCCTCATAACACTGAAATTTGGAGGTGAAGGCAGAGATCCTGTGGGCCAAAGGGCCCATGTAGACATTGAAGGACCAGGGCGATAGATTAGATCCCTGGGGAACACCACAAGCAGAGAGAGTGATAGCGAAGAGAAAGGACCCAAGTTCCACCTGGGAGGGACAATCTGAGAGAAAGGATGCTAGCCATGCCAGGAGCTGCTCTGTGATGCTCATGGTATCGCGCATATGTGTTGTAACTAGCGTCACGAGAACGCTGCGTACCTGTTCGTCCGGTTGGGTTTCTTGATGATGAGGCCAGGCTGTCAGAGGATCCGAAGAGACGTGATTAATGGCACGGGGAACCAGCCCAACCCCAGCCCGAATAGAACCGGATTGGAGGCGAACCGGCTCCCAACGCCACGGTATTGCTCACCCCTGATTAATGTGGCGTCAGGACAGTGCAAGCACTGGCAGGGGGAGCCTCTGCGTAGATGGTTCAAAGTCCTCAGAGGTATTCCGGCAAAATGCAGATCCGGAGGCAGGAAGCAGATTGTACCACCAGGAACGAAGGCAAGGAAGCAAGCAGGGCAGGCTGGTAATGAGAAGAGCACGGGGACTGGAGTGGGAAGGAGTCAGGAATGACTGAGCTAGGCGGACAAGGAGGGACAGGCAGGGACCAGGACAAGGGAAGCCAGGGAGGACTCAGGGACAGGAGGGAACTAGAAGGAGGGAGCGCAAGGACAGAGAGACAGGGGTTCCCCAGGCAGAACAGGGGAAGAAGGAAGCAAGCAGGAACACTGGAATTCCACACAAGGCAGCAAGGACACGATCCGAACAAATCGCGTTGAGACGCGGTTTGGAAAAGGATCAGGGCTCCCTAAATAGGCCCAACAACACCTGGGAGGCTTGCAACGCAAGCCGTTCCGTCTCTCAGGCATTGGATACCCCACAACGAGGCTTGGGCCGCATACCTCCCAGAATCGAGCATCCTGCGCACTGCGCATGCGCGAAGCGCGGAGAGCGGACGCCCGCGCATGCGCAAAGCAGCGTGCACAGGAGACCCGGAAGCGCCCGAGACCCGGGACACCCCCGAACCCCGAAGCCGGAAGCGAGGATACAACCTCCAAGACGTGGAGCGCCGTAACGGGTAAGGAGACCCCAGGACAGGTGGCGTGACACTATGCCCCCTCCCAGAAAGACCCGGGGCCCCAGGTTTCCAGGGAAAGCGAAGAAAGAATTCACGGACAAGCCGGGGAGCGTGCACATTACAGTGCGGCTCCCAGGTGCGATCACAAGCAGGATAATCCTTCCAGTCGATTAAGAACTGGAGTACACCCCGACGAATCCGTGAATCACAGATCTCCTGAACCTCAAACTCAGGAACCCCCTGAACCAGAACAGAGGAGGGCCGAGGACCAGAACGTCCAAAGAAATCCTGCACATAGGGCTTCAAAAGGGAGACATGGAATACTGGGTGTATTTTCCAAGTGCGGGGCAACACCAATCGAAAAGCCACTGAAGACAAACGTTTGGCAATTCTGAAAGGTCCATAGAATCGGGGTGCCAACTTAGCGGGTAAATTACGAACAGGTAAATTTTTGGAAGACAACCAAACCAGATCGCCCACCTGGAAATTGGGCTCCGTGGTTCGACCCCTATCAGCCTGCTCCTTCATGCGTTCGCGTGTCTTCGTAAGGGTTCTCCGGGCCAGGTCATGTTGTTTCTGGATCTTGAAGACCAAATGATCAGCAGATGGAACGGAACTGGACACCACAGGTGAGAAGGGAACCAACTTGGGATGTTGTCCAGCTGAACACAAAAAGGGACTGATGCCAGTGGCAGCATGGGTTGCATTGTTATAGGAAACTTCTGCCAGGTCCAGGTACCTTAACCAGTTTGACTGAGTGGCATTGGCATAGCAACGTAAGTACTGCTCCAGGGTCTGATTCGTCCTTTCGGTCTGGCCGTTGGTGTGCGGGTGGTAGCCTGAGCTCAAGGCCCTGTGGATACCCAGATGAGTACACAACTGACGCCAGAAAGAAGAAAGAAATTGCGAACCACGATCAGAGATGATCTTCTCAGGGAGTCCGTGTAACCGATATATGTTGTATAGAAAAGCCAATGCCATCTGGGAGGAGGTTGGAATCTTCATGAATGGAATGAAGTGTGCGTATTTAGTGAAACAGTCCACAACCACCATGACACAAGTGTGTTCTGCAGAGGGCGGAAGCTCGACAATGAAGTCGGTGGCGATAGTATGCCAAGGGTAGGGAGGTGTTTCAGTAGGCTTGAGGAGCCCCAAAGGCTTTCTTCTGGGTGTCTTCGTCTGAGCACAGACAGGACAACTTTCCACGTATAATTTCACTTCCCTGGCCCATCCGGGCCACCAGAATTGTCGGGAGATTAATTCCTGGGTAGCCTTGATACCACGATGACCAGCTACTCGAGAGTCGTGAAATCCATGTAGGATGTCCAAGCGAAGAGCAGTCGAAGGTATGTACAACCGGTTCAGAAAGAACAAAAACCCATTGCGTTCGCAGATCTGGGGTTTCTTCAGCAGGTCGATACGTTCTGGATCCCTCAAGGTCTCTCGAATGATCCTCTGAAGATGCGGAGCTAAGGTTAGTAGAAAGTGTTTGGGAGATATCATAGGCATGTTCAAACTGTCCCCCACTTCTTCTTTTTCCAGAGATCGGGACAAGGCATCAGCCTTCTGGTTCTGGGAGCTAGGGATGTATGTGATGTTGAAATCATAGTGAGAGAAGAAGAAGGCCCATCGGGCTTGACGAGCAGTGCGACACTGCAATGATCGTAGGAACTGCAAGTTGCGATGGTCAGTACGTACTTCTACAGGAAAACGACCACCAAGTAAATGATGCCTCCACTCTTCGAATGCCGTCTTGATGGCCAAAAGTTCTTTCTCAATGACTGCGTAGTTCAGCTCACTGGAGGTTAGTTTCCGCGAGTAATAGGCCACAGGGTGTTCGTCGCCAGATGTAGGATGTTTCTGCAGTAGGACCGCTCCAACAGCGAAGTCGGAGGCATCTGCTTCGATGACATATGGCAGCTCGTCGTTAGGATGACGCAAAACGGGAGCCGTACTAAACGCCGTCTTTAAGTGCTCGAAAGCAGTTGATGCCACATGATCCCAAAGGAAAGGTATCTTGACACTGGTTAGACGTGACAATGGGGCCGTGAACTGTGAAAACTGCGGGATAAAACGCCGATAAAAGTTGGCGAACCCCAAAAACCGTTGAAGGGATTTCAAATCATGTGGTTGTTTCCAATTCAGAATAGCCTTCACTTTGCCCGAATCCATGTGGATACCTGCATTGCTGATTACGTATCCCAGGAACTCCATGCTATTCTGGTGAAATGAGCACTTTTCGGCTTTGGCGTATAGGTGATTCCGTGACAATCGCAGAAGTACTTCACAAACGTGCGAGACGTGTAACTTTGGATCGTCCGAGAAGATCAGGATGTCGTCTAAGTAAACCCAGACCGAAATGCCCACCAAATCACCAAACACGTTGTCCATAAACCGTTGGAAGACGGCAGGGGCATTACACAACCCGAAGGGCATTACCCTGTATTCGTAGTGCCCAAAGGGTGTCTTGAATGCTGTCTTCCACTCGTCGCCCTCTTTGATTCTAACCAGGTGGTAGGCTCCTCGGAGATCCAATTTAGTGAAGATAATGGCAGAACGTAAGGACTCCATGATGTTCCGAATCAATGGTAGAGGGTACCTGTCCTTGAGTGTTATGTCATTCAATTGACGGTAATCGATACAGGGTCGCAGGGTCCCCTCCTTCTTTTTAACAAAGAACAGCGGAAAACCGGCGGATGACTTGGAGGGTACGATGTAACCTTTCTTAGAACAATCATCTAGATAATTCCGGAGTACTTGTTTTTCAGACTGCGTTAGAGAGTATAGCTTCCCATGAGGAATCACAGCACCAGGAATCAGGTCTATTGAACAGTCAAACGTCCTGTGAGGAGGAAGAGGTATTTCTCCGGGCTCCGAAAACACCGTACAAAGGTCGGCGTAAACATTTGGGATCTGGGACAGAGAACATAAAGCAGATGAGTCCTCCCCTGGAACTAGAGGGATCAAGGTTGTAGACTTCAAGGAGGTGTTGTGGCAGCGACATTCATTTAGGCAAAAGGCAGAAACAAAAGTCAAAGTACGGGACTCCCAATTGATCGTAGGATTGTGTCGCAAAAGCCAGGGCAGTCCCAAAACCACAGGATACGAAGGTGACTTGATGACGTCGAAGGCTATCCTTTCTTCATGCCCCATGACCTGTAATAGCATGCCGATGGTATGCAACCGGATGGGACCGGAAGCCAAAGGTGTACCATCGATGACCTCTACTGGTATAACAGTTCTCCTGGTAAGTAAAGGCATACCAATGTTGATGGCAAATGCCTCATCAATATAGTTACCGGAGGCCCCGCAATCTAATAGACCCTGGACATCAATCGTTTTATCAAGCCACTTCAAGGTTATCCCCAGAGTCATCAGGGCGGCAGGCTGCATTGGGGGCAGTTGTAATCCAGGGCTGGAAAGGTCTGAAAGGAAGAAAGGACCTGTTGTAGCCTTTCCCTTAGACGACAGGTCTTCTAGTTTCCCCCTTTCTTGATAGGACGCAAAGGGCAGGTTCCCAGAAAATGACCAGCACCCCCGCAGTATAAACATAATCGCAGGCTTCTCCTGCGCTTCTTCTCCTCTTCCGATAATGGGCCCCTTACAGCTCCCAGTTGCATTGGTTCTTGGGTGGCATCCGAAGGTGCTGACATCCCGGTAGGATGGGTCAGTGGTCTGAGGTTTCCCTTCTCAAAACGTCGTCTTTCGCCTCTTCTTTCGGCCAACCTCTGGTCTATCCTTAACACTTGTTCAATAAGTTTCTGTAGATCGTCAGGTTCCGGAATGTGTAGCAATTCATCTTTGTATTCTTCTCTTAATCCACGGCGAAACAAGGTCTTCTGCGTTACCTCTGGCCATAAGGAGTCTGTTGCCAACTGACGGAAACGGCTGATGTAAGAGATGATATCGGTATTGGCTTGTTGTATGTCCATCAATTGATTCTGCGCTGCTGAAGCCAGATTGGGGGATTGAAACACATCCAAGAATGCTTTCTCGAAGGCTAGAAAATCATTCAGGATTGGATTATTGGTAACGACCAATGGAGTTGCCCAGGCAAGCGCGTTCCCGGATAAGTTGCCCAAGATGTATCCGATCTTGGCTTTGTCATTGGTAAAGTGAGATGAACGGAAGAGAAAGTGTATACGGCAATGATTACAAAATTCTCCCACACGGCGGGGATCACCATCGAACTTGATGGGAGCCGTGTGAGCCATGGGACCTTCGGGTTGTGGAATGGCACCAACATTCTGTGTCATCATTTGGCGTAAGGCTACGTTTTCCTGACGAAGCGCCGCCATCTCAGCACGAAGTGCTTGAAGTTCATTACGAAGACCCGGATCTTCTTCCATCGTAGAGTCCGAGGTGTCAGAAGACAGGCGTCTCAATCTGTTGTAACTAGCGTCACGAGAACGCTGCGTACCTGTTCGTCCGGTTGGGTTTCTTGATGATGAGGCCAGGCTGTCAGAGGATCCGAAGAGACGTGATTAATGGCACAGGGAACCAGCCCAACCCCAGCCCGAATAGAACCGGATTGGAGGCGAACCGGCTCCCAACGCCACGGTATTGCTCACCCCTGATTAATGTGGCGTCAGGACAGTGCAAGCACTGGCAGGGGGAGCCTCTGCGTAGATGGTTCAAAGTCCTCAGAGGTATTCCGGCAAAATGCAGATCCGGAGGCAGGAAGCAGATTGTACCACCAGGAACGAAGGCAAGGAAGCAAGCAGGGCAGGCTGGTAATGAGAAGAGCACGGGGACTGGAGTGGGAAGGAGTCAGGAATGACTGAGCTAGGCGGACAAGGAGGGACAGGCAGGGACCAGGACAAGGGAAGCCAGGGAGGACTCAGGGACAGGAGGGAACTAGAAGGAGGGAGCGCAAGGACAGAGAGACAGGGGTTCCCCAGGCAGAACAGGGGAAGAAGGAAGCAAGCAGGAACACTGGAATTCCACACAAGGCAGCAAGGACACGATCCGAACAAACCGCGTTGAGACGCGGTTTGGAAAAGGATCAGGGCTCCCTAAATAGGCCCAACAACACCTGGGAGGCTTGCAACGCAAGCCGTTCCGTCTCTCAGGCATTGGATACCCCACAACGAGGCTTGGGCCGCATACCTCCCAGAATCGAGCATCCTGCGCACTGCGCATGCGCGAAGCGCGGAGAGCGGACGCCCGCGCATGCGCAAAGCAGTGTGCACAGGAGACCCGGAAGCGCCCGAGACCCGGGACACCCCCGAACCCCGAAGCCGGAAGCGAGGATACAACCTCCAAGACGTGGAGCGCCGTAACGGGTAAGGAGACCCCAGGACAGGTGGCGTGACAATATGGGAGATCAGGGTGTTTTGGTTTACTGTATCAAAAGCAGAAGAGAGGTCAAGAAGAATGAGGACAGAGGGAAAGTTAGAGTCAAGATGTAAGAGCAGGTCTTCACAGGTGTTCAGAACAGCATTTTCCATGCTTCTGGAAGCCCTAATGCCATACTGATGGTCATGGAGACAGCCAACAGATACGGTGTGGAGGGTAAGCTGAGAGATAACCAGATTCCCCAAGAGCTTGCCCATGAAAGGGGTGATTGAGATCGGGCAATAGTTTGCTGGAATGGAATGTTCTGCAGAGGGTTTTGTGAGCACAGGAGAGTGCTTGAGTGAAGTGGGGAAGACTCCCGTGGCTAAGGAGAGGTTGCAGAGGTCTGCCAAGGCCAGAGCGAGAGAGTCAATGTTGTCCTTGATACTTTTGGAGGGGCTTGGATCCACCTGTTTGGAAGAGGCTTTCATAGACAGGACTTGTCTGGAAACCTCCTCAGGTGTGACAAGGGAGAGGGAGGACCGAAGAGGGTGAGGGGGCAGCCAAGGGCAGCCCAAGAGATGACGGTGCATGGGTGGGTACGCAGGAGAGAGGCAGGATGTCCTGTGTTTTGGTGGTGAAGTGTGCAGCCAGGGCTGAGCAAAGGGCCTGGGTGGGTGCAGAAAGGATGAGGCTGTAGTAGGGTTGGCTAGTGCCTTGCAAAGTATGGACTCTTTTCATTGATTGGATGCAGAGTCTGTATTGCCTTTGCAGAAGTCGGCTGGCCAGCCTGTCAGAGGGTGCACCTGAAGATCTCAATTTCTGTTCTTCTGCCCTGCACTGGTGTTTAAGGTCAGCCAAATCAGAGTCATACCTAGAGTTGCACTTTTTGGCAAGCTTCAGTTGAGCTCTCATGACAGGGGCGAGGTTGTTAAGAGTGTTGGAGATGGAAAGGTTAAAGTTAGAGAGGGCTGTGTCAGAGTGGGAGTCAGCCACAAAAGTAGGAGGAGCAGAGTAGGTAGAGGCAAAGGCAGCCACTGACGCTCTTTTCATGGTTAGGGTGACCTTGAAGCTGGGAGGAAATGCAGGATGTGCCAGTGTTAAAGGTGCAGAAAGCTTAAAGTGAGACGAGAGAAGAGATTGATCAATCGAGGAGAGTGAGGTAGTGAGAGGGATAGATAGAGGGATGTCTGTGGAGATGGGAGCATCCAAGGTGTTGCCAGCAGTGTGTATCAGACCAAAGGGTAGAATGGAGAAAGAGAGAGAGTCGCATAGGTTGCGTAAAGGTCCTGAAGAGTCAGGAGAATCAGGATGGATGCTAAAATGCACCAGCAGGAGAAGTTGGGAGGAGGAGGAAAAGAGAGAAAATGCCAGGTAAGGCCATTAGAGGAAGAGGGTGGACTGGCCCTGAGGCCGATTGAAGGTGGCCAGGGTAGGGGAGGAGACGGACTTGAGAGAGAGCCTGCAGACCAGACATTCAAAGGAAGAATAGGCTTGAGTGGGAATGATGGAAACAGGGATAGACTCAGGAAAGATCAGTGCTATTCTCCCTCCTGGCCTGTTGGTCCTCGGCTCAGAGAGGGTCTTGTAGCATTCAGGGAGAAATGTGTCAAAACTCGTGACAGAGCTGTCCTTAAATCATGTCTCGGTGAGAGCAAGAACAGGTTCAGGTGTTCAACGAATTGGCAGATGTCAGAGGAGTGCTTGACTGCAGAGCAAGAGGTAAGCCTAGCAATGTGGATCTGATTGCCATATTTTATAGACTTACGAGGTGGTGTGCAGGGGACAGAGGTCCCCCTCATAAGCGGGACGCGTGCCTGTGAAATAGAGGCTGTAGAGGGCCAAGGGATAAAGGTGACAAAGATGTTAGTGAGGAGAGTGCAGGCAAGGGAGCCAGGACAGTGTTAGATGGCAAGGGAGCCAGTGAAGGAGGGGCCGCAGGGAGCAAGGGAGCTCCACATGCATCAGCAGTGGGTGGCAAGTGCACCAGCATGCAAGAGGTTGATGAGATTGTCTGTGCAGAGAGTGTGGGCGAGGGAGCCATGTTGGCCATACCATGCAAGGGAGCCATGGAGGTTGTTAGTGCAGATGGCAAGGGAGCCAGTGAGGAGGAAGTTGAAAAGTTGATAAGGTGAGGGCAGAGCCTATCAAAGAGAAGGAGGTTGAATTGAGTCCCCCTGTACCAAGACGGCACCATTTTGTTAGGCATTTATGATGACCCTGGAGGTCGAGAAGGAGGTAAGAAGGACCTCCGAGTGGGTGCCACCATTGATGTATGAGGAAGAGTAGGGAGGGAGCGACCATTTATAGAGTCCATACATCGGAAGAAGGAATGACAAAGAGGAAGTTGGTGAAAGGCTCTCTGGCGGAAGCACCGACATAGGTGTCAGCAATAGGAAGGCCTGGGTTGGAGCCAAATGTGTCCTTCTTAAGTTTCTTCCTGCCAGACTTAATGAGCGATGAAGGACAGGAGATAGAGATGCAGTGAGAAAGGATAGGAGTGATAGAGAAAGCCATTGTAAGGTGGCACAGTATATGGTACACTTAACCAGGTTGAACAGGTGAGGCACATGGGAGTGAGTTGGCAGGAGGGCGCAATCGCACAAGGAAGTACACAATTTGACTGGGGAAAAACCAGTGAGAGCTAAGGAGAGGGGATGGTGCGAGGAAGCAAAACAGAAACAATACAGAGGCCAATGGAGTAAGTTGGATTTTTGACTTGCAGACACAATACAGTGCAGGATGAGAGCCCGTCTAAATTCGATGTTTGATTAGCAGACAAAAATATGCATGGATCTATGGCAAGATACTATTGCTATTATACATTCTCTAACTTCTCACTGCATTTCTCCTGGTGTAGAGTGAACCTACAGAGCACCAGTTGTGGGTTGCTTACAGTAATATGAGCTTTGTGGGTTTTGGTTTACTGTAATGGTTTACCCAACCATGGACAGTCGTGATCTTTGCCAAACACTCTCTTACAAGACCATACCATTGACGGAATGTCCTAGAAAATTCATGTTAGTGAATGCTATATCAATGAACAAAGATGCTCTGGAAATGCACAGCCCAAAGGAGACATTTCATTTGAATAATAGAGACTTACCTCACACCTATCATCTAGTAGCTATCTGCTAAGGCTCATTCAGCCCCATGACCTTTCTGAACGGTTGTCTTAGCTAAAAACATGTTCTGGTGTGGGCTTTCTGTTTGCTTTTGTTGTTTTTCTTTTTTACTTGTGGGAGCAGGTAGGTCCTTTGGTGTATGGTATATGTAGTGGATGCAGCTGTGTTTCTAGTTGAGATAGCTTAAGAGTTTCAATTTTTTACAATGCACGAGCCACACCAAAAGGGAAGAAGATGAAGCAATGAAAATCTGTCGATAATTGGATCAGATAATTCAAGTCTTCATTGCAATGCAATTTTTCTAGATCTCTGTGCAGCATTTGACACAGTAAATGTTGGGGGCCTTACCCCAATTAAAGGACGCAACACCGGGTCCAGTTTATTACCTCCTTCTCGCATTCATACATCAGGACTGGCTTTTTTTCTCCCCTGGCTCCTCTCCTTCCTCTCTCTTCCTCCTACCTGAATCCCCTGTCTCTCCGTTAAAGGAGTAGAGACCTGTAACATCATCAATGGACAAATGTTCTGTCGTTGGGGTTAACACTCTTCCACTAGGCGTGCCAGCTTCCTGCTTGCACGCTCGGAGCGCGTCCACATTCCTTTGGTCCCTGCTGCTTCTGAGTCCCTCGATGGATCTGCCACTGCTTGTTGTCCTTCTTCTGGGGTAATCCACGTGTCATCTCTGGGTTCCCTGGGTTCGGGATCGAGTTTTACGGGAGTATTTCAGGCTCCTTGCTTTTGATAAGGTATTTGAACTGTGAGCTGTTTCTCGTTATTTTGTGGGATGTGTTCTAGGCTGTCACCATGGATCACTTGAGGGCAACCACTTTCATGGGGTTTGGTGAGTATCTGGCTTCCGTCTTCCTGTTCATGGCCTGTCGCACAAGGACTTCATCTCCGATCAGGAATTGTTTGGGAACTGCTCTCCTGCTCACATCGGTGACCCTTTTGACTTGTTCCTTGCGCCTTGTGTCTCTCATTATGATGTCATCATCACCCCTCTCCTGTTAACCGGTGTTTCTCACAATCCTGGTGTGTAAATGGTAACGCATCATTATTTCTACTGTTGATTTGTTGGTGGCTTCATGGGCGTGTTGCAATAGTCCCAGAGCATCCTGCACAGTCCTTGGTGAGGGTTCACTGACTCGATACCTGCTCTTTAGACGGTTCCGCCATGCCATTGGCTTGGGTCCATTGGGGCATAATTTTTTGGTGTGTGAACCCCATGTGCTTTGTGAATGCTGAGTATTCGTGTCCATTAAATCGGGGTTCGTTATGTGATTTGATGGTGCGGGGTATGCCCCACTCACTGAGTACCTCATCAGCTACCTGTGGGAATGCTCTTGTGGTTTTTTTTCATGATGGGGAAGCTTGTGTACTCCTCAATAAAGACTATGAGGTTGTCTCCTGACTCCATGGGTCCATAGAAATCGACAGCCACTCTGTCCCGAGCTCGTTCTGGTATGTGTGTCATTTGCTTTGGGATAGGGGCTTCTGTCTGCATGGTACATTGGGTAGCCAGTTCTTGACCCACTAGTGAGTCCATGAATGGGAACTATACGTGACATCTTAACTGTCTCTTTGTGTTGTCAAGCCCACAATGGCCCTTGTGTGCCATTTTGATTACTTTGGCTCTGAGTGTTGCCGGGAATGACTGAACTGCGGCCTCACAGCAGAATGGATTGGCCCTTGACCACTAACTCATTGTGTACCCTCGCTAGTCTCTCTAACTCCTCCTTACTCACTCCCCGGGTGACTTTGAATGGCATGGCGGTAGTCTCTCCAGTTGTTGTTGCACATGAGGGCAATGGCTAAAGCTATGGACGGGTCAGCCGCTAATGCGGAGGCGATCGCTACTAGGGATAGTGTGCGGGCAAGCGGCGACATAGTTGATGTATTCAGTGTTTCCTTCTTGTGCCATCGGTGCATCTGATGGATGGCGCCAGATATAGTATGCCAGATTCTGGTCACCTCCCGGTATATGGATGATGGAATAGTCGTATTCTTGCAGTCAAATGCCCCATCGTACGATCCTGGGTGGCATTTTCTTACGAGGGTTTACAAATAGTGAGAGCAGGGTATGGTGATCAGTTATCAGTGTAAATGCTTTCCCAATGACGAAATTGTGAAAATGTTTGCATGCCCAGACTGCTGCTAAGCTTTTTATTTTGGCATGCAAGTATGCTGACTCTGTGACTGACGGGGCCTGCTTGCATAGGTGACAATGTGTCTGGGGTGTATTTCGCCCCACTTGTTTGCGCAAGGATGGTGCCCAGTCCCACTGGGCTGGCGTCTACAGTGATCTCTGTGTGCCATGTGTTGTCAAAGTATGCAAGCCGACGTGCTTCAGCCTGCACCTTTTTGATGTTGTCAAATGCTGTTTGGCATTCTGCTGACCATTTGTATGTGGAGTCCTCCTGTAGCAACCTTCTCAGGGGCTCCATGTGGGACACGTAGTGTGGGATGTATCTGGCGCAGTATCCCGCCATGCAAAGGAATGACCTTACATCTGCCACTTGCGTAGGCGCCTGGAGGTTACTGATGGTGCTGACATTTTATGGGTCTGGTGTCATTTCATCGTTCCAGAAGATATGGCCAAAGATTGTGTAGCATGTCACCATCTCTATTAACGCTGCATCGTGTTCCTCCTGAGTCGTGCCAAACGCAAGTATGTCGTCACTGTAGTTCAGCGCACACTTGATTGGTAGGATAACTTGCCTGATGGCCTCTTGGAAAATCTCTGCAGCAGAGGAGATACAAAAGTTTAGTCTGCAATAACTGAAAAGTCCTTTGTGCGTGGCAAACGTGGTGATTCCTCTGGATTCCAGGTGTAACTCGAGTCAGTGGTATCCTTGTACAAGGTCCAGTTTTGAAAAGGTGGCTTCACTATTTAGTTGCACTATCATGTCCTCGATACATGGACCTGGGTGGCGTTCCCATTGAATGGCCATATTGGCCAGAGTTCTGGTCTATACGGCATTTTCAGGAATTCCTGTGCCCACATGATGTTTACTGTTGCACCCGAGTCAATCAGGAAACAAAATAGACTGTTTCCCAGGTTGACAGAGATTCTGGGCACTTTGTTCACCTCCCAGTGATATTAGATGAGGTTGACATATTCGTCGAGTTTACTTTGGTGGTCATATTCGTTGCTCTATAGGTATTGGAAATTGTGTTGGTGTTCCCTGTAGGCCTGGTTTGTGTTTGGGGGTTCGTCATACTCATCAACGAAATGGGAGTATGGGTCGTATGGATCATATCCCAGGTCTGTGTCCTACGTATGGGCCTCCTCCAACACTCTGATGTATCTTCTCTGACCCTGGTAATGTGGTATGTTTGGTCTGTTCGAGTAAGCTGGAGGCGGGGTGGACGAGCGTACATTCTTACTTGCGGTTGTATGTTCATTCGAGGTGTGGCGTATGGTCTGCCTTCTCTGCAGACCGACTGAAAATGCCCTTCTCTTCAGCAGTTTGAGCACTTTTGTGAGAGAGCCGGACAGGTCCCTGAATGTGGGAAGTTCATGCCGCAATAGTAGCACTGTCTGTTTGGTCTGGTTGTTTGTCCTACCTGGTGCAGCCCCTCGGTCTGTGGGTCGTTGAGTTTGTGATTGGATGGCTGCGATGGTCTCACCTTCTCATGCTTCGAATTCGGGTTTTCTTTGATGGAGGCCGCTTTTGCGTCCACTCTTGCGAATATCTGGGCATTCTCACTTACTTCGTCAATGGAGAGGGTTTTTTTCAGTAGTTGTTTTCTGAAGGCGGGCCATAGGCAATCTTCAATCACATATAGTCATATCGCTTTGTCAGTGTAAAATAGGTGGAACTGCCAGTGGGAGCTCTTCTAACGGAGGTGAATGATGAACTTGTCAATGGTTTCCTCAGGTTGTTGTGCACATTGGTTAAATGTGTGGCATTCGTAATCCTGAGTTAGCTCGATGGTAAGCTTTTTGTTGAGAGCGGTGATCAGAGAGGCAAAGTCTGCCTTCTCTTCCGGGGCAATGGTCTTCACAATTGTTTTGATCTCGCTTCCCACCAGGTTGATAAACATGTCATTTAATGTGAGTGAATTGTCCTTGCCCGCAGCTTTGATGAAGTGGTTGAAGTCCTCCACCCATTCAATCCATCTTGGTCCTTTGTCGCTCTGGGGAGTCAATGTGAAGGGAAGTGGTTTACGTAGTAATGCTGCTTTAGATGTGTGTGGGGGCGTATGTGGTTGCGCCTCTGTTTGGGCAGGAGACCTTGGGCCACTTATGATGGCTGGGAGGTCTAAAGCTGTTCAAGTAAGTATCTTGGTGTGTACACTGTGGTGCGTGTCGGCTGTGAGCCTGGTGTGTGACGTACCTTAGTCTCTTCAAGTGTTCTGGCACATGTCCCACTCAGGAGTATGCCTTCCTGAGGTATGCCTAGGTACCACATTGAACAGCTCCTGCAGTGCTGGGTGTACTCCTGGGCGTGGCCCGCTGCTGATGCTCAACACTGGAGCAATGGGGTCGCCTTGTGAGGGACATGGCACGCAGTTGGTGAGTATTGCAATGCTCCTGCAGTGCGTTGTTGCTGTGCTCGCCATTATGCTGGTGCAGCGGACTAACAGCCGCCAGATGATGGTAGCTCCTGCTGCGTGTTGTTGGCGTGATCACCTTCGGATGTGTGGCAGTATGATGGTCGCTGGAGCGTAGCAGCTCTTGCTGCATGTTGTTGGCGGGATCGCTGTCAGCTGGTATGGCAGTTTGGCAGCCGCCGGAGGATGACTGTCGGTGGGGTGCCACAGGATGACTGTCGGCAGAGTGCCGCACAGAGGAGGAGTTGTTGGGGGCCTTACCCCAAATAAAGGACGCAACACTGGGGTATGCGAGCTACCTGAACTTTATTACCTCCTTCTCACATTCATAAATCAGAACTGCCTTTACTCTCCCCGGCTCCTCCCCTTCCTTTCTCTTCCTCCCACTCTGCCTGAATCCCCTTTCTCTCCCTTAATGGTGCAGAAACCTTTAACAGTAAAACACTCAACCCTAACTGTGGACTAACATAGACAGATATATATTTCATTGTATGTCTTTATTGTGTTATTGTTTTACATGAAACGCATTCATAAATACATACATAACTTAAACAGACTTCCTTTAAAAACAAGCAAAAACATTACCACATAATCGTTACCACACATTACTTTTTAAAAAAAACTCACAAAGAACAAATTATATAATTATTCAGATATATATTTAAGGTTAACTGCTGTTACGGAGCTCGTCTTTCCTCACTGAGGCCAAGTCCTTCCTCTTTCTTCTTTTCTCTTCACCACAGCATATTGTGTCCATGGTTAGCTAGTTCTCAACCCTCTATCTTCGTCTTCTAAACTTTTGCCTAGGCCATCTCCCACTGCTAATTCATTATTTTGTACTTAGATTCTACAACTGCTGATAGTAATCAAATTACCCTCAAAACTCTGCAACTGACGAAATTACGACCACTGCACTCAGGGCTGAATGTCCACTCAACGTAGATAATCCACCTGGAAAATGAAACATGTAGGACAGATAACATGATCGGTGGAAATAGACCACAAAGCCACCACTGGCATTAATCATATCTTTCCCAGGCCCGTCAAATGACATTCATCGTGGTATTCCTGAATACCTCCCCTGGAAATAACAGCATGCCCAGAACTCTTCAGCCAGAATGTTGCTAAATCTGGACATTTGGGACAGGTGCTCCACTGGCGGCGTCGCCTTCCAGGCCCTATACATCATTTGGAAGGCTTTGCAGGGCAGTCTTGTGCATAGCCACAGGCACTTCATTTAAACACAACCATTGTAGTACCACAGTGGTCATCATGCACAACGCCCACTTGCAGGAGACTCTACTACATTGTTCCTTACAGCTAGGCTTTCCCCACAAAATGCACCTGGCTGGACTAGTGCAGCACATATCATCATTCACACCCACAGTGGTGTTCATTAGATGCAGAGAACAATATTCAGTGCCATGATATCAGCACCTCTTTGGCCTTCAAGCATGACACCCAGCATGGTCCACATCATCATGTCCAGATAGATAAGGGGTATTGTTTGGTCAGTGTCTGTCTCCTTCTTCAGGCCAATCCCGCTTGGGATAAAAACCTGCATCACTACCGTTGGGTGGGCAGAATCCTGTATGAGCGTTATCCAACAACTGGGATCCATCTGTGAATTCCAGGAGCTCTATGTGTGCTGCTCTCTCAATTAAATTATTGTGAAGCACCCCTTTGCATCCCTTTGCAAATGGTCTCCAGATGTTTGGGTCGGCTGGATCAAACCCAGATTATTCAGCAGCGGTTTGATAATAGGGATTTTGAGATTCAAGCAGTGATCCGTAGATAAATGAGGCATTGCGGATTGCGAAGGTCAGGTGTTCAGTCTGCACAGTTTGGAACATTTCATGAAAATTACTGGCGGATAGGTTCCTGCGGGCAGTTCTGATGAATGGCTCTTGACTGGTCAGTCTTGGAGGCTGTCAGTGGACAGGGGAGATGCAATTCATTGTAGAGCCATGGTCAGGCAGTGCTGTGGAAGTAGAGGCAGATATGACTTCTTCTCAAAGTCTTCTGTGAGGCAGCTCTGTAACCATTTTAATGGGTTTTTCACACAAGCTGCAAAATGAGTCTGGCAATGTCCTTTGAAGACAAATGTGCACTGTCTAAGCGGATACTGTACGGGATTGTCTTGGTTTTGCAAATGGCTACTTGATACTGTCTTAGAGGACAGAGGTAAGTGAGTTTGTCAGTACCAACTGGTGAAGCGCCCACCAGAATTGGTGACACCTTAGTAGTATATACTACTGCAGAATAATGAAATGCAAAAATAATGAATACGAAGATCTTGTGTCTTTCATTTTGTTAGTGGCATCTTTACGGATGCAGTGCCTTCACCATTGAGTGGCAGAATCATTGGCCAATTTACATTGTGAGGACAGTGATGCCCACTTACCCAATTGGTACAGGCAAGTGAGTTTATCAGCAAGTTCCCAGCTAATGTTCCAAGTGTCTTCCAGGCATTGATTAGTGCCAGGCATTCTTTTTCTTCCTGGAAGCAGAGTGGGTGGAGGGGTGCATACATATGCTGTTTTGGTCTTGACACTGTTATCTGTGTTGCCTGTTTGTGTATGTGAGTTTGGTTGAAATGTTGCCGTAATGTCCCCAAATTACCACACAAATATTTTATTGTCACCGCCACTCAGTTCAGCGGAAATACTGCTGGATTATGAGTGGTGGAAATCCAGTGGAAATCCCCATGTTTTGTGTCTGCAGCACTCCATCCAGGTTTCTTTTCAGTTTTACCGCAAGCGGTAATTTTGCCACCGTAAATCCTCCAATATTTGGACTTAAATCAGAGAAACTACATCAAGCATTCTGCAGGAGGTAAATAGTGCAGTTTAAGCTTAAAACGTCGAATTTAGTGGTGCAGTAAGTGTGATGTGAATCCTGTTACTGCCCTAACAAATTAAATTTAAATTACTGTCACTTTTTTACCCACTGCCGAACGTGATGCTGTTACCATGTCTCGTGTGGGTGTCTGCATGCATGTTTTGGGTGAGTGCCCTGGTGTGTTTACGTGTGGGTGTGTTTTTGTATGTATGCGTGCGTGCTTTGTGTGTGTGTGTGTGTTTTGCGGTGGGGGGAGGGATAGTTGATGAAAGCTATATGGCTGTCTCCTTGAAAGTATTTAGAAGGATTTTTTGCATAACTGGTTGCAACAAGTTTTGAACGCGTGGCCTTGGATTGCAGCCCGGCCGCACGCGCTACACATATACCAATCCAATCACTTACTTTTTATAAGCATGCAGCGCTGCACATGTTCTAACTTGTGTTACATGGATCGGTGCTTTCCTGTAACAGTGACCAAAACCAATGATGGAGCTGCACTGATTGTCCAAAGGATGCAGTGATTATATTGTGTTCCTCTGGGCGGCTGGGCCACAGGGAAGAGGGGAGGTGGGTTTGGAGGAAAAAGAAAATTAAAAGAAATTGTATACTAGGACAGCATTTTCTGCGGGAAAGACATCTTACTTTCCCTTTTTTACCTTTTATTTGAGGCGTGTTGGGCTCCTCTGGAGAAAACCCTAGCTATGAACTGTATACCAGGTTTATACGCCATGAATTTTCCCTTCCATTCTCATTTGCAGCGCAGGTTTCTCTCATTTGCTAGGGGGGTTACAGGTAATTGGCTTCTGCTCTTGTTTGCCACTGAAGTGTTCAGGAAAGTGGGTCATTATGAGGTACCTCCAAGATCCTCCTGAAACGCTGCCTCTGCGGTCAGCACAGTTAATCACCAAGATATTAGAAATCTTGGGAGTTCTTCTGGCCTGCAATGCTTGCGGCTTTCTCACTGTGCATTACTTCACCTCACTCCTTATTCCACCCCAGAGAGGGCCATTAGACCAACACGATGAATGCTTTATACATTGGCCTATAAGTCCGCGTCAGGTTGCCTTCCGTTCCATGGCAGTACCTCTTAGTCACAAAGGGCCTCATTACGACCCAGGCGGTAAGGGTTTTACGGCGGCGTAAACAGCGCCGACCCTTACCGCCTGATTCCGAGGTCCCTTAGCGCCATGGAGGATTTAACACCTGCTTTTAGCAGGTGTTAAAATCCATGGCGCTAAGGGACCTTGTTGTTAATTACGCCACCGTAATTTACGGTGGCGTAATTAACGCCTTCCCCACTCCCATTATGCCCTATGGGGCAAAAATGGGAATGGGGAAGGGTAAATGGGGATTGGGGACTTACCGCCCCACCAACCTCGGAATGGGGCGGTAAGTCCGCCAACCACCATGGCGTAAACTACGTTTACGCCATGGTGGTAAAGGTACGACCCAGGCGGTAACTTACCGCCTGGGTCGTAATGAGGCCCAAAGTCAGTGAAAGTATAGCATTGCGAGCATTGGGATGCATGTGTGCGTGTTTAAAGGCACACACACACGCGGCGGAGCGACCGTGGAGCCCGGACTGAATGCACGCGTCCTGTGTGTGTGTTTAAGCATTGGGGGGGGGGCTCACTTGGGATGACAACAGAACATCGCAACATGTTTGTGTGTGTGCGTGTGTGTGGCGATTTGTGAGTGTGTGTGTGTGTAGTGAGTGCAATAAGTAAAGTGTGGCTACCATGTTGTCTTGGATCAGTTCATCAGCACATAGGCATTGGGTGGGATGGATGTGTGTGCAATGAAATATGGGGCAGATATTGAATGTATGCAGCAAAGGAGACCACAACTGTCGGTTGAAAAGCTTATTGCATACATATTACACTCACTCTACGGATCTTGGCTGACTGGGTTCTTACTTACTGTGTTCTTCAGATGTGTGTGGATAGGAAGAGCATTGTCTTCTGCTCACTCATGTCTCCTTTAAGGACAGTGTGGAAACCCGGAAGTGATAATGACCCACCTAGCCTGCTAACATCATCAAAGACCTTGCACGGGGCTTGTTGCCATTCACCTTACTTTGGCTCTTTTGGTTTTACTTGGAGTCGCCTGTCAATATTGTCCTTTTGTCGCAATCTTTTAAGCAAACTGGAAGTGGCAAGGCAGAGACATATCATCTATTGCCCAAATACTATATTTTATCTTGACTGGCTAAGAAACGCTTTAGTGACAGTGGTACTCATCCACCCATCCTGCACTATTGGCCAATACAATATTTTATCCTGAGTGGCTAACAAATGCTTTAGTGGCAGTACTACTCCTTCACCCACATTGCACTTTTGTACAAAACTGTATTTTTTATCCTGACTGGCTCAGCGGGACTTGCGTGCTAAAGATACCTTGCAACAGCCACTGTTCCATGGGCCAATACTGTATTTGATCCAGACTTGGGAAGCAATTGCTTTAGCAACAGTGGTACTCCCTCCACTCCATGTACACTATTGGCAATTAATACCCAGCTCAACATTTTCATAGTGTTACAAATGCACCGATTGGTTCGTTTGCAACCCTTACCAGACGGTAAACCCACTCACGCTATTGCACGTCCCTCGCACCAATGTTTGCTGGTTTTTTTCAGCCCACCATGGAAAGGGAGAAGGGACTACAAGTAGTTGCTTCTCCCTTTCCATGGTGGCCATTGTATTTGTTTACTTTTTTTTCAATACTTGAATGGCCTCCATGGAAAAGGAGATGGGACTATTCTCCCCTTGCATGGTGGCCATTTTCTTTGTTTACTATGGCTGCCACGAAAAGCGAAAACAGACTACATTTTCCTGTCCATGGCAGACATTTTTGTAACTTCTTTTTTTGGCTGTGAAACACAACGCACCTCGCAGCCCAAAAAAACCCACCATTAGTACCCCGGTCTCAAGGGCAAGCATACTAATGGCAATAAGCCCATCACCTGCGGGCTGTTACCCCACAAGGTAGTGCCCACGGGGCCTTCGTTGTAACTATGGGCCCCGGGGGCATTACCTTATGTGGTAATGGGCGGTAGGTGAGGGGCTTATTGCCTAAATACTGTATTTTATCCCGGGTGGCAAAGAAATGCTTTAGCGGCAGTCATGCCCCTCCGTTCCCCCTGCATTGTTGGCCAATAATGCATTTGATCATCACTGGAGAAGTGTGTTAGCGGCATAGCTACCTTTGAACTCCACCTGTACTATTGGCCAATACTATATGTTATCCTGACTGGTTAATATGTGCAATAGTGGAGGTTTTACACCTCTATGCACCGGTTCTTCTGGAAACACCTGATGACTCACTCCACCCATAATCTAGAACGTCCCTTTTGGAAAGACTTGCTCTTAGTGTCATGGTTGTATAAAGCACAGGTTATTTACTACTAAGAAAGCGAGACTATGGCACAATTTAGAGAATGCCAGCGACAACATCATATGTTTTCAAAGGCCTTAATCTTTATGTTATTCCATGATTGTATTGTTATCTATTTCCGCTAAGGTATTTAATTAGAGAAAACCTTGCCAGGTGGGCATCATCGTGTTTTACATAAAACAAGGATAAGATAATAAGACATTACAAAATAATAACGAATTATACGAGCAAGAGAGGAGTTGCGGGAGAGGGAATGGTAGGGGGTGGAAAAAGGCAGCAGGAAGAGAATGGTACTGAAAAAGGTCGGCACGTAGATAATAATTGGAGGCGAGCTTGCCGGTCCGGATACAACAGTACTGGTAAGCTTACCGGTACCGTTGTATCCAGACCGGCAAACTCCGAGTTGTGCTTGCGGGTGATTTACATTCCGCCAGGTCTGACCTGGCAGAATGAAAGACACCCGGGAGCACAGCAAGCCTGTAGCACCGGCACTGTTATGAACGGTGCCCGTGCTACAAGCATCCCCATTCCCAGTGAGCCCTATGGGGCTGAAATAGGAATGGGGATCACCTGATCCTGGCACACACGAAAGTGCAATTACCGGGTCCGGCATCACCGGAATACCGCGGTAATTGCCCATTTGCGGGTGCCGGAATTTCTTGCAAGTTTGAAGGTAGCCTTGCCGGTTTTACTGGCAAGGCTACATCCAACCTTGTAATGAGGCCTTGTAGGCATCACTAGAGGGGGACGGAGAACGGAAATTCGCCCCCCCACCACACAACCGCTGCTTTGCCCTCTTTCCCCCTATTTATTTGGTTACCCTGTTCTTTAACCTGGCTTGAATCAGACACAATGGGAATAGATTGGCCGTGAATATAGTTGTGGTGGGTGCCCTCTCTATTGAAAGCAGGCTTCCCACATGCCGGGCAACCTCTTGTTTCGTCAATTCCATTTCCAAAATGAAATAGGCTTCTTAAACTTAAATCAACCAGTTATCTTTAAAATGTGTTTACCTTTTTCTGACTACCCCACACATACCCTGCAATGATTGTGACAGTTCCTTTGTGTTTCAGAACAGGGTCTACTTCTGAAGAGGCTATTTTCTCGTTAAACTGCTCAATGGACAGTATATGCTTCCGTTGTGCTGTCAGCAGTTATTAGGAAACTGTGCTGTGAGCTAATGGGCGCCAACTTTTGATTTTCACTTTGAGGACAGAAACTCCGGGGCCCCCTGAGCAAGCGACCAGCCCAACCCATCCACAACCCATCCCTTGGCCAAACCATGCATTTTACAGCATCTATTTCTTATCCGGAATTGAAAAAATCATAAGATTTACAGCCAGATTTAAAAATAATATATCACAGCAACAGTCACTAAACCTGATGAGCTACCCTGGTGGCTAGGATGTGTCACTTTACTGTCAAATAATTCAACGTTGGAAATGGATCCCGGATTGTAGTCAAATCACTGCTTTCATAACAGGGCAGTTCATGTACATGACTTTAAAGCCAATGGTGTTTCATCTCCAGCCACATAGGCACTGTGTACAGTCTAATTTAGCAGGTATAGCCAGAAACTAAAAATTAAGCATGTCTATGAAGGTAAAGTGAAGTTCCTGTCACCATTGCTGAAGGACTAAGGGGACAGCTGACCCATTTCCCACCTGTACTTGCCGCCTATGGGGGATATCTCAGTTAAACAGACTTTGACTACGTATCATTTTGAACTGAGCTATGAGTGATATCTATTTTATTGAACTAAATGTTTTTGACTGCATATTATTTGAAGGTGAGCTGGGAGTGATGCATTTTCTACTAGACACCATCTCCATCTACATATTACATGGATGTGAACTTGAAGTGATGACTGTTTTAATTAAAAGCACAGAGTCTCTGGCTGGGTAGTGGGTGAGCAATGAGTGATGTCTTCTCATTGAATGTCTCCTATCCCTTGATTGTAAAACACATCAAGCATAACAAAAAGCTGCATTTCATCATCAAACAATGACTAAGTGCAGGTGACTATCACATATATATCCTGAAGGAATATTAAAGACATCTCAAATTAGTGCATGTCAAGTGTGAAATGCTAAGCCATTTCTCACTATCCCATTGCATTCTGGTACATATTTAATGCTGTCGCTGCATCAATAGTGTTCCGGAACATATACTCCAGGTTAACATGACTCTGCTCTCTGCGTATATGCATGGCCTTTTAATCACAAGTGTACTAGATCAAGATGGCACCCTCAGCAATCCATTAAAGTAACTGAAGCTTTCAGATAATGGACACCTAATCGGGTTGCCCGTGACAACCAGTCATTAGCGTTCTGTTTGTTTATGCGGCATGAAAAGAAACTCACTGAAGCCATTTGTCCTTCAATGCAGACTAACACTCAGCAACATTGATCTATGGTAGGAAAACATATAACATGATGTTCAGTTTAAGCCACTTAAAAATATTTGCGAGGCAAAAGCAAAACAGGAGTTGACTGAGGGCTCTGTTTCTTGTTTACGCTTTTCCCTTTAAAGAGGCCCAATTGCTACAGAGACGTGCAGAAAAAGGGCACGGAAATTCTTAATAGCAAATAAATGAAGCTATATCTTTAAGTAAGTGATGGATACACTATACTTTTAGAAAGAGGTGATTTTATGTCAAGTAGGCGAGAATTATGCTTCATCTTCAATGTATTCCTGTCTCCAGCAGTTTCAACAATAAACACATTTGTGTAACTTTCCATATAGGAAAAAAAATATCATTTTACTTTTTCAAACAAAAACTACATTTCCCTTTTGTCCCAGGCCAACTATAGTTCCAATTTCCTGGTCACATGATCCTAGTCCTTGCTCTTCCTGTTCTCTCCCTCTTCTTTCCTGCTCTCCAAGAAGATAAGTAACACTTCTTAATAGCTCCATAATTGTAATTGTATCTTGCTAATTACTGTGAATTAGAAAGCTAGTTTCTATAATTGGATAGCGCGCAACAGGCAGGGAATATTTGGGACAACTTTGAGAGTATTTAGGAGCGCGCAACGTACATTTTGTGATTTTGTTGGCATTTGTACATTGACACGCTGCGACTCATACCCTCTACGTTGTTTCTCCATTTCTATATTCTAGTAAGCCAGCTCTACAAGTTGCAACTCTTAGATTAAGAAGACGTGTTCTCTCCTGTTCACATGTAAGTGCCTAATAACAGAATGACCGAGTTTGTTAGCCCAGAGCAGCTAGATAACAACTCGGTTTTCGAGAACAGTGTACAGTTTGAGGGTAGATCCTTATGTATGAATGAGCTATAAAAGCTGTGTGTATTTACGGTTTTAAATACAGGTTGGAGGAAACATAATTACCCTGCCAATAACAAGATCAGTGCACACTGTGAGTATAACTACGTACATCTTTAAAAGTGAAATGTCTAATGATAGCTGAATATCTAGCAATATCTAGATGCTTGTTTTTTTTGGTTTATTTCCAGAGAGTAGCTGGTGGTAGCAAGCAACTCCTGCGTCCCACGTCGCATTGCATGGCCAATTGTTAATGGCCTGAGAAAATCAAACCATATTAAATTAAACCGATTTGTACAGAATAAGAATAAGAGAGAGGTATTATTCGAACACCTTTGTGGATACGTAGAAATGTGGACAATACCCCTCTTCATCTGTAAAGAGGTAAAAAGATTGTAACGCTCCTTTCAGCATAGAATAACAGATCATTGCCTTACAGAATGAGGCATTACAGAAGGTGTCACCCTAGTACATGAATGTAGAACTATATTTCTCTGAAGGTTAATTAGCCCCTGATGAAGTTCTACTGATCGATTCAGAAGTGAAAAGAACAAAACATGTTGGGCAAATAAAGGTTTAATAGATTTTCCAGAAGATCTACAGATTATTTGCAAGATTTGTACAGTTCAGATGTTTTCAAACACTGGGCCAAATTGAGCACGGTGACAATGTTTTTGTACTTCTGTACTTTTTAACTGTTTGTTCCACTGCTTGTTTTTTAATGTAAGACTGTATTTTACTTGGTTTTAAATGTTTGTAACAGTGCCTTCTTAGAAAATGTATGGGTGATCATACATTTAGTTAACGATTATTATAAATGTCAAGCCAACCAAGTCATTTGATAAGTGTCTAATCCGACCCATACCAGCAGTCCAAGCGGGTATCATATATAAAGAAGCTTGTTGTACAAGGGTTAACCCTCCTGCTGCTTTATAATATTCCCTGGGATCTACCATAGCATACTTGCAAGGCTTGAAAGATGCCAGAGTATTTTTGTTTCAATGTGGACCTCTGATTCTGAGGCAGTTTGAAGTTTCCATGGGTATTTGGGGCTCTGAGCCTCTGTGAGTTAGTCAAGTCCGAAGTTTTAAATATGACACTTTACTCAGGATCAAGTACAGGGATTGCAGTGCTGGGGTAGTGTGGCCAATTGTTTTCCAACCAAGGATCTCTGGCTTCATTATATCAGACCAATTAAGTGTTTATGTTTGATATCTGTGTGCAACCTAAATTCTGGCAGTGTGATAAACTGGGCACCTTGTAGATCCTCCTTCTCTCTCCTAACAACTAAATTATGGGACTCCATGCCCAGGTTACTCCACACAGAGGATGATCATATATTCTTCTGAAATTCCCTCAAAACCTGCGTGTTCATTAGACTGTAACTGAAACCTGCACAGCACCCATTAAAGACAGGACTAGGGACAGGCACACCCTTTGCGGGTCACCAGGGGTTGCCCCTGAGACCCCTTAGGTCTCTCTTGCTACTCCTATATATATATATATATATATATATATATATATATATATATATATATATATATATATATATATATATATATATATATATATATATATATATATATATATTCAGTAAAAAAAACGTTGTTAAACAGACATTATGGTTCAAAGTAAAACTGAAAAACCCCTGAAATTCGCCATTTATGGTAAGCTAAGCAACCATAACTCGCGCCTTCGTGCACTGCTAACATTAACACCCAGGACATCAAAGATAACATCACAAATGTCATTGATTACATCATCGATGACATCACATGTCTGGCTCCCCCTTTTTTTCCTTTACTGACATATCTAGGCCACATGTTTTTGTACAGTAACAGTCAAGAACTAAAAATTGAAAATGTACTATATTTGTAGACGTATCCTTCAATTAAGTTCTTACAATAATTCCCTTAGGTTCAAGTCACATTATATGAAACATATACATAGCGGAAGACACAGGTTTGAAAGAAAGTAATCCTTTCTGTGCATGAAGATACTCATTAGGATTATCAGCACTTTCTCATACTGTACTTTCCTGTATACAACCATATTTGTATACATTGTACTCACACTTCTTTCCTTAGAGTCCAGTCACATCATGTGATACACATACATACAGTAAGTAGCAGCTTTGAAACAGAGCAATCATTTCTCTGCATATACTCATATTTGCATGTGTTGTTGTCTCTTTGTGTTTTGTTTGTAATAATGCAATTATGTATTAAGTGTTTTTTTTATTAGCTACTTATTACATATTTCACAGTACACAAAACTCTAATAAAAAAGCAGATATTCATTGTACTATTCAACATGGCAAGATTATGAATATTGCACCTTCATCATGTATGCTGCACACACTGCTTACATTTCTACATGAGTAGCTTAGTATACTGGATTGAAATTCAGAATAGAATGCTATTTATATCAATGCATTGCTTAGTGCACTAATTAGCTCATTATATTTTTTCCAATGATCCTTGACACTTTTTGGTCAACATTATAAGAATCCCTTGTACAGAGTTTTCATGAAAAGTAAATGCACATATGATATCATCAGTGATGTCATCAATGACCTTGGTGATGTCATCTTTGATGTCCTGGGTGTTAGTCTTAGCAGTGCACGGTGGTGGCATGAGTTATAGTTGCTTAGCTTACCATAACTGGCAAATTTCAGGGGTTTTTCGGTTTTACTTGGAACCATAACGTCCCTTTAACAAAGTTTTTTCACTGAATTTCATAGGTTTTTAGTAGCGCAACTTAACCATAACGTCCCTTTAACAACGTTTTTTCACTGAATTTCATAGGTTTTTATTAGTGCAACTTAACCATAAAGTCCCTGTAACACATTTTCTTTTTACTGCATTTCATAGGTTTTTATTAGTGCAACGCCACCATAACATCCTTTTCAATAGATGAAGACCACTAGCATCTTAGGTCCTCAAAGTGGGAACCCCAGGTGGTAAAAAAAAGATTTTTCTTCCCAAACCGGGACGCCGCGGTGTAGGAAGGAAAATCTTTTACCAAGATGGCCACTATTGAAAGGGAAGGTGGGTTGTATAAAGAGAACACAACAGGGCGTGAGCGCGGGGTGGAGGGGAACAGGGCACACACGGGGAAGGAGCCGGGTGGGGGGAACAGGGGAGACACAGGCCATGAGCAGGGGGTGGGGGGAACAGGGAAAACACGGGGCATGAGTGGGGGGTGGGAGGGGGAAAGGAGGGAGACACAGGGCATGAGCGGGGGGTGAGGTGGAACAGGGGAGACACGGGGCATGAGCAGGGGGTGGGGGAACAAGGGAGACACGGGGCGTGAGCGGGGGGAACAGGGCAGACACGGAGCATGAGCGGGGGGTGGGGGGGAAAAGGAGAGAGACACGGGGCATGAGCGGGGGTGGGGGTAACACGAGGGAGACACGAGGCATGAGCAGGGGGTGGGGGGCAACAGGAGACACACGGGACATGAGCAGGGGATGTGAGGGGAACAAGGGAGACACGGAGCATGAGCGGGGGTGGGAGGTTACACGAGGGAGACACGGGGCATGAGCGGGGGTGGGGGGAACATGAGGGAGACACGAGGCATGAGCGGGGGGTGTGGAGAAGACGAGGGAGACACGGGGCATGAGCAGGGGGTGGGGAAACATGAGGGAAACACGGGGCATGAGCGGTGGGGTGGGGGGTAACACGAGGGAGACACGGGGCCTGAGTGGGGGAGTGGGGGCAACAGGGGAAACACGGGGCCTGAGCGGGGGGGTGGGGGCAACAGGGAGACACGGGGCATGAGCGGGGGTGGGGGGAAACGGAGGGAGAGACGGGGCATGAGCAGGGGGTGCGGTGGAACATGGGAGACACAGGGCATGAGCGGGAGGTGGGGGGAACAGGGGAGACACGGAGCATGAGCGGGGGGTGGGGGGAAAAGGAGAGAGACACGGGGCATGAGGGTACACGAGGAAGACACGGGGCATGAGCAGGGGGTGGGGAGAACACGAGGGAGACACGGGGCATGAGCGGGAGGTGGGGGGAACACGAGGGAAACACAGTGCATGAGCGGGGGGTGGGGGAACATGACAGAGACACAGGGCATGAGCGGGGGATGGGGCAACACGAGGGAGACACGGGGCATGAGCGGGGGGTGGGGGGCAACACGAGGGAGACACGGGTCATGAGCGGGGGGTGGGGGGAACACAAGGGAAACACAGGGCATGAGTGGGGGGTGGGGGAACAGGAGGGAGACACGGGGCATGAGCGGTGGGTGGGGGGAACAGGGGAGACACGGGGCATGAGCGGGGGTGGGGGAACAGGACAGACACGGGGCATGAGCAGGGAGTGGGGTGCACAGGAGGGAGACACGGGGCATGAGCGGGGGGTCGGGGGAACAGGAGGGAGACACGGGGCATGAGCGGGGGTGGGGGGTAACAGGAGGGAGACACAGGGCATGAGCGGGGGGGTGGGGAGCAACAGGAGAGAGACACGGGCATGAGCGGGGGGTGGGGGAACAAGAGGACAACGGGCATGAGTGGGGGGATGGGGGAACAGGGGAGACACGGGGCATGAGCGAGGGGTGGGGGAGGAACAGGAGAGAGACACGGGGCATGAGCGAGCGGTGGGGGGAACAGGGGAGAGACATGGGGCATGAGCGGGGGCTGGAGGGAAACAGGGGAGACATGGGGCATGAGCGGGGGTGGGGGTAACAGGAGGGAGACACGGGGAATGAGCAGGGGGCGGGGGGTAACAGGAGGGAGACACAGGGCATGAGCAAGGGGTGGGGGGAACAGGAGAGAGACACGGGGCATGAGTGGGGGGTGGGGGGCAACAGGAGAGAGACAGGGGCATGAGCGGGGGGTGGAGGGTACAGGGGAGACACGGTGCATGAGCGGGGGGTGGGGAGGAATGAGGAGACAAGGGGCATGAGCAGGGGGTGGGGTGAAAAGGAGGGAGACACGGGGCATGAGTGGGGGTTGGGGGGAACAAGAGAGACACGGGCCATGAGCAGTGGGTGGGGGGAACAGGGGAGACATGGGGCATGAGCGGGGGTGGGGAGGAACAGGGGAGAAACGGGGCATGAGCGGGAGGTGGGGGGGAACAGGGGAGACAAGGGGCATGACCGGGGGGTGGGCGAGAAAAGGAGGGAGACACGGGGCATGACTGGGGGGTGGGGGAACAGGGGAGACACGGGGCATGAGCGGGGGTGGGCGTGAACAGGGGAGACACGGGACATGAGCGGGGGTGGGGGGAACAGGGGAGACACAGGGCATGAGCGGGGGGTGGGGGAACAGGGCAGACATGGGGCATGAGCAGGGGGTGGGGTGCACAGGAGGGAGACACGGGGCAGGAGCGGGGTGGGGGGGAACAGGGGAGACACGGGCCATGAGCAGGTGGTGGGGGGAACAGGGAAAACATGGGGCATGAGTGGGGGTGGGAGGGGGAAAGGAGGGAGACACAGGGTATGAGCGGGGGGTGGGGTGGAACAGGGGAGACACAGGGCATGAGCGGGGGGGACAGGGGAGCCACGGAACATGAGCGGGGGTGAGGGGGAAAAGGAGAGAGACACGGGGCATGAGCAAGGGTGGGGGTAACATGAGGGAGACACGGGGCATGAGCAGGGGGTGGGGGGCAACAGGAGACACACGGGACATAAGCGGGGGATGTGGGGGGAACCAGGGAGACACGGAGCATGAGCGGAGGGTGGGGTTAAAAGGAGAGAGACATGGGGCATGAGCGGGATGGGAGGGTACACGAGGGAGACACGGGGCATGAGCGGGGGTGGGGGGAACATGAGGGAGACACGAGGCATGAGCAGGGGGTGGGGAGAAGATGAGGGAGACATGGGGCATGAGCAGAGGATGGGGGAACTTGAGGGAGACATGGGGCATGAGCGGAGGATGGGGGAACTTGAGGGAGACATGGGGCATGAGCGGTGGGGTGGGGGGTAACACGAGGGAGACACGGGCCTGAGTGGGGGATTGGGGGCAACAGGGGAGACACGGGGCCTGAGCGGGGGTGTGGGGGCAACAGGGAGACACAGGGCATGAGCGGGGGTGGGGGGAAAAGGAGGGAGACACAGGGAATGAGCGGGGCGGGGGTAACAGGAGGGAGACACGGGGCATTGGCGGGGGTGGGGGGCAACAGGAGAGAGACAGGGGCATGAGCGGGGGGTGGGGGAACAGGGGAGACACGGGGCATGAGCAGGGGGTGGGGGGGAACTGAGGAGACAAGGGGCATGAGCAGGGGGTGGGGTGAAAAGGAGGGAGACACGGGGCATGAGCGGGGGGTGGGGGGGAACAAGAGAGACACGGGCCATGAGCAGGGGGTTGGGTGAACAGGGGAGACATGGGGCATGAGCGGGGGTGGGGGGGAACAGGGGAGACACGGGGCATGAGCGGGAGGTGGGGGGGAACAGGGGAGACAAGGGGCATGACCGGGGGGTGGGGGAGAAAAGGAGGGAGACACAGGGCATGACTGGGGGTGGGGGGAACAGGGGAGACACGGGGCATGAGCGGGGGTGGGCGTGAACAGGGGAGACACGGGGCATGAGCGGGGGGTGGGGGGAACAGGGGAGAGACATGGGGCATGAGCGGGGGCTGGAGGGAAACAGGGGAGACATGGGGCATGAGCGGGGGTGGGGGGTAACAGGAGGGAGACACGGGGAATGAGCAGGGGGCGGGGGGTAACAGGAGGGAGACACAGGGCATTGACGAGGGGTGGGGGGAACAGGAGAGAGACACAGGGCATGAGTGGGGGGTGGGGGGCAACAGGGGAGAGACAGGGGCATGAGCGGGGGGTGGGGGGAACAGGGGAGACACGGGGCATGAGCAGGGGGTGGGATGAAAAGGAGGGAGACACGGGGCATGAGCGGGTGGTGGGGGGGACAAGAGAGACACGGGCCATGAGCAGGGGGTGGGGGGAACAGGGGAGACATAGGGCATGAGCGGGGGTGGGGGGGAACAGGGGAGACACGGGGCATGAGCGGGAGGTGGGGGGGAACAGGGGAGACAAGGGGCATGACCGGGGGGTGGGGGAGAAAAGGAGGGAGACACAGGGCATGACTGGGGGGTGGGGGGAACAGGGGAGACACAGGGCATGAGCAGGGGGTGGGGGGAACAGGGGAGAGACATGGGGCATGAGCGGGGGCTGGAGGGAAACAGGGGAGACATGGTGCATGAGCGGGGGTGGGGGGTAACAGGAGGGAGACACGGGGAATGAGCAGGGGGCGGGGGGTAACAGGAGGGAGACACGGGGCATTGACGAGGGGTGGGGGGAACAGGAGAGAGACACAGGGCATGAGTGGGGGGTGGGGGGCAACAGGGGAGAGACAGGGGCATGAGCGGGGGGTGGGGGGAACAGGGGAGACACGGGGCATGAGCAGGGAAGGGGATGAAAAGGAGGGAGACACGGGGCATGAGCGGGGGTGGGGGGGACAAGAGAGACACGGGCCATGAGCAGGGGGTGGTGGGAACAGGGGAGACATGGGGCATGAGCGGGGGTGGGGGGAACAGGGGAGACACGGGGCATGAGCGGGAGGTGGGGGGGAACAGGGGAGACAAGGGGCATGACCGGGGGGTGGGAGAAAAGGAGGGAGACACGGGGCATGACTGGGGGGTGGGGGGAACAAGGGAGACACGGGGCATGAGCGGGGGTGGGCGTGAACAGGGGAGACACGGGGCATGAGCGGGGGGTGGGGGGGAACAGGGGAGACACAGGGCATGAGCGGGCGGTGGGGGAACAGGGCAGACACGGGGCATGAGCAGGGGGTGGGGTGCACAGGAGGGAGACACGGGGCATGAGCGGGGGTGGGGGGTAACAGGAGGGAGACATGGGGCATGAGTGGCGGGGTGGGGAGCAACAGGAGAGAGACACGGGGCATGAGCGGGGGGTGGGGGAACAGGAGGGAGACACGAAGCATGAGCAGGGGGTGGGGTGCCCAGGAGGGAGACACGGGGCATGAGCGGGGGTGGGGGGAACAGGAGGGAGACACAGGGCATGAGCGGGGGGTGGGGGACCAAGAGAGAGACAACAGGCATGAGCGGGGGGTTGGGGGGGAACAGGGGAGACACGGGGTATAAGTGTGGGGTGGGGGGAACAGGAGAGAGACACGAGTCATGAGCAGGCAGTGGGGGGGAACAGGGGAGAGAAACAGGGCATGAGCGGGGGCTGGGGGGACACAGGGGAGACATGGGTCATGAACGGGGGGTGGGGGGTAACAGGAGGGAGACACGGGGAATGAGAGTAGGGTTGGGGGGTAACAGGAGGGAGACATGGGGCATGAGCGCGGGAGGGGGGAACAGTAAAGAGACACGTGGCATGAGCGGGGGGTGAGGGGCAACAGGAGAGAGACACAAGGCATGAGCGGTGGGGAACAGGGGAGACACGGAGCATGAGCGGGGGGTGCGGGGGAAAGAGAAAAGAGGAGACAAGGGGCATGAGCAGGGGGTGGGGTGAAAAGGAGGGAGACACGGGGCATGAGCGGGGGTTGGGGGGAAACAAGAGAGACACGGGCCATGGGGGGAACAGGGGAGACGTGGGGGTGAACAGGGTAGACAGGAGAGAAACACGGGCATGAGCGGGGGGTGGGGGAATACGAGGGAGACACGGGGCTTGAGCAGCGGGTGGGGGCAACAGGAGACACATGGGACATGAGCGGAGGGTGGGAGGGTGCACGAGGGAGACACGGGGCATGAGCAGGGGTGGTGGAGTACACGAGGAAGACACGGGGCATGAGCGGAGGGTGGGGAGAAGACAAGGGAGACACGGGGCAAGAGCGGGGGTTGGGGGAACACAAGGGAGACACGGGGCATGAGTGGAGGTGTGGGGGGTAACACAAGGGAGACACGGGGCCTGAGCGGGGGGGGGTGGGGGAGACACGGGGCATGAGCGGGGTTTGGGGGGAAAAGGAGGGAGACACGGGGCATGAGTGTGGGGGTGGGGGGGTAACACGAGGGAAACACGGGCATGAGCAGGAGGTGGGGGGAACACGAGAGAGACACGGGGCATGAGCGGGGTGGGGGCAACACGAGGGAGACACGGGGCATGAGCAGGGGGTGGGGGGCAACACGAGGGAGACATGGGTCATGAGCGGGGGTGGGGGGAACACAAGGAAACACGGGGCATGAGCGGGGGTGGGGGGTACAGGAGGGAGACACGGGATGTGAGCGGGGGGTGGGGGTACAAGAGGGAGACACGGGGCATGAGCGGGGGGTGGGGGTACAGGAGGGAGACACAGGGCTTGAGTGGGGGGTGGGGGGCAAAATGAGGTTGACACAGGGCATGAGCGGGGGATGGGGGCAACACGAGGGAGACACGGGGCATGAGCGGGGGTGGGGGGAACAGAGGAGACAAGGGGCATGAGCATAGGGTGGGGTGAAAAGGAGGGAGACACAGGGCATGAGCGGGGGTTGGGGGGAACAAGAGAGACACGGGCCATGAGCAGGGGGTGGGGGGGAACAAGAGAGACACGGGACATGTGCGGGGGGTGGGGGGAACAGGGGAGACATGGGGCATGAGCGTGGGGTGGGGGGAACAGGGGAGACACGGAGCATGAGTGGGGGGTGGGGGGGAACAGGGGAGACACGGAGCATGAGCGAGGGGGAAGGAGAGAGACACGGGGCATGAGCGGGGGTGGGGGGAACACGAGGGAGACACGGGGCATGAGCAAGGGGTGGGGGCAACAGGAGACACACGGGACATGAGCAGAGGCTGGGAGGGTACACGAGGGAGACACGGGGCATGAGCGTGGGGAGAAGACAAGGGAGACACGGGACATGAGCGGGGGTTGGGGGAACACGGGGGAGACACGGGGCATGAGTGGGGGGGTGGGGGTAACACAAGGGAGACATGGGGCCTGAGCGGGGGGTGGGAGCAACAGGGGAGACACGGGCATGAGCGGGGTGGATGGGGAAAGGAGGGAGAGACGGGGCATGAGCAGGGGGTTGGGTGGAACAGGGGAGACACAGGGCATGAGCGGGGGTTGGGGAACAGGGGAGACATGGAGCATGAGCAGGGGGTGGGGGGAAAAGGAGAGAGACACAGGGCATGAAGGTACACAAGGAAGACACAGGGCATGAGCGCGGGGTGAGGAGAACACGAGGGAGACACGAGGCATGAGCGGGGGTGGGGGGAACACGGGGCATGAGCGAGGGTGTGGGGGTAACACGAGGGAAACACAGGGCATGAACGGGAGGTGGGGGGAACACGAGGGGGACACGGGGCATGAGCGGGGGGTGGGGGAAAACACGAGGGAGACATGGGGAATGAGTGGGGTGTGGGGGGCAAAACGAGGGAGACACGGGTCATGAGCGGGGGGTGGGGGGAACACAAGGGAAACGCGGGGCATGAGCGGGGGTGGGGGGGTACAGGAGAGAGAGACAGGATATGAGCGGGGGTTGGGGGGTACAAGAGGGAGACTCGGGGCATGAGCGGGGGGTGGGGGTACAGGAGGGAGACACGGGGCATGAGCAGGGGGTGGGGGGCAACACGAGGGAGACACAGGGCATGAGCGGGGGTGGGGGGCAACACGAGGGAGACACAGGGCATGAGCGGGGGTGGGGGGCAACATGAGGGAGACATGGGTCATGAGCAGGGAGTGGGGGCAACAAGAGGGAGACACGGGTCATGAGCGGGGGTGGGGGAACACGAGGGAAACACGGGGCATGAGCGGTGGGTGGGCGGAACAGTAGGGAGACATGGGGCATGAGCGGGGGTTGGGGGGGAACAGTGGAGACAAGGGGCATGAGTGGGGAGTGGGGGGGATCAGGAGAGACATGGGGCATGAGTGGTTAGTGGGGGGGAACAGGGCAGACATGGGGCATGAGTGGGGGTGGGGGGTACAGGAGGGAGACACGGGGCATGAGCGGGGGTGGGGGATAACACAAGGGAAACACGGGGCATGAGCGGGGGGTGGGGTGGTACAGGAGGGAGACACGGGATATGAGCGGGGGCGGGGGGTACAAGAGGGAGACACGGGGCATGAGCGGGGGTTGGGGGTACAGGAGGGAGACACGGGGCATGAGCGGGGGGTGGGGGGCAACACGAGGGAGACACGGGGCATGAGCGGGTGGTGGGGGCAACACGAGGGAGACACGGGGCATGAGCGGTGGGTGGGGGCAACACGAGGGAGACACGGGGCATGAGCGGGGGTGGGAGGAACAGGGCAGACACGGGGCATGAGCGGAGGGTGGGGGGAACAGGGCAGACACGGGGCATGAGCGGGGGGTGGGGGGAACAGGGGAGAGACACGGGGCATGAGCAGGGGGTGGGGGGGAACAGGGGAGACACAGGGCATGAGCAGGGGGTGGGGGAACAGGAAAGAGACATGGGGCATGAGCAGGGGGTGGGGGGCAACACGAGGGAGACACGGGGCATGAGCGGGAGGTGGGGGCCAACACGAGGGAGACACGGGGCATGAGCGGGGGGTGGGGGCAACACGAGGGAGACACGGGGCATTAGCGGGGGGTGGGAGGAACAGGGCAGACACAGGGCATGAGCGGAGGGTGGGGGGAACAGGGCAGACACGGGGCATGAGCGGGGGGTGGGGGGGAACAGGGGAGAGACATGGGGCAAGAGCAGGGGGTGGGGGGAACAGGGGAGACACGGGGCATGAGCGGGGGGTGGAGGGAACAGGAAAGAGACATGGGGCATGAGCAGGGGGTGAGGGGTAACAGGAGGGAGACACAGGGCATTAGCGGGGGGTGGGGGGAGCAGGGCAGACACGGGGCATGAGGGGGGTGGGGGTAACACAAGGGAGACACGGGGCATGAGCGTGGGTGTGGGGGAACACGAGGGGGACACAGGGCATGAGCAGGGGGTGGGGGCAACACATGGGAGACACGGGGCATGAGCGGGGGGTGGGGGCCACACGAGGGAAACACTGGGCATGAGCGGAGGGTGGGGGGAACAGGGCAGACACGGGGCATGAGCAGGGGGTGGGGGGACACAGGAGGGAGACACGGGGCATATCTGGGGGGTGGGGGGAACAGGGGAGACATGGGGCATGAGCGGGGGGTGGGGGAACAGGTGAGACACGGGGCATGAGCAGGGGGTGGGGGGAACGGGAGGAAGACACGGGCATGAGCAGCGGTGGGGGGAATTGGAGGAAGACACGAGCATGACCTTACTAGCAGGCGGCAGATCCCGCTCCTCGGGATAAACAAAGATGGCGGGCGTCATTCAAAATACGACGCACTGCACGCTGCACCACAGCCAATGGGAAAGCATGTAACATGTCCGTGGACACCACGCAAGCCGCTTGCCCAATCCCTGTCCTGTCCGCGGAGCAAACAGGGAAGTGTGTCCGCGAAGCGTCCGTGAAGCGGACACAGATATCACTAATTTTTTCTGAACAGATATCACTAATTTTTTCTGACCTACTTTTTGGTCATTTTTTTAAAAAACTACTGGACAGATTTTCACCAAATTTGCAAAAGCACGCTTTCGGGACCAATCCGCTGCTCCTGGTCCAAATTTGGTGAAAATCCGTCCAGCGGTTTGAGCTGTAGGCGTGAGCAAAGTTTTTTTCCCATTCAGTCTATGGGAAAAAATAAAAATTGGGACCCCTCCTATAACTTTGCCCCCCCTGGACCAAACCTCACCAATCTTTACAGAAAAATTCAGAAATATATATATATATATATTACATGGCCACGGTAGTGGCCATGTAGTTATGGTTAAGTTGCTGTTTCCATAGGAAGAGCACTTTTTGGGCGGCTTATAACTTCGCTCCCCCTGGACGAATCCACATCAGACTTTGCAAAAAAAGTATATGGACCACTCTGAATTAACTTGCAAAGTTTGGTGAGGATTCGTCCCGGGGGGGAAAAGTTATAGGTGGGGGTCCCAAAACTTTTTTTTCCCCATAGACTGAATGGGAAAAAAATTTGCGCACGGCTACAGCCCGAACCGCTGGACGGATTTACACCAAATTTGCGGCAGGAGCGGCAGGAGCGGCAGCCTGGTCCCGAAAGTGTGCTTTTGCAAATTTGATGTAAATCCGTCCAGTAGTTTTTTTAAAAATGACCAAAATGTAAGGCAAAAAAATTAGTGATATCTGTGTTCGCTTCGCGGACGGACTTCCCTGTTCGCTCCTCGGACAGCACCCCGATTGGCCCAGCGGCTTGCGTCATGTCCGCGGGCATGCAACGTGTTCGCTGATTGGGCGGCGTGGTGCGTGATGCGCGTCAGATTTTCTGACGCGCCCGCCATCTTGCATTTGCGGACGTCCGCGGACAGCGTGGTGAAAGTTTGTTCAAAATGTGTATTTAGTAGAGTGTGTTGGTGTGTAGACGTCTTTGGGGAGGATGGGGGAGTATGAGATAGGTTAAAAGTTGTATTTTATTTATGTGCTAGACGCTTTTGTTGTGTTCGATTTGTCTGCGGACAACACGGCTGTTCTGGAATGTTCGTAAATAAACAGAATGGATTCGGTCTCAACTTGAAAGTGTTCTAAGAACACTCGTGGGGTCTTGGAATGTTTACAGGGGGTGTCCTGGAGACGTTGTCTGTATTGTTTGTTGGCAAGGTGAAAATGTTTTAAGAACAATCGCTGTGTCCAGAAATGTTCGTACATAAAGAAAATGGGGGTGTCCTGAGGACGCTGTTTGTATTGTCCTCTGGCAAGTTGAATGTGTCCTAGGACCTTCCCCCTGTCCGCGGACATAACAATGGTTGCAATGTTTGCATCTATGGGTGTGATATGCTGCGGTGGTTGTGGCCAGGGTATAGAATGTTGGGTGCATGGCCATTTGGCCATGCACCCAAGAGTGTATGCCCTGGCCACAACCACCGCAGCATATCACACCCATAGTGGCTTTAACTTTGGGTCAAAAACTAATTTATAAGGCACAATGTTATAAGCTTGTATGGGTGTGATATGCTGCGATGGTTGTATTTATCTTGTTATACGTAATATTTGGTTTAGTAACGGGAGTCCATGTTTTTCTTGTTCATTTCTGTAATAAAAGAAAATAGCATGTTAGTATTAGTATTTTATAATGACTTATTACATTGTACAATCAACATTTTCTTCTTTTTATTGACCCTCATATTTAGTAGATTACAAACCAGAGTATTGTGAAATGTGCAAAGTTTCTGTATTTGTTGCTAAAATCATTGGGTCTGTGGGAGAAAAAAAATCCATGTTGGATTAAAAAAAAAACCTTTTTCTGGTATGCTACAGTTTATTTATTTGTTTGTTTTCCGCGTTTACTTGTTCTTTCTGCCTAATGCTTTATGCATTCGATTGTTCCAGTTTTTGTGAGCAGTAAGATATTAGGTATTTGTCTGGATATTGTAAAATTTTGGCCTAGTTAGATACCAGTAGGCGTATTCTAACTGTTTATGTTTTGATATAATTTCGTGGTATTGATTTATCTGTTTGCATATTTGTAAATTTTGGGACAGTTAGATACCAATTGGCGTATTCTAACTGTCTATTTTTTGCTCTATTTGAGTGGTATTAATTTATCTGATTAGTTGTTGTAGAATCTTTGGGAAGTTAGATAGGTTTTGAAATATTGTGACAGTTTATATTTTTTTACTACAAGTGTACTTAAGGTTTAAGTACAGTTCAGTTATCAAATTTTGGTTTTAAGAACATTAAATACACATTTGTAAGATTAGCTGGTAATCTCTGCTTTAGAGTAACGGTACTATCATTACATTCAAACCATCCATATTTTTTTTTTTATATATGCAGTGTAGTGCCCTGAGTTGGTTGTGGCTCCTGCGTGGTAGATTATACCTATTGTTGTGAAGGTTTTCCTACCAAGTGAAATTTGACCATGTGTGAATCCAGTCAGCTTGCAGTTGTTTTTCGTACCATCTGCATTGTAACGTAGAAGCATTAGTATTACGTATTTACTATGTGTTTGTATTAGTAACGTGGAGCGATTATCCGAATTGCAGGTAGAACATAATCTACCGTGGTTTGCATTTTGTACAAGTTGCTGAAATGGAACAGATTCACAATTAGGTATTGATACATAGACAAAGCGCTCATTGGGGATTTGTTCTTGTGTCACATTGTTGCAGAGAGTGCATGTATGTTTCCACATGTATGAAATCTGGAAGATTTCATTCATAGGTATGTTTTTGTTTTCCAGTATTAATAGTAAGTACATTAGAAATTCTTGTGGATCTTCCTGTGAGTTTATAGTGAATTTCACCATTCCAGCACAGTAGTCCAATTGTCGTCTTATTCCAAAAACACTATACGTGTTGTCAGGATTGTTTGCTGCATTTCTGTGAAGTACTAACATTTGCAAACACAATGGGTCTGTACTGTGTAAGTAAATGTTGTCAACAATTGGTGGTAATTGAAATAGAATATTCATTGCTACATTTGCGTAGCAACTTACACCAACTATATTTGAGAATTTAAATGGTCCAGGTAGTTCTGTATCTAACTGCTTTTTTTGGAGTTTGTCTTCCTTCTTTAAAGAAGTACCTGGTTTACTTTCCCTAATTGATTCTTTTTTGCTTGTGGTACTTGATGAAGTTTCAGTTTCTTTTAGTCTCTTTGGAGGATTTGCAGTGACATCCTATTGCATTTCTGTTTGATTTAGTTTTCTTTTAGAAAATGTTCCTTTTTGTGGAACAGGATATGTTTGTAGATGGGGGGTGTATAGTGAACAAAGTCTATTGTATTCTAAAATGCAAGGAATATCAGCGTTTACTTTACTTGCATCAAAGTTTATTAGAAATAGACCGTCAATTGTACGTAGGCGTGACAGTGCTACGTAGCTCATGCCTTCTTTAAAGACTGTGTTACCAATGTCTATCATTGCTTTGTCTAGAGTAAGACCTTGTGATTTATGAATGGTGACTGCGTATGCAAGAGTTAGAGAAAATTGTTCTCTGCGTACATACATGTCTTTGAAGTGAAGCAATCGAGCTGTTGAGCGTCCTATTCTTTTTACTTCTGAAAGTTTGTCAAAGAGAATATTGACAAACTGTATTTTGTTGTCACGTGGGTATGTTTGAAAGCCAACAACTGTACCCAGTGCTCCATTAACTAGTCCTTGGTCCACGTCAAGGTTACGTTTAAGCATTACTCTGCAATTTAAGGATAATTTTAATATCTTTTCCAAGCCTGCTGTGTTTGAGATTGCATTTTCTAAACTATTTAGTCTTGCTGTGGCTTGGTCACACATGGGTAGTGTCATTCCATGTACATCTAGTTTGTCTGTGGCGCTAATTTCCATAATTGGTTGCATTTCTTTGCTTAACATTATTTCATTGAATTTGAACCAGCTTGCAAGAGTTGGCATTAAGGCCATACCCATTTTTGTGGGCTAATTGTTCCATAACATCTGTAGCACATGCATTATCACCATAAAGTGCATGAATGTGCCGGGTTTTCAATAATGCTTCTGCTTCTCTAGAAAGTATACCAACTCTGATACTTTTTAAGATGTTGGCATAAGTGGGATCTGCAGATTGGCGCATGTTTTCTGTTAATTCTCTGTATTGGAAATGTTGCCAAAGGTTGACATTTCCAATGCTGCCAACAGTTTTACGGCAGAGTTTGTGTCCTAATGTTTTAAAAATAGGCTCACCTTTTACAGGTGTCAATTGAAGAAGATCTCCGAAAACAATGATGTGTTTTCCTGCGAAGAGCTCTTCATAGTTGTTTTGAGTATGTCTTGTAATCTGAGGTGAATCAAAGCCAACATTAGGTTGGTCACCATGCTCACTTCATCTATTAGTAGCATTTTCATTTGTTTCAATACTCTGCGTACTTCCATTGCAGCTTCTGCAGAAAGTTTGTAATAATCTAACTTGTTTTGGTGTTCTACTGGCAGGAGTAGTAATCGGTGTAAAGTGACACCACCTATGTTGTAGGCAGCTAAACCTGTGGGGGCAGTGACAACAGCTGACAGTTTGTTGTTTGTCAATTGTTGAAGGAACTTACTGAAGATTTTGATTAGGAATGTTTTGCCAGAACCAGCTTCACCACTGACATACAATAGTATAGGTTTGTAATTTTGGCAGGTGCATTCTTTGTTTTCATGTTGCACACCATGTGCAATTTCTTTTGTTATTTCTTGAAAAATGCTACGTTGCTAGTTTTGATTGTAGTGTAGTTAAGTCTTCTTTATCTTCATAGTGACACATGGTGTTTTCTACTTCTATCATAGTGTCAGCGCTAGTAGGATTTGACCCTCCTTCCTGATCCAGACCTTCCGCCCACTCCTCACCTGGTATCTCAGTGTCCGTGAGTTGTTGGAGTCTTTTCTTCCACAGGGCCTTTTTCTTCTGAGGCGGATAGGGTCTGCCTCGGTAGGAAGCCACCCTGACCTAAATCAAAGAGGTCAAGGGGGGCCCCTCTACCGGAAGAAACTATCGGGGGAAAAAGCCTTCCGGCATAAAAAACCCCCTCTGAGTGAAGTACGTGGGAGCCTTGGAAATGCAGCCTGGAGGAGAGCCTGAAGATGCAGCCTGGAGGAGAGCCTGGAGATGCCGCCTGGAGGGGAGCCTGGAGATGCTGCCTGGAGGGGAGCCTGGAGATGCCGCCTGGAGGAGAGCCTTGCGACGATGAAAGCACAGGGGGGAAGCCATGGATACAGAAAAGTAGCCCAGGAAAAGAGCAGAAAGCTAGCAAGCTGAGGGGAGAAGAGCGAGCGAGAAAGGTAAGCAGAAATATAATGGCTGGCAGGGCCAGGGGTGACAAAAACTAAAAAGAGAAAGCACGGAGAGAAACAGAAAGGAGAAAAACAGAGAAGCGTTTCACCCGGAAGCCTAGCGCAAAGGGTTGCAACACGCAGGCTTCCGGGTGGAAGCGAAGAAAAAGGCGATTGATGGCGGAGGCCGCCAAGACTAGAACGCTGCATAGCAGTGTGAGAAAAAACGTGGCGGGGCGATTCAATGGCCGCTTAAGCGCCATTGAACCCACTTACGCCACAGACTTTGGAGTGTGACAGTATGCCCCCTTCTATACCTCACACCTCCCGGCTTGCCCGAATGGGTACGGTGGAACCTCCTAGTGAGGACCCAGGCGTGTACATAGGAATCAGGTTCCCAGGAGTCCTCCGATTGGGGATAACCCTTCCAGGACACCAAGTATTCAAGACGTCCTCTTCTATACCTGGAATCTCGGATGTGTGAAACCTCATATTCAGCAGAACTGGGTTCGGAACAGGCAGGTAAGATGGGTTTCTTATTACTAGTAATACTTGGATCTACAGATCGTAGTAAAGAAGCATGGAAGACCAGGTGTATGCAGCTCATCTTCTTGGGAAGCTTGAGTCTAAATGCTACTGGGTTTATCTTATGGGTGATCTTAAAAGGCCCCACGTAGTGAAAGGACAATTTAGTTGGGCGTAACCAACGGGGAAGGAACTTGGTGGACAGCCAAACCCTATCACCCTTCTTCCACTGGGGGCAAGGTAGGTGATGGGAATCGGCCTGGGCCTTGTACCTTGTTTTCGCTGCAGACAAACTAAGTTGAGCTGTTCTATGTGCAGTTACAATTTCGCTTAATGTGGACTTGATGGTAGGCACATTAGAGGGGGAATGGAGAATTGGTAATACACCACGTGGGTGAATCCCATAAGTACAAAAAAAAGGGCTAAGTTTGGTAGCAGAGTGAACAGTGTTATTATAAGCGAACTCTGCGGTAGAAATAAGAGACACCCAATTGCCTTGGTGGCGGTGTATGTAGCATCGGAGGTACTGCTCCAGAGTGGCGTTAAGACACTCTGTCTGGCCATTAGTCTGGGGATGAAACCCTGAAGATAATGCTCTATCAATGCCAAGACGTTTACACAGGGCTCCCCAGAACCGTGATGTAAATTGACTCCCTCGATCAGAGATGATTTTATCGGGTAATCCATGTAAACGAAAAATGTCCTTGAGGAATACCTCAGCCATCTTGGAAGCGTATGGGACACCTGCTAGCGGAGAGAAGTGTGCCAATTTGGTGAAAGAAACCACAGTTACCAGGAGGCAGGTAGAGCCTTGGGAGGCCGGTAGATCCACAATAAAATCCATAGAAATATGGGACCAAGGTCTAGAAGGAATCTCCGGTTGCTCCAATAGCCCCAAGGGTTTACAAGTGGGAGTCTTACTTTGAGCACAGATGGAACAGGCCTTGCAGTAATTTTTAACATCCTTGTTTAGCGTAGGCCAATAAAAGGAACGAGTGATCAGTTCCAGTGTGCCTCTTTGACCTCGGTGACCCGCTGTGGCATGGTCATGACACCATTCCAGTATCTTCAACTGTAAGGCTCTAGTGGGTACAAAGAGTCTTTGGTTTACTAGCAGCAAGCCTTCTGCCTATTGCACACCCCGTAAATCCCTCTGAGGGATAGTCTCCTCTAGATCTGGCATAGAGGCAGACCTTATGTCCTGAAGGAAGGTTGAGACGGCACCTACAATCCTATTGCGTGGAAACAAATACTCAGAAGGAGGGGTAACATGTGTAGCAGGGGTATCTCTTAGGGATAGAGCATCAGCTAGACCATTCTGAGTCCCCGGTATGTATGTAATGGTGAAGTCATATTGACTGAAAAAATGAGCCCAGCGTGCCTGCCTGGAGTTAACGCATTCCATCCCACGAAGGATTTTCAGGTTTTTGTGATCAGTGTGCAGAACAAATGGATATACGCTCCCTTGTAATAGGTGTCTACATTCCTCACAGGCCGACTTGAGGGCGAGCAGCTCCTTTTCAATCACGGAATAATTCCTTTGACTAGCGGATAGAGTTTTAGACAGATAGGCTATTGGGTGTTCCACACCCCTACATTCCTGAAGCAACACAGCGCCCAATGCCTCGGCAGAGGCGTCTGCCTCAACCATAAATGGTTTGCCCTAATCCGGCTGGCACAAAATAGGTGCAGAGCAAAACAACTTCTTCAACTGGACAAAAGCGGTGTTAGCCTGTTCAGTCCAAAGAAAAGGTTTAGCCTCTTTCTTGAGCAGAGCGGTGATGGGCAACAGAGCTTGCGAGAAATGGTCAATACATTTTCGATAGAAGTTGGCTAAGCCTAAAAAGCGTTGGACTTCCTTCAGGGTAGTGGGTACAGGCCACTCTAAAATGGCGGCGACCTTCCTTGGTTCCATCGTTACTCCTTCTTTGGAAAGGATATAACCTAAATATGGAACAGAATCAGCCATGAAGACACATTTTTCTGGCTTCACTAACAGACCATTTGACTGAAGACGTTGTAATACTGTTCTGAGATGTAGAAGATGTTCTTGGGGGGAACGAGAAAATACCAAAATGTCATCCAAATAGACTATGGTATTGATGAATAAGACATCAGAGACAAGGCGATCCATGAAGCGTTGGAATATAGCTGGTGCATTAACGAGTCCAAAGGGCATCACCCTATATTCGTAAAGGACAAAAGGGGTCCGAAAAGCCGTCTTCCATTCATCCCCCTTGCGGATTCGGAGGAGGTGATAAGCACTTCGTAAATCCAACTTCGAAAAAATAGTGGAGCCTTGTACTGCTTCTAGGATGTCATTTATGAGGGGCATGGGATATCGGTCCCGAACCGTGACCTTATTGAGGCCACGATAATCAATACAAGGCCTTAATTCTGACGAATCACGCTTGGGAATGAAGAAAAGTGATGCGCCAGCCGGGGATTCTGACGGTTCTATCAAGCCATTGCTAGATGGGAATCCAAATATGACCGTAAAGCCTTCTTTTCAATGAGGGATAAAGGAAACATCCTCCCAAACGGTACCAAAGCGTCAGGTACCAGGTCGATGGCACAATCTTTGGGTCTATGCGGGGGCAACTCAAAGGACAGCCCTCTCTCTAAAGACCTCTTGGAATTCAGACAGTTCAGATGGAACACAACAAATTTCGCTTGAAGTAGCTACTCCTGATGGAATGATCTGGATCCGTTCAGGAGATTGAAGAGGTAAACAGTGCTCCTTGCAAAACTCTGAATCAAATGTCATGGAATTCCTGGCCCAGTCAATATGTGGATTATGTTTCCTCAACCAAGGGATACCCAGAATCACAGGTAAATGGGCGGCTCGAATGAGGTCGAACCTTAAGAGTTCCGAGTGCTGCTGTATAATGATCGTCATTTGTTCAGTGGTGTGAGTTATGGGTCCGGAAGATAATGGGGATCCATCCATGCCCTCTACCTTCTGAGCTTCCTTTCGTGGCACCAAGGTAAGTCCCTGGTGTCCTGTCCATTCGCTATCCATGAAGACTCCAGCAGCTCCACAATCGATTAGGGCCAAAGTGGAGAGATGTCTTAGCGGAGTTTGCAGCTGAATGGACACTACCATGAGATGAGAATCCAAGGTATTGGGAGGGGGTGCTACTGTCAGAGTAACATAGGGACTAGAGCTACAACCTCAGAAACCTGTCCCTTCTAGTTCCGAGGTTTGTTGTTTCCCGACCTCCGATGAGGGACTTCCGGACAGTTACGGAGTAGATGAGAATTCGATCCACAATACATGCATAGGCCTGCATCCAGACGTCTCTTTCGCTCTTCTGGAGTCAAGGGAGCTCGGGCGGATCCGATCTGCATGGGTTCTTCCTTGCTCCGGCCCGGTGGCTTCGATAAAACAGGAGGAGTAGAGGAGGCTGGAAGGACTGGATTGCGATGTTTCCTCCTTTCAACCCGTCGCTCGCTCAGGTGATACTCTATCTGGAGTGTGATGGATATCAGGTCTGAAAGGGTAGTGGGTCGAGCTATGTGAGCCAATTCATCCTTCAGCTCTTCCTTTAGTCCTCGGCGAAAGAGTGTGTACTGGACGTGTTCTGGCCATCCTGCATCAGCAGCCAGGCGTTTAAACGATGAGATATATGTGCGTAAGTCATTGTTCCCTTGTTGAACGTCGAGCAGTTCTTCGGTGGCTACATGGGTAATTTCCTCTTGTTCAAAGGTCTGCCTTAATAAGGTCAGAAAGGCTCCGTGGTCTTGCACCACTGGATTATTCTCTATTACCAGTGGGGATGCCCAAGGCAGGGCATTACCGGTCATATTAGATATCATAAATCCCACCTTGGAATGACCACTGGCGAAAGAGTGGGGACGAAAGGCAAAATACATGGCACAAGATTCCAAAAACTTCTTGAGTCATTTTGGTGTTCCGTCAAATTTTCCGGAAGACAAGGCCATAGGGGGGAGGTCCAACTCCCTGGGTTCCCGTGCGGATACCAGCTGCCTTAGAGCTGCATTTTCCACCTTAATGTTCTGCAATTCAACACTCATCCCTTGAACCGCCGTAACCAGCTCCTGAAATTGTTCAGGGGAAGCCATGATCCTTTCTTGGCGTTGCAAACTGTCAGCGCTAGTAGGATTCGACCCTCCATCCTGATCCAGCCCTTCCGCCCACTCCTCACCTGGTATCTCAGTGTCCGTGGGTTGTTGGAGTCTTTTCTTCCACAGGGCCTTTTTCTTCTGAGGCGGATAGGGTCTGCCTTGGTAGGAAGCCACCCTGACCTAAATCAAAGAGGTCAAGGGGGGCCCCTCTACCGGAACAAACTATCGGGGGGAAAAGCCTTCCGGCATAAAAAACCCCCTCTGAGTGAAGTACGTGGGAGCCTTGGAAATGCAGCCTGGAGGAGAGCCTGAAGATGCAGCCAGGAGGAGAGCCTAGAGATGCCGCCTGGAGGGGAGCCTGGAGATGCCGCCTGGAGGGGAGCCTGGAGATGCCGCCTGGAGGAGAGCCTTGCGACGAGGAAAGCACAGGGGGGAAGCCACGGATACAGAAAAGTAGCCCAGGAAAAGAGCAGAAAGCTAGCAAGCTGATGGGAGAAGAGCGAGCGAGAAAGGTAAGCAGAAATATAATGGCCGGCAGGGCCAGGGGTGACAAAAACTAAAAAGAGAAAGCACAGAGGGAAACAGAACGGAGAAAAACAGAGAAGCGTTTCACCCGGAAGCCTAGCGCGAAGGGTTACAACACGCAGGCTTCCGGGTGGAAGCGAAGAAAAAGGCGATTGGTGGCGGAGGCCGCCAAGACTAGAACGCTGAATAGCAGTGTGAGAAAAAACGTGGCGGGCGATTCAATGGCCGCTTAAGCGCCATTGAACCCACTTACGCCACGGACTTTGGAGTGTGACACATAGCTAATTCTGCCTCATTTGTTATTAGTGGTTCTCCCAGTGGTTCTTGGCTTCCTGTGACAGAAGGTTGACTACTGTCAGGAGTGTCCTTATCTAGTTGGGCCTGGAGTTCCTCTTCGTGTTGCTGTTCATTGTGCAACATTGTTTTGTACTGTGCATCAGTTATACTGCTTTCATTGGCTTTGAAAGCGTCTTCATATGAGTCATAGGTATCTAGTATTTCTTCTTCTTTTCTCCATGGTTTGAAGAGTTGTAGCAGGGACATGTAATATATTTCTTTATGTTGAGGAGTCTTTAATGACAATTTGATATGATTAATTAAATTTGGTTTGGTGAGTTTTACTAAGCTGCCATCACAGTTTGTCACTTTGTATTTACGGTTTTGCTCATCAGGTTTTATATTATTTTTGTATGTGTAGTTTTGGGCTAGGTGGTATAGACACATGGTTTCCAAAGTGGTACTCCTGTTTGGGTAGTATGTGTCCAATAAATTGTTTTTTAAAATGTCTTGGCTGTTGGGATCATGTTTGGCTATTGTTTCTATATCTTCGTATGATTTTAGAACTCTTTTTCTAGATTTAGCTGAACCAAGACTTAGCCATACTATATTTGCAGATTTACCATACAATGCAGTACCAGTTAATCGATCAGCTGCTTCATAAGATCCACATTCTCTATGGGACAGCATTTTTATGCCCAAGCTGTATAATTTCTGAGACACTGTTTTATCTGATGACAGGTCATTCCAGAGATCTTGGAGCTCTGTCTTTTTTGATTTTGTTAAGTATGCTGTGACATATCGTGCAACTGCAGTAGAATTGTCTGCAATGTACTGCACATATATGTTTGCATTCCACAAGTGGGCAATGATTGCATTGTAATCATTGATATATTTTTCTTCTTCTTTTCTTTTTATGCAATATGTATTTTTAGGTGACTTACCTTTAACACTATGTCTAACTGAAGACATGAGGTTGTTCACTTGACCTGTATTTGTAACTGGTCTAGGGAAACCAAATCGGCATTTGGTGTAGTATTTCCCTTTGTTTTTGTATTTGCGACGACAATATTTGCCACATTTGTGTCTTTGGAATTGTAAGATTTTTGCATGAAGATCACTATTTGTGGATTCTGACGGAATTTCACAAGTGACATATTTTTCAATAAACAGTAAAACAGTGGCATCACTGTCTTGACCAAATTTAGGAACATCTTTAATCCATAAAAGCATGTGGACATGTGGTACTCCTCAGGCTTGGTATTCTTTTCTCCAAAAGAAGTGTTGCACTTCTCCAAGGGGAGGAACAGTTTTATTAAAAATAAAATGTAGCATAGCAATGAGGCGATGGTGAAAATATCTAGAAACATTAACAGGATCCTGAGAACAAAGTTCTCCAGGTGTTAGTATATCTATGTTTGTTTTGTTTTCATTTGATATGTGTAGGAAAGCATGTAAATCTTCCCATGCATATTCTGCGCAACTTAATGTAACAAACCATGTGGGTGGGCCAAGGTTTCTGATCATACAACGTACATCTCCATGGCGTCGAAACCAGTACTCTTTAGTACCTCGCATATTTGCTAATAGATTTGCAAGATTTGCCTGTAAAACCTCATCTTTTTGTTGAACTTTTTGTAATAATTGTGTGGCTGTCATATTTTAAAGTGTGATCCTGATTTTAATATGTGTGCAACTCCGTAACATAAAGTTGCTGGTTCACTTTCAAAGAGTAGGTGGAATATGTATTCCACATTTTGTCGAAATCTGGGATCTTCAGAATACATTCGTAATGATCGATATTCTGATGCTGATATTCTGATGCCGTATCTTCCTCCTTTGCCAGTAGGAAAGAATAGAGGAAAAGGACGTGCTTCTATACTTTTTTCCCATATGCTGATTGGTGATCCTTTTGTTTGACGCATTTGGTACGTTTCCAGTTCATCTTCTATGGTGTCATTAGAGTGCAATGGGTGAATTGTATAATGGTCTTAAGTGTTTGATATTGTAGCAGGATCTAGGAGCTCAAATTGACCAGCTTCTTGTGTCTCTTGAATTATTTCAGTTGTATCCTTCAAGTTTTCTTCAATATTAATTTTTTTGTAATATTCATTATTCTCTTTAAGATATTGCAAGTCTTCTCTAACTTTATGTAAATCTACCAGCTGTTGCCAATTTTATTTGTCTTTTGTAGGTACTCCATTTACCAAGATAATTACAGATTGTTGCATTGGAAGTTGCACTCCTAGAGTGTGCACATATTCTTTTAGAACTAATGGTAAATACACTACTTTTCCACAAATACCTTTCACTAATTCAGAGGGAGGTAATTTTGCAGTTTTTGGTTGAAGGCGTATTATTGCTTGAAATGGGTGAACTGTTTGAATTATGATGCTCTCATATAAATTAAGTTGTTGAAGGGGTTTTGGTAGTAGATATAAGTCTAAATTATTTGTGATAGCACATGAAGGAGTTTGGTTGTTGTCAAGTTTTGTAGTGCAGTAACTGCAAAGTATTACGGGGTCAGTTATTTCGTATTTGTTTTCTACTATAAGGTAGAGAGCTAATTCAAACCATTTAGAATGTTCATTGTCTTCTATTTTGTATGAAAGGTCTATAGTTTTTGTGTTACTTTTATAACACGTTCTGCGGCAACATACACACACATGGTTTGATACTTCAGCTGAAGTGCTTTGAAATTTTAGTATTTCTTTTTTGTATGTGTGTAGTGAAAGGTTGCCATGTGCAGATTTGTTACGAAGTTGGTTGACAGCTATTTCATCTTGTAAGTGGGTTTCATTTCCAAAATATGTTTTCTGTATATACTCGATTTCTTCTAGTAGGTCTTTTGGTGTACCATGTAGAAGAATGTTATTTAAATTGGCTAGTGCTAAAGCAGGACTTTTTGCATAATACAGTTTATAAACTAGATTTCTTATACTTGCATGATGTGTTGATACCCTTTTGATACATTGGAAGGTTGTTTTGCAAGTAGCTCCTGATATGCAGGCCAACGAATGTCCTTGCAGTCCTGTGTGCTTGCGTACTGGACAAGCATCCATACTTTGCAGTATTTTAATTTTGATTTTGTCTTTGCTTTTCACATATTTATTGAGAAATAGGCATAAAGATTTCAACATTTTTTTGGGAAAGTTACACATTGACGTGCATGGCCATGTGTAAATTAGATGTTCTGATTCAGTCGAATGGAGGGGTAAATCTAAGTTTTAAGGGCATATTTTTGTAAGGAGTACTTCCTGTTCCATTTTGGTATTATTAACTTTTTCATAACCTCAACCACTGCTATGTATGGCAATTGTATTTGTTTGCTTTTGTTTGTACGCTTCTTCATTAAAGTATGGTTCTGTGCTTGTAGTGTGTCTCCATTCACCTCCACAGATATTTAAGAAGTTATTTCTGTTCACATTTCGTTTATTGAGAAGTCTTTTTTGAAGTTTAGTTATTAGTTTTGTTAGTGGTTTAATTCTGTTTAACACAACAATAAATAAGTTTCTTTTGAGAAGAATTGCACTGTCTATCAACGCTTCTAAGATTACTTTCCTACGATTGGTTTGAAGTGTTGAACCTGGTTTCTCTCCTGTTTTTATCAGATTTTGAAGGACTTTGTGACGGAACATTTTGGCTAATATACTTTTCTTGGTATGCTTACTTTGCACTATATCAAGATTTATAGAAGACGTTTTATTTGTAGTGATAGTTGATTTTCTGTTAATAGTTTTTTGGGTCGTTTTACTTTGTGATAGAGGAGGCAAAGTTTTTGCACTAGAAACTTCTTCTGTTTCACAACATGACTGTATTAGCTGTTGTGTTTCAACGTTTTTTACAAATTCTGCTATAGATGGGTGTTTATGTTGGAGACTTTTCTTTTCATTTGCTCTACTTCTGCGTCCCTTTCTACGGAGTTGCTTTTTGGTGGGCATTCTGTAGCGTCTGTTGAAAAAAATACAGAAGGTATGGGTTGGGGTTTTCTGCAATGCATGTGTGTTGTGTGCATGATTGTTTGAGTAAGATGATAAAGATTTATGTAATGGTGTGTGATTGTGAATTGGGAAGTTGAACTACCAGGGATAGGTATTCTTCAATTAATGTGTTACTAAACTGGGGTTCAGATGACAGAAAAAAGTAAGCCGGTGGTGTAGAGAAGAATAAATAATATAGGTAAAGCTATACAATTAAAACAGTTGTTTGTTCTGCAACATCTACATTCTAGCGGCTGAGTTGGGTAATTTGTGTGCCGAAAAATAGGAATTTGAGGGCCATTCTGACAGTAGATCACTGTTTAAGACGGGGGGATTTTTGGTCAGAATGGTGCAGAATCTCTATATTTAGGCACAGAAATACCATGAATGCACCGTACAGTGCGTGTGAGTTATAAATCAAATATTATGGTAACAATCTACTTACTTTTTTTTCAAAAATGAGTAGTTTGCTTCTTAGTTGTTCTTTGTAAATCAAAATCGGCTGCTTCTATTCAGGAGAATGGGCTTCACTGCAATTGTAAAAGAAAGAAATTAGTAATTTGGTTGCTATATAGCACTGTTTTCATTTTAGACATAGATTTTTTTAAATTGAAATGCTCAGCGCCTTCCTGAAAACCATTAAAACTATATTATGACTAAGAGTAGGAAAGAAAATATCTTTACTATGGTTTGTGGAATTCATAATCTACCAACTTATACCACTATTCTTGTAACTAAGCTTTTCCACGTAATAGTGAGTCATTGTCATCATAGCTCTCAACCATGTGTGTCACAAAGGCGGGTGAAATCACCTGATTTTGTTTTTGGCGGGTGAGACGCCCATTGGAATGAATGGGCATGCAGGAGGCTTGGCGGGTGAGTCAGTCCTTTACAAGGCGGGTGACACCCGCCAAAAGCGTGTGAGTTGAGAGCTATGTGTCATAGCCTGCTTTTGCACGAAACAGTGAGTGAATGTACTAGTCTGCTTGTCCTATATAAATGTATGTAAGTACTTATATAAACGAAAACAAATAAAACCAATTATATGTTTGTGCAAATATTATTGTTTGAGATTTGTCGTGTATATATTTTATTGAAAAAATGTTAGTTTAATAGTATTTGCATGTTTGTGTGTGTATGAAGAAATTAAACGATATAAAGGTTTGTAAGTGACAGGTCATTTTAGGACAATGAAACAATGATCGTCCATTCATTTTTCAGATTATAGAAGGTAAAAGTCGGTTAGAAAATGTGTTCATGTACTGTGTAGAAAATATGCATACCTGTACTTTCTGTTCATGTATATGGATATGGACCAAGCTGCAAGTAGAAATATTGGAGATTTGTATAGTATTTCTCGTAGATCGTGGTTGTCAATGGTATGAGACTTGTACTCCGAGAGATACACTGTACATTTGTAGTGCTGCTCTATGATGATGCAGTTACATGTAGAGTTATTGGATTTGATTGGTGAATGGTCATGTGATTGCTTAGCTACATCCAATGAGGGAATGCCACAGAGAGTGAAATCGAAATGGTAGAAGGGCTGTACAGGTTACGATACGTTGGCGGACATGGCGGTAGTTCTAGGACACCGCGTATTATATTCGGAGAATTTGGGGAGGGGAGATATGGAAATGAGATTGGATGAAGCAAGGGATTGGTCAGTAAAGTTTAGTGAGTGTGTTGTGCTAGGAGAGGTTTTCTCAGATATTGTTTTTGCAGAGAGAAGAACAGAGTGTTTCAAAACACAGATTGTATGGATTTTGGGAGACTCGTGGATTCATTGGTTGAAGGTGCATGTGGAAAGCTGTGGAGTATCTATAGATCTTGGAATCCCACATGTGGAAATGCACTGGCATGGAGTGCGTGGAATGAAGTGGTTGGACTTGCTACCTCTCTGTGCAACGTTGAAGATAGAGGAACATCCAGACATAATTGTAATTCATTGTGGAGGGAACAGTTTAGGACATGTGTCTGGAATTTCTTTGCAATTTGCAATGAAAGAAGGCCTTCAGAAGATAATGGACATGTTTCCAAACTCTAAAATAATGTTTTCAACGATTGCGCAGAGACAAGTGTGGCTTTGTTCTTTCTCATGTTGTCCACAAATGGAGAAAGCAAGGCGTAATGTTAATAAGGCTGTTTGTGCCTTCCTAAGAGATTTTGGCATGTCCTCTTTTAACAATGAAAATATTTTGTTTCGTAGTACATACATTTTTCGCAAAGATGGAGTCCATCCTACTTATGCTGGCAATCAGATTTTTCTGAGAAATGTACAAAATGCATTGCAACCTTTTTTAGAAATACAGCATTCGTTTTGAAGTACGTCTTACGTAGTTAAAATGTTTTACATTGAAACACCTCCCAAAGGCTCTTTTTCAGAGCCACCACTTCCTGTTAGAGAAAAATGCATTGGTTTCAATAGGGTAGCAATGCAATTGTTTTTCTGTTTGCGGACCGTCCGCCGACTCTCACGAAATGGAAATGGCTATGCTTTATGTATCTTCACTTCTATTTTTTAACTGTGAAAGGCGGCTCTGAAAAGAGCCTTATTTTCTTTTTTGATTTTTGTTATTTTGTATATTTTTTGTGCTTTTTTATACACGACATACTAGGAGAGGAGGGAAAGGAGGGTAAAGGGAGGGGGACACCAACCACAGGGATAAGAAAGGGCGAGCTGAGAGAGGAAGATGTAGAGTGGGTTTTATTTGGGTAGTGAGCAGGTCTTCTGGTGCTCTGAGACGATCGTCTCAAAAGCACTCCGAAGTCGTTCCCCCCTGCAGAGTACTGTGTCACAGTACACACATACAACTGTGACCCTCGAAAGGTAAGGGTCATCAGAATTCTGTATGGCCTGTGAGGCAGCTTGAGGAAGATGCTGTCCCACAGAGGTGTTCCTTGTGGAGACAGGATCAGGAATGGAGGATGAAGTAGAGGCAATCAACCTACTACGCTTCTCGCAAGGTACAACCTTGCGAATGGCTCCAGTGTGGAATGAGCGCAGGTGTGGCTTCATGGTAGTGGTCCCAAAGCTATACGAACCATGCTTCCCCCGACTGAGTACCATTTTGCACTCATTACAGGTGACACGGTTCGCATGAGACTTAGGACCATTTCCATGAACGGTAAACAACCGCCACACCCAAGATTCACGCCGAGGGCGGGTAGTAGGCATTTCCTCTACCTCATTCTCGTCATCCTCTTCTTCCTCCTCTGTATCCTCACTCCTGTTCCCCTCTTCAGGCCCTTGGGGAAATGGTGGTGGTGGAGGGGGGTGGGGGTGGTGCTGAGGCAGATGTAGCACCATGTGGTAATAGTCGAGCCATGGATGTCATAGGCTTGGAGATGGAAATCTCAAAATCTGCAAAGTATGCAGCAAAATGCAGTGTGCTCTGTGGAATAGTCAGAAACACAATGAGAATGCGCTCCAGGGCACGGTCTTATATCGGGGTGCTTGTGCGCGGGTCGCGGACATGCGCGCTATCCGCAAGACAGATCGAACATCAAAAAAGGTTCAAAAAGTCACAAAAACTATGTGGAAAGTTAGGATTAGTATGTGGGATTTGTGGTATGGTGATTTTTTAATGAGAAATATTGTGGATTACTTGGAAATGTACTTTTAAACTGGTCGGGGACACAAACAGTGTCCGCATTTAGAGCACGAGATGAGCGTGGGCACGGTCACATGATTGTTTTGTGAGCATGTTCGCTAAGGTAGCGGTCGTCCGCAGGACACCCAATGTACGGACATTGTTTTGCGCATGCGTGTTGATGTTCTGCGGACAGTGTTCGGGTCCTGAACTAATTAAAAGTGTGTCACATGTAAAACGAACAGTTATGGACAGCCGTTTGTTCTTAGCACAGTTTAATGTATTTGCTAACAATACGGACAGACATAGCGTTTCAAGCACACCTCCATTTTCGTTTATTTACGAACAATTTAGGACACTACGAGTCGAGTGTTCTTAGAACATTTTCAACTTGCATGAGAACATTACGGACAGATGTAGTGTCCTCAGGACAGTCACATTTTCGTTTCTTTACGAACATTTCTGAACAACCGCGGTGTCCGTGGACACCTAAATTGGTTTTATCACAAGGAACTGAAAGTAATTACAACACAATATAAGAAAAGTAACTTTATTTCACATATATATACAATTATGACTGGGAAGGTGGGGCAGAAACGGAAACAAAAACAGGAGAATTAGGGATTTCTAGATAACTGGGATCAGGTGAAGAAGGGAAGGAAATCTCATCGAAACGCTTTGGTCCATAGACAGGGTTTGGGGTTAACTGCATGGGATAGGGTGAGGGGGGACAAGTGCAGGTTGGACAATGGTGTGCTGTTGGGGGTTTCACATCATTTTCCACAAAGTTTTTCAAATCCATAAAATTTTGCATAAGGTCGTCCATTTTTTGATTAATCTGCTGTATAGTGATATCCTCTGATTGTTGTTGTGAGATGCTTGGAATTTTTGTATGGTCTGTAATAAAAAAATGTATAAGTTAAATGTATACAAAATAATATCTATTGATTGGTTTATATAGTAAAGTGTGTACCATTAGGTGGACTATTTTCTAACATTTCCTCTCGTGGGAAATGCTCCTCTAGCCAGTCGAGAGTACTACACATTTCTGTGAGAAAACAAAAAAGTAATGTTTTTTTTTCTAATATAGAAAGTTTATAAATATATGATTAAAAAGAAGTGCACTTACTATGTCTGGTGAGATATGTAATCAGTAGTGTATACGTCTGGTCTTGCTGTTGGTTGTGGAGACTCTGTGAGGTAATTATGGTGGAAGCCACTTTATCTTCTTTTGGTATATTCCATTTTAAAACATTGTATTTACATGAATGGTTAGTGTGTTACATATATGGGTAACATTTTTTAAGTATTACTACATATACTTTGTATGTGTGCTGCTTTGTGAATTTGTTAAATGTTCCTATGTTATGATATAACTATTACACATACCTCCCCAGAGTTTTTAGGTGGTGGTACTGTTGTCCAAACATGTCTGCGGACCGTCAAATTCAGTAGAAAGAGTTCAGTATGTTCCATATTATATGTACATGAAGTCAAAGTTATTATTGTTAAGTTGTGCTACTAAAAAACTATGAAATTCAACATTTTTTCACTGAATTTCATAGGTTTTTAGTAGCGCAACTTAACCATAACGTCTCTTTAACAAAGTTTTTTCACTGAATTTCATAGGTTTTTAGTAGCACAATTTAACAATAATAACTTTGACTTTATGTACATGTAATATGGAACATACTGAACCCCTTGTACTGAATTTGAAGTCCGCAAACTTTTTTGATGTCCGCAGACATGTTCGGATAACAGTACCACTACCTAAAAACTCTGGGGGGGTATGTTTAATTGTTATATCATAACATAGGAACATTTAACAAATTCACAAAGCAGCACACATACACATTGTATGTAGTAATACATAAGAAATGTAACCCATATATGTAACACACTAACCATTCATTTAAATACAATATGTTCTAAAATGGAATATACCAAAAGAAGATAAATTGGCTTCCAACAAAATTACCTCACAAACACTCCACAACTAAAAGCAAGACCAGACCTACAGAGAACTCAGAACATATCTTACCTGAAATAGTAAGTGTACTTCATTGTATTCATGTATTTATAAACTTTCTGTATTAGATAAAAAAAAATATATTATCTTTTTTTTTTCTCACAGAAATGTCTAGCACTCTGGAATGGCTAGAGGAGCATTTCCCACATGAGGAAATGTCAGAAGATAATGAAACTAATGGTAGACACTTTACAATATAAACCATTTAATTATTATTATTTTATATACATTTAACATATTTTTTTTTTGTACAGAGCATACCAAAATAGAAAATACCTCTGCAGAAACTGTTACGGATAACACTCCTGACAGCATAAATTGTTGACCAATTTTAATAATTTGAAAACTTTTGTTGAGGATCATTTTAAAACAAAAACCTCATACCACTGTCCCACATGTACTTGTCCCTCACCATATCCCAGTCAATTATCCCCAAACCCTCTCCATAAGCCAAAACGTTTTGATGAGACTTCCATCCCTTCTTCACCTGATACCAATCATCTTGAAACCCCTAATTCTCCTGTTTTTGTTTCCGTTTCTGCCTCACCTTCTCTGTCATAAATTGTTAATATATCTTAAATAAAGTAACATTTTTATATTTTGTTGTAATTAGTTTCAGTTTAAAAAAAACGAAAATTGAGGTGTCCTGAAGAACACTATACCTCTCCGTACTGTTTGCCAACAAGTTGAAACTGTTCTAGAACACACACGGTGTCCTGAAATGTTCGTAAAGAAATGAAAATGGAAGTGTCCTGAAGAACACTATACCTGTCCGTAGTGTTCGCTAGCAAGTTGAAACTGTTCTAAGAACACACGCGGTGTTCTGAAATGTTCGTAAATAAACGAAAATGGAGGTGTCCTGAAGAACAGTATACCTATCTGTACTGTTCGCTAGCAAGTTGAAACTGTTCTAAGAACACACGCGGTGTTCTGAAATGTCCGTAAATAAATGAAAATGGAGGTGTCCTGAGGACGCTATGTCTGTCCGTATTGTTCGCAAGGAAGTTAAACTGTTCTAAGAAGAAACGGCTGTCTGTAACTGTTCGTTTGACATGTGACATACTTTTAATTAGTTCAGGACCCGAACAGTGTCAGTAGAACATCAACAAGCATGCGCAAATAAATGTCCGTGCATTTGGTGTCCTGCGGACAGCCGCTTCCTTCGTGAACATGTTCGTGAAGTGATCATGTGACCGCGCCCACGCTGATCGCGTGTTCTGAATGCGGACACTGTTCGTGTCCCCGAACAATTTAAAAGTACTTTTTCAAGTAATCCACAATATTTCTCAATAACAACTCACCATAGCACAAGTCCCACATACTAATCCTGAGTTTCTACATACTTTTTGAAACCTTTTGAACCTTTTTTTGTGCTCGATCTGTCCGCGGACAGCGCGCATATCTGCGAACCGAGTACAAGCACCCCTATAAAAGACCACACCCTAGAGCTTATTCTCATTGTGTTTCTGGCTATTCTTCAGAGCACAGCTATTTTTCCTGCAACTTGCAGATTATACCATCATCGAGATGGCATCCATGGCTGCACTACTGCCACCTGGTGCTGCACCTGCTTCAGCACCACCCCCACCCGCTCCACCACCACCACTTCCCCAAGGGCCTGAAGAGGCGAACAGGAGTGAGGATGCAGAGGAGGAAGAAGAGGATGAAGAGAATGAGGTAGAGGAAATCCCTACTACCCGCACTCGGCGTGAGTCTTGATGTGGCGGTTATTTACCATTCATGGGAATGGTCCTAAGGCTCGTGCGAACCGAGTCACCTGCAATGAGTGCAAAATGGTACTCAGTCGCGGGAGGCATGGTTCGTATAGCTTTGCGACCACCATCATGAAGCAACACCTCAAGTCATTCCACACTGGGGCCGTTCGCAAGGTTGTACCTTGTGAGGAGCGTAGCAGGTTGATTTCCTCTACTTCATCCTCCGTTTCTGATCCTGTCACCACAAGGAACACTCCTGTGGGACAGCGTCTTCCTCAAGCTGCCTCACAGGCCATACGCAATGCTGATGACCCTTACCTTTCGAGGGTCACAGTTGTGTGTATATACTGCGACGCAGTACTCTGCAGAGGGGAGCAACTTTGCAGTGCTTTTGAGACTATCGTCTCAGAGCATGAGAAGACCTGCTCACTACCCAAATAAAACCCACTCTACATCTTCCTCTTTTAGCTCACCCTTTCTTATCCCTGTGGTTGGTGTCCCCCCCTTTACCCTCCTTTCCCCTCCTCTCATAGTGTGTCGTGTATAAAAATAAAAAAAATATATAAAATAACAAAAAAAAGAAAAAAATAAGGCTCTTTTCAGAGCCGCCTTTCACAGTTAAAAAATAGAAGTGAAAATAAATGAAGCAGGGCCCTTTGTATTTTTTAGAAGTCCACGGACAGTCCATGGACATCTAAAATTTTGGGGTGCTACCCTATCATAACCATTGCAATTTTCTCTGGGAGGAAGTGGTGGCTCTGAAAAGAGCCTTTGGGAGATGTTTGTGTTTCAAAAATTATAAATACTCAACACCTACTTCAAAATGGATGCTGTAATTATAAAAAAGGTCGCAATGCATTTTGTATGTTTCTTAGAAAAATCTGATTGCGAGCATAAGTTAGATGTACTCCATCTCTGTGAAAAATGTATGTACTACGAAACATAATATTTTCATTGTGAAAAGAGGACATGCCAAAATCTCTTAGAAAGGCACAAACAGCCAAATTGACATTGTGCCTTACTTTCTCCATTTGTGGACCAAATGAAGAAGAACGAAGCCACATTTGTCTCTGCGCTATCCGTGAAAAAATTACCTGAGAATTTGGAAACATGTCCATGACCTTCCCAAGTCCTTTTTCATTGCAAATTGCAAAGAAATTCCAGACACATGTCCTAAACTGTTCCCTCCACAATGAGTTATCATTATATCTGGATGTTGCTCTGTCTCCAAAGTAGCACAGAGAGGTAACAAGTCCAACCACTTTATTCCACGTACTCCATGCCAGTGTACTTCCACATGTGGGAATCCAAGATCTACAGCTACTCCACGGGTTTCTGCATGCACCTTCAACCAATGTATCCACGAGTCTCCCAAAATCCAAACAATCTGTTTTCTGAAACACACAGCCATAGCTATCTGTTCTTCTCTCAGCAAAAAGAGTATCTGAGAAACTCACTCCTGGCACAACACACCCACTAAACTTTCCTAACCAATCCCTTTCTGTGCTAATTCTCATTTGCATGACTTCCCAACCCTAATATCCCCGGATGTAACACCCGATGTCCGCGAACTACCGCCATGTCCACGGACATATCGTAACATGGACACCCCTTCTACCATTTCCACTTCACTCTCTGTGCCATTCCCTCATTGGATAGAGCTAAGAAGTCACATGACCTTCCACCAATCACATTCAAGACCTCTACATCTTACTGCATCATCATAGATCAGCACTGCAAATGTACTGTGAATCTCTCTGAGTACAAGTGTCATATCATTGGCAAGCATCATCTACAAGAAATACTGTACAAGTCTCCAAGATTTCTACTTGCAGCTCCATGCATATACATATGCATGAACACAAAGTACAGGTATGCATATTTTCTGTACAGTACATGAACACATTTTCTAACTGACTTTTAGCTTGTTTAATCTGTAAAATGAATCTACTGTCTTTTTTCAATCTCCTAAAATCAACTGTCACTTACAAACCTTTATACTATTCAATTTATTTATACACACACACACTCAAATCGTGTTAAACTAACATTTTTTAAATAAAATATATAGACTACATATAGTCAAACAAAATTGCATGCACACTCTATGTTGAAATCTCAAACAATAATACTTGTACAATTACATATTTCTTTTAAAATGTCTTTATTTATTTAATTACTTACATTTATATAGGACAAGCAGCCCATGACATTGAGGCACTATTACTTGGAAGAGCTTAGTAACAAGAATAGTGGTATTCAGTGGTACATTATGAATTTCACAAGGCATAGTAAAGATATTTTGTTTGCTACAGTTAGTCATTGCAATACAATTTATTCATTAAGAACATATGATATGTATTCAACTGGTGCGATGTAACTTATGCAAACAAGATAGTTTTAATGTTTTGAGGAAGGCGCTGAGGATTTCAATTAACAAAATCAATGTCTAAATTAAAAACAGTGCTATATACAAACAAAATTATTACTAATTTGTTTCTTTTACAATTGCAGTGAAGACCATTCTCCTGAAAAGAAGAAGCGAATTTGAAGTACAAAGAACAACTAAGAAGTAACCTGCTACTTTTAGAAAAAAAGTAAGTAGAATATCACCATAATATTTGTATTATTACTCAAACACACTGTAAGGTTAATTCATGCTATTTCTGTGCGTAAAAATAGAGATTCTGCACCATTCTGTCCAAAAATCCCCATGTCTTAAACAGCGATTTACAGCCAGAATGGCCCACAAATTCCTATTTTTCGACACACAAATTACCCAACTCAGCCGCTAGAATTTAAATGTTATAGAACAAATAACTGTTTTAATTGTATAGCATTAGATATACTATTTATACTTCTCCACGCCACTAGCTTACTTTTTTCGGTCATCTGAACCCCAGTTTAGTAACACATTAATTCAAGAATCCCCATCCCTACTAGTTGTAGTTCCCAATGAACAATCACACACCGTTACATAAATCTTTATCATCTTACTAAAACACTCATGCACACAGCACACATACATTGCAGAACACCCCAACCCATACCTTCTTTGCTTTTTTCAACAGACCCTAAAGAATGCCTACCAAAAATCAAGTCCGTAAAAAGCAACACAGAAATAGAGCAAATGAAAATAAAAGTGTCCAACATAAGCATCCATCTCTAGCAGAATTTGTAAAAAAAGTTGAAACAAAACAGCTAATACAGTCATTTAGTGAAGCAAAAGAAGTTTCAAGTACAAAAACTGTGCCTCCTCTATCAAAATGTAAAACAAACCAAAAAACAATTAACAGAAAATCAGCTATCACTACAGATAAAACTGCTTCTTTAAATCTTGATATAGTGCAAAGTAAGCATATCAAGAAAAGTATATTAGCCAAAATGTTCCATCACAAAGTCCTTCAAAATCTTATAAAAACAGGAGAGAAACCAGGTTCAATGCTTAAAACCTATAGTTGGAAATTAATCTTAGAAGCGTTGATAGACAGTGTAATTCTTCTCAAAAGAAAGTTATTTATTTTAATGTTAAACAAAATGAAACCACTAACAAAACTAATAACTAAATTACAAAAAAGACTTCTCAATAAACGAAATGTCAACAGAAAGAACTTCTTAGGTATCTGCGGAGGTGAATGGAGTCACACTACGAGCACAGAACCATACTTTAACGAAGAAGCGTACAAACAAAAGCAAACAAATACAATTGCCATACATAGCAGTGGTCGAGGTTATGAAAAAGTTAATAATACCATAATGGAACAAGAAGTAATCCTTACAAAAATATGCCCTGAAAACTTAGAATTACCCCTCCATTCAACTGAATCAGAACGTCTAGTGTACAAATGGCCATGCACGTCAATGTGTAACATTCCCAAACAATTTTCAAGTCTTTACGCCAATTCCTCAATCAATGCGTGAAAAGCAAAGACAAAATCAAAATTAAACTACTGCAAAATATGGATACCTGTCCAGTACGCAAGTACACAGGACAACAAGGACATTCATTGGCCTGTATTACAGGATCTACTTGCAAAACCGCCTTCCATGATATCAAAAGAATATCAACACATCATTCAACTATAGGAAATCTAGTTTATAAACTGTACTATGCTTAAAGTCCTGCTTTAGCACTAGCCAATTTAAATAAATTTTTTCTACATGGTACAGCAAAAGACCTACTAGAAGAAATCGACTATATCCAGAAAAAATATTTTGGAAGTGAAACCCACTTACAGAATAAAATAGCTGTAAACCAAATTAGTAACAATTCTACACATGGCAAACTTTTACTACACACATACAAAAAAGAAATACTAAAATTTAAAAGTACATCAGCTGAAGTACCAAACCATGTATGTGTATGTTGCAGCAGAACTTTTTATAAAAGTAACACAAAAACTGTAGACCTATCATACAAAATAGAAGACAATGAAGATTCTAAATGGTTTGAATTAGCTCTCTACGTTATAGTAGAAAACAAATACGAAATAACTGACCCCGTAATACTTTGCAGTTACTGCACTACAAAACTTGACAACAACCAAACTCCTTCATGTGCTATCACAAATAATTTAGACTTATATCTACTACCAAAACCCCTTCAACAACTTAATTTATATGAGAGCATCATAATTCAAACAGTTCACCCATTTCAAGCAATAATACGCCTTCAACCAAAAACTGCAAAATTACCTCCCTCTGAATTAGTGAAAGGTATTCGTGGAAAAGTAGTGTATTTACCATTAGTTCTAAAAGAATATGTGCACACTGTAGGAGTGCAACTTCCAATGCAACAATCTTTAATTATCTTGGTAAATGGAGTACCTACAAAAGACAAAATAAATTGGCAACAGCTGGTAGATTTACATAAAGTTAGAGAAGACTTGCAATATCTTAAAGAGAATAATGAATATTACAAAAAAATTAATATTGAAGAAAACTTGAAGGATACAACTGAAATAATTCAAGAGACACAAGAAGCTGGTCAATTTGAGCTCCTAGATCCTGCTACAATATCAAACACTTAAGACCTTTATACAATTCATCCATTGCACTCTAATGACACCATAGAAGATGCACTGGAAACGTAGCAAATGCGTCAAACAAAAGGATCACTAATCAGCATATGAGAAAAAAGTATAGAAGCACATGCTTTTCCTCTACTTTTTCCTACTGTCAAAGGAGGAAGGTACGATGATAGACCTATTCAAATATCAGCATCAGAATACCGCTCATTACGGATGTATTCTGAAGATTCCAGATTTAGACAAAATGTGGAATACATATTCCACCTACTCTTTGAAAGTGAACTAGCAATTTTATGTTACGGAGTTGCACACATATTAAAATCAGTATCACACTTTCAAAATATGACAGCTACACAATTATTACAAAACGTTCAACAAAAAGATGAGGTTTTACAATCAAATATTACAAATCTATTAGCAAATATGCATGGTACTAAAGAGTACTGATTTCTACGTCATGGAGATGTACGTTGTATGATCAGAAACCTTGGCCCACCCACTTGGTTTGTTACATTAAATTGTGCAGAATATGCATATTTCCTACGCATATCAAACAAAAACAAAACAAACATAGATATACTAACACCTGGAGAACTTTGTTCTCTGGATCATGTTAATGTTTCAAGATATTTTCACCATCACTTCATTGCTATGCTACATTTTATTTGTAATAAAACTGTTCCTCCCCTTGGAGAAGTGCAACTCTTCTTTTGGAGAAAAGAATACCAAGCCAGAGGAGCACCACATATTCACATACTTTTATGTATTAAAGATGCTCCTAAATTTGGTCAAGACAGTGATGCCACTGTTTTACAGTTCATTGAAAAATATTTCACTTGTGAAATTCCATCAGAATCCACAAATAGTGACCTTCATGCACACATTTTACAATTTCAAAGACACAAATGTGGCAAATATTGTCGTCGCAAATACAAAAACAAAGGGAAATACTACACCAAATGCCGATTTGGTTTCCCTAGACAAGTTACAAATACAGGTCAAGTGAACAACCTCATGTCTTCAGTTAGACATAGTGTTAAAGGTAAGTCACCTAAAAATACATATTACATAAAAAGAAAAGAAGAAGAAAAATATATCAATGATTACAATGCAAACATTGCCCACTTATGGAATGCAAACATAGATGTGCAGTACATTGCAGACAATTCTACTTCAGTTGCACGATATGTCACAGCATACTTAACCAAAGCAGAAAAGACAGAGCTGCAAGACCTCTGGAATGACCTGTCATCAGATAAAACAGTGTATCAGAAATTATACAGCTTGGGCATGAAAATGCTGTCCCATAGAGAATGTGGATCCTATGAAGCAGCTGATCGTTTAACTGGTACTGCATTGTATGGTAAATCTGAAAATATAGTATGGCTAAGTCTTGGTCCAGCTAAATCTAGAAAAAGAGTTCTAAAATCATACGAAGATATAGAAACAATAGCCAAACATGATCCCAACAGCCAAGACATTTTAAAAAACAATTTATTGGACACATACTACCCAAACAGGAGTACCACTTTGGAAACCATGTGTCTATACCACGTAGCCCAAAACTACACATTCTAAAATAATATAAAACCTGATGAAAGAAACGGTAAATACAGAGTGACAAACTGTGAAGGCAGCTTAGTAAAACTCACCAAACCAAATTTAATTAATCATATCAAATTGTCATTAAAGACTCCTCAACATAAAGAAATATATTACATGTCCCTGCTACAACTCTTTAAACCATGGAGAAAAGAAGAAGAAATACTAGATAACTATGACTCATATGAAGACGCTTTCAAAGCAAATGAAAACAGTATAACTGAGTAAACTTTACACAGTACAAAGCAATGTTGCACAATGAACAGCAACACGAAGAAGAACTGCAGGCCCAACTAGATAAGGACACTCCTGACAGTAGTCAACCTTCTGTAACAGGAAGTCAAGAACCACTGGGAGAACCACTAATAACAAATGAGGCAGAATTAGCTATGATAGAAGTAGAAAACACCATGTGTCAGTATGAAGATAAAGAAGACTTAACTATACTACAATCAAAACTAAACAATGAGCAATGTAGCATTTTTCAAGAAGTAACAAAAGAAATTGCACATGGTGTACAACATGAAAACAAAGAATGCACCTGCCAAAATTACAAACCTATACTATTGTACGCCAGTGGTGAAACTGGTTCTGGCAAAACATTCCTAATCACAATCTTCAGTAAGTTGCTTCAACAATTGACAAACAACAAACTGTCAGCTGTTGTCACTGCCCACACAGGTTTAGTTGCCCACTACATAGGTGGTGTCACTTTACACCGATTACTACTCCTGCCAGTAGAACACCAAAACAAATTAGACTATCACAAACTTTCTACAGAAGCTGCAATGGAACTACACAGAGTTTTGAAACAAATGAAAATGCTACTAATAGATGAAGTTAGCATGGTGTCCAACCTAATGTTGGCTTTGATTCACCTCAGATTACAAGAAGTACTATGAAGAGCTCTTTACAGGAAAACACATTATTGTTTTCGGAGATCTTCTTCAATTGACACCAGTAAAAGGTGAGCCCATTTTTAAAACATTAGGACACAAACTCTGCCGTAAAACTGTTGGCAGCATTGGAAATGTCAACCTTTGGCAACATTTCCAATACAGAGAATTAACCGAAAAAATGCAACGATCTGCAGATCTCACTTATGCCAACATCTTAAAAAGTATCAGAGTTGGTATACTTTCTAAAGAAGCAGAAGCAATATTGAAAACCCGGCACATTCATGCACTTTATGGTGATAATGCATGTGCTACAGATGTTATGGAACAATTAGCCCACAAAAATGTCAATTGTATGGCCTTAATGCCAACTCTTGCAAGCTGTTTCAAATTCAATGAAATAATGTTAAGTAAAGAAATGCAACCAATAATGGAAATTAGCGCCCCAGACAAACTAGATGTACATGGCATGACACTACCCATGTGTGACCAAGCCACAACGAGACTAAATAGTTTAGAAAAATCAATCTCAAACACAGCAGGCTTGGAAAAGATCTTAAAATTATCCTTAAATTGTAGAGTAATGCTTAAACGTAACCTTGATGTGGACCAAGGACTAGTTAATGGAGCACTGGGTACAGTTGTTGGCTTTCTAACATACCCACGTGACAACAAAATTCAGTTTGTCAATATTCTCTTTGACAAACTTTCAGAAGTAAAAAGGATAGGATGCTCAACAGCTCGATTCCTTCTCTTCAAAGACATGTATGTACGCAGAGAACAATTTTCTCTAACTCTTGCATACGCATTCACCATTCGTAAATCACAAGGTCTTACCCTAGACAAAGCAATGATAGACATTGGTAACACAGTCTTTAAAGAAGGCATGAGCTACGTAGCACTATCATGCTTACGTACACTTGACGGTCTATTTCTAATCAACTTTGATGCAAGTAAAGTAAACGCTGATATTCCTTGCATTTTAGAATACAATAGACTTCGCTCACTATACACCCCCCATCTAAACACATATTCTGTACCACAAAAAGTAAAACGTTGTAAAAGAAAACTAAATCAAACAAAAATGCAACAGGATGTCACTGCAAATCCTCCAAAGAGAGTAAAAGAAACTAAAACTTCATCAAGTACCACAAACAAAAAGAACCCATTAGGGAAAGTAAACCAGGTACTTCATCAAAGACGGAAGACAAACTAAAAAAAAATCAATCAGATACAGAACTACCTGGACCATTTAAACTCTCAAATATAGTTGAAGTAAGTTGCTACGCAAATGTATCAATGAATATTCTATTTCAATTGCCCCAATTGTTGACAACATTTACTTACACAGTACAGACCAATTGTGTTTGCACATGTTAGTACTGCACAGAAATGCAACAAATAATCCTGACAACACGTATAGTGTTTATGGAATAAGACAACAATTGGACTACTGTGCTGGAATGGTTAAATTCACTATAAACTCACAGGAAGATCCACACAAATTTCTAATGTACTTACTACAAGTACTGGAAAACAGAAACATACCTATAAATGAAATGTTCCAGATTTCATACATGTGGAAACATACATGCACTCTCTGCAACAATGTGACACAAGAAGAAATCCCCAATCGACGCTTCATATATATATGAATAACTAATTGTGAATCCATTCCATTTCAGCAACTTGTACAAAATGCAAACCATGGTAGATTATGTACTACCTGCAATTCGGATAATCGCTCCACGTTAGTAATACAAACACATAGTAAATACGTAATACTGATGCTTCTACGTTACAATGCAGATGGTACCAAAAACAACTGCAAGCTGACTGGATTCACACATGGTCAAATATCACTTGGTAAGAAAACCTTCACAACAATAGGTATAATCTACCACGCAGGAGCCACAACCAATTCAGGGCACTACACTGCATATATAAAAAAGAAATGTGGATGGTTTGAATGTAATGATAGTACCATTACTCTAAAGCAGAGATTACCAGCAAATCTTACAAACGCGTATTTAATGTTCTTAAAACCAAAATTTGATAACTAAACTGTACTTAAACCTTAAGTAAACTTGTAGTAAAAAATATAAACTGTTAGAATATTCCAAAAGCTATCTAACTGCCCAAAGATTCTACAACAACTAATCCGATAAATGAATACCACTAAATTAGAGCAAAAAATACACAGTTAGAATACACCAATTGGTATCTAACTGTCCCAAAATTTTACAATATCCAAACAGATAAATCAATACCATTAAAATATATAAAATAAATAGACAGTTAGAATACGCCTACTGGTATATAACTGCTCCAAAATTTTACAATATCCAAACAAATAAATATGTTACTGCTCCAAAAAAATGCAACAAGCTAATGTATAAAGCATTAGCCAGAAACAAAAAGTGAACACTGAAAACAAACAAACAAATGAACTGTAGCATAACAGACAACGTTTTTTTTTAAAAATCCAACATGGATTTTTTTTTCTCCCACAGACCCAATGATTTTAGCAACAAACACAGAAACTGAGCAAATTACACTGTACTCTGGTTTGTAATCTACTAAATATGAGGGTCAACAAAATAAAAATGTTGATTATACAATGTAATAAGTCTTTACAAAATACTAATACTAACATGCTATTTTCTTTTATCACAGAAATTAACAAGAAATGCATGTACTCCAGTTACTAAACCAAACAGTAAGTATATTATAATAAGTACAACCATCGCAGCATATCACATCCATAGTGGCTTATAACTTTGTTCCTTATAAATTTGTTTTTGACCCAAAGTTATGAGCCACTATGAGTGTGATATGTTGTGGTGGTTGTGGCCAGGGCATAGAGTCTTGGGTGCATGGCCAAATGGACTCTATGCCCTGGCCACAACCACCACAGCCTATCACACCCATAGAGTCAAACATATCAACTATGGCCTGTGGAAACTTTTAATGTCCGCGGACATAATGAGTGTTCTTAGAACACTTTCAACTTGCCAGCGAACAATACGGACAGCGTCCTCAGAACACCCCAATTTTTTATTTGCAAAAATGTCAGGACACTGCAAGTGTTCTTAGAATACATTCAACTTGCCAGCGAACAATACGGACAGTGCCTTCAGGACACCCCCTACGAACATTTCAGGACACCGCAAGTGTTCTTAGAACACTTTCAACTTGACAACGAACAATACGGACAGCGTCCTCAGAACACCCCCATTTTGTTTATTTGTGAACCTTTCAGGACACCGCAAGTGTTCTTAGAACACATTCAACTTGCCATCGAACAATACGGACAGCATCCTCAGGACACCCCCGTTTTGTTTATTTACAAACATTTCAGAACACCACGACTGTTCTTAGAACACATTCAACTTGCCAGCGAACAATATGGACAGCGTCCTCAGGACACCCCCATTTTGTTTATTTACGAACATTTCAGGACACTGCGAGTGTTCTTAGAACACATTCAACTTCCTATTGAACGGTACGGACAGCGTCCTCAGGACACCCCCATTTTGTTTATTTATGAACATTTGAGGACACCACGAGTGTTCTTAGAACACATTCAACTTGCCAGAGAACAATACGGAAAGCGTCTTCAGGACACCCCCTACGAACATTTTAGGACACCGCGAGTGTTCTTAGAACACTTTCAACTTTACAACAAACAATACGGACAGCGTCCTCAGAACACCCCCATTTTGTTTATTTGAGAACATTTCAGGACACCGCGAGTGTTCTTAGAACACATTCAACTTTCCATCGAACAATACGGACAGCATCCTCAGGACACCCCCATTTTGTTTATTTACGAACATTTCAGGAAACCGCGAGTGTTCTTAGAACACATTCAAATTCCCATCGAACAATACGGACAGCGTCCTCAGGACACCCCCATTTTGTTTATTTACAAACATTTCAGGACACCACGAGTGTTCTTAGAACACATTTAACTTTCCAGAGAACAATACGGACAGCGTCCTCAGAACACCCCCATTTTTTTATTTGTGAACATTTCAGGACACCGCGAGTGTTCTTAGAACACATTCAACTTGCCATCGAACGGTACGGACAGCGTCCTCAGGACACCCCCATTTTGTTTATTTATGAACATTTGAGGACACCACGAGTGTTCTTAGAACACATTCAACTTTCCAGAGAACAATACGGACAGCGTCCTCAGAACACTCCCATTTTTTTATTTGTGAACATTTCAGAACACTGCGAGTGTTCTTAGAACACATTCAACTTCCCATCGAACGGTACGGACAGCGTCCTTAGGACACCCCCATTTTGTTTATTTATGAACATTTGAGGACACCACGAGTGTTCTTAGAACACATTCAACTTGCCAGAGAACAATACGGAAAGCGTCTTCAGGACACCCCCTACGAACATTTTAGGACACCGCGAGTGTTCTTAGAACACTTTCAACTTTACAACGAACAATACGGACAGCGTCCTCAGAACACCACCATTTTGTTTATTTGAGAACATTTCAGGACACCGCGAGTGTTCTTAGAACACATTCAACTTTCCATCGAACAATACGGACAGCATCCTCAGGACACCCCCATTTTGTTTATTTACGAACATTTCAGGAAACCGCAAGTGTTCTTAGAACACATTCAACTTCCCATCGACCAATACGGACAGCGTCCTCAGGACACCCCCATTTTGTTCATTTACAAACATTTCAGGACACCACGAGTGTTCTTAGAACACATTCAACTTTCCAGAGAACAATACGAACAGCGTCCTCAGAACACCCCCATTTTTTTATTTGTGAACATTTCAGGACACCGCGAGTGTTCTTAGAACACATTCAACTTGCCAGCAAACAATACGGACAGCGTCTTCAGGACACCCCCTACGAACCTTTCAGGACACCACAAGTGTTCTTAGAACACTTTCAACTTGACAACGAACAATATGGACAGCATCCTCAGAACACCCCCATTTTGTTTATTTGCAAACATTTCAGGACACCGTGAGTGTTCTTAGAACACATTCAACCTGCCATCGAAAAATACGGACAGCGTCCTCAGGACACACCCATTTTGTTTATTTACGAAATTTTCTGGACACCACGACTGTTCTTAGAACACATACAACTTGCCAGAGAAAAATACGGACAGCGTCCTCAGGACACCCCCATTTTGTTTATTTAAGAACATTTCAGAACACCGCGAGTGTTCTTAGAACACATTCAACCTCCCATCAAACAATACGGACAGCGTCCTCAGGACACCCCCATTTTGTTTATTTACGAACATTTCAGGACACCATGAGTGTTCTTAGAACACATTCAACTTGCCAGAGAACAATACGGACAGCGTCTTCAGCACACCCCCTACGAACATTTCAGGACACCGCGAGTGTTCTTAGAACACATTCAACTTGCCATCGAACAATACGGACAGCGTCCTCAGGACACCCCCATTTTGTTTATTTACGAACATTTCAGGACACCGCGAGTGTTCTTAGAACACATTCAACTTCCCATCGAACAATACGGACAGGGTCCTCAGGACACCCCCATTTTGTTTATTTACGAACATTTCAGGACACCGCGAGTGTTCTTAGTACAGTTTCAGCTTGCTTGCGAAAAAAACGGACACATATTGCGTCCTCAGAACACCCCTCCATTTAGTTTATTTAGAACATTTAAGAACAGCCGTGTTGTCCACAGACAAATCGAACACAACAAGAGCGTCTACCACATAAAAGAACACAACATTTAACCTATCTCATACTCTCCCACCCTCCCCAAACACTCTTACACACCAACACACTCTACTAAATACACATTTTAAACCAAGTTTCACCGCGCTGTCCGCGGATGTCCGCGGATGTCTGCGAATCCAAGATGGCGGGCGCTACCGAAAATCTGACGTGCTTCACGCTCCACGCCGTCCGCGAAGAAAACCACGTGGCCTAGATATGTCAGCAAAAGAAAAAATAGTGAGCCAGACATGTGATGTCATCAGTGATGTCATCAATGACATTTGTGATGTCATCTTTGATGTCCTGGGTGTTAGTCTTAGCAGTGCACAGTGGTGGCGCGAGTTATGGTTGCTTAGCTTACCATAACTGGCGAATTTCAAGGGTTTTTCAGTTTTACTTGGAACCATAACGTCCCTTTAACAACGTTTTTTCACTGAATTTCATGGGTTTTTAGTAGCGCAACTAAACCATAACGTCCCTTTAACAAAGTTTTTTCACTGAATTTCATAGGTTTTTAGTAGCACAACTTAACCATAACGTCCCTTTAACAAAGTTTTTTCACTGAATTTCATAGTTTTTTAGTAGCACAACTTAACAATAATGACTTTGACTTTATATACATGTCATATGGAACTGACTAGATCTCTTCTTATAAACTTGATGTCCGCGAACTTATTTAATGTTCGCGGACATGTTCGGAGAACAGTACCAATACCTAAAAACTGTGGGGGGGGTATGGGGGGGTATGTTTGATTGTTATACCATAATATAGGAACATTTAACAAATTCAAAAAGCAGCACACAAACACATTATATATAGTAATACATAAGAAATGTAACCCATATATGTAACACACTAACCATTCATTTAAATACAATATGTTCTGAAATGGAATATACCACAAGAAGATAAATTGGCTTCCAACATAATTACCTCACAGACACAACAGAACTGAGAACAAGACCAGACCCACTGAATACATAGGACTTATCTTACCAGAAATAGTAAGTGTACTTCATTTTACTCATATATTTATAAACTTTCTGTGTTAGATTAAAAAATATATTATCTTTTTTTTTTTTCTCACAGAAATGTCTAGTACTCTGGAATGGCTAGAGGACAATTTCCCACATGAAGAAATGTCACAAGATAGTGAAACTAATGGTAAACACTTTATAATATAAACCATTAATTTATTATTTTTTTATATACATTTAACATATATATTATTTTTTTGTACAGAGCATACCAAAATAGAAAAAAACTTCAGAAAACCCTGTTATGGATAACAGTCTTCACAATATAGAAGAAAAAATGGATGTATTGTTGGCTAATTTTAATAATTTAAAAACTTTTGTAGAAAATAATTTCAAACCAAAAACCTTGTACCATTGCCCCACATGTACTTGTCCCTCCTCACCATATCCCAGTCAATTATCCCCAAACCCTCTCCATAATCCAAAACGTTTTGATGAGACTTCCATCCCTTCTTCACCTAATACAAATCATGTTGAAAGCCCAAATTCTCCTGTTTTTGTTTCTGTTTCTGCCTCACCTTCTCTGTCATAAATTATTAATATATGTTAAATAAAGTTTAATTTTTATATTGTATTGTGAATAGTTTCTGTTTTTTTTTAAAAAAACAATAAAAGTGTCCGCAGACAGTGCGAGTGTTCTGAAATGTTCGTAAATAAACGAAAATGGAGGTGTCCTGAAGAACACCACACCTGTTCGTACTGTTCGCTAGCAAGTTGAAACTGTTCTAAGAACACACGTGGTGTCCTGAAATGTTCGTAAAGAAACAAAAATTAAAGTGTTCTAAAGAACACTATATCTGTCCGTAATGTTCACTATCAACTTAAAACTGTCCTAAGAACACAATTGGTGTCCTGAAATGGTCGTAAATAAACGAAAATGATGTGTCCTGAACAACAGTACAACTGTTCGTAGTGTTTGCTTTTAACATGAAACTGTACTAAGAACACACGCGGTGTCCTGAATTGTTCGTAAACAAACAAAAATTAAAGTGTCCTAAAGAACACTATACCTGTCCGGTACTGTTCGCTAGCAAGTTCAAACTGTTCTAAGAACGCTATTGGTGTCCTGAAATGTTCGTACATAAACGAAAATGGAGGTGTCCTGAAGAACACTATACCTGTTCGTAGTGTTCGCTACCCAATTGAAACTGTTCTAAGAACACAATTGGTGTCCTAAAATGTTCGTACATAAACGAAATTACACGTGTCCTGAAGAACACTATATCTGTCCTTACTGTTCACTACCAAGTTTAAACTGTTCTAAGAACACACGCGGTGTCCTGAAATGTTCGTTTCACATGTGATGCACTTTTAATTACTTCAGAACCCGAACAGTGTCCGTAGGACATCAATGCGCATGCGCTAACCAATCTCTGTGCACTTGGTGTCCTGCGGACAGGCGCTTCCTTCACGGACTAGTTCGCGAACGGATCATATGACCGCGCCACCGCTCATTGTGTGTCCTGAAATGCGGACACTGTTTGTGTCCCTGAACAATTTAAAAGTACATTTTCAGTTAATCCATAATATTTTTCAATAAAATCTCACCATGGCACAAGTCCCACATAGCAATATTGAGTTTCTATATACCTTTTGAAACTTTCCGATCCTTTTTTTGTGTTCGATCTGTCCGCGGACAGTGCGCATGTCTGCGAACCGCGCACAAGCACCCCTATAAAAGACCACGCCCAAGAGCTTATTCCCATTGTGTTTCTGGCTATTCTTCAGAACACAGTGATTTTTGCTGCCACCTGCAGAATACACCATCATCGAGATGGCATCCTTGGCTGCTGAACTGCCACTTGGTGCTGCACCTGCTTCAGCACCACCCCCACCCGCTCCACCACCACCACCTCCCCCTGTTTTTGACGCATGTGAGTTAAATTAATGGCTGGCATGTTTTCGTAAAGGGTGGCAACTGGACCCTTTTGCACAGTTTGTACGATATTGAATATTATTATCCAATGCAATTGTACTAATGCTATTGAACTATGATGGATGACTGCCGTAGTTGGCCCTGTCAGGATTAACATTTGTAAATGGAAAGCTTGCCACATGTCAGGGGTTAGCGCTTTACACTTGAACTATCCACCCACAATTTCAGTGCTTCACAAAGATAGAATGATTGCTGGAGACAGAGGGATTCGACATTATTACAGTCAATTGTTAAAGCATATTCAGGCATCTAATTGTAGCCAATGTTGGTTAATTGTGCTTGGGGACACAGTCTGTTCCAGAACCTGTTTTTACTGCTTTGAGGTGGGCAGATACAAATTACCAAGACTGGCTTGGATTGTATTTCCTCTGCCCATGTGAGTTCTCCTTAGAATCTGTATTATTGGTCTAAACTACTCATCTGATGAATGTAGGCTTTTGGTATGAAAGAGCAGTAGGCATGGCCATGTAGGTGCTCATGGGATTTTGTAAGGTATGTGGCACATGCGAAATACTAATTGTCATACATACATCTCATAGGAGTGTGAGTTGTGGGCTAGTTTTGGGCTTTAGGTAGAACATAGAATGACATTTTATTGTCACCCACATATTGTGGCCCACTAAGTATAGTACACAATGGTCTTAGCGATCATGGTATTCTCTCTTGGACTACCACAATGACTCATAGGCATCCGATTTCTTATATTTCCACTATGCCAAAATTCAATAACACCAGAAATCGGGTCAAAAAGACGATAGAGGTTAATAACATGATTGTGAATAACAAAGGCTTCATTGAACCTTAGCGGGCCTCACATGAATGGAACATTCAGTTGATGGCAAACAACCTTCCGAAATCTATTGATGCTCAGAGACAAAAGTCGATTCATGGGCATAAGAAGACTAATCATGCCAGATTCGATCCAGCTATTATGCTTAGGAAGAAGTGCCTTTGGGAGGATATGGCTAATCTTAGAAAAGCTGAGCACCAGACATTGAATGAAAAAATAAATCATGCTTACCCAACTAACCACCCGCTATAAAAATTGGCTGACCCAGCTAAGGTACTGCCTAAATAGTGCAAATTGCTTTATTTTATTTAATACTCTCAAGACCAACGATAGTAAAATATGTTGATCTCGGTTCAGGGAGCACCAAGCAGGCTCGACCTGTTTAGCGTTAAATGCTGTTTCAGAACATCAATGGGTGGCCCATGTAACACAACTGTATGTCGTTCCCTATGGAAAAAAAATCCCAAACACCTTGGGTAGCAACTTTCCGGAAAATACATTTTCTGGTCCAGATTTTGAAGTGGAAGATATGGTGATGCTAATCAGTAAATTAAAGCCTACTTTTGCCCCGACCCCGACGGTATAGCAAACATCTCTTTGAAAATAAATCTGGAATTCTGGGAAGCTGTATTATTTAAACTCTTTGGGCACATTGAGTACATGGGAGAACTGCCAGGTAGCTGGAAGAGATCTATATCAGTGCCAGTGCACAAAAAGGGACCTAGGAACGACTCCCTTAACTGTTGACTTTTGGCAAATGATGGATTCAAGCCAAAATCTCTTCTCCACCTTGTTGCTTAAGAGATTAAGCGAGTGGGTGCATGACCAGGGCCTATAAAAAACGCACCAAATAGGCTTTCGAAAGGCCCACTGCACAATAGACAACATAAGTGCTATACAGAGTCTAATGGCAGAAACAAAGCAAGGATCTTGATTTAATCTTTACAGTTGCCTGGTAGACTACAGCAAAGCCTTTGACCTAGTATCGCGAGAACTGCTGTGGACCAAGCTTAAGCGATGGGGCATATAGATCTGCATCTCTTATATTTAATCAAATGCCTCTACTCAGACGCGTATGTAACTGTTAGGCTAAACAGGAGGGGCTACTGAGTTCATCCATCGATACACACACAGGGTTAAAGCAAGGGTGAGCTCTAGCCCCATTGCTTTTTAATCTATGTATCTCTGATATGGAACTCTCGCTCATAAGAGTTAGGACTATCCACCTAAAATCAATGTGGTTATATTATGGTTAGGCTACACCGAGGGTATAGTGTTATTTGATCAGACACTTCTGGGCCTTCAGCAGACTATTGACGCCCTGGCCTCCTTTGCCCATGTGACCGGTATGAAGATAAACCAAAAAAGTCTAAAATTATGTGTTTGGGGGGTTCGCTGGCAACAAAACCACCTTTTACCTGGACATTGGGCAGAGATAGCCTTGAGGTTTTTGAAAGCCATCTATATCTTGGTTTCCCAATAAGACTTAACCCCTCCACTCAATTCTATGGAGACCTCATGTCTAGTAAGATTTGGAGAAAATGGCTTACCATCAAACGATATGTTAGCAGTGCCGGGGGCCACAACTCAGAAGGGCTAATGCTTATCTACAAAACTAGCATTATTCCAACAATGTTGTATGGCCTCCATGCACTTTCAAATAAGCACATCACTTGGCTCGATATGATCGAGGGCAAAATATCGTGGCCTGCAATGAATTTACACAGCCCAGTAACCGTTGAGGCACTCCAAATGGAGTTTGGCACTTGCTTTCTTGCCAAACTTTGGTTAGTGCAACACACACTCCTATACCTGAAATGGCCTTCTCCCCAGAGTTATGCCAATAAACTGATGCAGATTCTGGGTATACAACACCAGAAGAGAAAGGACAACAGTTTTATGCTCAACCTGGACGAATCTGCTATGATGTTGTTGTCTAACCAGGGCATAACTTTGACTCAGGCCTTTGACATACCGAACATCGAGCAGATACTGAAGAAGAGATAGAGAGAAAGGGACAGAACACAGAATATAGATAAGCTTGCTACAAAGAAAAGATACATGGTTTATTCAATGCAGAGCTTTCTGCTAAATGCTCGCCACACATATCTTACCAAGTACTGCGATTAATCATTGAAGCGATTTATATTATATTTACGTTTCAATATTTTACCTACCTGGGAGTATCCTGGAGCATGGCGAGGCATATCACATAATTTGCGATTGTGTTGTCTCTGCCAGTTAGAGGTCGAATCCTCCCCCCCTATTTTAACTAAATGCAACAGGCTAAAAGCTGTTTATCCTAAGTGCTATGGAAAGCTAGTTACAACTATATAAAAGATTGAGACTGATCAATTCTGGAACTGTGTCAATAGAGGAAAGTATATCGTCATTAGTTCTGCAGAGTATTTTATATGGAAGTTGGCATTAACGATTTTAACAAATTAAGCATTTTAGATATCAAATTCCCTGTATTTTATCTGTGAAGATGCATATTTTACGGAAGACTGCACTGATGATTTTAGGAAACTGGGACCTTAAATACCACATGTTTGGTATTTTATTTGCTTACTAACTTGTTTGTATTTTTGGAAATCATTGTATTGCAGGCATATATGTTATTATTGTATAATGTTGTATAGGTAGTGCTTAAGATTTTAAAAAAACATACGCACAAAATGATTAAAAAAAAAAAAGAACGTAGCATGAGCTTTTATGCAAGTTTGAAGTGCATTGTGAAATTGATTATGACTCCATTGACAGAGCTGGCTAAATATATTCATGTTGACTATTTAACATTACATCTGAGTGGGAGGGTCTGATGTGTTAAATATTCCCATTACACTGAACTTAAAGAGGGACAGACGGGAGATCGGTGGATGGTGATCAAGGGTTATGAATACCACGTCACTTGACTGCAGCTCTTCCTTCTGAATTATTGATTATTGGAAGATCATTGTCAGACATAGGGATTGTATTGATGTTTCCATTTGCAGGCACAGCATCTTGTGGAGACCACCAAGCAGCTTTTTGATTTTTGCTGAGAATGTTGAGAGTGAATGGTGTGTCAGATGTGTATATAACGGTAGGTGGAATGCACAAAGGGTGATTCATTTGTAGAAGCTTTCGTTTCAGAAAACAATTGGTGAGCCAATTTTTGACATTAATATTTGGGAGAAATGACTGCTACATAGAACTGGGTGTCATCTACACTACGGCATATACCAATGTAAATGTCCTCTCAGTGGCTCATGTCGAGGTTGATTTTTATGGGGATAGGACTTAACAATGGGACACTGCCAGGGGAGTTGCTAGGTCTGGAAAAGACCCGGGGCTAAGCTGATGTCGGAACTGTTGGGACTGGGGGCTAGCTCGTCTTTTGGCTGTAGCTCCTGAGATTTTATCCGGGGCTACAACCAAAAGATCAGGGGCTATAGCCCCCTTAGCCCCCCTCTAGCAACGCCCCTGGACACTGCAACACAAATGGACGGGGGCCAATCTGGATGAATTCATCTTCACAAATTTGAATCTTAGAAATCAGGTATGCCCTACTGTCACTATGCCACCACAGCCCCGTTGAGTGGAATGAATGGAAACGAAGTGTTGCATTCTCAACCGTATTCAAAAGCCAATGATCAGATATGTAGAAAACATGTTTTTATTGCCAATAATGTGCAAGGATTCACCAAATACCTGTATAGTGACTGTGTATCTCAGTCTGAGGCCTCACAGAGGATAATCTATTACATTACTGGACGAGATGTTTGGAGGCAGTAAAATGGCTACAGCTATTTCAATTAGTGTGCTTGAGGAAGCCATTTGTTTACTGATTTCAAGCTCTGGCAGTCTAAAGTGATCAGGGTGGGCCCATCAATATTCATTTGTTTGCCCGATTTTAGAGTTGATGGGAGTATGCCATGCTTTTGTGAAGTATACATCATATGTATGAGAAGATGAGTGATACTTGCAGAGTAGTGTTAGATCAGATGGACTAGAATCACATTAGCTATATAAGGGATACGTTTTGTAGTCTTCAGGAATTTGAGTAGCACAGAGTAGAAACATTTGAAACAGAGACCATTCTCGAATCTGTCTGAGAAATAAGGCACATGATGTTATGGATTTGTTTGGGGTTTTTAAAATGTTGGCAAATGGAAAAAAAGCGTCAGAAATAAAATGTGAAATGTTATTGACAATAACCTTATAGTGCGCTAGTGGTAGTTTATTTTGCCTGATTATCACCTGGGGTGGGTGCAGCAGCCAATCAGGTTGCTTGGAATACGGGGTGAATTTCAGAATCCATGCCCATGTTCCGAGCAAGTTCACTGCTGCTGCCATATACCTTCCCTGTCCACAGCGTCCCTGTTGTTTCCTCTCCTCCCTTCACCTCCCCTGCCTGCCTCCCTCTTCCCTCTAGGTGTTGCAACACTGTTGCTTCTGCCCTCTCGCGTCCCCGGTCTGCATGGAAATGGAAATGGGGCTCTGCTTATCACCTCACTTTTATTTCCAAGGCATCTATGTTGGACGAGAATCTGTTTGAAACAACTGGTCAAAGCAACCTCTTTTTCTAAACAAATACTGTGCTAGGAACACCCCAAGACGTTTAATCCCTGGTGCTGATATAAATAATGACTGGCTCCATGTGGCTGTACTGGGTGGCAACATCCTGGGGACCCTAGTTAAGGGCGCTCGCTATGCTTGGGTTTTTTTAACTTGGGCCTCGGGCTGTTACAACCCAGTATCACCTGGGGAGTTGGTGATTATTGCTTAATTAATGCTGTGTTTGACAGTTAAAGTGAGGGCTTTCGGCAAGCTACAAAGTGATATGATTTTGGATTGTGTATTGGAACTCTCTATATGTTTCTCTGAAAGACCCTGCAAAGACTTGAGATTGCATATTGCATCATTTAATCTCAAGCTGCCTTGCAATCAATCAGCATGCGTTCACTTCTTGGTTAAACAATCAAGTGGTGATTTGGTGTTCCATTGTTTTAGATCTATGATGGGATAAATTGGTCATTATGGTGAGGGTCTTCTTGTTTAAGAGACCTGGCTAATAAGCTTTGTGCACCGGATTTTCTGAAAGAGGGAGCGAAATGTTCAGATGTGAAGGGGTTAAACGTAAATATCTGTGGCTGTCCATTGTCCTGGCCTGCTCTAGTTGGCTCAGCTCTCAGGTGGTGTTGTACAGAACAGAAGTATTTTTAACCGAGATCTCATGGTGGTCAGATCAGTGCAGGATCATTCAGTCATGAATCTCAAGATATGATTTTCCAGTGGGATAATTAGCTCTAAGGTGTTGCCTTTCCCATGAGTACTCAAACGACAAAAGTCGTGTCTACCAAATTCGAGTGAGTTTGCCTAAATTACACATCTTTTCACCTTGCCTGCAAGTATATTGCTAGAATGTGGGACATCTCCTGGGTTATTTTAGGACATGCATGTTTTTTATCTTTAACTGTGTGTGTGTGTGTGGTGCTTGTTTATATTACAGTGTGCCAAGCCTTTTAAATGTTACCTTGACGGGGCTTCCTATTTGCCAGATCTTTCCACATAGTAAAGTTTGTTCTACAATTTACCGCAGCTGGATTGTTACATGTCTGGTAAATTAGCAAAGAATCTCATACAAGGTATAATATGTTTACTTTCAATCTGCCTCATTACAACCTTGCTGGTATCCTGGCGATAGAGCCACCAGGATACCTGCAAAGGTTGTTACCGTTTCCGGTACCCGGTCCAGCAGCATTGCCGTCAGATAATGGGTGCTGGCAAAGCAGTGTAAATCCCCATTCATGGAGTCCCATTGGATTCCATGAGAGGATTTGCCGTCATTACTGCCACTGGATTTATGAAGGCTTTTATTGCTGGTAGGGCGCCTGGGTTACCCCATGTTTTTCTCTGGAGGTAAACCATGGTGCCCCACCGGCAAACCATAGTTGGGCAGTCCGGTAAAGTGCGGTATCCGTCTATACCGGTACTTTTTTTTACCAGACCGCCCGATTTGGAATGAGCCCCAATATCAGCTTTTATATTGTCCACACTTACGGACTGATTCATGGAATTTTTAGGGCACTGGTGCAAAGTGACTTTGCACTGCCAACAAACACCCTGATTCACAGAGCAGTGTGTGCAGTAGCACCTGGTGCACATCAAGTGCTAGACAGGATTACCACAATAACTGATTTTAGGCCCAAAGAAATGGACACACTCAAAGAATATGGCAAAACAGTACTTTATTATCAGTTCAATAAAGTAAGGAAATCTGACAAGTGTAACACGTCGTAGTTTATTTACTCTCAAATACATTTCAGTTACACAAAGGCTTAATACTTCAATGTACACCAGCTATGGCATCATCCTCTGTTGCAAATAGGGAAAAACAGGTGGCGGGATAGGTTAAAGGAAAATATATACCTATAGATCATTTAGGTGTTAGTTAACATCATTGGCTGCCCCTTATCAAGTAGGCATGCCTCAAACTACCTCAGACTATGTATAATACAGATAATAGTAGAGTAATAGCAACAGATTGGCATCTGCAACAATGTATATTATAGTAGTCTCTTCATATAAATGTGCCTGTTTCTGTCCACAACATAGGCATATGTAACACTGTATTCATGTCTAAGAACACTTCTGGGGCGGCTTTTTTGTAACATTTAATCAAGCCATCTTATGCACCGTTCACAGCGCCTCAATGCCCGCGGGCTGCAGTGCACTTTACAAATGTAAAAAATAAAATAAATAAATAAATCATCCCATAAGCCACCCTGATTTGTTGGCACTCTCTTCCAACCTTGTACATTCAGCTTGTTAGCAGCTCGTCAGCAAAACGAAACCCAGGTGTGGGGGACAACATCAGACAACTCTCCACTTGCAAAATTAGCCTACCATCTCTTCATCAGTTAAGCCCTAAGACAAAGCCTCTTCTTTGTAGTTGACCTGCTGACTGTTCTCTTCCTCTAACCTTTAAAGGGAGTGAAAGTACATTGCTATCTTCACATGGAGCGTTATGATTAGGCCTTGTTTTCTGGTCTTCCACCACTCGTGAGAAGACCATGTATTTGTCCATCTCATCCTCCTATTTAGTGCTCTGAAATTCAATTATACTGGGCGCTATTACTCCTCTTCGCCTCTGGAGACTTGGTTGCTCCGTCTTGCATATGCTTTCTGCATCTTTGATTGTCCAATACTTGGCACTCACAAAGGATTACTCCTTTACTTAATCTAAGAAAAATATAGCTTATCCTCTTCAACTTCTTTTGTACTTTGCTATTGCTTCTTATGGTAGCTTGATCCTGAGCTAAAGAAATATTCTTTGTTCTTGCACAAAATTGTATTGCAGTGCCTGTCAGCTCTACAGCTTTGGTCTCTCTCGTTGGGACTTTCAGCTTACTATTATACAAAACAAAACATCCATCTTCTCATCATGGCTGCTTTACCCATGTTATATTTCCTACATTTAGTAAGCTTCTGCCTACATCTACTGCATCCCCTCTTACTTATCTTCTCAGTGTATATGAGTTCTTGACATTTGCATGTTTGGTTACTTTATTACTACAGTAACATCTTTATTCTTTAAGTATTTGTATATCGTTTTAGTGTGTCCTGGTGTCTTCTCTTCATGACATTACTTTACACCTGTCAGACTTTACGTATAGTTCTTCTATGTCCAGTGGTGTCTGCACATAACGTCTTTCATATCTCCGATGCAGTATTGGGAAGATACCAGGTGTCATGCACAGTGCTTTCTTGCTGTTCTTCTTAATGACAGAGGTGAGGGGGTGGGATCAATGAGTGACCTGCACATCTGCTTCTCTACAGGTGCAAATCAGCAACCCCATCCCTGTTTCCTATGGAGTCCAACTAAAATTCTGTCTCTCACCTACACCGTACAACATGTACACCAAGCCACTCTTGGACCATCTGGACAGCCTGAACATCCCGTACACAAACTTTGCAGACAACACCCAGGTCCTCCTGAATATTACCGGTAACCATGAATTTGATTTGGTTAACATCAACCGTATCTATAGCATCATACAGGTCTGGATAGGTAACCATCATCTCTGCCTGATTGATGACAAGACAGAGCTCCTTATCATCCGTTCTCCACAGCCCCTCAAACACCTCAATCCTGCATTCACCTATTTTCACATTGACGCGAACATTACCACAGTATAACCCCATGTAAAAACACTGGGGTCTACCTCAATTCAGAGCTAAACATGTATACACATGTTAAGGCTGTCACGTCATCCGCTGCCTATTCTACCAACCTCATTAACTTATCCAGAAAATTCCTGACCCTAAACAACTGCCTCACTAAGGCCAGGGCCCTTTTTTACAGCAAATTAGACTACTGCAATGCCATCCTTGCAGGGACCTCCACAGAAATCCTCAATAAATTGCAGCTGATTCAAAACAATGCCCTCATGGCGGTGTGGGGCTTGAAATGATCTGATCACATTTCCCGGGTAAGACGCAGAGGGCATAGGCTACCAATCAGCACACACATTGAGTTAAAAATCCTATCCATCACTCATCGCTGCCTCCACAACACTGCCCCCCATATCTCACCATCACATATCTTTTACCTCATTAACTACCCCTGTATTCAACAGAAAAAGAGCTGGAGGAAAGAGCTTAACCGTTATCGCTCCAACTCTCTGGAACACACTCCTGTCATCCAAGAAGAGCCCTCCTACCTGACCTTCCGCAATACAGTCAAACTGCTTTGTTTAACAAATATGCATAACTTACAGACAACTTACACTTGACATGTACTGACTGTAACAAAAACTGTACCCTCCCTGGGATTACATTGTAATCTCTGTCACAATGCATTGACTGTAATGTAACCTTCACTAGTGCTGTGATACTTCCGGGTCTGAGCGCTATCAACAAATAAAATAAATACATGTAATGATTAAATAAATAAATAAATACATAAGGCACATAGAATGTCCTATAGAACTTTTCTAAATAGATTAAATAAAATGAGAGCAAGGACACAGCTCTGTCTTACTCCCCAGCACATTTCACAGAGGTAGGTTGCCATATCATTAGGATGGTATTGTCCCACTGTCAGATGACTTTGATGTATTTTAATTTATATTTTAAGTATGCCCAAAGGGATACCCACGTTATCAAGTATGAACCAGATACTAATTCTTTCAACTGATTCAAATGTATGTGCATAGTCCATGAAGGCTACCTGCATATTCTTTTGTAAATATAGAGATGAAGCCACCAATAAATGTAGGTTTAGACCTGAATGCTGAGTCCCAACATCCTTTTCGAAACCTAATTTAACCAGAGAAAATGCATTATTGACGTTGACCCAGTCAGATATTCTATCCGGGTTAAGCTTACCAAATGTTTTAAAGGATCTGTCTGACAATGAAACAGGGCAATAACTACAGGGGCTCCGTTTGTCACCTTTCTTATAATAGCTAAAATAATAACCTGATTCCATGAGGACGATGTTGGGTGTTCTGACCCACGTTGGACTATTATGCTACAACATTTGGTGCTGTGGGATTAGGAAATCCAAGATGGCCGAAAAAGCCCACATGTGCGCCAGAATCTATGAAAACCGCGCAGTTTGTGCGCACACCAAAATGGTCGCCTGACTTGCCACCCCCCGGTGCGGGTGTGCTGGGTCAGAAGAACCATGAGTGAAATGGGGTGCCAAAGAGAAAAACAGCAGCGCCTGTTCGCTAGAAACCACTTTAAAAATCACCCTTTGTCTCTCTGAAGGCAAGCTCAGAATGCCCATTTCAAACATTGCAGAATATCCAACAATCTCACTGAACACCAGCAGACATTTGACAGAATAAAGTCTTGTGGGCATACAGAATCTGGAAAGAGGATGAGCCTAAAATAATGTTCATAGCAAAACTGGCTGAGCTGTGGATTTCAGCAGTTTAAGTAAATTTGGACTGAAAGACACTAAAAATCTAAATGTTTAAAAGAAATGTGTGACCTACTTTTGAGTGTCACATAGGTTGCAATTGTTTAAATGTCATAGTTTTAAACTTAGAATCAGCATTCTAGCTGCATGCGTAAAAATTGGAAGTTTGATTTGGACAGGAAAACTGGCAGCCAAAGAGACATTTAGCTGAGGCCTGGCTTAAAAAGAGAGGGAATTTTGCCCACCAGCTACACCCGACAGGAGTGGGGGCTTGCCCAACAAATGCATTCCCAGGCCTGGCTGCATTCTGTTGCTCCGGCCAAAAGGAGGTCACACACTCTCTGATTGAATTACCAGGGGATTGCAAGAAACTAAAGAAAGGGCCCAGGCAGATGGTTTATTTGGGTAGTCGTAAATGGCTTCCTTTTGAACAAAGCCCTTCCTTGACTCAGGCAGATGGTTTATTAGGGGGGCTGTAAAATAGCTTCCTCTTGGCAGAAGCTGGGAGGGGCAGGGTCTCTGAGCTTGGCAGAAACTGGATAAACTGGTTTCTACACCATGTGACCTGAGAAGACACACCCCTGTTGGCCAGAATATGATTTTAAGAAAGATGTATAACTCATGGTGCGGACTTGTCAAAATTATTTAAATGATACCATAATTCTTGTGATTTTTCTGTGCACGTTTTCAGACGCGTTGGGAATTTGTGTGATGTTCTGGGGCAACACCCTGCTATTTATGTATACTACAGACTCTGTGTTTAAGCTAGAGACATGGGAGTTTACTGGAGTATGTATGGACAGGCTGTGTACATGTGTATAAATCTGGAGAAAAATCCGATGTTGCAAAACCCACTAAAAAGCACCAAATGTTGCCATTTCTGAATGCAAGCCCCCAGGAAGAGCAGAGTTTGAACAGGGTATACCTCATGTGATATGTGATGGGTGCATGTAATTTCAAACCACTGTGTATCTATGAAATATGTCTTTAGGTCAAATATAGATTGTGTGTAATTTGACAGGGGAGTGTCCTTTCTGCAAGCCATTAAATGACATCATTCTGACACACAATCCTGCTCTCCAGTGAGAACGCAAAGAATTCTCCAACCTATCAGAACTCTGAAGGGGTTGGGCCCAGAAAGCTAGCCTCTCCACCCACTTTCAAAACACATAAAAAGAGACTGCTGGGACAGGTAGAGACATTCAAATCCAGTTGCCGCAACGCGCTCTGCCGGACTATACAACATCCAGAAGATCCCAGATTCAACACTTAGACTTTAAAACTCCAAAGAACTTGATTCAGAACTCAAAGGAAGGGCCTAAACCCACAAACTGAGAACTCTTCTCAGTAGGCCTCAGCATCCAGCAAACCTAACAGCGGTAGCAACATCCAGGAGCCGTGCAGATCAGCGCTGGATCCAGAGAAAGCTGTGCAGAAAGATCCAGAAGCAGTGCTGTACCCAGAGAAAGCAGAGCAGTATCCAGAACCAGAGGCCAGAGATACAGAGTGACCCAGACCGCTGTTAGCAGAACCAGAGAGCTGACCCAGATCACTGTGAAGTGCCGAGACCAGAACCGGAGTCCAGTCCAAAACCTGACCAGATCCGTGGCGAGGCCTATTTTAAAATATATTGTGAGTACCTAGCAGAACTGTGCAGAACCAATCTCTTAGTTAAAATAATCTAATCCAAACTATTTTAATCTAACCAGATCTGCCTCCTAGAAGTTGTCACTTGTCATTTTGCAAAGCTGTCACCTGTCATTTTCTAGCTGCAAGCTGTAACCTGTCGCTTTGAACTTTTAAAATTTCAAATCCGAAAAACAACCTTCACAAAATCGCTCATATCTCCGTAACCGTTTGGGTTAGGAACGAAATTTAACTTTCATCTGGAAGCTGAGATCCTAGGCTGTCCTAGGACCCCAAAACGATAGTGCTACTCCTTTTAGTTCCTCTGTAATCGCGCCCGGCGCACTCGGAAAAATCTGTTGCGATTTGACATTTTGCCGCGAATTGAAAGGTTAGCTCACGTGTAAAAATCTGCAGCTGCTTGCCTTCCGTTGCAAAAAATTCGTTTGCAACCTGACAACCATTCATAGAGCGTTGCTAAAGTGATCCTGAACTCATTCAAAGTATCTATCACTCACCCTGAACCTCTAGAGGGAATTAAAAGCATTTTAGCATATTTTTCACTTCCTTGCAAACCACATTCAAAGCATTTTGGGTCTGTGTTTAAAACTCCGACCTGTTTTCCTCTAAGCTTGCTGGGGGGAACTGAATTTCGTATTGTATTGATTGCATTCCTGAGAACTGTGTGCTCTTCTTTCCATCTCCTTATATTGCATAAAGGGGGGAGTGAATTTTCAAAGAAAAGTGATTACATTGTCTTTTAGTGAAGTCCTATCAAGTCGATTTCTGTGCTGCCTTCTTTTTCATCTGTGCAATTCATTGAAACCATAAAGCATTCTCTGATACTTTATTCCCCTGTTCCTAGTCATAAGTCACCAGAACTGTGCTATTGTAGGATTGCTTATTGCTGATTACTGCTCATATGCCTAAGTGTGCTATCAATTATTAATGTATTATCAAAGTGTGCTATATATATAAATTGTTAATTTCTCAAATAAATCTTTTAAATTTGCAAAACAAACCTACTTCTTGACTCAGTGGGGTCAGGGGGATTCTAAGAGAGGGGTGTTATACAGGGGTAGTCATCCAGAACTCACGAACTGGGCATAAAGATATATCAATAAGGGTTTTCATTCAGTATTCTAGACTAGGCGTTGACTTAGCTGTAGTGTTGAATTGAATCCTCTTACAACGAGAGCACATTAGTACTGATCATACAGTTGTAGACATGACACAAAAGTCGTGCACACAATCAAATATTACTATGGTATAAATGTGAATGTATATTACCTGGACTCTTTCTACATTTCGGAGATAAAATAACTCCCATTAATTCTGCTATTCCAAAATCCTCCAGTGCAACAATGTAGAAATTGTTGCATTTCGTGACCCAGGCTGACATGTCTTCCTTACGACCCTGAAATGTAGACAATTTCAAACACCATTGCTCTGGTGAAAGATTGTTCGCTGGCTTTTTTTTTCTTCGTTTTATAACAAGACGGACCATTTTCTCTGATTTTCCAGAACATACAGAAGTTGGTGAAGGCAGCAGCATTTTCAAAAGCCATTCAGACATCTTCTATGATCTCCAGTTTCTAGCAGCTAGGTTAGTTTTATATTCGTTTATCTTTTGTAATATGTCAATCCGAGATGCATAGTTGGGCTATTAAAAGGTCTCTGTCAGCATGTTAACTCTTGTCATTCATCCATGTTTTCTTATCAGCTGTTCGTCTTGTCCTTACTTTAACACTAAGAGCATCACCAACATTTGTAATAAAGTAGTAAAAGCAGCTTTACTTCTTAGGTGAGAGCTAGTTGGATATCTAGGAAGGGTATTAGGGAACTGTTATAAACTCTAACAGAGTCCCCCACATGTGCTCAACAACATAATCCCATTTCAAGTCATGCCTTAATTATATTCAGATGGTCTTTGTGTTATGCCAGATTCCCTTACGTTGCTCAGCCATTTTGAGTGTAGGTGCAACATGGTAACTATTCTCCCTTAGTCTGACAGCCTTATCTACCACCCAAGACTATTTGTTAATAGAAATTTTACAAAAGAATTAGACGAGCCCCGAGGACCAATTAAAGTACACACACCAGTTTGCAGAAGGTTTCCATTGAAATGTAGCTGCTCAAAAATGTATTCAGTCTATGTGACATGCTGATGTCCTTGAAAATAACTTGCAGGAGTTTGCATGCATGGTTTTCCTCTGTGTTAAATAGGCCCAGGTATTTTGGCCCTCCAATTTACTAATTGAAATTGCCACGAAGATTGTGGGACCAGATATATTAACATGCAATAAAATGTTTTGGCCACCTGGAGTTAGATGTCACTTAACTAGACATAAGAAAATATTATAAAGCATCACTAACTCAGCCAATAAAAACTCTATGGCCCGTATATGACAAATACATGATTTCAAACAAGACAGATTATGCCAATGAACATAAGCCACCTGAACTACATTCTCAAGGATGGGACAAAGCCAAACGTAGTACTTACATTTAATTATCAACATTAATCACAGACGTTGACACTGTTTCTTGCATGGCAATCACATGGTATGATTTCATGAAAGATAAAAAGTTTTCATTGCTCTAAGACAAACATTCTTTATAGAAGTATGGTCAGGTAGGTCAGAGGCTACACATTTAACTTTCCATAGCAAAGCCTTAGATCCTGGAAACAAATTCAAAATCCCTTCATTAGATGGTATCAGCAGCCATTCAACTCCCACAAAGTTGGATAAAGAATCATATCCATCAATCAAAAATAAGTCCTGAGGAAAATGGCATTTCTTCCACCTAGTTCTCTGGGTAGATCATTTAGTTCCCTTGTAATCAAAGACGGGAGCTTGTTGTTAAAAATTGCTGATTCAACAGTGTAAAAATAACCAGTGGTTCCCTTCCATTAAGAAGGGGGCTCAAAACAGTTCCACAGAATTGCCTTGGGGTTCCCTTTCCCAAGTTAAACACATTTCCACATGTTTCAAATTCACAGTTACATTCACTTGTTTAGTTTGCCTTCTCTTTTTGCCATGTGATCAAACTTGGCCCAACCAGCTTCAGCCTCTAGACTTCTCTTGATTTACTCCAAGGAAGGACTCCTTGGACTAGGCGAAGTTGTCAGACCACACGGTCCATCCAACGTAGGTCGCACAACCGAAAACCCTTGGCACTTTACAACAGTTCATTAATTATCGTAGGAATTCCTTAACAACACAGAGTTCCTTTCTGCACCTATGTCATGAGTCCAATTATGCTTCAGGTTTACTTTAACGCTGTCTTGTGTGTACCAACATGTGATTCTCACACACCTTCCTTTGTGGTATTTCTCCTGGTCACTTCCTTGCTTCCAAACTATTCAATAGTGTTTTGCTTCTTACTCATTTCACTTTGTTCACAAATGATGTTTCTTTAAATTCACTTTGCTTGAAAAGGCATTTAATTTTCTGTTTCATTATAGGGGTTTTCTCATATCTTTTCCTTTATTCAGCATTCAACTCTCATTCTGTTCTTGACAACTTGTTTGGTATTCAATATTTCATATTGGGTCTACTATCCCCTTTTCCATATCATTTAAAGCTCACTTCATGCTGGACAACTCGTTCAGTATTCAAATCTTTGTTCAGATCTTGTGCCCAAACCCCCTTTATCATAGACTTCACTTGGCCGGCATCAGTCCAGACGTTACACACACCATGTCTTTGGAGTGCCGCAGCGTCAGTGATGCATCCCTGTCACTCACCAGTGTGCGGCCGCTCCTCCGGGTGCTCTGGTCTTGGTCTCTGTTTCTCTCTGGCTCCACTCTCTCTGCCGTAGAGCTTCGGCAAGCAATGCTCGCATTCCTCAGACCTTCCGGAAGCGTTTGGCAGCTTTTCTGTGTCCCCCAAGCTCAGCTCCAGACCCTCTCGTAGCCTGCTCAGCATATTTATAGCTTCTCTGTGGTCAGTGCCCTTTTCACCGGCACATGCCGTGCCTGCCCCAACTCGGTTTGCCGTGCTCTCCTGCCCACCTAGTGGCTGCTCTGCTACTTTCCTCCTCTTTTATACACCTGCAACCCTTTAATGGGTTGCAGGTGAGATTCCTTAATTCTCATTGCCTGACCATAGGTAGTGTGACATGCCTGACCCTCATAACAGTCCTCAGGCCTCCTACTCGTCTGAGTACCAGAGTGGTGAAATAACATCTTAGTGTGCACTGCTCCTAGTCGCCTCTTCCTCATCCCAGTATTTTGATGGTCTGAATGGGGAAACATGATGGGAGATGGTTTACAACAGCCCATAAAGGCAATGAGAGGGTGAAGTTGGATCTTATCAGAAAATGTCAATACCATGTCTCGCCTGCTGATATCCTCTTCTTTACGCTCTTTCTAGTGTTCCAATATTGATGATGCCTTCTGGTGTTATTCTGGGCAGAGGAAAAATGGTAGCATAATCCCATAAATGTGGCTGAGACTGAGGGTCCATCATGGAATGAAAACCGGGAATACCATGTCTCACCTGATGACATTCTCCTTCCATTGCCCAAGGACCCCCACCCAGGTGATCCCTCCTCGCATATCCGCCCCCAGGGTTGGGATCCAAAAGCGGTTGCCCTTCCCTGGTCATCTGAGAGGAAGACCCAAGGGGAGTAGTTGGGAGGATGCCCTCAGGTTCCTCATACCCCCTAATCTCAAGAAAGAAAGAAAGAAAGAAAGAAAGAAAGAAAGAAAGAAAGAAAGAAAGAAAGAAAGAAAGAAAGAAAGAAAGAAAGAAAGAAAGAAAGAAAGAAAGAAAGAAAGAAAGAAAAAAGAGAGAAAGAAAAATCCTACCAACCTGAAATAACCTTGCACCTAGAAACACTTGTGTATAGGCACGTTATGAATGCCATTTTATAACAGTAGACTAGGAAATCAAATCTGTTAACTAGATCATACCCATCTGTTTTGACCTAACCTTTACATGATGCCCTCTATTAACAGGACAAAGTTACAGCTGCCCAGGTTAAGAAGGCTAGTCAAAAGTGGTATAATTTAAATTAACTCCTATAAGCACCCAGCCTCGGCTTAAGAGGATTCCTGCCTCACACACCAATCTAACCATTACCTTAACCTCTTAACTGCTGAGGGTTTTCCCTCCCAGTGCTGAGCCCTTTTTTGGAGATAGATTTTGGTATGTCACGTTCAATGCCTTGTAACATTTTTAGTTAAAAGTGATAACTCAGCCAAATTTGGCCCCTTTTCTTCCCACACGTAGGCGGTCATAATGTGAATCCGAGTTTGCTGTAGCAGGGTGGGAGAAATAACAATACATTGAGCAAATGTTGTGTTTTTTCAGAAAATGGCAATAACATGATGTACAAAGAAGCCTGTGTTTCCTTTCTTGTAAGAGCTAGGAACATGTTATTTGCACTTCTGAATTTATCATTTTCCATGCTTTAAAGAACAGGTTGAGTGGAAACAAAAAAACAGAAGTTACCATCAGTTTTGAGCGAGGTAGGCGATTTTTCCCTTTTTTTTAAAATAAAGCCTGCTTGGAAGGAATAGAAGTGGGGGTTAGGAAAGCTTGATGGGACCCCAGAATGGAATACATTTCTGAAAAGTAGACACCATTCTAAGTTCAGGAAGGGGTAGTTTGCACAGGTCAGGCAGGAAATATGTACCTAAAATGTATATAATTGGGGAATACATTGGAAAAGTGAGTGAAAAAAAAAGTTATGTGCTGGACATGTTTGGAATGGTAACGTAATGGCTTCTGTCTATCATGAGAAAAGCAATGCACGGCTACATTCCCCTGACTCATCTAGTTAGGAAATCACACATTTTTGATAATGTTTCACAAAACAATCAATACCCCGAGCCAAAAACTGAGCCATGGTACACAGGCTTTTAATGCTGATGGTCTAAACAGACATACTTAGCATTTAAAAATAAGGAACATGAATGTGGTGAAGAATGGCAAGCATACATTTTTGAAAGAACACAGGCATACCTTTTGAAGCATAAGTGACTTGTGAAGGATACAAAAGCACAGTGCGCCTAAAGCAGCGACTAAATGTAGGTCACAATTGGGAAATTAAAGGACTGTGTAACAAAGTGCAGTAGGAAATGTGTGAAAACGTTCTGAAAACCAAGAGCCCGACCTCAGTGATGCATCCCTGTCACTCACCAGTGTGCGGCTGCTCTTCTCAGTGATCTGGTCTCACTGGCTCCGCCCTCTCTGTCACAGAGCTTCTGCGAGCAATGCTCGCATTCCTCAGACCTTCCGGCAGCGTTTGGCGGCTTCTCTGTGTTCCCCACGCCCAACGGGGAACACACGGCAATGGGTTCTGCTCAGCTCCAGACCCTCTCGTAGCCTGCTCGGCCTTCTGCATATTTCTAGCTTCTCTGTGGTCAGTGCCCTTTTTCAATGGCACATGTCATGCCTGCTGCAACTCGGTTTGCCGTGCTCTCCTGCCCAACTGGTTCCTGCTCTGATGCTTTCCTCCTCTTTTATACACTTGCAACCCTTTAACAGATTGCAAGTGAGAGTCCTTAATTCTCATTGCATGACCATATGTAGTGTGACATGCCTGACCCTCATAACAGTCCTCAGGCCTCCTTCTCGTCTCAGTACCAGAGTGGTGAAATAACATGTTAGTGTGCACTGCTCCTAGTCGCCTCTTCCTCATCCCAGTATTTTGATGGTCTGAATGGGGAAACATGATGGGAGATGGTTTACAACAGCCTATAAAGGCAAGGAGAGGGTAAAGTTGGAGCTCATCAGAAAATGGGCAATACCATGTCTCGCCTGCTGATATCCTCTTCTTTACCCTCTTTCTAGTGTTCCAATATTGGTGATGCCTTCGGATGTTATTCTGGGCAGAGGAAAAATGGTAGCATTATCCCATAAATGTGGCTGAGACTGAGGGTCCATCATGGAATGGAAACCGGGAATACCGTGTCTCACCTGATGAAATTCTCCTTCCACTCCCCAAGCACCCTCCACCCAGGTTATCCCCCCTTGCATATCCGCCCCCAGGGTTGGGCTCTAAAAGTGATTGCCCGTCCCTGGTCATCTGAGAGGAAGACACAATGGGAGTAGTTGGGAGGATACCCTCAGTTTGCTCATAACCTCTAATCTCAAGGAAGAAAGAAAGAAAGAAAGAAAGAAAGAAAGAAAGAAAGAAAGAAAGAAAGAAAGAAAGAAAGAAAGAAAGAAAGAAAGAAAGAAAGAAAGAACCTAAACAACCTAAAATAACTTTGTGCCTAGAAACACTTGTGTACAGACACGTTATGAATGCCATTTCATAATAGTAGACTAGGAAATCAAATTTGTTAACTAGATTATACCCCTATGTTGTTTTGACCTAACGTTTGCATGATGCCCTCTATTAACAGGACAAAGTAACTGCTGCCCAGGTTGAGAAGGCTAGTCAAAAGTGGTATTATGTAAATTAACTCCTATAAGCACCCAGCCTCTGCTTAAGACCTTAACCTCTTAACTGCTGAGGGTTTTCCCTCCCAGTGCTGAGCCCTTTCTGGGTGATTTCGGTATGTCGCGTTCAATGCCTTGGAAAATGTTTTGTTACAAGAGATATCTCAGCCAGATTTGGCCCCTTTTCTTCCCACACATGAGCGGTCATAACGTGAATCCGAGTTTGCTTTAGCAGGGTGGGAGAAAATAACAATAAATTTAGCAAATGTGTTTTTTCAGAAATCGCCTATAAAATGATGTACAAAGAAGCCTGTGTTTTCTTTCTTGTAAGAGCTTGGAACAATTTGTTTGCACTTTTGAATTCACAATTTCTTTTTAATAAGGTTGCCATCAGTTTTATGAGAGGTAGACAATGTTTCCCTTTTTTTTAAATAGGACCTGCTTGGAAGGAATAGAAGGCAGGGGTTAGGAAAGCTTGATGGGAACCCAGAACGGCATACATTTCTGAAAAGTAGACAACATTCTAAGTTCAGGAAGGGGTGGTTTGCACAGGCCAGGCAACAAACATGTACCATCAGTTAGGAAATCACACATTTTTGGTAATTATTCACAAAACAATCAATACCACGAGCCAAAAACTGAGCCTTGGTGCACAGGCTGATGTACTTAGAATTTCAAAATAAGGAAAATGAATGTGGTGAAGAATGTCAAGCATACATTTTTGAAAGAGCACAGGCAGACCTTTTGAAGCATAAGTGACTTGTGCAGGTTACAAAAGCACAGTGTGCTTAAAAGCAGCGACTAAATGTAGGTCCCATTTGGGAAATTAAAGAGCTGTGTAACAAAGTGCAGTTGGAAATGAGTGAAAATGTTCTGAAAACCAAGATAAAACAATAATTGTCCTACCTACCCACGTTTCCACAGGTGTCCTGGCAAAAACGGTACCTCACATGTGTTGGTGCACTGAGCGCGAAGGGAATAGGCTAAACCACTGGTACATCAGGCGCCCTGGGCAATACTGGTTTTGGCTGTCTGGACAACCCACATATTTGGGCCTGGGGGTCTCAGCCTCCAAGGAAAACGGGGAATCTCATGGATTTCTGAAAAGAAGACATTGGGGGAATCCAAAGAGTTCTGACTTTCACAGATTGCCCTAGAATGTATTACACACAAGGCCAGGAAAACTCCAAAAAATGGCACAAAAACACATTTCCAGACATTTTCCACCAGGAAACCACTGAAACACGCCGTTAATAACACATGTCCTACCCTCCCACGTTCCCTTTGGTGTCCTGACAAAAATGGTACTTCACATGTGTTGGTGCACTTACCTGGGTACAAAGGCAAACGGCTAAACCACTGGTACACCAAAGGACTTAGGAAGAGGAATGTCTTATGGTATTTTGTGTTGTGGACAACCCACAGGTTTGGGCTTGGGCTATCACAGCCACCAAGGAAAATGGGGAGCCCCATACATTTATGACAAGAAGACACCCAGGGGAATCCAAAGAGGTCTGACTTTTGCCAAGTGACCTAGAATGTATTACCCACACGGCCTGGCAAATTCCAAAAAGTGGAGAAATAAATCACAATTTTCAGATATTTGCCACCATGAAATCACCAAAACACATCGGCAACAACACATGTCCTACCTTCCCACGTTTCCACAGGTGTACCAACAAAAATGGTACCTCACATGTGTGGGTGCACTTACCAGGATACAAAGGGAAAAGGCTAAACCACTGGTACATCAAACGCCTTGGGGAAGACTGGATTTTGACGTCTGTACAACCCACAGATTTGGGCCTGGGTTGTCGCAGCCCCAAGGAAAACAGGGAACCCCATACATTTCTGAAAAGAAGAAACCAGGGGGAATCCAAAGAAGTCTGACTTTCGCAAATCACTGTAGAAATTATTACCCACACAGCCTGACAAACTCCAAAATGTGTCAAAAACAACACAATTTCCAGACATTTGCCACCAGAAAACCACCAAAACACGCTGGCAACAACACATATCCTACCTTCCCACGTTCCCACAGGTGTTCTAACAGAATATTTCAAAAAAGGTAGCAGGCGCTCCTCTCCAGAAAGAACATGGCATGATAACCTGTTCTGAGATTAGAGTTTGCAGCACACGCTTTTTGCTCAATGTACCTTTCACAGATTGGAAATATCCATTTGCATATCAGTCTTTGTCCTGTCCACATCAGCAGTCCAGCATCGAAATGCTATGGTAATTCCTCTCTGAACAAGAGTACCAACAGCAACCCCATACACGTGTTTCAGCCTTGTTGGGCCTCATCAGTGAGGTGAATCTGTGCCTCTCTGAGCACAGTGAGCTGGGAATCCATGTCTGGTTGCCCCCAAGAAACAGTACCTCACACGTGTCAGGGCACTTACCTGGGCGCAAAGGAAAAAGGCTAAACCACTGGTACACCAAAGGGCCTAGGAAAAGGACATTCTTATGGTTGCAGTGATGTCCCAGACCTTGGGCGGCCCTCTCCCATGTGGATCGACCATCCCCAAGTTCAGCCTGGAGCTCTGGCTGGGCTGCATTATAGTTTTTCCCTCTGTGAAAGGACAGGGACCGTGCCAAGGCTCCCTGGAACCATCGCTGGGCTTGGGGACGGTCTAACCAACATGGTAGACAGCTGCCCAAGGTCAGCCACATCACCCCGACTATTCTGGAGCTCTGGCTGGGCTGCGCTACATAATTTCCCTCTGCGAGGGTTATTGAGGGCCCTAGGGAAGTAAGTAGAAGGGCTTTCTTGGGCCAGGCTTCAACATGCCCCAGCTCACCATGCAGTGAGTAGATTCCAGACATTTGAAGCAAGATCATGCTGACAGATGACACCTGATGCCGCAGTAACACCTTTGTGAAATTGGCTTCTTTGCTTCTTTTCTTCTGTTGCTTTCCCATGGCTTCTTTCTTTCTTTCTTTCTTTCTTTCTTTCTTTCTTTCTTTCTTTCTTTCTTTCTTTCTTTCTTTCTTTCTTTCTTTCTTTCTTTCTTTCTTTCTTTCTTTCTTTCTTTCTTTCTTTCTTTCTTCCTTCCTTTCTGAGTCATGATGTGAACCCATATCACAGTACAGAAGAGAACTGCACTGGCTCCTTGTTGAAGATAGAATAAAATTAAAAAATTAACATCATGACTCACAAATGCTTATTTGGTGTCACCCCCAGATATTTGAAAACAAGTATCATTGTCCAAGATTCTGTTAGAAATACCATTTCAAAGGACTCCATGCGATTGATATGCCACAGATCACGACGGGCCAAGGGAAAAGAGAGGTCATACCCTGTAAAATTGGCTGTTGAATGGAATAAACTACCTGCAAACCTACACTGTGAAAGAAGTGTGCCGGAATTTAAAAAAGACTTTCTTATCCTCTTAGGCTAATCTACTATCAGAGATTCTCTATTATACACACCAAAGATTCCGATCTACCTTTCTCCGCGCCCTGATTCCTACGGGCTAAGGCACGTTAGAAATAGATAAATAAAAATAAATAAATAAGATGGCATAACGTAACATAACATAACTTCTGTTTCAATCTAGTTTAAGCTTTTTCAGCATGGCTAGAATACTTTATTTGTCTGGGCTGCATATCAGGCTTCATCTAATATGATTGAATAGAAATAATCAAGAGGAAGGGTGGCATTTCACTATTAGTGATTTTTGGTTGTTGGAGTGTTTAACCAAGTAGGTTCTATTCCATTGTCCATTGATTTAGCTCTGCTAGCACCAGGGGTGGGGGACAGAGCCAATCAGGTTCCGTGGATCACCGGCTGAAACCTACAATCTCAACACTCGTTCCACAGAAACCGTCGGCTGCCTCACCTGCCCTGCAGCCCCATCCCCCCACTCCCTGAGAGGTGCAGTGCCGGAACCCACCACTGCCGCTTTACAGCCTCTCGCATTTCCAGGCCGCCATGGTAATGGAAGAAGTGCTCCGTATGGAGCCCTGCCTTCCATTACCATGGCAGCCATTTTAGGAAAGGATTTTCATTCATTGAACAGGACCCACAGAGCTTCCCGTTCAATGAATGAAAATCCTTTTTTAACACCGCAGGTTACCGCTTTGATAATCTGGGATGCTAATGGTGTTAGCACCCGGTTTCAAGGTCTGGAATGGGGTGTAACCTCATGGTGCCCTCGTTATAGACCCGAGCGATTATTTCCCGGCAGTCAATCAGGAGGCTTAGAATGGGGGCTTTTCCACATTGTAAAGCCCCTGCTCTAAGCCTCCTTGGAAGCAGGAGGCTGCCATCATCTCCGCCAGTAAGGCCCCCCCCATATACCCCATTCCCCTGCTTCCCCACCACTGAACCCCAATTTCCACATTCCTTACCCGGCCCCACCCCCTCCCCATTTACCTTGCGCACCTTCGTCCCTCGTCAGTACTAGTGAACACTGGGTTCTACATCACGTAAATGGCCACCATGTATAGGGAGAAGGCACTATGCGTATTTCCCTTTTTCCTGATGCATAGCAGCCATCTTGCTTTGACGTTTTTTCTCAAGTTGAGAAACAGCAAACATGCCATTTCTCAACTAGAATCCATGTGTAACGTGCCAGGATACTAATAGCAATACGTCCCTCACTGGGGGTGGAGGGGGTTATTACCATTACAGGCAATGCCCCGGGGCAAACATTAAAGCACTTGCTTCTCTGTGCTTCTGACTTACATCCCGGGGCATTACCTGACCCAGTAATTCCCAACAGGCTCGGGATGCATTACTTATGTATGCCACACTCTAGGCCTACTTCCAATACAGAGCTTACCTTCTCTGGTGAGTCGGCTGTGGCTTGCCATCTTGTCACTCCTGTTATCAGAAATAGAGATGGACCAAATGATACATTGTAAGTGTTTATTTACAATAGTGCTTAATGAAACATACAGTGTCAAGATGAAAAAGAAGGCCAAATGTAAATTGCTGGATAACTTTCCCTAATGTGTCTTACTCTAACCTGGGAAAAGGGGAAATGGAACTCAACACTATAGCCTTCCCCTCCTACGCTAAAGGGTTTCCTCAATGAAAATATTGGTGTTCAATGAGCCCAAAACACATGTATTCAATGTCTGTAATAACAAACAACCAAGGTGCAATAAAAGGTCCCCAGTGGCCAAAACAAATTATATTGCAGAGTCTTTTAAGGAGGCCATCTCCTCTCCTCCTGGTTTACCCATGTGGAGAGTGGTTTGGTTACCCAGCTACTGTCCATTCTCATATATTGCATGCAGCTGTTGTCTCGTGCCTCTTAGACAGACTAGTGCTTGGAGGTCTGGCACACCTTTGCCTATTAAGTGATCTCCCAGTTGTATACTCAGGACTTTGCTTGCAGAGAAATCTTGCTAGCCCTGGTGTGGCTCGATGGAGAAGCATGGCCCTGCTCCTAACAACCCACTTCTTCCCTTTGTTCTTTCTCCAGGGCCTGGCTTACTTCTATCGACTCATTCTTTTCTCCCCTTCGAGGTCCCCTTTGTTATTTCTGGTAATCTCCTTGCCTTCATCTTTAGGTCTCAAATTGTCTAACCCCTGTCCTGCTCCTGGTTTTCAACGTCTCACTTCCAGCGACATCTATCGTTCTCTTTGTCTCAAATACTTCCTTTCCCTTGAGCTTCTCCTTCTACTTGTTCCCAACTCTCTTCCTCACTGTGGTGTCTCTCACCCCAGGTCCTGCTCTAAGTTTCAATCCCCTTCATCCTCACACTCCTCTACAATTTCTCTATCCTGTGTAACCTCACTCTCTTCACAATCCACTCCTCCTACCTCCAAACCTCCTGTACCCCTTTCTTCCTTCTCCCAGGTGGCACCCTTCTTCTCAATCTCGTTTTCTCTCTGTAGCTCTTACAATGCTTGCCACTGTTCCACAGACCCTTATACCTCCCAAATGGAATCCCTTCTTTCTCTCAACAAGTTAGAACCCTCGTGTCCATGTATCTATCCTTCTCACAGACCCATTCTTGTCTACACTATTCATTGCTATCTCTAATTTAGCACTCACTGTGGCTTCCACCCTATCGCACTTTACATTTGCACTCTCTTCCTCTTGCTTTGGCATCTTCTCTGGCCCATATGTCCATGGTTCTGCTTTTCCCTTCTGTCCAACTCTTCCCAAGTCTGGCGTTCTATTCTAGTGAAGTCTCCCTGCTTGGTGTCCTCTCAGGATATGCGTTTCTCAACAAAGCTCCTCAAGTCTGACATAGACTGCTTGGGCTGGCTGATTTTCGGTTTGGTGTCTTTTTTGCCACTCAGCTGGGTTTCAAGGGAGCCAACTGCACCTATGTGATGGATCTGGTGAAGTCCACTGATTAGGCTATTTGTTCTTGGTCACAGTGTTCAGGCTCTGGTCTAAAGCTATATAGATTCTGGACTCCATTTTGGATTTCATACTAAGCCTCTGCTGCGTGGGTGCTTTTATCCTTCTCCCCTGAGACCTCTCCGTAGGAAGTCTGCTGCTCTTGGTTAGCCTTTGTAGGTCCAGCATGTGTTTTCCTTCTACAGAAACCTTGTGTTAAGTCTTGGGCATTGCTGATTACATTTATTTCATCTGCTCATTATTTAAAGGGGCGCAGTCTCGTTTCAAGACCAGACTGAGCGAGCTCACAGGAATCATGTACCCTCTTATTACAGAGTTTTCTTCAAACCTTCAGAAGAGCTGCCCCATCACACCTCAGAGGCAGATGTATATACTATCACTAGGCTAGTGTATAACTTTGTTAATGCAAATACTAAACACAAAGTGTAAATGATCCCCAGTAAGTTGACAATGCTGTCCTGTCTGTTATATATGCATGTAAAGGCATTACTTGCATCCACAATGTACTCTTTTGATACTTTTGACATTCTCATGAATGAGCAAGTGCGGTTATAATAGACCTATAGAAGCAGACCTTGGGTTGTAGCAGGTGTTATGTTTCCTCTTTCCTCAATAAATGCACACACCAGCCTTTAACTCAGAGCCCATAACATATGATACAGTCCGCAGACCTGCTCTATAAAGATACATTATAATAAGGGATTGTTGGAAGTCCATTGTAAACAATGGGTCGGAAGAGGCAATCTTTCAATGGCAGTTCTTTTTGGTCTTAGTGGATATGTCTGTGGGTTATGGTTTCTCCCCAGGATTCTATGAAGAATGATCTCCTACCAGACAAAGCTGTAGTAGACAGCCTGGGCCAAAGAGGCAGAGACAGGTACCTGGTTGGACGTTGCTGGATCTTCAACAGAGGAAAACCTTCAGGCAAGAACATCATCTTCACTCACTGTTTGCCTCCCTGGAATGCCGATTGTAACTGTTCACCATGTATTTTATCATTCTGCACCAAGTATTTTTGTGGGGCCGCATTCTTGTAACCCTGAATCATGCCTTCTTACATGTCCTTCATAGCGCCTCAATGCCCGAGGGCTGCAGTGCGCTCTATAAATATAAAAAATAAATAAAATCATCCAGTGGGCAAAAAATGAAAATACAAATTAATAAAAAAGTAATCAGCACGACATCTGAACCATATACCTCTCATGTAATCAAGTAACTATTTTTGTCTAACTGATCTTCAATATATATCTTTCCATCCCGGAGCCTACCTCTAGGACACACACTGTATTTTCTTTCCACACATATACATGCTTCCTCCAGAATTGTTACGCTCACAATGAACATACACATGGTGCTTCACCTTAATGTGCTCACTAGTGTGCCACATATAATTCCATTTTAACACTAATATTGCCTTCGGACATCTACCCTTGCCATGAGTCTTAGATGGTATTTCACCTTCAAGCGCACACTGTGTGCTATACACTACCCAACCACAATTCCAACTTCCCCCCTCCCTCCTTACAAAGGGGCAACACAGTATGCACTCCCTTATATGCTCATGATTGCATGACACACACGATACTCCACGCCTATTTTCTAATGGTAAGTAAACTAGTGTCACAACCCCACGCCCCCCCATTTCCGACCTCGCTTAATTTCCCCTCCTCTTCAAATTGTGCCTGCCATTACCATTTAGCTGTCACCACACACTGTGTAGTGCTCATTGATCAGCTCACCCACCACCCAATTCTCCAATGCCGACACTTATAATGCCCAGCCGTTCCACCAATCCAATTGCACCTTCCAATCTGCGCAGGGCAATCAGCATCCGCAAATCTTATATAATGATATGCAAGATGGCGGCCAGGATCAAAAGATCACTGTGACCACACATATAATATCCGCAGGTCTCGCAGGCCTGAGAGGTAAGCCAGCCTTCTCCCCTGCATTGACCCAGCTTTCAAAGCCGCTCTTTCGGCCTGCAGTGATCTACTCTGCTATGTCACTTCCACACATTTTGCCACACACGGGATGCATTACATCAAATCCCCCCTGTCTCAACTAGCCTCAGCAGCACTTTTGCTGACCACTTAACTTCCACAATAGGGCACACTGCATACCCTGCTCAACGCCCCAGCATGCCTTCCCACTGGAGCCTCAACAGCATGGTGGCAATTACCCCGCAAAGGTCCCCCCCGTCTCACACCAAGCCACCCGACCTTCCACTACACCCAGCAGTTCCCAGACAACTGTGAAGGTACGCTTTAACTTTCCCACCTGCCCCACCTCAGGTGATCTACCACCACCCTGGCTACAGGACCTATTAATTGCTCGCCCATGCAGCTGCATCCCATCAGGCCAACCTTTACCCCTTAAATAGCTCAAAAGTCACCTGGCTACCATGAATAAGTCACCATGTGCATCTCCTTGCACTGTACCAGGCAGGATCCTCGCCATCCTTGTCTATATGACCTAGTGTCCCTTTCTCCTGCAGTTGCTACTCAGCATCTATTCTGAACAGTAATATCTACCAAGACCTCCACAAGCACCTTCCACCGGGTAAGTTTATGCTCATTAACTCTACTAAGTGACATCAACTTTGTGCTCCAATCCATCTAACCAGAACTCTCTACTTTTCTCCCTCCTTTTTCACACCTTGGTGCATTCTCTCTGTGACCGCTCTTCACCAACTTCTATTCCCCTATCATGGGACGTAAAAAATATGTGAACTATATATTGTAAATGTATAAATTGTACAATTGTTCTATCTCTGAATGACTCATCATAACTCGCCCATCACCTCACACACCTGGTCATCTGACACACTTATGCATTTATGTCACCTGGCAATGAACACATTCACAACTTGTTTTGCTGATCACGGGCGTTTGCCACTCACCACACCACATAAATGTCTACTTTACCACTTTGTGGTATCACAGCCTTGACAAAGACACTTGTCGGTACTCTCTATGTGATCGGGCACTACATGTTCTCTAGAATCATGGAAAACAGTTACCAATAAAGCAATACTTCAAATAAACTGGAGTAGCAAGTCGTATCATGTACTCGCACCTAATGTACTACCAAATCTGGTCATACCACTTAAGGTCCTTTGCGGTAGCACACAGGGTTCTTACAACCTTCTTTACCTCACAATACAGGACTTCAGAGCATTGTTCCACAAGAACCCAGTAACTGGCAGCAGGACATAAACAGCATATATAAAACGATCAGCCAAACCTCAATTACCACCACAACACAGTATGTATATGAAACAGTTATTTAAATCAAAATTAAATTGTACCTGCTTTTATGAATCTCACTATTGTAAGTCCACCAAGGCATCCACTCTCAATCCCAACACCTCCATATAAATCTGCTATATTCTAATAAATGCAAAACATACTAACATTCTACTTAGCATGGGATTCTCCATAAACATTACTAATATTTCAATGTAACATTTCACATATGGCAAGTAGGGTAAAGCATTTGATTTTCTCTGAAATCCTGGCAAGTGTGGTGTGCTACTGAAATTGATATTACTCACATTCAAAAATATCTATTCTCCAACTCCCCTGTGTACATGGAAGGCAGTGAATGTATTAGCTATGTAGAGGCCACTTGACGTGTAGGCCAGGACTGGCTAACACAGGGCTATGTCTTAAGCCATTTACATGAAAAAGGCAACTGGTTTGCATTGGCTCATGTAAGTTTGCATTCACAAATGCTTTCCTAAGGAATCTATATATTATATTCTGATCCCACACGTACCCTATTTTCGCTGAAAATGTGGGTGCAGTTTTCTATCTGTGTCAGTATGTGTCTTCTACTAAACATGAATGAGTGTGGTGTTCCTTGAACATGAATGCATTCCTTTATATCCAGATGCATGCACAGCTATAAAATGGTACACATGTAATGCTTTCAGTGTAACAGGCATTTAGTTGAACAATCTCTTCCCTGCCACATTACACCTCACTCTGCATACATGCACAGCTATAAAAGGGTACACATGTAATGCTTTCAATGTAACAGACATTTAGTTGAACAATCTCTTCCCTGCCACATTACACCTCACTCTGCCTATGCATTGACAGACAGGGGAATGCACAGCATTGCCACTTCACACAGTTCTTAATTAACAAAATTAATTCTTTCAGCATGGATTTTATCACACAAACATCCAGACTATGTGTTGGTCTACACTGGCTGTATAAACACATGATATCATCCAAGGCAATAGTACTTAGCTTTGAACTATGACACACCGTGACTTTACACCACATTTGATCGCTAAGTATATTTACAAATAATATTTAGCTTTACAAAGGTAATCCCACTTTATCAATATGTAATGAAGGGGAAACACAGAGCATGAATTTACTAACAGGTGCATGCCTTGTTTTTTTAAGTGCATGCCTTTTGCATTCCCAGTCCTTTTATCTTCCCAGATTTTACCCAGTTTTCAAATTGGACAATGTGGGGATAGGGGTTGAATTACCTTTTCAGATGTAAATTCATTTTTGGGGGACGATTAGATAGAGACCCAGTCATGCAGGCATCATCCTGTCAGTAAACCCTCAATTCAGGAGTCTCATTGGAATCAATCACCAAGCACCAGCTGGCCATCCTTCCATGGGCTTCTCTGGCTTCCTTCTCTCAATGGACAGGTCTCATTGACTGGTCTGTCATCTGCTAAGAGTCAGTTCTCTTGCCTCTGCAATCTTCACTTGGTTCCCCTCCTGTCTCTTTCTCGCCCAATATTCCAATATCCATCCTTCTGTCCTATGAGCATCACATTATATGTCCCTCTAATCCCACCCCTGGTTTGTCATAGAGAAGTAAATTGTTATTCACAGGACCAAAAAGTGGGAGGGAGCTTACTCTTTCTGAAGAGAAGCTATTTTTTGTTAAACATATTTGTATTTGTTTAAGTGCATTTGGTTACATTGCAACCTTTCCACACTGTTTTGTTATAATGCTCTAATTTATGAGTCATCTATACTACCTTGATAACATTTATATTCTTAGTCATGCATACAATGAGCAAGCATTTCAACATGGTTTCCAAAGCTATTTGGCCTGACCATAACATGTAATTATGTTCTATCCAGTTCAAACTGCAATGAAGACCCTGAAGACGTCATGTATCTGATTCTAAATGTCTGGGCTAAGCCATGTTTGGAAATGTAAAGACACAACAAAAAGTGTTTCCAGTTCTGTTTCCCTGCATTTGTGAATTATAATGTCAATCACCAGGTTCAAGCATGCCATTCAAATCTCTAATGCAAGAACTCCAAGTACATATATATGTGCAAAATGCATTGAACTGTAGCATTGAGTCTAGTCTCATCAGTCATAATGCTACTTTAGGTAAATGAAATCTTGCAGTCCTAGAAAGCACACATAATACTAATTTTTACCCAGTTTGAGCGAAACACCTGACTACTGTTAGCCATTGGTGTACACTCCACAACAAAATTGAATATTAAGACAAACTCAGTCAGGGAAAGATCTTTATAAGTGCAAACCCCACACCATCTGAGAAGTTCATACATGAAGTGTGGACAGGGAAAACTTGCTGATCTCGGTATGATGTTGGAGAGACTATCACTTGCAAATATGCTGCATGATGCCTCCACACAACTACCTGAAACAAAGGAATCAGCACTGAAATGTCATCAAGGGGTCCCTGTTACCGAGATGGTGCTATGTCTACAGTAAATGGGTGTTCCAAGTCACTGAATGGGACCTCCAGTTCCCTCTCTCCACACTAACAATCCAAACTACTATGTTCATACACACTAGTTGCACAGAAACTGAGACACTTGTACATGATCACTGAATACCCCTCCAACAGACATCAAACATCATAACGCAACGCCTCAACTCAAAACACCTAGAAACAGATATTTATGCACGCAGTGCTAAGGTACTACCAAGCTGCACACATCAACACAACAACGCCATCTGTTATGTTCCCTCTATCCCACCTACCATGCCCCCCCCTCTTTCACATCCATCAGAGCACCAATAATACATGCATATGTTAGTGGAACATGGTGTACAATCAACTAGCAAAACATACAACATAACATGACAGATTCATTTGGACAAGAGGCTCTTGGATACGTTAATGCGACATGTTTCGATTTGGGGACACTGTGTGGCAATATGTGTGCAGTAGTTGGATCTCTTCATGAATGTCGAGGAGGGCGGGGGATTGCAGTGTGTTGAAAACATATAGGGTCTTTATATGAACTTTAAAAAAAGAAATCGAAATCTGGGTGCCCATACCCCTTGTGCTGAACCCAAGTGTTCTAGATGAAGAGCCCCATATCTAAACCAGATAAGCACATAACACCCAAGAAGTACATGTGGTCAAAGCGGGAGTGGGAACCCTGAACACAGAAGTCCACAGATCAGGTAAACGATGGCTTCATGTTAACAACATGTATCATATGGAAGCAGGCTAAGTGGAAAGAAAGCAGAGGAAAAGAAGAAATAACCTTGCAGTACTCATCTCTGAACATTATCGCAACGAGGCTGAAACACGTGTCTGGGGTTGCTGGTGGTACTCTTGTTCAGAGGAGACTTGCCTAGCATTTCGCTGCTGCACTGCCCTTGTGTGTGGGACCCGACTGATATGCAAATTGATATTTCTCCTTTGTGAAGAGTGCAGTGAGCTAAAACGTGGTTGTAGACACTGGGTGGGTGAAATTCTATAGAACAGGGTATTTGAGAAAATGCCCAAAATTATTGAATATTTCTGTTCGAATTATGCATTAGACCGATCTGTTGACTGTGCTATTTTTTTTCTTCCGAATTGCTAGCAATTGTAAAAAAAGAAAACCAGCAATACTGTCTTACTTTGCACCCATTCAATTGTAAACACAAAGAAAACCACTCTAGCCCCTTTCTCGCATGCCTCATACACTATCCTTCTTTCTTTCATGCTCGTTCGCCACTTCCCACACACATGTTCCTTTCCTTTTTTCAATACTTTCTTACTTTGTGCCGTTAGACGCATTCTTGCCCTTTCGCTGCATGCCGCATACCTTTTCCGTTGCGTACTAAAATGCGCTCTTTCATTTCTGCATTCTTTCTTTCATAACGTCCTTCTCTCAATCGTTTTTAAATTCACTTACCTTCCATTCTTTATCACTTATCGTGCATGTTTTCCTTGCGTAACACCTTGGTGGAGTCCCTTTCATGTTTTTGATTTAGGATACGAATTTGCCAAAACATTTTTTGCTAAATCAATGTAAGTACGTTAAGGAAGACTTCAATAAAAATTACACATTTTACTTAATGTTTGCAACTTGCATGCTCATTTTAAAAACAGTTTCTACTTTTCTGCAGGACAAGTAATGTAAACTTCAGTATGCGTAATTTGTTATTTTAGATGGTCTTTTCTAAGCTCCTAGTAATTATGCAGTTTACTTTCATCCCACTGTCAACCTCTCTCACACAATTTTATTTCCGATATGATTACAAGACAATGGGCCTCATTCTAAGTGTGCAGGTCCTGAAACGACATGCTGGTAAGCTTAACTGCACCTTGTGTTTCCATACCAGCACACTACAACTCTGCGGGCGGGTTGCTGTCTTAATGGCTGTCGTACGATGATGTGCAAGACTATTAGAGCTATCAAAAGATTCAACTTCAGACAGCCTAAGTAAGAGTTCTGCTCGTAGCTTCTGAGGTGTGCGATTTTTTATATTTATGGTCATTTTAAATTGTTTAGGTTCAGGGAGCCATCTTAATGGAGGCATAGGCCGAAAAATACAAACATACACTACTGAATGATCGGACCATGGACATGGTTTAACAGAGATGTTAACTGAGATTTGATGTGTCAACAACCAGTGAAACATACGAGAAGGTGGAAGGAACCCCTTGCTAGAAGCCAATGGCCTACGCTGTCAGAAGCAGGGAGGCTGCCTTATTATATTGAGGGTCGTCGGCCCATAGATTAAAATCCCCCATAACGATCATCAGTGAATTAGCTTTGGAGACACAATTGAGTAGGCTAATAAATTGCTCTTCAAAGACAGTGGTATCTCCAGCGGTCAGTAAATAACCACAATGGTAAGTGAGCTGTTTACGTAAAAAAACAAAATTTGCCACTTGGCTAGGTGGACATTAGCATGAATATCTAAGCACTTATTAAAGATTATTGCAACCCCTACACCTCTGCGATCTTGACGGTCCGCCTTGAGGACGGTACAGTCCGCAGGAATGGCCAGAGTAGCAAAGGTGTGAGTTGCATCACTAAGCCATGATTCAGTAATTGCCAGGAGATCAAGTTTAGTTTTGTTGATCAGATCATTGACTTCAATGCCCTGTCGCATGAGGCAGCATGCGTTGAGGAGGGCAAAGTTCAAGACAGGGTTCTGAGAGGTTGTGAGATGATTGAGTGTGGGAACCTCAGGTGGTCTAGATACGTTAGTGGCTTGCAGTTCTGCCTGAACATTAAGGTAAGAACCATTGGTCTCTGATTTGTCTGTATTTGTTTGCAATGGGTGAGATAAAGAGACGTCTGGTGTGTCTACAGATGCCACAAACGGAGAGGAGTCTATCCCATCCGTAGGGCGGTGGTTCACATGTTGAGACTGGGGGGCATGTGAGGAATTCGACCATACGCAGGGGGAGTGTGCACTCACTTGGGCTGTTTGGAATTTCGGAAATGAAAATTAATGATGGGAGATCAACCTATGAAAACGTGTGGGGCCATTCCGCACACATTTTCCCTGCTTACCGCACAACGAATTAATAGTTGAGTGAACTCAGGGAGGACAGAGCCTACAGGTGCCTTCTTCCCCTGTCATGTTCAGCTGGAATGTGACCGCCACAGGTATATCAAAAGCACATCTGAGGGGGAAAGCGTTACCTTCCTCTGGCCATGGCCAGCCTAATTAAAATATCAAAGGCTCCATGGATTTGTCTCTCTATTGTCTAAATCTGCTGGTGGCAGCGCACACTGATAAGAGTTAATTAAAACAGACATGCAACAGGCTTGGTCGCAGAACAAGCAAAAGGTAGGCAGGACTAACACCTCTTGGATATGCAATGTGTCAACTTGAAGCTTGTTCCCACCCCTCTGTATGAAAAGCATTGAATGGTATGTCTGGGTCCACAGTTTATCGTAGGCAACCCCTGCAGAGAGGAACCCTTTCAGATGGAAGAAGTATGTGATTTATGGGACACAGGAATTCTGCTCTCATCGCAAACTTCAAGGGAGACCTGACCAGGAGTCACAGAGAGCTCCATTAACCAGAGCGACACTTTGATCCACAACAGAAAGGAAATGGGTGGGACTTAGTAGTACATGTTGTCAGCCCTTACCTTTCCTATTGCAAAGCACTCTGGTTATGACCTCATACATACCAAATGATTGTTGGTGGGGATCCAGGATTGGTTCCTTAAGGTAGACTTAGCCTGCACCAATCACTGGGGCCCATTTGGCTTCAAAGGAGGGCTGAACCCCTCACTTAGCAGATCATACAACGACTTTGAAAGGAGTAAGAAGAAGGACTCATTTGGACCCTGGCTGATGGTACAGTATTCCTTGCAGGTTCTGTCAGTGATGGAAGGCCAGGATTTCCTCGAAGGAAGCAAGATCCCTCCCCTAAACATTTCCCAGGGATCAGAGGGAGATACAAGACTCAGTGGACCCATCCAGCATCTCCAGAACTGGTACCAAGCCAGCACACAGCGTGCGCTGCTAGGTTCTGCCAGCAAGCTTTATTGCCTGCAAACACTCTCTTCAGCTTTGGGCTGCCCACATTAAAGGACAACTCAAGCCCTGCATAGAAGTGCCACAACAACCAACAACCATCAACCAGTGACATCCTTTCAGGACATTTTCGAAGCAGACGCGCCCTCAAACTGGGACCAGGTGCACCACTAACTGTTGTCATGCTGCAGTCACTAAAGCCGCCAGAGAGGCCTTGACCAGTGTTCCGGATTCGCCAACCAGCACAGAGAAAACGATTCTTGACCCTTTGCCACTGTGTAGGCCAGCCTGCAGCCATCTGTCCAGCCTCACTTGCCAAACTGCCTGCTGCCTGATACCCGCAGCTGTCACCTGTCTTGAACTCTGTCGCATTAGCTGCAAAGCATCCTGGAACAGACTCGACACTGTCGAGCATCAAGATCATCTCAAGTACCAGGTACATTGTGGTTCTGTCCCCCTGGTCCTTCTTTGAAGGCCTCTGGTGACATTTACGGCCCCTTGCTCCCTTGCTGCTGAAACCAAATAACATTGAAAAGTTAAGACTGATTGCTTTACTGACTACGCTCCTGTCAGTATACAGACTGCATCCCTTTCCTTCGTGAAATGGTCTGTCCTCTGTGTTCCTTTACTGGGTGGGTTGTATTTTGTAGTGTGCTAGAACAGTCTGTTGTAATAATAATAAAGTAGATATTTGTATACCACCTTGACTGGACAGTCCCTTTTATCATTGGGTAATAATTGTATTTTCGCTGTTTTGCAACTAACCAACGATCCACGACCTTGCAGAGATAAGCCTTCTGTTCTGTCCATGTTACCAAAAATGGAGAAGGAGGTTTAAATGTGTTTGTGCTCCAATCTATTTGATACCTTCTGGTGTAGTATACTAGAAGTGTGGGGCTGACTGATAGTTTAGAAACTGATATTCATCCCTGGACCACTCGTGACCCAGAAGTTGATTCATCACTGTTCTGCTCTTAGATCAGGAAGTTCTTGGCAGCAATGTCTGGAAAGCTCAGTCCCCTGGCTCTCTAAATCCTAAATCTAGGAATGGTCAGGCGGTGGATGTAGGGGGTACGAGTGGGTCTGGACGATTGTACTTTGGTATGTTTTTTCGAGATGTATTTGAGGCAATATTCGGTAGGGATTTGTGTGTAATGGCAAGTGTTTTGAAGATGACCCTTTTACAGACCGAAAGCCAGCGCACCTTCCTTCTGACGGTAGAGCTATGCTTTTTTCTCAGTATATTAAGAGGGAATTGTTCAGTATGACCTTCAGGTTGCTTATATTGCGGGTGGAGGATCCAAGGCAATTTTTATAGTGATAGCATCGAAAATAAACCGTTGACATACTAAAGCATCTAATACACACCATCGTCTGCCAAAGCATTGACAACCTATATTTTACATGTAAAACTGCAATTCAATCTAAACCAGTCCATCGACAATATACATGGACTGATGTCAAGGGAAATGCACTTTTACATGTATAAACTAGCATTTCCATGTTTTTTTTGTAACTTTAAAATGTTACATGGCGCTGTCCAGTGCTGAAATTTCAGTACTGGCCAGTTCCTTGTAATGTTTTTAAGTATTGGGGGGGTTCTCCGCCCACCCCCCAACCCTAACCCTAATGTAACCCTTAAGCTAACCTTAACCCCAACCCTAACCCTAATGTAGCCATTAATCTAACACTAGCCCCAAACCTAAGCCCCAACCCTAATCCTAAACCTAATGTAACCCTTAAGCTAACCCTAGCCCCAACCCTAACCCTAATGTAACTCTAAGCTTACCCTAGCCCCAACCCTAACCCCCAAACCTAACCCTAATGTAACCCTTAAGCTAACCCTATCCCCCACTCTAACCCTAATGTAACCCAAAGCTAACCCTAGCCCCAACCCTAACCCCAACCCTAACCTAAATGTAACCCTTGCCCCAACCCTAAGCCTTAACCTAATGTAACCCCCAATCTAACCCTAGCCCCAACCCTAACCCTGACACAACCTTAACCCTAATCTAACCCCTAATCACAACTTTACATTTCGATGTATTCATCACATTTTATTCAACGAAATGGCCACTCTATGGAATGGTATTTCTATGAAAATAATTTGATGGTTTGCTGTTAGATGCATTGTCATTCGATGGAATGACTGGATACCGCCTTGCAATAATCCAGCCTGGATCCCATGAGTTCCTGTCCGATGGTCTTATATTTTGTCAGGATGCTTTATCATGTGACTTGGTGCTTTGAAATCACACACCTGTACAGACTAAGATTATAATTATAGTACATTTTCATTATAATTATAATCTCAGTCTGTTTCTCAGATGTAGTTGCCTCCATTTACAGGTAGGTAAAATGCTTCCCCTTTAGATATGTTGGTCCTTGAGAACCAGATTTATTGAACAGTATGATAGTGTAGACCATGAATAAACAACTTTGCAGCAAGCATGTGTTGTTTTGTAATGCTGAAGATGGAATAGGAGAAGATGAAGTCTCCCCTGTTTTCTGAATTGGAAACTGTCAAAACAGAAAGATAGCGGTCACATTCCAAACGTCCATGCTTCATACACTGTGATCCTGAGTAAATCACTTTTCATCACTGTGCCTAATTTTCCAGAACTATCTGTAGAGAAAGCCTCACTCATATGGGTTTTTACTCTATATTGTTACTCTATAAATAATTGTCACAATGTATGTTAAACATACTAGTGAGGAGGCAGGATGACAATTGAGGGTCTTATGTTGTCGGGGTGGGTACACATGTGCATGTGTTGGTTTTGTGGGCTGAGGAGGCAGGAAGCCAAGTATGGGTTGTTTGCCATGCCAGCTCATGTTTGACTCTGAGAGCAAATCTAGAACCCCTGGTTCAGCAATGGCTATGGTCTACCAATTAATTCTCTAGCTTAGACACCTCTTTACATTGTTCTAATACTAAAGATGAGATGAGATGGAATGGGAAGATATAATGCCTGATGTCAAACTACATCACATTGAAAACTGGGCTCAACTCCTGGCTTTGCCATTTACCAATGATATTATCCTGGTGTAGTAATTTTATTATGTTTGGTAAGTGGGTGAATTGCAGGGGCTCGGGTCTCTTTGAAACCACAAACATTCTGGAAAAATATGTTGGATGAAAGGAAAATAATGTCAATAATGGCTGCCATATATACTTGAGAATGTGTGGGAAGGGGAGAGGTTGGTATTGAGATGACTTGTTCTGAAAGTTGGGGTTCGCTGCACTGTGGGTTTGGGCGATGGATTATGGGCCAGAAAAGTAAATTTGCCACCCAGGTCAAATGTTGCCAGTCCTCCCCTGCCCAAGACTGTATTGAAATAACCCTGGCAGGCATTGTGCAGATCAAAGTTGTATGTTACTGCTTGATAGAGCTAGCTCAATCAGGTAGTAGGTGCTAATGAGTGTAGTGATTATCATGGCCATGGGCAGTCAGTGGATGGTTAAATAACCATACGTCAGCCAAAATCACTGTGCCCCTCCTCACATCCCATGCCACTTCTATCAGTACTCCAGTGCAATAGTTTGGGTTTATAGGTGGGGCTCCAAGAGCACTTATTAGTCAAAAGTAAAGCGCATGCTCTGTTGCGCCTTCTGCTTCCTAAGTGGTCAGCAGGTCAGCGGAACATGTTTATGCTTATCCCAACCTGCCTGAAACAAGATATGCCATCCCACAAATATCCACCCTGAAAAACGCACGTAATGCGTAAAGGCACGCATAGCTACGCCTCTGCTGGAATAAGCTAGCGAGGGAAATCTGCACAATAGGAGGTGTCAGCTTCACCCTTATTATAGTCAGATCGCTACAAAGCATTTCACATATCTTATTTAATGTGCATATGGTAAGATTATGGATGAACATAATGCCGAATTATTAATTAGTACCAACCACAAATGCAGGTGTCTCTTGACATTGAAATCCTTCTAGTTTTCATAAGCCTAATTCAATGAGAGTCAGTTCCTTGAACTCAAGAGGGTGAACGGCGCGACCTTGTCAGGTTTGAAAATCAGATCTCTGCAGCAGGAGGTCAACCCGCTGAGTTATTGCTTCAGTTTACTTCAGATGCACTTCATCTTTTCAGAGACACCGACCTCACCTTGATACACCGTGCCCTGACCGTCAGGTGTGAAAGTCACCTGGAACATCAATGAACATGCACATGGACATGTGTGGCAATGCTTGGCGCGAAGGTGGGCGGGAGTGCATGGCATCTTGCGCATTGAATCTGGGAGCACGCGGAAGGGCATCAAACGAGGCCTAGCTGCACCAATGTTGCACTGGTACAATTGCGATTTAGCCTCAGGGCAAACACTGCCCTACTGCGAATATACTCTTAATTTGAATTCGTTTTTGCACTTGAGCAATGCTCATGCTCAGATGCAAGTACTATGCGGTATAGTACTTCACTGATGCTGCAGCAAGGTTTTTTTTGTAATGAAGGCCCTGTTGTTGTTTCCTTACAAGTAACAACAACAAGATCGACCCGGACGATAACAGACTGCTTTTCAAGGTAAGGGTCGAACGACGTTATAGTCCACTCCCCAGCTGGGTAATTATTAAGAAAGGTAACAATGATGGAAGTGCTAATGTGGTGTTATGGGACCTTTTTTGTTGAATCAACCTGGTGTGCTGTCCATAGTTGCATTGGAGAAACGAGCATTGGCAATGCCAACAGTGCTGGCTTTTGTGCAGGCATGAGCAAGGCACTGCTGTAGTGTTATCACATGGTTATCGATGGTAACGGGTCCAAAATGGCACGAGATCCTGAACGTATCATAGCAGTACTTATATAGAAGACAAAACTGTTGGCTCTGCCAATACTTTTTTTATTCAGTCAAGGAAAGGCATAGTGCGTATGAATAGAGTGGCTGAAGCCAGACATTTTAATTACACTAGTAACGTGTTTGCAACTCAAATTAAATCATTAACTTTCTGAACACTGCTTTTAAAAAACGGTGGCAGGCATTTGCAGTGCTAAGTTTGATGGTAAGGCTTAAATGAAGCGAGCTCTAAAAGTTACCATGAGGAGCAGTGTTGGCGGGGAGGGGTAGTAACGGGGAGAGATAGACCTTAGGGATTACCATGGCCATGGACAGTCAATGAGTCGGAAAATAACCAAACAACACCCGCAAGCTGTGTGGCCCTCCGCATATGCCATTTCTCCCTTTATGTAATCCAATGCAATTGTTTTGGCTTCTAGGTGTCTCAAGCGACACCTACAAGCCCAAACTAAAAAGGAGCATATTCAATATGTGTTACCATTTGTGGATATGTTTTGTTTTGAGTGACTATCAATGGGGTGTATTATTACCCAGCTCAATGGTACTAATCAACGACTCAGTTCTTTGTGCAGCATTTCCAACTGGTGAACTCTGTTTGTACAATTTGCTCTGCTTCCAGTATGTGTCCCCTTGAGCTTTGATTGAAGCCCTTTTAATTATCTTTGTATAACCATGGAATATATAGGCTAGAGGTTACAGTAGACAACAGTGAACACTTCAATTAATCTGTATGATCCTTACCTCTTCGACACTCAAGATATGGCTCTTCAGAGCTAACACGAGGGCCTGCCACAGTGTCAAGGAGTCCCAACCTAATCCAGGAAATTAGATTCAATCCAATCTCTCTATATATACAAGGGAAAGGTGTGGATGTGTGTGTGTGTGGTCAAACATGTTCAGCATACTTCCCAACATGCTACAAATGTGGGATTTGGCATGCAGGTAGGTTCCATGGTGTATACAATGTAAAACGTCTCAAATATACATTTATATATTGTTGTAAGCTTTTTTTAAGCGGTCTGCGATGCTTGGATATGTGTGTGTGTCTGTTCAGAATGCCTCCCAAAATACTACAAACCTGAAATGTGGCATGTGGGTAGGTTCCATGGTGTAGACAATGTAAAAAGTATAAAATATAAATGTTTCAATTTTTTTCTTTTTCAAGCGGTCTGCAATGCTTACCCCTGCCATATGGGCCTTCGAGCTGAAGTTCTGCCGTAGTTCTATGTTGATTGTTCCTAAAGTTCAGCAATTAATTTTTCCTAAAGTTTTCACACTATTAGCATTCTAGCTGACATTAGCAGCACTCACTTTTGAAGTCATGCGGGTGACACAATACGTTGCTTTTGTAGTAATGCGGGTGACAGGAAATGGTGCATGCCTCTTCAATGGTGTCTGCAATGATGCTGTCCGTCACATCATGGCAAATATCTCATGATAGTCACAGAAACTTCATTTCCCGCAGAAGTTGATGAATGTATGCCATCTCAACAGTATGCAGTTTCCATGCTTCAGCCGTACACATACGGGTATGGCACTTCAAGCTTACATGCTTCTGCTCTACACGTACAGCACTTATGTTGAGGTCGCTGCTGCCTCGTCTGTAGATCAGGACACCAATAATGTTGCTGCGCAATCTCAACACTCCAACTCAAAGTAGCTAGAACCCATTTACAGGATTCAAGCTTTCCTCATGGTCAGCTTCATGCGGCTTGCTGCAGAGTTGCAAACAAAGACAATTTGTTCACACTAACTCCTACAGGAAATACTAGCAATATTGTCTACAAAGAAGCATTTTGCTCAGTACAAATAAATAAACATCAAGCTAGGACCGAAGTAGCAATTACCCTGCGAATCACTGGTACACCTGCTAGTGGTGTATAAAACAGAACTTTCAAGCATCAGCAAAAGTATTGCAATATGAAGGAAAAGAGGTCAATGGGGGGTGGTACTGGGTAGTAAGGGGAAAATGGCTGCAGGATAAGACAAGCAAGTCTAGGGTTTGTTACAGAATGTGGGTGTACTAGACTAAAATGGAGGAGTTGATAAGTGGGGTATTAGGATATGGGATAGAAAACTGAATAGTACTTTGTGGAAATAAATATATAATACATTATCATCTACTCTACCTTAACACTATATCGTCGTGGCTATATGGCTGGCTGGATGGCATCTTACATGGGGCTAGCCTGCGCTTTGCAAGTTCAAATCCTGTGGCAGGGCTAAGCATTTCATATTGTCAGATTGATAAATTGAGTAGCACAAAATAGGGTGATGTCGGGAAGCACTGCATAAGAAAGTACATTTCAGTAAGACTTAACCAGAATCTCCTCTTGGATTGAAGTCCTTTTCTCTAGTGACACCAGTCCGAGAAGGTCTGAAAGCCGCAACTCCATGCCTGGGCTGGATTATGACATCCCAAATCTGAGGATTATTCTTTTAGCACAAGCAAGTATCTTGTAGGATTCAAAGTATTTTGTCTCCTCAACTCTGGCCTTCACACGTTGCTTCCAGGATTACTAATAGGGTTCCTAGTTAGGGGTGCCCTCCTACTACTAGTTCGGTTCTTTCCTGCCATCCTTCCAGAAGGAATCCTCTTTCCCACAGAGCCAAAACACGTGAGTTAGAGTTTGCAAGTTTGATCCCGCAGGCCACCAGAGATCCCTTTGGTTGATCACTTCCTTGAACATTTTGTCAGGTGATGACTAACTTTGAAAGATGATCTTGTGGTGCATTGAACGGATCAGGAGAGCACCTTTGTGCTGTTGTCTTCCTTTCGTTTTCTGGTATTTCATGGTCCAGTTCTATTTCCCACTTCTGTTTAATTGGCTTAGGTCGTCCTCACATTTTTCAGCCAGATAGGTAGAAGTCACAGTGCCAGACCTTCTCTTGCTGTTGCTTTCAATGCATGGTGCAACACTTCGGCATACCTGACATTTGGGTTTAATTCCCCGTACTCGAAAGATGGATTTCCCAGAAATATTTGTTCTCACTCTCCAGAATGTTAGACCTCTGACTGAATACTGCACAAGTAGACATCCCCTTGGTGTATTTATTTATTTATTTACTTTGCTGTGATATAGTTTGATACAAACTTTTCACACAACAAATAGAAAATCCCATTTGTATAAACTGAGTCTTCTGATTTTCTGGGGCCATATTCTAGGGACAGCAGCTTAAGAAGTGCCTCCTTACTCACCTTTATTTTGGGGTTTTCACAGCCTAGGCACCTTAGCATTTATCAGAGGCTCTTTCCTTAAGTGTATAGCCGTGGCCGTCCAGTTGTTCTTTGCATAGAGTGTCATTGTCAGAGTCTAAGAATAGCTGGCTTTCTGCATAGGGTCTGGGTTGCTCTCGAACTTCTGTCAGGTCCATTTGCAGTTTCTACCATTTCAAAGTTGAAGGTGCTTGCACAGCTGCTCCCCTGATTCAGCACTGAGGCCCTGGGGTACAGCGGCAGGGTTGGTAAGTATAACACCCATCCTCCTTTATTCACTGGCAGATATACCTTCATCTAATTATTAATTTGTAAGTGTATTAACTGTTTGATCCTTCCCGGTCTCGATAAGGGTGCAGGGTAAGTCTAGGGGAATGTATGGCTATTAGAAAGAGGAACAGTGTCAGAGGTGCTTGCTATCCACATCGAACCTGCTTCCATCCTGACCAACACTAAGGACCTAATTCATGGATCTTTTAGCGCGTTGCAAAGTGACTTTGCACTGCCAACAAACATCCTGATTCACATAGCAGTGCCAAGTGTACTTTTGCAGTGCAAAGTCACTTTGAACTGCCAACAAACACCCTGACACTTTGCACCGCTCTGTGAATCGGGGTGTTTGTTGGCTGTGCACAGTCACTTTGCACCAGTGCAAAGTCTCTTTGCACTGGACTATACATTCCATGAATCAGGCCCTAAGAGGCTTGTCACATGGCGTGGCGGCACTATGCTCTTACTGTAGTATTTCAAAACAGATACCACACCAAGCTCCAGTTTGCATCTTGTGAGGCATCCCCTCATCTCAAGATCCTCTGTCAAGACCTACTGTGTGGGAAATGTGACCACATCTTGACTTCTGATGTGCTATGCACATGATGAGTTGCACATGATTTCTTTGGGGGATCGGACTGGGTGAGCTCTTTGAACACTTTGGGCTTCATTCATGGAATAGTGCGCAGAGATCCGGCAAAACCTGCGTGCCGAGAACGACTCTGCCTGAGCGTGCGCGCAGAGGTTTTTCAGTGCGCTCATGTATTCATGGAATTGTTCGGGCAAAGTAACCGTACCCGCGAGTCATGGCGAAATGCCCCTGATACGCCCCTATGCAAAGCAAAAACATCCAGAAACAGCTACCTTTGCGTGCTCCCTGGGCATGAACACATGCACCATCAAAACAGTGTGTGGGTTCCCCCGCAAGCAGGCCTGCATCTCGGGGACTCTGCGCGGGGTGCCCTGTAACTGTTACCGGCACCTAGACAACATGCGTACAATTTATCGTAACTTGGGTAAAACTCTGAAAATCTGTGTGCGAACCCCATAATCCGTCCCTGCACCTTGCTACACTGCGTATGTGCATCCCTAAGTTATATAAGAACCCTGTCTGCGTACAAGCACCCCTAAATCCGACACCCGCTCTTACCTCTATGCAGTGAATCCTATGCGCAAGTGTCTGTATGCCTGCCTTCGGGTGATGGATAGTATGTGGGCTTTACGTGGCCATTTCCCTGGCGAGATGTTGCGTGGTTGCATCCATGAATATGTATCATTCTGTGCAATAGTGGGCGTGCAATGGTCTGCTGCGGCCCGTCCATCGTAACGCCCACGTTTTCCCTTGTTCTTCTTCATTTTATGAGTACCGCCCCCTTTCCTGCCCTCTGCACAAGCCATGAGCATGCTCTGCGTGGTGTCTCATGCAAAGGAACTCGGGGCATTTACCTTTTCATGTGCACATCAGTTGAGGCCGGCTAGAAAGGTTCCCCAGCTCACATGTCCACGTGGATTCAATAATTCATATGTACTGTACAAAGGGTTAGCTCTGATCAAAATATATCATATATCACACCCCACGGATAATATGTGAAGGGCAGCAATCAATCACCATCCCACAGATATGGCAAGTACAGACAGCCGCTGCCCCAGAAGGGCCCTGCAGGACTGCACTAAATCTCCCCTCTCAAGGCGTTGGAGGCGAGGTTGCTTTCCATCAACCGGTGTGCGAGCCGGTCAGCCTGCACATGACTAAGCTCTAAATAACTCCATCAGAGGCGGACAGCACGACGGGGAGGGATCGCTCCGCGCGCGATGATAATGAACCTGTCAGCAGAGGAGGGGCGAGAGCAGAACTGCCACTCAAAGAAGGGCCTGGGAAATGGCTTCTGATTTGATTGCACGGTGGGCACTGAAGGAGGTAATTCGGTGAATCTCCAGCGGTGCAGGCCTCTCAGATGCAAAATGTCATTACAGGCTTTCTGCTCCCCTGATTGGGGGGTCGAGGGGCAGGCTGTCTGGGTGCACTAGCGAAAGTGCTTGGGCATAGCTAACTCTGATGGACTTCCGTTTCCACCAATGTTCTAAAATGTATGACTTTCCAGAACTGGACGCATTGTAGCGATAGACGAAACTCGGCTCGGAGGCGTGCATCGATAGGTGTTTTCTACCTTTTATGATTAATATTGGTTATTTATAACACGCTTAATACCCAGAGGTTTCTAAGCACGGACCCGGGGATCGAACCTGTGCAGCTCCGCGTCGACTGGCTTTCTAGGCAAGCGCGTTTCCCCTGAGCGATCCTCCCGAGACTAATGCACTTACATACCTATTACATCAGGAGCCCCACGCTTACTAGTCCTCCATCTCACCTGTATTGTACTCATTCTACACTTCCGCTTACCTGATAAGCCTTTCTAGATATAGGAAAGTTATGTTATGTTACTATGCTTTCATACGTTGCAAAATAACCGCCATACGTGCACAAAATATAGACATATTTTCACCTAAAATTCTTTGTATGTCTTTTTTCTTCTCATCCTTGTTCATTGTGAAAATCCTGGTAACTTAACTCGATGTGTACTGTTCAGTGTATCCATGAATCTCACCATAAGCAAAATGGCACGACGCAACACAGGTTCGATCCCCAGGTCCGCGCTTAGGGACCTCTGAGTATTTTAGCGCGCTATAAAAACGCAACTAAGACAAAAAAACAATTATGCAACTAAAAAACAAACAATTCCTGTACCAGCTCCTCGTGGGCTGTGTGAGCACTTTAAAAATGCAAAAATAAAATAAAATGAGTCCGGTTCGTCAAATGCATTTTTCGAATCAGCTCAAATCACTTCGAGCCAATGGCTCTCAGTTGCTCGAATCGGAATTCAGCTTTTTCAAACAGGCTTATTGATTTGAATCAGCTTCATCTTTTTCGAGGCATAGGACTCTATTGATTTGAGCCGTGTCGAATCATGTGCGGTGCGTGTCGAGCGAATCGTGCGCGGTGGGTGTCGAGTCAGCTAGACCTAATAAGAGAAAGCAAACATGAATTACCCATTTTCTGTTTCCCGTCCTTTCTTTTGGGTATAGTCAGAGGCGCGTCATCAGACAGACAGAGGTGAGAAGGACCTGGCTGCTGGTATCTGTGTTTGGTGTTTGTGTGTAGTGTTTGTTTGTGTGTGTTCTTCCTGAAAATGGAGGCAGGGGAAGGATCTGGAAAAATAGGAGGGTCAAGGGGAAGAGGGGGTTCACTATCAAGAGGGGGTGCTGCTTTCTTACACTGCCCCCAGCCAGCAGAACCCAGAGAAGGATCACCAGCAGCAGAAGCAGCAGCAGTTACTAGCCTAGGCTGCTCCTGAGGTGCAGCAGGCAGGCACCACAAGCAACAGGTATGCTGCAGCAAGGGAACTCAAGCACACCCCAAACATCTCAGTAGGTGTGACCAGAGGGTTCTGGCTTTGGCTCAGGTGGACGACAATACTTTTCTTGTACTTCAAGGGAGCCCCCCAATGAAAAGGCCACAATGGTGGTCTGCAGCATTTGGCGGGGAGGTGGTAGCCAGGGGAAATGGGGACTGTTTGACCACCCACCCGTACTCCGAGGTTCCTGTGAAAGAGACATGTATCAAATTCTCAGGTGCCTCAGCAGCTGCTGTGATGAATTGATCACAGTCCTGTGATGGTACAAGGATGAAAAGAGGCTAAACCGCCTATTAGGTCCTCTCACTTCTACAAACCAAGTGCTCCAAGCCATAAAGTTGAAATAGGCACAATCAAGAGATCTACTCTAGGGTCCTAAGTCAATGACCTCTCTGAACACGACAGATATATGGCAGCCAGGCTGCACCGAGGCTGTGTACCGGATGGCCCAGGTGTGATTGCCACAAGCAGCAGTGGGTGCAGCGGTCTGTGAGAGCAAGCAGCTGTGCCAGAAATGGACATGGCCCACAGGGTTTGTACTGCGTTTCTGGTCCCCTCTTGTCTTTCTGATTCTGTTTGCCCGGTGATCCTCGGTGTAGACGCAGATGCCGGTCTGGCGAGGTACATATCTGCTGCTTGGTACCACTGCATGTGAGCCCCTTACAGGGTTGATTTCTGCTGGAGCCCAGAGCCCTCAGGGGTATGATTAGTGCAGTGTGTGTGGCTGGATTTGGATTTTGATCGGGCCCGCACGCATTGAGCGACACTACTGCATCAGTGGCACAACTGGGTGACACAGAGTTGTCTTGGCGAGCCTGCTGGTGAGTGAGAGGGGAACACCTCTGCCCTGCAAACAATTGCTGGCCGCAGAGTACATGCAAATCTCAGTGGATGCACTGATTGAGATATTATTCATCTCTGTATCTTCATCATGGTGTATGACACTCTGTGGCCCCGGAGAGCCCTCAATTATTGACACTTGCAGAGGCTGAAAAGCATTCCTGCAGGTGGTGGTGGGGCCTGGGTTCTGGCTGAGCCGGTTCCTCTCTACTTGGGAGCCCTGATTTCTGCTACCCCGATTGTGCGTCCAAGTTCATTAGGCTGGTGATTGCCGGACTGGTAGCTGAGTGACATCCATGGCAAAGGGCAATAAACGACTGTCGTGCCCACACAGATTGAGTCCAGCAGTGAGTAAGCAACTGAGATGGAGGGAGATGACACTCCTGGTGCAGAAGCGGCTGCTGCATCATGTAGCTCATCTCCTGACTTGGCTTTTGTGTTGGCCGAAATAAAAACTGGTTTTGTATCAGTGAATACCAAGTTAAATGGTTTGGTCTATAAAGTTGACCCTATGCAACAACATATTGCGAAAGAGAGTGGGCGAATAATTGAGGTGAAGCACAGAGTCGGGACTCTGGAGGACACGCATGGTGAAGTGTGCCGAGCACTGTGTGTTCTACAGCAAGACATCAAGACTATTAAGGCCAAGAAGGATTACATGGATTCAAGATCACAAAGAAACACTATCAGAGTGGTATGAATGTCCCCACCCAAAAGAGGGAAATATTCATGGAGGACTTTAAAAGAGGATTATATTTTCCGATCGAAAGAGCTCATTGTGTTTCTCCTCAGGTGCTCAAAAGCCAGGTCAGAATCCACTCTCTGTTATTATATGCCTTTTGAATTATAGAGATACAGGTGCTGTGCTTCGCAGGGCTCGAGAACTGGGTGATCTCCAATGCAATTTTCTTCTTTCCAGACTCCACCCCCCACAGTACAAAATGCCTAGCTATACCTTTGTTGCAGTGAAACGCTCCCTTCGAGAGCGTGGACTGCGATATGCAAAACTCTGCCCATCCAAACTCAGAGTGGTCCATAAAAACAAAACCCATTTTTTTCCCCAGACGCATCAGAGGTACAGGACTTCCTGAAATCCCTATCTACGGGTTTATGGTCTACACGGTGGCAGAATGCTTTTGTTAAAATGGCCCTAGTGGTCCTGTTCGAGCAGGTAGTCACGGAAATTGTGATTTTATGGGCGGCTGCAGGCATTTGTTACATGTTATACATTTTATTGCTAATACTAATATCTATTAGATACCATTTGGATGGTTTTTCCTCTCACTATGTCCAATGGCCGACACTATAAAGTAAAGAATGTCAGATTTCAGTCAATATACAATGTGTAATTGAGAAATGTTTGACCTCCTCCTCCCAGTCTTCTACATCAGCCAGGTCGATGAGTCCGATGTCCCTGGTTTTTACCCAGCTGATGTGGTGGGAGTGTTTTTTCATTGGAAGGGTTATTTCACTGGGATGGATAGTAGGCATTGGGGGATTTTGGGGTTAAAATTGAAAATTGGTTTGTATCTTGAAAGAGTACAATTATGGTTGCTGAGTCTGAATGCCATGGCAAAGGATCTAAGTGCGGTGAACAACGGTCTTTCTGTAAATTTTCCCCTCTTCCCCCGTTTGGAATGCAGAGACCTGTGATATTATATGGTACAATGTGAGAGGTTTGAACAACCCACATAAGGTGCATAAGGTGGTGAACTATTGTGAAATACATGGGGCTAAAATGATTCTACTTCAGGAGACCCATTTGACTAGAGCGACCAATGATGGGGTGGCAGAGGCTCTTGGAGCTGATAGGTTTTACACTTCGTTCTCCTCATAATCCAGTGGTGTGATCACACTAATTCACAGATCACTGCAATTATGTCTTCTGGAGTAGGAGGTGGACCGAGCAGGTAGATTGTATCAGACATGTTGGTCCACAGTCTATTACAATTGTCAATTTATATAGGACCAATATCGATGATCACTATTTTTATGGAACCCTCTTGTACAAAACCTGTGAGTGCTTATATACTCATCTCATCTAGGCAGGGGATTTAAATACAATTGTAAACATATCCAAAAATAGAATTACCACTAGCTTCAAACCTCTCTCTCAGTCCATTCGCTTGATTTTAAAGTGTTTGGAGGATCTTGGATTGTGGGACGTGTAATGTATGCTGCACCTGAGGACAAAGAGTTCTCCCATTACTCGTTGGTGCATGATATCCCAAATTGATTATGTGTTGGCAGGGTCGATGATGGTGCGAATGACCAGGGAATGTGCAATCCTTCCTAGGATGCTCTTGGATCATTCTTGGGTCCAGCGGACGATAGCATTGGATCAAGGTGTGATTGCATGGCCATTCTAGTGCTTATAGGCCGTGAATTTGTGCAACATATTTTTTCGTATTGAGATCCTTGAGGTGCTAAAGACATTCTTTGTGTGTAATGAGGGATCTGTGGTCACAATGGAAACCTCATGGGAACCCTTCAAAGTGTACCTGGGGGGCTGCAGTATTTCATTTGAGCACGGCATACTTTAGGATATTAGGCAACGACTGTTTGTGTTAGAGGGTGAGCTGAAACACCTTGAACAGCGTTTAGAAGACTCAGATAACACAGAGACATTAGTAACACTCAAGTTTACCTTGGATCGCTTCCATAAGGAGGCTGATCGTGAGGTAAAATATTTAGCGACACCAGCAATGGCACGCGCGTATGGGGAAGATGGGAGATTGGGGCGCCATTTGGCATCAATGCTCGATCGGGATGGGGGCACGGCAGATATCCCAGTGATGCGAGGGAGAGACGGGCAAGTGGTATTGGACCCAGATCAGATCTTTGAATCCTTCCGAGTATATTATGAGCAAAATGATGCAGCCTATGGCCAGTCTAAACCCGACACGTTGTCCACTTACTTGCAAGACGCTTCATTGTCCAAATTGGATCAGGCTGCTTTGGAGGCGTTAGCCTCTCCTATTACAACTGAAGATATATTGGCAGCAGTGAAGAAGTTGCCCTCTTGTAAGGGACTGGGTACTGACGGCATCACAGCCACATTTTGCTGACTACATGCAACAACTGTGGCAAGAATCAATGCAGTCTGGTCCACTTTCCCCAACAATGGGAGAGGCAGTTCTATCCTTGATTTTGGAACCTGGCAAAGTCCCACTGAAGTGTGCATCATACAGGCCAATTTCATTATTGAACGTAGATACAAACATGCTTGCAAATAATTTGGCAGATCGACTCCTCCCCCATTTTACTGTAATCATTCACTTGGATCAATCTTGCTTCCTGCCGGGAAGGTCCAATTCAGTGAATCTGCACTGTATGTTCACAATACTTTCACAAATAGATCCCGATGTTCATGCAGCTGCAGCTCGATTAGATGCCGATTCAGTCACTTTGGATTACCTCTTCAATGTTTTAGAAAGAGTAGGATGACCTGATAATTTCTTGAGCTCTGTCAGTTTCCTCTATGTGGGGTGAGTGCTCGAATAAGCCTATTCAGTAAATGATTGGTGTCCTGTCCTTTCGACTGGATCGGGGTTGCCCGTTGGCACCATTACTCTTTGAAATTGCTATAGAACCATTGGCTATACGCCTGTGCAAGTTTCAGCGCACCTGCGGGTTGGCCCTACTGGAAGCATGCCAAATTGTCTCCCTTTACGCCAATAACACTGTACTATGCCTTAAGGACCCTGAAACCAACCTACACCCATTGACACGCGAGGTGGAGATCGTTCGAGAATTCTCAGGACTCTGCATCATTGGATCAAGTTGATCCTGTTTCCCCTGAATGGCAATACAACACAACCTAGGGATGTGGGCTCCTATAGGTGGGAACAACTCTCTGTTCAGTATTTGTGAATTACAGTTAGTAGAAATCATGTTACTCTTTTAAGAAACAACCACCTGACATACTTACAGGTTCTCCATAGTAAGATTGATCATTGGAGTACTTTGGCCATCTCTACCTTAGGCCGTATATCCATTGCCAAGATGGTGGTTATACCTACATTATTGTAGTATTTCCATAATATCCCAATGTGGCCCGGGGTGGCCTTCTTTGCGGAACTCAATTTTCTCTTGATGAAATTAGCAAGGCATCCTAAAACTCTATGGGTTATGTGGCTACACTAGTAAAACCGTCCGACCAGGGAGGTCTTTGCACCCAAGATACAGGGCTATAGATTCTGGCATCACAACTTCAGTGTGTCTCTTATTGGATGCCTGTATCTGCATATTTTCTGCATGTAAACATTAAACAGTGTTCGGTCCATCCTTATTCTCTTCAGTGCTCTTTGGTGTCTATGTGAGTGGACGACACGTGCCGCTTTGATCATGTAGTCTGTACCATCCATGCGTGGAGGAGATTGCTCCAGCGTTTAAATATTGATACCCCCTTTGTGCCTGGACATAGGGTCAGGAGAATTAGGTCCTTGAAGCCATCATGTGATCAAACTATTGCAACGTCTTGGGAGATGATGGGGATTTGCTATATGAGGGACTTCCACCAGTAGGGATGTTTTATTCTTGGGATATGTTCGAAGCAAAGATTAGTTGAGATTTCCATCACACTTTTCAATATCTTTGAATACAGGCAGTGTTCAGAGGCTTTTCCCTGGTTTTCCCAAGTGAACCACCAACTACCCCATTATTGCAATTTCTAATTAACTCGCCCATCTGTCCTAATATCCAATCCTCTGTTTATTCCATGGTTCAACAGAAGGCTCAGAGGAAGGATCTGGTCTGCAGAGTGAAATGGAAGGATATTGCAGAGGCTTTCATGATAAACAGCGGGAAGACTGTGCGAATGTTCACAGACCTGTGCTGTAAATACTAGATACAAGTTGATTCAGTTTAAAACCTTACATAGAGCTTACCTCACTCCCTCACTGCATGTGCTGTTTGACTGCACCAGAGATGGAACTTTTTTCATAGCTCCTTGGCAGGGGCAGCACATCTGGTACATATGATTTGGTCCTGCCTGGGAATGTTTACTTTTTGGAATAAAGTGACCTCAACGTTTACTCAAATATTGGGTTCTGATGTGCCATGTGAAATGTTGAGTTGTTTGTTTGATTGGTCCTCTGTTGCTGGGAATGATTTTAGCATGGCACTGTATTCTGTTGAAAAGGTCCTGTTCTACTTCACCAAAATATTGATTCTTGATTGGTGGCTATGATATGATCTTGTGATATTGAACGTGAATACTGCTCAATGATCAATGTTTCGGCTAGGCCCTGTGGTATTTGGGCACCCTTCATAGAATTTCTTAATCTGCAGGCTGCTGAGAGGCGACTGGAGGAAGATCTAGCTCTCGCCCCACCACTGCTGTACTTTTTTGCGGATATGCATTTTGGATTAGGGGAAGGGCATTATTGGCCCTCCCTGGACAATGGTCAATGATCAGTGACGTGTATGATTTTCTTTGTGATGGTCAGCCTTACTATGTTTTGCGTATATATTTTCCCCTTACTCTGTACCAGTTGAATAGGTGCTGAGCCGATTTACGACTGTTTAATTATTATGGAACTATATGTATGTTGCTACTCGACTAAGATGTGAACCTCAATAAATAGGCGATGTGAACATGAAAGAGTAGCAACCCAATTAGCAAAGGAATGTCCAATAAAGGTTCTATTTGAATATATACTTTATTTAAACACACCACATACAAAATTGATTAAATAAAATACACTACGAAAACCCATCTGTGTGCAAGGAAATCAGAATATGCAAATATGGAAATATGCAGGACTCTGTGTAATGACAACAGAGGTGAAAGGCAATTAGAAACAACAGTTTTCATAAATGGATAGGATTTTTTTTGCAAAAAATAGGCATTAAAGGTGACCTAGCCAGACTCTAAGGCCCATAACTGGACCAGAGGGGCCATAAACAGTCAATAATACTTCCTGGCTGTTATTGGCAGTTTGACAGCATCAACGCATTCTTTGAACTGTTGTACAAAGAGATGAACCAAGTTCAGATGTGGGAGGTTTTGTTGGTTTGAGACGTGTGATAACCACTTGTTAGGGTCAGTGAGTGGAGCTCCAGTGGTTCGATTTTAGGTCCAGTGACAGAAGCTGTGATCCTGATGTTCCGATGTGCGATTCAAAGAAGCAGTTATTCAAAGTTGGGCTGGTTTGAGTCTCTCAGTAACTGCTGGTTAGGGTCAAAGAGTGATACTCCAGTGGTTAAAGATGAGTTCTGGTAATCAGCAGTTGATTCAAGCTAAACATGTGATGGGTTCTATAAGGTATGATGCTGTGTCAACCTTTTTCAATGCTGCATGCACGCTGGTTTGAAGGCTTTGGTTTGTGTGACAAAGGCAGTATGGTGGGTCCTGTGGTTTGAATGTGGTGAACACAGTTTGGAGAAAACAGGGATTGTGGGTGTCTTGGCTCTCATGGTGCTGTGAGTCCCAGTTCATGGGTTCAAGGGCAAGACACGTCCTTGTTCTCATTCTTCCAAATACAAGAGAGGCTGGCAAACACCTGCAGTAGTCCTACAATTCCAGTAATGTCCTGGGAACAGATATTGTATCTGTTCTAGACACTCAACCTTCACCTCTTTGGGAAGGACTTTGGAAAGATCAACTCTCCAAAAAAGAAATCCAAATTAATTCTTCCTTAACCCCTTAAGTGCCAAGTATGGGATATCTCACCTTGGCAACAGGGAGGTAATCCCAAGGATGAGATACCTCGCCCTTGGCACTTAAGGGGTTAAGTCTTGAGGTCCAAATGTGAATGAAAGAGTGAGTAACATACACCCTAGGAAAAGTCCATAGGCAATTGGAAAAAAGCAAGCCCATTTTAAGGGGTCCAACTCCCCTTGTTGTGACAAATGGTCTTCGCCTTCTAACGCCATAACCAAAATTCTTTGTGCTAAAGGAAGTGGAGGAGACAGGGCAGAAAGAGAATATGACACACCGTGGGTAATAATAAGCAGCGCTCAGATACCTAAGGGTTCGTAGTGCTATATAAATGCCAAATTATTAATTATTAACTGCAGAGAGAAATAGGATGGTTGAGCCATTCCCCACTTGCTTTGAGCTCTCTCTGTCTACACTAACCCCAAACCCTTCTTAGACATATTGCATCAAAGGCCATTTAGTATACAACAACCGGGTAGGAGGGTAATCATTTTGTGCAGAATGTGCTTTCCGGTTCTTCTTTCCCAGGACAACCCTGCCCAGGAGCTGTCTCTCTGGGGAGAGATGTTACCTGACCTCACAAAGGAGAGGCGCAGACATTCAGTCTATTGTCCTGTGGTTTGGCAACGACAGGCCGTCTGACAATGAATAGGAATAACCCTACCAGAGCTGAGTTAGGCTCACGGTGCTGACAGTATGATATAAATCAGAGTTGGATTCTTATAGTTATGTGAATTACTAGCCACCATGCCATGCACTCGGTTGCGGCTTTATGTTTCAAAATTAAAACTGCCACTAGTATAGTTATTACTCACAACTATGTGGTTTTGGAACAGAGGTGAAGAATTTAAATGTAGCCTCTGAGCTGAAGTGGTTTGACTGTCAGAACAGCTGAACCTGCTCTATGCTGCTGGAGAGTAGGCACTGCAGATGAGGAGACTGACGCAACAAGGCACATTTGTCACTATGCTTTAGGCCTAATGCTTATGGAAGGGGGTCTGTGTGATGAAATGGATTCTGCTCCACAAGAGTCCAAGGATGAGTAGGAGTAAAATGGCACACTGAGGTCCTCACATTTCGACAAACCAAAACACAACACAATCATCAATGGACCGAGGAAAGGCTATACTCTTAAAAGTGATGTGATGGTGCACCAGCTGTGACCAAACAACACAGTATCACAGTCCAAATGAAAGGGAATGTACAATCAAGGTTCAATAAAAACATAAATACTTTAATAAAAAGCACCATCTGCATGTAGAACGAAAGAGTATACTATACAAAAACCCACCCCAAAGAAAGAACAGAGAATATGCGACAGACTGGAGAAAATAGCACTCTGAGCTTAGCTCCAGGGGTGCTAGATAAGGAACTACAATAAAAAGGATAGCTTGTAGAAAACAGGAGTGATTGTAACCTAACCAGATGCTACCATCCAAGTGGACCGTGGGGGCAGTGTAGTGTCAACAGTACCTGGATTCTGTTTTTGGTGGGCTGACACAGTCAGACAGCATTCAAGCATTGATGCAAGCTGATTAGGCTCAGTTTGGGCATGTTGGATGGTGGAGGCCCCGGCAGCAAGTGAGCAATGAGCAGGGGTGAATGCAGGTGTTCTGACGAACGGCGGCTCTTCAATGATACAGGTCCGGACTGTCCCAGGAATGCTTTGCAGTTGGCCAGGACGACCTGGGCTTTAGCAACTGGGAGGGGTTGGTGAGTGATACTCCAGTGGTTCGAGTTGGGGACCCGGCATTGAGCAGTCACTTTTGACCTAGCAGGTGACATGCTTCGATAGTGTCAAGTTGGTTTAGGTGCAAGCAAGAGTTTGGCTGGTTGGAGGAATACAGATACCACCACCAGCTCCTTCCCTATGGTTGAATATGTGGGGACCATAGAGTGTAGTAGAACAGGGTCCTTCAGCTGGTCTGTCCCTGCAGTCACTGTAAGGCCTCTGCAAAGGACTCAAGGACAGGATGCTTCCATCCAGGGTCATGCAAGCAATTCAGATTTGGGGATAATGCTCAGGGTGTGTTTGTGGTATACACAAATCATGGTCAGATTGTAAGGTAGCTGCCATGGGTTGGAGTTTGACTGAGCAATGGTTTGTCTTTGGCTCAGCAAGTGATGCTCAATTGATGGTCTATTTAAAGTAGTAACAGTAGTAAAGTATTATCATTATATCTAGTGTTTTCTGTTGAATGTTCTAATTAAATGATGTGATTGGTTTTCTTAGCAATGTGCATACCCTCAACCTCCAATTGTGCCTTTATTCTAGGATGAAAGCTTATATTGGAAAGCTGCAAATGAAGCTCTTTTGAGATCAATAATGTTGGCTACCACTACTAAGCCTGTGTGAACATTCTGAAAAAAGTGAACAGTGGGCTTGCACAAATCTTTTATTGCGGTTCAAGTAGGTTTGTGGATTCCCATGGATTTCCATGGGAACCAAGTTTGGGAGAAGTTTGGACAGGTGTGTACTGGATTATGGGGGAAACAAGCACAAAATAACTTAAAATGCCGAAGGAAGAAAGTGAAAGGTAAGAAGGAAGAGAGGGAACAGGTGGTGCATGGTGGATGTGTACCAAGAGCAAATGGAGTTATGTGGCCCTGTGAATGTAAAGCAAGTAGGTCAGTACTTTACACAGTAAGAGATATCAGTAGATTGATGCACCTTCTGAAGCAGTACTATGTGTAACCTGGTCACAGGTTTGAATCTGAATATAAATAAGTCTGTCTTTCATCCTTCTGAAGTTGTTTAAATTAGTACTGTTTAAGTGGGGATTTGTAAGTTTGCATCTCCTACCAGCACTGTCATTCACGTGTTAGGCATGCCCTGGGCTGATTTTCATCATGGAGAGGTCAACCCGGTGTTACTAAGGTTTATAATAATGCAATATAGACTATTTATAACAGACACTCATATCTGAAAAGGTTGCAGGGCTGGGGTAAATCAGTAATTATTTAGGGTTGTATAAAGTTCCATCCTTCCATGAGGACTATTTTAGTTATTAAAAAATTGGAAGAGCTCATGGGTATAGGTCAAGTACCAGAGAAGGTTCAGTAGGGCTGAGTGAGAGTCAGTCACATGTGAAGCATTAATGATGTAGACTCCTAAGGTCCTTAAAAGAATGCTGCTTAGTCAAGCAGGATTGCAACGTTATGAGCTCTCCGGGGAATAAAACACATAACATATCTACAGTAGGATGCCTACAGGGGCAGGGGGTCCCAAAAATGTATTTGCCGTTAATGTATGCAACGGGGCTGTCCAGTGCATCAATGCTAATGACCACTTGCCTCCAGTCCTGGAAATGCCTGGTGTTGTTGTTTCGGTCAGATACACTTAAAAGGTTAAGATATACCCCTGTGTGCCAACTATGGGTGAATCCAATTCCGGTCATTCATTTTTGCAAAAAGCAGCACTGACAACAAAATAACCTTTGTGACATGCTTTACAGACCTATTCTAGAATTCGAGTGCAGGAAAATCAATATAAATCACATTCCCAGATTAACTGGAGAAGAACATCACAATTGTCACAAAATGTTCCTTGTTTGTTGCTTGAAGATTCATCCTTTGAGCAGAAAAGATAGTCAGAATTGATAGTCTGCCATAGAGCACTGATGCTCATCACACACACACACACACACACACACAAACACACACACCCTCCCTCCCCCCAACAGCTTGTATGTGTCTGTAATCGGTAAAGACAACATGAGAGATGGAAACAGCGGGAGAAGAAATGCAAGAGAAATTGACACAATCAGAATTATACATTATGCTTGTACCATGTTTGTCAGGGGTTGATAAAATGTTGGTACAGGGGCTATTTCATCTGCAATGCTGTCATGTTTTTCAATGGCTTCATTTCATCACTGCCTGAGGAAGTGGAGAATACAGATTTCAAATATATGGCTTTGATAGTCTAATTAAAGTATCAACTTGATTGTTTTATTTTAAATCAACACTTGATATATGTAGTACTATAAACAAATATGATCTTCGGCTAAATGTTGCCATTTGGGCTAATTTGCATACCCAGAATGCCTGGCTGAAAGTGGCTCAGCTCTGAACTGGAGGTGAACCTCTGGTGATGTCCACAGGCTGTCTCTGTGACATGTGTGACTTTCAGGGGTAAGGGTATTTTTCAAGCCTTTTTAAACCCTCCATAACCTTTCTGGTGTTTGCTACACATGCCCAAATCCGACACTTAAACTGTTGCTAGATTTTACTGCACTGCTTCTTATTTATAAGGGTAAATGTGTGATGCCTTTTTCAAAGTGGGAATGTCAGGTCTCCAGTGTGTGTTATAAAGGCTGTTTGATGGAGGAGGCAGTGGAACATCTTTTTTGGTCATGCAGTGTAGCCTGGTGGTGCTTGATGGAGGCGTGTTTGAACTGACGTAATATAGGTGTTATTCTTTCAAGCAATGCTGTTCTATATAGATTCATTAGCTCTTGAGAACCATGTCAAAAATATTGGGTGGTGGTAAATTGTTTTAAGGAGGCATTGTAGAGAGCTAGGAACCTTTTGTTTAAAGGAGTGTATTTCTCCCGGCATATAATTTGCACTCTCACCCATTCCATGGTTAGGGACTACCCGATGAAGGAGATAGTTGGACATGGTAAACAAAGAACATTACAGAGCTGGCAATGGGGTACTGGGAAGGACTAGGTTTCATGTTCTGTCTATGAAGTGATTACATTTGCTTTTTTTTAAGGACACAGCCAAAATTCAATTGCCTGAGATTAAATGATTTTCTTGGTATGATTGTTTTTTGTTTTGATTGTTGTGCTGGAAATTAAATTTTACTTAAATCCAAAAGTGGTATACAGTGTTTTTGGTAGCCTTGAAATGTGTCTGTCTTGGTTTCAAGAAGCTGTGTGTAAAAGAGCACTACTCTGTAAAACACAGGCGACTATCTGCAGCGTAAGACTTTCATGTGACTTCATTTCATACCTGCAATGCTTTGCTCGTGTGCATCTGAACTGAAAGGCAATGTTCGGTGATGTCTGCTGTGTGGCGCTGTGGTGTATGTGACATGGCTCACCTGGGTTTTTCTACTCTCAAATTTACAGTGAAGGGTGTTTTTCCAGCCTTTTTTGACACACCATAACTTTATTTATTTATTTATTTATTTACATTTTTAAGGCGCTCACACAGCCATTGAGGTGCTGTTACTGGAATTGTTGTTGTCTTTGTTGCGTAATTGTTTTTTTTTGTCTTAGTTGCGTATTTATAATGCGCTTAAACACCCAAAGGTTTCTAAGCACGGACCCGGGTATGAAACCAGTGTTGCTTTGTGTCGTTTTGCTTCCAAGGCGCGCACGTTGCCACTGAGCTATCCTCCTGCGACTTTGCTGTTGTTGGCTACATACTGCATTCTGCTCCACTCAAAGGGCTGTGAAACTCTACCGCACTGGTGATCTTGATAAAGGAGGAACTGATATGCAATGGTCTGCCGTCTTGAGAACTGTCTGTCTTGGTTTGAAGCAGCTATGTGTAAATTACCACTTCCTTGTAAGACAAAGACAATATTCTGAAGCTAAAGGTTTGCATTTGTGAAGTTTTGCATACTCACAATGCTTTGCTCAAGTGGCACTGAACTGGAAGTGAACCTCCAGTGATTGGTATTGGGTGGCGCTGTTTTTCATGTGTGACTTGGCTCATATGGCTTTTCCACATTTCAGGGGCAGGGTGTTTTTCAAGCCTTTTTAAACCCACCATAACTTTGCTCTTGTTTGCTTTATATGCCACCGAGACTTCGGGCTATACAGCACTGATGATCCCAGATAAGACAGAAAACAAGTACACAATTGTCTTCAGGCTTGCAAACTCTCTGTCTTGTGTTGAAGAAGCTATGCATGAACACACACTGACCTGTAAGACAAAGATAATGTTCTGAAGCATTTGGGATAGTTTGCTTACCCACACATTTTTGCTTAAGTGGAACTGAACTGCAGGGGAACTTCCAGTAATGGCTACTGGGTGGGGCTGTTGCAAGTTTGACATGGCTTTTATGGCCTTTTCTACTTTCACATTTCAGGTGGCAGGGCGGTTTTCACGTTTTTTCAGACATATCATTACTTTGCTGGGGTTTGCTACCTATGCTCCAATGCTCCAACCACAGGCTCATCACACTATCCTGCACTGATGAGTCCTAATAAGGGAGATGCCAGCATGTAGCTCTCTGTAGGATTGAGAACAGTCTGTCTTGGGTTGAAGAAGCTATGTATTGCATGTGTCTGCCCTGTAAGAGAAAGGTGTTTTTTGGAAGCTAAACAATTGCATTTCGGTTAATGTGTCTACCCATGATGCTTTGCTCATGTGGCTCTGTACTGAAGGTGAACCTCTGTTGATGGCCACTGGGAAGTTCTTTGGCATGCATGACTTTGATCATATGTCTTTTTCTGATATATTTATATACCTGTACACACACACACCCACATATATGTATATATGAACAGGGTTCGGAAAAGCATTTTACACTTTAGTTATAACATTGCAAGCCATAAACAATGAGCTTATTATCGTGCAGTTAGAGACAGAACATTATGAACTGTAGCACATGGCATTATATGCCAAGCACCCCATTAGGGGGTATGGTATGCTGAGCATTTTGTTATATTGTGTGTGTAGAACCTTAATCAGCTAAGACAGTCGATATGAATCAAGCATTATGCACCTTACCGAGAATATCTGCGCACTGTGCAGCACTTTACTATGAAACCTCAAATTTTGAGGATTCGGAATAGCACTTTGCACTTTACTTATAACGTTATAAGCCACAAGCAATGAACTTATTATTGTACAGCTAAAGGTAGAACATTATGCATTGCAACGCATGGCATTATATGCCAGGCATCCCATTAGGAACCTTCAGCATTAACGGCGTCCCTTAAGTGGAGCACTATGCACTTTATGGGGACTCCCCAGATGTGAAAATGCATTATATTATGACATCTTAGTTAAAGATATAACAATTGCATGTTGCATTTCATTTCAGAATATGTATGTTTTAGATTACAAACACACAATGTTATAATATTCCTAAATTGAGGTACAATAATTGCAATTTGCACTTAGAGTGTATCTTTTACATGCGATCATACATGCCTATTCCCCCTTGTCCATCGGAATGTAAATAAAAGACTATGCACAGAGACCCAAGGAGTCTGTGATGATTTTAAAAATAATGGATGAGTGCCGCCGGTTTTCGACTGTTTTCAGTCCTTTCGTTTTTCAATGGCCACTGCTCATCCTCTGAAGTGGACACCACAGAAAGTGAAAGCGAACAACCTACACGTAAATTGAATTTTTTAGAGGAGATGCAGCTGCTGGGGATGGACGTGCGGAACAGCAACAAAAAACTAAGAGGCAAAGGCCGGGGAAAATCAATGGCACAAAGAGGAGGAAGAAAACGAGGAGAGGTAACAGATTCGGAACCCGGAGACAAGGATCAGGCAGCACGGAAGACTCGCTCTGGAACCAAGAACTTATAGAAACCAATATGGAGCAACAAGATTTGTCTATAATCAACCTCTCCTCGCATACACTCTCCACAGACCATCAAAAAGTATTACGACTGGGACTCAACTTTTGCCCTACAAGTTATTATAACTATGCCGAGACGCGCATAGATTTTGATAAATACATGCGCAAAGTACGGCTAAAAAAGTTTTTTGCAATGAATCCGTCCAAACAATCAGCTCAAGAAACACCAGGAGGGTATACTCCTGTTACCATTGAGGATATGGCAACATTTGGTAACCTTATCAGCCTGGGATCTGAGTGCACACCATCTGAGGACGTCAGTGATATAGACTGGGATTCTATGAATATACATACAGATTGGCCAGGGACCAGTCTATTAAGGTGCAAATCCAGATTTAATCCAATGTTTAATCCAGGAGGACACATTGAGGCATTCCAGGACCTAGTAATAAATGATCTGAAAAGGATCAGGCAGACCAAATGGAACCACAAAGGAAATCTCACCCATCATGAACAAAATGTTTTGAAAGATCTCAGTACCCTGTCTAACTGTATTATTAAACCCTCGGATAAGGGCACTAATATTGTAGTGATGAACCATGCCGATTACATCAAGGAGGCTTCTAGACAATTGAATGATCGTTCCTGTTATGCAAAATTGGACACAGACCCCACAGCAGGTATGACCACGAAACTTTTTGATTTGCTAAACATATATAGGGAGAATGGGCTACTTGAGGACGATATTTGCAAATTTTTACAACCAAGATTCCCTGTTATGCCCACAATCTATTTCTTGCCCAAAGTACACAAGAGCATGAGCAAACCCCCAGGACGTCCCATTGTGACACTCTGTGGGGCTTTATATGAGAACATCTCCAAATTTGTGGACGAGACTTTGGTGTCTTTTGTGACTACATTACCATCGTACTTGAGAGACACCAAGGATTTTTTGAACAAAATAGATGGAATTACTTGGGAACCCACATATCTACTCACCACCTTAGATGTAGTATCCCTATACACCTCCATCAAGCATGCAGATGGTCTACGAGCATGCAAATACTTTCTTCATACAAGGTCTATGAACTTTTTGTCACACAGCCGTATGATATTGGACATGACTCATCTCTGTTTGACAAACAATTGTTTCTTATTTAACAAAGAATATTATGTGCAACTTCAGGGTACTGCCATGGGGACCACATTTGCTCCGCCCTATGCCAATTTGTTTATGGGATGGTGGGAGAAGTTTGTTGTTTGGGGTACAGAGAATAATGAGTATACAGCCAAAATAATACTCTGGTTGCGGTACATAGATGACCTATTCATCATTTGGGATGGTACTAGCTCAGAGTGGTTAGAATTTGTCCAGAGGTTGAACATTAATGAACTAAATCTCCAGTTTACGGAAAGCCACCACAAGACTGCTATCGTATATCTCGATATTCTTGTTAAGGTGGCTCAGGAAGAACTTACTACAGAACTTTATCGCAAACCGACAAGCTCAAACATACCACTACATGCGAAAAGTAATCACCCTACCTCCCTCAAATGGTCTATACCATATGGCGAATTTATTCGCATAAGAAGGAATTGTTCCAAACTGGAGACGTTTGATGCAGAATGTGCATACATGGCTCTTAAATTTAAACAACGGGGGTATCCCAAACGCATACTTGAAAGAGCCTTTCACAAAGCTAGGGACCAAGACCGTTCCTCACTGTTAACTACTACAGTGCAGTTACCATTAAATGACCAAACAAGTGAGACACGACTCATACTCACTTATGGTACAAATTCCCAGCAAATACGACGGATTATGCGGAAACACTGGCATATCCTACAACTGGATGAACATTTAGGAACGATCTTGGGCGACAAGATGAACATTACATTTCGACGCTCTGTCTCACTTAAGGACAACCTTGTCTCTAGCTTCATGAGCCCTACCACTCCATCCATAGGCTCTACTTGGCTAAATACACCAACTACAGGCTTCCTTAAGTGCAGGAAATGTAAGGCCTGCAAATATGCAACAGATGTCTCCAATTATGAACATCCGATTTTGGCTAAGAATATTTCTATTATGACACGTATCACTTGTGACACTGAGTATGTGGTTTATGTGCTCAGGTGTCCTTGTGACAAGTGGTACGTAGGCAGTACTATAGGCAGACTCAAGCTAAGAATGCTACAGCATATCAGGGCGATCAAGAATGTGGATGTTACTTACCCCATGGCAATGCATTTTCAAGAAGTACATAACAGCAAATTGGATGGTTTTACATTCTTTGGCATTCATACCATAGCTAAACATCCGAGAGGTGGCAACAGAGAACTGGCATTGAGACAATTGGAAACCAAATGCATTTTGGACCTAGAAACTAAAAAACCAAGAGGCCACAATTTGGATGAAGAACTTTATACTTTTTTAGGAACTTAATTATGATTTTTATGCATGTTTCCTTGATTACATATGACACCATATTGTTGATGCATTTTTCTCATGCTACTGTAAGAACTACTAGATCAGCAAATTATTTTTCTCTTGTTCCACCTTTTGATTGATTTTTTGTAGGTGATTTTTTGTAGGATTTTTTGTAGGTGATTCTTTGCAGGTGATTTTTTGCAGGGGATCCCTTGTAGGAATTTTTTGCAGGACAACTTTTCAGGTTGTTTATCATTGTACTATTATGTATAAGTTGTAATTTAGTTACGCACTCTAACTCTGGTTCAAATGTTGGTTGAAGAGGTTTGTAAATCATGATGTTGGGTTATTATTGCAGTCTGTACATTTAGTCTGTTCTCTCCGAGTTGGGTTATGTGTCTCCTAGTCCTGGGCCGTTTAGGTTCTTTGTAACTGGAGGGTTCATAAGTGATCGCACTGTTTATGTAATGGGGTACCTTCTCTTTTACATTTTAGGTTGGTCCATTGCTCATGGCATATATTTTTTGTCATCCCCTTTACATAACAGAGGAAAATATGAAGCTAAGGAGGGTTTTTTTTAAATTAGGACATGCGTCCGCATGTCCTATCTTAAACATCTATTTAATTTTTCTGTTCCTTGAACAAGTGTATTTGGGCTCATACATTTTTAGGTGTATACCTTCTTTTGAGATTTTCTTCTCTCTTTCCCCTGTCCTTCCCAGACTATTTGATAATCTTTTCTTTTAGATTCTATTCCATTTATAGGCTTCTTTTGCATATGCTTATGTTTGATCTTGTGGGACCATGTGGCTTTGCTGCTCAGGCTGTCCTGGGTTAATATTTTTCAAGCAGTATTGGGCACAATGGAAATAACAGGCATCATATGTATAAAAATATCTTTTTTGCTTTTTTGTACAGATCAGTTACTAGATGCTAACTAGATGTTTACATGCACCATGCACTTTATCATGCAAATGCACTATGCACTTTATTACATCTAACTCTGGCATCACATCTAAGACTAGGTTGCTTTGCATATTTGCACGGATTCAATATTTAGGTATTGAATGCACTGAGCACTTTAAATACCTCTATGTAGGATACATCACTAGTTGCCAAATTGCTAATTATAGTCTGACCATAGGGGCTGGTTATTGCAAATTCGCACATCCAGGCATTCGCATTTTTTATTTTCCTACATAGGGTACATTTAAAAAATTGCTGTAACATGCACTATGCACTTTATTAGCAATAGACTGGTTTATGCTGGCAGATACCATCATCCAGCTAAGTATTAGGCATTTTATTTATTGATGCCAGTAATAGAGTTTCTTCCATTGGTTACCCATTTGTTTAGTACCAAGTGATAATGCCAAGCGACTTCATAGCCAGCATCTATTTTGGGGCTATTATGTTATGGTTCCCATATTTTACATGTTGTCATGATTTTCTTGACATTATGTGTTGTTTGGCGCAAGTGGCATCTTGAATCATATCGCTCTAGAGTAGCATTTCTGTACATCAGCTTTTAGAGTTCCACTGCCTGCACTAATTATCAATGCTCGACAAATGGTTTGCAATTTACGAATGTTGAGAAATGTTTTGAATTTAGCATTTCATTACGCACTTGTGAGCACTTGGTTCTGCAATTATTTTACGTAAACAGAAACTACAACAAAAACATGCAAAGTGCTGGGAATGAGTCTGATATGCATTTATTATGGGAATCGTGCAATGTTTTGTAAGTGTTAAGATGTCTGCCATGTTAGGATTGAGACAGCAGTCAATTGTCTTGGAGACATTCTACATTGCGAACAGGGAATAGAGATATATGAGTCCATATATAGTCACCTTGTCTATGTTTACACTGTTCTACGTGATCAAGCGGTCTGTGTACCGTGAAACGCGTTGTGTTTTGTGCTTTTTCTCATCCATGCTGACTTTAAAATAAAGGCATGTCAGTCTGGACCAACTTGGGTTTTTTTTGCTTAAATATAGAGAGTCATTAAGGCCTTCTCTATTCGTTTTCTTTGGGAGTGCATTCCGCTTATCTCATCCCGTTTCCATTCCGGATCGGGTAATGTTTTTTTTTTAAATATATATATATATATATATATATTTCCGTTTAGAATAGCAAAGAAAACGCTATTCCCTCGAGCTGCACTCCTCACCATCCGGTAGCGGCCGTGAAGTTATGGTTAAGTTGCTCAACTCAAATGAAAAGCACTTTTTGGGTGGCTTATAACTTTGCTTCCCCAGGACGAATCCTTACCAAACTTTGCAAAACGTATATGGTCCGCTCTGAAATATGTTGGCAAGTTTGGTGAGGTTTCGTCATGGGGGAGCAAAGTTATAGGGGCGTCCCAAAATGTATTTTTTTTTTCATAAACATAATGAAAAACAGTTTTGCTCATGCCTGGAGCCCTAACTGCTGGATGGATTTACACCAAAGGCTTTGTCCGGAAAGTGTGCTTTTGTAAATCTGGTGTAAATCCGTCCAGTTGTTTTTTTTTAAAACAACCAAAAGGTAGGTCCAAAATAATTATCCACGGGCTCATTTCCCTGTTCAGGCCACGGACAGGCATCCGATTGGCCCAGAGATTACCGTGATGTCCGCAGGCATCAGACCGCCCACTGATTGGATGGTGAAAAGAGTGAAGTGTGTCAGATTTTTGGAAACGCCCGCCATGTTGGATTCACAGACATCCGTCGGGGTCCACGGATACATCGGCAGAACATATAAAAAATCACAACATTGCACTTGTCAAACTTATCAAACAATCTCTGGGGAGTTGAGGGGTGATGAGGACATCTATGCCTATTTTTGCATCACAGGGTTGGTGAAAAGAAGTTCTTGGATAGCTTATAACTTTGGTGCCACTCAATAAAACTGCATGCAATTTTGGAATTTGATTCTAGACTTGATTCTGAATGGTTCTGGAAAGTATGGAACTGTTTTGTCAAGAGAGAATACATTTAGGGGGTGTCCCAAAATATTGTAATGGCTTATAAATGTGGTGCCATTTGACAAGTCTGCACAAAAGTTTGCAAAACTATATTAAATCTAGATATAAATGTTTTGCAAAGTTTGGTGGGATTTTCTCAAGAGGCTGCTAAATTACAGTAGGGGATCTCAACATTTGTAGATGGCTTATACTTTGTTGCCGTTTGACAAATGTGGACAAAGGTTTTCAGAAAGATTATAGAGCCAACCTTCAATGTTTGTGTATAGACTGACTGGATTTTGTCAAGTGAGGGCTAAGTTATATAACTATTGTATGTACATATATTTTGGAAAAAATAAAACATGGGTGGATTTCAAGCAAACTTGTGTAAGGCGCATTGGCAAGGACCTTAAAGCATGGTTTTGCAAATGTGCCCATGTTTTTTTTTTTTGACAAGTGTCATGATGCATGTACAAAAATAGTGATATACCTTTGGTGACTGAGGTAAAGCCTGTATCCATGGGCAGTGGCCAGATTGTCTGGGTCATTGTATAAGGTCATGACCCGGACAATCTGGTTACAGGCCATGACCGCGAGGGATGAAAAGTGGTATTAAAGTGGCCATGACCACCTGGAACCGGCTTTGTGGTAAAGTTATTCAAAAGTACGATAGGTTTGAAGGGAAAAAAATGTCCTTGTGGTAATATGGTCATAAGGTTCTGACTTCGCCTTCTGCAGGCTGCCATGAAAAGGCTAGTGGGGCTCTGTATGGAGCCCCACCTCCTCTTTTCATGGTGGCCATCTTGGAATTGGATTTTCCTTCCTGCGGCATCCTGCTGTAGGAATAAAAATCAATTTTTAGCGCCTCAGCTTGCCGCTTTGGGAACCAGGGGTGTTAATGACCTTTGTCCCCCATTGCAGGGACTGTAATGGAGGATAAAGGTCCGGAGCCCTCTTTATTTATTTATTTATTTATTTATAATGCACTGAAGCCCACAGGCATCAGGGCGCATACAGGCACACTTCGCTTGGGCTGATAACTTGGGCTGCCAGGCCGTTCTCTCCTGTTCCGGTTCCTGGAACGGGGGATGAACGTCACATTATTCCCATTAGCATAACACAAAATGCTAATGGAAATGTTGGAAGAACATAGTGAGTATATGTACTTTACTGAGAAATGTAAATTAGATGGAGTCTATATTTTTTTCGTTCTATTTCAGTGAAAAAAAACACCTGGCCTATATATTTCAGTGAACAAAAACAATTGGGCCAGCTATGAGATGTCATCAGTGATGTCAGCAATGACATTTGTGATGTCATCTTTGATGTCCTGAGTGTTAGTCTTAGCAGTGTACGGTGGTGGCGCGAGATATGGTTGCTTAGCTTACCATAACTGGCGAATTTCTGATGTTTTTCAGTTTTACTTGTAACCATAATGTCCCTTTAACAACATTTTTTAATTGAATTTCATATGTTTTTATTAGTGAAACTTAACCATAACGTCCCTTTAACAAAGTTTTTTCATTGAATATATATGGGATGGAGAGCGGGGCGGAAGATGGTGGCCGAGAGAGCGGGCCGTCAGGTGGCTTGGCACGTGGGCTTGTAGCGGCTGTTCAAGTCTGTGTTCCTAGCCACCTGATTGGCTGCCATCGCCCGCCCAGAGTGCTAACGTACAACTGTACATTAGAGAAAAATATAAAAGGACAGAAACAATTTTCTGTCCCAAGAACTTTTCGCTAGCATACAATAAGGACCATAATCGATGGACCTTTATAACTATGCAGTGTCCACAGTCCCCTTTCCACATCATGGATCACTAAAAGACCCGGAAGGCACGTGCACACCATCGCACAGGGCAGCCCTTCTACCCTTTTTATGTTATATTTCTAACACTACCTCAATGACTGCTTTCAAACAGTCACACATCCATCCACCAATCACTTCCAAAAACTGTACATATAACCCTATGACCATATTAAGCTTCACCACACCAACTGCCACTTAACAATCTTTTACAAATCTTTTGCATCTGCATTTCCCTTACTTATACAAAAAATTGTATGCAATGCTCCTATCAATGCACATATCCATTGTGCAGTGAGAGAAGTGCATAAATAGAAGAGGCAGTTTGGATGGAAAAGTGCTCATGAGAAACCCAGGAGGCAAATGCCAAAGTATGCAAGGTGGGATGCCACTGGGTAACTACTGGGGTAGAGGAGTCCGAAAGGCTGGATGCATCTTATCCATAACATCCCCTTAACAATGTTTTTTTCTGTCAATTGAATACTTTTTTATAAGTGAAAATGTTTCATGGTGTTACATCACTATATGTAAGTTAATCATATTTCCTCTTTTCATATATATGAAAGAACAATAAACCTCCTTTAAGAGACATATTTTTTGCAACATACACTTATGTCTGTGTTATCAGCAGTGCATGCTGGGGATGGAAATCATTGTTCAATTTCCTATGGCATAAGGCTCCACCATGACCACAACCAACCCAAACCACCCCTATTATTCACTGCACCTACCTTGCATCCAAGCTCAGTGTCCACTATACCCTAAAAATGTAACCAATGGCCAGTGTGCATAGCTTGCAACCATGGCCAGTCTCCAAATCCATGGGTCATAGGCATAGGCCATGCCGCATTACCCAATGAGCAAATCAGTGTAGACATTAGAGTTTGCTGAGTGTCAGGCCCACTACCCATACAACAAATGCATATCACAAGTTTTTCTACTTACATTCTTACACTTTTGAAAAATAAAGCATGCTTTCAGGTCCTTGCAAATGCTAATCAAACAAGTTTTATGTAATCTAGTTCACCACTTAACTGCATGCAGAATATTTGTTCCCATTCAAACCTACCGCTTCTGCCATACCACATGCCCCAATAAGCAAATTACAGTACACATTTCTCCTTGCTCACGGCCAGGCACATTGCCCAGACACCAATGTTATATCACTGTGATGTGCACTTACCTTTTATATTTAAAAAAAAAAACAACACAGGACATATTTGCAAAACCTTGCTTTCCAGTTCTTGCTGACCGTCCTCGTGCATATTTGCAGCAATTCCATCCAGCACTTCAACCTGTACCATGAATACATTATTTTTCCCTTTCAAACCCATCCCAATTTCGAAAAAAACTTTACCACATAGCCGGTCCCTGGTGGCCATGCCCACTTTAACCCCATTGCTGGTCCCTCGTAGTCAAGGCCAGTAGCCAGACTGTCTTTGTCATGGCTGTAGGCCATGACACGGACAATCTGGCAACTGCCCATAGCCAAAGGCTATAACTCAGTTACCAAAGGTATAAAACTATTTTTTTTCTACCTATATTATGACACTTTGCAAAAAATAAAATACAAACACATTTGCAAAACCATGCTTTCAGGTCCTTGATACCAAATATATATCACTCGTTTTTTGACTTACATTCTTAGACTTTCGTAAAATAAAACAAAAGACATAGTTCCAAAAACATGCTTTCAGGTCCTTGCTAATGCTCACCGCGCAAGTTTGCTGAGATCTAGTCCACCACTTCAAGCTGTAATTGCAAGCACAATATATTTCCCTTTCAAACCTACCGCTTCGGCCATGCTGCATGCCCCCATGAGCAAATTACAGTACACATGATGACGCCCAGGCCAATTGCCCAGACACCAATGTTATATCACTGTTTTGTGAACTTACATTTTACACTTAAAAATAAAACACACAGCACATATTTGCAAAACCATGCTTTCCAGTTCTTCCTGTCCCTCCTTGTGCATATCTGCTGTAATCCCATCCAGCACTTCAACCTGTAACCACGAGCACATCTTTTTTTCCCTTTCAAACATATCCCAATTTCGAAAGACTTTACCACATAGCTGGTCCGTGGTAGCCATGCCCACTTTATCCCCATTGCTGGTCCCTCATAACTGGGCCAAAGCCTTCAAACTGAACACCCCCAATTCAGCTCATAAGGTGTTACCACATCTACCTGGAGGGAAACCTGGTATTTAGTACAGGAATTTACTTTGCAACCCTTTTGCAACATGGCAGTTGGAACCACCCCAGACTTTGCTGCTGCCATACAAAATCATGAAACAGACCTTTGCCTTGTATACCCCCAATCACTTGTCCAATTTGAATGCCCTAGACCTGAAATACCATTTTAAAAGGCTCTTTCAACTTAATGATGTCCTTTCAAATGCCCTCTTAAAATGATTGACCAAAGCACCACTCTTTGAGAAGGGTATGCCTGAAAAGAAATGAGACTGCCTGCTCATCTCTACATTCATCAGAGAGAGTGGACAACTTTAATAACAGAAGTACTAGTCAAAGTCAGAAATCAATACATTGGGGCCAACTGACATCCCTGCTTTTAACCTTTATTGATGGGGAAAAATATAATTCCCTGATCTTTTACATTGGACAGACGCTGAGAAGTCTACATATCACAGTTGGGTGAAATTTAGTAAACCATTAGGGATCACAATAAAATGTAAATTACGCCACAAGATGTTTCTATCAGTCAAATGAAATGTTTTCTCCAAATCCGAAATAAAGCTACAAATATTTCCCACCACCCCCATAACCTTACCATTTTTCTCCATGATGGTGTTCCCTGTGAAGCAGTGTTCCACTAGCCTCCCCTGAAACCTGCTTGGGAAGACTTCAAGATATTGGGCATCATAATGAGTATGCCGGTCCGGTAACAATGGTGCCAGTAAACTACCGGCACCATTGTTACCGGACAGGCACACTCTGTGTTCTGCGGGCGGGTGTCGTCCCTCCCGCCAGGTCTGACCTGGCGGGCAGAACGGCACCCACTCGCAGACTTTCACGGAAGCACTCGCACCGTTATCAAGAAGAAAGAAGGAAGAGGGCATCATTTGTCCCAGTAACAAAAGCAAATCATTTTCAGTGTGAAATGGAGCTCCAGTGTTATTTTAGAAAAATTAGACTCAACCATTTTTTTGAGGTATATTTACCTATGCAAAAATCTGGCACGGAAGCAATACGAAATAACGAAGAGATGCCTAATGTAACTGCCCTAAAGAACGAGTCCCATTTCTACCCACAACACACCTGCCCACCAGAAATACTGGTATTTGAGAAAATTGTGACTAAACAGGTACAAGAGGCCCTCAGAAATAAGAACTTCCATAGGGACAATTTCAGCAAATTAGAAAGTGACAGCCTAAAGAATCTGTGCGAGAACAAGAATATCACAATTAAGCGGGCAGACAAGGGCAGTGGAATCGTGTTAACGGATAATGGCAAATATGAAAATTCATTCTTAAGATTGTTAGGTGATACCAATGCCTATAGGAAGCTAGGCAGAGATCCCCCCTAGAATATGTGAGGAAATAAGTAGCCTGATGAGACATGAGTTGGAAGAAAAATGGCTCAGTAAGGAATAAAGTCTTTTCTTGGTTAAGACCCATCCCAAGATAAGGCCTTTTATACCTTGCCCAAAATCATAAAAACCCACAAAGTCCACCAGGGAGGCCGATAGTATCGGCCGTCGATTCTCTTTTGGAACCACTTTCGATCTATAGTTTTTTCTAAAAACCATTTGTCCTAAATATGCCGAGTTATAGTAAGGACACTACAGACATGTTAAACATGTTGAAAACACTGACCATCAATGACCAGGATATTTTAGTGACCATGGATGTGGAATCACTTTACACATCCATCCCCCAATTGGAATGTATGGCAGTATTGTGTATGTACCTTGAACAAAGATCACAACCCCTTGTACCACCAATGGGTTTCATCCTTGAGTGCATATGCATAGCTATGTGTGAAAAAATGTTCTTATTCAAAAGACAAATGTATAAACAGCTGAAGGGTGTGAGTATGGGTGCGACATTCGCACCGGATGTAGCAAATTTATACATGGCCAACTTTGAGGAGATGTACATTATTGGAAACTACAGCCTTTTGAAACAGCAAACATTTACAGCTAGTCTTATATTGTGGAAACTATGTATAGACCATGTGTTCCTAATTTAGAGGGGTGATGTTACCTCACTGTTACTTTTTCTTGATTGGGTCAACACGTGTGACTCTAACATCAGGTTCACGATGGAATATAATGACATCAAAATCAGTTTCTTAGATCTACTGATTTCTAAGTCAGGGGACAAGTTAGAAACAAGCCTATATAGAAAAACTACATATATAAATTCTTTATTGCATTTTCAAAGTTTCCACCCTGAAGGTCTCAAACAGAACTTACCATACGGGCATTGTCTCTGCATTCGGAGAAATCTCCCCAAGAAAGAAACATATTTAGAACATGCCAACATTTTCAAGGTAGGATTTACAGATCGGGGTTACTCAAAAAGGGTGCTAAAGCAGAATATGAAACGGACACTTAATACACATTGTGATGTATGACTGCAAAAGAAATAAAAAACCAAGAAAGATCAATTAATTTGTGTGTCGACCTTTTCACCAATTAGTAATATATATTTTTTTAATTATCACACGAAACTGGCATGTGGTTAGACACCCTGGTAGTGTAGACAAAAAGCCCCTTTTGCCTTCAGAATAAACTGTAATTTGTGACAAAAACCTATCTGGAGACACAACATGATGAGCCTTTAGTACTGAACCAATGGGGCCTCCCCCCTGTGACAGGCCATTATAAGTGTGGGCATTTTGCAGCATGTCCCTATACAGAAACACAGCATATATTTGAATATGGAAGAATACAATGGACCCTAAGGGGCCACATCAACTGTCTGTCATACTATGACCATGCGATTTGATTTATGTCGGCAAGTTAGTCCACCAGATGTGCATGATGATTTCCGAACACAGGTCATGTGTAAGAAATCAGGGGAAGGACAAACCATTGGTTGAGCACTTTATAAGGGCAAAACATAATGAAAACGATTTGAGATGGTTTATTCTACAGACTGTGAAAGCCCCCACTAGAGAGGGTGACCTGAGTGGTTTATGACACAAACTGGAACAGAAATGGATCCATTCATTTGATTCAGTCAATCATGGAATTAATGTGGAAGTAGAATGAATAGGCTATTATGAATGTAGATAGCTGAGATTGCATTTTTTCAACAGGGCCATATCAGTTACACACTAGTGAGGCTCCAATAGAGATACATCTATATGACACACTTTTGTGTGAGACACAATCTTTTGCCTCACCACCCTCCATTCTGAGCTGCTATAGAGATTTGAGTCATCCCATCATTTTTAGGAAAAGAACAAAGAATGTATCACTCTTCTAGTGGTCCACGATATAGTGATCAATTTTTGATAGTGGGGGTCATGCAAATGCTGGCTGTTTTGCCAGGCACACAGGGATCTATGTCTTGCAGTGGTCCCTTACGCTATGATCCGTGATTGACTGTTGAGTAATGTAAACACTGGGTGGTGTATCAGCTGTACAGGGGTTCAGTCTTTACTGTCAGTGTTCTATTGTGTATTCCCATTTCTACGACTTTGAACCTATGTCTAGTTCAACAAGTCTGTTGTCAGTTTCTATTGAATCTGACACAGACAGAACCTAAACAAATACTGACTGCCTCGTCAATGCGGCAGAGCCTGTGGAAACCCTAGGAGTGAGGAGACCCGCCCTACAGGTAAGGCATGGCTACACATCTATTTTTCGTCTGTCAGCATCATGTGGTTCCGTGGACCCGCGTTGAGTGCAGCTCTGCACTGCGACATAGACACATAAGTGGTGCAGGTGGCGATAGACGACTCACGAGATTGCTTTGCTGTTGCTTGTCCAGAAAAGTGGCCACATACATGATGCAGGGTCTCTAAAGATGTGTTGCCATGTTGTGCACGCAAAATGGGCATTTTGATCGATCTAAAATACTGGCCCCTTGAATGGTTCACAATGGTGATTTGGTGATTCTGTGATCTAAGAACATGTTTGAGAGGAGAAAGAAACACCCTCTTCCTTCTTTCTTTTTTCTGTGGTGATGGGCACCAACGCGATGGCTATATGGCAGCACATTTGGTGGTTTGATATGCCGATTATTGAGGACTTTGTAGGTACTAATAGGAGCAGTTTTCCTTTTAGACACTGCATAGAACACAGTGTTTCCTACCACATCAACAGTGTTGTGATCCCGGCTTTAATATGGGTGAGTGCTATACCCTTTATTTATAATAGTGAATACATTTACACTATTATTATTCTAATTAGGCCACTATGTTTTAGGTTAATGACCATTTACCCTGACATACACCAGATGACTGAACTGTCGTCATCCGGCGGCATCTAGAAAAAGTAAGTTGCCTTTGTTGTCCATTTACATGGATTATATGCAGTATTTGTGTATCACTTGGCCCATGGGCCATGTCTAAAATGAAAATGAAGCGAGTTCACTCTGGACCTATGTTTTTGTAGGTCATTTTCTGAGACCCGAGTGTGAAGGTTTCATGTGGTTCCAAGACCACTGTGGTGTCTGTGAGAACCAGATCGATAGTTTTGCCTGACACACACAAGCCCCCTGCAAATAATAGCCGGAGGTGAGTGTGAAAGTACACAATAGATTGAGCTACAGGTGTGCTGTATACATTTATATATGCCGTAAACAAGAAATAGAGGTTGGTTGGTAATCAGTTTGTTTTGTTTGTTTTATTGTTTTTAGGTGACCCAGAACTATATAACCTGTGAAAAACACCTATCACCTACAGTTTGGCATGAACAGAAAGATTTTACTACTGTTCTGCACATTACATTTTGTCCAGAAGAAGGTCTGGATAACTAGGGGCAATAATTATGCCACTTGAGGACCGAAACATATGTAGACAGGGGCTACCAGTATAGAAAGGTGGCCTGAGGAAAGTGCACCTAATTGTAAAAGAAAATAAAAGGCCAAAATCAATATTTGTTGTAAACAAAACAATTACAGTGTGTAGTACACAGGTGATATGTGCTAGAAAAGTGTGGATAACATGGGCATATGAGATGGCATGAAAGTGCATGAAAAGTGGTTATGAAAGGTGTGGTCCGAACCAGTTGGACATATATAGTTTCTATGGTTGTCTTATATTGTACAAGTGTATACTGAAAATAAAAAGAATATATATTTTTTCTTTAAACCCAAATTTATAGAGGCATTTATTTCATTTTACAATATACACTTCCCTGTTCGCTCCGCGGACAGTGTCCTGATTGGCCAATCGTCTTGCGTGATGTTCGCGGACATGCAACGTGTTCGCTGATTGGACGGCGTGGAGCGTGAAGCTCGTCAGATTTTTCGGTAGCGCCCGCCATCTTGGATTCGCGGACGTCCGCGGACAGCGCGGTGAAACTTTGTTCAAAATGTGTATTTAGTAGAGTGTGTTGGTGTGTAGGAGTGTTTGGGGAGGGTGGGAGTGTATGAGATAGGATGAAAGTTGTGTTTTTTATGTGTTAGACGTTCTTTTTGTGTTCGATTTGTTTGCGGACATCACGGGTGTTCTGAAATTTTCTAAATAAACTGACTGGGGGGTGTTCTAAGTACTCAATATGTGTCCGTTTTGTTCGCAAGCAAAGTGAAACTGTTCTAAGAACACTCGCGGTGTCAGGGGAGTGTTCGTAGGGGGTGTCCTGAGGACGCTGTCCGTATTGTTCTCTGTCAAGTTGAATGTGTTCTAAGAACACCCGCGGTGTCCTGAAATGTTCGCAAATAAACAAAATGGGGGTGTTCTGAAGACGTTTTTGAGAACACTCCCGGTGTCCTGAAATGTTCGTAGGGGGTGTCCTGAGGACGCTGTCCGTATTGTTCTCTGTCAAGTTGAATGTGTTCTAAGAACACCCGCGGTGCCCTGAAATGTTAGCAAATAAACAAAATGGGGGTGTTCTGAAGACGCTTCTAAGAACACTTGCGGTGTCCGGGGAGTGTTCGTAAGGGGGGTCCTGAGGACGCTGTCCGTATTGTTCTCTGTCAAGTTGAATGTGTCCTAAGAACGCTCGCGGTGTCCTGAAATGTTCGCAAATAAACAAGATGGTGGTGTTCTGAAGAAGCTTCTAAGAACACTCCCGGTGTCCTGGAATGTTCGTAGGGGGTGTCCTGAGGACGCTGTCCGTATTGTTCTCTGTCAAGTTGAATGTGTCCTAAGAACACTCGCGGTGTCCTGAAATGTCCAAGACTGTATGCCCTGGCAACAACCACCGCAGCATATCACATTCATATTTGCTTATAACTTTGGGTGAAAAACAAATGTATGGTTCTCTGTCAAGTTGAATGTGTCCTAAGAACACTCACGGTGTCCTGAAATGTTCGCAAATAAACAAGATGGTGGTGTTCTGAAGACGCTTCTAAGAACACTCGTGGTGTCTGGGGAGTGTTCGTAGGGGGTGCCCTGAGGACGCTGTCCGTATTGTTCTCTGTCAAGTTGAATGTGTCCTAAGAACACTTGCGGTGTCTTGAAATGTTCGCAAATAAACAAGATGGTGGTGTTCTGAACAAGCTTCTAAGAACACTCCCGGTGTCCTGGAATGTTCGTAGGGGGTGTCCTGAGGACGCTGTCCGTATTGTTCTCTGTCAAGTTGAATGTGTCCTAAGAACACTCGCGGTGTCCTGAAATGTTCGCAAATAAACAAGATGGTGGTGTTCTGAAGACGCTTCTAAGAACACTTGCGGTGTCCGGGGAGTGTTCGTAGGGGGTGTCCTGAGGACGCTGTCCGTATTGTTCTCTGTCAAGTTGAATGTGTTCTAAGAACACCTGCGGTGTCCTGAAATGTTCGCAAATAAACAAAATGGGGGTGTTCTGAAGACGTTTTTGAGAACACTCCTGATGTCCTGGAATGTTCTTAGGGGGTGTCCTTAGGACGCTGTCCGTATTGTTCGTTGTTAAGTTGAAAGTGTTCTAAGAACTATCGCGTTGTTCTGAAATGTTCGTAGGGGGTGTCCTGAAAACGGTGTCCGTATTGTTCGCTGGCAAGTTCAAAGTGTTCTTAGAACACTCACATTGTTCGCGGACATTAAAAGTTTCCCATAGATCATAGTTGAAATGTTTGACTCTATGGATGTGATATGCTGCGGTGGTTGTTGCCAGGGCATAGAGTCTTGGGTGCATGGGCATTTGGCCATGCACCCAAGACTGTAAGCCCTGGCAACAACCACCGCAGCATATCACATTCATATTTGCTTATAACTTTGGGTGAAAAACAAATGTATAAGGAACAAAGGTATTAGATACTATGGATGTGATATGCTGCTATGGTTGTCCTTATTATTGTATACTTACTGTTTGGTCTAGTAATGGGAGTCCATGTTTTTCTTCTTCATTTCTGTGATGAAAGAAAATAGCATGTTAGTATTAGTATTTTGTAATGACTTATTACATTGTATAAGCAATATACTTTTATTTTTTTTCGACCCTCATATTTAGTAGAGTACAAATCAGAGTACTGTGCAATTTGCTCAGTTTCTGTATTTGTTGCTAAAATAATTGGGTCTGTGGGAGAAAAAAAAATCCATGTTGGATTAAAAAAAAACCTTTTTCTGTTATGCTACAGTTTATTTGTTTGTTTTCAGTGTTCACTTGTTGTTTCTGGTATTATATTCTGCTTTATACTTTGCTTTGTTGTATTTATTTTGGAGCAGTAACAGATTCTTCATTTGTTTTGATATTATAAAATTTTGGAGCAGTTTGATACCAATTAGCATATTCTAACTGTCTATTTTCTTAATATATTTTAGTGGTTTTGATTTATCTATTTGGATATTGTTAAATTTTGGGACAGTTAGATACCAATTGGCGTATTCTAACTGTGTATTTTTTGGCCTAATTTAGTGTTATTCATTTATCTGATTAGTTGTTGTAGAATCTTTGAGCAGTTAGATAGCTTTTGGAGTATTCTAACAGTTTATATTTTTTTAACACAAATTTACTTAAAGGTTTAAATACAGTTTATTTATCAAATTTTGGTTTTAAGAACATCAAATAAGCATTTGTAAGATTTGCTGGTTATCTCTGCTTTAGGGTAATGGTACTATCATTACATTCAAACCATCCACATTTCTTTTTTATATATGCCGTGTAGTGCCCTGAATTGGTTGTGGCTCCTGCGTGGTAGATTATACCTATTGTTGTGAAGGTTTTCTTACCAAGTGATATTTGACTATGTGTGAATCCAGTCAGCTTGCAGTTGTTTTTGGTACCATCTGCATTGTAACGTAGAAGCATTAGTATTACGTATTTACTATGTGTTTGTATTACTAATGTGGAGCGATTATCTGAATTGCAGGTAGAGCATAATCTACCATGGTTTGCATTTTGTACAAGTTGCTGAAATGGAATGGATTCCCAATTTGGTATTGATATATATATGAAGCGTTCATTGGGAATTTCTTCTTGTGTCACATTGTTGCACAGAGTGCATGTATGTTTCCACATGTATGAAATCTGGAAGATTTCCTTTATAGGTATGTTTTTGTTTTCCAGTACTTGTAGTAAGTACATTAAAAATTCTTGTGGATCTTCCTGTGAGTTTATAGTGAATTTCACCATTCCAGCACAGTAGTCCAATTGTTGCCTTATTCCATAAACACTATGGGACTGATTCATGGAACAAACGTGCGCCGAAAACCTTGGCGCAAGCAGGCGCAAGCGCAAAAAAACAGGCGCACGCGTGCGATTCATGGAAGTCCCTGCGCGTGTTTACCTCGGGATGTGCGCCAAACCCGTGCATGGCGCACAAGTCACTGCAACATCCCGAAAGGCGTGCGCGACGCGCACAGTGAAAGCGCACAACCTCGGCGCATACACCAGAAAGTGGGCGGGACACGGGGCGTAACGTGCGGGATGGAGAACAACGCGTGAAAATAAGGGCGTAACTGGGGATGTACTGCAGGGAAGCAGACGGAACGCCCACACGCACTCGAACCACACGTATTCATGGAATCGAATAGGGCAAAGCCACGCACAGCCAAAGACACGCACAAGCCGAAACACGTCCGCCACACGAAGGCAGGCGGTAGAGTCCCTGCGCATTACAAAAGTGGCAACATACAGCAATTGGGCCTGTGCGAGCGGGGTACGTGTATTTCGGGGGTGCGCGGGAAGTTACACACGTGATTGAGTGGGGTACGTGTATTTCGGGGTTGCGCGGGAAGTTACACACGGGATTGAGTGGGGTACGTGTATTTCGGGGGTGTGCGGGAAGTTACACACGCGATTGAGCGGGGTACGTATATTTCAGGGGTGCGCGGGAAGTTACACATGCGATTGAGCGGGGTACGTGTATTTCGGGGGTGCGCGGGAAGTTACACACGTGATTGAGCGGGGTATGTGTATTTCGGGGGTGCGCGGGAAGTTACACACGCGATTCCATCAGGGTATGTGTATTACAGAGGTGCGCGGGAAGTTCCACACGCGATTCCATCAGGGTACGTGTATTCCAGGGGTGCGCGGGAAGTTCCACACGCAATTCCATCAGGGTACGTGTATTACAGGGGTGCGCGGGAAGTTCCATACGCAATCTCATCATGGTACATGTATTACAGGGGTGCGCGGGAAGTTCCACACGCGATTCCATCAGGGTACATGTATTACAGGGGTGCGTGGGCAGTTTCACACGCGATCTCATCAGGGTACGTGTATTTCGGGGTGCACGGGAAGTATCATGCGCAACATCAGCAGGGTACGTGTATTCCAGGGGTGCGCGGGAAGTTCCACACGCAATTCCATCAGGGTACGTGTATTACAGGGGTGCGCGGGAAGTTCCACACGCGATCTCATCAGGGTACGTGTATTACAGGGGTGCGCGAGGAGCACCACACGTGAATTGCACGTGTGGGTCCTCCCAGGTGTTCCCTCTACACCCTCCACGGCCCCTGCAGGTGGCTCACACCACAGGGGCCTACCCTGCACATGTCCTGCAGGCACCCCATCCACCATGGCCATGCCCCCAGCCAACCCACATGTCAACTTGCACTACTGCCCACCAACGCATGTCCCCCTGCACCCCCAGCCACCAGGGGCACCCTCCACCAGGCCCCCACCCATGTCTCCTACCCCCCCCACCCCCCAGCAGTGCAGAGTCACCCTCCACCAGGCCCCCACCCATGTCCAACTCATGTTCCTCACCCCCCACCCCCCAGCACTGTGGGGCACCTGCAAGGCAGGCCCCCACCCATGTCTCCCACCACCCCCACCCCCCAGCAGTGCAGGGTCACCCTCCACCAGGCCCCCACCCATGTCTCCCACCACCCCCACCCCAGAGCAGTGCAGGGGCACCCTCCACCAGGCCCCCACCCATGTGTCCCACCACCCCCACCACCCAGCAGTGCAGGGGCACCCACCACCAGGCCCCCACCCATGTCTCCCAGCACCCCCACCCCCCAGCAACCAGGGGCAGCCTCCACCAGGCCCACACCCATGTCTCCCAGCACCCCCACCCCCCAGCCACCAGGGGCAGCCTCCACCAGGCCCCCGCTCATGTCTCCCACGCCCCCCACCACCAGCACTTTGGGGCACCTGCCAGCAGGCCCTCACTCATGTCCAACTCATGTACCCCTGCACCCCCACCCCCAGCACTGTGGGGCACCTGCCAGCAGGCCCCCACCCATGTCTCCCACCACCCCCACCACCCAGCAGTGCAGGGTCACCCTCCACCAGGCCCCCACCCATGTCTCCCACCACCCCCCAGCAGTGCAGGGTCACTCTTCACCAGGCCCCCACCCATGTCTCCCACCACCCCCACCCCCCAGCACTGTGGGGCACCTGCCAGCAGGCCCACACCCATGTCCAACTCATGTTCCCCACCCCCCCACCCCCCATCACTGTGGGGCACCTGCCAGCAGGCCCCCACCCATGTCTCCCACCACCCCCACCCCCCAGCAGTGCAGGGTCACCCTCCACCAGGCCCCCACCCATGTCTCCCACCACCCCACCCCCCAGCAGTGCAGGGGCACCCTCCACCAGGCCCCCACCCATGTCTCCCACCACCCCCACCCCCAAGCACTGTGGGGCACCTGCCAGCAGGCCCCCACCCATGTCCAACTCATGTTCCCCACCCCCCACCCCCCAGCACTGTGGGGCACCTGCCAGCAGGCCCCCACTCATGTCCAACTCGTGTACCCCTGCACCCCCACCCCCCAGCACTGTGGGGCACCTGCCAGCAGGCTCCCACCCATGTCTCCCACCACCCCCACCCCCCAGCAGTGCAGGGTGACCCTCCACCAGGCCCCCACCCGTGTCTCCCACAACCCCCACCCCCCAGCAGTGCAGGGTCACCCTCCACCAGGCCCCCACCCATGTCTCCCACCACCCCCACCCCCCAGGACTGTGGGGCACCTGCCAGCAGGCCCCCACCCATGTCTCCCACCACCCCCACCCCCCAGCAGTGCAGGGGCACCCTCCACCAGGCCCCCACCCATGTCTCCCACCACCCCCACCCCCCAGCACTGTGGGGAACCTGCCAGCAGGCCCCCACCCATGTCCAACTCATGCCCCCCCCCATCCCCCAGCAATGTGGGGCACCTGCCAACAGGCCCCCACCCATGTCTCACAGCACCCCCACCCCCCAGCCACCAGGGGCAGCCTCCACCAGGCCCCCACTCATGTCTCCCACCCCCCCCCACCCCCCAGCACTGTGGGGCACCTGCCAGCAGGCCCCCACCCATGTCTCCCACCACCCCCACCCCCCAGCAGTGCAGGGTCACCCTCCACCAGGCCCCCACCCATGTCCAACTAATGTTCCCCACCCCCCTACCCCCCAGCACTGTGGGGCACCTGCCAGCAGGCCCCCACCCATGTCTCCCACCACCCACACCCCCCAGCAGTGCAGGGTCACCCTCCACCAGGCCTGCACCCATGTCTCCCACCACCCCCACCCCCCAGCAGTGCAGGGGCACCCTTCACCAGGCCCCCACCCATGTCTCCCACCACCCCCACCCCCCAGCAGTGCAGGGGCACCCACCACCAGGCCCCCACCCATGTCTCCCAGCACCACCACCTCCCAGCCACCAGGGGCAGCCTCCACCAGGCCCCCACCCATGTCTCCCAGCACCCCCACCCCCCAGCCACCAGGGGCAGCCTCCACCAGGCCCCCACTCATGTCTCCCACTCCCCCACCCCCAGCACTGTGGGGCACCTGCCAGCAGGCCCCCACTCATGTCCAACTCATGTACCCCTGCACCCCCACCCCCCAGCACTGTGGGGCACCTGCCAGCAGGCCCCCACCCATGTCTCCCACCACCCCCACCCCCCAGCAGTGCAGGGTCACCCTCCACCAGGCCCCCACCCATGTCTCCCACCACCCCCACCCCCCAGCAGTGCAGGGTCACCCTCCACCAGGCCCCCACCCATGTCTCCCACCACCCCCACACCCCAGCACTGTGGGGCACCTGCCAGCAGGCCCCCACCCATGTCTCCCACCACCCCCACCCCCCAGCAGTGCAGGAGCACCCTTCACCAGGCCCCCACCCATGTCTCCCACCACCCCCACCCCCCAGCAGTGCAGGGGCACCCTCCACCAGGCCCCCACCCATGTCTCCCATCACCCCCACCCCCCAGCAGTGCAGGGGCACCCTCCACCAGGCCCCCACCCATGTCTCCCACCACCCCCACCCGCCAGCACTGTGGGGCACCTGCCAGCAGGCCCCCACCCATGTCCAACTCATGTTCCCCACCCCCCCACCCCCCAGCACTGTGAGGCACCTGCCAGCAGGCCCCCACCCATGTCTCCCAGCACCCCCAACCCCCAGCCACCAGGGGCAGCCTCCACCAGGCCCCCACTCATGTCTCCCACCCCCCACCCCCAGCACTGTGGGGCACCTGCCAGCAGGCCCCCACCCATGTCTCCCACCACCCCCACCCCCAGCAGTGCAGGGTCACCCTCCACCAGGCCCCCACCCATGTCCAACTCATGTTCCCCACCCCCCCCACCCCCCAGCACTGTGGGGCACCTGCCAGCAGGCCCCCACCCATGTCTCCCACCACCCACACCCCCCAGCAGTGCAGGGTCACCCTCTACCAGGCCCGCACCCATGTCTCCCACCACCCCCACCCCCCAGCAGTGCAGGGGCACCCTCCACCAGGCCCCCACCCTTGTATCCCACCACCCCCACCCCCCAGCAGTGCAGGGTCACCCTCCACTAGGCCCCCACCCATGTCTCCCACCACCCCCCACCCCCCAGCAGTGCAGGGGCACCCTCCACCAGGCCCCCACCCATGTCTCCCACCACCCCCACCACCCAGCAGTGCAGGGGCACCCACCACCAGGCCCCCACCCATGTCTCCCAGCACCCCCACCCCCCAGCAACCAGGGGCAGCCTCCACCAGGCCCACACCCATGTCTCCCAGCACCCCCACCCCCCAGCCACCAGGGGCAGCCTCCACCAGGCCCCCGCTCATGTCTCCCACCCCCCCCACCCCCAGCACTTTGGGGCACCTGCCAGCAGGCCCCACTCATGTTCAACTCATGTACCCCTGCACCCCCACCCCCAGCACTGTGGGGCACCTGCCAGCAGACCCCCACCCATGTCTCCCACCACCCCCACCACCCAGCAGTGCAGGGTCACCCTCCACCAGGCCCCCACCCATGTCTCCCACCACCCCCCAGCAGTGCAGGGTCACCCTCCACCAGGCCCCCACCCATGTCTCCCCACCCCCACCCCCCAGCACTGTGGGGCACCTGCCAGCAGGCCCACACCCATGTCCAACTCATGTTCCCCACCCCCCCACCGCCCATCACTGTGGGGCACCTGCCAGCAGGCCCCCACTCATGTCCAACTCATGTACCCCTAACCCCACCACCCAGCACTGTGGGGCACCTGCCAGCAGGCCCCCAACCATGTCTCCCACCACCCCCACCCCCCAGCAGTGCAGGGTCACCCTCCACCAGGCCCCCACCCATGTCTCCCACCACCCCACCCCCCAGCAGTGCAGGGGCACCCTCCACCAGGCCCCCACCCATGTCACCCACCACCCCCACCCCCCAGCACTGTGGGGCACCTGCCAGCAGGCCCCCACCCATGTCCAACTCATGTTCCCCACCCCCCAGCACTGTGGGGCACCTGCCAGCAGGCCCCCACTCATGTCTAACTCGTGTACCCCTGCACCCCCACCCCCCAGCACTGTGGGGCACCTGCCAGCAGGCCCCCACCCATGTCTCCCACCACCCCCACCCCCAGCAGTGCAGGGTGACCCTCCACCAGGCCCCCACCCGTGTCTCCCACAACCCCCACCCCCCAGCAGTGCAGGGTCACCCTCCACCAGGCCCCCACCCATGTCTCCCACCACCCCACCCCCCAGGACTGTGGGGCACCTGCCAGCAGGCCCCCACCCATGTCTCCCACCACCCCCAACCCCCAGCAGTGCAGGGGCACCCTCCACCAGGCCCCCACCCATGTCTCCCACCACCCCCACCCCCCAGCACTGTGGGGCACCTGCCAGCAGGCCCCCACCCATGTCCAACTCATGTTCCCCACCCCCCCACCCCCCAGCAATGTGGGGCAACTGCCAACAGGCCCCCACCCATGTCTCACAGCACCCCCACCCCCAGCCACCAGGGGCAGCCTCCACCGGGCCCCCAGTCATGTCTCCCAACCCCCCCACCCCCCAGCACTGTGGGGCACCTGCCAGCAGGCCCCCACCCATGTCTCCCACCACCCCCACCCCCCAGCAGTGCAGGGTCACCCTCCACCAGGCCCCCACCCATGTCCAACTCATGTTCCCCACCCCCCTACCCCCCAGCACTGTGGGGCACCTGCCAGCAGGCCCCCACCCATGTCTCCCACCACCCACACCCCCCAGCAGTGCAGGGTCACCCTCCACCAGGCCCGCACCCATGTCTCCCACCACCCCCAACCCCCAGCAGTGCAGGGGCACCCTTCACCAGGCCCCCACCCATGTCTCCCACCACCCCCACCCCCCAGCAGTGCAGGGGCACCCACCACCAGGCCCCCACCCATGTCTCCCAGCACCACCACCCCCCAGCCACCAGGGGCAGCCTCCACCAGGCCCCCACCCATGTCTCCCAGCACCCCCACCCCCCAGCCACCAGGGGCAGCCTCCACCAGGCCCCCACTCATGTCTCCCACCCCCCCACCCCCAGCACTGTGGGGCACCTGCCAGCAGGCCCCCACTCATGTCCAACTCATGTACCCCTGCACACCCACCCCCAGCACTGTGGGGCACCTGCCAGCTGGCCCCCACCCATGTCTCCCACCACCCCCACCCCCCAGCAGTGCAGGGTCACCCTCCACCAGGCCCCCACCCATGTCTCCCACCACCCCCACCCCCCAGCAGTGCAGGGTCACCCTCCACCAGGCCCCCACCCATGTCTCCCACCACCCCCACACCCCAGCACTGTGGGGCACCTGCCAGCAGGCCCCCACCCATGTCTCCCACCACCCCCACCCCCCAGCAGTGCAGGGGCACCCTCCACCAGGCCCCCACCCATGTCTCCCACCACCCCCACCCCAGCAGTGCAGGGGCACCCTCCACCAGGCCCCCACCCATGTCTCCCACCACCCCCACCGCCCAGCACTGTGGGGCACCTGCCAGCAGGCCCCCACCCATGTCCAACTCATGTTCCCCACCCCCCCACCCCCCAGCACTGTGGGGCACCTGCCAGCAGGCCCCCACCCATGTCTCCCAGCACCCCCAACCCCCAGCCACCAGGGGCAGCCTCCACCAGGCCCCCACTCATGTCTCCCACCCCCCACCCCCCAGCACTGTGGGGCACCTGCCAGCATGCCCCCACCCATGTCTCCCACCACCCCCACCCCCCAGCAGTGCAGGGTCACCCTCCACCAGGCCCCCACCCATGTCCAACTCATGTTCCCCACCCCCCCACCCCCCCAGCACTGTGGGGCACCTGCCAGCAGGCCCCCACCCATGTCTCCCACCACCCACACCCCCCAGCAGTGCAGGGGCACCCTCCACCAGGCCCCCACCCTTGTCTCCCAACACCCCCACCCCCCAGCAGTGCAGGGGCACCCACCACCAGGCCCCCACCCATGTCTCCCAGCACCCCCACCCCCCAGCCACCAGGGGCAGCCTCCACCAGGCCCCCACCCATGTCTCCCAGCACCCCCAGCCCCCAGCCACCAGGGGCAGCCTCCACCAGGCCCCCACTCATGTCTCCCACCCCCCACCCCCAGCACTGTGGGGCACCTGCCAGCAGGCCCCCACTCATGTCCAACTCATGTACCCCTGCACCCCCACCCCCCAGCACTGTGGGGCACCTGCCAGCAGGCCCCCACCCATGTCTCCCACCACCCCCACCCCCCAGCAGTGCAGGGTCACCCTCCACCAGGCCCCCACCCATGTCTCCCACCACCCCCACCCCCCAGCAGTGCAGGGTCACCCTCCACCAGGCCCCCAACCATGTCTCCCACCCCCCCACCCCCCAGCACTGTGGGGCACCTGCCAGCAGGCCCACACCCATGTCCAACTCATGTTCCCCACCCCCCCACCCCCAGCACTGTGGGGCACCTGCCAGCAGGCCCCCACTCATGTCCAACTCATGTACCCCTTCACCCCCACCCCCCAGCACTGTGGGGCACCTGCCAGCAGGCCCCCACCCATGTCTCCCACCACCCCCACCCACCAGCAGTGCAGGGTCATCCTCCACCAGGCCCCCACCCATGTCTCCCACCACCCCCCACCCCCAGCAGTGCAGGGTCGCCCTGCACCAGGCCCCCATCCATGTCTCCCACCACCCCCACCAACCAGCACTGTGGAGCACCTGCCAGCAGGCCCCCACCCATGTCCAACTCATGTTCCCCACCCCCCCACCCCCCAGCACTGTGGGGCACCTGCCAGCAGGCCCCCACTCATGTCCAACTCATGTACCCCTGCACCCCCACCCCCCAGCACTGTGGGGCACCTGCCAGCAGGCCCCCACCCATGTCTCCCATCACCCCCACCCCCCAGCAGTGCAGGGGCACCCTCCACCTGGCCTCCACCCATGTCTCCCACCACCCCCACCCCCCAGCAGTGCAGGGGCACCCTCCACCAGGCCCCCACCCATGTCTCCCACCACCCCCAACCCCCAGCAGTGCAGGGGCACCAACCACCAGGCCCCCACCCATGTCTCCCAGCACCCCCCACCCCAGCCTCCACCAGGCCCCCACTCATGTCTCCCACCCTCCCACCCCCAGCATTGTGGGGCACCTGCCAGCAGGCCCCCACTCATGTCCAACTCATGTACCCCTGCACCCCCACCCCCAGCACTGTGGGCACCTGCCAGCAGGCCCCCACCCATGTCTCCCACCACCCCCACCCCCCAGCAGTGCAGGGTCATCCTCCACCAGGCCCCCACCCATGTCTCCCACCACTCCCACCCCCCAGCAGTGCAGGGGCACCCTCCACCAGGCCCCACCCATGTCTCCCAGCACCCCCACCCCCCAGCCACCAGGGCAGCCTCCACCAGGCCCCCACCCATGTTCTCCCAGCACCCCCACCCCCCAGCCACCAGGGGCAGCCTCCACCAGGCCCCCACTCATGTCTCCCACCCCCCCACCCACAGCACTGTGGGGCACCTGCCAGCAGGCCCCCACTCATGGCCAACTCATGTACCCCTGCACCCCCACCCCCATCACTGTGGGGCACCTGCCAGCAGGCCCCCACCCATGTCTCCCACCACCCCCACCCCCCAGCAGTGCAGGGTTACCCTCCACCAGGCCTTCACCCATGTCTCCCACCACCCCCACCCCCAGCACTGTGGGGCACCTGCCAGCAGGCCCACAACCATGTCCAACTCATGTTCCCCACCCCCCACCCCCCAGCACTGTGGGGCTCCTGCCAGCAGGCCCCCACTCATGTCCAACTCATGTACCCCTGCACCCCCACCCCCCAGCACTGTGGGGCACCTGCCAGCAGGCCCCCACCCATGTCTCCCACCACCCCCACCCCCCAGCACTGCAGGGTCACCCTCCACCAGGCCCCCACCCATGTCTCCCCACCACCCCCACCCCCCAGCAGTGCAGGGTCACCCTCCACCAGGCCCCCACCCATGTCTCCCACCACCCCCACCCCCCAGCACTGTGGGGCACCTGCCAGCAGGCCCCCACCCATGTCCAACTCATGTTCCCCACCCCCCACCCCCCAGCCCTGTGGGGCACCTGCCAGCAGGCCCCCACTCATGTCCAACTCGTGTACCCCTGCACCCCCACCCCCCAGCACTGCGGGGCACCTGCCAGCAGGCCCCCCACCCATGTCTCCCACCACCCCCACCCCCAGGACTGCAGGGTCACCCTCCACCAGGCCCCCACCCATGTCTCCCACCACCCCACCCCCCAGCAGTGCAGGTCACCCTCCACCAGGCCCCCACCCATGTCTCCCACCACCCCCACCCCCAGCACTGTGGGGCACCTGCCATCATGCCCCCACCCATGTCTCCCACCACCCCCACCCCCCAGCAGTGCAGGGGCACCCTCCACCAGGCCCCCACCCATGTCTCCCACCACCCCCACCCCCAGCACTGTGGGGCACCTGCCAGCAGGCCCCCACCCATGTCCAACTCATGTCCCCCCCCACCCCCACCCCCCAGCACTGTGGGGCACCTGCCAGCAGGCCCCCCACCCATGTCTCCCAGCACCCCCAACCCCCAGCCACCAGGGGCAGCCTCCATCAGGCCCCCACTCATGTCTCCCACCCCCGCCCCCACGCCCCAGCACTGTGGGGCACCTGCCAGCAGGCCCCCACCCATGTCTCCCACCACCCCCACCCCCCAGCAGTGCAGGGTCACCCTCCACCAGGCCCCACCCATGTCCAACTCATGTTCCCCACCCCCCCACCGCCCAGCACTGTGGGGCACCTGCCAGCAGGCCCCCACCCATGTCTCCCACCACCCACACCCCCCAGCAGTGCAGGGTCACCCTCCACCAGGCCCGCACCCATGTCTCTCACCACCCCCACCCCCCAGCAGTGCATGGGCACCCTCCACCAGGCCCCTACCCATGTCTCCCACCACCCCCAACCCCCAGCAGTGCAGGGGCACCCACCACCAGGCCCCCACCCATGTCTCCCAGCACCCCCACCCCCCAGGGGCAGCCTCCACCAGGCCCCCACCCATGTCTCCCAGCACCCCCACCCCCAGCCACCAGGGGCAGCCTCCACCAGGCCCCCACTCATGTCTCCCACCCCCCCACCCCCAGCACTGTGGGGCACCTGCCAGCAGGCCCCCACTCATGTCTCTCACCCCCCCCCCCACCCCCCAGCAGTGCAGGGTCACCCTCCACCAGGCCTTCACCCATGTCTCCCACCACCCCCACCCCCCAGCACTGTGGGGCACCTGCCAGCAGGCCCACACCCATGTCCAACTCATGTTCCCCACCCCCCCACCCCCCAGCACTGTGGGGCACCTGCCAGCAGGCCCCCACTCATGTCCAACTCATGTACCCCTGCACCCCCACCCCCAGCACTGTGGGGCACTTGCCAGCAGGCCCCCACCCATGTCTCTCACCCCCCCCACCCCCCAGCAGTGCAGGGTCACCCTCCACCAGGCCTTCACCCATGTCTCCCACCACCCCCACCCCCCAGCACTGTGGGGCACCTGCCAGCAGCCCACACCCATGTCCAACTCATGTTCCCCACCCCCCCACCCCCCAGCACTGTGGGGCACCTGCCAGCAGGCCCCCACTCATGTCCAACTCATGTACCCCTGCACCCCCACCCCCCAGCACTGTGGGGCACCTGCCAGCAGGCCCCCACCCATGTCTCCCACCACCCCCACCCCCCAGCAGTGCAGGGTCACCCTCCACCAGGCCCCCACCCATGTCTCCCACCACCCCCACCCCCCAGCAGTGCAGGGTCACCCTCCACCAGGCCCCCACCCATGTCTCCCACCACCCCCACCCCCCAGCACTGTGGGGCACCTGCCATCAGGCCCCCACCCATGTCTCCCACCACCCCCACCCCCCAGCAGTGCAGGGGCACCCTCCACCAGGCCCCCACCCATGTCTCCCACCACCCCCACCCCCCAGCAGTGCAGGGGCACCCACCACCAGGCCCCCACCCATGTCTCCCCAGCACCCCCACCCCCCAGCCTCCAGGGGCAGCCTCCACCAGGCCCCCACCCATGTCTCCCCAGCACCCCCACCCCCCAGCCACCAGGGGCAGCCCTCCACCAGGCCCCCAATCATGTCTCCCACCCCCCACCCCCAGCACTGTGGGGCACCTGCCAGCAGGCCCCCACTCATGTCCAACTCATGTACCCCTGCACCCCCACCCCCAGCACTGTGGGGCACCTGCCAGCAGGCCCCCACCCATGTCTCTCACCCCCCCACCCCCAGCAGTGCAGGGTCACCCTCCACCAGGCCTTCACCCATGTCTCCCACCACCCCCACCCCCCAGCACTGTGGGCACCTGCCAGCAGGCCCACACCCATGTCCAACTCATGTTCCCCACCCCCCCACCCCCCAGCACTGTGGGGCACCTGCCAGCAGGCCCCCACTCATGTCCAACTCATGTACCCCTGCACCCCCACCCCCCAGCACTGTGGGGCACCTGCCAGCAGGCCCCCACCCATGTCTCCCACCACCCCCACCCCCCAGCAGTGCAGGGTCACCTTCCACCAGGCCCCCACCCATGTCTCCCACCACCCCCACCCCCCAGCACTGTGGGGCACCTGCCAGCAGGCCCCCAACCATGTCCAACTCATGTTCCCCACCCCCCCACCCCCCAACACTGTGGGGCACCTGCCAGCAGGCCCCCACTCATGTCCAACTCGTGTACCCCTGCACCCCCACCCCCCAGCACTGCGGGGCACCTGCCAGCAGGCCCCCACCCATGTCTCCCACCACCCCCACCCCCAGCAGTGCAGGGTCACCCTCCACCAGGCCCCCACCCATGTCTCCCACCACCCCCACCCCCAAGCAGTGCAGGGTCACCCTCCACCAGGCCCCCACCCATGTCTCCCACCACCCCCACCCCCCAGCACTGTGGGGCACCTGCCATCAGGCCCCCACCCATGTCTACCACCACCCCCACCCCCCAGCAGTGCAGGGGCACCCTCCACCAGGCCCCCACCCATGTCTCCCACCACCCCCACCCCCCATCACTGTGGGGCACCTGCCAGCAGGCCCCCACCCATGTCCAACTCATGTTCCCCACCCCCCCAGCCCCCAGCACTGTGGGACACCTGCCAGCAGGCCCCCACCCATGTCTCCCAGCACCCCCAACCCCCCAGCCACCAGGGGCAGCCTCCACCAGGCCCCCACTCATGTCTCCCACCCCCGCCCCCACCCCCCAGCACTGTGGGGCACCTGCCAGCAGGCCCCCACCCATGTCTCCCACCACCCCCACCCCCCAGCAGTGCAGGGTCACCCTCCACCAGGCCCCACCCATGTCCAACTCATGTAAAAAAACCCACCCCCCCCACCCCCCAGCACTGTGGGGTACCTGCCAGCAGGCCCCAACCCATGTCTCCCCCCACCCCCACCCCCCAGCAGTGCAGGGTCACCCTCCACCAGGCCCCCACCCATGTCTCCCACCACCCCCACCCCCCAGCAGTGCAGGGTCACCCTCCACCAGGCCCCCACCCATGTCTCCCACCACCCCCATCCCCCAGCACTGTGGGGCACCTGCCAGCAGGCCCACACCCATGTCCAACTCATGTTCCCCACCCCCCCACCCCCCAGCACTGTGGGGCACCTGCCAGCAGGCCCCCACTCATGTCCATCTCATGTACCCCTGCACCCCCACCCCCCAGCACTGTGGGTCACCTGCCAGCAGGCCCCCACCCATGTCTCCCACCACCCCCACCCCCCAGCAGTGCAGGGTCACCCTCCACCAGGCCCCCACCCATGTCTCCCACCACCCCCACCCCCCAGCAGTGCAGGGTCACCCTCAACCAAGCCTCCACCCATGTCTCCCACCACCCCCACCAACCAGCACTGTGGGGCACCTGCCAGCAGGCCCCCACCCATGTCCAACTCATGTTCCCCACCCTCCCACCCCCCAGCACTGTGGGGCACCTGCCAGCAGGTCCCCACTCATGTCCAACTCATGTACCCCTGCACCCCCACCCCCCAGCACTGTGGGGCACCTGCCAGCAGGCCCCCATCCATGTCTCACACCACCCCCACCCCCCAGCAGTGCAGGGTCACCCTCCACCAGGCCCCCACCCATGTCTCCCACCACCCCCACCCCCCAGCAGTGCAGGGTCACCCTCCACCAGGCCCCCACCCATGTCTCCACCACCCCACCCTCCAGCACTGTGGGGCACCTGCCAGCAGGCCCCCACCCATGTCCAAGTCATGTTCCCCACCCCTTCCACCCCCAGCACTGTGGGGCACCTGCCAGCAGGCCCCCACCCATGTCTCCCAGCACACCCACCCCCCAGCCACCAGGGGCAGCCTCCACCAGGCCCCCACTCATGTCTCCGACCCCCCACACCCCCCAGCACTGTGGGGCACCTGCCAGCAGGCCCCCACCCATGTCTCCCACCACCCCCACCCCCCAGCAGTGCAGGCTCACCCTCCACCAGGCCCCCACCCATGTCCAACTCATGTTCCCCACCCCCCCACTCCCCAGCACTGTGGGGCACCTGCCAGCAGGCCCCCACCCATGTCTCCCACCACCCCCACCCCGCAGCAGTGCAGGGTCACCCTCCACCAGGCCCCCACCCATGTCTCCCACCACCCCGACCCCCCAGCACTGTGTGCACCTGCCAGCAGGCCCCCACCCATGTCCAAATCATGTCATCACCCCCCCTCCCCCCAGCCCTGTGGGGCACCTGCCAGCAGGCCCACACTCATGTCCAACTCATGTACCCCTGCACCCCCACCCCCCAGCACTGTGGGGCACCTGCCAGCAGGCCCCCACCCATGTCTCCCACCACCGCCAACCCCCAGCAGTGCAGGGTCACCTTCCACCAGGCCCCCACCCATGTCTCCCACCACCCCCACCCCCCAGCACTGTGGGGCACCTGCCAGCAGGCCCCCACCCATGTCCAACTCATGTTCCCCACCCCCCCACCCCCCAGCACTGTGGGGCACCTGCCAGCAGGCCCCCACTCATGTCCAACTCGTGTACCCCTGCACCCCCACCCCCCAGCACTGCGGGGCACCTGCCAGCAGGCCCCCACCCATGTCTCCCACCGCCCCCACCCCCCAGCAGTGCAGGGTCACCCTCCACCAGGCCCCCACCCATGTCTCCCACCACCCCCACCCCCCCAGCAGTGCAGGGTCACCCTCCACCAGGCCCCCACCCATGTCTCCCACCACCCCCACCCCCCAGCACTGTGGGGCACCTGCCATCAGGCCCCCACCCATGTCTCCCACCACCCCCACCCCCCAGCAGTGCAGGGGCACCCTCCACCAGGCCCCCACCCATGTCGCCCACCACCCCCACCCCCCAGCAGTGCAGGGGCACCCACCACCAGGCCCCCACCCATGTCTCCCAGCACCCCCACCCCCCAGCCTCCAGGGGCAGCCTCCACCAGGCCCCCACCCATGTCTCCCAGCACCCCCACCCCCCAGCCACCAGGGGCAGCCTCCACCAGGCCCCCAATCATGTCTCCCACCCCCCCACCCCCAGCACTGTGGGGCACCTGCCAGCAGGCCCCCACTCATGTCCAACTCATGTACCCCTGCACCCCCACCCCCAGCACTGTGGGGCACTTGCCAGCAGGCCCCCACCCATGTCTCTCACCCCCCCACCCCCAGCAGTGCAGGGTCACCCTCCACCAGGCCTTCACCCATGTCTCCCACCACCCCCATCCCCCAGCACTGTGGGGCACCTGCCAGCAGGCCCACACCCATGTCCAACTCATGTTCCCCACCCCCCCACCCCCCAGCACTGTGGGGCACCTGCCAGCAGGCCCCCACTCATGTCCATCTCATATACCCCTGCACCCCCACCCCCCAGCACTGTGGGTCACCTGCCAGCAGGCCCCCACCCATGTCTCCCACCACCCCCACCCCCCAGCAGTGCAGGGTCACCCTCCACCAGGCCCCCACCCATGTCTCCCACCACCCCCACCCCCCAGCAGTGCAGGGTCACCCTCAACCAAGCCTCCACCCATGTCTCCCACCACCCCCACCAACCAGCACTGTGGGGCACCTGCCAGCAGGCCCCCACCCATGTCCAACTCATGTTCCCCACCCTCCCACCCCCCAGCACTGTGGGGCACCTGCCAGCAGGTCCCCACTCATGTCCAACTCATGTACCCCTGCACCCCCACCCCCCAGCACTGTGGGGCACCTGCCAGCAGGCCCCCACCCATGTCTCACACCACCCCCACCCCCCAGCAGTGCAGGGTCACCCTCCACCAGGCCCCCACCCATGTCTCCCACCACCCCCACCCCCCAGCAGTGCAGGGTCACCCTCCACCAGGCCCCCACCCATGTCTCCACCACCCCACCCCCCAGCACTGTGGGGCACCTGCCAGCAGGCCCCCACCCATGTCCAAGTCATGTTCCCCACCCCTTCCACCCCCAGCACTGTGGGGCACCTGCCAGCAGGCCCCCACCCATGTCTCCCAGCACCCCCACCCCCCAGCCACCAGGGGCAGCCTCCACCAGGCCCCCACTCATGTCTCCGACCCCCCCCACCCCCCAGCACTGTGGGGCACCTGCCAGCAGGCCCCCACCCATGTCTCCCACCACCCCCACCCCCCAGCAGTGCAGGGTCACCCTCCACCAGGCCCCCACCCATGTCCAACTCATGTTCCCCACCCCCCCACTCCCCAGCACTGTGGGGCACCTGCCAGCAGGCCCCCACCCATGTCTCCCACCACCCCCACCCCGCAGCAGTGCAGGGTCACCCTCCACCAGGCCCCCACCCATGTCTCCCACCACCCCGACCCCCCAGCACTGTGGGCACCTGCCAGCAGGCCCCCACCCATGTCCAAATCATGTCATCACCCCCCCTCCCCCCAGCCCTGTGGGGCACCTGCCAGCAGGCCCACACTCATGTCCAACTCATGTACCCCTGCACCCCCACCCCCCAGCACTGTGGGGCACCTGCCAGCAGGCCCCCACCCATGTCTCCCACCACCGCCACCCCCCAGCAGTGCAGGGTCACCTTCCACCAGGCCCCCACCCATGTCTCCCACCACCCCCACCCCCCAGCACTGTGGGGCACCTGCCAGCAGGCCCCCACCCATGTCCAACTCATGTTCCCCACCCCCCCACCCCCCAGCACTGTGGGGCACCTGCCAGCAGGCCCCCACTCATGTCCAACTCGTGTACCCCTGCACCCCCACCCCCCAGCACTGCGGGGCACCTGCCAGCAGGCCCCCACCCATGTCTCCCACCACCCCCACCCCCCAGCAGTGCAGGGTCACCCTCCACCAGGCCCCCACCCATGTCTCCCACCACCCCCACCCCCCAGCAGTGCAGGGTCACCCTCCACCAGGCCCCCACCCATGTCTCCCACCACCCCCACCCCCCAGCACTGTGGGGCACCTGCCATCAGGCCCCCACCCATGTCTCCCACCACCCCCACCCCCCAGCAGTGCAGGGGCACCCTCCACCAGGCCCCCACCCATGTCTCCCACCACCCCCACCCCCACCCCCCAGCAGTGCAGGGGCACCCACCACCAGGCCCCCACCCATGTCTCCCAGCACCCCCACCCCCCAGCCTCCAGGGGCAGCCTCCACCAGGCCCCCACCCATGTCTCCCAGCACCCCCACCCCCCAGCCACCAGGGGCAGCCTCCACCAGGCCCCCAATCATGTCTCCCACCCCCCCACCCCCAGCACTGTGGGGCACCTGCCAGCAGGCCCCCACTCATGTCCAACTCATGTACCCCTGCACCCCCACCCCCAGCACTGTGGGGCACCTGCCAGCAGGCCCCCACCCATGTCTCTCACCCCCCCAGCCCCCAGCAGTGCAGGGTCACCCTCCACCAGGCCTTCACCCATGTCTCCCACCACCCCCACCCCCCAGCACTGTGGGGCACCTGCCAGCAGGCCCACACCCATGTCCAACTCATGTTCCCCACCCCCCCACCCCCCAGCACTGTGGGGCACCTGCCAGCAGGCCCCCACTCATGTCCAACTCATGTACCCCTGCACCCCCACCCCCCAGCACTGTGGGGCACCTGCCAGCAGGCCCCCACCCATGTCTCCCACCACCCCCACCCCCCAGCAGTGCAGGGTCACCTTCCACCAGGCCCCCACCCATGTCTCCCACCACCCCCACCCCCCAGCACTGTGGGGCACCTGCCAGCAGGCCCCCAACCATGTCCAACTCATGTTCCCCACCCCCCCACCCCCCAGCACTGTGGGGCACCTGCCAGCAGGCCCCCACTCATGTCCAACTCGTGTACCCCTGCACCCCCACCCCCCAGCACTGTGGGGCACCTGCCAGCAGGCCCCCACCCATGTCTCCCACCACCCCCACCCTCCAGCAGTGCAGGGTCACCCTCCACCAGGCCCCCACCCATGTCTCCCACCACCCCCACCCCCCAGCAGTGCAGGGTCACCCTCCACCAGGCCCCCACCCATGTCTCCCACCACCCCCACCCCCCAGCACTGTGGGGCACCTGCCATCAGGCCCCCACCCATGTCTCCCACCACCCCCACCCCCCAGCAGTGCAGGGGCACCCACCACCAGGCCCCCACCCATGTCTCCCACCACCCCCACCCCCCATCACTGTGGGGCACCTGCCAGCAGGCCCCCACCCATGTCCAACTCATGTTCCCCACCCCCCCAGCCCCCAGCACTGTGGGACACCTGCCAGCAGGCCCCCACCCATGTCTCCCAGCACCCCCAACCCCCAGCCACCAGGGGCAGCCTCCACCAGGCCCCCACTCATGTCTCCCACCCCCGCCCCCACCCCCCAGCACTGTGGGGCACCTGCCAGCAGGCCCCCACCCATGTCTCCCACCACCCCCACCCCCCAGCAGTGCAGGGTCACCCTCCACCAGGCCCCCACCCATGTCCAACTCATGTAAAAAACCCCACCCCCCCACCCCCCAGCACTGTGGGGTACCTGCCAGCAGGCCCCAACCCATGTCTCCCCCCACCCCCACCCCCCAGCAGTGCAGGGTCACCCTCCACCAGGCACCCACCCATGTCTCCCACCACCCCCACCCCCCAGCAGTGCAGGGTCACCCTCAACCAGGCCCCCACCCATGTCTCCCACCACCCCCATCCCCCAGCACTGTGGGGCACCTGCCAGCAGGCCCACACCCATGTCCAACTCATGTTCCCCACCCCCCCACCCCCCAGCACTGTGGGGCACCTGCCAGCAGGCCCCCACTCATGTCCAACTCATGTACCCCTGCACCCCCACCCCCCAGCACTGTGGGTCACCTGCCAGCAGGCCCCCACCCATGTCTCCCACCACCCCCACCCCCCAGCAGTGCAGGGTCACCCTCCACCAGGCCCCCACCCATGTCTCCCACCACCCCCACCCCCCAGCAGTGCAGGGTCACCCTCAACCAAGCCTCCACCCATGTCTCCCACCACCCCCACCAACCAGCACTGTGGGGCACCTGCCAGCAGGCCCCCACCCATGTCCAAGTCATGTTCCCCACCCTCCCACCCCCCAGCACTGTGGGGCACCTGCCAGCAGGTCCCCACTCATGTCCAACTCATGTACCCCTGCACCCCCACCCCCCAGCACTGTGGGGCACCTGCCAGCAGGCCCCCACCCATGTCTCACACCACCCCCACCCCCCAGCAGTGCAGGGTCACCCTCCACCAGGCCCCCACCCATGTCTCCCACCACCCCCACCCCCCAGCAGTGCAGGGTCACCCTCCACCAGGCCCCCACCCATGTCTCCACCACCCCACACCCCAGCACTGTGGGGCACCTGCCAGCAGGCCCCCACCCATGTCCAAGTCATGTTCCCCACCCCTTCCACCCCCAGCACTGTGGGGCACCTGCCAGCAGGCCCCCACCCATGTCTCCCAGCACCCCCACCCCCCAGCCACCAGGGGCAGCCTCCACCAGGCCCCCACTCATGTCTCCGACCCCCCCCACCCCCCAGCACTGTGGGGCACCTGCCAGCAGGCCCCCACCCATGTCTCCCACCACCCCTACCCCCCAGCAGTGCAGGGTCACCCTCCACCAGGCCCCCACCGGTGCATTGCTATATGGGTTAGCAGATTAACAAGGAAAGACAGACTATTCAGTCAAAAACGATTTTAACATATAAGATGCAAATCTATTTTTACAGTTAAAAGCACACGTGTTCATTTAAAAATGCACACTATTTTTCACCTGAAATGCCTATATTGCTAGAGACACATTTGAAAATTAACAGCTAACATATTAACCATTAACCTGACTAATAAAACCTTATTTTAATATAACTCACTAATAAAATGTGTTCTCTACTGCAGAATTAGGCATACTTTGAAAACCAGTTAAATGAGTGTGCAGATTTTTTTTTCCTCTCTTCTCTGCCTGATTATCCGTGTTGTTGTGCACAGTAACTGCAGGAGGAAGGAAGTCAGATTTGCAACAATTGCAAATGTATAAGCGAAGCTATTGTTGAAGAGTAGGAGGATGAGAGATGATGGATTTCATTGGAACACGTCATAAAGAGGGCTGAGAGGAAAGTTTTAGTGGGCAGTAGCAGGGAAAAAGACAGGCAGACATCTTTCTGCACTACTGGGGAGAAGACCTGGCTGTGGGGGTGTCCTGCTGCAGTCGAGACTGGGGAAAGCTGAAAGAATTACCTTTCCACTGGCAGAGGCAGTCCTATCTGAAAAAGCTGAGAATTCCAGGCAATGACCCCGGCTTGAGAAGGCAAGCGTTCCTTTTTGCTGGAATTAAGCCAAGAGAGCCACATTCACAGAGAGAAGCCTCTGAACAGATAAGGTAATTACCTAACTGGGGGAGCTGTGTGTGTGCACGAAAGTATGCAGTCAGTGTAGAAAAATGAAAGTCCCGTGCGTGTCTTAATCAAGTGCTAATGTTGCAATTTAAGTTCTGTTCTCCGCCACTATAATTGCAGTGTGTCATTGAAAATGCTTTGATTGTTCCATTTTATTGCTGTAAAGAATGAGATCATGTCTAAATGCAACTTTTATAATACAGAAAATATTTGAAAACAGACGGGTGGTTTATTTTCTATTTACCATTACAATGCCAATGATGTGGGGAGATTTTTAAACAGTGCAATGGTCATTTTAAGACAGATGTGTGTATGTCAGAATCAGTATGAATAATTGTGAGTGACTGTAGTATAACTTGTTGGAGGTACATGAGCCAACGGGAAGAGAGACTCTCTGAACATAGCTCCCTACCGTATATAAGGTAGTGGAAATTACCACAAGACTACCACATATAGCTCTCTGTCGTAAATAAGTCAGTGAGTTTGCCCATGGTGGCGCACCAACACTATCACTGGAAATTGTGGTATCTCTAGAATGCAGGTCTGAGGTCTCTCTAGTGATCACACGAAAAATCTAAGCGAAGATAAGGGATTCTGGACATTGGGGCCACAAATAAAACAAGGGAATTATGCTCACCAAAATACCACCAACCACGTATACCAAATATGCAGGTCTGGGTGCTGAAATAATGCATGTCCATTGTATTATTGTTGCACATGGCCAAATCTGAATACAAAGAGTGATTATTGCTAAGTTATTTTTCGGCGGTAATAAAATACCGTCAGGCCCCAAATCTCCACAAAATACCCTACATATTTATGGTGCGTTGCAGGCCGGGAAAATGATCATAGAGTACCTACTGGGCGTGGCAAGCGTGTCTCACACTGCCATTTGCACATTAAAGGGAACCCATTTTATAATAGCAGTGTGCCACTAAAAACGAATTTCAGAATGTCACAAAGGGAAACCACATTCTCAGATCTAGTGCAATATTTAGAGGCAAAGTTATTTGCACATGGGAATTGGTCTTCGAACAGTACCTTAGAATGGAGTAACCGCATTCAGGGTGAGGTGCAGAAAGAAAAACTAGACAATATTTTTGCAGAAGGCAGCATAATTCAGGTCTGCCTTACAAGATTATTGAATGCAGCCGATAAAAGTGCAGAGAAAGACTGTTTAATACGGCTATGCGGCAAAATATGGTTTATTTTAAACAAGTCCCTGCGAATGCAAGAGAATGATACTCAGCTAATTAACAGGTTAAAGACTGAATTAGATGGGGCAAGTAAAAATCAGGAAATGTTGAGAGCAGAATTGGATGTATGCCAAAAAGACATGCAATTAAAATGCAGAGACTTTGATACTCAGTTATCCAAAAGCAAGAAACAATTTGAAGATAGTGAGCAAGAATTGACACACTTAAAAGCCTTAGTGGATCACATTAGGCAGGATAAAGATGAGGTTGTTTCAGAAATGCAGATTTTACAAAAAGAACATTGCGAAAAAGAAGGTGATCTCCAGAGTGTAGAACAAGAAATGATTAAAATGATCCAAGAAAGAGACAAGAGAAGTAAAGAGTTCAATGAATGCCAAATGCAAATGTGCGATATGCAGGAGGCAATTAATAAAATGAGTGATGAAAATAATTATTTGCATGATGAAGCCAACAGACTCCTTAAAAAGTGTAAGGACTTAGAACAGCAAATGTGCATTCCCAGGTCCCAGGAGAGGCGGCAGGGTACCACATTCAATGGAGTGGAGGTGAATTCTAGCTCTGCCCAAAGAGCTAGTGCCCCAGTGACTGGGCCGGTGACTGAACTTGGTTGCAGCGCCCTTGGGGGATTTGATACTCCCATTGGGGGCAGCCACCAATCTCATACACCTGAAAACAGGATTGAATCACAAAATAGTGCAATTCCATGCATTGCAACAAGTAGCCCCATAAAAATAATGAAATCCATTAAAGCCCTGATCAAACCATTTAAAAAGGGAGGTGAATGCTGCATTGAGGATCACTTAGAAGCGGTGCATGACATTTTTAAAGCGCTCCAGATACCTAAGGAACAGTACAGACAATATTTTCATTTAACTTTAGATGCCCCGACGGCCAGCATCATAAGGGGATTAAATGAACAGCAGAATATGACATGGCTGGAGTTTGAAAAAGAAATTAGGCGTCATTTTTCTCCTTTTCAGTCATTGCAGGAGGCAAAGAAAGTCGCGTACACTATTACTGCTGGACCTAATACATCACCTCGCCAATTTTTACAAGACTTAAAAAGAGCATTCTCTCGCTTTGATGTATCTTTTGACTCAAATTCCAATGAGTTTAAAACCGCATACTTCTATGGGCTACAGAAAGACATCATATCCCAATTGGTCCGTGAATTTGACCGTGACAAGTCCCTTGAATGGATTGTACATCAAAGCACCAAGCTATATGAGGTACTCTATTGTCAGGGTAGAGAAAGTGATAAAATGAAAGATACTAGGCCTAAATCTAAAGAACCCTCAGCCACAGTAATGGAAATCAGGTCAGCCAAAATGTCCCTTGAGTCTGCTCAAAGCCAAGGTAAAAATAATGTGACACCTGAACAACAAAGATCGCCATTTCCTGTACCAATGTTCCAATCACATGATCCTAGTAATAGAGAGAGCTACATCAGCCCTAGATATTTAGGAGATAGACCCCGGGTAAGATACCGGTCTGATATGGCAGGTATGAACCATAACCAGAGACAAAATCAAGATCAAAGAAATGATGGTCCCTACCAGTCATTGGGGACACAGAGCAGATTTGATCCCAGCACCATGATATATGGTAATCAGGATAGGCCCCGATATGTGGATCGATTTACTGATAATGGAAATCAATATAGGGGCCAGTACCCACAATCTGAGAGACAGGACATGAAGCAAAACGTGAACTACAGTCCACGCCAGTACAATGATTCCCCACCAGGGGACTATAATCAAAGGATGGGTGCAACCCGCTCCCCTCCACAAATGAATCAAGAGTTCAGAAACCATCCCAACCGGTATCAATCACCTGAGAGGTATCAGAATAGATCCAATCAGGGGGAAAACAACCAATATCGACCTAGGCCACAGAAAGAGGATCCTAGAGAGGTGGAAAGGTTCCAATGCCTTGAGGCCCAAGTGAAAATGTTAGCTGAGCAAATAGGAAAGCTCTATACAGCGCAAAAACAACCTTCCAAAGAGGGGGCTGATGGCCATAGCAATGACCGGGGGGCTTCCGAAAAGTGACTAAGTACTCATGATAACTGCAGTGCCAAAATGATAGATTGCTCTGATATAACTTTGCATAACGACTCTGAGATGACTAATGGATTAAAAATGAAAGTACCAGTAAATGAAATTGTGATGGAAAGTGTAAATACTTCTAAAAAAGAGGTACGGTTTAACTTAGAGCTAAATAAAACAGTAAAGATTTGCACAAATGAAAAAGAAACATTAGGAATTCCAAAAGAACAAAGGGACAGATTTAAGAAAAATGACTCATGCATGGGGAATACCAGTGAACAGGGAGTAAGTGGGGATGCCATAGCTCCTTCCCTGGGCAAGCAAAACAATGACCAAACACAGACAGAAAAAGGAAATACTCACAAGGAGGGTACAAGTCAATCACCTGAAAAATTCTTTGAGCCACATATTTTTGAAGAGGCTGAAAGGGCTGGTATTATACTAAATGATCACAAATGCACAGAATTAAAAAATGACAAATTGCTGAATGATGTTGTGACACATGTTCAGTTGGAAGGTTGTAATGTGGTCTCTGATGTTACCCAGATGGATGGGCGAACGGTGGCCACACTCCAAAAAACCTCTGAACATGGAGAAATGAATAAAATACCTCGCACAGAAATGGGTAAAAAGGAGGGAAAAATGTCTTTTCATTTACCAATGTGCTTAGCCAAAAGTGAAAAAGACCTGAGAAAGGTGAGCCCTGAAATCAGTAAGAATTCACATTTCTTATGTGTATTAGAGGAAGTTGAGGACAGATATTATGCACCCATCACTGTAGAAGAAAAATGCCAAACCTTTGCTATGATTGACACTGGCGCACAGGCCACAATTATGTCCAAGGAGCTGGTAAAGAGTATCAATGAAGGGAGGCCTCCACAGAGTCAGATCACCGTGAAGGCAAATCAAGGCCCAGTGCATAACTTTAATGGGGAGGAGGTGCCCATCATAGGTGTAACTGAGGTTGACATAAAAATAGGTAAGCACAGAATGAAACAAGAGGTATTGATCACATCTATTTGTGAAATTCCATTTCTGATGGGGACAGATTGCCTGAAAAGATTGTCTCCTCTCATAGATGGGGTGAATGGAGTGCTGTGGTCCTTAACCAAAAAACCATTGAGGCCTAAGAAACTAAAATCACAAAACAGCAATATAAAAGAATGTCACACCGTTGCCAAAACAAATGATGCTGTGGAGGTATATCTCCAGAATAGCTGCATACCTAGTGTCACTGTTATATTAATGTGTCAAGACAAAGATCAGAGCGACAATGAAAAACTACCTGTACAAATATACTTGGACCCAAGGAAAGATTGGCAGACTGCTATAGATGAACACACATTACGTTTTTACTTAAAAGAGAATACATGCAAACAGAATATTGTTCCTAAAACAGATTCAGAAAAACACATTACCACTCTGGCAGAGATACACATGGAAGATGAGCAACCATGGGTTCACGCTGGTATAAATGATTATCTTAAAACAATAAAAGCCACTTTAGCGCTTGAACATGAAAGGAGTTTCATTAATGAGAAATTGTTGCAAAAAATTATGGAGAGGGAAGAAATCCCGAAATTTAGGATTAAAAACCAATATGTTTCTGGGTTGGACAGTCCAGATTTTGAAAACCGAATTACAGGCAGATGCATGCTTAAAATTAGTATTGGGCAGAAAAAAATTTACCATAATGTATGGATAGTGAGTGGAGCACAAAATGAATTTTACATGGGCAATGACATCATGCACAGAATGTGTATGGTGTTAGATTTCCTTAATCAAAAAATATGGTCACGCCTAGGTGGGCCGGCGCCTGAATTTGAAGACAAAAGAAGGGCTTATCATTGTGCACAACTAGTTCCTTATGCAGTCGAATTACAAATGAGGAAAAATACTATTGTTCCTGCATTTACAAAACAGTTTGCAATAACACTGAAATGCAAAAATGGACAGCAGATGAAAGGCTCTGATGCATTTGTATGCCTGAATGAATCCATAAAACAGCAAGGCCTGGATTATGAATACATTCCATTGGTAGACATTGGTGAGGGATCTGTAAAAATCATGGTAAATAATAAAGGTTGTCAGGACGTTCATTTAGAGGAAAACTCCCCATTAGGAATGGCCATACAAAAATCACATTATACGGCAGATTTAAATAACATGGTGATTGGGAATATTCCTGAAAAATATGTAGATGCCAAGGGCGAGTTGCCAGAACACCTGGACTCTCAGCCCAAAGGAATATTTAAAATTCACTCTGTGTATCCTTATGATTCAAATGAGACAGTGTGCTGCCATCAAGAGGATTGCATAATATTTAATTTAAATGAAAATGAAACAGGAAATCAGCCCATTGAAGTGGAAGCTGATATGCCAAAATATTTGAAAGTGGCAGCTCTACAAAAAGACACAGCCACACAGTTAGAGGAAAGCGCTGAGATTCCTTTACCAGAAGAGTTTCCAGAATTTTCCAGAATGGTAGAAGAGCAGATCTCCTTAGCGGATGCATGTAACAGCGATGAGGATCGACGCAATCTGAGGGAAATATTTATGGAGTTTAAGGATGTATTTGCAAAAGATGCTTATGATTGTGGTTTAACTGATTTACATGTGGCCACACTACCAGAAGGTTGTAGCAGAAATCCAGTGTTTGTACGCCAGTATAGACTACCGCTGGCATGTTTAGAATCATTGGCAGAGATTATTAAAAATTCGGAATCACGGGGAATAATTAGGCCCATTCATAGCACATCCAATACGCCTATTTTAGGTGTGTTAAAGCCAAATGGTCAATGGCGGCTGTGTGCAGACTTAAGAGAGTTAAATAAAAGAGTACCAGTATCTAGATGGCCACTACCATTCATTGATCAGGGCCTAGCTCAGATACATGGTTCAAATGTATTTACCACGTTAGATCTCACATCTGGATATTGGTGTGTGCCATTGGCAGAGGAGATACAACACCTATTTTCCTTTACATTTGACAGGACTCAATATGCCTGGCTTAGAGCTCCGTTCGGGTACATCAATAGTGGGAGTGAATTTGGCATATTTTTGGGAAAGGCCATGCCGGATGCAGCGGAAAGAGGGACAATAGTTTATGTGGATGATGTCTTGATAAAAAATGAAAACCTTAAAAGCCATTTTGATGAAATAAGACATGTGCTTGGCCAATTGCAGAAAGCAGGCGCCAAAGTATCTTTGCAAAAAGCACAATGGTGCAAGAAAAAAGTGAACTTTCTAGGGCATGAAGTGACTGAACATGGGCTAAATCCACAAAGGAAGAAAATAGAGGCCATACAAAGATTAAAAGATCCTAAAAATGTGAAAGGAGTAAAAAGTTTATTAGGGATGACAGGCTATAACAGAAAGTTCATTGAGAATTATGCAGAAATCACTCAACCATTGACTAAACTACTTAAACTAAATACTCCCTGGAGATGGGAAAGAGAGCAATCTGATGCAGTGGCTAGATTGAAGGAATGTCTTGTAAAGGCACCATGTTTAGCATACCCCATAAAGGACAGGGATTTCTTTATAGAAATAGGCTTTTCTGAACATTGTATGTCAGCAGTGTTATCACAAAAACACGATTTGAATCACAAAACCATTGCATATGCAAGTAAGGCATTTTCCCAAGTTGAAATGAAATTTAATGAATGCGAAAAGGCCCTATTAACCACTGTGTGGGCGCTACAACATTTCCGCCCCATTGTTCAGGGAGAAAAGGTGATTATTGAAACAAATCATCAACCTTTGCAATTTTTAGAGAGTAAAAGAATTAGATCAGGCAATCTAGCGCAATCCAGAATCACTTCATGGACGCTGGCATTACAAGGTTTTCCCGTAGAAGTAAGATATGGACAAAATAAAAAGAGCCCAATTGCTCAAGGGTTAGCTGACTTACATGACTGTGCAGCTGGACAAATAACAAATGAAATGGATGTGGAAGCTAGTTTACAGGAATTTGAACAATCACCACACAAAGCTTTTGATGAAAAAACATGCAAGGATTTGCCAACTGTATATGTGGATGGTTGTGCTTTTCACATTGAAAATGACAGTAATAAACAATTAGTGGCAGGAATAGGAAATGTCTGGTTGAAATGTGAAGGCGTTCCTAGTATAGGGATGAGGATTGGAGATAGGAGCAGTCAGGTGGCGGAATTGGCAGCCATCTATAAAGCAATTGCTACTGCAGTTGATAAAAGTTCAGTGAAATTGTCCTGGTGACTGATTCTGACTATGCACGGAATAGCTTTGTGGAATATTTGCCTGGTTGGAAAGCAAGAGGCATGGTTACATACAACAAAAAGCCACTTAAACATGGAAAAATGATACAAGCCATAGACAAATTGGTGTCAGAAAATAATTTAACAATATACTGGAGAAAATTCGTGGGCATTTAAAAACACCAGGAGAGGATAAGGAGGGAAATGATAAGGCAGACCATCTGGCTAAGATTGGGGCTGTGATGGGAGAATTGCTACCTATTGATTATTTAATGGGTGAAATACAAATTGATGCAGTCACACGTTCTAAAGCACCAAAGGAGGTAGATCAGCCGGTGTGCAGTGGAGTCATGACACGCCAGACCAAGATTTGATTGAGGCACAAAAGAATGATCAAATTTAGGAATCTATTATAATCATTTGATAGATCCTGAACAAAATCCTTTAACAGAAAATGATTGTATGGGAAAAGAAGAGTTGAGGGTGTTATTAAAGAACAAAACACGAATTAGATTACAGGATGGACTCATGATTAGAGAGTCCATAACAGGGCAAATACAGTGGGTAGTACCCCTTTCATTCAGAGGACTAATGCTACACCATGCACACGATGCCATAACTGCAGGCCATAGAGGTTCACAAAAGACATTAGAAATACTAAAAGATTATGCTTACTGGCCACATACATATGTCCCAAGATGTGGAATTATATACTAGAGGATGTATAGTATGCGCCCAATTTAAACCTGCTTCACCAATGCATAGAGCACCATTGATGAAAAGAGGCCTAACTCTCCCATGGTCAGATTTGCAAATAGACTATGTAGGTCCTTTAAAAAGGTCGAGCAGGGGACACCGCTATATTTTGAGTGTGGTATGTTTGATGTCAAAGTGGATTGAGTGCATTCCCGCACCAGATTGTAGTGCGCAAACAGCAGCCACATTGCTGGTGAACCATGTGTTCTCAAGGTTTGGGTTGCCACAGAGAATTGAGTCAGACAGAGGAAGTCATTTCACAAGTACTCTAATGAGTAAGGTATGGCAAATACTAGGTGTGAAAAGGAAACTACATATCGCATATCGGGCGGCGTCTTCAGGTACAGTTGAAAGAAGCAATAGGTCTGTTGTGGATATTTTAAAGAAATTTGTGGCAGAAGCAGGTTCCAGCTGGGATTTGCGTTTACCATTGGTTTTGATGGCAATCAGGTCGACTCCTGCCAAAGCAACAGGTGTTAGCCCCCATGAGGTCTTAACAGGTAGGAAAATGGTGTTACCACAACACCTACTATACAGAACACATGAGCAAACTCTAGTGAGTGCATCCACAGTTCATGAATATATTGATGAACTGAGGAGGCATTTGCAACATGCATTTGCTTTTGTGCAGAGAAATCTGGAAAGAGCTGCTGACAGTGCTAAGTCATATTATGACAAAAAGACATCAGTAAAGGAATACAATGTAGGGGATCAGGTGTACAAGTTTCATTTTGGAAAAAGTAAACAGAAAAATTCTAAATTTCTGGCAGCCTGGCAGGGGCCATTTCGAATTATAGATAAAGTCTCTCCTGTAGTGTATAAAATTTTGAAAAATGAAGGTGAAACAGCAATAGAGCAGTTTGTCCATGTAAATCAAATCAAACCATGCCATCCCAGACATGAGATCAGGCAGCTTGAGCATGTGGAAACGGATAGAGTCCCTTGAGAAAATAAATGGGTGTGATCAGGAGGCAGTGACAAAGAAGTTAAAAAAAGTTGATTGTAATGACGGCACATAAACACTGTAATATATGTGAAAATATATAATATAAATAAATAAATAAATAAATAAATAAATAAATAAATAAATGCACATATAACGGAAGCTCGTGGTTGGTGTGCAGAGAGAAAGTGTATTAAATATTGAATGCTGTTTTATATGTGTTTGTTTTCTTTTAACTTGTGTTTAATTTCAGAAAAAAGAAAAAAAAACGAAGTATTTTTACCAAGCATGTTTTATTTTTGGCAAAAGGATGAAGTTAGTATTGTGCTATGTACTTAATCTGTTTATTTTCTATTTTGATTTAGACAATTAACATTATTTGATCGGAGGTTCCGGGATCAGAGGCCACGGGAGACGATGGAGTCCTGGAGTCCCCTGGATGAAGACCAAAAGATGCCTGCCTCCAGGTGGAGGTGAAGACAAAATAACCGGAATGCCAAAAGAGATGACTACTGTGGATTCAAGATTGCCAAGATGAAAGAGTACTCGAATGAACCGAATAACATCACTGGTCGGGACATACCAAAAGAGACAAAGCAAATGTTCCGGCATATGAAGTTCCACGTATTTATTATTTTAATTATTTATTTTAACTTGTTATATTACTTATTTGTTTTAGTTAGTTGTTTTATTTCATTGTTTTTAATTGACTTGGAAAATTTAAACTTAAAGTAATGCCACTTCCACCGAGAAGGCAAATGTGGAACATTTTATGGACTTATGGACTCAGATGAAATATTGATTGCAAATTTTCATTGATGCACATGAATATTCATTTTGTTGGATTGCTATATTGTAAAAAAAATAGAACAAGTTGTTTTTAGGAATTGGCTTGGATTATAGCCAAGTTCTAAAAACAAAAGGAGGGTATATGTAAGGATATTTGGCATGTTACAGCACAGAGTACAGCACTACTGCGCAAGTAGCATTTTTTTTTTTTGCAGCACCACCACAAGGGTGCGGTGCATTGCTATATGGGTTAGCAGATTAACAAGGAAAGACAGACTATTCAGTCAAAAACGATTTTAACATATAAGATGCAAATCTATTTTTACAGTTAAAAGCACACGTGTTCATTTAAAAATGCACACTATTTTTCACCTGAAATGCCTATATTGCTAGAGACACATTTGAAAATGAACAGCTAACATATTAACCATTAACCTGACTAATAAAACCTTATTTTAATATAACTCACTAATAAAATGTGTTCTCTACTGCAGAATTAGGCATACTTTGAAAACCAGTTAAATGAGTGTGCAGATTTTTTTTTCCTCTCTTCTCTGCCTGATTATCCGTGTTGTTGTGCACAGTAACTGCAGGAGGAAGGAAGTCAGATTTGCAACAATTGCAAATGTATAAGCGAAGCTATTGTTGAAGAGTAGGAGGATGAGAGATGATGGATTTCATTGGAACACGTCATAAAGAGGGCTGAGAGGAAAGTTTTAGTGGGCAGTAGCAGGGAAAAAGACAGGCAGACATCTTTCTGCACTACTGGGGAGAAGACCTGGCTGTGGGGGTGTCCTGCTGCAGTCGAGACTGGGGAAAGCTGAAAGAATTACCTTTCCACTGGCAGAGGCAGTCCTATCTGAAAAAGCTGAGAATTCCAGGCAATGACCCCGGCTTGAGAAGGCAAGCGTTCCTTTTTGCTGGAATTAAGCCAAGAGAGCCACATTCACAGAGAGAAGCCTCTGAACAGATAAGGTAATTACCTAACTGGGGGAGCTGTGTGTGTGCACGAAAGTATGCAGTCAGTGTAGAAAAATGAAAGTCCCGTGCGTGTCTTAATCAAGTGCTAATGTTGCAATTTAAGTTCTGTTCTCCGCCACTATAATTGCAGTGTGTCATTGAAAATGCTTTGATTGTTCCATTTTATTGCTGTAAAGAATGAGATCATGTCTAAATGCAACTTTTATAATACAGAAAATATTTGAAAACAGACGGGTGGTTTATTTTCTATTTACCATTACAATGCCAATGATGTGGGGAGATTTTTAAACAGTGCAATGGTCATTTTAAGACAGATGTGTGTATGTCAGAATCAGTATGAATAATTGTGAGTGACTGTAGTATAACTTGTTGGAGGTACATGAGCCAACGGGAAGAGAGACTCTCTGAACATAGCTCCCTACCGTATATAAGGTAGTGGAAATTACCACAAGACTACCACATATAGCTCTCTGTCGTAAATAAGTCAGTGAGTTTGCCCATGGTGGCGCACCAACACTATCACTGGAAATTGTGGTATCTCTAGAATGCAGGTCTGAGGTCTCTCTAGTGATCACACGAAAAATCTAAGCGAAGATAAGGGATTCTGGACATTGGGGCCACAAATAAAACAAGGGAATTATGCTCACCAAAATACCACCAACCACGTATACCAAATATGCAGGTCTGGGTGCTGAAATAATGCATGTCCATTGTATTATTGTTGCACATGGCCAAATCTGAATACAAAGAGTGATTATTGCTAAGTTATTTTTCGGCGGTAATAAAATACCGTCAGGCCCCAAATCTCCACAAAATACCCTACAGGCACCTGCCAGCAGGCCCCCACCCATGTCTCCCACCACCCCTACCCCCCAGCAGTGCAGGGTCACCCTCCACCAGGCCCCCACCCATGTCCAACTCATGTTCCCCACCCCCCCACTCCCCAGCACTGTGGGGCACCTGCCAGCAGGCCCCCACCCATGTCTCCCACCACCCCCACCCCGCAGCAGTGCAGGGTCACCCTCCACCAGGCCCCCACCCATGTCTCCCACCACCCCGACCCCCCAGCACTGTGGGCACCTGCCAGCAGGCCCCCACCCATGTCCAAATCATGTCATCACCCCCCCTCCCCCCAGCCCTGTGGGGCACCTGCCAGCAGGCCCACACTCATGTCCAACTCATGTACCCCTGCACCCCCACCCCCCAGCACTGTGGGGCACCTGCCAGCAGGCCCCCACCGATGTCTCCCACCACCGCCACCCCCCAGCAGTGCAGGGTCACCTTCCACCAGGCCCCCACCCATGTCTCCCACCACCCCCACCCCCCAGCACTGTGGGGCACCTGCCAGCAGGCCCCCACCCATGTCCAACTCATGTTCCCCACCCCCCCACCCCCCAGCACTGTGGGGCACCTGCCAGCAGGCCCCCACTCATGTCCAACTCGTGTACCCCTGCACCCCCACCCCCCAGCACTGCGGGGCACCTGCCAGCAGGCCCCCACCCATGTCTCCCACCACCCCCACCCCCCAGCAGTGCAGGGTCACCCTCCACCAGGCCCCCACCCATGTCTCCCACCACCCCCACCCCCCAGCAGTGCAGGGTCACCCTCCACCAGGCCCCCACCCATGTCTCCCACCACCCCCACCCCCCAGCACTGTGGGGCACCTGCCATCAGGCCCCCACCCATGTCTCCCACCACCCCCACCCCCCAGCAGTGCAGGGGCACCCTCCACCAGGCCCCCACCCATGTCTCCCACCACCCCCACCCCCAGCAGTGCAGGGGCACCCACCACCAGGCCCCCACCCATGTCTCCCAGCACCCCCACCCCCCAGCCTCCAGGGGCAGCCTCCACCAGGCCCCCACCCATGTCTCCCAGCACCCCCACCCCCCAGCCACCAGGGGCAGCCTCCACCAGGCCCCCAATCATGTCTCCCACCCCCCCACCCCCAGCACTGTGGGGCACCTGCCAGCAGGCCCCCACTCATGTCCAACTCATGTACCCCTGCACCCCCACCCCCAGCACTGTGGGGCACCTGCCAGCAGGCCCCCACCCATGTCTCTCACCCCCCCACCCCCCAGCAGTGCAGGGTCACCCTCCACCAGGCCTTCACCCATGTCTCCCACCACCCCCACCCCCCAGCACTGTGGGGCACCTGCCAGGAGGCCCACACCCATGTCCAACTCATGTTCCCCACCCCCCCACCCCCCAGCACTGTGGGGCACCTGCCAGCAGGCCCCCACTCATGTCCAACTCATGTACCCCTGCACCCCCACCCCCCAGCACTGTGGGGCACCTGCCAGCAGGCCCCCACCCATGTCTCCCACCACCCCCACCCCCCAGCAGTGCAGGGTCACCTTCCACCAGGCCCCCACCCATGTCTCCCACCACCCCCACCCCCCAGCACTGTGGGGCACCTGCCAGCAGGCCCCCCAACCATGTCCAACTCATGTTCCCCACCCCCCCACCCCCCAGCACTGTGGGGCACCTGCCAGCAGGCCCCCACTCATGTCCAACTCATGTACCCCTGCACCCCCACCCCCCAGCACTGCGGGGCACCTGCCAGCAGGCCCCCACCCATGTCTCCCACCACCCCCACCCCCCAGCAGTGCAGGGTCACCCTCCACCAGGCCCCCACCCATGTATCCCACCACCCCCACCCCCCAGCAGTGCAGGGTCACCCTCCACCAGGCCCCCACCCATGTCTCCCACCACCCCACCCCCCAGCACTGTGGGGCACCTGCCATCAGGCCCCCACCCATGTCTCCCACCACCCCCACCCCCCAGCAGTGCAGGGGCACCCTCCACCAGGCCCCCACCCATGTCTCCCACCACCCCCACCCCCCATCACTGTGGGCACCTGCCAGCAGGCCCCCACCCATGTCCAACTCATGTTCCCCACCCCCCCCAACCCCCAGCACTGTGGGACATCTGCCAGCAGGCCCCCACCCATGTCTCCCAGCACCCCCAACCCCCAGCCACCAGGGGCAGCCTCCACCAGGCCCCCACCCCCGCCCCCACCCCCCAGCACTGTGGGGCACCTGCCAACAGGCCCCCACCCATGTCTCCCACCACCCCCCACCCCCCAGCAGTGCAGGGTCACCCTCCACCAGGCCCCCACCCATGTCCAACTCATGTAAACCCCACCCCCCCACCCCCCAGCACTGTGGGGCACCTGCCAGCAGGCCCCCACCCATGTCTCCCACCACCCACACCCCCCAGCAGTGCAGGGTCACCCTCCACCAGGCCCGCACCCATGTCTCTCACCACCCCCACCCCCCAGCAGTGCAGGGGCACCCTCCACCAGGCCCCTACCCATGTCTCCCACCACCCCCAACCCCCAACAGTGCAGGGGCACCCACCACCAGGCCCCCACCCATGTCTCCCAGCACCCCCACCCCCCAGCCACCAGGGGCAGCCTCCACCAGGCCCCCACCCATGTCTCCCAGCACCCCCACCCCCCAGCCACCAGGGGCAGCCTTCACCAGGCACCCACCCATGTCTCCCACCACCCCCACCCCCCAGCAGTGCAGGGTCACCCTCAACCAGGCCCCCACCCATGTCTCCCACCACCCCCATCCCCCAGCACTGTGGGGCACCTGCCAGCAGGCCCACACCCATGTCCAACTCATGTTCCCCACCCCCCCACCCCCCAGCACTGTGGGGCACCTGCCAGCAGGCCCCCACTCATGTCCAACTCATGTACCCCTGCACCCCCACCACCCAGCACTGTGGGTCACCTGCCAGCAGGCCCCCACCCATGTCTCCCACCACCCCCACCCCCCAGCAGTGCAGGGTCACCCTCCACCAGGCCCCCACCCATGTCTCCCACCACCCCCACCCCCAGCAGTGCAGGGTCACCCTCAACCAAGCCTCCACCCATGTCTCCCACCACCCCCACCAACCAGCACTGTGGGGCACCTGCCAGCAGGCCCCCACCCATGTCCAACTCATGTTCCCCACCCTCCCACCCCCCAGCACTGTGGGGCACCTGCCAGCAGGTCCCCACTCATGTCCAACTCATGTACCCCTGCACCCCCACCCCCCAGCACTGTGGGGCACCTGCCAGCAGGCCCCCACCCATGTCTCACACCACCCCCACCCCCCAGCAGTGCAGGGTCACCCTCCACCAGGCCCCCACCCATGTCTCCCACCACCCCCACCCCCCAGCAGTGCAGGGTCACCCTCCACCAGGCCCCCACCCATGTCTCCACCACCCCACCCCCCAGCACTGTGGGGCACCTGCCAGCAGGCCCCCACCCATGTCCAAGTCATGTTCCCCACCCCTTCCACCCCCAGCACTGTGGGGCACCTGCCAGCAGGCCCCCACCCATGTCTCCCAGCACCCCCACCCCCCAGCCACCAGGGGCAGCCTCCACCAGGCCCCCACTCATGTCTCCGACCCCCCCCACCCCCCAGCACTATGGGGCACCTGCCAGCAGGCCCCCACCCATGTCTCCCACCACCCCTACCCCCCAGCAGTGCAGGGTCACCCTCCACCAGGCCCCCACCCATGTCCAACTCATGTTCCCCACCCCCCCACTCCCCAGCACTGTGGGGCACCTGCCAGCAGGCCCCCACCCATGTCTCCCACCACCCCCACCCCGCAGCAGTGCAGGGTCACCCTCCACCAGGCCCCCACCCATGTCTCCCACCACCCCGACCCCCCAGCACTGTGGGCACCTGCCAGCAGGCCCCCACCCATGTCCAAATCATGTCATCACCCCCCTCCCCCCAGCCCTGTGGGGCACCTGCCAGCAGGCCCACACTCATGTCCAACTCATGTACCCCTGCACCCCCACCCCCCAGCACTGTGGGGCACCTGCCAGCAGGCCCCCACCCATGTCTCCCACCACCGCCACCCCCCAGCAGTGCAGGGTCACCTTCCACCAGGCCCCCACCCATGTCTCCCACCACCCCCACCCCCCAGCACTGTGGGGCACCTGCCAGCAGGCCCCCACCCATGTCCAACTCATGTTCCCCACCCCCCCACCCCCCAGCACTGTGGGGCACCTGCCAGCAGGCCCCCACTCATGTCCAACTCGTGTACCCCTGCACCCCCACCCCCCAGCACTGCGGGGCACCTGCCAGCAGGCCCCCACCCATGTCTCCCACCACCCCCACCCCCCAGCAGTGCAGGGTCACCCTCCACCAGGCCCCCACCCATGTCTCCCACCACCCCCACCCCCCAGCAGTGCAGGGTCACCCTCCACCAGGCCCCCACCCATGTCTCCCACCCCCCCACCCCCCAGCACTGTGGGGCACCTGCCATCAGACCCCCACCCATGTCTCCCACCACCCCCACCCCCCAGCAGTGCAGGGGCACCCTCCACCAGGCCCCCACCCATGTCTCCCACCACCCCCACCCCCAGCAGTGCAGGGGCACCCACCACCAGGCCCCCACCCATGTCTCCCAGCACCCCCACCCCCCAGCCTCCAGGGGCAGCCTCCACCAGGCCCCCACCCATGTCTCCCAGCACCCCCACCCCCCAGCCACCAGGGGCAGCCTCCACCAGGCCCCCAATCATGTCTCCCACCCCCCCCACCCCCAGCACTGTGGGGCACCTGCCAGCAGGCCCCCACTCATGTCCAACTCATGTACCCCTGCACCCCCACCCCCAGCACTGTGGGGCACCTGCCAGCAGGCCCCCACCCATGTCTCTCACCCCCCCACCCCCCAGCAGTGCAGGGTCACCCTCCACCAGGCCTTCACCCATGTCTCCCACCACCCCCACCCCCCAGCACTGTGGGGCACCTGCCAGGAGGCCCACACCCATGTCCAACTCATGTTCCCCACCCCCCCACCCCCCAGCACTGTGGGGCACCTGCCAGCAGGCCCCCACTCATGTCCAACTCATGTACCCCTGCACCCCCACCCCCCAGCACTGTGGGGCACCTGCCAGCAGGCCCCCACCCATGTCTCCCACCACCCCCACCCCCCAGCAGTGCAGGGTCACCTTCCACCAGGCCCCCACCCATGTCTCCCACCACCCCCACCCCCCAGCACTGTGGGGCACCTGCCAGCAGGCCCCCAACCATGTCCAACTCATGTTCCCCACCCCCCCCACCCCCCAGCACTGTGGGGCACCTGCCAGCAGGCCCCCACTCATGTCCAACTCGTGTACCCCTGCACCCCCACCCCCCAGCACTGCGGGGCACCTGCCAGCAGGCCCATACCCATGTCTCCCACCACCCCCACCCCCCAGCAGTGCAGGGTCACCCTCCACCAGGCCCCCACCCATGTCTCCCACCACCCCCACCCCCCAGCACTGTGGGGCACCTGCCAGCAGGTCCCCACTCATGTCCAACTCATGTACCCCTGCACCCCCACCCCCCAGCACTGTGGGGCACCTGCCAGCAGGCCCCCACCCATGTCTCACACCACCCCCACCCCCCAGCAGTGCAGGGTCACCCTCCACCAGGCCCCCACCCATGTCTCCCACCACCCCCACCCCCCAGCAGTGCAGGGTCACCCTCCACCAGGCCCCCACCCATGTCTCCACCACCCCACCCCCCAGCACTGTGGGGCACCTGCCAGCAGGCCCCCACCCATGTCCAAGTCATGTTCCCCACCCCTTCCACCCCCAGCACTGTGGGGCACCTGCCAGCAGGCCCCCACCCATGTCTCCCAGCACCCCCACCCCCCAGCCACCAGGGGCAGCCTCCACCAGGCCCCCACTCATGTCTCCGACCCCCCCACCCCCCAGCACTGTGGGGCACCTGCCAGCAGGCCCCCACCCATGTCTCCCACCACCCCTACCCCCCAGCAGTGCAGGGTCACCCTCCACCAGGCCCCCACCCATGTCCAACTCATGTTCCCCACCCCCCACTCCCCAGCACTGTGGGGCACCTGCCAGCAGGCCCCCACCCATGTCTCCCACCACCCCCACCCCGCAGCAGTGCAGGGTCACCCTCCACCAGGCCCCCACCCATGTCTCCCACCACCCCGACCCCCCAGCACTGTGGGCACCTGCCAGCAGGCCCCCACCCATGTCCAAATCATGTCATCACCCCCCCTCCCCCCAGCCCTGTGGGGCACCTGCCAGCAGGCCCACACTCATGTCCAACTCATGTACCCCTGCACCCCCACCCCCCAGCACTGTGGGGCACCTGCCAGCAGGCCCCCACCCATGTCTCCCACCACCGCCACCCCCCAGCAGTGCAGGGTCACCTTCCACCAGGCCCCCACCCATGTCTCCCACCACCCCCACCCCCCAGCACTGTGGGGCACCTGCCAGCAGGCCCCCACCCATGTCCAACTCATGTTCCCCACCCCCCCACCCCCCAGCACTGTGGGGCACCTGCCAGCAGGCCCCCACTCATGTCCAACTCGTGTACCCCTGCACCCCCACCCCCCAGCACTGCGGGGCACCTGCCAGCAGGCCCCCACCCATGTCTCCCACCACCCCCACCCCCCAGCAGTGCAGGGTCACCCTCCACCAGGCCCCCACCCATGTCTCCCACCACCCCCACCCCCCAGCAGTGCAGGGTCACCCTCCACCAGGCCCCCACCCATGTCTCCCACCCCCCCCACCCCCCAGCACTGTGGGGCACCTGCCATCAGACCCCCACCCATGTCTCCCACCACCCCCACCCCCCAGCAGTGCAGGGGCACCCTCCACCAGGCCCCCACCCATGTCTCCCACCACCCCCACCCCCAGCAGTGCAGGGGCACCCACCACCAGGCCCCCACCCATGTCTCCCAGCACCCCCACCCCCCAGCCTCCAGGGGCAGCCTCCACCAGGCCCCCACCCATGTCTCCCAGCACCCCCACCCCCCAGCCACCAGGGGCAGCCTCCACCAGGCCCCCAATCATGTCTCCCACCCCCCCACCCCCAGCACTGTGGGGCACCTGCCAGCAGGCCCCCACTCATGTCCAACTCATGTACCCCTGCACCCCCACCCCCAGCACTGTGGGGCACCTGCCAGCAGGCCCCCACCCATGTCTCTCACCCCCCCACCCCCCAGCAGTGCAGGGTCACCCTCCACCAGGCCTTCACCCATGTATCCCACCACCCCCACCCCCCAGCACTGTGGGGCACCTGCCAGGAGGCCCACACCCATGTCCAACTCATGTTCCCCACCCCCCCACCCCCCAGCACTGTGGGGCACCTGCCAGCAGGCCCCCACTCATGTCCAACTCATGTACCCCTGCACCCCCACCCCCCAGCACTGTGGGGCACCTGCCAGCAGGCCCCCACCCATGTCTCCCACCACCCCCACCCCCCAGCAGTGCAGGGTCACCTTCCACCAGGCCCCCACCCATGTCTCCCACCACCCCCACCCCCCAGCACTGTGGGGCACCTGCCAGCAGGCCCCCAACCATGTCCAACTCATGTTCCCCACCCCCCCCACCCCCCAGCACTGTGGGGCACCTGCCAGCAGGCCCCCACTCATGTCCAACTCGTGTACCCCTGCACCCCCACCCCCCAGCACTGCGGGGCACCTGCCAGCAGGCCCCCACCCATGTCTCCCACCACCCCCACCCCCCAGCAGTGCAGGGTCACCCTCCACCAGGCCCCCACCCATGTATCCCACCACCCCCACCCCCCAGCAGTGCAGGGTCACCCTCCACCAGGCCCCCACCCATGTCTCCCACCACCCCCACCCCCCAGCACTGTGGGGCACCTGCCATCAGGCCCCCACCCATGTCTCCCACCACCCCCACCCCCCAGCAGTGCAGGGGCACCCTCCACCAGGCCCCCACCCATGTCTCCCACCACCCCCACCCCCCATCACTGTGGGGCACCTGCCAGCAGGCCCCCACCCATGTCCAACTCATGTTCCCGACCCCCCCCAACCCCCAGCACTGTGGGACATCTGCCAGCAGGCCCCCACCCATGTCTCCCAGCACCCCCAACCCCCAGCCACCAGGGGCAGCCTCCACCAGGCCCCCACCCCCGCCCCCACCCCCCAGCACTGTGGGGCACCTGCCAGCAGGCCCCCACCCATGTCTCCCACCACCCCCACCCCCCAGCAGTGCAGGGTCACCCTCCACCAGGCCCCCACCCATGTCCAACTCATGTAAACCCCACCCCCCCACCCCCCAGCACTGTGGGGCACCTGCCAGCAGGCCCCCACCCATGTCTCCCACCACCCACACCCCCCAGCAGTGCAGGGTCACCCTCCACCAGGCCCGCACCCATGTCTCTCACCACCCCCAGCCCCCAGCAGTGCAGGGGCACCCTCCACCAGGCCCCTACCCATGTCTCCCACCACCCCCAACCCCCAACAGTGCAGGGGCACCCACCACCTTGCCCCCACCCATGTCTCCCAGCACCCCCACCCCCCAGCCACCAGGGGCAGCCTCCACCAGGCCCCCACCCATGTCTCCCAGCACCCCCACCCCCCAGCCACCAGGGGCAGCCTTCACCAGGCCCCCACCCATGTCTCCCACCACCCCCACCCCCCAGCAGTGCAGGGTCACCCTCCACCAGGCCCCCACTCATGTCCAACTCATGTACCCCTGCACCCCCACCCCCCAGCACTGTGGGGTACCTGCCAGCAGGCCCCAACCCATGTCTCCCCCCACCCCCACCCCCCAGCAGTGCAGGGTCACCCTCCACGAGGCCCCCACCCATGTCTCCCACCACCCCCACCCCCCAGCAGTGCAGGGTCACCCTCCACCAGGCCCCCACCCATGTCTCCCACCACCCCCATCCCCCAGCACTGTGGGGCACCTGCCAGCAGGCCCACACCCATGTCCAACTCATGTTCCCCACCCCCCCACCCCCCAGCACTGTGGGGCACCTGCCAGCAGGCCCCCACTCATGTCCAACTCATGTACCCCTGCACCCCCACCCCCCAGCACTGTGGGTCACCTGCCAGCAGGCCCCCACCCATGTCTCCCACCACCCCCACCCCCCAGCAGTGCAGGGTCACCCTCCACCAGGCCCCCACCCATGTCTCCCACCACCCCCACGCCCCAGCAGTGCAGGGTCACCCTCCACCAGGCCCCCACCCATGTCTCCACCACCCCACCCCCCAGCACTGTGGGGCACCTGCCAGCAGGCCCCCACCCATGTCCAAGTCATGTTCCCCACCCCTTCCACCCCCAGCACTGTGGGGCACCTGCCAGCAGGCCCCCACCCATGTCTCCCAGCACCCCCACCCCCCAGCCACCAGGGGCAGCCTCCACCAGGCCCCCACTCATGTCTCCGACCCCCCCACCCCCCAGCACTGTGGGGCACCTGCCAGCAGGCCCCCACCCATGTCTCCCACCACCCCCACCCCCCAGCAGTGCAGGGTCACCTTCCACCAGGCCCCAACCCATGTCTCCACCACCCCACCCCCCAGCACTGTGGGGCACCTGCCAGCAGGCCCCCAACCATGTCCAACTCATGTTCCCCACCACCCCACCCCCCAGCACTGTGGGGCACCTGCCAGCAGGCCCCCACCCATGTCCAAGTCATGTTCCCCACCCCTTCCACCCCCAGCACTGTGGGGCACCTGCCAGCAGGCCCCCACCCATGTCTCCCAGCACCCCCACCCCCCAGCCACCAGGGGCAGCCTCCAGCAGGCCCCAACCCATGTCTCCCCCCACCCCCACCCCCCAGCAGTGCAGGGTCACCCTCCACCAGGCCCCCACCCATGTCTCACACCACCCCCACCCCCCAGCAGTGCAGGGTCACCCTCCACCAGGCCCCCACCCATGTCTCCCACCACCCCCATCCCCCAGCACTGTGGGGCACCTGCCAGCAGGCCCACACCCATGTCCAACTCATGTTCCCCACCCCCCCACCCCCCAGCACTGTGGGGCACCTGCCAGCAGGCCCCCACTCATGTCCAACTCATGTACCCCTGCACCCCCACCCCCCAGCACTGTGGGTCACCTGCCAGCAGGCCCCCACCCATGTCTCCCACCACCCCCACCCCCCAGCAGTGCAGGGTCACCCTCCACCAGGCCCCCACCCATGTCTCCCACCACCCCCACCCCCCAGCAGTGCAGGGTCACCCTCAACCAAGCCCCCACCCATGTCTCCCACCACCCCCACCAACCAGCACTGTGGGGCACCTGCCAGCAGGCCCCCACCCATGTCCAACTCATGTTCCCCACCCCCCCACCCCCCAGCACTGTGGGGCACCTGCCAGCAGGTCCCCACTCATGTCCAACTCATGTACCCCTGCACCCCCACCCCTCAGCACTGTCGGGCACCTGCCAGCAGGCCCCCACCCATGTCTCACACCACCCCCACCCCCCAGCAGTGCAGGGTCACCCTCCACCAGGCCCCCACCCATGTCTCCCACCACCCCCACCCCCCAGCAGTGCAGGGTCACCCTCCACCAGGCCCCCACCCATGTCTCCACCACCCCACCCCCCAACACTGTGGGGCACCTGCCAGCAGGCCCCCACCCATGTCCAAGTCATGTTCCCCACCCCTTCCACCCCAGCACTGTGGGGCACCTGCCAGCAGGCCCCCACCCATGTCTCCCAGCACCCCCACCCCCCAGCCACCAGGGGCAGCCTCCACCAGGCCCCCACTCATGTCTCCGACCCCCCCACCCCCCAGCACTGTGGGGCACCTGCCAGCAGGCCCCCACCCATGTCTCCCACCACCCCCACCCCCCAGCAGTGCAGGGTCACCCTCCACCAGGCCCCCACCCATGTCCAACTCATGTTCCCCACCCCCCCACTCCCCAGCACTGTGGGGCACCTGCCAGCAGGCCCCCACCCATGTCTCCCACCACCCCCACCCCGCAGCAGTGCAGGGTCACCCTCCACCAGGCCCCCACCCATGTCTCCCACCACCCCGACCCCCCAGCACTGTGGGCACCTGCCAGCAGGCCCCCACCCATGTCCAAATCATGTCATCACCCCCCTCCCCCCAGGCCTGTGGGGCACCTGCCAGCAGGCCCACACTCATGTCCAACTCATGTACCCCTGCACCCCCACCCCCCAGCACTGTGGGGCACCTGCCAGCAGGCCCCCACCCATGTCTCCCACCACCCCCACCCCCCAGCAGTGCAGGGTCACCCTCCACCAGGCCCCCACCCATGTCTCCCACCACTCCCACCCCCCAGCAGTGCAGGGTCACCCTCCACCAGGCCCCCACCCATGTCTCCCACCACCCCCACCCCCCAGCAGTGCAGGGGCACCCACCACCAGGCCCCCACCCATGTCTCCCAGCACCCCCACCCCCCAGCCACCAGGGGCAGCCTCCACCAGGCCCCCACCCATGTCTCCCAGCACCCCCACCCCCCAGCCACCAGGGGCAGCCTTCACCAGGCCCCCACCCATGTCTCCCACCACCCCCACCCCCCAGCAGTGCAGGGTCACCCTCCACCAGGCCCCCACTCATGTCCAACTCATGTACCCCTGCACCCCCACCCCCCAGCACTGTGGGGTACCTGCCAGCAGGCCCCAACCCATGTCTCCCCCCACCCCCACCCCCCAGCAGTGCAGGGTCACCCTCTACCAGGCCCCCACCCATGTCTCCCACCACCCCCACCCCCCAGCAGTGCAGGGTCACCCTCCACCAGGCCCCCACCCATGTCTCCCACCACCCCCATCCCCCAGCACTGTGGGGCACCTGCCAGCAGGCCCACACCCATGTCCAACTCATGTTCCCCACCCCCCCACCCCCCAGCACTGTGGGGCACCTGCCAGCAGGCCCCCACTCATGTCCAACTCATGTACCCCTGCACCCCCACCCCCCAGCACTGTGGGTCACCTGCCAGCAGGCCCCCACCCATGTCTCCCACCACCCCCACCCCCCAGCAGTGCAGGGTCACCCTCCACCAGGCCCCCACCCATGTCTCCCACCACCCCCACCCCCCAGCAGTGCAGGGTCACCCTCCACCAGGCCCCCAATCATGTCTCCACCACCCCACTCCCCAGCACTGTGGGGCACCTGCCAGCAGGCCCCCACCCATGTCCAAGTCATGTTCCCCACCCCTTCCACCCCCAGCACTGTGGGGCACCTGCCAGCAGGCCCCCACCCATGTCTCCCAGCACCCCCACCCCCCAGCCACCAGGGGCAGCCTCCACCAGGCCCCCACTCATGTCTCCAACCCCCCCACCCCCCAGCACTGTGGGGCACCTGCCAGCAGGCCCTCACCCATGTCTCCCACCACCCCCACCCCCCAGCAGTGCAGGGTCACCTTCCACCAGGCCCCCACCCATGTCTCCACCACCCCACCCCCCAGCACTGTGGGGCACCTGCCAGCAGGCCCCCAACCATGTCCAACTCATGTTCCCCACCCCCCCCACCCCCCAGCACTGTGGGGCACCTGCCAGCAGGCCCCCACTCATGTCCAACTCGTGTACCCCTGCACCCCCACCCCCCAGCACTGCGGGGCACCTGCCAGCAGGCCCCCACCCATGTCTCCCACCACCCCCACCCCCCAGCAGTGCAGGGTCACCCTCCACCAGGCCCCCACCCATGTATCCCACCACCCCCACCCCCCAGCAGTGCAGGGTCACCCTCCACCAGGCCCCCACCCATGTCTCCCACCACCCCCACCCCCCAGCACTGTGGGGCACCTGCCATCAGGCCCCCACCCATGTCTCCCACCACCCCCACCCCCCAGCAGTGCAGGGGCACCCTCCACCAGGCCCCCACCCATGTATCCCACCACCCCCACCCCCCATCACTGTGGGGCACCTGCCAGCAGGCCCCCACCCATGTCCAACTCATGTTCCCCACCCCCCCAACCCCCAGCACTGTGGGACATCTGCCAGCAGGCCCCCACCCATGTCTCCCAGCACCCCCAACCCCCAGCCACCAGGGGCAGCCTCCACCAGGCCCCCACCCCCACCCCCCAGCACTGTGGGGCACCTGCCAGCAGGCCCCCACCCATGTCTCCCACCACCCCCACCCCCCAGCAGTGCAGGGTCACCCTTCACCAGGCCCCCACCCATGTCCAACTCATGTAAACCCCACCCCCCCCACCCCCCAGCACTGTGGGGCACCTGCCAGCAGGCCCCCACCCATGTCTCCCACCACCCACACCCCCCAGCAGTGCAGGGTCACCCTCCACCAGGCCCGCACCCATGTCTCTCACCACCCCCACCCCCCAGCAGTGCAGGGGCACCCTCCACCAGGCCCCTACCCATGTCTCCCACCACCCCCAACCCCCAACAGTGCAGGGGCACCCACCACCAGGCCCCCACCCATGTCTCCCAGCACCCCCACCCCCCAGCCACCAGGGGCAGCCTCCACCAGGCCCCCACCCATGTCTCCCAGCACCCCCACCCCCCAGCCACCAGGGGCAGCCTTCACCAGGCCCCCACCCATGTCTCCCACCACCCCCACCCCCCAGCCGTGCAGGGTCACCCTCCACCAGGCCCCCACTCATGTCCAACTCATGTACCCCTGCACCCCCACCCCCCAGCACTGTGGGGTACCTGCCAGCAGGCCCCAACCCATGTCTCCCCCCACCCCCACCCCCCAGCAGTGCAGGGTCACCCTCCACCAGGCCCCCACCCATGTCTCCCACCACCCCCACCCCCCAGCAGTGCAGGGTCACCCTCCACCAGGCCCCCACCCATGTCTCCCACCACCCCCATCCCCCAGCACTGTGGGGCACCTGCCAGCAGGCCCACACCCATGTCCAACTCATGTTCCCCACCCCCCCACCCCCCAGCACTGTGGGGCACCTGCCAGCAGGCCCCCACTCATGTCCAACTCATGTACCCCTGCACCCCCACCCCCCAGCACTGTGGGTCACCTGCCAGCAGGCCCCCACCCATGTCTCCCACCACCCCCACCCCCCAGCAGTGCAGGGTCACCCTCCACCAGGCCCCCACCCATGTCTCCCACCACCCCCACCCCCCAGCAGTGCAGGGTCACCCTCAACCAAGCCCCCACCCATGTCTCCCACCACCCCCACCAACCAGCACTGTGGGGCACCTGCCAGCAGGCCCCCACCCATGTCCAACTCATGTTCCCCACCCCCCCACCCCCCAGCACTGTGGGGCACCTGCCAGCAGGTCCCCACTCATGTCCAACTCATGTACCCCTGCACCCCCACCCCTCAGCACTGTGGGGCACCTGCCAGCAGGCCCCCACCCATGTCTCACACCACCCCCACCCCCCAGCAGTGCAGGGTCACCCTCCACCAGGCCCCCACCCATGTCTCCCACCACCCCCACCCCCCAGCAGTGCAGGGTCACCCTCCACCAGGCCCCCACCCATGTCTCCACCACCCCACCCCCCAACACTGTGGGGCACCTGCCAGCAGGCCCCCACCCATGTCCAAGTCATGTTCCCCACCCCTTCCACCCCCAGCACTGTGGGGCACCTGCCAGCAGGCCCCCACCCATGTCTCCCAGCACCCCCACCCCCCAGCCACCAGGGGCAGCCTCCACCAAGCCCCCACTCATGTCTCCGACCCCCCCACCCCCCAGCACTGTGGGGCACCTGCCAGCAGGCCCCCACCCATGTCTCCCACCACCCCTACCCCCCAGCAGTGCAGGGTCACCCTCCACCAGGCCCCCACCCATGTCCAACTCATGTTCCCCACCCCCCCACTCCCCAGCACTGTGGGGCACCTGCCAGCAGGCCCCCACCCATGTCTCCCACCACCCCCACCCCGCAGCAGTGCAGGGTCACCCTCCACCAGGCCCCCACCCATGTCTCCCACCACCCCGACCCCCCAGCACTGTGGGCACCTGCCAGCAGGCCCCCACCCATGTCCAAATCATGTCATCACCCCCCCTCCCCCCAGCCCTGTGGGGCACCTGCCAGCAGGCCCACACTCATGTCCAACTCATGTATCCCTGCACCCCCACCCCCCAGCACTGTGGGGCACCTGCCAGCAGGCCCCCACCCATGTCTCCCACCACCCCCACCCCCCAGCAGTGCAGGGTCACCCTCCACCAGGCCCCCACCCATGTCTCCCACCACTCCCACCCCCCAGCAGTGCAGGGTCACCCTCCACCAGGCCCCCACCCATGTCTCCCACCACCCCCACCCCCCAGCACTGTGGGGCACCTGCCAGCAGGCCCCCACCCATGTCTCCCACCACCCCCACCCCCCAGCAGTGCAGGGGCACCCTCCACCAGGCCCCCACCCATGTCTCCCACCATCCCCACCCCTCAGCACTGTGGGGCACCTGCCAGCAGGCCCCCGCCCATGTCCAACTCATGTTCCCCACCACCCCCACCCCCCAGCACTGTGGGGCATCTGCCAGCAGGCCCCCACCCATGTCCAACTCATGTTCCCCAGCCAACATGTCATCACAATCTAGATCCCTGGTCCCTATGGTCAGCCTCCAAATGCGAAACACCCACCCGAGTATTGCATGCACCCACTCATAATTGGCAATTACATGACAGAACACCAATTGCAAGTTCCGAAACAAACACATTTCCCTCACATACACCCAATGGGTGTCAGTGAATCTCAAAACCCATATCATGAAATGCATGAAACCAATGAGATGATACTACACATTGAAGTATGATAAAAAAATATGTATTAAAGCAAACATAAATAGAATCAAAAATAAAGAAACATAAATGTGAATGTACAAAAATGAAAAGAAGCATGTCCGTGAAAAAAAAGCAAAACCAAAAATCATATCCGAAAGTAATGGTTTCCAAAGTCACTGTCCACAAAACAAAATCCAATGGGAAATAAAAAAGAAAGCCATTGCTCCATGGTTAAAATGTGAAAGAAAAATACAATCCAACAGTGAACTATGTACATGGGAACAAGCCAGGGTCCATTATCCCAACAAAAGAAAGGAAACCTATCTAACTACACTAACTAATAAAATAAACTATATACAAAAATGTGGCCAATGTCCGAAAGGTCCAAATTAAATTAAAAAAAAAATGAAACCTAACACTACCTACATAGCTATGTACAAGGGCAGCGGGCTAGTTTGACGGCTCACTTGTGGATGTCCCGGGCCAGAGCATCATCGAACTCCTGTTCAATGTCCCGGAGGCGGTCCCCCTCCATGGCCCCGAGGGTCCGCAGGGCCGTCGATGTGTCCACCTCCAAACCCCTGCGGATTGCCTCGAGGCACTCGGCCCGCCTCAGGGCCCTCCGCATGGAGTTCTCCGCCCTGACCATTGTGAGCCGTGCCTCTTCCGCCCGCTGCCGCTCTGCATCTATAGCGTGGCCCAACCGCTGCCACACGGAAGACACTCTCTGTCCTGGGTCTTCCTGCCCTCCGGCCGATGCCTGCCCCTCCGATGTTGAAGGCCCAGAGCCTTCATGGCTCCCACCACGTTGCTGCTGCTGCTGTGCCTCTGCCCGTGCACTGCCTCCTGCTGCCTGCACATCCTCCGCCGGCTGGGGTGCAGTCGTTGATGTGGCCACCCCTGCTTGACGTCCGACTCCCGACTGTGGCAGGGATGCCTCCTCCACCAGCCTGGCCGCACCTTCAGAGGCAGATCCACAGGGCACCCAGGTGACTGATGTGTGGGAAGATGGCACGGAAGACGACTGGCGCATAGGGGGATCAGTTGAGGAGGGGGTCGTAGCAAGCCCCATCATACGGAGGAATCTGGCCTGGGTGACCTGTCCCAGCAGGCTGACGTGGGCAACAAGCCATTCGAGATGACGTGCAGTCTCCTCATGAAAAGACTGCAGGCCACCTCGCATGGCCCGTTGACGCAACGCCACGCCACTCAGAACAGGCTCAACCCGGACCCGGATAGCCATGTCCGCAGGCAGAGGAAGGCCAGTTGACGTGAGCTCATCCCCTGCCTGAAAACGGGTCTGGACGTAGGCATCCCTGCTGGTGCAAGATGATGCAGGGACAGGATCAGGGACAGGATTGCACACAGGCACCTCCGCAGCGGCCTGTGCTGCCTCCTGTCCCTGGTCCTGCACTGCACCACTAGCACCTGTGGGATCCCCACATCCAGACCCCGTCTCTGTTGCTTGCACGGCCTCCTCCTCCACCAAACCCCCCACCAACCTGGATGACTCCGTGGCATCTTCCCCTGTTGGGCCCTGTGGGGTCCCAGCTGCCCCTTCTGCTGCCGAGGAGTCCAACTCCAACCTCCGCCTCTTGGACCTCCCCCCGGCAGCTGCGGCCTGGGACGCGGCACCGGACTCCTCACTCCCTGACGAGATCACAACATGGGAGGGGAGCCGGGCCTTGCGTCTCCGGCTGGCGGTGGGATCCCCGCCGCTGTGCTCCACAGCACCTTCTCCGCCCTCTTCATCAGTTGACGCTGCAGACAGGGAGAAATTAAACACAGGCATCAGGGCACTGTACAATGGACACATACACACATGACAGTTGTACATGAGTGGCATTGGCAAACCTCAGACATGTCATCACAATCCCCAACACACATGTCATTTCAACTCGCACACATGAGCCATACCACAACTGCCAGCACCATCCATACACATACAACAGCATGAGCAGGCAAAGGTGAGCCAGACATCACATGCAACACAGGAAGTGCACCACACATGTACACACACCACCACACTTGCATGCATGTGTACACCTCTGCCAAGTGTCGCAGTGTTCAGACGGGCATCCATGTCACATCTGCCGATCAGGCTTCCACATGCCGCTGTCACATGCATCCATGTTGCATCACTGTTGCACCCTTGTCAAATACACACACATGCACGTGTACACAGTGCTGATACATGCAGGTGAAAACAACATACATGCGTGACATCACGGACATGTCTACTTACATACACATTCATCCAACATGTGTGCCCACACAACTGCATTTGGCATGCAAGCCTACACACACAAGCACCATCCATGTCTCACACATTCCAGCCCTCGCATGTGTTAGCCCCACGGCCCTGTACACCCCTACCCATACTCAACCCCATACAAACAGATGTGCAACCTGCACACTACTGAAAAATCACCACACGCACAGCTCACAATCAGGATGCATGTACACTTACCGCTCGACTCCAGACGGGTCTGCCTCTCAAGGACCTGGACGTGGAGCGCTGGGGATATGCGTTCCAGGACCCTCATCTGTTCTTCCGACAAGTGGCCCCGGCGCCCCTTGGCATCCGCTGCCTTCAAGAGGCGCCGGGCCTTGTTCAGGGTCCTGGGCCTGAAGTCCTCCAAGCGCTTCTTGACATGTTGTAAGTCGCGGACTGCCACCCCCTCCTCGTTGATGGCAGTCACGATGTCAGTCCAGATCCGAGTCCGTCCTTCCTTGTCGGCGCGGGAACTTCCGAGGCAGACTCGTCTGGAGTCGAGCGGTAAGTGTACATGCATCCTGATTGTGAGCTGTGCGTTTGGTGATTTTTCAGTAGTGTGCAGGTTGCACATCTGTTTGTATGGGGTCGAGTATGGGTGGGGGTGTACAGGGCCGTGGGGCTAACACATGCGAGGGCTGGAATGTGTGAGACATGGATGGTGCTTGTGTGTGTAGACTTGCATGCCAAATGCAGTTGTGTGGGCACACATGTTTGGATGAATGTGTATGTAAGTAGACATGTCCGTGATGTCACGCATGTATGTTGTTTTCCTCTGCATGTATCAGCACTGTGTACATGTGCATGTGTGTGTATTTGACAAGGGTGCAACAGTGATGCAATATGGATGCATGTGACAGCGGCATGTGGAAGCCTGATCGGCAGATGTGACATGGATGCCCGTCTGAACACTGCGACACTTGGCAGAGGTGTACACATGCATGCAAGTGTGGTGGTTTGTGTACATGTGTGGTGCACTTCCTGTGTTGCATGTGATGTCTGGCTCACCTTTGCCTGCTCATGCTGTTGTATGTGTATGGATGGTGCTGGCAGTTGTGGTATGGCTCATGTGTGCGAGTTGAAATGACATGTGTGTTGGGGATTGTGATGACATGTCTGAGGTTTGCCAATGCCACTCATGTACAACTGTCATGTGTGTATGTGTCCATTGTGCAGTGCCCTGATGCCTGTGTTTAATTTCTCCCTGTCTGCAGCGTCAACTGATGAAGAGGGCGGAGAAGGTGCTGTGGAGCACAGCGGCGGGGATCCCACCGCCAGCCGGAGACGCAAGGCCCGGCTCCCCTCCCATGTTGTGATCTCGTCGGGGAGTGAGGAGTCCGGTGCCGTGTCCCAGGCCGCAGCTGCCGGGGGGAGGTCCAAGAGGCGGAGGTTGGAGTTGGACTCCTCGGCAGCAGAAGGGGCAGCTGGGACCCCACAGGGCCCAACAGGGGAAGATGCCACGGAGTCATCCAGGTTGGTGGGGGGTTTGGTGGAGGAGGAGGCCGTGCAAGCAACAGAGACGGGGTCTGGAGGTGGGGATCCCACTGGTGCTAGTGGTGCAGTGCAGGACCAGGGACAGGAGGCAGCACAGGCCGCTGCGGAGGTGCCTGTGTGCAATCCTGTCCCTGATCCTGTCCCTGCATCATCTTGTACCAGCAGGGATGCCTACGTCCAGACCCGTTTTCAGGCAGGGGATGAGCTCACGTCAACTGGCCTTCCTCTGCCTGCGGACATGGCTATCCGGGTCCGGGTTGAGCCTGTTCTGAGTGGTGTCGCATTGCGTCAACGGGCCATGTGAGGTGACCTGCAGTCTTTTCATGAGGAGACTGCACGTCATCTCGAATGGCTCGTTGACCACGTCAGCCTGCTGGGACAGGTCACCCAGGCCGGATTCCTCCGTATGATGGGGCTTGCTACAACCCCCTCCTCAACTGAACCCCCTATGCGCCAGTCGTCCTCAGTGCCATCTTCTCACCCATCAGTCACCTGGGTGCCCTGTGTAGCTGCCTCTGACGGTGCAGCCAGGCTGGTGGAGGAGGCATCCCTGCCACAGTCGGGAGTCGGACGTCCAGCAGGGGTGGCCACATAAACGACTGCACCCCAGCCGGCGGAGGATGTGCAGGCAGCAGGAGGCAGTGCACGGGCAGAGTCACAGCAGCAGCAGCAACATGGTGGGAGCCATGAAGGCTCGGGGCCTTCAACATCGGAAGGGCAGGCATCGGCCGGAGGGCAGGAGGACCCAGGACACAGAGTGTCTTCCGTGTGGCAGCGGTTTGGCCACGCCATAGATGCGGAGCGGCAGCGGGCGGAAGAGGCATGGCTCACAATGGTCAGGGCGGAGAACTCCATGCGGAGGGCCCTGAGGCGGGCCGAGTGCCTCGAGGCAATCCGCAGGGGTTTGGAGGTGGACACGTCGACGGCCCTGCGGACCCTCGGGCCATGGAGGAGGACCGCCTCCCGGACATTGAGCAGGAGTTCGATGATGCCCTGGCCTGGGACATCCACAAGTGAGCCGTCAAACTAGCCCGCTGCCCTTGTACATAGTTATGTAGGTAGTGTTAGGTTTCATTTTTTTTGGGATTTAATTTGGACCTTTCGGACATTGGCCACATTTTTGTATATAGTTTATTTTATTAGTTAGTGTAGTTCGATAGGTTTCCTTTCTTTTGTTGGGATAATGGACCCTGGCTTGTTCCCATGTACATAGTTCACTGTTGGATTGTATTTTTCTTTCACATTTTAACCATGGAGCAATGGCTTTCATTTTTATTTTCCATTGGATTTTGTTTTGTGGACAGTGACTTTGGACACCATTACTTTCGGATATGATTTTTGGTTTTGCTTTTTTTCACGGACATGCTTCTTTTAATTTTTGTACATTCACATTTATGTTTCTTTATTTTTGATTCTATTTATGTTTGCTTTGATACATATTTTTTTATCATACTTCAATGTGTAGTATCATCTCATTGGTTTCATGCATTTCATGATATGGGTTTTGAGATTCACTGACACCCATTGGGTGTATGTGAGGGAAATGTGTTTGTTTCGGAACTTGCAATTGGTGTTCTGTCATGTAATTGCCAATTATGAGTGGGTGGGTGCAATACTCGGGTGGGTGTTTCGCATTTGGAGACTGACCATAGGGACCAGGGATCTAGATTGTGATGACATGTTGGCTGGGGAACATGAGTTGGACATGGGTGGGGGCCTGCTGGCAGGTGCCCCACAGTGCTGGGGGGTGGGGGTGCAGGGGTACATGAGTTGGACATGAGTGGGGGCCTGCTGGCAGGTGCCCCACAGTGCTGGGGGGTGGGGGTGGTGGGGAACATGAGTTGGACATGGGTGGGGGCCTGCTGGCAGGTGCCCCACAGTGCTGGGGGGTGGGGGTGGTGGGAGACATGGGTGGGGGCCTGGTGGAGGGTGCCCCTGCACTGCTGGGGGGTGGGGGTGGTGGGAGACATGGGTGGGGGCCTGCTGGCAGGTGCCCCACAGTGCTGGGGGGTGGGGGTGGTGGGAGACATGGGTGGGGGCCTGGTGGAGGGTGACCCTGCACTGCTGGGGGTGGGGGTGCTGGGAGACATGGGTGGGGGCCTGGTGGTGGGTGCCCCTGCACTGCTGGGGGGTGGGGGTGGTGGGAGACATGGGTGGGGGCCTGCTGGCATGTGCCCCACAGTGCTGGGTGGTGGGTTGGGGTGGGAGACATGAGTGGGGGCCTGGTGGAGGCTGCCCCTGGTGGCTGGGGGGTGGGGTGCTGGGAGACACGGGTGGGGGCCTGCTGGCAGGTGCCCCACAGTGCTGGGGGTGGGGGGTGGGGAACAGGAGTTGGACATGGGTGGGGGCCTGCTGGCAGGTGCCCCACAGTGCTGGGGGGTGGGTGTGGTGGGAGACATGGGTGGGGGCCTGGTGGAGGGTGACCCTGCACTGCTGGGGGGTGGGGGTGGTGGGAGACATGGGTGGGGGCCTGGTGGAGGGTGACCCTGCACTGCTGGGGGGTGGGGGTGGTGGGAGACATGGGTGGGGGCCTGCTGGCAGGTGCCCCACAGTGCTGGGGGGTGGGGGTGGTGGGAGACATGGGTGGGGGCCTGGTGGAGGGTGACCCTGCACTGCTGGGGGGTGGGGGTGGTGGGAGACATGGGTGGGGGCCTGGTGGAGGGTGACCCTGCACTGCTGGGGGATGGGGGTGGTGGGAGACATGGGTGGGGCCTGCTGGTAGGTGCCCCACAGTGCTGGGGAGTGGGGGTGCAGGGGTACATGAGTTGGACATGAGTGGGGGCCTGCTGGCAGGTGCCCCACAGTGCTGGGGAGTGGGGGGGATGGGGAACATGAGTTGGACATTGGTCGGGACCTGCTGGCAGGTGCCCCACAGTGCCGGGGGGTGGGGGTGGTGGGAGACATGGGTGGGCGCCTGGTGGAAGGTGACGCTGCACTGCTGGGGGGTGGGGGTGGTGGGAGACATGGGTGGGGGCCTGGTGGAGGGTGACCCTGCACTGCTGGGGTGTCGGGGTGGTGGGAGACATGGGTGGGGGCCTGGTGGAGGGAGCCCCTGCACTGCTGGGGGGTGGGGGTGGTGGGAGACATGGGTGGGGGCCTGGTGGAGGGTGACCCTGCACTGCTGGGGGGTGGGGGTGGTGGGAGACATGGCTGGGGGCCTGGTGGTGGGTGACCCGCACTGCTGGGGGGTGGGGGTGGTGGGAGACATGAGTTGGACATGGGTGGGGGCCTGCTGGCAGGTGCCCCACAGTGCTGGGGGGTGGGGGTGGTGGGAGACATGAGTTGGACATGGGTGGGGGCCTGCTGGCAGGTGCCCCACAGTGCTGGGGGGTGGGGGTGGTGGGGAACATAAGTTGGATATGGGTGGGGGCCTACTGGCAGGTGCCCCACAGTGCTGGGGGGTGGGGAGGTGATGACATGAGTTGGACATGGGTGGGGGCCTGCTGGCAGGTGCCCCACAGTGCTGGGGGGTGGGGGGTGGGGAACATGAGTTGCACATGGGTGGGGGCCTGCTGGCAGGTGCCCCACAGTGCTGGGGGGTGGGGGTGGTGGGAGACATGGGTGGGGGCCTGGTGGAGGGTGCCCCTGCACTGCTGGGGGGTGGGGGTGGTGGGAGACATGGGTGGGGGCCTGGTGGAGGGTGCCCCTGCACTGTTGGGGGGTGGGGTGGAGGGAGACATGGGCGGGGGCCTGCTGGCAGGTGCCCCACAGTGCTGGGGGGTGGGGGTGCAGGGGTACATGAGTTGGACATGAGTGGGGGCCTGCTGGCAGGTGCCCCACAGTGCTGGGGGGTGGGGGGGGTGGGAGACATGAGTGGGGGCCTGGTGGAGGCTGCCCCTGGTGGCTCGGGGGTGGGGGTGCTGGGAGACATGGGTGGGGGCCTGGTGGTGGGTGCCCTTGCACTGCTGGGGGGTGGGGGTGGTGGGATACATGGGTGGGGGCCTGGTGGAAGCTGCCCCTGGTGGCTGGGGGGTGGGGGTGCTGGGAGACATGGGTGGGGGCCTGGTGGTGGGTGCCCCTGCACTGCTGGGGGGTGGGGTGGTGGGAGACATGGGTGGGGGCCTGCTGGCAGGTGCCCCACAGTGCTGGGGGGTGGGGGGTGGGAGACATGAGTGGGGGCCTGGTGGAGGCTTCCCCTGGTGGCTGGGGGGTGGGGGTGCTGGGAGACATGGGTGGGGGCCTGCTGGCAGGTGCCCCACAGTGCTGGTGAGTGGGGAACATGAGTTGGACATGGGTGGGGGCCTGCTGGCAGGTGCCCCACAGTGCTGGGGGGTGGGGGTGGTGGGAGACATGGGTGGGGGCCATGTGGAGGGTGCCCCTGCACTGCTGGGGGGTGGGGGTGGTGGGAGACATGGGTGGGGGCCTGGTGGAGGGTGCCCCTGCACTGCTGGGGGGTGGGGTGGTGGGAGACATGGGTGGGGGCCTGGTGGAGGGTGACCCTGCACTGCTGGGGGGTGGGGGTGGTGGGAGACATGGGTGGGGGCCTGGTGGTGGGTGACCCGCACTGCTGGGGGGTGGGGGTGGTGGGAGCCATGAGTTGGACATGGGTGGGGGCCTGCTGGCAGGTGCCCCACAGTGCTGGGGGGTGGGGGTGGTGGGAGACATGAGTTGGACATGGGTGGGGGCCTGCTGGCAGGTGCCCCACAGTGCTGGGGGGTGGGGGTGGTGGGGAACATGAGTTGGACATGGGTGGGGGCCTGCTGGCAGGTGCCCCACAGTGTTGGGGGGTGGGGGGGTGATGACATGAGTTGGACATGGGTGGGGGCCTGCTGGCAGGTGCCCCACAGTGCTGGGGGGTGGGGGGACGGTGAACATGAGTTGCACATGGGTGGGGGCATGCTGGAAGGTGCCCCACAGTGCTGGGGGTGGGGGTGGTGGGAGACATGGGTGGGGGCCTGGTGGAGGGTGCCCCTGCACTGCTGGGGGGTGGGAGTGGTGGGAGACATGGGTGGGGGCCTGGTGGAGGGTGCCCCTGCACTGCTGGGGGGTGGGGGTGGTGGGAGACATGGGTGGGGGCCTGGTGGAGGCTGCCCCTGGTGGCTGGGGAGTGGGGGAGGTGGGAGACATGGGTGGGGGCCTGGTGGAGGGTGACCCGCACTGCTGGGGGGTGGGGGTGGTGGGAGACATGAGTTAGACATGGGTGGGGGCCTGCTGGCAGGTGCCCCACAGTGCTGGGGGGTGGGGGTGGTGGGAGACATGGGTGGGGGCCTGGTGGAGGGTGCCCCTGCACTGCTGGGGGTGGGGGTGGTGGGAGACATGGGTGGGGGCCTGGTGGACGGTGACCCGCACTGCTGGGGGGTGGGGGTGGCGGTGGTGGGAGCCATGAGTTGGACATGGGTGGGGGCCTGCTGGCAGGTGCCCCACAGTGCTGGGGGGTGGGGGTGGTGGGAGACATGAGTTGGACATGGGTGGGGGCCTGCTGGCAGGTGCCCCACAGTGCTGGGGGGTGGGGGTGGTGGGGAACATGAGTTGGACATGGGTGGGGGCCTGCTGGCAGGTGCCCCACAGTGCTGGGTGGTGGGGGGGGGGTGATGACATGAGTTGGACATGGGTGGGGGCCTGCTGGCAGGTGCCCCACAGTGCTGGGGGGTGGGGGGTCGGTGAACATGAGTTGCACATGGGTGGGGGCCTGCTGGAAGGAGCCCCACAGTGCTGGGGGGTGGGGGTGGTGGGAGACATGGGTGGGGGCCTGGTGGAGGGTGCACCTGCACTGCTGGGGGGTGGGAGTGGTGGGAGACATGGGTGGGGGCCTGGTGGAGGGTGCCCCTGCACTGCTAGGGGGTGGGGGTGGTGGGAGACATGGGTGGGGGCCTGGTGGAGGCTGCCCCTGGTGGCTGGTGGGTGGGGGAGGTGGGAGACATGGGTGGGGGCCTGGTGGAGGGTGACCCGCACTGCTGGGGGGTGGGGGTGGTGGGAGACATGAGTTAGACATGGGTGGGGGCCTGCTGGCAGGTGCCCCACAGTGCTGGGGGGTGGGGGTGGTGGGAGACATGGGTGGGGGCCTGGTGCAGGGTGCCCCTGCACTGCTGGGGCGTGGGGGTGGTGGGAGACATGGGTGGGGGCCCGGTGGAGGGTGACCCTGCACTGCTGGGGGGTGGGGGTGGTGGGACACATGGGTGGGGGCCTGGTGGAGGGTGACCCGCACTGCTGGGGGGTGGGGGTGGTGGGAGACATGAGTTGGACATGGGTGGGGGCCTGCTGGCAGGTGCCCCACAGTGCTGGGGGGTGGGGGTGGTGGGGAACATGAGTTGGACATGGGTGGGGGCCTGCTGGCAGGTGCCCCACAGTGCTGGGGGGTGGGGAACATGAGTTGCACATGGGTGGGGGCCTGCTGGCAGGTGCCCCACAGTGCTGGGGGGTGGGGGTGGTGGGAGACATGGGTGGGGGCCTGGTGGAGGGTGACCCGCACTGCTGGGGGGTGGGGGTGGTGGGAGACATGAGTTGGACGTGGGTGGGGGCCTGCTGGCAGGTGCCCCACAGTGCTGGGGGGTGGGGGTGGTGGGAGACATGAGTTGGACATGGGTGGGGGCCTGCTGGCAGGTGCCCCACAGTGCTGGGGGGTGGGGGTGGTGGGAGACATGGGTGGGGGCCTGGTGGAGGTTGACCCTGCACTGCTGGGGGGTGGGGGTGGTGGGAGACATGGGTGGGGGCATGGTGGAGGGTGCCCCTGGTGGCTGGGGGTGCAGGGGGAAATGCGTTGGTGGGCAGTAGTGCAAGTTGACATGTGGGTTGGCTGGGGGGCATAGCCATGGTGGATGGGGTGCCTGCAGGACATGTGCAGGGTAGGCCCCTGTGGTGTGAGCCACCTGCAGGGCCCGTGGATGGTGTAGAGGGAACACCTGGGAGGACCCACATGTGCAATTCACGTGTGGTGCTCCCCGCGCACCCCTGTAATACACGTACCCTGATGGAATCGCGTGTGGAACTTCCCGCGCACCCCTGGAATACACGTACCCTGCTGATGTCGCGTGTGAAACTTCCCCCGCACCCCGAAATACACGTACCCTGATGAAATCGCGTGTGGAACTTCCCGCGCACCCTTGGAATACACGTACCCTGCTGATGTCGCGTGTGAAACTTCCCCCGCACCCCGAAATACACGTACCCTGATGAAATCGCGTGTGGAACTTCCCGCGCACCCCTGAAATACACGTACCCTGCTGATGTCGCGTGTGAAACTTCCCCCGCACCCCGAAATACACGTACCCTGATGAAATCGCATGTGGAACTTCCCGCGCACCCCTGAAATACACGTACCCTGCTGAAATCGCGTGTGGCACTTCCCGCGCTCCCCTGAGATACGCGTACCCTGCTCGCACGGGCCCAATCGCGTGTGGAATGTCCCACGCACCCCTGAAATACACATACCCTGCTGAAATCGCGTGTGAAACTTGCCCCGCACCCCGAAATACACGTACCCTGCTCAGATCGCGTGTTGCACTTCCCGCGCACCCCTGAGATACGCGTAACCTGCTTGCACGGGCCCAATCGCGTGTGGAACTTCCCACGCACCCCTGAAATACACATACCCTGCTGAAATCGGGTGTGAAACTTGCCCCGCACCTCGAAATACATGTACCCTGCTGAAATCACGTGTGGCACTTCCCGCGCACCCCTGAGATACGCGTACCCTGCTCGCACGGGCCCAATTGCGTGTGGAACTTCCCGCACACCCCTGAAATGCACGTAACCTGCTGAAATCGCGTGTGAAACTTCCCACGCACACCGAAATACACGTACCGTGCTGAAATCGCGTGTGGAACTTCACGCGCAACCCTGAAATACACGTACCCTGCGGAAATCGCGTGTGGAACTTCCCGTGCACCCCTGAAATACGCGTACCCTGCTCGCACTGGGCCAATCGCGTGAGGTACTTCCCGCGCACCCCAGTGATACACGTAGCCCGCTTGCCGTGCTGGTACAGGGTAAGCGCAGCCCTTTGCGCTGGATTGGGTATATTGATGGCTTTTCCCTGCGCGAGAGGCATTCTTGGGGGCGTAACTGGCGCAGCTGCAGGGTCGCTGCGCCACTGTGCGCCACGGCTGGTTTTTGTGGCTGGAATCCATGAATACGCTGTGCGCGTAAATGGATTTTAGCACACGCGGCTGGCGCAGGGATTCGCACGCGCACACTGTGCGCCAGCCGCGTGCACCACTTGTGCGCTGAATTCTATGAATTACCCCCTATATGTGTTGCGGGGATTGTTTTTTGCGTTTCTATGAAGTACTAACATTTGCATACACAATGGGTATCTAAAGTGTAAGTAAATGTTGTCAACAATTGGTGGTAATTGAAATAGAATATTCATTGCTACATTTGCATAGCAACTTACACCAACTATATTTAAGAATTTAAATGGTCCAGGTAGTTCTGTATCTAACTGCTTTTTTTGGAGTTTGTCTTCCTTCTTTAAAGAAGTACCTGGTTTACTTTCTCTAATTGATTCTTTTTTGTTTGTGGTACTTGATGAAGTATTAGTTTCTTTTACTCTCTTTGGAGGATTTGCAGTGACGTCCTGTTGCATTTCTGTTTGATTTAGTTTTCTTTTACAACGTTTTAGTTTTTGTGGAACAGAATATGTGTTTAGATGGGGAGTGTATAGTGAGCGAAGTCTATTATATTCTAAAATGCAAGGAATATCAGCGTTTACTTTACTTGCTTCAAAGTTGATTAGAAATAGACCGTCAAGTGTACGTAAGCGTGATAGTGCTACATAGCTCATGCCTTCTTTAAAGACTGTGTTACCAATATCTATCATTGCTTTGTCTAGGGTAAGACCTTGTGATTTATGAATCGTGACTGCGTATGCAAGAGTTAGAGAAAATTGTTCTCTGCGTACATACATATCTTTGAAGAGAAGGAATCTAGCTGTTGAGCGTCCTATCCGTTTTACTTCTGAAAGTTTGTCAAAGAGTATATTGACAAACTGAATTTTGTTGTCACGTGGGTATGTTTGAAAGCCAACAACTCTACCCAGTGCTCCATTAACTAGTCCTTGGTCCACGTCAAGGTTACGTTTAAGCATTACTCTGCAATTTAAGGATAATTTTAACATCTTTTCTTAGCCTGCTGTGTTTGAGATTGATTTTTCTAAATTATTTAGTCTTGTTGTGGCTTGGTCACACATGGGTAGTGTCATACCATGTACATCTAGTTTGTCTGTGGCGCTAATTTCCATTATTGGTTGCATTTCTTTACTTAACATTATTTCATTGAATTTGAGACAGCTTGCAAGAGTTGGCATTAAGGCCATACAATTGACATTTTTGTGGGCTAATTGTTCCATAACATCTGTAGCACATGCATTATCGCCATAAAGTGCATGAATGTGCCTGGTTTTCAATATTGCTTCTGCTTCTTTAGAAAGTATACCAACTCTAATACGTTTTAAGATGTTGGCATAAGTGAGATCTGCAGATTGCTGCATGTTTTCTGTTAATTCTCTGTATTGGAAATGTTGCCAAAGGTTGACATTTCCAATGCTGACAACAGTTTTACGGCAGAGTTTGTGTCCTAATGTTTTAAAAATAGGTTCACCTTTTACTGGTGTTAATTGAAGCAGATCTCCAAAAACAATAATGTGTTTTCCTGCAAAGAGCTCTTCATAGTCTGTTTTGAGTACTTCTTGTAATCTGAGGTGAATCAAAGCTAACATCAGGTTGGAGACCATGCTCACTTCATCTATTAGTAGCATTTTCATTTGTTTCAATACTCTGCGTAATTCCATTGCAGCTTCTGCAGAAAGTTTGTAATAGTCTAATTTGTTCTGGTGTTCTACTGGTAATAGTAGTAATCGGTGTAATGTAACACCACCTATGTTGTAGGCAGCTAAACCTGTGGGGGCAGTGACAACAGCTGACAGTTTGTTGTTTGTCAATTGTTGAAGGAACTTACTAATGATTTTGATTAGGAATGTTTTGCCAGAACCAGCTTCACCACTGACGTACAGTAGTATAGGTTTATAATTATGGCAGGAACATTCTTTATTTTCATGTTTTACACCATGTGCAATTTGTTTTGTTACTTCTTGAAAAATGCTACTTTGCTCATTGTTTAGTTTTGATTGTAGTATAGTTAAGTCTTCCTTATCTTCATACTGACACATAGTGTTTTCTACTTCTATCATAGCTAATTCTGCCTCATTTGTTATTAGTGGTTCTCCCAGTGGTTCTTGGCTTCCTGTTACAGAAGGTTGACTACTGTCAGGAGTATCCTTATCTAGTTGGGCTTGGAGTTCTTCTTCATGTTGCTGTTCATTGTGCAACATTGTTTTGTACTGTGTAAAGTTTACATCAGTTATAGTGCTTTCATTTGCTTTGAAAGCATCCTCATATGAGTCATAGTTATCTAGTAATTGTTCTTCTTTTCTCCATGGTTTGAAGAGTTGTAGCAGGGACATGTAATATACTTCTTTATGTTGAGGAGTCTTCAATGACAATTTGATATGATTAATTAAATTTGGTTTAGTGAGTTTAACTAAGCTGCCATCACAGTCTGTCACTCTATATTTACCTTTTTTTTTCATCAGGTTTCATATTATTTTTGTATGTGTAGTTTTGGGCTATTTGGTATAGACACATGTTTTCCAAAGTATTACTTCTGTTCCGGTAGTTTGTGTCCAATAAATTGTTTTTTTAAAATGTCTTGGCTGTTGGGATCATGTTTGGCTATTGTTTCTATATCTTCATATGATTTTAGAACTCTTTTTCTAGATTTAGCTGGACCAAGACTTAGCCATACTATATTTTCAGATTTACCATACAATGAAGTACCAGTTAAACGATCAGCTGCTTCATAAGATCCACATTCTCTATGGGTGAGCATTTTTATGCCCAAGCTGTATAATTTCTGAGATACTGTTTTATCTGATGACAGGTCATTCCAGAGGTCTTGGAGCTCTGTCTTTTCTGCTTTAGTTAAGTATGCTGTGACATATCGTGCAACTGCAGTAGAATTGTCTGCAATGTACTGCACATCTATGTTTGCATTCCATAAGTGGGCAATGATTGCATTATAATCATTGATATATTTTTCTTCTTCTTTTCTTTTTATGTAATATGTATTTTTAGGTGACTTACCTTTAACACTATGTCTAACTGAAGACATGAGGTTGTTTACTTGACCTGTATTTGTAACTGGTCTAGGGAAACCAAATCGGCATTTGGTGTAGTATTTGCCTTTGTTTTTGTATTTGCAACGACAATATTTTCCACATTTGTGTCTTTGAAATTGTAAAATTTGTGCATGAAGATCACTATTTGTGGCTTCTGATGGAATTTCACAAGTGACATATTTTTCAATAAACTGTAAAACAGTGGCATCACTGTCTTGACCAAATTTAGGAGCATCTTTAATCCATAAAAGCATGTGGATATGTGGTGCTCCTCTGGCTTGGTATTCTTTTCTCCAAAAGAAGTGTTGCACTTCCCCAAGGGGAGGAACAGTTTTATTACAAATAAAATGTAGCATAACAATGAATCGATGGTGAAAATATCTTGAAACATTAACAGGATCCAAAGAACAAAGTTCTCCAGGTGTTAGAATATCTATGTTTGTTTTGTTTTAATTTGATATGCGTAGGAAATCATGTAAATCTTCCCATGCATATTCTGCACAACTTAATGTAACAAACCAAGTGGGTGGGCCAAGGTTTCTGATCATACAATGTACATCTCCATGACGTCGAAACCAGTACTCTTTAATACCACGCATATTTGCTAAAAGATTTGTAATATTTGATTGTAAAACCTCATCCTTTTGTTGCACTTTCTCTAATAATTGTGTAGCTGTCATATTTTGAAAGTGTGATCCTGATTTTAATATGTGTGCAACTCCGTAACATAAAGCTGCTAGTTCACTTTCAAAGAGTAGATGGAATATGTATTCCACATTTTGTCTAAATCTGGGATCTTCAGAATACATCCGTAATGAGCGGTATTCTGAAGCTGATATTTGAATAGGTCTATCATCATACCTTCCTCCTTTGCCAGTAGGAAAGAGTAGAGGAAAAGCCTGTGCTTCTATACTTTTTCCCATATACTGATTGGCGATCCTTTTGTTTGACGTATTTGGTAAGTTTCCAGTATATCTTGTACGGTGTCATTACAGTGCAAAGGATGGATTGTATAATGGTCTAAAGTATTTGATATTGTAGCAGGATCTAGTAGCTCAAATTGACCAGCTTCTTGTGTTTCTTGAATTATTTCAGTTTTATCTTTCAAGTTTTCATCAATATTAATTTCTTTGTAATATTCATTATTCTCTTTAAGATATTGGAAGGCTTGTCTAACTTTATATAAATCTACCAGCTGTTGCCATATTTTTTTGTCTTTTGTAGGTACTCCATTTACTAATATAATTAAAGATTGCTTCATTGGACGTTGCACTCCTAGAGTATGCACATTTTCTTTTAGATTTAATGGTAAATAAACTACTTTTCCACGAATGCCTTTTACCAATTCAGAGGGAGGTAATTTTGCTGTTTTTGGTTGAAGGCGTATTATTGCTTGAAATGGGTGTACTGTTTGAATTATGATGCTCTCATATAAATTAAGTTGTTGTAGAGGTTTTGGTACTGGGTATAATTCCAAATTATTTGTGATAGAACGTGAAGGAGATTGGTTGTTGTCAAGTTTTTGTAGTGCAATAGCTGCAAAGTATTAAGGGCTCAGTTATTTCATATTTGTTTTCTGCTACAAGGTAGAGAGCTAATTCAAACCATTTAGAATCTTCATTGTCTTCTATTTTGTATGATAGGTCCACAGTTTTTGTGTTACTTTTATAAAAAATTCTACGGCAACATACACATACATGGTTTGGTACTTCAGCTGATGTACTTTTAAATTTTAATATTTCTTTTTTGTATGTGTTTAGCAAAAGTTTGCCATGTGTAGAATTGTTGCTTAATTGGTTTAAAGCTATTTCATTCTGTAAATGGCTTTCACTTCCAAAATATTTTTTCTGGATATAGTGAATTTCTTCAAGTAGGTCTTTTGCTGTACCATGTAGAAGGATGTTATTTAACTTTGCTAGTGCTAAAGCAGGACTTTTAGCATAGTACAGTTTATAGACTAGATTTCTTATAGTTGAATGATGTGTTGATATCCTTTTGATATCATGGAAAGTGGTTTTACAAGTAGGTCCTGTAATGCAGGCCAATGTATGTCCTTGTAGTCCTGTGTACTTGCGCACTGGACAGGTATCTATATTTTACAGTAATTTAATTTTGATTTTGTCTTTGCTTTTTACATATTTATTGAGGAATTGGCGTAAAGATTTGAAACATTGTTTAGGAATGTTACACATTGACTTGCATGGCAATTTGTACACTAGACGTTCTGATTCAGTTGAATGGAGGGGTAATTCTAAGTTTTCAGAGCATATTTTTGTAAGGATTACTTCTTGTTCCATTGTGGTATTATTCACTTTTTCATAACCTCGACCACTGCTATGTATGGCAATTGTATTCGTTTGCTTTCGTTTGTATGCTTCTTCATTAAAATATGGTTCTGTGCTTGTAGTGTGATTCCATTCACCTCTGCTGATACTTAAGAAGTTCTTTCTGTTGATATTTCGCTTATTGAGAAGTCTTTTTTGTAATTTAGTTATTAGTTTTGTTAGTGGTTTCATTTTGTTTAACAGTAAAATAAAAACAAATCTTTTGATAAGAATTGCACTGTCCATCAATGCTTCTAAGATTAATTTCCTACAATAGGTTTTAAGCTTTGAACCTGATTTCTCTCCTGTTTTTATAAGATTTTGAAGGACTTTGTGACAGTATATTTTGGCTAAAATACTTTTCTTGGTATGCTTACTTTGCACTATATTATAATTTGAAGAAGTAGTTTTATCTGTACTGATAGCTGATTTTCTGTTAATTGTTTTTTGGTTTGTTTTACATTTTGATAGAGGAAGCAAAGTTGTTGTACTTGAAACTTCTTGTGTTTCACTAAATGATTGTATTAGCTGTTTTGTTTCAACTTTTTTTACAAATTCTGCTAGAGATGGATGCTTATGTTGGACACCTTTATTTTCATTTGCTATACTTTTGCGTTGCTTTCTACGGACTTGACTTTTGGTAGGCATTCTTTAGGGTCTGTTGAAAAAAATAAAGAAGATATCGGTTGGGGTGTTCTGGAATGTATGTGTGCTGTGTGCATGAGTGTTTGAGTAAGATGATAAAGATGTATGTAATGGTGTGTGATTGTGCATTGGGAACTAAAACTATTAGGGATAGGTATTCTTGAATTTATGTGTTACTAAACTGGGGTTCAGATGACAAAAAAAGTAAGCTAGTGGTGTGGAAAAGTACAAATAGTAAATCTAATGTATACAATTAAAACAGTTGTTTGCTCTATAATATGAAAATTGTAGTGGTTCAGTTGGGTAATTTGTGTGTCCAAAAATAGAAATTTGTGGGCCATTCTGGCTGTAAATCGCTGTTTAAGACATGGAAGTTTTTGGACAAAATGGTACAAAATCTCTATTTTTAGAAACCGAAATAGCTCGTATTAACGTTATAGTATATTTGATTAATAATACAAATATTATGGTGATATTTTACTTACTTTTTTTTTTAAATTAACAGGTAACTTCTTAGTTTTTCTTTCTTCTTTGAATTTGGCTGGTTTTTTTCAGGAAACTGGTCTTCACTGCAATTGTAAAAGCTTCAAATTAGAAACTGTGTTTGTATATAGCACTGTTTTTAATTTAGATATTGATTTTTTTAATTGAAATCCTCAGTGCCTTCTTTAAAACCATTAAACTAATTTATTTACATAAGACACATTGCATCAGTTCAGTACATATGATATGTTCTTAATGTACAAATTGTATTGAATGACTAACTGTAGCAAAAAAAAATATCTTTACTATGTCTTGTGAAATTTATAATATATTAGTGAATACCACTATTTCTGTAAGTAAACTGTTCTAGGTAATAACGCCTCAATGTCATGTCTAATTTAAAGTAATTAAGTAAATAAATAAATTAAAACAAAAAATATGAAATTGTATAAGTATTTTTTATAAAAGTTTAAACATAGATTGTGTTTGCATGCATTTTTGTTTGAATATATGTAGTCTATATATTTCATTTAAAAAATGTTAGTTTAACATGATTTGAGTGTGTATGTATAAAGAAAGTAAATAGTATAAAGGTTTATAAGTGATAGTTGATTTTAGGAAATTGAAAAAAGTACAGTAAATTCATTTTACAGATTTTACAAGGTAAAAGTCTGTTTGAAAATGTGTTCATCTACTATACAGAAAATATGCATACCTGAAGTTTCTGTTCATGCATATGGATATGCATGGAGCTGCAAGTAGAAATCTTGAAGACTTGTACAGTATTTCTGGTAGATGCTGCTTGCCAATGATATGACAATTGTACTCAGAGAGATTCAGAGTACATTTGCAGTGCTGATCTATGATGATGCAGTTAGATGCAGAGGTCTTGAATGCGATTGGTGCATGGTCATGTGATTTTTGAGGTACATCCAATGAGGGAATGGCAGAGAGAGTGTAGTGGAAATGGTAGAAGGGCTGTTCATGTTACGATATGTCCGCGGACATGGCGGTAGTTCGCGGACATCGGGAGTTAAATCCGTGGATTTTTGGGTTCAGAAGTCATGCAAATGAGAATAAGCACTGAAAGGGATTGGTCAGGAAAGTTTGGTGGGTGTGTTGTGCCAGGAGAGATTTTCTCAGATACTCTTTTTGCTGAGAGAACAAAAGATAGCTATGGCTGTGTGTTTCAGAAAACAGATTGTTTGGATTTTAGGTGATTCGTGGATACATTGGTTGAAGGTGCATGCAGAAAGCTGTGGAGTAGCTGTAGATCTTGGATTCCCACATGTGGAAGTACACTGGCATGGAGTACGTGGAATGAAGTGGTTGGACTTGCTACCTCTCTGTGCTACTTTGGAGACAGAGCAACATCCAGACATAATTGTAATTCATTGTGGAGGGAACAGTTTAGGACATGTGACTGGAATTTTTTTTGCAATTTGCTATGAAAGAAGGACTTAGGAAGGTTATGGACATGTTTCCTAATTCTCAAGTGATATTTTCACGGATTGCGCAGAGACAAATATAGCTTCGTTCTTCTTCATTTGGTACACAAATGGAAAAAGCAAGGCGCAATGTAAATAAGGCTGTTTGTGCCTTTCTAAGAGATTTTGGCATGTCTTCTTTTCACAATGAAAATATCATGTTTTGTAGTACATACATTTTTTGCAGAGATGGAGTCCATCTTACTTATGCTGGCAATCAGATTTTTCTGAGAAATGTACAAAATGCATTGCGACCTTTTTTGGAATTACAACAACGATTTTGAAGTAGATGTTAAGCATTTACAATTTTTGATTTACAAACACCACCCAAAGGCTCTTTTCAGAGCCACCACTTCTTTCCAGAGAAAATTACAATGTTTGTGATGGAGTAGCAACCCAATTTTTTTAATGTTCGCGGTAGCAACCCAATTTTTTTAATGTTCGCGAACTGTCCGCGGACTTCTACAAAATACAAAGGGCCCTGCTTCATTTATTTTCACTTCTATTTTTTAACTGGGAAAGGCGGCTCTGATTTTTGTAATTTTGTATTTTTTTGGTTTTTCAGACACGACACACTAGGAGAGGAGGGTAAAGGAGGGTAAAGAGGGGGACACCAACCACAGGGATAAGAAAGGGCGAGCTGAGAGAGGAAGATGTAGAGTGGGTTTTATTTGGGTAGTGAGCAGGTCTTCTCGTGCTCTGAGACGATAGTCTCAAAAGCACTCCGAAGTCGCTCCCCCCTGCAGAGTACTGTGTCACAGTACATACATACAACTGTGACCCTCGAAAGGTAAGGGTCATCAGCATTCTGTATGGCCTGTGAGGCAGCTTGAGAAAGACGCTGTCCCACAGAGGTGGTCCTTGTGATGACAGGATCAGAAACAGAGGATGAAGTAGAGGAAATCAACCTGCTACGTTCTTCGCAAGGTACAACCCTGCGAATAGCCCCAGAGTGAATTGACCTCAGGTGTCGCTTCATAGTAGTGGTCCCAAAGCTGTACTTACCATGCTTCCCGCGACTGAGTATCATTTTGCACTCATTGCAGGTAACACGGTTCGCACGAGCCTTAGGAACATTACCATGAATGGTAAATAACTGCCACACCCAAGACTCACGCCTAGTGCGGGTAGTAGGGTTTTCCTCTACCTCATTCTCATCATCCTCTTCTTCCTCCTCCGCATCCTCACTCCTGTTCCCCTCTTCAGGCCCTTGGGGAGGTGGTGGTGGTGGAGGGGGTGGGGGTGGTGCTGAAGCAGGTGCAGCACCAAGTGGAGTTCAGCAGCCCAGGATGCCATCTCGATGATGGTGTAGTCTGCAGGTGGCAGCAAAAATCACTGTGTTCTGAAGAATAGCCAGAAACACAATGGGAATAAGCTCTTGGGCGTGGTCTTTTATAGGAGTGCTTGTGCGCGGTTCGCGGACATGCGCACTGTCCGCGGACAGATCGAACACAAAAAAAGGATCGGAAAGTTTCAAAAGGTATATAGAAACTCAAGATTGCTATGTGGGACTTGTGCCATGGTGAGATTTTATTGAAAAATATTATGGATTAACTGAAAATGTACTTTTAAATTGTTTAGGGACACGAACAGTGTCCGCATTTCAGGACACACGATGAGCGTGGGCGCCGTCATATGATCCGTTCGCGAACTAGTCCGCGAAGGAAGCACCTGTCCGCAGGACACCAAGTGCACGGAGATTGGTTAGCGCATGCGCATTGATGTCCTACGGACACTGTAATTAAAAGTGCGTCACATGTGAAACGAACATTTCAGGATACCGCGTGTGTTCTTAGAAAAGTTTAAACTTGGTAGCGAACAGTAAGGACAGATATAGTGTTCTTCAGGACACGTGTAATTTCGTTTATATACGAACATTTCAGGACACCATTGTGTTCTTAGAACAGTTTCAATTGGGTAGCGAACACTACGAACAGGTATAGTGTTCTTCAGGACACCTCCATTTTCGTTTACGTACGAACATTTCAGGACACCAATAGCGTTCTTAGAACAGTTTGAACTTGCTAGCGAACAGTACCGGACAGGTATAGTGTTCTTTAGGACACTTTAATTTTTGTTTGTTTACGAACAATTCAGGACACCACGTGTGTTCTTAGTACAGTTTCATGTTGCTAGCGAACACTACGAACAGTTGTACTGTTGTTCAGGACACATCATTTTCGTTTATTTACGAACATTTCAGGACACCAATTGTGTTCTTAGAACAGTTTTAAGTTGATAGCGAACATTACGGATAGATATAGTGTTCTTTAGAACACTTTAATTTTTGTTTCTTTACGAACATTTCAGGACACACGTGTGTTCTTAGAACAGTTTCAACTTGCTAGCGAACAGTACGAACAGGTGTGGTGTTCTTCAGGACACCTCCATTTTCATTTATGTACGAACATTTCAGAACACTCGCACGGTCCACTGACACTTTTATTGTTTTAAAAAAAAAACGGAAACTATTCACAATACAATATAAAAATTAAACTTTATTTAACATATATTAATAATTTATGACAGAGAAGGTGAGCCAAAAACAGAAACAAAAACAGGAGAATTTGGGGAAGAAGAGATGGAAGTCTCATCAAAACGTTTTGTATTATGGAGAGGGTTTGGGGATAGTTGACTGGGATATGGTGAGGAGGGACAAGTACATGTGGGGCAATGGTACGAGGTTTTTGGTTTGAAATGATTTTCTACAAAAGTTTTTAAATTATTAAAATTAGCCAACAATACATCCTTTTTTTCTTCTATATTGTGAAGACTGTTATCCATAACAGGGTTTTCTGAAGTTTTTTCTATTTTGGTATGCTCTGTACAAAAAATAATATATATGTTAAATGTATATAAAAAAATAATAAATAAATGGTTTATATTATAAAGTGTTTACCATTAGTTTCACTATCTTGTGACATTTCTTCATGTGGGAAATTGACCTCTAGCCATTCCAGAGTACTAGACATTTCTGTGAGAAAAAAAAAAAGATAATATATTTTTTAATCTAAGACAGAAAGTTTATAAATATATGAGTAAAATGAAGTACACTTACTATTTCTGGTAAGATAAGTCCTATGTATTCAGTGGGTCTGGTCTTGTTCTCAGTTCTGTTGTGTCTGTGAGGTAATTATGTTGGAAGCCAATTTATCTTCTTGTGGTATATTCCATTTCAGAACATATTGTATTTAAATGAATGGTTAGTGTGTTACATATATGGGTTACATTTCTTATGTATTACTATATATAATGTGTTTGTGTGCTGCTTTTTGAATTTGTTAAATGTTCCTATATTGTGATATAACAATCAACCATACCCCACCACCCGCCCCCCACAGTTTTTAGGTAGTGGTACTGTTCTCCGAACATGTCCGCAAACATTAAATAAGTTCGCGGACATCAAGTTCATAAGAAGTGATCTAGTCAGTTCCATATGACATGTATATAAAGTCAAAGTCATTATTGTTAAGTTGTGCTACTAAAAAACTATGAAATTCAGTGAGAAAACTTTGTTAAAGGGACGTTATGGTTAAGTTGCGCTACTAATAACCTATGAAATTCAGTGAAAAAAACTTTGTAAAGGGACGTTATGGTTAAGTTGCGCTACTAAAAACCTATGAAATTCAGTGAAAAAACTTTGTTAAAGGGACGTTATGGTTCCAAGTAAAACCGAAAAACCCTTGAAATTCGCCAGTTATGGTAAGCTAAGCAACCATAACTCGCGCCACCACCGTGCACTGCTAAGACTAACACCCAGGACATCAAAGATGACATCACAAATGTCATTGATGACATCACTGATGACATCACATGTCTGGCTCACTATTTTTTCTTTTGCTGACATATCTAGGCCACATGGTTTTCTTCAGTAACAGTCAGAAACTAAGAATTTTATTTTATTTGTAGACATATCCTTCTAGTAGGTTCTTACAGTAATTCTCCCCCATACTCTCCCATAGAGAATGCGGGTCCTACAAAGCTGCAGACCATTAACAGGTATAGCCTTATATGACAAATCTGAGCACATTCTTTGGCTGAACCTTGGACCTGCCTCGTCCGAAAAAGAGTGCTAAAAACCTACCAAGAGATAGAAAACATAGCCACAAATGATCCCAATAGCCAGGACTTTACACGTTAAAATGATCAACTTCTGCTCCTGTATCTAAGTGGTGAAGCTGGTTCTGGCAAAACATTCCTAATAAAAAATAATCAGCAAATGTCTACAAAACTTAACATCAAAAAATTTGGGCTCCTGGTATGGAACCTATTCTAGCCAGGAGGGTGAAATCAGAAACAAAATACAGCAATGAATAGGTTCAAGGGTACTCATACACGAAGGGCTCCCACAGTTGGTTTGAAAAAATGACTCTTCGAAATTGTTATCATAGAGAAAGATCTCTAGGGGACTTTTTATGTTGTAATTGCATGAGTCAAAAACACAACAACACAATTTACAGAGAGAGAATAGACATCATCAATGGTTTGTTGGACCATAACAGAACATAAACGTAAATGCTTTAAAACACCATTTACCACCAATGCTCGGGACAAAGTTGAAAATGGTGTGTGTGCAACAAACCCAACCTCTGTGGAGGTTTGTCAAAAAAGACACAGTTCAATTGTGAAACAATTCAAAGTGGAATACTAAAGACAACGTAAAACAACTAAGAAGCAACAGATAAGATTTTTCATGTGTGAACAGCAATCACTGTGCTGTGAATTCGGGGAGTAGTATGTCTACACCAGGTGTTTCGGCCGTTTAGAATTGGGCTAAATGAGCCTCATCTTTGGGACGGCCATCATCAGGACAATGTTCTGTACACGGGACGTCTAAGCTGTGGGGAAGGGAGATCACAATCAGGTGGGTGTATGAGCCACATAACTAATTTAAATTGACTGAATCAAAAATGTGTAGTCACAAAATAGAAAACACACAGTTTACCTATGTAGCAATTGATGCCCTCTAAATTGATTTATTATCACTATGCTCCACCAGTTCGAGTGCTATACATTTTCTCTCTGGCTGCTCAATTTCAGCCTGATCCTAACATGGCTGCCATATAAAACACTCATGCAGCCTTGGCAACTGCTTTTTCCCACGCTGTGCAGTGTTCTCCTTCAGTCACTCGAAGATGCCCCGCTCTCTGCACGCAGCCTTTTGACAGCCTATCTGGCCCACCACCAAAGGTAAATTCGCCAGCATGGGCACTTTTAGTTCCACATGAGCAGTCGTTACATTCAGACACTTAAATGTGACTTTCTGTTTACTTGCAGCCATACCTTTGATGGCTGACCGCTTTACAACACATTGGACCTTTTCACCTGTAGTTATTCAGTGAAAGGTAAGACACATTTTATGCTTTGTGTACATTTATATTTATTATTTACATAACGGTTGGGGTTTAGACTCACTCCCCCCCTTATTTCTGTTTAACACAACAGGAGTACCTAGAGACCAGCCCAGTGTGGCGTATGGATCTCTAATACAGTGCCTATCAATTGCTACATAGGTAAGCTGTGGGTTTTCTATTTTGTGACTACACATTTTTGATTCAGTCAATTTAAATTAGTTCTGCGGCTCATACACCCACCTGATTGTGATCTCCCTTCCCCACAGCTTAGACGTCCCGTGTACAGAGATATGTACGTACAGAGAGAGCAATTTTCTCTGTCACTTGCACATTATGTCTCTATTCACAAATCACAAGGTCTAACCCTAGATCAAGCATAGATTGTTATTGGCAGCATAGTCTTTAAAAAGGTATGATTTACGTAGCACTCTCACGTCTACATACACTCAATGGTCTATTCCTAGTTAACTTTGATGCAAACAAAGTCAACGCTGACATTCCTTGCATCCTGGAATACAACACGCTACAGGCACTATACACTGCCATATAAATATGTACCCTGTACCTCAAAAAAAGAAACATTTTAAAAGACAAATAATAGAAACAGAAGCTGTTGCAGATTTCCCAACAATACCATTAAAAACAACGACCAACTCCTGCATCAAACAATACAGCCAGAAAATAATCTAGTACAAAGTCAAGGTCACATCAATCAGAAAAGAAAGATACAATGTCTCTGCTCCACAAAGATCTGAGGCTCATCTAACAAGCCACAAACAGAACTCTCTGGTTCATTTAAATTCTCAAACACAACTGGCGTACAGTGTATGCTAATGTGACAATGAATCTTCTCTTTCAATTGGCACCAATTGTTCAAAACATTTACTTAAACAGCTCAGACCAGTTGTGTTTGAAAATGCTCGTCCTTCACAGAAATGTCACAAATATTCCTGACAACACTTACAATGTCGCAGGTATAAGGCAAGAATTGGACTTCTGTGCTGGAATGGTAAAATTTACCGTAAACACACAAGAAGATCCACACAAATTCCTAATGCACTTACTACAAGTACTGGAAACCAAAAACATCCCTTTAAATTAAATTTTCAAGATTTCATGCATGTGGAAACATACATGCACTGTCTGCAACCATGCTTCACAAGACCACATCTCTAATGAATGATTCCTATATGTATACATCCCAAATTCTGAATCCGTTCCATTTCACCAGCTTCTTCAGAATGCAAATCATGGCACATTATGCCCTTTTTGTAATTCTGAAAATTGTTCCACCACACCAATAAACTCACATAGTCAATATGTCATGCTAAAGCTTCTAAAGTACAATGCAAAAATAACTGTAAGCTTACAGGCTTCACACATGGCTCTTTGAAAGAAAACCTTCACAACACTAGGTGTAATATACAACGCTGGTGCCACAACTACTTCAGTGTACTACACTGCATATGTGAATGAAAAAAGTTGATGTGTTTAAATGTAACAATACCTCTGTTACCACAAAGCATAGGTTATAAGCAAATTTAACAAATGCCTACATAATATTCCTTCAACCCAAATTTAGTCACTAAACTATAGCACAATTAACTGTTAGAATATGCTAGGAGGTATGTACTTACATCCATAATTCGGCAAGAACACGTTTAAGTCAATCTAGTTACAATACATCAAAAAGTATCTAACAACTTTAAAAACACCCTTCATTGCAAACCACTTCAAATACACTATGTAAATGGTAATATGACAGAGCCTCTTCTAACCTCTAATGTAGTTAGAATATGCCAACAGGTATCTAACTATTTCATGCATTTCCTCAGTTACAACATACTTCAAACAAACATACTATCACCCTTACACTCACCTTACTGTAATAGTTTATTTTTATCCAGTATGGATTTTATTTCCCAATGATTATATAAAGTAAAACCAACAGTGGTGTGTCATACTCTAATGTTGGAGCAAACATAGTACTTACAATTTACTGTTTATGAGGGTCTAAAAAAGAAAATGTATATTGAAAACTGTGTACCACTGCAGCTATTGAACTATCATGCTTAACCAATTGTCATTTTTTCCACCCAAAAAACCCCACAGAAGGCAGCAGCATGTGCTACAACTCTAAGTAGCCACAGCAATCTTAATAAACTTCATATTCTGTGAACGCTATCCTCAATTGTACTACACTCATAAGTTCCGTATACAATTCAACTACATAATTCTGCCATATTACAAACACTTTCTGCTCCCACTACATTACATACAATTATTGTACACATATACATAGTATAATGATTCTGGCCATACTCCTATTACATAACCTATAATTACAATGCACATATTACTACTGTGGTTATTTTAGCCAGTGCACATATTCTAGCACTGACCACAGCACAATTCATTGAATAAAAAGTATGTATCAGACACGGTCAAACAATAAAACAAATTCCCACCTCCTGCAATCAAAAAGAAGTTTGGCGGACACTGAAATTCACTGCGTACCCGCTGGCATTTCCAACCCCTTTTCCCACCTACACAAACAGTTCTACATTGCCTTCATTCAACTTTCCTACCATTTCTATGCCCTCTTCCAGCCATCAAATAACCCCAAATGTCTTTTCAAAGCTGACCGTTCACAGCAATGTTCGCGAACTACTGCGTTGTCTATGAGTGGTTATGTCACCTGCCTGGGCTTTTTCAACCTACAAAAAAAGCCCCATACCATCTTTTTTTCCACTCCCCCACACTTCCCAGCCTTTTTTTCCACCAGCAAATAACCAAAGATGTGTTTTCCAGACATTTCGCCCCCCAAACTGTACGTGGTCTGCTGCAACTAGCCGCGATCCAAAATGGCGGCCGTTTCCCAAAAATCTGACGTACCACACGCTCTTCACCATCCAATCAGGAAGTGTGTCCAATGTCTGTGGACATCACGTCAGCCTCCGGGCCAATCAGAGGCCCGTCCACACACCAAACAGAGAAGTGAGTCCACGGACCTAACCCAGATATCGGTAATTTCTTTTTGGCCTACTTTTGGTGATTTAAAAAAAAATGACTGCACGGATTTACACCAAATTTACAAAAGCATGCTTTGGGGGCCAAGCTGCCACTCCTGCCACAAATTTGGGGAAAACCCGTCCAGCGGTTTGGGCTGTATACATGAGCAAATCTTTTTTTCCATTGCTTCATGGGGAAAAAACACACATTTTTGGTCCCCCCTATAACTTTGACCCCCTTCATGAAACCACACCAGACTTTGCAGGATCTATATGACGGGGTTATATACTTCTTTTGCAAAGTTTCATGAGGATTCGTCGAGGGGGGTCAAAGTTATAAGCCACCCAAATGTGCTCTTACTATGGGTTGAGCAACTTGAACATAACTACAGGGCCACTACTGCAGGCCTTGTAATACAAAAAGTATATTACCACCTCTGAATTATGTTTAAAAGTTTTGTGCAGTTTTGTCAAAGGGGATAATGGGGGGGCGTATAGAGGGGGGTGTCCAAAACTTTTGAAATCTGGATAGACATGAATGGGACATGCTGGACATATTTGCACAAAACTTGGGTGAGGAGCAGCAGCCTGGTCGCAAATTTGTGCTTTTGCAAATTTGGTGTTAATACATCCAGTTGATTTTTATAAAATGCCCAAAATGTAAGTAAAAAAAATTAGTGATATCTGTGTCCGGTACACAGACTCTCTTCCTGATTCAGTGTCCATGGACACCGCTGGACTAATCAGAGAGCTGTATATCATTTGCAGACATCATACACGCCCACTGATTGTTCATTAAAAACATGAGGTGCATCAAATCTTGTGAAACAGATGCATTTGGGTTTGCAAACTGCGCCCTTAGTCCGCAGACATTGCAGTAAAAATATATTAAAGAACACATGGAACAATCTCTGGGGAGGTGAGGGGTGGTGTGTATGGGATGGGATATGACCATAAAAAGACAGAAATCTGGTGTTTTTTCTTCAAAAGATGTCCATGAACATCTTCGATGTTCATGGACAATCATGTGCTGTTCCCGAACTTCACAAAAGTTCAAAGACATCCATGCACACATCTGCATTACAGGGTTGGTAAAGAGCAGTTTTTTGTATGGCTTATAGCTTTGGCACTATTGTTTAAAACTGCATGAAATGTATCAACACAATGTTAGACCAAACTTTGAATGTGTTTGTAAAGTTTTCTGCTGTTTCGCCAAGAGGGGGCAACATTAGAAGGGTGGTCTCAAAATTATTGAACGACTTATAAGAAAATGTGGCTAGCCACATAAAATGAGATTTTCCTATCTTGCATGTCAAATTAGCAGACAACAAAAATGTACATCAAGGATTAAAAGGGGAGTTTTATATTGCTCCCTTTCGTTATGTAATAATCGTATTTTATGTATGCATAATTATAGTGCTCATTCTGGTTTACAATAAGCCTTAAGCACTGTGGTCAAAAATAATGTTCTAATTACTTAATTAACGAATTCCAATTACTTAATCATTTACATATTGGAAAAGACACAAAAGAAACATGTAAAAAAAAATATAATATAATGTGTTCCTTGCATAGTGTGCTGGCAGCTCTGGAGCTGTATGTCGGGATCTCTTTTAGTTCTGCTGCATAGGCCCTGAAGGAGATATTATGTACACTGTGGGTGGCGGAGAGAGGAGGAAAGAGGGTGCACAGCTTTCCACAGCAAAGGCTACAGGAACCTACTCCTTCATTGCAATAAAGTTAGGTGAAATGCTTTCATTTTCATCTTTCCACATTGTTGAGTACCAGTACTGACTTTCCGACTCTGAGAAGTGCAGGAATACATATTCCGAAAAATCAGAAGTGCAGGTACTGAGGGCTGGGTAGGACCAACCCGTTTAAAGCAGAGCACAGTGAGAGTCAGAGAGGACATTTGAGAGAACGAAAGCTGCGGAGTGGGCAATGTTGAGAAAGAGAGAGTGATGAAATTGGTGAAACTTGCCGGTCAAGTGGCACAGCGAGTAGAGCGCTCGATTTGACATCCGTGCAGAGCTTTCTAACGCACGTTCGAATCCCGCGCTATATAAATGCCAAATAATTATTATTATGGATGAGATGGTGGGGGTCCTTGAGAGAGGGATGTAGATAGAAAGTGCGTGATGAGAGTGGAGGAGATGCAGAGAGAGTGTGGCTGGTGGAGATGAGTAAGAGTGTGTGATCGTGGGTAATGAAGAGAATGCGAGTGAGTGATGCTGTTGTTCTCAGCCTCCAAGACATGCTTGGGAGGTCGAACGATGCTACATATTGCTTGCTTGTTGTACTTTTAAAATTAAGGCATAATGAGGCTCTGTGCAGCAGCCTTCTGTACAGTGAAGATTAAGACATGAATGGATGTTACTTTGATCTCTTCCCGGGGTCAAATAGTAACCAGGGATTACTCATTAGATTTATTTTCCCTAGCATAGCATTTCAACATTGGGGATTCGTAGCGAGCAACCTATGATTTAATTCCTAATACTGTGGGTAAAAGAACGTTCAATACTGTCCATTTAGGTTGTTCCCCTTTTCTCAAACGTACATTATTTTGGTTACCCCGAGAGAGCTTTGCCTGTCCGCTCCACAGCAACAAGAACATATGGCATCTTGGTAACACGGGGCCCGTTGTTGATTCCATGCATGTGCCCACTTTCCCACAGCAGACTTTCACAACACAGACATCTATAGAAATATGCTGCCCAGCACTGTTCACTATGGGTGTCATGTAAAAGGCACACGAAAAAAAACAAAAAAAAAAACGCATTCAGCCTTTGTAACTATGTGAAGTTACCAAAGATGAGGTGAGGAGATCATAATAAAACTGCGCCCTGAAACTCATGGGGACAAGAAGTACCCACCCCACTTCATGTTATGTATCATACTGAGCACTCATTGGATACCCACCGCCCCCTGACCTTTTGGTTTGAAATCCTTATTTACATTTGTTACGGAGGGGCATGACTAGATAATGCCTGTACGAATAATATTTTGTTTTATTTGTTAAATGTTAAATATTAAATGTTAAATGAGATGATTTTGTAAAAGTTCATTATTTGAGCTAAAAACAAATACATTATAATTATTATTATTATTATTATTATTATTATTATTATTATTATTATTATTATGAAAACGATAATATATTCATCCCTATCAGAAATATCCAAACCATATCTTAATAAATCAAAATTCTGATCCAACTTTGCATACCCAGTAAATAGGGTACTAGTTGACACACAAGAACAATTTTGTTAGTTTTATCTTTGAGTCCTCCTTTATGCTAAACCCCCACCGTTGCAAACATAGCCTGAACATATTGTGATTGGCATTAAAGTAGAAATGCATGTGACTTTAAACAGTGTCAGTAGGTAAACATTGACATTGTCCTACATGCATAGAACAGGACATCGATACAGGTGACACTTTAATATCAACTGTAATATTATCACGGTATCCTTTTCTCAAAAGGTTATTTACAAATAACACTAATTTGGCAAAACATAAATTCAGTACCTATTCAATACACTTTGCAGCAGCCAGTACTCATCCTGCTAAAATGGAGTGAAGTGAAACTAGGTTGAAAGTAAAGCCCGGGAGTGGAGTAGAGTGTCCCTCGTGAAAGGGAGTCAACTGGTAACCCTAATCCCTCTCAAAATGATCCTCTGGTCCATCAACACTTTGGTCCTTGGCTCCCTGGTGCGTTCACGGGAAAAACAAACAGAAGCAAAAGGCTTCCTTTTTCTGTGTGCGGTTACTGACTAAAGTGCTTTTTGAACACTCCAAATTGACATTCTGGCATGGCGTGTCCATGCCATCATATTTGGCACTTAACGGAGACCGACATGGTAATAATAACCTCTTTCAAATTGCTTGACCTCCCAACCTAAATGACAACACATCTGTACACAATACTCTTCCACCGAACCCACACAGCTTACCCCATGGAAGATACACCACTAGCGGGTGCCCTAAATGTCCTTAAATGCCACCCTAACCCACCACGTATACGCCAACAGAACTCTTCACACTCCTTAAGCACTTCGCTGACAACATCACATCACAAAAGTGATTACCTTAACAACCTGGAGCGCACATTAACCACTGCTACAGACCTCTACAGACATCTCTTTAGATCTAAAGCCTGCACCCCACAGATTTCCGTCTCTTTCCGTCTAAATCGTGCACCCCACAGATTTCCGTCTCTTTCCATCTAAAGCCTGCACCCCACAGATATCCATATTTTTCCATCTAAATCGTGCACCCCACAGATATCCGTCTCTTTCCATCTAAAGCCTGCGCCCCAAAGATATCCGTTTTTTAAAGAAAATATAATAGACCACAATCAATTGACAATTACATAAATAGATGCTCAACAACAGTCCATTATATCAAATAAAATTAAACATTTTGATGATAAAAAGAAAAATGATTCAATAAACATTTGAATACAAAATTCAAGAAAATAAGATAAAACATAATTCTAATTCTACTCTAATTCTACTTTGCAAAATTCTATGTAAATTACAGTAATTATACTTAAGTCCGCCCAAGGCAAACTAACAATAATGTCTCTTATAGGTTAACTCTTCTAGATCCGTCAGTACTGCTTCAAGATAGTGCACTGTAGCCACTTTCACTGCCAATTTTTGATTTCAAAAGATTAATTGCCATATTTGATCATAGTCTAAATGACTGTTCATATCCGTCTCTTTCCATCTAAAGTGTGCACCCCACAGATATGTCTCTTTCCATCTAAAGCCTGCACCCCGCAGATATCCGTCTCTTTCCATCTAAACCGTGCACCCCACAGATATCTGTCTCTTTCCATCTAAAGCCTGCATCCCACAGATATCCGTCTCTTTCCATCTAAAGCCTGCATCCCACAGATATCCGTCTCTTTCCATCTAAACCGTGCACCCCACAGATATCTGTCTCTTTCCATCTAAACCGTCCACCCCACAGATATCTGTCTCTTTCCATCTAAACCGTGCCCCCCACAGATATACGTTCCTTTTGATCTAAAGCCTGCACCCCACAGATATCCGTCTATCTAAAGTGTGCACCCCACAGATATCCGTCTCTTTCTTTCTAAAGCGTGCACCCCACATATATCAGTCTCTTTCCATCTAAAGTCTGCATCCCACAGATATCCGTCTCTTTCCATCTAAACCGTGCACCCCACAGATATCTGTCTCTTTCCATCTAAAGTGTGCACCCCACAGATATGTCTCTTTCCATCTAAAGGCTGCACCCCGAGATATCCGTCTCTTTCCATCTAAACCGTGCACCCCACAGATATCTGTCTCTTTCCATCCAAAGTGTGCCCCCCACAGATATCCGTCTCTTTCCATCTAAAGCCTGCGCCCCAAAGATATCCGTTTTTTAAAGAAAATATAATAGACCACAATCAATTGACAATTACATAAATAGATGCTCAACAACAGTCCATTATATCAAATAAAATTAAACATTTTGATGATAAAAAGAAAAATGATACAATAAACATTTGAATACAAAATTCAAGAAAATAAGATAAAACATAATTCTAATTCTACTCTAATTCTACTTTGCAAAATTTTATGTAAATTACAGTAATTATACTTAAGTCCGCCCAAGGCAAACTAACATTAATGTCTCTTATAGGTTAACTCTTCTAGATCCGTCAGTACTGCTTCAAGATAGTGCACTGTAGCCACTTTCACTGCCAATTTTTGATTTCAAAAGATTAATTGCCATATTTGATCATAGTCTAAATGACTGTTCATATCCGTCTCTTTCCATCTAAAGTGTGCACCCCACAGATATGTCTCTTTCCATCTAAAGCCTGCAACCCGCAGATATCCGTCTCTTTCCATCTAAACCGTGCACCCCACAGATATCTGTCTCTTTCCATCTAAAGCCTGCATCCCACAGATATCCGTCTCTTTCCATCTAAAGCCTGCATCCCACAGATATCCGTCTCTTTCCATCTAAACCGTGCACCCCACAGATATCTGTCTCTTTCCATCTAAACCGTCCACCCCACAGATATCTGTCTCTTTCCATCTAAACCGTGCCCCCCACAGATATACGTCCCTTTTGATCTAAAGCCTGCACCCCACAGATATCCGTCTATCTAAAGTGTGCACCCCACAGATATCCGTCTCTTTCTTTCTAAAGCGTGCACCCCACATATATCAGTCTCTTTCCATCTAAAGTCTGCATCCCACAGATATCCGTCTCTTTCCATCTAAACCGTGCACCCCACAGATATCTGTCTCTTTCCATCTAAAGTGTGCACCCCACAGATATGTCTCTTTCCATCTAAAGGCTGCACCCCGCAGATATCCGTCTCTTTCCATCTAAACCGTGCACCCCACATATATCTGTCTCTTTCCATCCAAAGTGTGCCCCCCACAGATATCAGTCTCTTTTGATCTAAAGCCTGCACCCCAGAGATATCCGTCTATCTAAAGTGTGCACCCCACAGATATCCGTCTCTTTCTTTCTAAAGCGTGCACCCCACATATATCAGTCTCTTTCCATCTAAAGCCTGCACCCCACAGATATCCGTCTTTTTCCAGATCTGCACACATCAACACTGTTACAAAGCAACCTTTCCCTGCTCACCCTGCTGCTCCCCTACACTACCTCTTGCAGATATTAAAGCTCAGAGAAACCATGAAAATGGCAGAAAGCATGCCACACAAAATCCCATAACATACCATAGCAGGGCACAGAAAAGGTTTACATGCATTCTCATCTGGTGCACAGCTCTGCACTACCCAAGCAACTTCACTGGTTGGTAGCAGGGTCGGAGTGGGGGGGTTAATGCTGGTTCTGCCACAGTCCGCCTCACTGTATTGTGATCTCTAGTGCCCTGGATGCTTGGGAAGACCATATAGCTGCCTGTCAAAGTCAAATCAAGTGATCCTGGACTGAGGGAGGGTCAGTGTAACAATAATGCATTTCTAGGTGACGGCATTTGCAGTCATTAACAGAGGACCATGACGGTATGCCATTTTTTCCTTGTAAATCATTACATCTCTAATTCGTGCAGTTAAATAGTTGGTATACGATTTGTTCGTATCAATGTTCCCCTGGTCGATTTGGACGAATTGTTTGTGGCTGTTTTGAATGAAGATATATCCGGGGAAAGTCCACAAGCCCCACCCACCCCCTTTGCCCCTATATAATTTATTACACAAAACCCACCCCCCACATATATTTGCAGTCAAAACAGCCGCAATAAATTCAGCCAAATTGTTTGCGGGCAAATTGGACCCAGTCAACTTGGGTAACACCATTAAATCAGATTAATGTTAGATTATTTCTCAAGGATCAGACACTTTGGTTTTTAACACACTCTGCAGTTTTAGCACTTGAACACAAATCTTCCAAAATGTACTTGGTACAAGTATTTACCTTTTGGATTTCAATGCCTACAATGGAGGCTTATATATCACTGCCATTTTATTTTTCACCTCCTAAAAGGAAAAAAAAAGGACCCAGAATGCAAAATAATTCAGGCCTGAAACATCTCCTCATCACCACCACTGTGCTTCCACCACTTTCAGACACACACTGAAAGAAGTGCAATACACTGACTAATGTATGGGAATATTCTAGATCATGGATGTGTATGATTTTAAGCATATAAAATGGCTATCTACATGAAGCAAGTTGTGTTCTCCTCTGCATGTCAGAGGCACACATGAATCTTTAAAAGCGGGATTGTTATTCTTTTACTTTAATTGATGTTCAAGTGGACATGGCTATACTAGTGAAGTGGTGCTCGTTCTGGCCTTTCAGTTGGAAATGTCATCTCCTGCATTAGAAGGGCTCTTCTGATAACAGGAGCAATGTGGTAGCAGGTCGGTAAGGTGCTGGCTGCAGAGGCAAAGAGGCTGTGTGTCTGTTTTTCTCAGCCAGGTCGTGACAGATAAATGGGCAGTGCTCTCTCGTCTGGGAGAGCTCCCTCCAAATGTGGCTCTCGTGAAAGAAAATAAAGGCAGGGCGCACTTCCGGAGCCTTGGAAGTAAAGGTACAAACATATAACACAAATAGTGTTCTTATGGTAAAGCGTACCAATGATTGATTATATCACCAAAGCACTGTCGTGCAAAGTAGCCCACAATACCCTGAACAAACCCAACCCGCACACTCCCATAATTTCCTTCACAAATGTTTTTAGTTGCCCAATTGTGCAGAAAATAGCCCAATCTACAAACCCTGGCTGTTACCTCTGCTGATGGTAGCAACGCTGATCAAAGTACATCCCAAAATGTCGCGCACAAAACAAACCTCCTGACTGCTGCAAAGGCTAAACCTCCTGACTGCTGCAACGGCTAAAGCCAGTGCTTAAGTCTCCAAAAAGTAGGACTGGGCCGGGGCCCTGCCGGGGCCCCCCATCCCACACAACATTGGCGGGATGCATTATCCCGCCGCGGCCGCAGCCGCGACGGGAGATGCGCCCACCAGTTTAATTTCAGGCGAGCTGACAGAAGTGCCAGCCAGGCACAGCATCGCTGAGGCTGGCTGGCACTTCTGTCAGTCACTGTAACTTCCCTGATGACTCCTCATCTGAGGGGTAGTCAGGGAAGTTACAGTTCCTTTGTTTGCCCTCCCCAGGTCACTGACCCTCAGCAAACCTGCGGGCTCCATGATCTAATATGCAGATTAGATCACGGAGCCCGCGGGTTCGCAGAGGGTGAAAGGCGCCTCAGGCTCAGTGATCTATCTGCTCAGAGCAGAGATCACAGAGCCTGAGGCGTCTATCTCCGTTGGCAAAGCTTTATAAAAGATGCCTTGAATTATATACGTTTCAAGCCATCTTTTATAAACGTAGAAATATTTCTATGTTTATAAAAGACTGCTTGAAACGTGCAAAATTCAAGGCATCTTTTATAAAGCTTTGTCGATGGACAAAGCCACCTCGGGTTTTGTCCGTCCTCAACACTTTATAAAAGATGCCTTGAATTGTTTACGTTTCAAGCCGTCTTTTACAAACATAGAAATATGTTATAAAAGTCTATGCTTATAAAAGGTGGCTTGAAAAGTGCACAAACCATAGTAAGGTAAGCACACAAGTGTGCGTAAATTACTATGGTTTGTGCACTTTTCAAGCCACCTTTTTATAAACCTAGAAATACGTAACATTAGTATGTTTATAAGGCTTGAAAGGTACACAAACCATAGTAGTGCGCATACAAATATATAAATGCTCACATACATTTATATATTTGTTTGCACACCTTACAATGATTTGTGCACGTTTTAGGCCACGCCCACAATGGAAGCCACGCCCCCAAACGAGCCCCCCCCCCCCTCAATTTCTTACCCCACTTAAAGCACTGGCTAAACCTCCTGACTGCTGCAAAGGCTAATCCTCCTGACTGCTGCAAAGGCTAAACCTCCTGACTGCTACAAAGGCTAAACCTCCTGACTGCTGCAAAGGCTAAACCTCCTGACTGCTACAAAGGCTAAACCTCCTGACTGCTGCAAAGGCTAAACCTCCCGACTGCTGCAAAGGCTGTTACAGAATCATTAATTCGCTTATATGGTGGAGGGAGATACAAATAAGCGCTCTGGCGGGTTCCTGACACCAGCACTACTAGTTGTCATGCCGATGAAATAGACTTCTGCTAGGCCCCTTCCATTTCTCTGTAGCAATGGTTTTACCTCATGGCAGAGCTTTTGTGCCACCAACATGTGCCAATGTCATCAAGGGTGGAGCTTACGGATGAAGGCTGTTGAATGAAATAAATGAGTGCCTGGCTGAGATTAGGGGAGGAAGGCATGAGAAATGTGAGATGTCTTGTCTTCGAATCAGGCATAAAAACGTACATGTTACTGTAGGAAAGTAATTTTAATTGCGGGGCAACATAGCCGTCATGCGTAAAAATCGTGCATAGAACCTTTGGCCACCCTTGCCATGTCCTGCCCTATATTCATTGAGCTATAAGGTGGATCTTGGTCACAGAGTGGAATAACGCCTTCTTGCACCCCATTTTCTGCACCTTAAACATCTGCCGGCATTACCCTCAGCATCTGATTTTGAAGCTGATGGTGGTACATTGTAAGGCTGTGGATTCCGCCTGCTTTTTACAAGTGATGACAGCTGAGGACTTGAAATGAAACGTAAACTGTTGCCTGCCATTCGTAACTGGCAGGCAGCATTTAAACAACATATACTTTCAGTGCAAATGACCAAAATCGCCGGGAGGGACCTTTTTCCGCAAACATAACAGGTCGCCCCTTTTCAATTTGCAACAAGGTCTTATGAAATCACCTCTGATGTTTTATTTGACAGGGTACAGTGAACCTCTTGTCACTGCCAACTGTATGTGAGTGACAACGAAAGAAAATGGCTTCCTTCAACAGTGTAATTTTCGTGAGAGCACATTTGGAGTTGGTTCGTTCATGTGTCTTCAAAATGATGTAATTGCGGTGTGCAGTGCAACGAAGGAACAGCATACACTGTGATCTGTGGTTAGGGCGGGAAGACAACATTTGGTAAACATATGAAATGCTATGCATTACATTAGCTGCGTATAGTGTGTCCCCTTTTGGAGATGAGCTCCAGTGAAAGGAAAGCAGCACCATGTTTTCATAGCTGTAGGTTTGTATAGCCATGAAGTCCCCCACTTCCTTTGTAGTTATGTGCGCAAGCAATGACTGAACAAAGCATCCTCTTCCCAATGTTACTCCTTTACATATAGAAGATGGGGGTCTGAATTCTAATGGCATTGCAGCCTAAATTAACATAATAAATATGATACAATCCCATGTAACCCCACCCTATAAACCAGGGGCTAGGCACATTTCAGTGCAAACAGCCAAATGGAGTTGACAACGTGTTCCCTCTTTATAAAGGCACCCTGCACGGAAAACACGTTTTTGTTTAATGGAGTCAAGAATAATGTAAACAGGTACATCCGTCATGTTGTGTTTCTCTGTGGCTACACCTTGGGGCATTCTCTCTCTAGGTTCTCTATGAGGCTGTGACAGGTGCAAACTATTTGAGGCTGCACTTGGCATATGATGGTCCCGCCTTGACATGTGTGGCTGTATTTAGCATATGATGCCTATACTTAGCATGTAAGGAACATGCTGTAATGCGATGCAGTAACTGGGCTTTGGTGGCCGTTCATGCATAGGAAGATGTGCCCGCGGCATACAATGCAACCCCATAGTTTACATGCATTTGGTAACTAAAGTAGCCTTGGGTCTGGTTTACTAACATTGTATTGATCTTTCACTTATTGCATTTTTTTAATTAGTCTTGTCACATGTTGTTATCTATTCCAAGTCAAATGTCAGGTGGCATCACTCTATATGATGTAATCCAGGTCAATAGTCATGTGACGTCCCACCTTGTGATGTCATTGGGTGAGTGTGACATCACTTCTGCTACACCCGGCTATTTGATGAATTGACATCCTTTAAGAAAGGGGGAGCTGGAAAAAAGTCAAGAGGTGATTGCAGAGGGTAGTTGATTGTGTAAAGCCTAAGTATAATAACAGATAGATTTTAAAGGATCAACAGAAACATGGACAATTACATACATCAATTTTCCTGTAGGTGCAGCACTCTCAGTGAGATGGTTTTGTAATCTCATTAAAACAAATTCCTGCATCGGATTGGTTCCCAAAGGGAGGGGCACTTGTATTGTTCGAGGGGATGCAACAGCTAAAAGAGAGGTAACCGTCTGGTATTGAAAGAGACCCGAAAAAGGACAGATTAAATGAGGTGAATCGTTCACAAAATGACAGAGATGAAAATACCAGCCATTTCTAATCATGAGAATCCTTCTACTCGCACCAGAAAATGACCCCCAGAAGGCACACTCGCAGAAAATCATGGCCTGCGTGGTGGGAATGCCTCTTTGGATGGGAGCACACCTTCGAGGAGTGAGTCAATGAGCTACATCTCTACCTGTAGGAAAGGGGATGGTGGCTGCTTCGACTCCATCCCAAGAGACAGAAGGATGCTACTGCTCGAGCAGCATGAGGAGGCCACTGCTACCTTTGGGACGGTAAAAGGATTACTTGGGATAAGAGACCTTTGAAAGGGCAGGGCGAGCGACTAGGACAAAAGAAGGCATTTCCATTGGGGTCCTTGGCAATAGAGAACATCCAAGCAGAAGGTTAGGGAGTAAAGGGCCATGAAATGCACCTGACTGCGGGTAGGAGAAAAAGGTTTCCTGCAACATTGAGTCATGCGCGCCACCATGATGATCCATGCCTCTCGTTGGGAGACACTAATTCAGTCCTGGTTTTAACTTTGCATTCTGGGACTTGAAGTCCTGCATTTCTGTATTATAAAATAAGGACTGCAAGTCCCAGAATGGAAAGTTAAAACCAGGACTAGACTAGTGTTTCCCAAATGCAATTGATCATGTAGGTATGTGTGGTGAGTATATTGCTCTCTCTCTATCTCTCTCTGTCTCTCGCTCACTCCCACTCTTTTTCTCTCTCTCTTGCTCTATAACACACACATGAACAATGTATTCAGTAATTTTAAAGATGCTACTTATAAAGAGGTGATCTGTGGCACACTGGCATTCGACTGGGTGATAGAATATGATTCCATGAACAACTTCATTGATCACTTCTACTCCTTAGCATGTGCAAACGACATTACAGATTGTATTCATTTGTATTAATGCTATCTCTTGAAATCTTGCTTAACTCTATTGAATAATTCATTTGCATGCCCAATAATTATTGACAGTTTGTGTAGAAGTAAAATTATTGTACAGTTACCAAATCTGCAGATTTATCTCTGCGCTGGTGCTGCACTTTCCTACCACTATACTGAAACATCTGGGCATGAGCAGACAGACACACCACACCACCATCAGGGGCACTGGATATGATATGATAGGTTATTTATAACGCGCTTAATACCCAGAGGTTCCTTAGCGCGGACCCGGGGATCGAACATGTGGTGCTCCGTGTCGGGGCAAGCACGTTGCCCCTGAGCTATCCTCCCGAGATTCACGACCGTTCCACATAAGGAACATGGGCATACTTTTGCATGCCTGACATAAATACTGTAAATTGGAATTTTCTCTTGCTTACATTTTTTTGCCACAGCTCATCAGATCAATCAGTATTTCTGGAATTTCATTATAATTTACCTAGAAACGAATGACAAGTGATATCCTGGACTTCCTGTTATCCAAGATGAAACAATGACAATCCTGCTAGTTCAGGAAATCCTATGCCAGTACATTATAATGCTGTTGTAAACTGTTCAAAAATTGTTGAAGAAGAAAAATAAACTGCCTTCTGCACTAGTGCCTGAAGAGGGAAAATCGAGATCAAACCCATGCCCCCTCACCCCAGGCGCATATACAGAAGAACAGCAGGAAGAACAAGGAGCGCACTTATCATTTGAACCAGGCCCCAGCGCACCCATGGGTGACAAATATGCTGAAACACACCCACTTCACCAACAGTGCAACTTCCATGCTACATTAGAATCAATGCTGCAATATCAGAATCTACAAACACAAAAATCCCTGTTTAAAGGCTTGCAAATGCCTATATGAATTAACATGGTCTAATTGCATAGTGTAAAGCCATGTTTCAGGAAAATTACAGCCAAGTTCATTTCTCTCACTGAACACTGGCTGCAGAAGCCTTCAGCAATGCTCCTCGCAAAACCCACGAGCAGCCAAGGTCGCGCATTCAAGATAAGATTGCTTTCTGCAGACAAACATTTTTAATTCTCCACAAATGCGAGTAAGCCACGGCAACCCAGTGTGTTTTTTTTCTTTTATTTCTGGGAAAGAAAGACATTTTCGCAAAGACTCGCACAACATTTGAAACATAATTGTAACAAGAATGGCTCAGCCCAGCCAATGAGCGCTCAGAGCTCAGGTGCGAACTGCTTGCTTCAGCTAAAAAGTTATGGGAACAAAGTCATAATGCAACAAGTTAGAATTAGGTAATGGGGGGCTGGCACAGCTAAACCAACCCACTGACGCAAAAGGCTAACATCCAATTGTCAGGCTCTCTATAAGGGCTACATAGGTAACCTATCACTTAGCAGCCAATAGCAGGAGGAGATAGGTTTCTGGGAGCTGATCCAATTCTGTGAGGTCAGCCTGCAGTGTGATTACAAAGCTGGTTAGCAAGCCAGCCCCGGGGGAGACGGCGCCAGAACTCTCGATGTGCACGATGCTCTGCGTGTTTTTTTTCTTTTTTGCTGCCCAGGAATAAACGCAGTTTGGAACATGTGGCTGCCTGCTGGGGTCTCTGTTGCATTTCCGGGGGCCATATGGGAGGTGTTGGGGTCTCCCATAGATGGTGAGGGTATGGCTGCTGGCCCCCCACTGCCCTGGTGGGGGTCCAGCTTCTCCCCAACATGACTTTAAATGGTTCCATGTGATAATGTCAGCTGGAAAAAGTCGACCAGGTAGGCCACTTTTTTTCTGACCCCTAAAATACTTTCCTCAAATATTCTAGGAGGGGTATCATTTTATATTATAAACTCCCATTGCAGAACATTTTGGGAAAGTGTTTGATTTTAATGAGGGTGCATTATTTGGCAAATGTCAGGCCCTGGAGGTCATTTCCCATGCACCGTTATCACTGGACGCCCTCAAAATTACTAATGGTGCCACACAACTTCACAAGAATAAGACATTTCATCCAAATGCCTCCATTCACAAAGCAAACATACTAAAACTTACAGGGTATTGGTTTTGCACTCCATCCAAACAAATAAAACCAAATTCTTCTTGTATCATTTAATCATTATGCTATGATACAATGAGAATTAGCTTTCATATATGAATGAAACGAAAAGCAGATACCCAATACATTTCAGTACTTTTTTTAAGGTGTGTTTGAACCAGGGACAAGTACTCTAGCTGCTGATCCCTAAACATCTCGAGCAAACGACTAGCAGGTTTCAGCTACATACCACAAAGAGACAGGCCCTTTGATTAAACACTGTCTCTCAAAAAATATACGTTATACCTAAATAAACTGTGAAGAAAAACTCCCAAAAACAATGGTAAAATATTTTATTTTTCACATGGTTGATTTTACATTTATTACAATTCTAGCGACAAATAACAATTTAAACAAATATTCAATTGTCAAACAACAATTGTAACCACAAAGCAGCTTCAATAATGGTGTTAACCATTATGCAGCCAAAAAGTGTTTCGTGCTCCTCCCCATGTTTCCAAGGCTTCATTAATTTCAGCTGGAAATACATTGTTTTCCTTTTGATATTGTCACAGTGTGCTTCCCTAATCCTTTACCATTATTACATGGCATGCGGTAGCGTCCATGTAGTTATGGTTAAGTTGCTCATCTCATAGGAAGAGCACTTTTTGGGTGGCTTATAACTGTGGGATGTTTTTACCCATGCATCCAAGCCCTACCATAAAACTGGGCAGTACTGGCATGGAAAACATCATGATGGCCAGAACTCCCCAGAGAGTGCACAGGGAAAACATGAAGAATAGGCTGCCACCCATTTTTGCCTATGTTGTGAGCACAGGAGGGCACTGCCTGAAACCACCATTGGGCTACACACACAGTAGCCTAAAACCATTGGGAATGGCAATGCTGATTGCCAAAAAAGCAACTCAGAACTGTGGGAATTCATTTTCTTAATCCCAAAAATGGTTGCATTACCAGTACTCACCACTATCAGAAAGCCAGCGTTTTAAAACCACCAGACTTTTGTGTAAAACTGAACAAATGAAAAAAAAAACAGACCAAGGAAAGACTTGCTAAGAGGTGGACATAATGTAAAACTATATTCTGAAATGACTTGAAGGAAGTAATTATTTAATGTATAGGTAAAAATTGTCAGTTTGATTTGAATGTAGAAAACTGGGAACAAAAAGTGACATTTAGCTGAAACCTGGCTTAATGAAACTGAATTCTGCCTGACAACTACCCCCGACAGGAGTTGAAACTGGATCAACAGCTGTGTTCCCAGGCCTGGCTGCCAGGCCTGGCTGCATCCTGAGGTCACATGGCCCTGTTGATTGAAAGGGGAGTGGCAGCTGGGGACTACAGGGAGTTGAACAAAGGCCTGTCCTGCACTCAGGCAAATGTTATATTGGGGGGGGCGTAAAGATAGCTTCCTCTTAGGGGAAACTGGGAGGGGCAGTGCCTCTGCAAGCCAGCTGAGCTTGGGGGAAGTGGATAAACCAGTTATTCCACCCTGTGATGTGGGATGCCACACCCCTTTTTGACCAGAGCATAATTTTAAAAAGATAGATAACTCATAGTGCGGACTTGTCAGAACCTGTGGTGTATTCTGGGGGGTTGCTAGCGGAAAATAGGGTCTCACTCCGAATGTATGCATGTTAAAAATCTGACACTTCATCAATTAATGTCCATACTCCTTGCGTACATGTGTGTAATTTTGGGTAAATGTCTGATATTGCAAAACCAGTTAAAAAGCGCAAAATGTTGTCATTTTTGAATGCAAGCCCCCAGGAAGATCAGAGGCGGACAAGCATGGACCATAAGGAATATATAATGTGCACATGTAATTTCAACAAATTGTATATCTGGGAAAGATGTATTTGAATCAAATATAGATTTGTGGGCAAACTGACCAGGGGAGGATCCTCTGACCCATAAACAGACCTCATCATGATGACAATCCGTTTCCTTCCCCCAATCATGGGAGAGGGGAGAATTGGGCCAATGACAAGTAGAGAGGGGCAGGCTTAGCTAGGCCCAGGCACACACCCATTTTCAAAACACATAAAAAGAGACTGCTGGGATGGGTAGAAACATTCAATTCCATTTGCTGCGGAGCATGCTGACCGACGACTTCACATCCAGAGATCCAACACTTAGACTTCCAAGCTAAACAGAGAATACAGAACTTTGAACCAAGAAGGCCCACTGCAAGCAAAAGTATTTGTCAGCAGGCCTCAAAATCATTTGCAAACTATTCCACAGCCAGGCGAGCTGTCTGAATTCTTTTGCCAAGAACTCTTGCCAATACCCAGAAAGCAGTGTTACATCCAGAATCCACTTGATCCGGACCGGAAAGCAGAGCAGTATCCAGAACCAGAGGCCGCTGAATCCAGAGAGGCTGGACCAGCAGAGCAGAGCTGACCCAGACCGCTGTGAGCAGACCCAGAGAGCTGACCCAGATCACTGTGAAGTGCCAAGACCAGAACCGGAGTCCAGTCCAAAACCTGACCAGATCCGTGGCAAGGCCTATTTCAAATTTATATTGCGAGTACTTAGCAGAACTGTGCAGAACCAATCTCGTAGTTAAAATAATCTAATCCAAACTATTTTAACCTAAGTAGAACTGCCTCCTAGAAATCGTGTCATCTGTCATTTTTAAAGCTGCACAACTGTCACCTGTCAATTCTGCAGCTGCAAGCTGTCACCTGTCATTTTGAGTTTACTTTAAATCCGAAAAACTACCTTTACTTAATCGTCCGTATCTCTGGAACCGTTTGTGCTAGGAACGAGATTTAACTTTCCTCCTTATACTTTTTCCGCAATCACGATTCACGCACTCGCGAAATTTACCGTGATTTGCGATTTTGGCTCAATTTCTCCACTTGTCAAAATAGCAGCTCCATTCTTTCTTTTGTTAAAATCTGTTTGCAACTTGGTAATAACTCATAGAGCATTGCTAAAGTGAGCATGAACTAATACCAACACGCATCTCCCACTCACCCTGAATCTCTAGAGGGAATTAAAATCAGTTGGCACATTTTCCCATCCATTGCCATCACATTTAAAAGCATTTTGGGCCTGTGTTTCAAACTCCTACCTGTTTCCTTTAAGCTTGCTGGGGGCGGAACTGAATTTCGTATTGTATTTGGTTGCATTCCTGAGAACTGTGTGCTCCTCTTTCCATCTCCTTCCATTTCTTACATTGCATAGGGGAGGTGGGTGAATTGCCAGAGAAAAAGTGATTATCTTATCTTTTGCTAAAATCATATCAAGTATTTCGGTACTGCATTTTATTCCTCATTGCTTTTCCCTTGAAATCATAAAAGTATTTTTGCTACTTTATCCATCCTATACTAACTCCTCATTGATTGTAAAGAAGTGTGCTAGTGCCAGATTACCCATTGTTGATCAACATCATATGTCTAAGTGTACTGTCAGATATTAATTTATTATAAAGTGTGATATATATATATTGTTTAAATTCTCAAATAAACCTTTTAATTTGCAAAACAAACCTACTTCTTGGCTCAGTGGGGTCAGGGGGATTCTAAGAGGGGGGTGTTATACAAGGGTGGTCATCCAGAGTACTGAACTAGACATAAAAATACATTAATAAGGGTTTTCCTCAGCATCCCAGACTAGGAATTGACTTGGCTGCAGTGTTGATTGAATATTGCTTACAAAAGTGGGGGCTCGAGCCGGGATATTCTGGGTTAGATTTACCACTTGTGCAGATTAATACAGTGTGCCAACTGACCAGATACACATATCCGGTTAGATCACCACGCTGTTTTACCCTGTGAAAGCATCCCTCAAAGGAACGCTCTAAGGAAACGGTCTGTTTTGCAAAATAAAATACAAACTTCTGTAAGTCAGGAAGGAACTCAAATTCCAGAATGACGACCTTGGTAGATATGAAAATAGCCAGAGAGCACTTCTTACATAAGCTATTTGTGAGAGGTGAGTGGACTCATCAGGACCAAACAGTCTGGTTGCAGGCAATCGCGCAACAGGTCACTGAAACAGGGCCAGATATATGGGGAGATCACGGTCCCCTACATGTGGCCCTGAGTGAACTATATATGGCCCCTAAAGCCAAAGATGAACATAATAAGATTGCCAGGATAGCGGCATATTTGTATCTATATATGGGAGCCATGCAAGACAAATGTGCTGAAGGCCAAAGACCTGGATACCCAGGCAGAGTTTGACCAGGAGCGCCGGAAAGCTTGTGCCTTCCAAAGGCAAAGGGACGACCTGGTGGCACAGATGTAGGCTCTTAGTCAGGAAAGGGATAACTTAGGCCAGGAAGTCTGACACTTAAAAAGGAAAATGGAAGAAAATCACCTGGCCCTCCAGGGACTGGGTGACCTCCAAAAAGAACACCAGAACTTGTTAGAGCACACCAGGAGGGTGGAGGATGCTCTGGCAAGAAAGGAGCAGGCCAATAGGGACACAGCTCAGGAGGTAACCCTCCTGCAGCAAAAACTGGCCCAGTACTCCAGGACCAATCAGGAGGCAGAGAGAGAGAATGAGGCTCTCTGCCAGCACAATGATAGGCTCCAGCAACAGGTAGCCATGCAGGAGAGACTGATAGAATCTAGTAAGGCCTTAACTGAGGAACTGAAAGCGCAGGCTCTTGCATTGCAACAGGAAGCAGGGGCGGATAGAGATGAGGTATCTGGGAAAGAGAAACTCCTGAGCATAACCTCAGGAGCCCTAGTACCAGAGGCCTTCATCTCTCCCAGTCCCTGGACTCTGCCACCCCCATGTCCCCTCGCGCACATGAGCCCAGGGCCACGGGGATGGCAGATTACTATCCAGCTAGAAGTATGGGGCTCATAGGCCAGTACCTCCCAGGAATGGATGGGTGGGCATCCGGGTATGGGCACCCAAGCACAGTGCAATTTAGTGGGGAACCCCAGGAGAGTAGGCCCATTAAGGGCATCCTGAAAACCTCTGCCCAGTTAGGTCAGTGGGGGGTTTACCCAGCAAATCCTGGTAGCAAGGAGGGATCTGAAGACTCCTCTGAGCGTCACAGGACACAGGAGACCAGGTCCCCACATTCTGCCAGCTATTCCCAGGCTCGCAGAATCCGGGAAAACCTGGAAGATCAGACGGGCACCTCTGGGAGCAGCGCTTCTGAGTCGGAGGATGAATGGACCAGGGTTACCCGAACCAAAAAGGCCAATAAGGCAAAAAGGGCCTTGCTTAAGGACCCCCATTGAAACAAATAAAGGCAATAAGGAGTGTCATCACGCCTTTTCATAAGAACGCCAAGTATTCTGTTTGGGAACACTTGGAGCTCTATGAGCAATTGATGGAGACTTTCCATTTGAAGGACAGCCAAAGCTGTATTCAATATGTAAAGTGGACCTTCTCACCAGAATACTCCAGTTTCTTTGCGGGGCTGGAGGATCAAAACCATTCAAGGTGGTCCACATACAGGGCGGCCATCTTGAAACATTTTTCTGTGCACAGAAATCCTCAAGAGGCTCGCAAGGCAGACTACAATTTGCAATGTGGGGAGGATCAGGCTCCACAAGAGTTTGTGCAAGAATTAAAGCGTGCTTTTGCGCAGACCACCAGAAGGGTGCGCACGGATAGCAGAGAATTTATCAATACGTTTTTCCATGCCTTACCCAAATACATAATGACCCAGCTCGTGAGAGATTTTCATGAGAAAAGATCTTTAGACTTGGTCATTGAACAGGCTATCCGGATCTATGAGGTGCAGAAGCCTATCGAAAATAAAAATAACGCGCCAAAAAACCCAAAACTAACAGCACCCCTGCTGCTGCCAAGGTGGCAGAGGTAAAGGTTGCCCCCGTTTTAGATTTGGAGATGGGGGGGCCTAAAAACCTGCCTGCACCAAATAATTCACAGCCCAGAAGGCCCTCGGGCCAGTCACAGACAGGGAGTCGAGGAGGTAGTCCCACAAATGGGGTCCCCCGTTCCCCTGACTATGTAAGTCCCCGCTACAAGGGAAACCGTCCAATCCTGGGTTATGTGTGGACTCCTCCAGCCCAAGGGGGGGGATCCAGCCAAGCACCTAACTCAGGGAACTTCCCTCCCAACTTCCCACAGGAAGGCAGAAATTCTCCAAATCCTGGGCAGAACTTTTTCCCCAGGTATCCACCCAATTTCCAGCCCCAAAATCATCCATCCTTCTTTCCCCAATTCCCTGAGCCCAGACAACCTAATCCGGGAGAGGGGAGGCCAAGGGTGGAGGGGTACCAAAATCTTCCCAACCAGGGGTACTACCAGAGAAGGGATAGCTACCCTTCCCGGGATCAGCCCAGGGGAGAAAATAGAGCCCCGTATCAGCCTGAGCGGGTTTCACAACTTGAGCGCCAGGTCCAAAATATGGCACGAGATCTGGGTCACATACTGAGGGCTCAACAGAACCCTCAGATGAGCATGCCACCGCAGAATGCCCCAAACTCTGGACCTGGTGCTTCAGAACAATGACGGCGGAAGCACCCCGATAACCCACCGGTTCCCAGGGAGGAGGCACAAGGGGAAGGGGGGTGTAAAGCCTTGGAGGAAGCTTCCTTCCCAACTTGTAAACAGCCCCTGGAAAACCAGGAACTGGAAACAAAATCTCCTACCCCTGAAAGTCTGCCACCCAAGGAGCAGAGAGGAGGTAGGAGAAACAAAGGACCCAAACAGACCCACTTTGTGGAGGAGTTACAGGTCTTCCAATTTGAGGGAGGGGGATCCTCAGAAGATCCTGGGAAAAGGATCTTCTCCTTCAGAGATGGGGGAACTCCTCCCAAGGAAAAATGGGTCCCAAGGGATACCAATTCAGACTGGGGAGATGTGGAGACTGAGCTACCGCCGCCAATCATCTCATCCCAGAACCGACAATACCAAAATCCCCTGGTTCAAACCCATCCTGGTGACTGCCTCCAAAAAGGGGGGGGCGGCCCAGAACCGGAACCAGTGGAACCCACAATGGCTCTGATTTCCAGTTGCCAACTTTTTCTTTCAGATTCCCAAGGTTCTCCACAGAATTCTGCCCAAATATCTTCGCTAGCAATGTCCAAAACCAGAAAGTTAGCCCACTAGTTGTCCAAAAATGTGCATTATCTGTGCCCCCTTGAGGAGAAGGAGGGAAGATACTATGCCCCGGTACAAGTACAGGGGCAGGGTACAATTTTGGCACTGGTGGACACTGGATCCCAAGCTACCCTTCTGTCCAAAAGGGCCTTTGAGGAACTAAATGCAGGAAGGGGGGAGAATTACCGAATTCCTCTCACCTCTCTTCCTGGACAACTGCAGAACTTTGACGGGAAGGAAATTCCTGTTGAGGGGACTGCAGACTTGGACATTAAAATTGGGCGACACAAGGTGAAACACCCGGTCATAGTAGTGACTCCAGAGGGCACCCCTTGTTAACTAGGGAATGACCTCCTGAGAAGGTTGTCACCCCTAATAGATTGTGTAAACAAGGTCCTCTGGACCCAGACTAGCCGACCAATAAAATTAAAAGAGAGTGTCAACCATGTTGGTTTAAACGGCACCTGCCATATGGTTGAACAAAAATCTGACCAAGTAGAATTTCACTTCCAGAACAACCAAACTCCAGACGTGACGGGGAGTCCTCTCTATTTTTGAAAATCAACCTTCCTTCCAGTTTAAGGTGGTATTCCACACTGGAAGGAAATACTCTGAGATTCTTTACTAATCCACAATTAGAACCTCCCACTCCGATAGTCCAGAAAGATGTGAAATCAGCTCAGAGCCTGGCTGATATTCAGCAAATTGGAGAGCAGTTGTTCATCCCTGTTCAGTTAAATGATGGGAAGGACTCTGTTCTCGCTCGAGTGTGTGTGAACAACGGTAAGAGCTTCATCAGCGAAGCCATGTTCCGCCAACTCCCAAAAGATACGGCCATTCCCACATTCAAACTGCTAGACAAATGGGAAATGGACCTGGAAGCACCTAATTCCAAACATCTCCTGCCAAGAAGGTGTATGCTCAAAATCTCCATTGGCAACAAGAGCATAGTCCATAATTGTTGGGTCGTGCGAGACGTCACTGCCGCCTTTTACTTAGGCAGTGACATTCTCAATCGCTTTGCCATTAGTTTGGACCTAATAAACTTCAAAGCTTGGTCCCGATTAGCGGATAATCCCATGGGCTTTGATGATTCAGAAAAAGCATTTAGGTCAGCTCAATTGCTACCTTATGCAGTTGAAATTCAGATTAAAGAGGAAGTCACCATCCCAGAAAGGACCCGACAATTCTCCCTGGAAGTGAACGTTAAAAGAGGACAAAAATTGAAAAACCCTAATGCTTATATTCATCTAAATGCTTCTCACCAACAGCAAGGGTTAGGGGTAAATCCAACACCATTAGTCAACATAGAACATGACACCATTCCAATAGAGGTGGATAACAGCGACTTAAAGAGTCGCAGGTACCATTATTGGAATGGCGGTTGATGACCGACATTTCTTCATTGATTTAGGAAATGAACTGTTAGGACCAATCCCCAAGGACTGTTTTGACAGTGACAGTGATGACGGCACAACACCAGACAGGATTTTCACCCGGCATGGGGGGAACTTCCTGGTGTACACTTCTTGCCCTTATGGTAAGGAAGATGTGACTTGTGACTTCAGGAGGGATGAGGTGATTTTCCAGGTCCATGAGTGCTGCCTTTCCCACCTGAAGTCTCCAGTCCAAATCAGCACTCTGACCAGGGACTTCTCCACCCAGCTGGAGGAGGCCGCTGAGATAGCCAAACCAGAAGTCTTTCCAGGCTTCAGGCAGATGGTGGAAGAGAGAGTCAACCTTGCTGATGCCTGTGTGACTCTGGAACAGAAGCAAAAGTTGAAACAAGTTTTCTTGGATTTCCAAGATCTCTTTGCGGTAGACTCATATGACTGTGGTCGCACCGACATCCACACCACAACAATTCCCACGGACCCTGGAATGACTCCAGTGTTTGTGAAGCAATATCGCTTGCCTCTCGCATCCATGGAGTCCCTTACTGAAATAATTAAGAACCTTGAGTCCCGGGGAATAATCCGTCCAGTCCACAGCACTTTCAATAATCCGGTGCTGGGAATATTGAAGCCAAACGGCCACTGGAGACTCTGCGCCAACCTTAGGGAGCTCAACAAATGGATCCATACTCCCCAATGGCCTCTGCCCTACATTGACCAAGGGCTGGCCCAGATTCAGGGGTCACAGGTATTCACAGCAATAGACCTGACCAATGGATACTGGACCATGCCTGTCAGTAGGGAGGACCAATTCAAACTGGCTTTTACCTTTGGGGGCCAGCAGTACACATGGACCCGGACTCCCTTCGGATACCTCAACTCCGGCAATGAATTCAACATTTTCCTACATAAGGCCATGCCCGACCTGGCTGCGAGGGGTAACCTGGCTTATGTAGATGATGTCCTCATAAAAAGTTAATCTGTGGAAGAACACATAGCAGAGATCCGTTATGTTCTGACACAGTTGAGGGCCGCCGGAGCAAAACTTTCCTTTCAGAAAGCACAGTGGTGTAGAACCCGTGTTAATGTCTTGGGGCATGAGATTACTCCTCAGGGTCTCTGTCCCCAATAAAAGAAAGTGGAAGCACTCCAGAAACTGAAAGACCCCACAACTCTGCGGGAACTAAGGAGCCTCTTTGGACTGACTAATTACAGCAGAAAGTTCATTGAGGGCTACGCAGAGATCACTAGACCCCTGATTCATCTCCTGAAAGGGGGGGTCAAGTGGGAATGGTGTCCAGAACAAGCCGAGGCAGTAAGACAACTCAAAAGAAGTCTCTCACAAGCGCCCTGCCTAGCTTACCCTGTCAGAAACAAGGGGTTCTTCCTGGAGACGGGGTTCTCTAATACGTGCTTGACGGCAGTATTATACCAAAAGCATGACAAGGTCAATAAAGTAATCTCCTATGCGAGCAAAACTTTATCCTCTGTGGAGGAAAAATTCAACGATTTTGAGAAGGCACTCCTGGCAACGGTGTGGGCATTGAAGAATTACCGCCCGTTTATCCAGGGGGAACACATCATAGTGGAGACTCCACACCAGCCTCTGCAATATCTCCAAAGTGACAGAATCCGGCCCGGAAATGTGAGCAATTCCCGAATTACTTCCTGGATTCTGTCAATGCAAGGCTTTCCTGTGGAGGTCAGATATGGCCAAAACAAGAAGAGTCCCCTTGTGCAAGGTCTGGCTGACTTGAATTATTGTGCCAGAGAAAATTGTCTCGAGGACGAAAGTCTAAAAATCAAGGACAACATGGAGGCATACCTTAATTCCCCACACAAAGTCTTTGAAGAAGACAAGTGTGAGGGAATGCCCACTGTCTATGTGGATGGATGCTCTTACCATGTTGACAACGATGGGGAGGAAGAACTGGTGGCTGGCGTAGGGAATGCATGGGTGAAGGAGTTCCCAGAACCCTCAGCTGAATACAAAATTGGTCCCCGAAGTAGTCAGGTGGCAGAATTGATGGCTGTGCATCAGCCCATCCTCACTGCTGTCCAGCATCAACTCCACGAACTGGTCATAATCACAGATTCGGATTATGTACGGAACGGGTTCGTGGAGTACCTGGTCAACTGGAAAACCAGAGGCATGTTATGCGCTAATAACAAACCCCTGAAACATGGGAAGTTAATCCAAAACATTGATGATCTGGTCACCTCGAATGGGATGACCATCTACTGGGAAAAGATCAAGGGTCATTCCAAAGTAGAGGGACCAGACAACACTGGAAACGACTTAGCTGATCAGCTGGCCAAAACCGGGCCATCGAAGGGGATCTCATAGAAATAGAGTCCCTGTTGGGGGACATCCAGGTCACTGCTATCACTAGGTCCCATACAAATGCTCACAATGATTTTTCAACTGCACAATGGGGTAAGGAGACCCCTGATGCTGATTTAATTACAGCTCAGAAGGGGGATCCAATTATTGGTAAGTTTTTCCAACACCTTGAGGACCCTGAGAACTTTCCCCTGACGGATACCGATTATATTGGGAAAGAGGACCTAAGAGTGTTGATGAAATGTCCAAAAATGTTCAGAATCCAAGATGGTTTGCTGGTAAGGAAATCCAAAGCTGGCCACGATCAGTGGGTGGTTCCTACCTCATTCCGAAGCCTGATGTTAAGTCACGCCCATGATGCGGCCACCGCCGGTCATAGGGGGTTTCACACAACCCTAGAAATCTTAAGAGAGGTTGCATACTGGCCACACATGGGGCAGGACCTCGACCAATACTTAAAGTGGTGTCTTGTGTGTGCACAATTTCAGCCATCATCCCTCACACACCGTACGCCTCTCCAAAAGAGGGGGATGACACTGCCATGGTCGGATTTGCAAATCGACTTTGTAGGCCCTGTGATTCACTCATCTAGAGGAAACAAGTACATGCTGACCGTTACATGCTTGTTTACCAAGTGGGTGGAATGTCTCCCAGCCCCAAACTGCAAGGCAGAAACAGCAGCTGCCCTGATGATTAACCACATCTTTTCCCGTTTTGGTCTACCTCAAAGGATTGAGTCAGACAGAGGTAGCCACTTCACCAGTGAAGTAATGACAAATATGTGGGAGATACTGGGGGTTAAAAGGAAGCTACACATTGCTTACAGGCCTGCTTCTTCTGGAGCAGTAGAACGCTACAACCGGACAATTGTGAGCATCTTAAAAAAGTTTGTTGCAGATTCTGGGCCAAGTTGGGATATCTGATTACCTCTGGTCCTAATGGCCATCAGATCTACCCCTTCATCTGCAACTAAAATGTCACCATTTGAGTTGACGACCGGACGCAAGATGGTGCTTCTTCAGCATTTGCTCTACAGGACCCAAGAGCAGACACTGATAAATGCCTCCACAACTCATGAGTATGTGGAGAATTTAAGGAAACACCTTCAACATGCTTTTGCCTATGCTCAGCGGAATCTAGAAAGATCAGCCGAGAGCATGAAGACCCACTATGATTTAAAAACTACCCGAAAGAAATATAAGGTGGGTGATCGGGTCTATCTATACATTTCCAAAGGAACCAGGCCAAACAGCGAAAATTCTTGACTACATGGAAGGGACCGTTTGAAATTATAGACAAGATCTCCCCTGTTGCATACAAGATCTGAATCCCCAAAGGCAGTTTGGCAGAAGGGGAAGACAAGTGGGTACATATAAATCAGCTAAAGTGTTGCCATCCCAGGCACACTCTGCAGCAACTGGAGGAGTCCTCTGCAATACCAGAGGGGGCCGCTCCAGAGTTATTCAGTTCCAACCCTAAAATATTTCACATATAGCATATACAATTCTGTGAACCTTGTATATATATATATATATATATATATATATGTTCTTGTCTCCTAATTTAAAAAAGAAAATGTATATGTTCATATCTTCTGATTCATAAAATGTATATGTTCGCCACACCATTAATAGTGGTGAAGAAATGTCTACGAATAGGTATTGCCGCTTTGCTTTATCATCCTAGGAGAGATGAAACCATGGAGACTGACCAAGGAGGACGACCGGGGACCGGGAGCAGAGACCCGAGTGGCCCGGGGTACCGCCCAATCCTCCCATCAGGACCAGCAAGGAGAACTGATTGATCGACTGGAGGGAGGAAAAGATGCTGAACTGTGTCATCCATGGAATAGGAAGAAGAGGAGGCGAACATCCCAGATCTTGCGAGTTCCATCAGCAAAAGGACAGAATAGCCATCGCAAGAGGGGGGGGGGCTTGTGGAATGTTTTTACCCATGCATCCAAGCCCTACCATAAAACTGGGCAGTACTGGCATGGAAAACATCATGATGGCCAGAACTCCCCAGAGAGTGCACAGGGAAAACATGAAGAATAGGCTGCCACCCATTTTTGCCTATGTTGTGAGCACAGGAGGGCACTGCCTAAAACCACCATTGGGCTACACACACAGTAGCCTGAAACCATTGGGAATGGCAATGCTGATTGCCAAAAAAGCAACTCAGAATTGTGGGGAATTCATTTTCTTAATCCCAAAAATGGTTGCATTACCAGTACTCACCACTATCAGAAAGCCGGCGTTTTAATACCACCAGACTTTTGTGTAAAACTGAACAAATGAAACAAAACCAGACCAAGGAAAGACTTGCTAAGAGGTGGATATAATGTAAAACTATATTCTGAAATGACTTGAAGGAAGTAATTATTTAATGTATAGGTAAAAATTGGCAGTTTGATTTGAATGTAGAAAACTGGGAACAAAAAGTGACATTTAGCTGAAACCTGGCTTAATGAAACTGAATTCTGCCTGACAACTACCCCCGACAGGAGTTGAAACTGGATCAACAGCTGTGTTGCCAGGCCTGGCTGCCAGGCCTGGCTGCATCCTGAGGTCACATGGCCCTGTTGAAAGGGGAGTGGCAGCTGGGGACTACAGGGAGTTGAACAAAGGCCTGTCCTGGACTCAGGCAAATGTTATATTGGGGGGGCCGTAAAGATAGCTTCCTCTTAGGGGAAACTGGGAGGGGCAGTGCCTCTGCAAGCCAGCTGAGCTTGGGGGAAGTGGATAAACCAGTTATTCCACCCTGTGATGCGGGAAGCCACACCCCTTTTTGACCAGAGCATCATTTTAAAAAGATAGATAACTCATAGTGCGGACTTGTCAGAATTATCAGAATTATATGAGTAATATCATTATTTTTGCGATTTTTCTGTGAACATGTTAAGAGGTGTTAGGACCCCGTGGTGTATTCTGGGGGGTTGCTAGCGGAAAATAGGGTCTCACTCCAAATGTATGCATGCTAAAAAGCTGACACTTCATCAATTAATGTCCATACTCCTTGCACACGTGTGTAATTTTGGGTAAATGTCCGATATTGCAAAACCAGTTAAAAAGCGCAAAATGTTGTCATTTTTGAATGCAAGCCCCCAGGAAGATCAGAGGCGGACAAGCATGGACCATAAGGAATATATAATGTGCACATGTAATTTCAACAAATTGTATATCTGGGAAAGATGTATTTGAATCAAATATAGATTTGTGGGCAAACTGACCAGGGGAGGATCCTCTGACCCATAAACAGACCTCATCATGATGACAATCCATTTCCTTCCCCGAATCATGGGAGAGGGGAGAATTGGGCCAATGACAAGTAGAGAGGGGCAGGCTTAGCTAGGCCCAGGCACACACCCATTTTCAAAACACATAAAAAGAGACTGCTGGGACAGGTAGAGACATTCAATTCCATTTGCTGCGGAGCATGCTGACCGACGACTTCACATCCAGAGATCCAACACTTAGACTTCCAAGCTAAACAGAGACTACAGAACTTTGAACCAAGAAGGCCCACTGCAAGCAAAAGTATTTGTCAGCAGGCCTCAAAATCATTTGCAAACTATTCCACAGCCGGGCGAGCTGTCTGAATTCTTTTGCCAAGAACTCTTGCCAATACCCAGAAAGCAGTGTTACATCCAGAATCCACTTGATCCGGACCGGAAAGCAGAGCAGTATCCAGAACCAGAGGCCGCTGAATCCAGAGAGGCTAGACCAGCAGAGCAGAGCTGACCCAGACCGCTGTGAGCAGAACCAGAGAGCTGACCCAGATCACTGTGAAGTGCCGAGACCAGAACCGGAGTCCAGTCCAAAACCTGACCAGATCCGTGGCGAGGCCTATTTCAAATTTAAATTGTGAGTACCTAGCAGAACTGTGCAGAACCAATCTCGTAGTTAAAATAATCTAATCCAAACTATTTTAACCTAAGTAGAACTGCCTCCTAGAAATCGTGTCATCTGTCATTTTTAAAGCTGCACAACTCTCACCTGTCAATTCTGCAGCTGCAAGCTGTCACCTGTCATTTTGAGTTTACTTTAAATCCGAAAAACTACCTTTAGTTAATCGTCCGTATCTCTGGAACCGTTTGGGCTAGGAACGAGATTTAACTTTCCTCCTTATACTATTTCCGCAATCACGATTTACGCACTCACGAAATTTACCGCGATTTTGCGATTTTGGCTCAATTTCTCCACGTGTCAAAATAGCAGCTCCATTCTTTCTTTTGTTAAAATCCGTTTGCAACTTGGTAATGACTCATAGAGCATTGCTAAAGTGAGCCTGAACTAATACCAACACGCATCTCCCACTCACCCTGAATCTCTAGAGGGAATTAAAATCAGTTGGCACATTTTCCCATACATTGCCATCACATTTAAAAGCATTTTGGGCCTGTGTTTCAAACTCCTCCCTGTTTCCTCTAAGCATTTGGTTGGATTCCTGAGAACTGTGTGCTCCTCTTTCCATCTCCTTCCATTTCTTACATTGCATAGGGGAGGGGGGTAAATTGCCAGAGAAAAAGTGATTATCTTATCTTTTTCTAAAATCATATCAAGTATTTCTGTACTGCATTTTATTCCTCATTGCTTTTCCCTTGAAATCATAAAAGTATTTTTGCTACTTTATCCATCCTATACTAACTCCTCATTGATTGTAAAGAAGTGTGCTAGTGCCAGATTACCCATTGTTGATCAACATCATATGTCTAAGTGTACTGTCAGATATTAATTTATTATACAGTGTGATATATATATATTGTTTAAATTCTCAAATAAACCTTTTAATTTGCAAAACAAACCTACTTCTTGGCTCAGTGGGGTCAGGGGGCTTCTAAGAGGGGGGTGTTATACAAGGGTGGTCATCCAGAGTACTGAACTAGACATAAAAATACATTAATAAGGGTTTTCCTCAGCATCCCAGACTAGGCATTGACTTGGCTGCAGTGTTGATTGAATATCGCTTACATAACTTGGCTCCCCCGGGAAGAATCCTCACCAGACTTTGCAAAAAAAGTATATGGCCCACTCTGAATTTCTTTGCAAAGTTTGGTGAGGTTTGGTCTGGGGGGGGCAAAGTTATAGCGGGGGTCCCAAAATTTCTTTTTTCCCATAGACTGAATGGGGGAAAAACTTTTCTCACGCCTACAGCCCAAACCGCTGGACAGATTTTCACCAAATTTGTGGCAGGAGCAGCGGCTTGGTCCCGAAAGCATGCTTTTGTAAATTTGTTGAAAATGTGTCCTGTAGTTTTTTTTAAAAATGACCAAAATGTAGGTGTAAAAAAATGTGTGATATCTATGTTCCCTCCGCGGAAACACTTCCCTGTTCGCTCCACAGATAGGACACCGATTGGTTACTTGGCTTGCGTCATGTCCGCGGACATACGACGCGTTCGCTGATTGGATGGTGAAGAGCGTGAAGTGCGTCAGATTTTGGATCTGCCGGTGTCCGCGAACATCGTGGTAAAAACATATTAAAAAACATAACATTGCACTTGTCAAACTTATCAAATAATTTCTGGGGAGGTGAGGGGTGATGTGGATGGGATGGGATATGGCTGCAAGAAGCAAAAAAACAGGTGTTTTTTGCTGCAAAAGTCCACAAACAGTTTGGATGTTCGCGAACAGTCCTGAAAAGTTTGCGGGCACCTCAGCATTACATGATTGGTAAAATGCAGTTCTTGAATGGCTTATAAATTGGCACCACATATTAGAACTGCATGAAATGTTGCATGTATATTTCTGACCTGATTCCGAATAAAACACAGCCTCCCTGAAGATTGATGGAGTTTGGAGGAGAAGCTAATGCAGGAGAACTTGACTGGCAACAGAGCGCCTGCCTTGTCACCAATTTTTAAACACTGATTCTGAATGAGTTTACAAAGTTTGGTGGGATTCTGTCATGCGGGGGCAAATTTAGAGGGGGGCTCCCAAAATAATGTAATGGCTTATATATGAGGTGCCATTTGACAAATCTACACTTAATTTGGCAAACTGATAATAGATCTAGATATAAATTCTTTTGCGAAGTTTGGTGGGATTTTGTCAAGAGGGGACAAATTAAGAGGAGGGGTGCCAAAATAATGTAAAGGCTTATAAATGAGGTGCCATTTGACGAATCTACACTTCATTTGGCAAACTGATAATCTAGATATAAATGTTTTTGCCAAGTTTGGTGGGATTCTGTCAAGAGGGAGCAAAATTAGAGGGGGGGTCCCAAAATATTGTAAAGGCTTATAAATGTGGTGCCATTTGACAAATCTACACAAAGGTTTGCAAAACGATTATAGATCTAGATATAAATGTTTTTGTAAAGTCTGAATGGATTTTGTCAAGTGGGGGCTAGGTTATATGATGATTGTATGTGCATACATTTGACACTTTTGAAAAAATAAAACATTAGGAGCATTGGCAAGGACCTACAAGCACGGTTTTGGAAATGTGCCAGTGTTTTATTTTTTGACAAGTGTCATAATGTAGCTACAAAAAATAGCGGTATACCTTTATTGACTGAGGGGTAGCCTGTGGCCATGGGCAGTGCCATATTGTCTGGGTCATGGAATAAGGTCATGATCCGGACAATCTGGCCACTGGCCATGACCACAAGGGACAAAACATAGTATTAAAGTGGCCATGTCCACCTGGGACTGGCTTTGTGGTAAATGTATTCGTAATTAGGATAGATTTGAAAGGGAAGAAAAATGTGCTTGTGGCAATATGGTCATAGGGGTCTATTTTTGCCTTCTGCAGGCTGCCATGGAAAGTGAAGAGGGGCCCTGTATGGAACCCCTGTCTTCCCTTTCCATGGTGACCATCTTGGAAAACGATTTTCCTTCAGACAGGAAGAGAAATCCTCTTTTTTAGCACCCCGGTTCCCTGCTTTGGGAACCTAGACTGCTAATGGCCTTCATCCCCCATTTCAGGGGCTGGAATGGGGGGATAATGGTCCAGAGACCTTGTTATCCACCATTGGTTCGCTTGGGCTGATAACTTGGGCTGCTGGGCCGGTATCCACCATTCCAGTCACTGGAACAGAGGGTGAACGCCACAATATTCCAATTAGCATAACACAAAATGCAAATGGAAATGTTGGGAAATCTTATTGAGTCTATGTACTTTAGTGAGAAATATAAAGTAGATGGAGTCTATATGTTTTTTTTAGTTCTATTTTTTAACTGTGAAAGGTGGTTCCAAAGGAACATTTCTTTTATTGTTTTTGGATGCATTTATCTTTTGGCAGGAGAGCTTAGAATGAAAGGTGGGGAGGGAAATGAGGGAAGAGGCACCAAACACTAATATGGAGGGGCAGGTGGACAGGGGAAAATGTTGCGTGTGTGTTATTTGTGAGGTAGGGGGCCGTGTTTCTCATGCTTCTTGATTACAGCAGTGGTGGTGTCTCTTGGGAAAGAGGGATGGCATTAGATGATTCCATTTTAAGATAAATAGCAGTTTTGCTAAAAGTATGTACTGTGTACTAGATTGTTAATGGATGAGTAGGAATAGGTGTTGTTCCGAATTGTCCGTGAAACACAGATCTTATTGTGAAGTGCGGACGGTTCTCGGACACTTCATCATGCCGCGCACCAGCATATGGTCATGTGCCACTCTCCCGAAGGTCTGCAATGAAGTCAGATGTTAGTAGACATTATGGTTAAATTGAACTAATAAAAACCTATGAAATTCAATGAAAATACTTTGTTAAAGGGACATTATGGTTAAGTTGTGTGACTAAAAACCTATGAAATTCAGTGAAAAAACTTTGTTAAAGGGACGTTATGGTTCCAAATAAAACCAAAAAAAACAGAAATTCGCCAGTTATGGTAAGCTAAGCAACCATAACTCACACCACCACCGTGCACTGCGAAGACTAACACCCAGGACATCAAAGATGACATCCCAAATGTCATTGATGACATCACATTCCACATGCCTCTATAAAACTCCTGGTGTTACTATCCACCAGCCCACTCTTACTTTCCTTTTCAATGTCTCACCATCTGCTCATACAAATCCTATTACATGTTCTATCTTCTCACTCTCTCTCTCTCTCTCTCTCTCTCTCTTTCTCTCTCTCTCCCTCTCTCTCTCTCTCTCTCTCTCTCTCTCCTTGTCCTTCACTTGCCCTACCACATGCTCATTCCTCTACCCTTCCCAGACTCATCCTCTCTGGATATAGGGCGTTGCTCGCTTTCCTGAAACTCTATTTATCAGACTTCTACAACCTTGTTTGAACTGTCCTCCTTGCTCCTCGGGTTGAGGCTTCTTTAATCATGGTTCTGTTTTCACCCACCTGCTTCATTAGTATTCTGTTTGGCTTCACCTCTTCACCTCTTTTATCACTCTCCACTGACCTCCTTCTGATGTTCCTCAACTATCTCGTCCTTTCACTCTCCTCCAACATACTTTTGTTGCTCTTCTCCTCCTATTCCCTCCTTTCGCCTTCCTTAAATCACCTTCCTATTTTCTCCTTCTCCCCCTCAACTCTCCTACTGTCTTCCTCCTTTCTCTATACCCTCATTGCTCATCTCTTTCTTTCAGCCATGTACAAACTTGCACTTCTGTTTTCAAACACCCACACTTCGCCGTTGATCTCCTGGGTTTATTTACTGTTTCAACTCCTCCCCCTGGGCTGGACTCTTTGTATGCATATGAACCTAGTTCTCATAATTAATCCCAGGTGTTAGATTATTCTGAAAGATGGAATGTGCACAGTGTGCTGACTACACATTTGTGGGGCTGTGAGGCCACTGTAACATGCGGGCCAAGCTAATACAAGTTTAATATGACATCTTGAATGTTATACGTGACTTTTGTTTGTTTGTTTGTTTGTTTATTCACTTATTACGCGCTCCAGAGACAGAGGTAATAGGGTGCAACAAAATGAAGATGCAAGGCTTACATAGTTATACAATATATCAAAATATCCAAATATAGTAGGAATTACAGTAGAAATAAAAAAGAACAGTTCAATGTACGAATCTGACAACTATATAGTTATATACAGTAATATATAATGTACACATATACAAATTACGGATAATTCACTCTGGAGCCCTCGGATTCAGAGGTAAAATAGAAACATATAAGTTTCAACAATATACAATGTTCACATATAAAAATTACATTATGTTGCACTACTGTTTAACAGTTAGACTCACAGGTGGAACAGATTCCACATGTGTTTCAATAGTAACATGAAGTTAAGTAAGGATAGAGGGTGAGAGGCCTGAAGGGGTAGGAGACTATGGGTCATTTGAGATAATGTGTTTGATAACATTTTTCGTAAAGAATGGAAAAGGTTGGTCCCTTCGCAGGTCTTGAGGAATTGTGTTCCATAGTTTCGCCGCCTTTACAGGGAAGCTATTGCCACCGATGGTGGTGAGCCTATATCTAGGTATGGCCAGGTAATTGGTATTACCAGCTCTAGTTAGTCTGGGAGAAAATCTTCTCTGGAATTTATCTGAAAGGTAACTAGTGGCAGCATTGTTAAGGGCTTTGTGAGTCAGAGACAGTGCCATAAGCTGAATTGTATTGCCTGTAGATAGCCATTTATGTTGGCGTCTAAGGGATGAAATACGAATTCTTTTGTTCGTACCTGGGGCTGCTTTTAAGGCATTATTTTGTAATATCTGGAGCTTCCGGATGGTAGTTTTATTGGCCCCTCTGTATAGGGCATTACAATAGTCAATTCTAGAGAGTATTAATGCTATGGCCAGAATCAAACAACTATCATCCGAGAGGGAAGGTTTGCCAGCTCTTAGCAACTTGCAAGTGTAAGCCATGGATGAGTTTAGGGTTTTTATCTGTTTGTCAAATGTCAGTGGGAATCCAAATAGAAACCAAGGGTTTTTACTCCCTTGGAGACTTTTATGGTATTCCCATCGATATTAAATGAGGAAAACTCATGTCCTAGTTTGTAATGATGGCTTGTGATCCCAAAATTAACAACTCAGTCTTATCATAATTCAAGCATAGGCCATGAGTGGCCATCCATGCTTGGATGATAAGATATACCTTGTTCACCAACTCTGTGTCCTTACTGTGATCCCCAGAAAGCGGGAGGAGAATCTGAGTGTTGTCTGCATAATTCAGGTAGGTGACACCCAGAAGGTCCAGATCATCAAACAAGGGTTTGGTGAAGATATTGTAGAGTGTTGGCGAGGCACAGGAACACCAAACAGAATAGGGGTCGGGTCAGCATCTGCCGAGGGGGAGAAAACTCTCATAGTTCTCTCGCTCAGGAAAGATTCAATCCATCTGATAGCCTCCAGGGCGAAATGGGCGGCAGAGTCGAGGTGTCTGCAGAGGACCTTATGATCAACCAGATCAAATGCGGCTGAGAGATCAAGTAAGAGCAGAAGTACTGTCTTCCCTTTATCTCTCAGCTCGTCTATTTGTGATTTTAAATCGATAAGGGCTGTTTCCGTTCCGTGTAATGGGCGGAAGCCAGATTGTCTATTACCTAGGAGTTTGTGCAGTTCAAGGTGTTGAATTTGATTATAGGCAGCTTTGTCCAATATTTTGAGTAGAAATGGAAGCGTGGTGATGGGGCGGTAATTAGTGGGGATAAGGGGATCTAGTGTCTGTTTCTTGAGGAGAGGGAGCACCCAAGATTGTTTAAGATTGGCAGGGATGGTACCTGTAGCAAAGGAAGCATTGATTAGTTTAGTAATGAATGGAGATAATTCTCTAGCAGCATCTTTTATTAGTTGTGCTGGGCAAATGTCGCCTTTGCAATTGGAGGGCATCAGTGACAAGATTATTTTTTCTACTTCCAGTGTAGACATTTTGGAGAAGTGGAATGTATTATTGTGTGCCATCATTGATGCACTGGGCAGAGGGTTTTTTAACAAGCACTGTAGATTCAGTGCTTCTTTTTTCTGCTGAATTTTATTTTGGAGCATGTTAATTTTATTAGCTAACGCATGTTGGATGTCTGCACACCAAGTTTTGTATTTGGTGCAGATATCATGAATGGAGAAAAGTTCTTTCATACTGGAATTTGAATTAGCAATACGCTCATCATAGGAATTACATTTGGCTCTGCAAACTTCCTTCTTGTAATGCGAGGAGAGTGAAGTTAATTTAGCTTTATTCTCATTAGAGGGGCAAAGTCTCTAATTAGTTTCACTCTTTCTCTTCAAATTGCAAAGGTCTTTGAGTTGTGGCGTAAACCATTTGTTTAAGTGGGCTATTGGTTTGCTGGCTCTTAATTTAAAGGGGGCAATTTTGTCCAAAGTGGTGAGCATAATCTTATTGTATTCATGAACTAGAGTGCTAGGATCAAGATTTTCAGACAGTGCATTAAGAGTAGGGAGGATAGCAGGGATTACTTTTTCAACTGTTATACTTTTTTTATTTCTGGTGATGCACGTGGCGCTAAGGGGGGAGCTGGAGGAGTGGGTCTTATAGTGGATAGGTGGAAGGACACCAGTGAGTGATCTGTCCATGAAAGAGACTGGATGGATGAGATGGTAACTGAGCAATTGTAATCCGCTATCCAGTACAAAATTCTCCCTTTTAAGTGGGTGGGCTTATTTACTTTTTGAGATAGTCCTAGTGAGCTGATTTTATTAGCTATATCTAAAGCGTTTTTGTCCAATTGGTCATTGAAACCTATGTTAAAATCCCCTAATGGGAGTAATTAGGAGGATGGTTTAAGGTTATTTGTAAGTAAGTTGTGCAGATCTTCCTCGAAGGTGCCAATTATTTATCTGGCATTCGGCAGAAAGGATTTCACATGATTGTGACGTGTAGGTAAGAGCCAATCCTAAGGAAAGACATGTTTTAGAAATGAGGGAAATACAACCACCTCGGGCACCGTCTCGATCTTGTCTCAATATTGTATATCCATCTGGGATAACTAGCGTAAGTGAAGGTCCTGCTGCATTATGAAGCCATGTTTCTGTAATAGCAAGGAAATCCAGATTACCTTCTGTAATAAGGTCGTCTATGCCAGTGGCATGGGCGACGAACGATCTTGCATTAAGAAGCTCTCCTTTAAGAGTGGGGGTCTCACTAGCTTCTTTGACTAGGCTGAGGTGGGCTGTATTATTATCGACACGTGGCTTGTACTTGTGGTTGTTAATCTGGGGAAATTTATATTAGAGTTGGACAAGGGCTGGGATCGCTTAGGATGGCTAGGTTTCAGACTGGGCTTGTAGTTAGTTTTTAAGTTGGTGGGTGGTAAAGAGCTTCTCAGTGGTTCATGTAATTTAGTTAATCTGACACGGAGTCTAATATTTCTATTGGATGTGGCACATGGTAGAGAACCATAGGCTACTGCCTCAGAGGCACAAGGGGCATTATTTGTAACTGTATTTGTCAATGTAAGCAAACTAGGGTCTGAGATGGATGCTAACGGGAGCTGAGCGAAGTATGCTTGGCTTCTGGTGCCGATATATGTGGTGGCAGCCATTGTGCAGAGCAGTGTTATTAACGTTAACATCTTTTCCAATTATAGTATCAAGGATAAGATGTTACTCGCGGGGATACCTAGGCGAAGTTATGACTAAGTAGCACAAGAAATGTCTTCACTAAGCAACATAAGAATAGAATACCTATCAGTCAACTAGTCACTTAGGCCTAAACATAATTGGGCAGTGATGATAAGGCAGTATCAGGGAGGCATCTAAACACTAGTACAAATATCAATGTCCACTTAAACAGCATTGCTACCATAGTACAAATCGAGCAACTGGGCATCTTAACAGAAGCAATACAATGGCATGCCTGGCAGTGGTAGCAAGTAGGTCATAACAGAACAGTGGACATCTAGCTGAAGTATCATATAGGTGGCAATAGTAGGCACCAAGATAGTACAGAAGTTTGTTGTAACTAGGTGTAAATGACGTCTGTATAAAGTTAGGAGTTAACAAATTAACAATGGTACACCAGTGTGGAATGTAATTAGAAATTGAGTACAAATCACAATCATGCAACCTAGGGGAACGTATTCAGACTATGCTAATAAAGTGCTTGCGCTAAAACGCAATGTGGGAAGCGCTAGTGGTACAGTAATACAGATACATCATACAACTGGGCAGTATTAGCCACCATACAGTCAGAAAATGACTGTGCTAATTATAAGTGAAGGCAGGGTTAGGACTGGCAATATATTGAACGCCATTATGAAGCTGAGCGTGCGGCATATGGGTGAGATTGTAAACAGTTAACTAGATATATTGCCTGCATAATCCAACATAGTTAAACAGCAAAATCAGATAGCAGTGGAGCGGCACTCTTATAGAACATACAGCGCGACAAGGCTACAGTTTAGTTGGGCCAGTGGGTAGCGGTTGTAGAGCGCTGCTTACCCTGATGGATTATTCAAAAATGTAAAGAGTCTTACGTTCGGTTCTACGGAGGTGCAGGCGTCCTGGCACTCGGCACTTCCGGCTCCTGACAGGCTCATGACAGGAAGAAGCTTTAGGAAGTGTGCCTTCGGTAGAGGGCCAGCTTAAACACCTGCCGGCTTACTATTGGCCAGAAATAGTAACTTCAAACCAATCAGGATTACGAACTGGGCATAGTATGTTTCCTCATGTGGAAACTGCGAACAATATTGCAGGCAGCCATTTTTAAAAGGCTAAGGTCCTCGTGGTCATCAATGGCGGCAATTGCGCTCTGGAGTACTGGAGGCAAGAGTAACGGAAAATGAGTTGCATTAACCACACGTTGGTTGAGGTGGCGAATTATGGAGGGGATCCAGTGAATAAAAATGATTTTTTTTGGGAAGTGCAGCAGGCTTCAGGGTGCATCAGCATGAGGCAGATTGCCTACCTTCAGATGGGGGCCAGCCTCCTGGCAGGGCACTGCTCCTGCAGTGGGAGAAGGGAGCTCCAGCTCCGGCTGTAGTAAGGCAGTAGATGATCCTCCAGGCTCACGACAGGAGGAAGCCTTAGGAAGTGTGCCTTCGGTAGTGGGCCGGCTTAAACGCCTGCCGGCATACTATTGTCCAGAAATAGTAACTTCAAACCAATCAGGAATACAAACTGGGCATAGTATGTTTCCTCATGTGGAAACTGCGAACAATATTGCGGGTGGCCATTTTTAAATGGCTAAGGTCCTCGTGGTCATCAATGGTGGCAATTGCGCTCTGGCGTACTGGAGGCAATCGTAATGGAAACGAGTGGCATTAACCACACGTTGGTTGAGGTGGCAAATTATGGAGGGGCTCCAGTGAATAAAAATGAATTTTTGTTCAGGAAGTTCAGCAGGCTTCAGGGCGCATCAGCCCTTTTGCAAGCACACCGACTGATGTCAATTTGCTGTGTGTCTCACACTGTGCTGCTGCCCATTGCCCTTATGGCAGCACAGCTCTTTTAAACATGTGGGACTGTCTTGTGTCTAACATCTATCCAATTGAAGACAGTTACACTCAATCAGCTATATCTTATTGTACTGGGGATCCCTAAAAGAGATTGTGTTCCCAGTGGTCTTATATTTTAATCCCCTGCCTCCATTCAATAGCATGGGGAGGATGGGTGCCAGCAGATCCCCGGTAAATAAGCCCTGTGGTCCTAGTAGGGAAGTATGAAAATATGGGCACCTTTATTTAGCGCTTCAAAACTTGTACTCGTACCCTAGGGCCCCCAACTTCTTCTGAACTACAGAGCCTGAACACCCTGTCTTTCTATCTGTTGTCCTTGTCTTTATGTTAAGCGCCCTGATGCCTACGGGCAGCCACGCTATATAAACATTTAAACATAAACATAAACATAAACCTGCATGGAAATGCAAGCAGTGAAAATCCCTATGAAACAACGCATAGCAAAGAAACAAGCAGCCCCATTTAGTGAAAGGCATTGCACGCAGGTACAAAAAGGACTGGCAATTATATTTTAGTTATGCTATAACATACCTTTTATAGGCAAGCACACAGAACTTTTAACCCAAATCAGCAGCAGTTTTCATCAGCATGAGAAATGTTGAAGTGTTATAGTGATAAGTAGATGATTGCCATGAGTTTACATTAGCAGAATGCCTTACATGTAGTCTTCCAGATTATTGAAGCACAAACACCTTCCCCCACACCTCAGCACAGAACATCAAATAGTTCCTCATAGAAAGGCACACACAAACCACACACCACACACACATACAATATGCCACTTAGCTAGGCCCAGTATAATTTTGCTTTAGATAGAACATCCTACAGGCAAAGTGTTTATATTGACAAAATACATGATCACCAGTATTTTTTTGCATTAGCTGAAAATCATTGATTGATTTGTTATTTAGTATGTGCTTATAAACAAGTGTTTCAATGCACAACCAGGCAAGGAAGAGGGAACAAGGAAAGACAAGACAAATGATTTTACTAGACCTAGTGTAATTTAGATTGTTCAAGTGCACAACAAGAAGTGCAGGGGAAAGGGTACATGGGGAAGTGCAACCAGAGCATCAGTGCTCTGAGTTAAGAGGCATTTTTGCAGCATGAGACCCATCCCCATCACAACAAACCACTTGTCAAGAAATTGACAAGATAAGCAGTCACTTTAACAGGGAAAAAAGAGACGAAATCCCTCTGTTAAATGCCTCAAAAGAAATGTATTTGTAATAAGGAATTATTTAACATGTATAGTAATAGCAAAACAATTATTTTGAATCAAAATGTTTTCTTTTGATCACAAATATAGTTTAAAGAATTAGAACCAAGCTCATGTTCCAGATCAAGAATTCCATCATAAAGAAGAAGAAAAAGAAAAACAGAAATAATAATAAAGTTCATTCATCAATATTAGACAATCGGTTAATATTGCCATTTATCACCATATTCTTTTTCATTTTATGAGATAACAATCCTAGAATTATATCAGAGCAATAAAGCATCAATAAAGGTAGTATATAATTGAGATGATCCTCTATAAGCTATACACTAAGTGTTTCGTGTACCCCTTCTTCAGGTGTGAATGTTATCAATTTCCAAGTATCTAATAAAGTGAAAGATAAAAAAGAGAGTCAAACTACAGTGAATGTCCATACTCAATTATCTAGAATAAATCCATAAGGCAGAGCACTACCCTGTGGGATCGTTCGACTAGCACAATCAATACACCATTACGGGAGATGAGAGAAGGGTTTACATAGCCATATATAATTAAATATTCTAATTCTAAACGTCAAACAGACAGTTGCAATAACACATAAATACTCTGTGAAAACAGAACTTGTTTCTCTCTCATCTGTTTCAAATAACCAGTGTTGCAATTGATCACTATAGCAACGATTCAGCCACCCTCAGTTCATGAATCTAATCTGTAAATAAAAAAGGACATAAAGTCCTGATATAAGTTCAGTATCACAAATGGTCACCAGTTAGCATTAAATATCCAATACTGTGTCTAGTATTGGCTTACTTTCATTAGATGACAAGCGCTCGACGCAGGAATCGAGAAACAGCTGCACAAACAGCCTCCTGCCCTGCGTCGGTATAATATAATGGAGAAAGCACATCACATGACAAACACATAACATGAAACGTTCTCCACACAAAAAGAAGCAGGGTTTGTGTTGTAAAGCGGTGGCCATTAGTAAACATACTACATACTCAAAAAGCATAAACGTAATATAACTCCACTGCACATGGCAAGTTATCCCAAGCGTTTCATTCAAGGGTAAGTGTTTCTCCAAAGTACAATTAAAGAAAAAGAAAAATTAACGTAATACTATCTATGAGTACGTCTCCTGTTAACATCCACTGCAGGGGTATAAATACAGCATGCTAATCCATTCACCAATTCATTTGTCAAGGACGTATTTGCAAATAAATGAATGTACAGGCGTGTCCAACCTTTTTGAATGTGGGGCTGAAGCATTAGCTTTTTCTCACCCAGTGGACCAGCGAGCCAAAAGTCAACAACCTCACCCAAAGCAGTATCATATTAGAAAGCGATATTTTGGGAACATTGACACAATAGCATCACAGGCAGTGATGTGCCATGCAGTCACAAAGATAGCTCTTGGTGTCTGGGGAAGTAAGTATCTAAGGGAGCCCCTCCATCATGAATGATCAAAGGTCAGTTGCTTGTGATTTCTTTCAGCATATAGGTGTTAATATTTTCCTGAAATAGTTGGAGCCATCGAACGTAGCGAGGGAGCTATAAGGATCTAGGGAGGGTTTGGGGGGCTCCCCCCAATACATTTATTTCAAATGTGGGGTTGAAATGGTGCATTTTACAGCAGAAAAACAGGCCAAAAAGCCATATAGTTTACAATCAGTACTAAATGGGAACATGAAAATTCCACGTCACCAACAGCACACAAGAACATTTTACAACACAGCACATTTCAATGATTAATGTGTCCACAGCACTGTCACTGAAACATGTTTATGCTGGCTGTGCCCAATTTAGGCCAGCATTGTACTGTAAAAACATGATTGGTGCTGCCTGTGCAATGTGCCCAATACATATGCCAGCTTATCTCTGTAATACACATTCATTACTTCTGTGTTAATGAAAGAAGCATAATCCAATTCAACAGATAAAATGTGGAAAGGTGATCACCCAAAGGTGAAACTAATAGAAGAATAAACTCAATGTGTGCACAATCTTAAAGTATGAAGAACTTTTTTTATTGCGTAGAGGAGCGACTGAATACCTCTTCAGGAAGTCCCACGCACATTCTGCCTACATGTTGGAAACCGGAAATTGCGCAACTCCAGTAATACTGTCTAAACCATGAAGAGCCTTTGAGACAAGGGATCCGTTGAGAAACCCCTGCATGATGAATCTTCGTAGAGATGACGGTCTGCTGAAAGAGATCCCTGAAGAAGTGTAAAGATGAGAAAAAGAGAGGCTGGTGACATCACAAGAAACAAGTGTGATGCACTGAGAAGAGTGGTTGAAGAAGATAATGCATAGACCTTATAGAATCTGATGGCAAAGTAAAGAATCAAGAAGACTTTCATATGTGGAATGAAGATTGCACGTGTGAAGAGGACTGCAGAAAAATGTAGGCCATTTTTATAACTGTACAGATGCTGTAACACAAGTTGACTAAGTAATTGTAAAGGCGGGCTACACGTAGTGAGTAGGCTGCAGGCAGTGCCGCCAAGATATGTAGAATCTGGATATTCAATGTCACAACCTTAGTAAGCTAAACCCGTGGAGAAATGAGGATTGATAGCTATGCGTGTGTCTCAGCAAAGAAATAGGCTAAGCTTGAAGGTAGACCAAGGAAGGCTGTCCGGCCTGGTGTCAAAGGCTGAGGCAGCCAAAACTGGTTATCAGTCCTTGAGGAACAGGGAATGTGAGACACTGAGGCATCCCTTGTTAATTAGCAAAGATAGAACACCATGAATGCCAAGATAATTAAATGATATAAAAATGGACTGATTGACGGTCTCCTGTCACGTGATTCCAGGATGGAAATAGAAGTGGGCATGCAGACCTGAACTTTGATATGAACATGCTCACACACCCTTCTATTCCCAGGGAAGAGATGCTACTAGAAGGTCAAGTTCAAAGACACTCTGAATGGCAGGCGGCATGAGTGATGATGGATGTCGGGCTAATTGGGTGGGGAGAAATGGTCAAGTCCATCCACTGACACCTAGGGTACCATCTTAGGTGCTGCTTGTGAGTTGAATGTTCCTAAAGGGTACAAGCGTGCCAACCAATTGTAGAGCGCCGTGTAACGCAGGGCCTTATAGTTTGAGAGCCAATGATATGTTGCGTACTTAATAATTTTTGAAGATGACTTGCACTAGGGGCGGGCATAAGTATCCACCTGACTGAAGAGACCCAATCACAATCCATTCCCTTATAGAAAGTATACTTAGATATTCCCATTGAACAAACCACAATCTCACATAGGTTTTCTTAGTTTGCCAGATAGTATGATGTCACACATGCCGAGATTTTGTTGTAAAAGTAGTATTTTTTATGAAATGCATTGAGACTCTGCTGTGCGACATCCGTTGATGTCCATTGTAACTCCCTGTTTTAGACAATTGAGAATGAAACTGACATTTTGCCAACTTCCTGAGTCGGTCTTATCATTTGGTGTAAGAGGTATTCTGCATACCCTCCATTGTACAATGTGTTACCTTGATTAAAAACACCATAATGGTTCACTTGCATGATTAGTAACTTGTTGATAACTTTTCTGGAACAGGTTAAAGCAAGCAATCAAAAGAGAATCAGAAGTAAACAAACGCAAAACAGTGGCCACAATAGGTTTTTATAGAGAGCTGGAATAATCTGCTCCAAATACAATGGGCCCAAGATTGCTAATTCTCTTGTCTTGTGCATATTATTACATCTTAAAAAAAACATTCATTACAGTTAAAATGACTTCAGGCTCATAATCATGGGCATTCTGATTCAACTGGAACCATAAAGGCAAAAAAGAGAACGGATACAATCATTTTAAGTTCTCTAATAAAAACACACTTCAATCCACTCTAACTTCTTACATGCAAAAGCTGTTTAAAATACAACATTATGAAGAAGTCTACAATAATTCTACTAGCACTGCAAATAACTCTGTTTTCAGTATGACACTTGGCATTGCTTTTGTTTGCACAAGCTCTCAATATCTGCTGGCACACTTCATTTGGCAATGCAGGCTTTTCCAGATAGGTGTCCATCTGTCAAAAGTGATCTTGATTTTGTTTTTATGCTCTCCATTCTTGAGAAAAGCTGTTCACAGCAGTAGATGCTGCCAAAAGAATTCAGTGAACCGAAGTCCATGATTTGACAGATTTGGGAAAGAGTCCCATGTAATGTATTTACTATAAAATGTATTCAAGTTATGTTTTGAAAATGCTCTCTTCAGGTTGTTATAATTTTGGATGTCAATTAATTCAATCTGGAACATGTCAGGGGCATTGGCGTCATTAGTACCAAATAAATCTGCAAACATCTTCAGCTCATCACTGTGCTCCGTGAAATTTGAAAATCGTTTTTTAAAATTCATCCAACAGGTTCCCAATCAGTGCAGAATATTTCTCATAGTTAATGCTGTGAGCAGATCTTGTTAACAGTACTGTGAAATGAGTGGCATTTTTGTTCATTCAGCTGTTTTTGAAACAATTCCAGCTTATGAACAAAGGATTGGATGTGCTCAAACAGCCTGTTCACAAACAGGTCCTTCCCTTGCAGTTTTATATTCATGGTCATGAATGTTTTAATTTCATTAAGCAGTGACCAGAATCTGGATAGTGTGGCTGCCCAGCTAAGCCAACAACCTTGGCAGAAGTAAATAACATCATGGTCTGCTCCTATCTCCGCAAGAAATGCTTGGAACTTTCTATGATTAAGCCCTTTTGGCCTTATGAAATTCACTGTAGAAACAAACTTTTCCATCACATGCGTCATCTCCAGGGCCTTTGCGCACAGTTGTTCCTGATGAATAATGCAGTGATGCGGGATGACATTCAGGGGAACTGACTTTGCCAGTAAACAGACAAATCCATTGTGTTTGCTGGTCATAGCTGGGGCCCCATCAGTTGTCAGAACACCGAGTTTGTCCTCTGATAGATTGAATTTCAACAAGACACGTTTCACTTCATTGAAAATGTCTTGTCCTGTTCTTTTGCCTTTCATTGGACATAGGTCAAGTAGATCCTCAACAATTTGGAATTGTTTGGTCACTCCACATACAAAGATCGCGAGTTGGGCGATATCACTCACATCTGTGCTTTCATCCACCGCCGAGCTGTAAAACTGACAGGCACTCAGTCTTTTTGTCAGTGTGTCTGCAATATTTGATGATAAGTCATCTACTCGTCTAGCAATTGCCTGAGGTGAGAGACTGGTTTTCTCAACCATTGCTTGTTTGTCAGGGAATGCCAAAGATGTAAATATTCCCAAGCAGTCGTTGACAAATTCTCCATCGGACAATAGTTTCCCTCTCCTAGCTATGGCCATGGATATCAAATAACTTATCTTGGTGCTGGCTTTGATTTCTGCCCGGCAGCTTTGAAGAAAGATTTTGACCGATCATACCCTGCTTAAGTGAGTTCACCCGATCAATCCTAGTCTGGCCAATCAGCTGTCAAATTCAATTGCATGTTTTGTAGTATAATGCTGCTTAACATTGTATTCCTTGCAGACGGCTGCTTTTCCCTGGCCAGTATGTTCCCGTTTTGTTCAAACACAAAGAAATCCTTAGCCCAACTATCCTTGAAAAAACATTCAGCATCAATTTTTCTTTTCTTCTGATTTGCCATCTTTCGAGCGTTGGGTAGGGCCTGTGGCCAATAGAGCCAAGATACATTTTAGTTATATGGAAACTACTTTGGCACAGTCATGTAACATTAAAAACAATTCAAACTTAGTTGTATTACTAAGTAATAATGTTGTGGTTTGAATATAGGCACAAGATTTGGCCACACTGTATGGCACTGTTAAAAAAAGCCTCACTCATAGTATAGTTCCATAAATATATAACAGTGACCGTAGCGATGCAGTGTTTGGCATGTGATACACAAGTCAGTTGGGGTGAGGATGGACACAGTCTGTGGCACCTTTGGGTTGCTGCTTAAATACGAATGAATACAAAGGAATGCTCTTTAATCTCACGTGGCAGGCTGCCAGAGGGTAGCTGAAACACTAAACTGCCACTGAAAAATTAGTAATTCCTCTATCAGCTATGTGCTAACACTGATAAACCCAGAGGATCGCGCTCTTACCTGTGGTGGGCAGAGAGGGATGACAGCGATAGTATCAGAGAAAGAGGAAAAGTTGTTGCTGAGGCAAGCTGATCGAGTTGGAACTGGCCTTGCTTACTCAGTAAATTATGCCTGTTGAGAACAACAACATGTTGTATTTTTTATGTCGTGCTTGTGGCCAGATTTGTCCTGATTTGCAGTGCTGCAAATTAAAGGTAAGTCTATTAACTAGACAAGGGACATGTAGGCATGGGCATTGGCAGGCTGAAGAAGGATGGTCTGAGAAAGTTTGCCCCCAGTGTGGCTATCCCAGAGTTTGATATCAATTTAAAACCGCCAACTTCATTTGTTTTGCCGAATTATGTTCATGCCACAGACTGACTGTACCAAAATGCTATTGTAGTCACATTCGCCTAAACACATATGCCAAAGAAAAACAAAGTGGGCACTTAATCTCCTACCTTTAGATGTGAAAAAGTACACAAAATGTCATTATATGTTGTCTCGCATCAGTGGGGAGGGGGCAGATGTGGGTATTTGATTTTTTTGAGTCAGATGGCCGATGGAAGTCCTCAGCATAGCAGCTTTAATGTTTGACTGTTTTAGCGCAAGTCCATTTTTCTGCATCTGTTTTCAGAAACGCTGAGTAAAATTTGAATGCTGCCAGTTTCAGGAAAGGATTCCCTCCTCGCTGGTTTGCCAATTTCAAGTGCACACATCAGCCACTTACAGGGCTGCAACAGGCGTGCACCTAGGCTAAAACGTCAGAGGGTGGGGTGGGGTAACCCTTCAAATGGTGGTGGAGGTGCTAACTTCAGAGAATGTCAGATGGGGCAAACATACTTGTGTGGGGGCATCTAACTTCTTTACACATTCCATTGAGTCTATGCTGGTGAAGCTTCAATGTTAAAAGCTGTTAAATCTGCCCTTTACCTGTGAAAGCAGTAACACACCCCTCTAAGGACTGCTGTTAGAATGAGCAGGAATCTCCTGTGCACCTTCTATCCGTCCAATCACTCCCCTGGCATGCAAGTGCTAACCCCACACCACGATTTCAGTCACAACGCCTCAATACAGCTTACAAATGTATGCATATGAATGGAGGTTTTAACAGTGAAATGCTTTACATTAGTAATTGCAGCATCTTTGTCAAGAGCCAAGCCGAGGCGCCGTTTAACGTTGTGTCATGTCTGACCGGCCACTGCCAGACGTTAACCATGATCCTAATGATTTCGTTGGAGAGCACAAAATACAGTGAAAGTTACAGGAGAGTAAATGTCCTGAAACGCACCTGAATTAAAAGCAGCTAGATGCGTGCAGATAATAAGGGTTCATTCAGAGTGCACAATAAATCGAATCGCCTGATGCATAAACTGGAAAAAGCTCTGGACTTTAGTGGTGGAAGGGGAGAATTCTGCGTTGAATGGACAGAAATGAGCCAGCAACAAATGTTGTCAAGGCAACAGAAGAGAGCCTAATAAACATATTAACCAGTACACAGCTGCAGTTAAACAAAAAGGTAGATCAGTAGTCTATGCTTGCCTACTTTGCAGGAAGGACATGACGTGTAGGGGTGAGCAGGAAGACTGCTTCGCTCCTAGAGAATGAAGTACACATGCTGTGTAAAATGAAAATAAATAGTAGACAATGAAATTACTAATGCTCACAAGCAGCACGTGGCACCAGTGTAAACATGTAGGAAAATAGAGCAATGTTTGACACTGCCAATTTTGAAGGCTACATGAGCAAATTGCATAGCCGGTTGTATACTGTGCCACTGCTGGAACCGCATCTGACAGGGAGCACGTGCACCCATAAAGGCATGCCATGTGGGCCGTAACCTATTTAAATGAGTAACAGTGGGTAGGTGTAAGTATCTTACCATGCAGCTGCACATGAATGTGCGGCTGGGAAAGCACACGTTCTCCACTCAACCTCCATCTCGGGACCAGTGAAGTGGCGAAGATCCACACAGAAGCGTACATTGGCGGTGCACATGTCGTCAACCCGTAGAGTGTGTTGTCACAGACCGTGAGAGTGTCTTTGACTACTAGTGCTAGGAGAAATGCTCCCCAAGGTAGTACAGTGAAGGCATGGGGAAAGAGGTTGCTTGCTGGTTCTGCTGCCCGCAGCCTCTTTTCTGCAAGTGGCCTTCTTGGGGGGCTGCTTTCAGCCTAGTCATCACCCAACGACCCCAGTGGTGGCACCACTGTGTGTGGTAGCCTGCTCACCCCCACTCCCCCCCCCCAGGCTGCACTAACCTACCACTGTTGAAGACAGTGACCTTCAATTATGGTCAGGGGTGGTCCAGGGCAGCCAAACTCAAGACAAGGATAACTAGGCCTCGGTGTGCCATGCACATGGAACTGTCAGGCTGAGCTGCTGGCTCAGGCAGGCTCTGCCCTGGGCTAGGCAACTGTGATGTGAGAAGGTGGCACTAGGTGCCCATCACTCCACCCGCACACATTACGATTTCCATTGGCCGAGAAACAGCCAATGGAAATACTGTTACTATGGAAGCCAATTATTTATTTATTTCCACTACTGTGGGATGTATTTACCCATGCATCCGAGCCGTACCTCAAAACTGTGCAGTACTGACATGGAAAACCTCATGATGGCCAGAGCTTCCCAGAAAATGCACAGGGAAATGCATGAAGAATAGGCTGCCACTCATTTTTGCCGATGTTATGGGCACAGAAGGACACTGCCTAAAACCACCATTGGACTACCCACACAGTAGTCTGAAACCATTGGGAATGGCAATGCTAATGGCCAAAAGCAAACCCATAACTGTTGGGAATTCATTTTCTTAAATCCCAAAAAGGGGTGCAGTACCAGTACTCACCACTATCCAAAAGCCAGCATTTTAAAACAACACCAGATTTTACTTTTTGCAAAACTGAATAAATGAACCCAAAACAGGCCAAAGAAAGACTTACTGAGAGGTGGATACAATCTAAAGTTATATTCTGAAGTGACTTGAAGGTTTATAACAAGACTGGCTTAGCTGTGGATTTCAACAGTTTAAGTAAATTTGGACTGAAAGACACTACAAATCTAAATGTTTAAAAGAAATGAGTGACCTACTTTGAGTGTCACATAGGTTGCAATTGTTTAAATGTCATAGTTTTGAACTTAGAATCAGCATTCTAGCTGCATATGTGAAAATGTTTAGTTTTATTTGAATGCAGAAACTGGGGAACAAAAAGTGACATTTTATCTGAAACTGGCTTAAAGAGATTCCAATTCTGCCTGGCAACTACCCCCATCAGGAGTGAAACTTGAGTCACAGCTGTGTTCCCAGGCCTAGCTGCCCTTTTGCTGCTCACACTAAGGATATGCCATCTATCTGATAATTGAATTACCTGTGCTCTGCAGGAAAGTGAACAAAGCCCTGTCCTGGCTCAGGCAAAGGTTTTATTGGCAGGAGTCGTAAATGGTCGTAAAAAGTGGCTTCCTCCTGAGGAAAGGGGAGGGGCACTGCCTGTGAGAGCAAGCTGGCTTGGCAGAACTGGAAAAACCAGTATTTCTACCTTGTGCTGAGAGGAAACCACACCCCTTTGGAGCCAGAACATAACTCTAAAAAGATGAATAACTCATAGAGCGGACATGTGAAAATTTTATAAATGATACCATAATTCTTGTGATTTTTCTGCCCACAGTTTAAGAGGTTTTTCGACCCGGTGGCGTGTTCAGGGGGGTTTTAGCGGAAAAGTGGATATTACTCTAAATGTATGCATGTTAAAAATCTGAAACTTCATCAGTTAATGTCCATACTCCCTGCACACATGTATGTAAAGTTGGGTCAATGTCAGAAATTGAAAAATCAGTTAAAAAGTCAATTATGTGCCATTTCTGAATGCAAGCTCTTAGAAACAGCAGATTTGGACAGAGACATGGCTAAATTCAGCCACACCATGTATATGTAATTTCAAGCAACTGTGTAACTGTGAAATATGTCTTTTATTATCAAATATAGAATGTGTGCAATCTGACAGAGGAGTGTCCTATCTGCAAGCCATAAAATGACATCCCTCTGACTCACAGTTCATTCCCCAATCAAATGATAAATGGAAGTTTGACCAATTAGAAGCTGAGAGAGAGGTAGGGTCAGTGATGCTAGAACACACCCACATTCTAAACACATAAAAGCAGACAGACAGGACAGATAGGGACCTTCAATTCCATCTGCAGCGGGACGCTCTGCCGGAAAAATCCATACTTTACCTCCATCAAACCACCAGAGAGCCAAACTAGAGACTTCAATCTATCCAGAACTAGAGACCCAGACCAGAGAACCAGAGAGAGCTGACCCAGATCACTGTGAAGTGCAGAGACCAGAGGCGAATTTAAAACCTGACCAGATCCATGGCGAGGCCCATTTCACTCAAGAATATAGTGTGAGTACCTAGAAAACTGTGCAGAACCAATCTCCTAGTTAAAATAATATAATTCAATCTATTTAATCTAAGTAGAACTGCCTCCTAACTGTCACCTGTCATTTGTAAAGCTGTCACTTGTCATTTCCTAGTTGCAAGCTGCACTTGTCTTTTTGAACTTTAAAATTTCAAATCTGAAAAACGACCTTCACAAAATCGCTCATATCTCCGCAACCGTTTGTGCTAGAGACTTGCAATAACTTTCATCTGAAAGGTTAGAATCGTGGCTTTCCTACGAACCTAGAACCGCATTCCTACCCCTTATAGTTTTACCGCAATCGCGGAACACGCATTCGCGAATTTTACCGCGATTTGCAAATTTCTTCACATGTAAAAACTGCTGCTGCTTGCCTTCCATTTGCCAGAAATTCGTTTAACCTGCTAACTATCCCTGCATCATTGCTAGTGTGAGCCTGGACTAATATTAACTAGATACCACTCACCCTGAACCTCTGAAAGGGAATTAAAAGCATTTCCAGCATATTTCTCATCCATTGCTAGCACATATCAAAGCATTTTGCCTGTGTTTTCAAAACTCCTATCTGTTTTCTGTAGTGTAAGCTTGCTGGGGTGAACTGATTTACATTGATTGCATTTCTGAGAACTGTGTGTTTTCCTTCCATTTCCTTGCCTTGCATCAAGGGGGGGAGGGGATTGCCAGAGAAAAGTGATTACATTGTTTGGTTGAAATCATATTGAGTATTTTCTGTACTGCATTCATTGAATATTGCATCCACCTGAGCTTACATAAAGCATCCTCTACCACATTATACTTTTGTTCCTATTTACCAGTGTGCTACCTTATCCATTTCATGTCAACTCATTAGTGATTATAAGAAGTGTGCTAGTGCCAGATTCTCCGTTGTTGATCTTTATCATATCAGATTAAGTGTGCTATTCAATTATTAATTTATTATAAAGTGTGATATATATATATTTTAAATTATCAAATAAACCTTTTAAACTTGCAAAACAGAACTACTTCTTGGCTCAGTGGGGTCAGGGGGATTCCAAGAGAGGGGTGTTATATAGGGGTAGTCATCCAGAACGCATGAACTGGACATAAAGATATATCAATAAGGGTTTTCATTCAGTATTCTAGACTAGGCGTTAACTTAGCTGTAGTGCTGAATTGAATCCTCTTACAAATTGGGGGCTCGAGCCGAGACGTTGGGTTAGATTTACCATTTGTGCAGCTTAATACAGTGTGCTAACTGACGGGATACATACATCCGGTCGGATCACCACGCTGCATTACGCTGTGAAGCATTCCTCAAAAGGGACACTCCAAGAAAAGTTCTGTTCTGCAAAAATAAAATACAAACTTCTGTAAGTCAGGACAGAGACCAATCTCTAGAATGACGACCTTAGTAGACATGAAAATAGCCAGAGAGCACCTCTTGCATAAGCTATTTGTGAGAGGTGAATGGACCGAACAGGGCCAGGATGCGTGGTTGCAGGCCATCACACAACAGGTCACTGAAACAGGGTCAGACTTATGGAGAGATCAGGGTCCATTACATGTGGCCCTGAGTGAACTATATATGGCTCCTAAGGCCAAAGATGAACACGACAAGATTGTTAGGATAGCGGCATACCTGTACCTATATATGGGAGACATGCAGGATAGATGTGCTGAAAGCCAAAATCTGGCAAATAGGCAACAGATGGCGTTAGAGAAGGTCCAATCTGACCTGGTCTCTTCTGAGCAGAGGCTGCAGAGGAGCCAGGAGTCAGAAGATGATAGTAGGCAGCACATCATTAAAATAAAGAAGGATATGGATGTGCTGCAACAGGAAAAGGTAGAACAGGATACCAGATTTCTGGCCTTGCAGAAGGAATACCAAGAAGGTTTGGACTCCCTACTGCAAAACCAGAAAAAGCTGGAGCAACAACTGGACTTCAACAGGGTATGTGCTGAGCAGGTAGTCACCCTGCAAGGCCACCTAGATAGAGTGAAGGCAGAGAGCAACAAACTAATTCTGAAAGACCTGGATACCCAGGCAGAGTTTGATCAGGAGCGCCAGAATGCTGGTGCCTTCCAAAGGCAAAGGGACGACCTGGCAGCACAGATGCAGGCTCTCAGTCAGGAAAGGGATACCTTAGGCCAGGAAGTCTGCCATTTAAAAAGAAAAATGGAAGAAAATCACCTGACCCACCAGGGACTGGGTGACCTCCAAAAAGAACACCAGAACTTGCTAGAGCACACCAGGAGGGTGGAGGTTGCTCTAGCAAGAAAGGAGCAGGCCAATAGGGACACAGCTCAGGAGGTAACCCTCCTGCAGCAAAGACTGGCCCAGTTCTCCAGGACCAACCAGGAAGCACAGAGGGAAAATGAGGCCCTCTGTCAACACAATGATAGGCTCCAACAACAGGTAGCGATGCAGGAGAGACTGATAGAGTCGAGTAAGGCCTTAACAGAGGAACTGAAAGCACAAATGCAGGCTCTTGCATTGCAACAGGGAGCAGGGGCGGATAGAGATGAGGTCCGCTGGGAAAGAGAGACTCCTGACCATAACCGCAGGAGTCCTAACACCAGGGGCCTTCATCTCCCCCAGTCCCTGGACTCTACCACCCCCATGTCCCCTGGCGCACATGAGCACAGGGCCACAGGGATGGCAGATTACTATCCAGCTAAGAGTATGGGGCTCATAGGCCAGTACCACTCAGGAATGGAGGGGTGGGCATCCGGGTATGGGCACCCAAGTACAGTACAGTTCAATGGGGAACCCCAGGAGAGTAGGCCCATTAAGGGCATCCTGAAAACCTCTGCCCAGTTAGGTCAGTGGAGGGGGTACCCATCAAATCCTGGCAGCAAGGAGGAATCTGAAGACTCCTCTGAACTGCGCAGGACACAGGAGACCAGGTCCCCACATTCTGCCAGCCATTCCCAGGCTCGCAGAATCCGGGAAAACCTGGAAGAACAGACGGGAACCTCTGGGAGCAGTGCCTCTGAGTCCGAGGAAGAATGGACAAGGGTTACCCGAACCAAAAAGGCCAATAAGGCAAAAAGGGCCTTGCTTAAGGACCTCTTAAAGCAGATTAAGGCGATCAGGAGCGTCATCACGCCTTACCATAAGAACGCTAAGTATTCTGTTTGGGAGCACTTAGAGTTGTTTGAACAAATGATGGAGACTTTCCATTTGAAGGACAGCCAAAGCTGTATTCAATATGTAAAGTGGACCTTCTCCCCGGTATACTCCAGTTTCTTTGCGGGGCTGGAGGACCAAAATCATTTAAGATGGTCCACCTATAAGGCGGCCATCTTGAAACATTTTTCTGTTCACAGAAATCCTCAAGAGGCTCGCAAGGCAGCCTACAATTTGCAATGTGGGGAGGATCAGGCCCCACAAGAATTTGTGCAGGAGTTAAAGCGTGCTTTTGCGCAGACCACCAGAAGGGTGCGCACAGACAGTCGAGAATTCGTTAATACATTTTTTCATGCCTTGCCCAAATACATCATGACCCAGCTCGTGAGGGATTTTCACGAGAAAAGATCCTTAGACTGGGTCATTGAACAGGCTACCCGGATCTATGAGGTGCAGAAACCGGTAGATAGCAAAAGTAATGCCCAGAAAAACCCCAAAGCCAACAGCACCCCTGCTGCTGCCAAGGTGGCAGAGGTAAAGGTCACCCCCGTTTTGGATTTGGAGATGGCGGGGCCTAAAAACCTACCTGCACCTAATAATGCTAGGCCCAGAAGGTCTTCGGGCCAGTCACAGACAGGGAGCCAAGGAGGCAGCCCCACAAATGGGGTCCCTCGCTCTCCTGATTATGTAAGTCCCCGTTACAAGGGAAATCGACCCATCCTGGGTTATGTGTGGACTCCTCCAGCCCAAGGGGGGGGGATCCAGCCAAGCACCTAACCCAGGGAACTTCCCTCCAAACTTCCCACAGGAGGGCAGAAATTTACCAAACCCTGGGCAGAACTTTTTCCCCAGATATCCACCCGACTTTCAGCCCCAAAACCATCCATCCTTCTTTCCCCAATTCCCTGAGCCCAGACCACTGAATCCGGGAGAGGGGAGGCCAAGGGTGGAGGGGTACCCAAATCTTCCCAACCCGGGGTATTACCAGAGGAGGGACAGCTACCCTTCCCGGGATCAGCCCAGGGGAGAAAACAGGGCCCCGTATCAGCCTGAGCGGGTTTCCCAGTTAGAGCGCCAGGTTCAAAACATGGCGCGGGATATGGGTCATATACTGAGGGCACAGCAGAACCCTCAGATCAGCATGCCGGCGCAGAACGCACCCAACTCTGGACCTGGTGCTCCAGAACAATGACGGGGGCAGCACCCCGATAACTCACCGGTTCCCAGGGAGGAGGCACAAGGGGAAGGGGGGTGTAAAGCCTTGGAGGAAGCTTCCTTCCTCACTTGTAAACAGCCCCTGGAAACCCAGGAACCGGAAACAAAATCTCTTGCCCCTGAAAGTCTGCCTCCTAAGGAGCAGAGGGGGGGTAGGAGAAACAAAAGACCCAAACAGACTCAGTTTGAGGAGGAGGTACAGATCTTCCAATTTGAGGGAGAGGGATCCTCAGAGGATCCTGGGAAAAGGATCTTCTCCTTCAGAGAGGGGGGAACTCCTCCCAAAGAAAAATGGGTCCCTAGGGATGCAAATCCAGACTGGGGAGATGTGGAGACTGAGCTACCGCCGCCCACCATCTCATCGCAGAACCAACAGCAAGAAAATCCCCTGGTTCAAACCCATCCTGGTGACTGCCTCCAAAAAGGGGGGGGCGGCCCAGAACCGGAGCCAGGGGAACCCACAATGGCCCTGATCTCCAGTTGCCAACTTTTTCTTTCAGATTCCCAAGACTCTCCACAGAATTCTGCCCAAATCTCTTCGCTAGCGATGTCCAAAACCAGAAAGTTAGCCCACCAGTTGTCCAAAAATGTGCATTATCTGTGCCCCCTTGAGGAGAAGGAGGGAAGATATTATGCCCCGGTACAAGTACAGGGGCAGGGTACAATCTCGGCACTGGTGGACACTGGATCTCAAGCTACCCTTCTGTCCAGAAGGGCCTTTGACGAACTGAATGCAGGAAGGGGAGAGAATTACCAAATTCCTCTCACCTCTCTTCCTGGGCAACTCCAGAACTTTGACGGGAAGGAAATTCCCGTCGAGGGGACGGTAGATTTGGACATTAAAATTGGGCGACATAAGTTGAAACACCCGGTCATAGTTGTGACCCCAGAGGGCACCCCTTGTTTACTAGGGAATGACCTCCTGAGAAGGTTGTCACCCCTAATAGATTGTGTAAACAAGGTCCTTTGGACCCAGACTAGCCGACCAATAAAATTAAAACGGAGTGTCAACCATGTTAGTTTAAACGGCACCTGCCACATGGTTGAACAAAAATCTGACCAAGTACAATTTCACTTCCAGAATAGCCAAATTCCAGACGTGACAGTAATAGCAGTAGGACAACAGACTGGTGATGGGGGGTCCTCTCTATTTCTGAAAGTCAACCTGCCTTCCAGTCTAAAGTGGTACTCCACGCTGGAAGGAAACACTCTGAGATTCTATACTAATCCACAATCAGAAACTCCCACTCCTATAGTCCAGAAAGATGTGAAATCAGCTCAGAGCCTGGCTGATATTCAGCAAATTGGAGAGCAGTTGTTCATCCCTGTTCAGTTAAATGATGGGAAGGACTCTGTTCTCGCTCGAGTGTGTGTGAACAACGGTAAGAGCTTCATCAGCGAAGCCATGTTTCGCCAACTCCCAAAAGATCCAGCCATTCCCACATTGAAACTGATAGATAAATGGGAAATGGACCTGGAAGCGCCTAATTCCAAACATCTCCTGCCAAGCAGGTGTATGCTCAAAATCTCCATTGGCCACAAGAGCATAGTCCACAATTGTTGGGTCGTGCGAGACGTCCCTGCCGCCTTTTACTTAGGCAGTGACATTCTCAATCGCTTTGCCATTAGTTTGGACCTAATAAACTTCAAAGCTTGGTCCCGATTAGCGGATAATCCCATGGGCTTTGATGATCCAGAAAAAGCATTTAGGTCAGCTCAATTGCTACTTTATGCAGTTGAAATTCAGGTTAAAGAGGAAGTCACCATCCCAGAAAGGACCCGACAATTCTCCCTGGAAGTGAAAGTTAAAAGGCGACAAGAGTTGAAAAACCCTGATGCTTACATACATCTAAATGCTTCTCTCCAACAGCAAGGGTTGGGGGTAAACCCAACACCATTAGTCAACATAGAACATGACACCATTCCAATAGAGGTGGATAACAGCGACTTAAAGAGTATTACTCTAGCCGCAGGCACCATTATTGGAATGGCGGTTGATGACCGACATTTCTCCATTGATCTTAGAAATGAACTGTTAGGACCAATCCCCAAGGACTGTTTTGACAGTGACAGTGAGGACAATACAACACCAGACAGGATTTTTACCCGGCATGGGGGGAACTTCCTGGTGTACACTTCCTGCCCTTATGGTAAGGAAGATGTGACTTGTGAATTCAGGAGGGATGAGGTGATTTTCCAGGTTCATGAAGGCTGCCTTGCCCACCTGAAGCCTCCGGTCCAAATCAGCACTCTGACCAGGGACTTCTCCACCCAGCTGGAGGAGGCCGCGGAGATAGCCAAACCAGAAGTCTTTCCAGGCTTCAGGCAGATGGTGGAAGAGAGAGTCAACCTAGCTGATGCCTGTGTGACTCTGGAACAAAAGCAAAAGTTGAAACAAGTTTTCTTGGATTTCCAAGATCTCTTTGCGGTAGACTCATATGACTGTGGTCGCACCGACATCCACACAACAACAATCCCCACGGACCCTGGCATGACCCCAGTGTTTGTGAAGCAATATCGCTTGCCTCTCGCATCCATGGAGTCCCTTACTGAAATAATTAAGAACCTTGAGTCCCGGGGAATAATCCGTCCAGTCCACAGCACCTTCAATAATCCGGTGCTGGGGATATTGAAGCCAAACGGCCAGTAGAGACTCTGCGCCGACCTCAGGGAGCTCAACAAACGGGTCCATACTTCCCGATGGCCTCTGCCCTACATTGACCAAGGGCTGGCCCAGATTCAGGGGTCACAGGTATTCACTGCAATAGACCTGACCAATGGATACTGGACCGTGCCTGTCAGCAGGGAGGACCAATACAAACTGGCTTTTACCTTTGGGGGCCAGCAGTACACATGGACCCGGACTCCCTTCGGATACCTCAACTCCGGCAATGAATTCAACATTTTCCTACATAAGGCCATGCCCGACCTGGGTGCGAGGGGTAACCTGGCTTATGTAGATGATGTCCTCATCAAAAGTTCATCTGTGGAGGAACACATAGCTGAGATCCGTTATGTTCTGACACAGTTGAGGGCTGCCGGAGCAAAACTTTCCTTTCAGAAAGCACAGTGGTGTAGAACCCGTGTTAATTTCTTGGGGCATGAGATTACTCCTCAGGGCCTCTGTCCCCAGGAAAAGAAAGTGGAAGCACTTCAGAAACTGAAAGACCCCACAACTCTGCGGGAACTAAGGAGCCTCCTTGGACTGACTAATTACAGCAGAAAGTTCATTGAGGGCTACGCAGAGATCACCAGACCCCTGATTCATCTCCTAAAGGGGGGGGTCAAGTGGGAATGGGGTCCAGAACAATCCGAGGCAGTAAGACAACTCAAAAGAAGCCTCTCACAAGCGCCTTGCCTAGCTTACCCTGTCAGAAACAAGGAGTTCTTCCTGGAGACAGGGTTCTCTAATACGTGCTTGACGGCAGTATTATACCAAAAGCATGACAAGGTCAATAAAGTAATCTCCTATGCGAGCAAAACTTTATCCTCTGTGGAGGAAAAATTCAACGATTGTGAGAAGGCACTCCTGGCAACGGTGTGGGCATTGAAGAATTACCGCCCGTTTATCCAGGGGGAACACATTATAGTGGAGACTCCACACCAGCCTCTTCAATATCTCCAAAGTGACAGAATCCGGGCCGGAAATGTGAGTAATTCCCGAATTACTTCCTGGATTCTGTCAATGCAAGGCTTTCCTGTGGAGGTCAGATATGGCCAAAACAAGAAGAGTCCCCTCGCGCAAGGTCTGGCTGACTTGCATGATTGTGCCAGAGAAAACTGTCTCGAGGACGAAAGTCTAAAAATAAAGGACAACACAGAGGCATACCTTAATTCCCCACACAAAGTCTTTGAAGAAGACAAGTGTGAGGGAATGCCCACTGTCTATGTGGATGGATGCTCTTACCATGTTGACAACAACGGGGAGAAAGAACTGGTGGCCGGCGTAGGGAATGCATGGGTGAATGAGTCCCCAGAACCCTCCGCTGGATACAAAATTGGTCCCCGAAGTAGTCAGGTGGCAGAATTGATGGCTGTGCATCAGGCCATCCTCACTGCTGTCCAGCATCAACTCCACGAACTGGTCATAATCACAGATTCGGATTATGTACGGAACGGGTTCGTGGAGCACCTGGTTAATTGGAAAACCAGAGGCATGTTATGTGCTAACAACAAACCCTTGAAACATGGGAAGTTGATCCAAAACATTGATGATCTGGTCACATCGAATGGGATGACCATCTACTGGAAAAAGATCAAGGGTCATTCCAAAGTAGAGGGACCAGACAAAACTGGAAATGACTTAGCTGATCAGCTGGCCAAAACCGGGGCCATCCAATGGGATCTAATTGAGATTGAATCCCTGTTGGGGGAAATCCAGGTCACTGCCATCACTAGGTCCCAGACAAATGCTCACAACGACCTTTCAATTGCACAATGGAGTAAGGAGACCCCTGATGCTGATTTGATTACTGCTCAGAAGGGGGATCCAATTATTGGTAAATTTTACCAGCACCTTGAGGACCCTGAGAACTTTCCCCTGACGGATACCGATTACATTGGGAAAGAGGACCTAAGAGTGTTGATGAAATGTCCAAAAATGTTCCGGATCCAAGACGGTTTGCTGGTAAGGAAATCCAAAGCTGGCCACGATCAGTGGGTGGTTCCTACCTCATTCCGAAGCCTGATGTTAAGTCACGCCCATGATGCGGCCACCGCCGGTCATAGGGGGTTTCACACAACACTGGAAATCTTAAGAGAGGTTGCATACTGGCCACACATGGGCCAGGACCTCAACCAATATTTGAAGGGTTGTCTTGTGTGTGCACAATTTCAGCCGACATCCCTCACACACCGGGCACCTTTACAAAAGAGGGGAATGACACTCCCATGGTCAGATTTACAAATCGACTTTGTAGGCCCTGTGATTCGCTCGGCTAGGGGGAATAAGTACATGTTGACTGTGACATGCTTGTTTACCAAGTGGGTGGAATGTCTCCCAGCCCCAAACTGCAAGGCAGAAACGGCAGCTGCCTTGATGATTAACCACATCTTTTCCCGTTTTGGTCTACCTCAAAGGATTGAGTCAGACAGAGGTAGCCACTTCACCAGTGAAGTAATGACAAAGATGTGGGAGATACTGGGGGTCAAGAGAAAGCTGCATATTGCTTATAGACCAGCTTCTTCTGGGGCAGTAGAGAGATATAACCGGACAATTGTGAGCATATTAAAGAAGTTTGTGGCAGATTCTGGGCCAAGTTGGGATATCCGATTACCTCTGGTCCTAATGGCTATCAGATCTACCCCTTCATCTGCAACCAAAATGTCACCATTTGAGTTGATGACTGGGCGCAAGATGGTGCTTCCTCAGCATTTGCTCTATAGGACCCAAGAGCAGACACTGATAAATGCCTCCACAACTCATGAGTATGTAGAGAATTTAAGGAAACACCTCCAACATGCTTTTGCTTATGCTCAGCGGAATCTAGAAAGATCAGCTGATAGCATGAAGACCCATTATGACCTGAAAACTTCCAGGAAGGAATATCAGGTGGGAGACCGGGTCTATCTATACAACTTCCAAAGGAACCAGGCCAAGCAGCGCAAATTTTTGCCTACATGGAAAGGACCCTTTGAGATCATCGACAAGATCTCTCCAGTGGCCTACAAAATCCACATCCCCAAAGGCGGTTCGGCAGAGGGGGAAGACAAGTGGGTCCACATAAACCAGTTGAAATGTTGCCATCCCAGGCACACTCTGCAACAACTGGAGGAATCCTCTGGAATCCTAGCGGGTACTGTCTCAGACTAATTCAGTTCCAACCATAAAACATACCACATCTAGTCTCTAAAATATTGTGATTTGCATGAAACTGTCTCTTAGTTATACTGTTTTTATTTTTTCAAAATAAGAATGTAATGTTTCGTGATGATGAAATGCATATGCTGCCCCACTATCTCAACAGTGGTGGAAAAAGTCTATGAGTAGGTATTGCCGCTCTTCCTTTGTCGTCCTAGGAGAAAGAAAACCTGAAGACGGGCCAAGGAGGATGATACGGAGACCGGGAACGAAGATCCAATGGGCCCAGTGGACCGCCCAATATTCCCATCAGGACCGGCGAGGAGAACCGATCGATCAGTACCGGATGGAGGAAAAGATGCTGAACTGTGCCATCTATTGGAAGAAGATGAGGAAACATCCCAGGTCTTGCGAGTCCCATTCGTGAAATAGAATGGCCATCGCAAGAGGGGGGCTTGTGGGATGTATTTACCCATGCATCCGAGCCGTACCTCAAAACTGTGCAGTACTGACATGGAAAACCTCATGATGGCCAGAGCTTCCCAGAAAATGCACAGGGAAATGCATGAAGAATAGGCTGCCACTCATTTTTGCCGATGTTATGGGCACAGAAGGACACTGCCTAAAACCACCATTGGACTACCCACACAGTAGTCTGAAACCATTGGGAATGGCAATGCTAATGGCCAAAAGCAAACCCATAACTGTTGGGAATTCATTTTCTTAAATCCCAAAAAGGGGTGCAGTACCAGTACTCACCACTATCCAAAAGCCGGCATTTTAAAACAACACCAGATTTTACTTTTTGCAAAACTGAATAAATGAACCCAAAACAGGCCAAAGAAAGACTTACTGAGAGGTGGATACAATCTAAAGTTATATTCTGAAGTGACTTGAAGGTTTATAACAAGACTGGCTTAGCTGTGGATTTCAACAGTTTAAGTAAATTTGGACTGAAAGACACTACAAATCTAAATGTTTAAAAGAAATGAGTGACCTACTTTGAGTGTCACATAGGTTGCAATTGTTTAAATGTCATAGTTTTGAACTTAGAATCAGCATTCTAGCTGCATATGTGAAAATGTTTAGTTTTATTTGAATGCAGAAACTGGGGAACAAAAAGTGACATTTTATCTGAAACTGGCTTAAAGAGATTCCAATTCTGCCTGGCAACTACCCCCATCAGGAGTGAAACTTGAGTCACAGCTGTGTTCCCAGGCCTAGCTGCCCTTTTGCTGCTCACACTAAGGATATGCCATCTATCTGATAATTGAATTACCTGTGCTCTGCAGGAAAGTGAACAAAGCCCTGTCCTGGCTCAGGCAAAGGTTTTATTGGCAGGAGTCGTAAATGGTCGTAAAAAGTGGCTTCCTCCTGAGGAAAGGGGAGGGGCACTGCCTGTGAGAGCAAGCTGGCTTGGCAGAACTGGAAAAACCAGTATTTCTACCTTGTGCTGAGAGGAAACCACACCCCTTTGGAGCCAGAACATAACTCTAAAAAGATGAATAACTCATAGAGCGGACATGTGAAAATTTTATAAATGATACCATAATTCTTGTGATTTTTCTGCCCACAGTTTAAGAGGTTTTTCGACCCGGTGGCGTGTTCAGGGGGGTTTTAGCGGAAAAGTGGATATTACTCTAAATGTATGCATGTTAAAAATCTGAAACTTCATCAGTTAATGTCCATACTCCCTGCACACATGTATGTAAAGTTGGGTCAATGTCAGAAATTGAAAAATCAGTTAAAAAGTCAATTATGTGCCATTTCTGAATGCAAGCTCTTAGAAACAGCAGATATGGACAGAGACATGGCTAAATTCAGCCACACCATGTATATGTAATTTCAAGCAACTGTGTAACTGTGAAATATGTCTTTTATTATCAAATATAGAATGTGTGCAATCTGACAGAGGAGTGTCCTATCTGCAAGCCATAAAATGACATCCCTCTGACTCACAGTTCATTCCCCAATCAAATGATAAATGGAAGTTTGACCAATTAGAAGCTGAGAGAGAGGTAGGGTCAGTGATGCTAGAACACACCCACATTCTAAACACATAAAAGCAGACAGACAGGACAGATAGGGACCTTCAATTCCATCTGCAGCGGGACGCTCTGCCGGAAAAATCCATACTTTACCTCCATCAAACCACCAGAGAGCCAAACTAGAGACTTCAATCTATCCAGAACTAGAGACCCAGACCAGAGAACCAGAGAGAGCTGACCCAGATCACTGTGAAGTGCAGAGACCAGAGGCGAATTTAAAACCTGACCAGATCCATGGCGAGGCCCATTTCACTCAAGAATATAGTGTGAGTACCTAGAAAACTGTGCAGAACCAATCTCCTAGTTAAAATAATATAATTCAATCTATTTAATCTAAGTAGAACTGCCTCCTAACTGTCACCTGTCATTTGTAAAGCTGTCACTTGTCATTTCCTAGTTGCAAGCTGCACTTGTCTTTTTGAACTTTAAAATTTCAAATCTGAAAAACGACCTTCACAAAATCGCTCATATCTCCGCAACCGTTTGTGCTAGAGACTTGCAATAACTTTCATCTGAAAGGTTAGAATCGTGGCTTTCCTACGAACCTAGAACCGCATTCCTACCCCTTATAGTTTTACCGCAATCGCGGAACACGCATTCGCGAATTTTACCGCGATTTGCAAATTTCTTCACATGTAAAAACTGCTGCTGCTTGCCTTCCATTTGCCAGAAATTCGTTTAACCTGCTAACTATCCCTGCATCATTGCTAGTGTGAGCCTGGACTAATATTAACTAGATACCACTCACCCTGAACCTCTGAAAGGGAATTAAAAGCATTTCCAGCATATTTCTCATCCATTGCTAGCACATATCAAAGCATTTTGCCTGTGTTTTCAAAACTCCTATCTGTTTTCTGTAGTGTAAGCTTGCTGGGGTGAACTGATTTACATTGATTGCATTTCTGAGAACTGTGTGTTTTCCTTCCATTTCCTTGCCTTGCATCAAGGGGGGGAGGGGATTGCCAGAGAAAAGTGATTACATTGTTTGGTTGAAATCATATTGAGTATTTTCTGTACTGCATTCATTGAATATTGCATCCACCTGAGCTTACATAAAGCATCCTCTACCACATTATACTTTTGTTCCTATTTACCAGTGTGCTACCATATCCATTTCATGTCAACTCATTAGTGATTATAAGAAGTGTGCTAGTGCCAGATTCTCCGTTGTTGATCTTTATCATATCAGATTAAGTGTGCTATTCAATTATTCATTTATTATAAAGTGTGATATATATATATTTTAAATTATCAAATAAACCTTTTAAACTTGCAAAACAGAACTACTTCTTGGCTCAGTGGGGTCAGGGGGATTCCAAGAGAGGGGTGTTATATAGGGGTAGTCATCCAGAACGCATGAACTGGACATAAAGATATATCAATAAGGGTTTTCATTCAGTATTCTAGACTAGGCGTTAACTTAGCTGTAGTGCTGAATTGAATCCTCTTACACTACGTCATACGATTTCCTACCCTGAAACTAACATTGCAGCCACAACTCTTACTGCGTATAAAATAAATGCACAAATACAAAACTAAACCTAATGCTTTCGCTGTGCTCTTGGAGGGCTACGCAGGCTGCAGAACATGGCGTGGTGGCCCGCATTGTGGCCCGCGGGCCATATGTTGGACAAGCCTGTGTTAGAAGGACAGAGACGTCATCTCCCTGTCGCTAATTGTTAAAGTAAATACCATATTCAATCATTATCTATTGCTCTGATATCTACTCGGTCTTGATGTTAACCTGGCATAAGAGAAACAAATTATCAAACTGGACTGCATTTATCTAGCTAAAGCTACACTGAACATAGCAGAAGGCTATTATTCAGATGAATGTATTGAGGCTTTGTGACTTAACTAGTCAATCCTGGCAGTCATAGTCATTTGTATACATTATCACACAATACTATCATGATTAAATATCAATTCAAGGCCCTGTATGACTCAACTAGTCAGTCTTGGCAGTCATGGACATTTGTATAAATTATCACAACAATACTATCATGATTACATATCAGTTCAGTGCCCTATAGACATAGTGGCCAATGTTTTAGAATTGTACTTTATTTTATATTAGCTGAATGCCCTACAGGTAGGCTTTGAGATTTAGAAAACCATTGATGGATTGATTGATTAATTTTTTAGTTACTATGTGCCTATACACAAGTGTTTCAAGGAACAACCAGGCAAAGGAGGGTGAACAAGGGAAGACAAGACAAACAACCTTACTAGGCCTATTGTCATTTAGATTGTTCAAGTGTGCAACAAGACGTGCAGGGGAAAGGGTACAGGGGGAAGTGTAACCAGAGCAGTAGGGCTCTGAGTTAAGGGGCATGTTTGCAGCATAAGACACCCCCCCCTGTCACCCCACATCAGAACGCAGCATTCAGACTTTCATGGAAAGGCATACATTTCAAGAATTGCAACATTTTACATAACCACAGGACAAATACCACACAGGAACTGGTTAGAGTGAAAAGCTTCCCAACCTTTAGTTTACAAATTGATCAGACCATGCAAGATTTGTTGAGTTCTCACAGCCATGTTTCAGGTAAAATATAGAAACTTGTGTTCCTAGGCCAAGCACTGAAACGTAACTTAATGAAGTTTGCACTTTGGCAGAAAGGAAACAGTCAGACATGGAAAATACATGTTCATGGAGATAGAATTAATTTAGCACAACACTGCCACATGTAGGACAAGTAGCACTTTCACTGCTCTCCTTAGCAAAAATACAGTTATGCAGACAACTCATCTTGCATAAGTACCTTACCTATATAATAGAATTACATAGGAACTAATGAATTAGTATAGCTGCATACAATCATTTAACACTGCCGGGAATGCATTAGCATAATAAAAACACTTTTATGGCAGTATGCATTGCATAAGCAAATCCACTTTCATGTCAGTATGAATTAGCAAGTTTGTCAAGCAGCCAGGTCCCAGCACACAGATAATTCATTCAAAGATAAACTCACGTAGGAAGGACATGCTAGTAACCTTCACACCAAGTAACTTTAGAAAATGAACTGATAATACACTGTTCTTAAAGCATGAGAACAGTATTCTGGTGCAAATGTGCATAGCTCATTTCAGGACGGAACTTAGATTATTATTCTGTGTATGTCACATCTCATGAAGATGATTGGACATTTTTAATCATTCACCGAACTCTTACACCTCTTGAAACCACCAATGGCAAATGTAGTTCTGTTCGGCATACGTGTCTAATGCTTCTGTCCGACTCAGTGCATGTGAAATGAAATATTTTCATTAGAAATAAGCTAACCTGCATAGATGTCACTATTACCACATGTTTAGAAAAGGCCAATGAAAATGTGCAATGTATTTTATCATGTATACTGCAATGCTTTTCAGCCAATCACTGATGTAGAAGTTTGAAACTAAGTTTTGCTTTTTGCTTTCTGTAACCACAGTATAAGCATGTACTCCCTCTTCTACAATGTGAATGCCTGACAGATGTTTCCCTGCCTAGGCAATTATTGCAATTCATGTTAGTTTCCTCTATCTTGTGCATTGCAATTTCTGGCTCTTTGTATTATTTTTGTTGGCATCAGAAGGGACTTGGCATACATTTTTGGTGGCCCATAGACGGGGACTTCTACGTCCTTTCCAGAACATCTGCTGGCTCCTCTGCCATACTTTGGGGACAAGCAAAGTCTGCCCAGAATGGAGCTAAGTCTGTGCAGCATTTGAGAGGCGAATAGCAGGCACCCGTCTTATCAGAAGGCCTGCCTGGTCCACTTCAGGGTCCTGACTCACCCCCCTGAGAGCTGGCCTTTGAGGGCAGAGGCAGACCGGGAGACTTCAGATGACCCCAGCGAGCCAGTGCACCTGATACAAGAACTAAAAAGAGAGTGAGTATAAATGTGGTAAGTACAGTGGATGCTGGTGTGAGTCACTTGATTTGTTTTGGCCAAGTTTTCTTTTTTCTTATTTAGTAGAAAATTAAGAGGACACCTGTGGCGAGGAGTTGTGGTGCCATGATAAATAATTGGTGACTGAAGTGTACACACTCCTTAGTAAACAAAAGGGAGGGGCAGTGCTGCTCTAGAAATAGGAAGTGGGAGGTCTTGCAGTAGTGAGCGAGGGCCATACCCTCCATCTATATTTAGGTGCTATGAGGCAGGTAGTAATAAGAGTGAGAGAGCCTGTAAAGACAGTACCCTCCACCTGTGTTAAGGGTGTGAGGCAGGTAGTAACAGAACATTATAGAACTGTGATTTTGTATTTTTTTATTTGCATTGTACATATTATACATAGCAGTGAATGCAGATTGACAATTGGTGGTGAAACATTGAATGTCGGATAAGATTGGGGTGGACACTGAATTGTGGGAGGTGGGTAGGTTTTGGTAATTGTGTGGTTTTCGTGCAAAAGAGCATTATGGTTTTAAATCTTGGTATTGGTTTTGCCAGCTGGTTTGCATTATGAGGTTTTTGCAACAGTTAAAGAGAACACCAAAGAGAGCAGCTCTTTGTGATAGTGCTTTTTGCATTATTGTGTCTCATGAATTCTTCTGATTCTAAGAGTTTGAAGCCTTATGATTTCGGCACTGCGATACAAAAAGAAAACTGTTGAGTGGGGTTGTTTATTGCAGTAAGAGACCAAAGATGATTGCTCCCTCAGAACACATGTGTAGGGAAATATCCACTTATACAGATAAAATAAGGAAGTATTGTCAGGAATTGGCAATAGCATCAGATGGGAAGATGTTCACTGCCTGGCCAGCTCTGGGCACTCATGATAACAAAACAATAGCCGATATGCACACCAATCTACTCTCCACATATAAAGGCAAAACATTAAAGAAAAGACAGCACATAGTGAAGGTTTACAAGCTCTATGAAGAAGATGCAAGTAGCCAAAAAGACAAGAGGAATGCTGAGGGCCAATCTGCCCCACACCTGTCAGACAGCACAAAATCGACACAGGCTTCAATGTCTGCACAGTCGGTGCCCCAGACAAATATTGAGCAAGGCACTCAGTTGGCACTGGCTTTAGTGCCTGTGCAACCGACAGTCCCACACTTAGTAGGCAACTACCCTTTAAAGCCAGCTGCAGGATACACAAACCCTAAATACAAATCCCCTTCGTGTTCAGAAACACGCCTCATGAATGGAGCACATGTTCCCTGTGACAGATGGAATTCAGTAATAGTGAAGCTGGAAAACAAAGCGCACAAAGATTTAGAAGTAGCATTATGGAAACCAGAGGAAGAATTGTGCAAGGCAACCTAGATAAGGGAAGGGCTATGTCCAGTGGGTGACACTGAGATATGGGCAGCAGGAGAGGTACTATTGAAAATGCAGAAGACAGCCATTAAGGATGTGCAAGTAGAAACCAAGGAACCAGAACTACAGGGTATAGATTAAGTGACAGATGAAACCAGAAGTGAGACAGGGCCAGAGGGAGGAGAGGAGAATTGGAAAGACCGGGAAGAAAGAACTCCATGAGGGAGATGACTGAGACCATTTCATTTTTTATGTTATTTATTTATTTTTAAAGCGCTGAAAACCTGCAGGCATCATGGCGCTGACATCAACACAAGACAAACAAAATAACGGGACCAAGGCATACAAACCCTGCTGTTTATTTGAAATGTCAGTGTAATTTACAATTTAGCAGAAAAGGTAAGTGTTAAGGTTTTTCATAAGCATTTCCAATCAGTGATCCCTCTAATGGACGATGGTAGAGAATTCCAAAAACTGGGGCTCTGGCACACATTGATCTACCTAGGCCTCTGGCTTTCTTTGTTCTTATTCCTTGTAGCAGATTCAGGTCTGAGGATTGCAGGTCTCTAACTGCACTGTATGGTACAATCATGTTTTTTAGATACTGAGGAGCTTTTCCGTAGATAGAATGGTGAATTAGTGCACCCATTTTGAAATGGACACATTGCTGTACTGGTAGCCAATGAATATCTCTCCTGGTATTGGAGATATGGGTCCTCCTGGGAATGTTCATAGCGATGCGGATGGCATCATTTTGGATTACTTGGCATGACTGAATGTTAGACTTTGTTGAACCGCTTAGTAGGCCGTTCCAGTAGTCTAATATCGATAGTACCTTGAACCGAGCAGTAGTTACTGCATTCTTGTTGTTAATAAAAGGGTGTATGGTACGCAAAAGTCTCTGATGGTAATTACATGTTTTGCAAAGGTTTTGAACATTTAGGTCAGAATTTAAAGATGCCTCCATAATAACCCCTACTGTTTTCACTTTCTCTTGCGTTTTGATCATATTGCCTTGAACCATAAAATGAGAATAATCCGGATCTAATTTGACCCTCGCCTGTAATGACCCGAAGATGAGAATCTTAGTTTTATTGCCGTTAAGGCAAAGCCAATTAGATGACATCCAATGTTCAATAGCCCTGTAGATGTTTTCCAGAGTTAGAGAGTCTTGCAGAGAGTTGCCACTTAGTTCGATGACCAATTGCGTATCATGGGCGTAGTTTGTAAAAAAAGACTCCTAGCTTATCGAGTAGTAAACATAAGGCAGGCATGTACAGGTTAAAAAGAAAGGGCGATATTGATGCACCTTGCGGTACTCCATATTTTGGAGCATGTCCTAGAAAAGTGGCAGTGGTTAGAGGGAAGAAGAAGGGGAGAGCACAGCATAGTCAAAAGCGAGGAAGCAGTTCCCATTGATACAGAAGGAAGTGGGCAGGTCACAGTATGTACTATGGCCACATATGGACAAGAATAATTTGATCAAGATGTTGCCACCTCTTACTGGAGTTGCTAGTAAATGGATTAGCGCAGTAGAAAAGCATACAGCAGGGAATACCTTAACAGTTGGGGGCATAAAAAGCTTAATAGCTAGTATCATAGGAGCTCAGACAAACACAATTTGGGATTGTGCAGGATACCCAAGTGTTAGATTAGTGAGTGATTCACATGACAGTGTTCCATTTAACAATTTCAGAGCTGTTGTATCGGATGAGCTGAGCAGGGCATACCCTGACAGATCTGATGTAGGTGCTATAATGGTATGAACAATGCAACCTGATTAAGACCCTGCATTGTATATTCAGTCCATTCAGGAAATGTGGCGATAGGAGACAGGGGAAACATGTGAACAGAACATACCATTCCTTTACCATGTATTAAGAAAGGGCCTACACACTGAAGAACAAACCGAGCTAGACTGACTTGTGGGCATGGAAGAAAAGGCATGGGCAGAAATACAGGGGCAAATAGTGCATTTGTATAAGTGCAACTGTGAAATTGAAAGAGCAACAGAATAAAAAAGCACAGCGAGCAGAAACTAAATTGGTGCAGAAGAAGCTGGAAAATGTCAGTATGAAGGAAGCAGTAGTAATAAACTGCGCCGATGCACAACAGCAATCAGGACCAGCACAGGACTGGGGAAATTCATATAACAACAACAGATGAGATAGGGGAGGGGTCAAGGGAGCATGAAGCAGCTCACAGAAGGGCCAGTGTATGCCCCTGGGACACCAATACAATTCAAGCACTACCATTTCATCAGGCACTATTTGCATGTGCAGTTACATTTTGATTGGCTGGGTACCAGGAATGCAGAATGTGATATTTTTCTTGCCTGCAGAATTCCTATTTAGACCAGCAGTACCACATGAGGAAGGCCCAGGAACGATGTTCACGTTACACATTCATGCAGTAATCATGAGGAAAGACACAATAATTGTAACAGGCACAGATGAGGAAGGGATGGAGTGGAGAAGAGTACTATGGATAGACCACACACTACCACTGAAAGAAATTACTGATGAACAACTATTTGCAAATTTGGACACAGATGGGGATGTATTGTTTGAAATTGGTATACCTTGTAATTTTTCTCATACAATACAGGCAAGTCCCACAGACAGTTATGGCACAACGACTCCACCAACACAAGCACATGAGGACTTAGCATAAGTGCCTAGTCGACTGTGGACAAGCAACCCACATGATGTAGGGTGACTCACCAGCATATGGGAAGTGAACATCAAACTGAAGATAGGTGCTATACTCCATAAAGAAAAGCAATACCCATTGTCCACAATACCAAATGAGGGAATTTATGACACGATCACAGCACTGCTTGACCAAGGCATAATTGTGCCTTAAGACTCACCTTGAAACACAGCTATATACCCATTAAAAAGCAAAGGGGGGATCATGGAGATTCATTCAGGTTCTACAGCCTCTAAGCGACATAGTAGAAGTAGAATATCGGCTAGTCCCAAACCCTGCATCAATACTATGCAACATATCTTTGAATGCTGTCAATTTCTCTGTAGTAGACCTTACAAATGCATTCTTCACCATACCATTACATCCATACTCACAATACTTGACAGTGTTTTCATATTGTGCAAAGAGATTCGAACACACTAGGTTTCCCCAGGGGTTCTGTGAGCACCACAGTGTCTTCAACAGGGTTGTCCAGATGGATTTATGGAACATCAACATGGAAGGTACATTACCACAATATGTAGGTGGCTTACTAGTGTGAAGCACCACAGAAGAAAAGTGCAGAAAGGACACAATACATCTCCTGACAATACTAGCAGACAAAGGAAACAAGGTGGACAGAGACAAATTACAGAACTGCCAGGAAGAAGTTGTATACTTGGGTCAGATCATATCTGCAACAGGAAGAAACATAAGCCCCGACAGAGCCACAGCAGTGAGAAACACACCACAGCCAAACACAATGAGAGAAATGCAGCACTTCTTAGGATTGTGCAATTATTGCCTCACATGGGTGTTTGATTATTTAACACATGTTAGACCCCTTTGGCAGGCACTCATGAAAATGCAGAAGATCAAGGGTAAAATTGCATGGACATAGAACATGGCAGCCAGCTTTGAAGATCTCAAAATAGCTATCATCAGTGCACCTGTTTTCGCAAAACCAGATAAAAAGAATCACTTTCAAATGGCCATGTCATGACAGTACTATTGCCACAATGATCATCACAGAAATACACACATTTAATATTCTATAGTGGCCTCCTAGACCCAGTAAGGAAAGGACACTTCCCATGTGAACAAGCATTAGCAGCATCTGTTTTCAGAGTACAGAAATCTGCCACAATTGTCATGGGGTCCAATCACCTTTTATGTTAAGTATTCAGTGTTTTCCATACTTGAGAGAAACACATCCACCCTTAACACACACAGAGCAAGTGGGTATGAAGTACTTCCAACAAATCCAGATATCACCATCATCAGGTGTAACGTAATTAACCCAGCATCTTACATTGCCAAGCCAGCAGGACAGATGGCAACATTTGTGATTGTGCTATATATGAGGGAGAGCCAGATGAGTTCAGCAGGATCAGTGAATACCTCCTTGATACAGGAGAAGTACTGTATGTAGATGGGTCACCAAGCATAGACCAAGAAAGTGGATAAATGCACACAGGCGTGGAAGTAGTGAAATATGTGAAGGACCAGGAGGAGGAATTCTATATAACCATGCAGCAGAGATTGCCCTCACATTATTCAGTACAGGCAGCAGAACTCTTTGCACTCATTGAAGCTTTAGCAATACCAGCATACAACGATGTTATCATATACACAGATTCTGCATACATGACATCTATAGTCCACTCAGTTTTATCAAGATGGAAGAGAAGGGAATATAGATGAGCAAATGGGTCCCAGTTCAACATGCAATTCTATTAGCAAGATTAATTGAAAAACTAAAAGGCCCTGTCCATGTAGCAATTGTGAAGTACTCAGAGAACTCCAAAGAAACAGACTTAGTGTCATGCAGAAATGCAGCTGTGGACGCAGCTGCAAAACAGGCAATTTATATGCTGTTTCTGGAAGAAAAGAAAATACCTGTTGCCACAGCCCAACAGTGAGGGTTACCAGATGCATATAGGAACATATAATTGAATTTCAGGAAAGAGACCTAGCAGAGGAAAAATCATTATGGGAAAAGAGAGGGTGTGGCCTATCACCTACCGACATTCTTTGGAGACGAAGCTGCACAGGTAAAGTACTAATGCCCATAGAGCCGTTACAAATTGCACTATAGCAGCTCTTCTACCCCACACATGAAGCTAAGCAGCACATTTCTTCTGACATAAGCGAGGACTGGGTTGTGCCAAATGTGGCTGAATACATTGACAAATGTGTAGCCAACTCCACTACATGTCACAAATTTCATCAGGACACATACTTAAGACATTGAAGGGAACACTGCCCCACCCCACAGGGCGATTCAAGGAACTCCAGATAGATTTCATAGATATGGTGAATCATTGCAACACTTACAGGTATGTACTAGTGGTAGTAAGCACATTATCCCGCTGGGTAGAGGTAGAGCCCTGTGCCAATGCAGATGCTAAATCTGCTATAAGGTTATAAGGTTTAGGGAAGTGTTCCCTAGATGGGGCATCTGTAAGACACTAAGGTCTGATAATGGTCTCCATTTTGTAAATCAATTATTGGCAGAGGTTACTCGATTATTTGGAATCAGCAACAAGCTCTGTACAGCTTACCACTCACAAGCAAATGGAGTGGTAGAGAGACTAAATTGTCTTCTAAAATCAATACTGGACAAATTATGTGACACCCTAAATAGGAGCAGGCTGCACTGCCTGCCCCTAGCCTTCTTTAGCTTGTGAAATCAGCCTAGCAAGGACCACCATCTCACACGCCCTTGAAGTGATAACAGGCAGTAGAAGGTTTGCCCCAGCAGTACTACACTGTAATAAATGCAGGGAACAAACAAAACAATGGTTAATAAGTAAATAAAAATAACTACAGATGACATTCACCATGGCATATGCTTATTTCATTCTAAGAAATGTAGGTGATACATCAAAATAATAAATGAATAAATAACAAATGTATTGAACGTACTGTTTACTGAAAGCATTCAAAAGTGGATTGGAACATGGTGCCTGGTCGACTGAGGGGTTCACCCAGTGCATATTTGCCAAGTTGATGAGCTGATCACCAGGCTTATAATCTGGTCGCCAATATATTGTGGATGAATCAGGCAGTTTGATATGAGCACACTGTGGAAAGAGAACTAAGGTGTGCTTGCTGCTTTGTAGTATGGTTTATCAAGTAGAGAAGCATTGGAGGGAAAGCATGAGAGGGAGTTGAGAGTACTATATATCATCATTTGTCCCCTATTCTCAGGAGCTTGCCACAATTCTGTTTTTACTGTGATATTGGGAATACATTAAAGAACCTTGGGAATTATAATGTACCATGACCATTAGATCTGAATGGAGCATCTGAATAAGCACTTCACCAAAAAGTGGTTGTCATGCATGAGAAAATTAAGGGATACTATAAAACATTAAATATTAAATATACACATAATTTGTGCTATTGTACTGGTGTTTAATGCATTCACTGAAGTATCTAACTTAATATGCTGTATGTTTTTGGGCTGAGACATTGACCAGAAAATAATCATGGAATAAATAAATTCAGTAAATGATAAATAAGGAACAGTACATTCTGAATGCATTAACTGTAGATATTTCATGCAGCAAACAAAACAATGTATTTGATTTTAAAAAAAACAAAAAAAACAGGGTATACATTAAACAATAAAATATAAATCAATAATAAAATACAGTTATGAATGCTTAGCAGTGTTTATTGTAAATGACAAAACATAATTTGTGGAGCGGTCTGAAACCTAGCGCCCACTTGATTGAGGGGTTACCCAGTTGATCTGACTCTTGCATAGTTGATCTGGATTGTTACCTGGCACCCAATCTACTACGGGTAGCCCACGTAAGTGCTCAAACACACATACACTAATATTACAGCAAACTACTGGCACAAACCCAACATGTTACATTATGTACAGTATTCACCTGTAATATACACAGTGAATGCTGTACCTAATATTGTGCACAACATTTGAACAACATGACCATTCTTCTGTGCTAGATTTGAATCATATTGAAAGTGCTCTAGTTGTTAGTATGTGTTTAAATTTATACTTGTAGTGCCTAAAAAGAAAAATAAAAACACTGACTCACATGAGTCTTATTTTTTTAAAGATATTCAATGAGGCTGTCCAATCTAGGGAAGCACTAACAGTTTAAATGGATGTATTTGATCTGTTACTATCAATTTTCCCATGGGCAATTTGGCCGTTATTTTATTTATTTTACCATTTTGAATGCAAATATATGTGGGGGGAAACTCCTGCAGCCCCCCAATCCCCTTATAGTATTTATCACCCCAAACCCACCTCCCCACATAGATTTGCAGTCAAAATGGCTGCAAAGAAAAAAATTGGCCAAATCGGTCACAGGAAATCGGCCTCGGTCATCTTGGGTAATACCATTATATGAGATCAATTTGAACATCACCACTACTGCTCTCATATTTATTTTTAATATGTATTATTTTTTTAATCTGCCCGCCAAGCCATTTTCTGTGGCCCGCGTAGCCCTCGAAGAGCACAGAGAAAGCATTAGGTTTAGTTTTGTATTTGTGCATTTATTTTATACGCAGCAAGCGTTGTGGCTGCAATGTTAGTTTCAGGGTAGGAAACCGCATGACGTAGTTGAAATAAATAATTGGCTTGCGTAGTAACAGTATTTCCATTTGGCTGTTTCTCAGCCAATGGAAATCATGATGTGTGTGGGTGGAGTGATGGGCACACACGGCCACCTTCTCACTACACAGTTGCCGAGCCAAGCGCAGAGCCAGCAGCCCAGCCTGACAGTACCAGGTGTCGTGCACACAAAGGCCTAGTTATCCTTGCCTTGAGTTTGGCTGCCCTGGCCCAACCCTGAACGCAATTGATGGTCGACTGTCTCCAACAGTGATAGGTTAATACTGCCTGGGGGGATGAGCAGGCTGCCACACACAGTGGTGCCACCACTGTGGTCGGGTTAGTGATGGCCAGGCTGAAAGCAGCACCCGAGAAGGCTGCTTGCAGAAAAGAGGCTATGGGCAGCAGCACCAGCAAGAAACCTCTTTCTCCATGTGTTTTACTGTCAGGGAGCTGAGAAGGAACTTTCTGTCAGTCTCATCCTGCTGTGTCTGGGCTGCAATGCTCCTCCTCCAAAAGCACATTGGAACTTGCCACACTGTGTCCTGACCCTGAGCCGTGATGTATGCACCTCGTTCCTCATGGGATATACAAGGACGATACACAGCCCTTGGGATTTGCCTGGGAGAGAAAAGCTCTTTGGAAAGTGGAGTGGCATGAGCCGGGTACATACTGGCCGGAACACCAGTCTGTAACTCGGGGAGCATTTCTCCTAGCACTCGTAGTCAAAGACCCTCTCACAGTCTGTGACAGCACACCCTACGGCTTGACGACATGTGCGCCGCCACATGGGATGCATTTAACAAACGCTTCTGTGTGGATCTTCGCCACTTCACTGGTCCCGAGATGGAGGTTGAGTGGAGAACATATGCTTTCCCAGCCGCACATTCATGTGCAGCTTCATGGTAAGATTCTTACACCTACCCATCGTAACTCCTTTAAACAGGTTATGGCCCAGATGGCATGCCTTTGTAGGTGCACGCGAACCCTGACAGATGTGGTTCCAGCAGTGGCACAGTATACAGTGGCTAAGCAAGTTGCTCATGTGGCCTTCAAAATCGGCAGTGTCACACACTGCTCTATTTTCCTACGTGTGTTTACACAGGTGGCACGCACTGCTTTTGAGCCTTAGTAATTTAATTGTATACTATTTATTTTCATTTTAGGCATCATGCATACTACATGCTCTAGGAGCCTAGCAGTCTTCCTGCTCGCCTCTACAAGTCACGTCTTTCCTGCAAAGTGGGCAAGCATAAACTACTGATCTACCTTTTTTTAACTGCAGCTGTGTCCTGGTTAATATGTTTATTAGGCTCTCTTCTGGTGCCTTGACAACATTTGTTGCTGTCTCGTTTGTGTCCATTCAGCGCAGAATGCTCCCCTTCCACCACTACAGTTCAGGGCTTTTTCCAGTTTATGCATTAGGCGATTCGATTTATTGTGCACTCTGAATGAACCCTTATTATCTCCACGCAGCTAGCTGCTTTTAATGCAGATGTGTTTCAGGACATTTACCTCTCTCCTGTGACTGTCACTGTATTTTGTGCTCTCCTATGAAAGAATTTGGATCGTGGTTAACGTCTGGCAGTGGCCAGACAGACATGACACAGATGTTAAGCAGCACCTGGACTTAGCTGTTGACAAAGATGCTGCAATTTAAGCAATTGAAATCGTGGTGTGGGGTTAGCATTTGCATGCCAGGGGAGTGATTAGAAAGGTAGAAGGGGCAAAAGAGATGCCTGCTCATTCTCACAGCAGTCCTTAGGTGGGTGCTTTACTGCTGTCACAGGTAAAGGGCAGAGCTTTTATCTTTGAAGCTTCACCAGAATAGACTCAATGGAATGTGTATAAAAAGTTAGATGCCCCCACACAAGTATGTTTGCCCCTGCCTGACATTCTCTGAAGCTAGCACCTCCACCAATGTTTGAAGGGTTAGCCCTCCCTACCCCCTGACAATTTAGCCTAGGTGCACCATCTGGTGCACCCCTGCAATCGGCTTATGTGTGCACTTGCTATTGGCAAATCAGTGAGGAGGGAATCCTTTCCTGAAACGGGCAGCATTAAAACTTTACTCAGTGTTTCTGCAAACAGATGCAGAAAATATAACAGTCAAACATTAAAGCTGCTATGTTCATGACTTCCATCGACCATCTGCCTCAGCAAAATCAAATGCCCACATCAGCCCCCTCCCGATGTATGCTAGTCAACATATAATGACATTATGAGTACTTTTTCACATCCAAAGGTAGGAGATTAATTGTCTACTTGGTTTTTATTTGGCATATGTGTGTATGCGAATGTACTAGAACAGTATTTTGGTACAGTCAGTCTGTGGCATGAACATAAGTCAGCAAAGCAGAAGGAGTTGGCGGTTTTAAATTGATCAAAAATATCGACTGGCACACACTGAATGCCTAATAGTACTCAGGTGTAGCCATCCAAAATATGTCAATTGGCTAAACCATTTGTAGATGGTTGCCAAAGAAGATGCCAAAATCAGGATTTGACACTATACGATTTGTAACAAATAAAGATGAAGCAGCGTCGGACTGGCCTCATCGGCCGATCGGCCACTGGCCGATGGCCCTTGAGCACCTGGGGGGCCTGTTTTTCATCAGCTACCCCCGGGCCGGTTTTTGGCAGGTGTTTTTTGAGTGCGTGCAGGTGTGTGGGGAACTGGGCTGGCCCTGGGCACTGCAGCATCAAAGCAAGATAACAACGTGTGGGTGTTTACACGTTGTTACCTTGCTTTGATGCTTTTTTTTGCAAATTGCTTATTTGCATGAATCCATCAAGGGCCCAGTCAGCCAGGCCGTGGAGATACACCATTGTAGCACTTTTGTCAATTGTCTCGAGTGTCGAGACAATTGACAAAAAGTGTTACGAATGTGCCATGAAGAATCTGTGACCCGGTGACCGTGACTAATTGTAGCATGGTGCGGGGAGCGGGGGCTGGGCTCATGGGCTGAGGCCATTACAAGTACTTTAAGTTGCAAGCAGCAACTTGTGCCTGGGACTGGTCCTGGGGCTGGGGCCGCAGGGGGAAGGGAAGTTAAAAACCAATTAATGCAGGCAGCAGCGCCCGCACACAGAGACTTGGAGGTGCCATAGAGGTCAATTCCGTGACTCGTGGGAGTGGTGTCAGTGTCACGTGAATATGGGCCTCTGTTGCTGCAAGGGATAGGAACGCCCTGGCCCCTGGAACGCGGTAGGGGGAGTGTCCTGGGCTAAGGAGGGAAGGTGAGAAGGCACCAAGCTCTTCACTCTTTCAAACAGGAAACTCTGCCGCACACTGACAGTAGTGGAGATGCAAACACCATCCCTGGAGCGCAGGTGCTACCCTAGCGCCTAGAGATCTACCCCGCAGCTGTGAACATTACCCAATGCTTCAGGTGAAATACGCCATCGCAAACTTTTAACACAAGCGACTCGAGTGCTGCCATGGAGTTGTCAGCTGTACCACTGAACTAGGAACTTCTCTGCAGAGTTAGCTGTGTCCTTCTAGGCGCTGCAGACGTGACTCACTGAAAGGCTAACCTTAGTATTCCAATGTATTCAGCACCACAAACTCTACTCGGTGTCAAGATATATTGTTCTAAAAGCCCAACACTCCAGAGCAGCACAATTCGCACAGAAGCACCACACTCTGTTCCTCTTCCTTCAGAGACGCAAACTCTACTCCCTAGCAGCGCGCTCTACTCCACGGGCATGGACTCTACTCCCTAGCAGCGCGCTCTACTCCACGGACACAGACTCTACTCCAGAGCATCAAACTCCTCTATGGGGGCCACAAAGTCTTGCAATTTCTTCAGATAGAGATCTACTACTCTGGAGCAGCAGCAAGGTCTACCCTGAGCCTCATCGCGCACACATGTGGGGATGGAGGGAGCGCCACTGGCAGATCCGATCGACTGGCCCCAGCCTCGCCTGCAAGAGGAGAGTGGCCACTTCAGGACCAGGCACCGTGCCATGGACCCGCCCGGGAGGACAGCGCCCAGAATCGGGGCGCGGCGCACGGGACCCTGGCATTGGTGAGTGGGGCGAGGGGATCGTAGAGGGTGTATGATCCAGTGGGCAGCCGGGGGGGCTGGAAGATGGGATGTGGGAGTGCAGCCGCTGCCCAGGAGGAGGGAAGGGGAGGCGGTGAGCCCCTGAGAAGGGCGATCGGGGGTGTTAAGAACAGGCTTCATGAAGGAGACTGTTGGAGGGAGAGGAAAGAGACATGCAAGGCTGGGCAAAGGAGGGGAAGGGGAAAGGGAAACCGTGAGAGAGAACAGGGAGGGCAAGGCGGGGGGCTGAAAAAAAAGATGAGGGAGGAAACAAAGAGAGAAAGAAGATCAAATGCACAGAAAACACAAGTAAACGGGGTATGAAGGACAGAGGCAGGGTTGGATTGGTCACTCGGCCTCCTGGGGAGTGGGGGCATGTTTCTGGCCACTCCTGGGCAAGTTTGGGAGAGAACGTGTTTTTGAATTTTTAAAAAAAAAATGTTGTTGAAAAAAATCCTTTTTTGAAAAGAAAAAAAACACCTGAAACTGCATAATTCATCAAAGCAAGGTAACACATGTTACCTTGCTTTGATGATTGATTTGCATGCATGATGTGTGCATCATAAATTCTGATGCATGCATCATTCACATGCTGCTGCTAGCATGCAAAGTTGAGGCGGCTGTCACTGTGCCCCCACTCTAGGGGGCACGGTGCCCATTGGAGTGGCTGTGCTGCTGTATTAGTGTTAAATATGTATTAGTGATAAACAACCAACTTTAGAGTAGAATAAGCATCCATTTCGGACTATGTATTTTGCCTTTCGCAGGTTGCAGTAATAGCATGGTTTTTTTCTGCTGTTGTCTCTGTTACGATCATCACAAGACATTCCATCTCTGTGTCCTCAGTCACTTGACAAAATCCTTGTGCCTAAAAGCTTCTGTACAGTTTAGAAATATTTTACCATAGCACATCAAGTAGCCATTGACTGCATTGTGCCACAGTGAATGCTTTGTTGTAATGTGTCTTTCTTTCCCATCTCCCTGACATGCTGTTCAGGATGTTTGTTTGCATGTATGAGGTAACCAGTGCTCTGAGTAGGGGATGTCCTGAGACTGCGCTGCGTTCCCTATTTTGCCAACCTCTGAAGCCTGAAAGTAGATGCATGCAGGCTTGACATGCAGCCAACTTTGCGCCAAACCTGCAGATGAATTTAACTGGTCTGCTGTTAAATCTCAGTTACCAGTTTAATGGTATCCACTACAGAATAATTGCTCATATTACTATAGCCGATAAGATAGATCAGTGGGTTGAGCGCTCGCTGCTGTGATGTGTGTGTGATCTGCAGGTTTGAATCCCAGCAAGGCCATCTCAGCCTTTTCATCCTTCCGAGGTCGATAAATGAGTACCAACACCGGTTGGGTGGCAATGTATTCATATTTGTTCTATAAAAAAGAAAGTGCTATACAATAACATTATCATTTGGCCTTGGACGTCTGCTTGCATTCTAAGTAATTTTACAATATGGATCTATACACACATATATTAATGATACATATGGTGATCCATTCTTGTATTAAATGTATATCACATTAGTGAAATCATAACCATATTTTTCATAGTGTACTTAGGAACAATGCTATTTGATGCCACTTCCTGTTTTGTCAAGGGGTGAACGGTTGTGTTTCATTGCTTCCCGGGATGCCACTTTGGGGTGGGGTCAAATGACCACTTCCGGTGATGTCCTCTGAGGTCAAGGGTCATTAGGCGAGGGGTGGGCCACTTTTTTGAGGCGAGGGGTGGGCCACTTTTTTTTGGGTGTCCGGGCCTATTTCCTGTCCCAGTCCGACCCTGAGATGAAGTAGAATATACAAGGTAGTAACCACTACTTAAATGTAATTAAAGAGACCTAATGGTGTGTTTATACTTGAATCCACATGTGGCACACATTTGATAAAAGAGTTTTGAAAATTAAATAGATTAAAACACATCAAGCACTAGATTTTTTATGTTGCCATCAGGGATTTTAAATATTGCAAATTCGGAGCGCGATAGTAACACTGTGAATATGAATAGACACATTTTTTAAGATTGCCGCCATGCTAGATGTTCAGCTACTATTCGACTAATGCAGCCAGCATCACGTGATCAATGCAATATTACACATGTAACAATGAAGCCGCGTCTAATGAGCACAGCAGTGACACAGACAGCTGCAAAACAAATGGACTCCTGACCCTCAGCACACTAAGGGGGTAATTCATAGAATTCAGCGCACAAGTGGCGCACGCGGCTGGCGCACAGTGTGCGCGTGCGAATCCCTGCGCCAGCCGCGTGCGCCAAAACCCATTTCCGCGCACAGCGTATTCATGGATTCCAGCCACCAAAACCAGCCGTGGCGCACAGTGGCGCAGCGACCTTCCAGCAGCGCCAGTTACGCCCCCAAGAACGCCTTCCGCGCAGGGAAAAGCCATCAAAATCCCCAATCCAGCGCAAAGGGCTGCGCTAACCCTGTACCAGCACGGCAAGCGGGCTACGTGTATTTCAGAGGTTCACGTGAAGTTCCTCACGCGATCGGGCCTGGGGGAGTGTGCTACGTGTATTTCAGGGGTTTGCATGAACTTTTTCACGCGATCGGGCCTGGGGGAGCGTGCTACGTGTATTTCAGGGGTTCGCGTGAACTTTTTCACGCGATCGGGCCTGGGGGAGCGGGCTATGTGTATTTCAGGGGTTCGCGTGAACTTTTTCGCGCGATCGGGCCTGGGGGAGCGGGCTACATGTATTTCAGGGGTTCGCGTAAAGTTTCTCACGCGATCGGGCCTGGGGGAGCGGGCTATGTGTATTCCAGGGGTGCGTGATAAGTTCCACACGCGATTGGCCTGGGCGCGTGTATTCCAGGGGTGCGCGGGAAGTTCCACACGCGAATAGCCTGGGCGCGTGTATTTCAGGGGTGCGCGGGAAGTTTTACACGCGATTTCAGCAGGGTATGTGTATTTCAGGGGTGCGCGGGAAGTTTTACACGAGAATAGCCTGGGCGCGTGTATTTCAGGGGTGCGCGGGAAGTTTCACAAGCGAATAGCCTGGGCGCGTGTATTTCAGGGGTGCGCGGGAAGTTTTACACGCAATTTCAGCAGGGTACGTGTATTTCAGGGGTGCGCGGGAAGTTTCACACGCGAATAGCCTGGGCGCGTGTATTTCAGGGGTGCGCGGGAAGTTTTACACGCGATTTCAGCAGGGTACGTGTATTTCAGGGGTGCCGGGGAGTCCTACATGTGATTTGACAGTGTGGGTCCTCCCAGGTGTTCCCTGTACACCCTCCACGGCCCCTGCAGGCAGCCCACACCACAGGGGACTACCCTGCATCCCTGGTCATGTCCCGCAGGCAGCCCACCCAACATGGGCATGCCCCCCAGCAAAGGCACATGTCTCCTTGAACTAATGAACACCAACTCATGTCCCCCACCACCCCCACACCCCAGCACTGGGGGGCACCTGCCAGCAGGCCCCCACCCATGTCCAACTCATGTCCCCCACCACCCCCACCCCCCAGCACTGTGGGGCACCTGCCAGCAGGCCCCCACCCATGTCCAACTCATGTCCCCCACCACCCCCACCCCCCAGCATTGCAGGGCATCCTCCACCAGGCCCTCGCCCATGTCCCATCCATGCCCCCCTGCACCTGGGTCCCAACAATCCCCAATCATGTCCGTAATGGCCATCCTCCCCTGCCAAAAGGCCCAACCAACTATCACATCCACCCACATATCAAAGGCAATTACATGTTGCACACCCAATGTAAATAATGCAAATGAACACATGTCTGTCACACACAATGGCTGCAAGTGAATGTCAAAACAACCAAAATGACATGCATGAAAGTAATGAGATGATACGACACATTGAAGGATGAAAATAAAAATGTATTGAAAATCAACTAGAATGGAAATGAAATTAGAAAAACAACAAAGCAAAACAACAAAAAGAAGATGAATGTCCAAGGAAAAAAATCCAAAAAATCAAAAAATCCATAGAAGAACTATTTACAAGACAATCCCGGGTCCATGAGCCCAACCAAATGAAACCTAACTATGTCAACTAACTAAAAACTGAACTATATACAAAAAAGTGGCACATTGTCCAATCGCAACCAAATAAAAAAAAAATAATTAAAAGGAAACCTACCACTAACTATATAACTATATACAATGGCAGCAGGCAAGTCCTGCGGCTCACTCTGTGATGTTGCCGGCCAGGGCATCATCGAACTCCATGTCGATGTCCTGGAGGCGGGACTCTGTCCTGGCCCCGAGGTCTCGCAGGGATAACCCCATGTTCACCTCAAACTCCCTGCGAGCTTCCTCGAGGCACTCAGCCCGCCTCAACGCCCGACGCATGGAGAACTCCGCCCTGACCATGGTGAGCCGCTCCTCTTCCGCCCGCTGCCGCTCCGCACCTATCCGCTGGACCAACTGCTCCCACACGGAAGACACTACCATCCCAGGGTTCTCCTGCCCTCCGGCCGATGCCTGCCCCTCTGATCTTGATGGCCCCGAGCCATGATGCCTCCCACGTCGAGCCTGATGCTGCCTCCGACGCCACTGCCTCTGCCAGCACGACGGCATCCAGGATGATGGAAACCACCGACGCCGTCGTGCACGTGCCCTGCCCGATGATGCCGTCACATCCTCCATCTGCTGGGATCCAGTTGCTGTGTTGTCCACCCCTGCTGGACCTCTGACTCCCGACTGTGGCAGGGATGGGATCCCCACCGAGCTGGCTGCATTGGTCAGGGCAGGTCCACAGGGGGCCCTGGTGGCATCTGGGCCGGAAGACGGCAAGGAGAACGACTGGCGTATGGTCTCCACAGAGGAGGAGAGGGCCGCCAGATTGGCCGACACATGCAGGAAACCCCCGAACATGGCCGATCCCAATTGGGCCACGTCGGCACGGTGCTCTTCGTGATGACGTGCGTGCTCCTCCTGGGAAGCACGCACGGCATCACGAATCACAGCCGTGCGCATCGCGACCCCAATCAGGACCTTCTCCACACGGCCAGGGGTCCCCTCGTCCGCAGGTGGAGGGGAGTCAGATGACATGGACATCCCCTCTACCTGCGGACGGGCCTGGGACGGGGCATCCCTGCTGGTGCAAGGTGGTGCACCCACAGGTTCAGGGACAGCGACATGCACAGGCCCCTCCACGGTGACCTGTGCTGCCTCCTGCCCCTGCCCCTGGACTGCACCACTTGCACCAGCAGGGATGCCCCCACCAGGCCCCATGTGCGCTTCAGTGGCGGCCTCCTCCTCCTCTGTGGAAACCACCAACCTGGATGGCTCCTCGCCGTCTACCGCTGTAGCAGGCCCCTGTGGGGGCTCACCCACCCCTTCCGCTGCAGCCGTGGGGGCATCCCCGCCGCCTTGCTCCACAGCGCCGTCTCCGCCCTCTCCTTCACTAGCCGCTGCGTAGAGGGAGACATAGAACACAAGCATCAGGGTACTGTACAATGGTCCCCTAGACAGGAAGCAATAGCAGATGAGTGCCACTGTCAAAGTACACTTCCATCATGTCACACCACAACACATGTGTCAGTCCAGGCAAAACACACACAGTGACAGTCATGGTGCGTGCCATGGACATTTCAATGCATGTCCAATGGACTCTCGAATCATACAATGTAATGGGACTCACATGCATCATGGGTCATGCCTATCACATGCACACACTTCACCTCAGTCACATCCATCTGGCCCCGTACACCCCAATCACAGTGCATACAAGGATGACTAGGCTGCATCAGTGAATCTGTACATTGTCACAGACATGTGTCATGCATCCATGGCACTCACAAGTCACAGACACGCAGGTCAGGCACACACACATGGATACCACATATGTATCTGGCATCAGCACCCATCCCTCGCCCCCACCCATGTCCAGGAACAGAGACTGCCATGCTCTCATGTGTGCAATCTGCACAGGGCTCCCCATGTCACATTCAAACACATGCAACAACCGTGCGGTTCACACATTACAGGTCGCACATGCATTCCCATGATGTCCCTGCACACATACATGCGTACATGGCCTATGTCACACATGCAGGCAAGTATCAGACAACCAGCACACTGCAACATGCCCTGTCTCACACAGCAATGCTTGGCCACTTACCGCTCAACTCCAGACGGGTCTCCCTCTCAAGGACCTGGGCGTGGAGCGCTGGGTGTGCGCGTTCCAGGACCCTCAACTGGATGGAACTCATGCGGCCCCGGCCCCCCTCCACGAGGCGCCGGGCCTTCATGAGGGTCCTGGACCTCAAGTCTTCCCAGCGCTTCTTGACCTTCTGGATGGTGCGGGTTGCCACCCCCTCCGCGTTGATGGCAACCACACAGTCGGCCCAGATCCTCTCCCGTCCTTCCTTGTTGGCGCGGGACGATCCGAAGAGGGCATCATACTGCCCCAGGACTTGCTCCACCAGGACACCAACTTCGGTGGCAGTGAAGCTGGTGCCCCTCTGCCCCTCTGGCCGGGGGTTGCCACTGGGGTCAGATGTGGATGTGCCCGACATGGCAACCCCAGGGGCAGGAGTGGGTGGGCAACTGGGTCCTGGGGCTGGGCTGTGGAGCGATGTTATTCGAGTCGGGAGTCTTCTGTACCAGCAGGGGTGGACACAGCAACTGGACCCCTGCAGATGGCTGATGTGCAGGCACCAAATGGCAGGGCACGGTGGCAGCAGGCAGGCAGGCAGGCAGGCAGGCAGCAGCAGATGGCACGTGGGAGGCTGCTCGGGGCACTGGGGGGCAGTGATTCGGCCTTCTGGGCAGGAGCGTGGTCTTCCGTGTGTTTTCGCGTGGCCAGCTTGATACGGAGTGATTTGGCAAGTGAAAATCCTGCACGTCAGCGTGAAAATGGAGGAAAGGCCCTTAGCGCGTAAGCGCGTCAGCACGCGTACGCGATTTCATTGGACCCAAGGCCCTTGCAGCGTAAGCGCGTCTGTGACGTTTTGCGCACAGGCGTTGCCCTGGCAGGGCTTGGTGATCCCGCGTGCATTTATGTTCTGTACGTGCTTTTCGTGCGGTGCGTGTGTTTTCCATCCGTTGGGGTTCACACGCTATTACTTCACAGCGGGTGTTGGCTACGCGTTCTTCTACACGCAAGGCAGACGGTGAGTGGTACCCCGCACCCCCAGGCCCGATCGCGTGAGAAAGTTCACGCGAACCCCTGAAATACACGTAGCCCGCTCCCCCAGGCCCGATCGCGTGAGAAAGTTCACGCGAACCCCTGAAATACACGTAGCCCGCTCCCCCAGGCCCGATCGCGTGAGAAACTTCACGCGAACCCCTGAAATACACGTAGCCCGCTCCCCCAGGCCCGATCGCGTGAGAAACTTCACGCGAACCCCTGAAATACACGTATCCCGCTCCCCCAGGCCCGATCGCGTGAGAAACTTCACGCGAACCCCTGAAATACACGTAGCACGCTCCCCCAGGCCAGATCGCGTGAGAAAGTTCATGCGAACCCCTGAAATACACGTAGCCCGCTCCCCCAGGCCAGATCGCGTGAGAAAGTTCACACGAACCCCTGAAATACACGTAGCCCGCTCCCCCAGGCCCGATCGCGTGAGAAAGTTCACGCGAACCCCTGAAATACACGTAGCCCGCTCCCCCAGGCCCGATCGCGTGAGAAAGTTCACGCAAACCCCTGAAATACACATAGCCCGCTCCCCCAGGCCCGATCGCGTGAGAAACTTCACGCGAACCCCTGAAATACATGTAGCCCGCTCCCCCAGGCCCGATCGCGTGTGTGACTTCCCGCGAACCCCCGGAATACACGTATCCCGCTCAATCGCGTGTGTAACTTCCCGCGCAACCCCGAAATACACGTGCCCCGCTCGCACAATTGCTGTATGTGCCCCGCCAGGCCAGATCGCGTGAGAAAGTTCACGCGAACCCCTGAAATACACGTAGCCCGCTCCCCCAGGCCCGATCGCGTGAGAAACTTCACGCGAACCCCTGAAATACACGTAGCACGCTCTCCCAGGCCAGATCGCGTGAGAAAGTTCACGCGAACCCCTGAAATACACGTAGCCCGCTCCCCCAGGCCAGATCGCGTGAGAAAGTTCACGCGAACCCCTGAAATACACGTAGCCCGCTCCCCCAGGCCCGATCGCGTGACAAAGTTCACGCGAACCCCTGAAATACACGTAGCCCGCTCCCCCAGGCCCGATCGCGTGAGAAAGTTCACGCGAACCCCTGAAATACACGTAGCCCGCTCCCCCAGGCCCGATCGCGTGTGTGACTTCCCGCGAACCCCCGGAATACACGTATCCCGCTCAATCGCGTGTGTAACTTCCTGCGCAACCCCGAAATACGCGTGCCCCGCTCGCACAATTGCTGTATGTTGCCACTTTTGTAATGCGCAGGGACGCTACCGCCTGCCTTCGTGTGGCGGACGTGTATCGGCTTGTGCGTGTCTTTCACTGTGCGTGGCTTTGCCCTATTCGATTCCATGAATACGTGTGGTTCGGGTGCGTGTGGGCGTTCCGTCTGCTTCCCTGCAGTACATCCCCAGTTACGCCCTTGTTTTCGCGAGTTGTTCCCCATTCCGCGCGTTACGCCCCGTGTTCCGCCCACTTTCTGGTGTATGCGCCGAGGTTGTGCGCTTTCACTGTGCGCATCGCGCACGTCTTTTGGGATGTTGCAGTGACGTGTGCGCCATGCATGGGTTTGGCGCACATCCCGTGGTAAACACGCACAGGGACTTCCATGAATCGCACGTTTATTTCCGCTTGCGCCTGCTTGCGCCTGCTTGCGCGAAGATTTTCGGCGCACGTTTGTTCCATGAATCGGCCCCTTAAACTGTTAGTAAGTAACTAAGCACTCTGCACATAACAACAGCTAGGCACTTTTGAAATAGGTAACATCAATAATGAAGGACAAGGAGCAGTTAGCTCTTTCTACTCTGCATATCCCTACAGAACATGAGCCATTCAAGCCCAATGTGGACTACCACTATCTGCTGCTAGAGTTACCATTTGAAGGATGCAGTTATTGTTTAACTACAACCCATGCATAACAAGAAAACATGTTTCAAGTACTCCTAATATACTCCTAATAAAATGCACATTACGTAATGATAACATAATGTACTGGAAGGACACCGCTGTATTATTATAGGTATATGCGAAATCCATAATTAAACAGAAGTTATATGGAGATTGAACACATAGCATGAATTGCAAGTAGAAGCCAATTTCATAAGTAAGTTCAACACTTTAAATTAAGCAACTCACCATAGTTGATTGAGGAGTGGAAATAACCAAGAGATACCATATCTATGTTTCCATAAGAAGAGATAAGAGAGACATGTAACCTCTCCAGATGTTCTTTTTATAAGTAACACAATAGGTACTAATCTAAAAAAAAGACAGGCTTTTGTTTTAAATTCACACCATGAATAGAACTAATCTCTATGGCAAAAATAGCATCTAACTTGAGCTGTTTGTGTGTGTTTTCTCACGATACAGGCAACCACCACTTTTAAAGCATTTTGCAACATATATTATAAGTAGAAGAACAGGAATCAAGCACTGTACTTGAACGTGGCTTCAAACATAAGCACTAATTTCGCCTAACCAAAATGGGTGTACTGGCGATAAAGTCAGAGAAAAGGAAATCCCCTAAAGAAGTGCCTCTATGTTGGATTGAAAGGAACAAAACATGTTGAGTTCTGAATAAGGCCTTAGTTTAAAGACTATCTAAAGAGAAGTCTAACTATTGCATGTTTGCTGCTCTGTAAAAGGTTTGCTGCAAATAACATGTTTGTGCAATAATTTCACTGTGTAAGAACTATGTGTGAAATATATATTGTTTTATTAGGCAGTATTCACACTGGGGTGCACATATTGAATCACGTGCATTTCTTTACTGAAATTGTTTTTTAAAAGAATGCAAATAAATGGTTTACTATTTTTTTTTATAAGATATAGTGAGTCAATTGTATATTTCCTCTCCTTAATTTTGACATTGATGTGTTCTGTATCCATTCCGGACAGGAAAAGGCCCTTGTGTTGTACGAATTGCATTGTTTTACCAGGATTGCCTATGGTGTCTTTACCCCGGGTATCCCCTCAAGGTATAAGAGGGTACTAAATACCTTCTGATTAAGGAATAATCAATCACTAAACACTCTCTGTTATATATTTAAACTTCTTTTTGAGGATTGATTGATTGATTGTTTATTTGTATAGTGCCTATACACAAAGTGTTTCAAAGCGCTTCAAGAAGGGAGGGAACATGGGAGAAAAACAGTACATTCATACAAGTCCTTGAAACAGTACAGAATGTGAGAACTAACTATCAAATCATAATAGATAGTACAAGTGCATGTAAAAATAAGGGAGAGTTGAGGGAGGAAGGATGGAAAACAAAACAAGCAGTAGCATTACTATACCTGACGACAATTGTTGCAGTGCAAGAGTGACAAGAGGAGGGGGAAGGAGGCGGGTGAGGAGAGGAGAGTAGAGGTGAGGAGAGGAACAAAACAAGTGACTATCCGTTGAAGGTCGACGACTATTCCAGATAGTGCTGGGGAAGGAGAGGGAGGGACAAAACGGAAGGAAAAGGGGGACAGACAAGATGTTATCAGTGGTCGAGGGACCGAAGATAAAAGTAAGTGCATTAAAGTTTAGAGGTGAAGGGGTGGGGTGGAGGGAGGGAGAGGGGGAAATGTCTACAAGACAGGCGGCTAAGAATTAGTATGGCTGACAGCAATTGGGGTAGTGCCCGAAAAAGACAGACGGAAGACAGGAGGGGGGGAGGGGAGGGAAAGGTGGTGGAGAGGGAGAGAAAGAGGAGAGGGGCAAGGTGTAAAGGCAGGAAGGAGAGAAGGGGGAAAGAAAGCAAACACAGGGGGAAAAGGGAAGAAAGAGGGTGAAGAAGAAGGGGGATGGAAAAGGGGGATGCAGGGGAGTCAAGAGGACACTGGCGGGGGCAGGGGAGACATGGGGACACTGGCGGGGGGCAGGGGAGACATAGAGACACTGGTGGGGGTAGGGGTGACAAGGGGTCACAGGCGGGGGGCAGGGGTGACAAGGGGACACTGACGGGGGGCAGGGGTGACATGGGGACACTGGCGGGGCGGGGGTGACAAGGGGTCACTTGCGGGGGGCAGGGGTGACATGGGGACACTGGCAGGGGCAGGGGAGACAAGGTGACATTGGCGGGGATCAGGGGTGACATGGGGACACTGGCGGGGGGCAGGGGTATATGGGGACACTGGCGGGGAGCAGGGGAGACATGGGGACACTGGCGGGGGTCAGGGGTACATGGGGACACTGGTGGGGGGCAGGGGTGACATGGGGACACTGGCGGGGGGCAGGAGTGACAAGGGGACACTGGCGGGGGCAGGGGAGACATGGAGATCCTGACGGGGGCAGGGGTGACAAGGGGACACTGGCGGGGACAGGGATGACATGGGGGCCCTGATGGGGGGCAGGGGTGACAAGGAGACACTGGCGGGGGCAGGGGTGACATGGGGACACTGGCGGGGGGCAGGGGAGACATGGGGACACTGGCGGGGCAGGGGTGACATGGGGACACTGGCGGGGTGCAGGGGTGACATGGGGCACTGGCGGGGGCAGGGGAGTGCAAGTGCACCCTCAAGGGTGCCTAGAAGGGGAGGCTAGAGGAGTACCGTGGTGGACAGGGGTAGACAGGGCCAGGAGTGAGCCTTGTGAGGAGGGCCGGCCAAGCCTGCCGGCCTCCTCATTGGCCCAGATGTAGTGGGCCAGGGCCAATCCCAGGCCACCAGCAGCAGGATGGAAGGCACCCCGGTGCCCAACAAAGAAAAAGCCATCTTGGTATGGCCGTGCCTCGAGAACCCAGTGAGGCAAAACACACAGCAACACACAAAGCCTGACTGCAATCTGCTAATTATAACCCAGAAAGTACATGTGGCTGATGGCAAAGTCACGTAGTGAAATTAGCAGAATGTTTTAAAATATGCACTGATACAATAAGCCCAGGGGGGCTTACCTGCAGTTCCAAAAATGCACCGTGTGCATTGCAGGGCCTCAGGATAGAAGTGGGGAGGCATCCAAGTCGCAGCTCTGGTCGCCGTAGAAGGATAAAAGGAAGGATAAAATTGACTTGCTTGTTAATCATGGAATACTTGCTCTCTGAGGATCAGTTCACAGATGCAAGATTAAATGCACTATGTACCCTAATAAAATGATATGGAGCGATAGCACTAATCCTAAAACCTCCATCAATCTCACAATGCTATCCTGTTAACAGCATCTTGATTGTGAGTTCCTAACCTTTATCTACATGGTCTGTCTTTGCTACTCTTCCTTCTCTTGTACCCACCACCTTCCTAAAGTCCAACTTTTACAGACAAATTTGCAGGTGAAGCTAGAAACCTGGCCACAGATGTTCAATATCAGACAATACCCGGCGATTTTAACATCTGGCTCGAGGAGAAAGGAGGACAAGCCCATCACGAAATCCCTTGCTGCCAAAACGCTGTAAACAACATCTCAAAGAATTGATGAAGGGTGCTACCCACAATGCTGGGCACATGTTTGGTGGCATCTTCTGTTGAGTTAAATACATTGGTCATCCCCTATTTTTTGGTTATCGGTGGGCTTGCCTCTAACCAAGGGGAGAAATTATATATAACAGAATAAAATAGAGAGTCGCAAGATACCCCCTACGTTTTATGTGAGTTTTTTTAACAGCCTGTTGAAGAAATGCAGGTAAATCCACTTACAAATCATGTATTTATAATACATAATCTTAATAACAAACACAAAACACAGAAGATTAACAAACATCAGTGATTCACAATGTTCATGCAAAAGAGATGCCTCCTGTGCAGCAAAGATATTTCTGTCTAAATATTCTCATTGTTATCATTTTCCTACGTTCATCCATGTGGGCAACTTCTCTGAAGTGCAAAGTTGGAAAGTTGATGCAATAGCATCACCCTTGTTGAGGTATGTGTAACAAGATGAGCAGTGTTTCATCAGTCATTTTAATAATCACGTCAATGTAAAAAAAAGTATCTCTGCCTGCTAAGAAGTTAGCAGTAAAGATGGGTGAGTTTATGCTGCCAGCTTGTCTAAATACTACATTAAAGCAGGGGCGTTGCTAGGGGGGGACTAAGGGGGCTATAGCCCCTGATCTTTTGGTTGTAGCCCCAGATAGAATCTTAGGAGCTACAGCCAAAAGACTAGCTAGCCCCCAGTCCCAACAGTTCCGACATCAGTTTAGCCCCGGGTCTTTTCCAGACCTAGCAACGCCCCTGCATTAAAGCATAGTGAATAGTGGCTCATTTAAATAATTGTAATTAGAAAAGACGAATACGTGTGATTGTAAATGCGTTCATGAGAAATATCTGTAGTATGTGACCCTTAAGAGGATGAATGAATGCCATAAGTCAATGGGACATGTTCCAAGATGGCTGCTGTTAAGTGTGCCAAAGGCTAACGTGCATTATGAGGACCACAGTGAGATTGGTCTTTGAAGAATGGAGTGAGGACAGGCCACTATCACACAATAAAAGGAGGTACGGAGCCAGGAAATGGCTTCCAGATTAAAATATTGTGAGAAGTGGGGAATTTAAATAAATATTAAAAGAAAAGATGAAAGGCGAACACGTGTGATTGCAAGCACATTATGAGAAATATTTGTGGTACCTGACCCCTAAGAGGAAAAATGAATGCCATAAGTCAATGGGATATGTTTAAAGATGGCTGCTGTTAAGCATGCCGAAGGCTAATGCTTTTATCCGGACCACAGTGAGTTTGGTCTTTAAAGAATGTAGTGAGGATGTGCCATGTTGACATGATAAAGGAAACTGAGAAGCCAGGAAAAGGCTTGCATATTCAATGGGAGACCGGAAGGGGGATAGCTTGGAAACTCCAGGGAGGCTTATTCATGGCACACAGAAGTGAGTTTGAGACTTTGGTTCAGCACTATAAAGTGATGCGTAAACGTTCCAATAGAAAAGCAGATGTGAAACAAGAATAATGCGGCATATTGGAATTGGGCATTTATTTTACCAATAGCCCAATTTAATGTGCTAAAGGCACACATGCAATGATTGTTAGTGGAATACTAGGTCAGATTTATGTTTCTGGTAATAGATTTTTTAAATAGGTGCGGTTGAATTGAGGCAGGACGCCAGGAGAAGTACACCAGGTGTACTATTATGGATGCATTTTGATTCGAGGACTATGTTTAGTGTGTTTTTCTCTTGACAAGCACACTATTTTGGAAAACAAAAGAGAATAAGATGGATACATAATAATATATAATTCTTACTGTAGGTCCCACGGCATGAAAACGCAATGGTATCTGAAAAAAGATAGGAATGTGTTAATGTGTTAGCAAGATTAAGGTTGGTAACATCTTGTGGTTTGTATACGTTTGATGTAAGTGGTTATACAAGAAGGACCCTCTTCTAATCGTTTTATTTGTTGTGTTTATTGAATTACAGAAGGAATATGAAACTCTAGGCTTAGTCAAGAGAATAGATTTCGTTCTGTAAATCAATGCTGTGTCCTGATGAAGGCATTCATGTAAAGTAAAGAAAAAGAACACTAAGGGATGGGCAGATCTTAATTGAAGGGCCGAAGCACTTTGTGTCGACAGATTTGTTATTTCTTTTAAAACCACCTTGAAAAGCGGGAATATAGAGTAGTAAGCACAGCAGTGGAGCAATAGCGACACAATAATCCAATGTGCAAATGTAGGATGAACCTTTAGTTCGCTGGAAAAGCCTTTTTCTACAAATGTATGGTTGTCAGTAATCTGATTAGAAAAACACAAGATTTCTTCAAAATAACTTTAATTGGTGGTGTGGCCATGCCCACATGGATAAGTGTAGTGAAATGATAACAATGTGAGAATGTTTTGCTGCACAAAAGGCACTTGTTTAGTAACCCTGTATTGCACTGTTGCACTTTCATGAGTAGTTTTGCACATTTATAGGCATCTCTTTTGCATGAACATTGATGTTTGTTAATCTTCTGTGTTATATGTGTTTTATTAAGATTATGTATTATAAATAAATGATTATTAAACTGCGATAATGAGAGGAAGGTCTTTTGCAGTTAATTGGTGGTTTTAACTGCATTTTTTCCACAGGTTGCTAAAAAACTCACATAAGAGGGAGAGGTAGATTGCAACTCTGTATTATATTCTGTTATATGTATCTTCTGTTGTGAACATCAGCAGCGTCTTCTCCCTGGCTGGTCCACCTCCCGTGGGAAGTAACGTATATATTCTATTCACAATCCAGCTACATTTTCTAGCTGGACACATAATCAGTCTCCTTGACTCGCATATTCTCTCAACAGCCTTCACAGCACCCATCCACAAGCTAGCTCCACATGGGTCATTAGCAGGGACTTAGCCAGCACTACCTATCTGAGTATGGGCTAAAAAGCCCACAGACATTGCAAACACCACAGATTAATCTCTCATACCTTGCTAAAATGCCCACCAAGCACTTTCACTTAGAGCACTTTGAGGCCCTACGAATGGTACATAGCACACTCCATGTCAATGGAAAACAGCCGCAGGCATGGCCACCCACCTGCATGCATTTGTAATCATACGCTGCATGATGACACATCACACTACACCTCTGCCACTAGAATGCAGCAAAATCCCACGTGGTGTAGCTGGATGCATAATCAGACCCTTTGACTCGCATGTTCTCCCCACAGCCTTCACAGCACCCATCCACAAGTAAGCTCTATATGGGTTGCTATCATGGACTAAGCCACCCTTACCTCTCTGAGTACGGGCTAAAATGCACACACACATTGCATAGTTAATAGTTAATAGGTGTGATGAAGGTGAACCGGCAGTATTCTTGGAGATGTGCCCACTGTGCTGGGGAGAGAGGAGAATCTTACACAAGGGCAGTTTTTTAGGATTCCACCTACCTGGGTCCACGCACACCTCCTTCCAGGGAGAATGTGGCAGCCAAAATGGAATTGCTGCTATATGGCCGCACTGGGATGAGATCTCAGGTTGGAGCCCATTCCAATATGGCCACCGACAGACTCCAAATCAGGCCCCATTAAAAATGGCATCCATGACGTAAATAACATTGCACCTGCTCATGTATGCTGTGATTAAACGGAGTCTGTTTGATTCCCATAAAAGAAGAAGACACAGTGCCCACTGTATCTTGCAACTTCAGATCTGTCCAGGTGCAGAACAACGCCAGGTCCCGCTCTAGATAATTAGCACAACTTCACTCACAGAAGCCTCCCCGGCTCCTGACCCATATCTCCCTATTTATAAACCCATTAAGTCCCACTCAGGCACCCCTAAAGGTCACACTCCCCTTGTGAAGCCAAGAAAGGGAAGTCACTGCATCCACTGGTGGTTCTAGCAATGTATTGGCTAGTTCAATACATTTGGGAAGGGGAATTATGGAACTGATATACCAGTACATCTGTGGTTACTTATACTGATCCCTGTCCTTCTCCTGTGAGTATTGCCTTGTGCAACTCATGACCTGTGTAACCAGGAATCCCTCAAAAGGAGGCATATTAGATCCTTCACCTCTGCCTGGGGAGGGGAAACATCCTTTTTTACTCTGTGCTTGATATATAGAAAAGTTTCCCCTTGCTAGAAAGTGGTTGACAATACCATTTGTCTCCCAGGAAATTCTGCACATAATCCGGAAATTTTAAATCTGACACAGTCTATTTCTGGTATGCCATGTGCACATATAGAAACACACATGGTGAACATATGTACCAATCGATTTGCTGTATGCTGTGCTAGAAAGAGAGAGCAAGCGAAAAGGGAAAGCGAAGAAAGTATCATCAGAAGTAAGGAAAGAGGGAATGCCAAGGAGGAGGTTGTAAAGAGATGCCAGGAGGAGGCTGAAGGTGCTACAAGAGAGAGAAAGATGACGTTAGGAGGAGACAGAAGAAGGGGGTTGGAAGAGAGAGGTTGTTGGATGGAGACATTAGGAAGATGCTGAAGGAGATATCATCAGGTTGGCAGAAGATCTATGGAGGAGGTCAGAAAGAGAGATGAACCTGGAAGTAAAAACCAGATAGGCGATTAGAAGAAAATCCAGAGAAGAAGATGAAGATACTGCTCAGGAAGGACGTGAAAAAGAGACCAGGATGGGTGACAGTACAAGCCTGTGGAGGGGAAGCAAGGAAGTACAGGATTGTATTTTATTTCATTTAAGTTAATTTGTGAACCACAGAATGTGGTTGAACATACGAGGCAGAGTATACTGCATCTGGTCACCGATGCTAATACAAGTTTGAACAGGAATGTGCTTAAGGAAGAAAGCGGGCAAAAGGGTTTATCTGAACAACCGAGTATTCAATTATTTCTGGAAAGTAATGAAAGATTCCAAATACCTAATGTGAGATGGTAATGAGTTCCAGACACATGGTCTGCCAACCGGGCAATGTCAGTCACCTCTGGTAATACAATTCAATATGAGAATAAACAAAAGGTTCGTGTTTGAGGATGTCAGTGAGTGTGAAGCTTTGTAGGGTTGTAGTTTCTGGATCAGGTACCGAGGGACTAGTCCGTGAAGGCATTTGGAGACCAGGCTGAGAATTTTGAAAGTGATATGCTACATGATCAGCAGCCAGTGCAAAGCATGTCGAAAATTAGAGGTAGGAGCTTATTTGGGTAGCTTGTAGATAAGCCTTACTGTGGCATTCTGAGATTTTTGGAGATGGTTTAAGGGGCTCTTGGGCAGGCCCACATATAGCTAGTTAGCATAGTCAATACAGGAATTAATTAATTCACTTAACCCCACTGGGTGGGCAGGTACCATAAGAATGGGAAGAGTCCACCACAACAGTGTAAGGTGGAAGTAAGAAGATTGGACAACTTCATTTATGTGGTGATCACGTCTGAGCCCTGAGTCCCAAATGACCCTAAGATTGTTAACTTTCTTGGAGAAGTGGAATGGGGTCCCAAAAAGATGAGGGGTTAGGCACATTGATGGATCAGTTAGTAGATGTTTGGAGCCCAAGAAGTATTTGTATTTTAGTTGGATTAGATTGAATCTTATTTTTGATCAGACAATCTTTCATTTTGGGTAAGGCAGGATTTAAGTTGTGAATAGCTCTGATGGAGGCCAGAGACCTTAAATATTAGTTGGGTGTCATCTGCTTAAGAATCATATGTTTTTGAATAATGGACTTGAGGGGCAGCGAATGAATGTTAAGCAGGAAAGGTGACAATAGGACCCTTGAGGGACACCACAAGTTTCCCAAGTGGGTGCTGAGATGAAAATGTGAATCTGAACTGATTGATGTTCATCATAGAGAAAGCTATGGGACCATGCCAGAGCAGAAGAGGGTAAACCAAACAAATTATTTAAATGGCATAGGAGAATGAAGTGATCTACCGTGTCCAAAGCAGAACAGTCAGAAAAGCCCATAAATGAAAGCCTGAATGGGAGATTTGGCCGAATTTCAGCATTTGAAAAATCCGAAAGGCCGAAAAGTTTGACCAAATTCCCTATTCGGTGCTAAGGGCTGCTGGGGCTGCAGTGGTGTCCCCTGCACTCTTGTTCACTATATTGAGAGTGGGGGATGTGGAAGTGTCCCTTGCAGCCAATCCCAACAAAGTTTCAAAAAAGAAATACTAAAAAAAAATTAAAAAAAAGAAAGGACCCTACAGAGCCGGTTCCCGATCCTGGAAGTGAAAGGGAACAGGCGATGGAGGAACACAGCGAGTCGTCGGCACATAGCGAAGTGTGCCGCTGAAAGGTAAGTAGGGGTGTGGGAGTGTGGGTGTGTGTGGGGGCCAAACAGGAAAAAATTGAAGGTTATTTTTAGAAAAATAATCTTCTGTCTTTTCTCCCTCGAACATTTCTGTCACAGTATTCCAACCCTGATCCGTCAAAAGCATGGCCAAAACACGAAGCACTCGGCTGTGTCTGAGTAGAGCAAAACCTCATCCCAGACTGAAAGAAGAGGTCTCTCTCCCATGCCTAGGGCAGAAGCCAGACTGGCACATGTCTAGGAGTTGGTAAATTCCACAAAGGCAGTAACTTGTTGTAATACTACTGATGCCAAAATGTTAGATATCCATGGAATCTACCTAAGCTATCATAATTGTCCAAAACAGCCAGACCTAAAGAGGTTTTGGTAACAGCTTCATACAAACTAAAAATCTAGGGATACCTGAGTAAGAGGTGCAATTAATAAAATGAGATAGGTGGGAGGCAAGAGCTGTGTTATGCTGACTTGGCTCTTATGAAGGTAAAATATTGGAGCAAGGCCGAGTAAGTTTTCATTTTGTAGCAAAGGACGAATAGCTTCCACATGACTTTGTAAAATGAGAAGGTGGAGATAGATGCAATATAGGTTGGAGATACTTCTAGAGGATCTGGGGAAATGTCTTTCAGTAAATTAGAGGAGTGCAAGAGGTGAGACAGGCAGAAGAGGAGGGTACAGTAGATGTTGTCCACCTTAGGCATGTGAATCTTGCAACCCTTTGAATAGGGAAGTGAGCCAGGACACTGAAAGAGGACGTATGCAAGGAAGTCGAAGCAAAGCCACTGAGGACACTAGGATTGCAATTCCCTTGGTAAAAGCTCTGGGGTTTTGCTAACCGCTATCCAGGACCATTTTCTAAACTTGTTCGTTCCTAGCATGAAGGTGAATATAAGGCTCAGAGTCGCAAATAAATTCATCCCCCTGATTAGAGGACAAGATGCAGACAATCAGAGTCACCGAACTAAAATGAAAAGAAAGGCGTCTGGGGACACTTAAAAACCTCTGGTCTCTGAGTGACTATGCATTGATCATCCATCCTGGGGAGGGAACCCAGAAAAACAGTCATGTCTTTCAACAATTAAGACATGTTCTTAATTTAGTCCATCCTGCAAATATATTTACACCTTTTGTTAAGCATACAACTTATGCAATTTAGTTGTGTGATCCTGGAGACTCAAGCACACAAAAGTAGTGATAGAACTCAGGTTTTGAATTAATTTCAATCGCTGGCATAGCTTTGGGCTACCTTCCAGACCATAGTTCTACAACCTGCCAATCCATTAGAGAAAGGGGAAAGACCACATGCATGTCAGTCCTTCTGCCACCCAAAAGGGCCAGGCCAGCCTGAACAGCTTGGTCACAGCCCTTCTGCACAAGACCTTAATCAACCCCAGGTATGTTTGAACTTCATAAGTGAGGTGTAGCTGGGATCTCTAGTACCAGCACCATTGGGACCCACATATGGACATACCTGCCCCACTCAAGGTGTCTAAAGCAAACAAAGGCAGTGAGAGCTGGAAGGTTTTCAACATATCTGAACCTCTTGCATAGCTCTGAGCATCCCTCCAGGCCATGCTGCTTCCGCATGCAAAGCCATTACAGTAAGGTGGGAGACCATATGCAAATCAGGCTTGGTCCCATCTGGAAAGGAGCAGTAAAGCATGAACTGCTGTTCACATCCCACCTACACAAGACCCCAAGAAACCCCAGACATGCTCACGTCACACTTCACCTCACGGATGATGCCCAATCATTCATCACGGTGGGTCTTTCATCTTGAATTGAGATCTATTTTACTCCTGACAGAAGTTGAATTTGTTTTTTTGCACTGACTTTTCGTCCTTTGTATTGCCTCGTCGGCCTTGTGATCCGATCCGATGTTTGGCTGTTACCTGGCTCAGCTTACACGCTAACCTGCTCTCCTGCGGACACATGGCCTGTAGTTTGTAATCAAATGAGAGCCTCCCTTGCAACTGCCCACTGGCACCTGGCAGACATTACATCAGCACCGTGACCCAGTCTTGCATGGGCTGGTGATAGAATGTCACCAGGCACGCACCTTGCACTAAAAACTGTCATAGCAATCAGGGCTGGCCTTAAGGGCAGCAGTGCCCTGGGCGAATTGGCACCTCCCCGCCCTAGTGCACCCCTGGTTAACAGGGGACGGGGAAGAAGAGGGCGGGGCCAGTATGGGCCACTTCTTTTTAACCTTTTCGCTATGGTGAGGAGGTAATGATAGGAAAAGGGCGCGTCAGCACCCTATTGTCATTAAATGAGAACGCCACCGGTGGTGCATTTAATGACAATGAGGTGCCTGCCACGCCTTCCGCCACTATGCCCTTGAAAGACTCCCCCGAGCTGGCCTGTTGGGGGGCTAATGGCACCTTTTGTCATTAAAGGTGCCCGCAGCGGAGTGGCACATTTAATGACAATAGGGTGCTGACAACAGCACCCTATTTTCATTAAATTCTCTTGCTGCCGAGGGTGTGTTTACCAGCAAAAGCCCACCTGCCGCGGCTTCTCCCACTACACCCGCTCGGGGGAGCCCTTGAAAGACTCCCACGAGCTGGATAGCCGACTCTGATAGCAATTCACTCACATTTCAATTGCGCGCATCACAAACGCAACAGTTCATACTGACAGGTACCGACAAAGGAACATCTCCACTGTTATGCCGGTTCGTTATGCTATTCGGCATGCCTTGTTGTGCTAATGACCAGTGTAACTTTGGCAAATGTTTACCATAACGCAATGTCATAGACAAATACACTGATTATGCCATGTCTGTTTGTGGTTGTCTACAAACCCAGAACTATGACAACTGGCACCTCCAGAGTGCACAGAGCGCTGCCGAGACATGCACAAAGCAAATAAGCTGTGTACAAATGACACCAACCTAAAATATCATAACAGCCACACACAACAAAAACACAAAACTCAGCTGATTTTAAAAATGTTCCCAAGCAGATGTGATGTATTAATTAACTTAACAATACCAACAATTATAATTTGACATGTTTTTCATAATTTTGGAAACTAATGTGTCTCCTGTGAAGTACTTTATTGACATTCTCATAAACTGTGGTGTTTCACACTTTTTACATAAATACTTAGGTGAAGCTATTGCCTAATGTCGGCTGAAATTCTGTTCTTTCTTTTTCTGCGATTTTGTAAAAAAAATGAATATTAATGTTTGTGCCTTGTGCATAAATACATCTGTATTTTCGCATTCTCGTTGGCACATACTGTGCACCTTCGTACTGTGGCAAGTCCCCCAGGCTAAAGTTGGCATTCTGGAGCAGGGGCTGTAGAAACAGACACGTATTTTGATTTCGAGCTTGGAAGACATATTGGCTGCAACTTGGCACATTTCCTGCCAGCGACTGAGGGCCTCATTTTACAGCTTGGCGTTATTTGTTTTGGAAATCAAGTACGTAACTGGAAGGGTGCTGCATGATGTAGAGTCATGCAAACCCATCAGATATTTCTCTGGTCATGCGACATTCCCCTCCATGCCATCCATGTCATAGCCACATTCGTTTCAGAGTGAGATTGGGCTGTCTCATACCTCCTCCCGCTCTTACGATTGCCCTTGACAATCTGGTCTGACAAAACTGAACCTATTATTATTTAATCAGAAGTAAAATCATTTTTTGGAAGTAGAAAGGAAGTTTCCATTGCACTGGCCTATTATTTAAGTGAGTAAACATACATCTATATTAGTCTACTGAGTGAGGAACTTCTTGAGTGGGGATCTCATAAGGTGTACTCTCGCGTATGTTAGTGCTATTAAGGTTGGCAATGGTTTTCTTATTTTATTATTTTATTCTTGTGTCGCAAGGATGTAGGTCAACACGGAGACATAGAGTCCCACAGCTCCGTTTGTAAAGTAAGCAGTAGTTTGTTTGTGCCTACACCTCTTTGCGCCAAATTTATGATGTAAATGAATAAAAGTACGTAGTCAAGTTTCTTCAAGTATATTTTCTTAATTTATTTGATATATGTTCTGCCCATATGGATGACACGTGTTTCGGCGTTTCATTGGCGCCTTTTTCAAATCCGGGCTGAATGCAAGCGTAACATGTAATAAAACAAAACACAAAATATAACATATGAAATAGCATTTTAGCATATTTTGTAACACATTTAGTCGTTAGAATAGTGACTTAGGCTGTGTAGTATATCCTTTTAGCATTCTCAAATTGCATGAACACCTAAAAGTGCAGCACCTCTTAGTTACCTCAAATGGTTAAAAATAAATCCATTACAGTGACTATGTTAGTTTTTTAAAATTAAATTTGTGCAATCCGAAAAAGAAGTAAGTATGGAATGGCATGGACCTAACAATTTTTGACTGTCAGAAAAGCATGTAAATTTATTTTCTTACCCATATTGAATGTAATGCGAATCTCCCTTTCCTTATTTCCGGGAATTAGTTTTTAGTTGAAGTGTATCACGGTAGTTCCAGGGTTAAATCCAGGGTTAAATTAGAGCACGACGTAATTGCACAGAATTATCAGATTTTGAGAGTGAATGTCAACTGTTATCAGACAGATTTAAGGCCAGAGGATACTCACAAAAATCAAGGATACTCACAAAAATCAATTAAAACTGCAAAAATGAAAGCCAAAAACATGACCAGACAATCAACATTATCTCAAAGCAGCAAAAGTACACAACCAGATGATACTATTCATTTTATTACGGCATATTGTGCAAACAACAAAGAAATTAAAAAAGTCCTAAAAAAGAACTGGTATCTATTAAAACTAGACCCACATATCGAGAAACACTTACAAGATTATCCAACAATAATTTATAGGAAAGCCAGAACTCTGAAAAACATGTTGAGTCCTTCTATGATGTCCGAAGAGGAGGAAGAAGAAACAAGATCACAAACATGGTTACGACAACCACAGTCAGGTTTCAGGAAATGTGGCTTCTGTTCGATGTGCCACTATGGCCTCGCACTTTTCTGACAGCCAAAAATTGTTAGGTCCATGCCATCCCATACTTACTTCTTTTTTCGGATTGCACAAATTTAATTTTAAAAAACTAACATAGTCACTGTAATGGATTTATTTTTAACCATTTGAGGTAACTAAAGGTGCTGCACTTTTAGGTGTTCATGCAATTTGAGAATGCTAAAAGGATATACTACACAGCCTAAGTCACTATTCTAATGACTAAATGTGTTACAAAATATTCTAAAATGCTATTTCATATGTTATATTTTGTGTTTTGTTTTATTACATGTTACGCTTGCATTCAGCCCGGATTTGAAAAAGGCGCCAATGAAACGCCAAAACACGTGTCATCCATATGGGCAGAACATATATCAAATAAATTAAGAAAATATACTTGAAGAAACTTGACTACGTACTTTTATTCATTTACATCAGAAATTTGGCGCAAAGAGGTGTAGGCACAAACAAACTACTGCTTACATCTATATTAGATTTAGAGTTTTGCATCGCATCACATCACAAGTGCCAAAAAAAGGAGCAGCCTAATTACAAAGTCATCTGAATGGGTGCCCCTAAAATGCACCCAATCAATTGCCCTTTTTAACCCCTTTGAATGGTTGTGCACATCAGGGGGTGTTTTTTGTACATTTAAAAATACATACCAAATGGGTTGCACTTTAAAACGTGCAGAAAACGAAGACATTCCCCTGTGCCTGTTTGGAATGGGCGCAGGCGGATCTGCATCCATACCACAGACAGGGATGGAAATGCAATGTCATGTTCTTGCTATTCACAGAGAAGGGGTCATTCATGGCCTCACACTGCAAAATGTGCTCACAGCAACAACATGGTTGCTAGGAGTCAGTCATACATTAGTTTCAGGAGTGCACTTCCGACACTATTGTATGCAAGACAAGGGAGCTGTTTTTGTTATTGTCTCATAGCTCTCATGGCCTAAGAGAATTAGGGTTCACCAGATTAACTCTCATATTCTTAAAGACATTTCTTGTCCTAATGAAGGACCCTTATCAAATCCAGCTAGAATGTCTTGGATAAATGTATCCCGCTTTTAAGGCCGAAACAGAACATGTCAGCCTACCAATGAGACTAGTTATCGTTTGTTGACTAGTCATGTTCCTATAAAGGACAAAAACATTCCTTAACCATAACGCTTCACACCATTATACTGTGAAAATATTGAGTACCCACCAGAAGGGACAAACAATTTCAATGTTTATATCAATTCATTTGTTTTATGTGTAAGGTGTGACACGTGTGGTAGATATCATTGCAAATTGTGAAAACAATCGTTTTTGATTTGGTGGTATTTAAAAAGTATATAGATACACCAACCGCTGGGTACGAACACTGTCTTCCCGCCGTTTATGTTTGTTAAATATCATTTTCAAGATGTTAATTAACTAGTATATTTTTTATTTTATTTTTTTCTATATGAATTATTTTTATAAAAAACAAATAAACAATTCAACTTTTACATAAACAGTTCTCTGGCACAAATGCTGATGGTTTGTTAGACTTCAGCCACCTATAGGTGTAGCATGAAGTAAACTAAGTGTTATAAGGAGGGGTAACCGGTTTCCCTGAGTGTATATTGAACAAAATATCGGTAGCATTTCAGTTACGACCTCCTGTTCCTTATTTAGATTTTTTGTGCTCCATTGAACACGATTCAAACCATTGTTAACATAAATATCTCCATTCAGTGCATAAGAAATAGGTTTACCATTAGATGGTGTCGGTTTTAATAAGATGCATAGTGGCATATGGTCGCTTTCTTCTCTGATTGCGACGGCCATGTCTTCTACCAACGCTAGTGCGACCTGGTTTGCAAACATATAGTCAATTGTAGATGCACTACTCCCGCTCACCTGTGTAGATGCATTGTAAAAATTGCCTGGGTAGAGCCCATCTATCCTGGTAAATCCATGGGAATATAACAAATTAGCCCATGCTTTGCTTTGTCGGTTTTGCTTTGAATTTTCAGATGTTTAAGTTGGTCCACAATCTTAATATCATTGGAAGTGGCAACCCTTAAAGCCACTACCGTATTGAGTATACATAGAATGGCCCCTCTGTTAAGCGGAGGTAGTTGTTTATCGTAAGACACAGGTGTGATTTGAAGAGCACTAAATTCCTCTCTTATTTCATCTTGACAAATACGAGTTTTGGTTGTTTTAGGGTGTAAGGGCATATTACTCCAAAACTCCGGAAGTTTCTAATGTCCCATGAGGCATGTTTGAGTGGAGGAACAAACTGCGAATGTCCCTTTAGTCTCTTGATTTACTTGTGGCTTGGTCTTCTTATTATTTGTTTTAAATCCTTGCTCACCTTGTTCATCATCACCAGCAAAGAGACATATGATGTCATCAATTGCATCTTCATTAATTTTGCTACGTGTATGGTTGTGTTTTTTGTTTTTTCTGCTGCCTTACTCCTTTTTTCCGTTCCTTGGCTGTAGGTTTACTATTAGCATGCTCATTCTCAATTATTTCTTTATTTGCATGTATTTCTGGGTGATCTAATATTTCACAATGTGCTTCAACTACTCATCCTGTATTAGCTTGTTTGCTTGATTTGGATCGACTACCATACATAATCGCTTGGGCTATTACATTTTTTTCCGCTTGCCACGTTTTTCTGTGCTTCTTGCAGAACTGTCAGTCTCCTTAGAATTCACTTGAGGAGGCTGTTTAGTTTGAGGTTGAAGACAGGTGGAATAGAGATGGGTGTTATGTCAGTGTTTGTGCTTTGGTCTGCAGGGGCCTCATTACAGGTCGGGCGGTCCGGAAATAACAGTGGCGGTAAACCTGCTGTCACTGTTAATTCCGACCGCCCGATCCCGAGTCCTGCAGGCGGGAGGTGATGTTCCCGCCAGGTCTTACCTGGCGGGTTTAACACCGCCCGCCTGCAGGCGGACGTGGAAACACCGGCACCATCACGAGATGGTGTCGGTGTTTCCACTTCCCCATTCCCGTTGAGTCCTATGGGACTCAACGGGAATGGGGATTTACTGGGACTCCGGAATTCCCAAGACACCAGGGTTGTAATGCCCTGGTATTTCCGGGCATCACAGAGGCGGAATGGTAATACAAGTCCGGCGGTAACCAGGCGGTCCTGGTTACCGCCAGACTCGTAATGAGGCCCCAAGTGTCTTTCTATATCGATTGATGGATTTATGTAATAATATAGATTGCACATCTAACTTATTTTCCAACTTGTCACATTTCTCCACCAGTGTGACTAACATGTTTTCAACTATATTAAACATCATGCTAGAAGTAATCCTGGAATTACTAATGTTGCTAATGTCATTGTCATTGTCAGTGATAAGATTGTCTTGCGAGGTGTTTAACATGGTTTTTGCCAGATTCTCTTCCCCCACAGACCAACTACACTGGCTCTGAGGTTGGGTATTTTCTTGTATCACATGATTCTGCTTGGTTTGAGGTTGTGGGTTAGCCTAATCAGTAATGTTGCCTACATCAGCAGCAAATGGGACTGTAATGCCATGCCAGAGGCATCATTGCATGGGGTAGGTGCAGGATAGGCTAGCAATTCTACTGGTTTGTTAGATATCGCTTTGGTTTCCAGTTCTCTGGGAAATACATTATTCGGGAGGAACTCATCTCTATTGTCAGCAAGCACATTTGCCAAAATCATGGTGTTTCTTATTTCTTCAGACTGTGATGGTGTATTGTTGTAAGTGCTTACTGCCTTGCTCACGCCACTGCTACTAGTATTAATGATTACAGACATTTGAAGAGGCCCAAGTTCTTCTACATTGCCAGCATCGCTGCTATCAATACTATCAGTTATAGTAGTTGCTGGCTTAATGACGTATTCGATCAACTTCATACCTAGGCAGCAGAGAGAGCTGTTTAAATCAGCCGCAAGTTCTTTGGCTGCATGTTCTCCCTCAATGGCAGTGAGTGTGTTTATTTTCGGAAAGAAATGTGTCATATTTCTAATTTTCATAGCTGGAGGTGGCTTAGCTATAGTTTTAGGAGGACAGTGTAATGTGTCACACCTCTTGGGAGCTTGGTCTCTCCCAGGGCTCGTGCTGTCAGTAACCACGTGACCTAAAGAATAAAAGCAATGAGCGGTTTCCCGCTGGGCAGTCTTCAGAGTAACTCAACATGGTTTCCTGTTTCGTTATTCTGCAGCACCATGTTGGTGCTGCATAGTTGGCTAAGGGCCTGCCCTGCCAGGCCCTCCAATGTGCCAGTGCCCCTGCCAGGCAACGCTGTCACAAATTGCTGTCTGCCATGCCTGTAGAGCCCCTGCTGGGCAAATCTACTTGTGGAGAGCCAGTGCCGCTGGTGGGTAACACCGGCGTCATCTGCTGGTGCAGGCCTGGGTGCCCCCAGGCCTAGGAAGAGCCTGTGTGCTCGCAGGCTGACTGGGTGCCCCCAGTCCGGAGCGGTCTGCTGGGTGCCCCCAGCCTTGATGTCATGTCAGGTGCTCCCGACATATGCAGGGTGATCCCTGCATGTATTCCAGCTGCGTGACCGCGGCCCATAATCTGATGGGTGCCCCCAGCATGTCCGCTGGGTGCCCCCAGCCAGGACGTAACATTGGTGATGAAGGAGTGAGGGCCCATGTGCCCCGCTGTGTTTAGTGGCATATTGGCCACCATCAGGCCATCAGGAAGGAGGAGGAGCCGGTCTGACGCCGTGCTTGTCTGGCGTTATTTTTGCCGGGCCCTGCTGGTGTCTGAGTCGGGCTCGAGGAGGTGCAGCAGCGTTGGCCGTGAGTATGTGGAGAGTACTGCAGGCGGTGTTGCCCTAGTACACACAGAAATCTCCCACCGGCGAGTGGTGGGAGTGGCCCTGCTGTTACGCTCCGGACCAGAGCAAAGATGAGGTTTAAAGCCCTGCCCTGCAGCGGCACTGTCATTGCCATCGGAAGGTGTCCTGTCAATGCCGCTGCACTCCCCGCCCCAAGCGTCCCCAGGCCAACCAACACCGTGGGCCCTGCGCTCCTGACATTGGAGCATTTTAAGAAAAAAAAAATGACATTGTGCGTGCCTGTCGCGCACCCCAGCCAAGTTCCCGGGCCAGCTGGTGGTGTGGGTCCCTGTCCGATGCTCCTGACATGTTCTCTGCTAAGAATAAATAAAGAGAAAAGGGGTAGGCGGGCGTCGCACATGAACAGCAATGTTCCCAACCGACGGTGAACGTGTGTGTGTGCTCTGGGTAGGAGCAAACTTGAAAAGGCGGGAGAAGAGGTCCACGCACCGGCGCCTCCCCTCATTAGTCCATGGCGGCGCTGAGAGGGGAAAGGGGAATGGCTCCCTCCACAACCCCCCATGGTGGAAACAGAGAAGAACGCTGTAGGCACAAGGAAAGAAAAAAGCTAAGTGCCCTCTGATGATGATTGATGGCAGAATGATCTTGGTCAAAGCAATGTATGCACACACGAAAGGTAGTGGTCACCTGCACTCTCTACACGGTAGTGGGTCCCCTTCCAGTGACATGGACCATCAAAAGTAAGAAAAGAAAAGGGAAGAGTGAAAGGGGAGGGTTGCAGCTCTCACAAGTGCTTGTGCAACCCCCTAGGCCCGTGGGCAGGACACCCTGCCACTGGTGTCTCCCTGCCAGCCGCTACCATGTGGCTATTGTCCTGTCACCATCATCATACCACTGGTGGCCCCAAGGTATGTTAATTTGGCCGCTGTGGCCCCTGGGCCTCTACACTGTGGTGTGACTGTCCTGAACTGTTATTGGTGAAAAACATGAACTGGTCTCCCGCAGCTCCACAAGTGCGTAAGATGGACACCATAGACATCCCCATGAGGGCTGGGAGCCTGCAAGCCTGGACTTGCTTAAAATGGCCCAGTCAGTGGGCAATGTAAAGATGTGAACATCCGTATGGGTGGACTGCTTTATGTGGTGCCAGGAGCTCTCATTGGTGCTGTTCAGTGGTCCTATACCTCACTCACACTGGTTTATAAAGGGTCCTGTAATAAAGTCATAAAACCTCCAACGTGCTACCCACCCCAACTTGGGTATATGCTATTGTGATCATGTAAGATGTATGTGTTTTGAGTTCGCACTCACTGTCCCAAGTGTTGAGGTTTGCGATGTGTCTAGATGTCCTAGGAAGTATGTAATTTATTTGTTCCCCATGAAAAAGGAGGAGTGTAATGTGTCACCCCTCTTGGGAGCTTGGTATCTCCCAGGTTTTGTGCTGTTAGTAACCATGTGACCTAAAGAATAAAAGCAATGAGCGGTTTCCCGCTCGGCAGTCTTCAGAGTAACTTAACGTTGTCCTGTGTCGTTATTCTGCAGCTCCATGCTGGTGCTGCATAGTTGGCTGAGGGCCTGCCCAGCCAGGCCCTCCAACATGACAGTGCCCCTGCCGGGCAATACTGTCACACATGGCTGTCTGCCATGTCTGTAGAGCCGGTGCCCCTGCTGGGCAACGCCGGCATCGTCGTCTGCTGGTGCAGGCCTGGTCCCCCCAAGCCCAGGAAGAACCTGTGTGCTCGTGGGCTGACTGGGTACTCCCAGCCTTGATATCATGTCGGGTGCTCCCGACATTTGCAGGGTGATCCCTGCATGCATTCCAGGTGCGTGACCGCAGCCCATGGTCTGCTGGGTACCCCCAGCATGTCGGCTGGGTGCCCCCAGCCAGGACGTAACAGAGAGATTTTCTTAGATTCCTCTAATTGCAAGGGGGGTGTGACAGAGTCAGATACTAACCCTCCGGAAAGACCAGGAAAGAGAGGCCCATCGTCCGCTTTAGCATAATCACACGTTAATGTATCGGTGGTCATGGTTATTATAAAAGTGGTCCTGTTGATGTCAGCCCCTCGAAATACAACAGGACAGCAAGGACATTAAAGAAGCACTCTTCCGTGTGTATCACAGCCTAACGTCTAATTACAGCCAGCAAACTAGGGGTCACAGCGCATGCAGCACCCGTGTCAAGAGAGCACGATATATCACTTCTCAGCTTAGAAAAAGTCCTGACAACGCACCAGCTGTAGCAATAAACAAAAGCGGCTAACTCGCCAGTAAATGCAATTACTCGCGGGTGAGGTTTTGGACACCCCGAAACCCTGTGGCCGGCAAACCGCTAACAGCACAGTGTCAATGCTTAAACGTTACTGAAAGTGGATGGGCTCCTTAGTAACAAGAAACACGTCCTTAGAAGTTCATAACGAGTTCCATACCACTTTGCTTTCAGCAGGACAGCACAGGCAGCAAGACAGTTAACAGCACTTGCAAAAAGCACTTCCGAAAATGCGCGCGCGCATACGCGCGCTAGTCAATGGTAATGTAGGTGCTTGCGGCTGCAGGGGGTGGAGCCAAGCTAATTTCTTCTCAATATTGCAGGTAATTTGCCTAAAATACAAGCAAAAAATATGGTATTATTGCACTGTTACTTAAAGTGTATGGGCTCCTTAGTAACAATAAACACGTCTATAGAAGTTCATAACGAGATCCATACCACTTTGCTTTCAGCAGGACAGCACAGGCAGCAAGACAGCTAAAAGGACTAGCAAAAAGCACTTCTGAAAATGTGTGTGCGCAAATGCATGTGGGCCAGTGCTAATTTTGGTGCTTCCGGGTGCAAGGGCTGGACCCAAGCTAATTTCTTCCCAATATTGCAGGTAACTTACCTAAAATACAAGCAAATAGTATGATATTACGGATTATGGAGGAGTGCGTTGCAAAAATGCGGTATTGCTTTAGGAGTAGGAGTGGTTGTGCGAGTTGAGTGTGTGGCGTGTTAATAGGGGAAGTTAGTGTAGGAAGTGACTGTGAAGTAGCTGATACTGGGTGAAAGGAGAGTGTGTGCCTAGTGGTGGGAGGAATGTAGAAGGTAGTGGAAAAGTGTCATTGTGGCAGGAGGAGTGAAGCAGTAGTAGGAAGAAAAGGATTGCAGTAGTAGTAAGGAGGAGGAGTGTAGTGTTATGGAGGAGGAGTTTAGTAGTGGGATTGAGGTAGCAAGAAGATGAGTCTAGTAGTCAGAGAAGTCAAGTAGGAGTGTGAAGGGGAGTAGTGGAATGGATTGGGAGGAATTGGTCAAAACAAGAGTGGATGGAAGGAGGAGGATTAGCGAAACATCACACGGACGAAGGACTGGTAGGAGGAGTGAGTTTAGGGAAGTAGTATTAAGAGTAGAGCAGAAGAGGTGAGTGGGAGTGACTGGCCTATCCTGAATATATGAGCAAGTGCAAGACACTATCCGTACTCCCATTAGAACACTAACACATTCCTAGAGTAAAGAAAGTTTGTAAGATTGTAGACACTAGAGCTAACCAGGGGTTACAGATACATGGGCTAGAGTGGAGGATCGTGGACAGACGGCAGAGAGAGTGATGTTCCTAGTCCCCTCAACAGAAAATAAAAACCCTTGAACTGGCCTTCAGAGATTTTTATGTGTCACGTGTGACAATGATTTAATCAGGATGTCAATTAGGTAAACACCCTACCAAAAAATCTCGAGAGAAAAGGGTTTAACAAATATGGCCAAAACATCATAATCTTGTTTAGATGACAACTTTGCCATTGCAAATCTATCCTTCTTAAAACAAAAAAGAAACTGTTTCTCTCAAAAGATTGAGTGCATGTCCTATGCCCCCGAAGAAATGTGTGTTTTTATTCAAGAACTGGCCATAACCTCCAAAGTTCATTTTTTCCATGCTGGAGTAATACATTATCCAGTTACTTCTTTATCAAAAATTAAGAACATTACAAAAGGCCTATCTCGCACAAGTCAATCAATTATATTTATCTGATATAGTGATAATGCTGACTTCTTGAATATTGAGGTAAAATTTCACTTCTAACTTTTAAGAACTGTGGGATGTTTGAACCCACTCATCCAAGCCCTACTACATCATTGTGCATTACTGACAGCGGAAACAACATAATGGCCGCCGGAAAGCATGCTGCTCACCAGAAATCATCCAAAAATGCACAGTAAAAATATGAAAAATAGGCTGCCACCCACTTTTGCCTATATTAGAGACCACAGGAGGTCACTGTCTTAAACCACCATTGGGCTACACACACAGTAGCCTGAAACCATTTGGTAATAGCAATACTGATTGCCAAAAGCAACCCAGAGCTGTTGGGAATTCATTTTTTTGTCATCTAAATGGCTAAAATCATGGCTCACCAAAACCACTAAAAAGTTCCCACCTCCTTGTTGGGGGGTCAACATCATTCTCCCGCAAGAATCTACATGAATCTGAGGTCCACAGAAGTGTATCTATATTTGAACAAAGTATATTTTGAGAATTGCTTACTGGTAAGACAGCTGTCAAAAACAGGTGCCGTACCGGTGCTCGGCACTGACCGGCGCTGGTGATCTAAATTCCGACAGGCGATCTGTATTTCAGAAGCTAAACAGTAACCTGAGTTAGCTGAGACTTCAAAAGGCTTGCTTTTCTATGAGAACTCTTCACACCTAGTCTTCTCAGCAACAAGGCAGGAAATCACATGGTACTGTTAATCAGATGGAGAGTGGCACCCTGGTATGCTATCAGGAACACAAGACAATGGATTCTTTTAGCTGAATAGGATATGCTGAGTTTGGTGTAACTGTCCACACTGCTCTAGGAAAAACAAGACATCTGACCTCTGAGTCAAGCCAAGTTTCTAGGGGTGGGAACAAACCAATGGGTGTACTGAAGTGAAGGCAAATATATGTTTTATAAGAATATTGATAACTAATTGTAACCAGCTGATAGAAATGTACAATTTTGAGATTCTTAAAATTCCACCTTCACTCACAGTTGAAGACAAAGTTGGATGCTGTGGGATTTTCTGAGGCCAAGCCCCGTAATTATTAATATTGTAGACACTGGGTTTATACTATAAAAAATGAAAACATACAGTGATATGCGCAGGGAGGGTGTGTACCTCTATGTAAGGTTTGGTGCGAACCAATATTGCGAAATCCACTGAAATCGCGAATAAGTTGTCATTTCTGAACCCAAGGTCTTAGAAAGATCAGGGTTGAGCAGAGACCTGTCTTAATTAATTTGTGATGTAGACATGTATTCTCAACAACTTGCGTATCTGGGAAGCATGTTTGATTATGAAAAATTGATTTTCTTGTTAAACCAAAGGGGAGTGTTCTTTCCTTCAGCCATAAAGATGATACCTGATGACTCATTCTGACTCACTACTCCCTTCTCCAGTCAGAGGACAGCAAATCCTTTAACCTATCAGGATCCTCAGAGGGTTGGCCATAGAAAGTCAGCCTCCACACCCCCTTTGAGAACACATAAAAAGAACCTCTGAGACCCAGATAGGAACACTCATTTTTCCGCTACTCATCGATTCCTGCACAGCACGCTGCCCGACCATATCCAAACAAAAACTCCAGACTCCTGAGGCTCCAGAACTTAGACTCCAGATAGACTCCAGAACCAAACTCTAGAACTAAACTCTAGAACCTCGGAGAAAAGAGGCCTAATCCACAAGCTGAATCCTTTTCAGAGGCCCCAGAATCCAGCAACCTAACCAAACTATTCAAAAGCCTTGACGTGTGGTTCGCTTCTGGCCCAGAACCCCATGGCAGAACCGAGATCCAGAGAGAACAGTGCTGTATCCAGACCGACCAGACCAGATCGCTGTGCAGTGCCAATAGCAGACCAGAGAGCATGCTGTGAGCAGAACCAGTGCCTGACCGTCCGGTGGCGAGAGTGCAGTCCCAGGCCCATTCCAGTCCAAAACTAGGAGTGAGTATCCAGTCTAAGAACTGTACAGAACCAATCTCTTACTCTAAAATACTCTAAAATAATCTTATTTAAACCATTTCAACCTGTCCAGAATTGCATAGAATTCATCTGTCCATTCTGTGATTTCAAATCTGTAAAAGTGTCATCTGTCATTCTGAAAGATTTACTTTATTTTTGAAAATCTACCTCCACAAAAACGTCAGTATCTTTTGAACCGTACGTCCTAGAAGCGAGATTTAACATTCCATAGTTGTTCCATAATCGTGCTTTACGCACTCGGAAAAAGTGCCGTGAATTGAAAATTAGCTTCATTTCACCACTTGTAAAAATAGCTGCTTCTTGCTTGCGACTGCTGAATTTCGTTTTCAACCTGATAATCACTCATGAATCATTGCTAGTGTTGACCACTATCACCGACCCTGAATCTCCTTTAGTGAATTAAAATAATTTTTAGCATAATTTTCACTTCATTGCAATCACATTTAAAAGTATTTTTGCCTGTTTAAAAGCATACCGGTTTTCTCCAAGCTTGCTGGGGGGAACTGGAATTTGAACTGCATTTTGATTGTATCCCTGAAAACTGTGTGCTCTTCTTTCCATCTCTTCTTATTGCCTAAGGGGGGAGTGAGTTGTCACAAGGGAAAAAGTGATCATATTATCTCTTGTTGAAACCATATCAAGTTTATTTCTGTGCTGCATTCTTTCCCATCTTGCATTTCCTTGAAACCCTACAAGTAGTCTCTGCTACCTTATTCTTTCTATACCAACACCTCATTGATTAAAGAGAGTGTGCTCTTGTAATATTACCCATTGTTGATCACTATTATATTCATAAGTGTGTTATCAAATATTCATTTATTCATACAAGTGTGATATATATATATGTTGTTAAATTTTTCCAATAAACATTTTAATTTGCAAAACAAACCTACTTCTTGGCTCAGTGAGGTCAGGGGGATTCAAAGAGAGGGGCGTTATATAAGGGTTCATCATCCAGATTTAAGAACTTGACATAAAAATATATAAATAAGGGCTTCCATTGGGCATCCCAGACTAGGCATTGACTTAGTTGGATTGCTGGATTGAAGTCACTTACAGACGTGAACACAATTTTGCCACCCTCCAGAAATGCTCGGTTTCGCCACATACGGAAACCACCAACAGTGGTCAAAGGAATCTTCCATTTTTGTCAAGGAAAATCAACCTCTGTTTAATTCTTCTATAGTCTCTGATCTGGTTCAAGAGAACTGGAAAAAGGAAGTCTTGATCTTGTAATCACTCTTGAAAACGCCATCCTTAAATCAAGCGGTCCTGAGAAATGCTTGGTAAATCATGTAACTCCATTTTTTTGGACAAGAAAATGGAGTCTTGAGCAGTTACCATGCAGAGGTCTGTAGGTGTGCATTGTGCTCTCTGCTGTTAAACATATACATGCATACTTCAGCTGACATCATCCATCGTCATGGTTTGCATGCTTTTAAACTATGTTGGTGATACATAAAACAATCAGGAAACAGACATTCAACAGGCTAAATACCTTTGCAGCATCCATTCAAGTTTGGACCGAGGCAGCTTGTTTATAATGGGCGTTTTTGGATGGGGCGTCGACCCACCCATTTTGGATGAGCCGCTGCCATGCTAATACCAGTAAAAAACGTGGAGCATTCCCTCGACTGGCTACTACAAGCAACTGACAGTGCACTCCTAGGATTGGTTCTTGTTTGTATCCCTGAGCGCATATTTAATGGACCAGGAACGAGTGGGACATTTTGCTGCATGGCTTATTGGGAATGCAGGCTGGGGTACTACATCTGTGAATCTGTGAGGCAGCACTCCTTTGCCTCCCCGCAGGCATATACAGGACTGTTGGGGTGTCATCCAGGTCATGCTATGGCTCCTGTGTGCATGTGTGGGAACCAGGAAGTGCTCCCCGCTTCCGGGCATGGACGTCATTTCACCAAAATGCCAGGGGTAGTGGAAGTGACATCACACGACCCTTGACCCCTGATAACATCACAGGAAGCAATGTCATTTGACCCCACCCCAAAGTGATATCGTGGGAAGCGATGGAACACGACCTTTCACCCTTTGACAAAACAGGAAGTGCCATCACATAGCATTGTACACTACGAAAAATATGGTTACGATATCACTATATTGTGATGTACATTTCATACCTGAATGGATCGCCATATGTATCATTAAGCCCAGTGTGTATAGGCCCATATTAGCAAATTACTGTGATTGCAAGCAGACGTCCATGACCAAATGATAATGATGTGTTATTATACAGCACTTATGCTTAAGCGCTTTACATAGAAGAAATACACACTCAATATCACCCAACCTGTGTTGGTACCCATTTATCGACCTCAGAAGGATGAAAGGCTGCGTTGAGGGATTTGAGAACAGACTAACAGGCCGATTCATGGAATAATTAGCGCGGCGCAAGTGGGCAAAAACGTGCGAATCGCAGTGGAATAGCGAAAATCGCAGTACAAGTGCGAAAATCGCACGAAAAGCAGCGCACGTCGATTCATGGAAGGCCGTGCGCGAGAAAACCAGCGGATGTGCGATAAAAAAGTGCGCGGCGCACGTTGGCGCACAGGCCATCTAACAGCGTGCGCCAGGTCACAGCGAAAATTGCACAGGCCACAGCGAAATTCGCACATAGCGCGGCGCACGCAACAAAAGTAGGCGGAACACGGGCGTAACACTCGGAATGGGGAACAACTTGCCAAAACGTGGGCGTCACGGGGGAAGTACAGGGCACAAGTGCGCGGAACGCCCACACGCTCGCCTACAGCACGTATTCATGGAATAGAATAGGGGAAAAAAGCGCACGCTCAAACCAGCGCACAGGCACAAACACGACCGCCACAAGAAAGCAGGCGGTAGCGTCTCTGCGGCTGTAAGAAATGTGCGCCAAAAGGTGCGCCAACAAATAGCACCTATATACTGCCATGATGAATGTCCCATACTGTGGCCCTCCAGGAAAAATGACGTGCAAAGGGGTACCCACAAACACGGACACCCGCTGACAAAAAATACGTGTGCGTGTATACCGGGGTGCGCGGGAAGTCTCACACGCGATTTCAGCAGGGTACGTGCATCACAGGGGTTCGCGTGAAGTTATTCACGCGATCGGGCCTGGGGGAGCGGGCTACGTGTATTTCAGGGGTTCGCGTGAATTTTCTCACGCGATCGGGCCTGGGGGAGCGTGCTACGTGTATTTCAGGGGTTCGCGTGAAGTTTCACACGCGATCGGGCCTGGGGGAGCGGGCTACGTGTATTACAGGGGTTCGCGTGAAGTTCCTCACGCGATCGGGCCTGGGGGAGCGTGCTACGTGTATTTCAGGGGTTCGCGTGAAGTTTCACACGCGATCGGGCCTGGGGGAGCGGGCTACGTGTATTACAGGGGTTCGCGTGAAGTTCCTCACGCGATCGGGCCTGGGGGAGCGGGCTACGTGTATTCCAGGGGTGCGTGAGAAGTTCCAGACGCGAATAGCCTGGGCGCGTGTATTTCAGGGGTGCGCGGGAAGTTCCACACGCGAATAGCCTGGGCGCGTGTATTTCAGGGGTGCGCGGGAAGTTCCACACGCGAATAGCCTGGGCGCGTGTATTTCAGGGGTGCGCATGAAGTTCCACACGCGAATAGCCTGGGCGTGTGTATTTCAGGGGTGCGCGGGAAGTTCCACACGCGAATAGCCTGGGCGCGTGTATTTCAGGGGTGCGCGGGAAGTTCCACACGCGAATAGCCTGGGCGCGTGTATTTCAGGGGTGCGCGGGAAGTTCCACACGCGAATAGCCTGGGCGCGTGTATTTCAGGGGTGCGCGGGAAGTTCCACACGCGAATAGCCTGGGCGCGTGTATTTCAGGGGTGCGCGGGAAGTTTTACACGCGAATAGCCTGGGCGCGTGTATTTCAGCGGTGCGCGGGAAGTTCCACACGCGAATAGCCTGGGCTCGTGTATTTCAGGGGTGCGCGGGAAGTTTTACACGCGAATAGCCTGGGCGCGTGTATTTCAGTGGTGCGCGGGAAGTTCCACACGCGAATAGCCTGGGCGCGTGTATTTCAGGGGTGTGCAGGAAGTTTTACACGCGAATAGCCTGGGCGCATGTATTTCAGGGGTGTGCGGGAAGTTCCACACGCGAATAGCCTGGGCGCGTGTATTTCAGGGGTGCGCGGGAAGTTTTACACGCGAATAGCCTGGGCGCGTGTATTTCAGGGGTGCGCGGGAAGTTCCACACGCGAATAGCCTGGGCGCGTGTATTTCAGGGGTGCGCGGGAAGTTTTACACGCGAATAGCCTGGGCGCGTTTATTTCAGGGGTGCGCGGGAAGTTCCACACGCGAATAGCCTGGGCGCGTGTATTTCAGGGGTGCGCGGGAAGTTTTACACGCGATTTCTGCACGGTACGTGTATTTCAGGGGTGCCGGGGAGTCCCACATGTGATTTGACAGTGTGGGTCCTCCCAGGTGTACCCTGTACACCCTCCACGGCCCCTGCAGGCAGCCCACACCACAGGGGACTACCCTGCATCCCTGGTCATGTCCCGCAGGCAGCCCACCCAACATGGGCATGCCCCCCAGCAAAGGCACATGTCTCCTTGAACTAATGAACACCAACTCATGTCCCCTTGCACCCCCACCCCCCAGCACTGTGGGGCACCTGCCAGCAGGCCCCCACCCATGTCCAACTCATGTCCCCCACCACCCCCACCCCCCAGCACTGTGGGGCACCTGCCAGCAGGCCCCCACCCATGTCTCCCACCACCCCCACACCCCAGCCACCAGGGGCACCCTCCACCAGGCCCCCACTCATGTCTCCCACCACCCCCACACCCCAGCAGTGCAGGGGCACCCTCCACCAGGCCCCCACTCATGTCTCCCACCACCCCCACCCCCCAGCCACCAGGGGCACCCTCCACCAGGCCCCCACTCATGTCACCCACCACCCCCACCCCCCAGCCACCAGGGTCACCCTCCACCAGGCCCCCACCCATGTCTCCCACCACCCCCATCCCCCAGCCACCAGGGTCACCCTCCACCAGGCCCCCACTCATGTCACCCACCACCCCCACCCCCCAGCCACCAGGGTCACCCTCCACCAGGCCCCCACTCATGTCTCCCACCACCCCCACACCCCAGCAGTGCAGGGGCACCCTCCACCAGGCCCCCACTCATGTCTCCCACCACCCCCACACCCCAGCAGTGCAGGGGCAGCCTCCACCAGGCCCCCACTCATGTCTCCCACCACCCCCACACCCCAGCAGTGCAGGGGCAGCCTCCACCAGGCCCCCACTCATGTCACCCACCACCCCCACCCCCCAGCCACCAGGGTCACCCTCCACCAGGCCCCCACTCATGTCACCCACCAGCCCCACCCCCATGCCACCAGGGTCACCCTCCACCAGGCCCCCACTCATGTCTCCCACCACCCCCACACCCCAGCAGTGCAGGGGCACCCTCCACCAGGCCCCCACTCATGTCTACCACCACCCCCACCCCCCCAGCCACCAGGGGCACCCTCCACCAGGCCCCCACCCATGTCTCCCACCACCCCCACCCCCCAGCCACCAGGGTCACCCTCCACCAGGCCCCCACTCATGTCACCCACCACCCCCACCCCCCAGCCAGCAGGGGCACCCTCCACCAGGCCCCCACCCATGTCTCCCACCACCCCCACACCCCAGCCACCAGGGGCACCCTCCACCAGGCCCCCACTCATGTCTCCCACCACCCCCACACCCCAGCAGTGCAGGGGCAGCCTCCACCAGGCCCCCACTCATGTCACCCACCACCCCCACCCCCCAGCCACCAGGGTCACCCTCCACCAGGCCCCCACTCATGTCTCCCACCACCCCCACCCCCCAGCCACCAGGGGCACCCTCCACCAGGCCCCCACTCATGTCTCCCACCACCCCCACACCCCAGCAGTGCAGGGGCACCCTCCACCAGGCCCCCACTCATGTCTACCACCACCCCCACCCCCCAGCCACCAGGGGCAACCTCCACCAGGCCCCCACCCATGTCTCCCACCACCCCCACACCCCAGCCACCAGGGGCACCCTCCACCAGGCCCCCACTCATGTCTCCCACCACCCCCACACCCCAGCAGTGCAGGGGCACCCTCCACCAGGCCCCCACTCATGTCTCCCACCACCCTCACACCCCAGCAGTGCAGGGGCAGCCTCCACCAGGCCCCCACTCATGTCACCCACCACCCCCACCCCCCAGCCACCATGGGCACCCTCCACCAGGCCCCCACTCATGTCTCCCACCACCCCCACCCCCCAGCAGTGCAGGGTCACCCTCCACCAGGCCCCCACTCATGTCTCCCACCACCCCCACACCCCAGCAGTGCAGGGGCACCCTCCACCAGGCCCCCACTCATGTCTACCACCACCCCCACCCCCCAGCCACCAGGGGCACCCTCCACCAGGCCCCCACCCATGTCTCTCACCACCCCCACACCCCAGCCACCAGGGGCACCCTCCACCAGGCCCCCACTCATGTCTCCCACCACCCCCACACCCCAGCAGTGCAGGGGCACCCTCCACCAGGCCCCCACTCATGTCTCCCACCACCCCCACACCCCAGCAGTGCAGGGGCACCCTCCACCAGGCACCCACACATGTCCCCCTGCCCCCAGGTCCTGACGATACTCAATCATGGCAGTAATGGGCAGCATACCCAGCACAAACACCCAGGCAAGGATTGCATCCACCCACATAGTGAATGCAATTACATGATACAACCCCAATGGCAAGTCTGTAAATGAACACATGTCCGTCACACACACATACACAATGGGTGCAAGTGAATGTCAAAACCCATATCATGACATGTATGAAACCAATGAGAAAATACCACAAGTGAAAGTTAAAAAAACATGTATTAAAGATGAAAAATAACTAAAAAAATCAAACATACAACAATGGGGATAACAAAATAAATGGTCCATGTCCGAGAACAAATGTAAAAATAAAAAAAACAAAGTAATCTAAAAACAAATGTTGTCCAAAGCAAAATCATGTGGAAGTAAAATAATGAAAAACCATTTCCTCATGGTGAACACAATAATTAATAAAAAAAATGTTTCTTCAAAAAGCAAACTATATACACGAAAATTCCAGGGTCCATGAGCCCAACACCATAAATGAAACCTACTACTACTTAATGAAAATAATATATACAAAAAAGTGGCCATTGTCCGAGCAGTCCAAAAAAACAAAAATTAATAAAGGAAACCTAACACTAACTAACTAAATAACTATATACAAAGGCAGCGGGCAAGTCCTGCGGCTCACTCGGTGATGTTGCTGGCCAGGGCATCATCGAACTCCATGTCGATGTCCTGGAGGCGGGACTCTGTCCTGGCCCCGAGGTCTCGCAGGGATAACCCCATGTCCAGCTCAAACTCCCTGCGAGCTTCCTCGAGGCACTCAGCCCGCCTCAACGCCCGACGCATGGAGAACTCCGCCCTGACCATGGTGAGCCGCTCCTCTTCCGCCCGCTGCCGCTCCGCACCTATCCGCTGGACCAACTGCTCCCACACGGAAGACACCACCATCCCAGGGTTGCCCTGCCCTCCGGCCGATGCCTGCCCCTCTGATCTTGAAGGCCCCGAGCCATGATGCCTCCCACGTCGAGCCTGCTGCTGCCTCCGACGCCACTGCCTCTGCCAGCACGACGGCATCCAGGCTGATGGAAACCACCGATGCCGTCGTGCACGTGCCCTGCCTGATGATGCTGTCACATCTTCCATCTGCTGGGGTCCAGTTGCTGTGTTGTCCACCCCTGCTGGACCTCCGACTCCCAACTGTGGCAGGGATGGGATCCCCACCGAGCTGGCTGCATTGGTCAGGGCAGGTCCACAGGGGGCCCTGGTGGCATCTGGGCCGGAAGACGGCAAGGAGAATGACTGGTGTATAGCCTGCACAGAGGAGGAGAGAGCCGCCAGATTGGACAACACATGCAGAAAACCCCCGAACATGGCCGATCCCAATTGGGCCACGTCGGCACGGTGCACTTCGTGATGACGTGCGTCCTCCTCCCGGGAAGCACGCACGGCATCACGAATCACAGCCGTGCGCATCGCGACCCCAATCAGGACCTTCTCCACACGGCCAGGGGTTCCCACGTCCGCAGGTGGAGGGGAGTCAGGTGACATGGACATCCCCTCTACCTGCGGACGGGCCTGGGACGGGGCATCCCTGCTGGTGCATGGTGGTGCACTCACAGGGTCAGGGACAGCGACATGCACAGGCCCCTCCACGGTGACCTGTGCTGCCTCCTGCCCCTGGCCCTGGACTGCACCACTTGCACCAGCAGGGATGCCCCCACCAGGCCCCATGTGTGCCCCAGTGGCGGCCTCCTCCTCCTCTGTGCAAACCACCAACCTGGATGGCTCCTCACCGTCTCCCACCGTAGCAGGCCCCTGTGGGGGCTCACCCACCCCTTCCGCTGCAGCCGTGGGGGCATCCCCGCTGCCTTGCTCCACAGCGCCGTCTCCGCCCTCTTCTTCACTAGCCGCTGCGTAGAGGGAGACAAAGAACACAAGCATCAGGGCACTGTACAATGGTCCCCTAGACAGGAAGCAATAGCAGATGAGCACCACTGTCAAAGTACACTTCCATCATGTCCCTCCACAACACATGGGTCAGTCCAGGCAAAACACACACAGTAACAGGCATGGTGCATGCCATGTACATTTCCATGCATGTCCAATGGACTCTTGAAACATTCAATGATATGTAACTCACATGCATCATGGCTCATGCCTATCACATGCACACACTTCACCTCAGTCACATCCATCTGGCCCCAAACACACCAAACACAGCGGATACAAGGGTAATTTGGCTGCTTCACTGAATCTGTGCATTGTCACACACATGTGTCATGCATCCATGGCATGCACAAGTCACAGATACGCAGGTCAGGCACACAGACATGGCTACCATATATGTACCTGGCATCAGCACCCATCCCTCACCCCCACCCATGTCCAGGTACAGAGACTGGCATGCTCTCATGTTCAAAATCTGCATAGGGCTCCCCATGCGGCATTTGAACACATGCAACAACCATGTGGGTCACACATCACTGGTTGCAGATGCATTACCATGATGTCCCTGCACACATACATGCATACATGGCCTATGGCACACATACAGGCAAGTTTCATAGAACCAGCACACCGCAACATGCCCTGTCTCACACAGTAATGCTTGGACACTTACCGCTCAACTCCAGACGGGCCTCCCTCTCAAGGATCTGGGCGTGGAGCGCTGGGCGTACGCTTTCCAGGACCCTCATCTGGATGGAACTCATGCGGCCCCGGTCCCCCTCCACGAGGCGCCGGGCCTTCACAAGGGTCCTGGACCTCAAGTCCTCCCAGCGCTTCTTTTTTTTTTTTAAACTTTTATTTATTCAGCTCGGTGACACAAGTACAGGTGAGTCAACATAAACCATACAGGGTAAACAGTAATCAAACAATATGAATACGCATAATTTATACAAGCAAAGCATCAGAAGAAAAAAAACGGCAAGAAAGAAAGGAGTTGGGTGCATATACACGTGAGGGCCCATGGGAGGTCGGACCACCCATACATGAAAGAGATAATTCAAAGGGGAATCTTAAAAACAGTATGGGGGGTGGGTCAAGCAGAGGGAGGAGAAGACCCCGGATCCGAGTCAGATTCAATGGAGGACATAAATAAACGAAACTGCAGCCATACATCCCTAGGCCTGGAATGAGTGGGCTGCTGTGTCGCCCAGACCTCCTCCGTGTCAGAGGCCCATGTCACTGCCCTAAGCCATTGTGCGTGGGTAGGGGTGTAAGGCCGAAGCCAACAAAGTAGAATTGTGCGCACAGCAAGTAGCATGCACAGGCCAGCAAGTTTTCTGGAGTCACGGTGGAGGTCGGGGAAGTCGTGAAACAAACACGTCATTGGGGATAAGAGGATGTGGGAATCAAGGATAGAGGACATAGTAGAGCACACCGAGGTCCAGAATTGGACAAGTCGGGGGCAAGACCACAGCATGTGAAGATAGTCTGCATTCTCGCATGCGCATCTGGGGCACCCAGGGGGGGAGTCGTTTGAAATGCGATGCAGTCTGGCCGGAGTGTAGTGGTATCTATGAAGTACCTTGAATTGGATTAATTTAAACCGGGAGTTGAAAGAGACATCCCGGGTGCGTGAGCACATGTGGGCCCAGCGTTCGTCAGTCATCTCGAGTCCAAGGTCGATCTCCCAATAGTGCCGGAGTTTAGAGAATGTGGGGGGCGATCTAGTTTGGAGGAGAGTGTATAATCTCGAGATTTTGCCCCTCAGGGGGACGGGAGAGGTTAATTCAGCAACTGCAGGTTCGTCAGGAGGTAACGCCGGGAAGCATGTGTACTTGTGTTTGAGTACCCTACGGAGTGAAGAATATTGAAGCCAAATAGAAGGTCTCTGTCTGAGAGAAGCCGGGAGGTCAGGCCACTCAATAAAAATGCCTTGATCAAAGAGGTCACGGAGTAGTTCATACCCGGCGTCGGCCCAGCAACGAACCACGGAAGGAGGGACCCGCGGGACCTCAGGGTAAAAGTTCCAGATCGGAAGATTGCCATGAAAGGGGTGAGTAACACCTAGTATCCGCCATAGTTTGGACAAGGCCAGCGATGTGCATGTCGCAGGGTCCATGGAGCCCGGTACCATTGGGATGGGTGAGATCACAAGAGATCGAATATCGCGGTCGCTGACTGACAGTCTCTCCAGCCTAACATGAGGAGGGGAGTCTGGGATAGCGAACCAATGCGCAGTGTGTTGGAGTTGTGCAGCCAACCAGTACCTAAAGAAGTTTGGTGCACCGAATCCACCAGTTTCCATCGGAGCAGAAAGCGTCTCAAGTTTTAGGCGGACTGCACCAGAATGCCAAAGGAATGAGTTCAGGGTGCGAGACAACGTCTGGAAGTAATCTGTTCCCGGCCACTGGGGGATGTTGGCAAACTTATACAGTAGCTGTGGAAGTACCACCATCTTCAGAACTCCTATCCTACCCGCCAATGAGATCGGAAGTTTATCCCAGCCCTGTATTTTAACTGCAAGGTTCACTAGGTATGACTGGTAGTTTTCCTGCAGGACCCGTTCGGCATGCCTGGACACCACCACGCCCAAGTAAGTGAACTTAGATTGGGCCCATGCGAATCCCATGGTATCAGGAGGCGGAAGAGTGCTAGGAGTGAGCGGGAAAAGGGTTGATTTGGAGCAGTTTACCGTGAGACCAGAGATACGACCAAATAGGGCAACATCCTCCAGTATAGGGGCCATGTTAATCTCAGGGGAACGGATATAAAGGAGGGCGTCATCAGCATACAGAGAGACTATATCTGAGGAGCCGGCTGTGCGCAGGCCCCTATGGGAATGGTTCTGGCGCAGCATGTCGGCGAACGGCTCCATCGCTAAAGCAAAGATTAAGGGCGAAAGGGGACAACCCTGTCTAGTGCCCCTGGCAACGTGGAAGAGAGGGGAACAGCGGCCCTCGGTGCGGACTCTGGCCACTGGATCGGAGTAGAGTAGTTTTATCCAAGACACAAATGTGGGGCCGAATTTGCACCTGTCAAGTACCCGCCACAAGTAGTTCCATGAGACCGAGTCAAAGGCCTTTTGCATATCTAGAGCCGCGGTCACCGCATGTACATCAGGGCTTACTCTACTTATAATGCTAAATAGACGTCTCAAGTTCAAGGAGGTGGAACGGTTCGGGATAAAACCCGACTGGTCTGGGTGGATGATGTGTGGCATAAGGGGGATAAGCCGCAGAGCGAGTGCCTTAGCATATATCTTGACATCACAGTTAATCAATGAAAGCGGGCGGTAAGAGCCGCATTGGGTAGAGGGTTTGTTAGGTTTGAGCAGAACTGTGATAGTAGCTTCACCGAGTGAGGGGGGGAACCGACCCATCTCCACAGACTCCTCCCAGAGTGCCGTCAGATGGGGGAGCAGGAGCGATTTAAAGCGTTTATAGAACTCGATGGGTATACCATCCGAGCCTGGGGATTTGCCTGAAGCCAGGGAGTCCATGGCCTCCGAGAACTCCTGAGGGGTGAGCGAGCTCTCGAGGGCTCCAATAGTGGCGGGAGAGAGGGCCGAGAGGGGAAGTTTGTCAAGATAAGCATCAATTTCAGCCGTAGTGGCAACGTCGGAGTGAGCGTACAGGGATTGATAAAAGGAGAGGAATTCAGCATTAATCTCTCCAGAGGAAGTGGCCAGCGACCCATCCGGTCTCTCAATCCCGGGAATGGATGTGGGGCCGAATTCTCGGCGAAGCAGTCTAGCCAAGAGCCGGCTGGGGCGCTCACCCTCTCCGTATCTTCTTGCCTGACCGGGGCTGTCCAGGAACTTCAGCTCGCGGTCAGCGAGCGAGCGAAAGGTGTCCAGCTCCGTGCCAATTAACGCAAGGATTTCCGGATTCGGGTCCGAGGTGTACTGGGCTTCCAACCTAGATAGTGTGGCCTCACTCCCAGCGATTTCCCTCCGGATAGTTTTAAGGATACCGTTCTCTTTGGAGAGGGCGATGCCTCTGATATAGACCTTGAAGGCCTCCCATAGTATGGCTTGCGAGGAAACTGAATCAGTGTTGATCCTGAAGAACTCCTCAATTGCCGACTCCATCTCCGAGCAAAAGACCGGGTCGAGGAGAGAGAGGGGTTTCATCCTCCAGTACCTGGCCCGATCCCGATCGAGGCCCCAGCACAGGGTGACAGTCACCGGGGAGTGGTCCGATAGGGTCCTAGGGAGAATCGCCATATTAGTCACGGTCTTAAGTAGGTCGCCAGATAACAACCATCTATCAATCCGGGAGAAGGAATCGTGAACCGAGGAGTAAAAAGAATAGGAGCGGGAGTCTGGGTATAGGAACCTCCAGGCATCAAACAAGGATAGACGAGGAAGTGAGGAGAGTGCGGTGTATGCTGCTCTGGAGAGTTGACGAGGTCTGGAACCGGATCTATCAAGATCCACATCAAATATCGTATTGAAGTCACCTCCCCAGAGTATCGGGATCAGGGGGAAACCTGCTAGGAGATTTATTAGATCAGTATAAAAATCGGGATCATCAATGTTAGGGCCATATATATTGAGCAATACAATCTCTCTATTTTGTAGAACACCATGGAGAAGAACGTACCTGCCCTGGGGGTCGATTAGGGTAGTAGTGGGGACAAATCTAAGGCTCCTATGAATGAGGGTCATGACCCCGCGGCTCTGGGTGGAGTATGTAGTGAAGTACCTCTGTGGGCCCCATGATCTTGCGAACTTGTCACAAAACTCCGTGCGTGCATGCGTTTCCTGAAGGAACAGGACTTTAGCCCGGTGTCGTTCGGCCTGAAGTTGTAACAACCTCATCTTTTTGTGGTTTCCCAACCCCCTTACATTCCAACTCATGAACGTCAAAGGATCCTCACCAATCCCTCCATCAGTAGCCATCGAAAAACACGGGTGTATGAAAGTATGCACCCCATGGTCGTCTCCCAGTGCGCGCAAATCTGTATTGCCACTGGGGGCATAGTAATTCGTATTCAACCTTCCCTGTGAACACCAAGCTTTTTTTAACATAAAACCCCATTCCCCCCTCCCCCTCCCACATTCCTCCCCCAAACGGAGGGATGACCGCCCTATACCCCAACAGGAAAAACAAAAACAGTGGCATCAACGCCTGGGGGGCCTGTGAGGTGGCCTGGCGGTGATGCTCCGAACCGTGAGGCAGTGAACGGATAGCTGTATATGCCCGTTATTAGTGTCCGTATCCCTCTGAAGGAGGTCCCATGAAGGCGGGGGCAGTTATGGCAAACACAATGTAAATCAATCTATCGGGGAAAGCTGACTACGTAGCATAAAACAATGTGCAGTAGACAACATAGGCAAAAGAAACACAACAAGAAAGCAACTGGCTTAATTAGGTGCAGTCAAGTGTTCTCGTCGGGACACCATAGGACAATGACAAAGTGCTGATGGGCCAAAGCAGTGCCGAAGTAGGATAGAGAGGTATCCGCTGATCGAATGTTCTAAAACAATAGTGTGCCAGTGATAGTGTTCGCTAGCAGATTGTTTCAACCAGGAAAGCGTTCGTCTATGAACCTAGAGGCTTCCTCAGGCAATGTAAAAAAATAAACACGACTGGCGTGTTCAACACGTAACTTAGCGGGATACAGCATAGAGTATTTCACCTGGAGGTCACGTAATCTCTTCTTCACTGCAAGGAAGGTCCTGCGCTCCCGTTGTACTGCTATCGAAAAGTCCGGATAAAGATGGATCCTAGCACCACCCAGGAGGAGATCTCCCTTGGCCCTCGCCGCCCTGAGGAGAGTGTCCCGATCTCGAAAGTTTAAAAGCCTAGCAATTATCGGGCGTGGAGGCGCTCCAGGTTTTGGCTTCACCGCGAGAGAGCGATGGGCCCTCTCGATCGCAAACTGCGGGGAGAGTTTCGGGGAGTCGAGGAGTTGAAGCAGCATACTCTCCACATAGTCCTCCATAGGTCCTTGCAGACCATCCTCCGGAACCCCGACAATGCGGAGGTTGTTGCGTCTCGAGCGAGACTCCAGGTCTTCATTTTTCTTCTCCACTTCGGCAACTCGGGTGGATAGCGTAGACACCTCTGCGCGGAGAGAACCCAGGCCGTCCTCGGCAGTGCTCACCCGCTCCTCAATCTCGGTCACTCGACCATCGGTTCTCTCCATGTGCGCCTTGATGGAGGATATCGTGCCATTCATATCGTCGAGCTTACTGTGTATAGTGGTAAACCCTTCGCGGATAAACTCCAACATTTTCTGGGAATCGGGTGGTTCCGGGGTGAGTGAGGCGTCTTGTGTAGATGTCTCCCCTGCAAGGGGGGTCGGAGGTTTAGCGAACATGTTGATGGAGGATTGCTTTTAGCCGGTCCGTGTCGACATGTCGCCGATGCAGGGGTAGGCCCAGGTCGCGCCGAGCAACGGGTGTATCGGCCCGTGCAAGATCAAGGTGGCCGGCGGGAAGAATTCGGCTGGAAAACCGCGTTACGGTTGTAGGGGGGCCGCCCTATGCGTAGTCGATGGGACTCAGTATAAGGCGCTGAAGGTCGGATAGCAAACAGCACACCGCCCTGAATGGGGCAGCTGAGCGGAACGCTCAGGAGTCCGGAGAGGGAGCCGCACGCCGAGCGCGGGGCGCCCCTCCCCCACACAGTAGGCCGCACGCCGCGGGGCTCAAGTGAAGGGCCCTGGAGCCGGTTGTGGGGATCAGCAGGCCGGCGGCCCCGCCCAGCACGCAGAGGTCCGAAACTCCGCAATGGAGAAGGTCCGGAGATCGAAACTCGCACAGTAGATTCCCCGTCCGGTTAATGACCCGCGCCGGGGACCAGCTTCGCGTTGTACCGGGGCAAACAGGAGATTTTCAGCGTGAGGTTGCCGCACGGGACGGAGCGATGAATCAGGCGGCCATCTTGCTTCGAGCGCAACAGCGCCCCCCCTCCCAGCGCTTCTTGATCTTCAGGACGTTGATGGCAACCACACAGTCGGCCCAGATCCTCTCCCGTCCTTCCTTGCTGGCGCGGGACGATCCAAAGAGGGCATCATACTGCCCCAGGACATGCTCCACCAGGACACCAACTTCGGTGTCAGTGAAGCTGGTGCCCCTCTGCCCCTCTGGCCTGGGGTTGCCACTGGTGCCTGATGTGGAAGTGCCCGACATGGCAACCCCAGAGGCAGGTGTGGGTGGGCAACTGGGTCCTGGGGCTGGGCTGTGGAGCGATGTAATCCCAGTCGGGAATCTTCAGTTCCAGCAGGGGTGGACACAGCAACTGGACCCCTGCAGATGGCTGATGTGCAGGCACCAAATGGCAGGGCACGGTGGCAGCAGGCAGGCAGGCAGGCAGGCAGCAGCAGATGGCACGTGGGAGGCTGCTCGGGGCACTGGGGGGCAGTAACTCGGCCTTCTGGGCAGGAGCGTGGTCTTCCGTGTGTTTTCGCGTGGCCAGCTTGATACGGAGTGATTTGGCACGTGAAAATCCTGCACGTCAGCGTGAAATCCGAGGAAAGGCCCTTAGCGCGTAAGCGCGTCAGCACGCATACGCGATTCTATTGGACCAGAGTCCCTCAGCGCGTAAGCGCGTCTGTGACGTGACCCGCACGGGTGTTCCCCACTCAGCACGTGATGACGGGGCACACGTGGAAATACTGCACGTCAGAGTGTCATCGCGTGTAATTGGACAAAAATGCGCGTACACGCGATTGGCCTATGTACGTGTATTTCATGGGTGCGCGGGCACTTACACACGCAAGTACGTCAGCGAACCTGTATCCCGTGGTGCGTGTGAATTTCCACACGCTATTGGACTGGGAACTGGATTCCAGGGGTGCGCGGGTCACACGCTCGCCTAGAACACGTGCAAAGCATAAATTTGCGCACTTTAACAATAACAAGCTCAGACGCCAGGATGAACATACCGTTCCTAGCAGCAGTGGCAGTGGGCTACCAAAGGAGGAGGAGGAGGATAGTCAGGGCCAGAATATTCACACCCAGAACCAGCCTTTTCGGGATGCCTGATGACCAGGTGTATGGGAGGTACAGGTTTCCACCACACATTATACTGGACCTGGTGAGTGAGTGGGAGGATGACCTCACATCACCCACCCTGTGCTCCCAAGCACTCAGCCCCCTGGAGAAGGTCCTCAATGTACTGCACTTCTTAGCCACTGGATCATTTCAGCGGACAAGTGCCATAGTGGGTGGGGTGTCACAGGCCACCCAGTCACGCTGCCTACACCAGGTCTTGAACATCATCACTGCACGCCCATCAGTCCCCAGGCACATATACCTGCCCAGAACACCTGCAGAAAGGCATGCTGCCGCCCTGGATTTTTACGGTGTGGCACGATTCCCCAAAGTGCTAGGTGCCATCGACTGCACCCATGTGGCTCTACGTCCCCCCAGGGCATCTGAGCACATCTATAGGAACCGCAAGCACTGGCATTCCATCAACGTGCAGGTAGCATGTAATGCCAAGGGAATCATCACCTCAGTATATGCCAACTATCCCGGCTCCACCCACGACAGCTTCATTTACCGAATGTCCACCCTAAGCCGGGACCTAGAAGCTGGGCGGCATGGCGATACATGGCTGCTTGGTGAGTATGTATGCCACTGCACATGCATGCATGTTGGATACTGAGCAAGGTCACAACCCCACCAATGATACCAATCACCACCTCCACAGGGGACAGTGCCTACCCTCTCAGCCCCCACATGATGACGCCAATTCGGAACCCCACCACGCCACCCGAGGTAAGATATAACACAGCCCACATTACGACCCGGGGCATAGTGGAGCGCACATTCGGAGTGCTAAAGTCACGCTTCCGCTCCCTTGACCGTTCTGGCGGCCAGCTGTTATACGCTCCCCCAGTAGTGTGCAGGATCATAGTGGCAGCATGTGTCCTGCACAACGTTGCAACACGCCGGGGCCTGGCCGTGGACATGGTAGTGGCCCCACATCCCCAACCACATGCACAGCCGCTGCGCATGGGAGGGGAAAGGGCACGGGGGGAGGCAGCCCGTACACAGCTAGTGGCTAATTACTTCACATAGAAATCACACCCCTGTGGAGTGCACACTGCCCTGGCATATTCCATCTGACAATCAATGATGACTCAACCTGACACTGATCCTGAATGTCTGGAGAATGAACCGTGAATACCATATCAGCCTGAGATTGTTCACCTGGAAGTGTCACAATGTGTGCATCCCTACCCACACAGACACCACCAATGCAGTTTTGTGAAGTTACACATTGAAGCAGCTAAAATGAATACCCACTTGCAAAATGCAACAAGAGGACAGTGCCATGTCAGCCAACCCAACCCCAGCACCGCCACACGACACACCGTGCCATGTCATGCTAATTGCAGGTAAACAAAGTAATCCCCACAACATGACACTAGTCTCACTATGTACAGTGTCCCTATTAGAAACCTGCAACACCCGAAATGCTCACAGCAATGCCGGACCAACAACATACTTGAGCACGTACTACCATTAACATGACATCACAAATGTTACATATTAGTAGTCTCACCACCTGGAAATGCCTGCACTCCCACCACTACCAACTGTGCAGTGTTGGCGCCATGTAGAGTTGAGGGTGCACTGCTGCCAACATGGACCCCATCTCCAGACTAGAGGTCCTTGTGTAGACATGAGGAAGGGACCTGCAAATTGGGAGGTAGACACAGAAGAAGAGTTACACATCAATGCAACATGCAGTGTACAACACAACAGCAATATGCACTAGGAATGTATACACAGTATTGACTACAGACTGCCCACACAGCTCATGGGAGTCCAACGTCACTGTGTAATTCACTGTCACTTGGGCACACCCTTTGCAAGCCCATGGAAACGGGAAGCAGGAGGGGTGTGTGTGACTCACACCCAAGCATCTGAACCAAATACATTACAAGCCTGCATGTGCCCAGCCACAATGCAGCGTATGCCCACAGGAACCACGGAAGCCAACAAATCGTCCCAAAAAAATTGGGAATAAAAGAAATCAAAATAAAAATAAAAATAAGAAACAATCAAAAATGGCCATTGATGGGCCCGGGGGGGTTGGGGAGGCCACCCAGGAGGTCCGAGGACAGGATGCACACCAGAACCCACCTGCGTGGATCCTGGGAAGATAAAACACCTCCATGGGCTCATGGCCCACACGGCTACCCTATTGTGGGAGTATCACTGCTGTCACTATTATCACCCTGTGCAGCTGCATCCGGAGGTGGTTGCACTATGGGAGGCAGCCCACGCAAGGCCCTAGTCTGCTCCTCCATGGCTGCAAGCATGCGGGTGTGGTAGGTCTGGTTCTGGAGGATGAGTGTGCGGAGGTCCCCATGCAAAAACTCACGGGATGCCCGGACCTCCGCCCTCGTTGCCTGCATCTCAGCTGAGAGCGTACGGGTGAGACGCTCCAGCTGCTGTTCTGTCCTTTGGTGTGTTGAAGCCTCAAGCTCAACAAGAGTCGTCCTGAGGTGAAGGAGCTCCTGCCTCAGGGCTTCCCTGTGGCCCTGGGACTCAATGGAGATGGCCTCCTGCAGAGTCGCCAGTGCCGCCCGCCTGTCCCTGTTGGACCCCAACATGTCCTCCCTGTGTGACTGGCAGATGGAGTCGGTTGCCTGCTCTAGTCGCTCCATCAGCCTTTCTGGGGGGACAATGGAAGTGGCCACCCTATCCATGGCCTGAGCCATCATCTCGGATGATGCAGCCTGTTGGGTTGCCATACCGTAAATGGATTGCTCCCATGCGGTATTGCCGGGTGGCGTACGGCCACCACGTCGGCGGGCACCACACCTGTCTGGGGCAAGGCGAACTGCGCCTTGCTGTGCCGGCACTGCCTGAGGCTGCAGGACTGCATTCCCCCTCTGATCTGCTGGCCCAGGAACAGGATCAGATGTCGCGGAGTGTGACCCTGCATCCGTAACCACCGAAGGCGTAGCTGCCAACACTGACATCCCCATGGAGGGTTCTGACCCTGGTGCAGGTGGGTGAGACAGAACAGAATCCCTCCCTGGAACACTCACCTGCGACGGCACGTAGGTCTCATCCGAATCAGCACCTGAGTACAGCTCGGGGGAGGTGCAGCCAGAGACACCCCTTGAGAGCACGACCTGCAGCACTTGTGGGTTCTCCCCCACCACCACACCACGTCCCTCACTGGTGGTTGGTCGGCCCTCGGACCCCTCCTGGGTCTGCACCATCTCCACAACCCCAGCAGTATCAGGTGCGTCTTCCCCTGCAAAGACATGAAAACAAAGAAATGGAAACAGGCATTAGCACCATGGCACAAAATGAGGGCTGAGAAGCAAGAGAACCAGTACTTGATTGACACATGTCCCACATGACTAAAATCCTCCCATGCATGCACCCTCACTGCGTATGAAGTGCAGGCAAATGGCACACACTGATGACACCAAGATGGAAGATGAACACATTTTCTGCATGCTGCCTGGCAGTGGCATCACACATTGGCCTGTGATTGCCAGGTGATACACACATGCCATCACACAGATGGCATGTACCATTGCTATTGAGTGAAGATGGAGAGGAGGGCAGCACCTATTCATTCAGTCCAGTTCCCGCATGTAATCGCTTTACCATAGCCATGTCAGACATGTGACTAGTGGACAGCGACATGCCTAGTGAAAGTGGTGGAATGCAAACAAACTGACTGAATGAACAGTGAAAAATAAGCAACTATGTTGTGGCAAGGTGACACTTCAAGGGCAACTGGCGTGCAGTTGGGCTAGATGTCTACTGTTGGCAGAAGGGATACTGCTATGGCCAAATGCAGCTGCGCAGGACGTATTGCATGAAGCACATGGCTGACCCATACGACTCAGGCGCACACACTCTCACCTGGCACACAAACAGAAGCCCTCACACACACACCATGCACATGGATGACACATACATGCATGTGCACTCACCGGACAATGCCTCGTAATCAGCCAGATCTCCCACGCCTTGGATCTGTTCCTCCGTGATGTAGGTCCCAGCGACTGACTCATGTGGAGTGAGTTCCATGTCTACTACTGGAGACCCACCTCCAGTCACTAGAGTTGCGGCATGACTTGAGGCCAGCTTACTCTTTGCCCTGCGCTTTAGGTCATTCCAGCGCTTATAGCAATCATTGGCTGTGCGCCTCCCGATTCCAAGGGCACTTACGATGTCCGCAACGGTCTGCCAGTGTGCCTAGCGTTGTGCAGGTGTGGTCTTGGATCCTGCAACAATGACCATCTCGTTGTCATGTCCGGACACATACTCGACAAGTGCATTCAGTTCGTCATCCGTGAAGCTGGGCTTCCTGGATGGGCCGGACTGTGTAGCCGTGTCTGGGGCATCAGCCTGTGCCGGACGAGCACTCTTCCTCTTCCGCTTGGAAGGTGGTGGTGATCCTGAGTGTCCTGCGCCGCTCTGGACACTAGGGGCAGGAGCCCTGGTGGACTCTGTATCAGGAGTGTGGGATTGCACACTCAGCATGGGAGTTGGTGCAGGCATTGGCTCTAGTGTGATGGTGTCAGGGGGAATGTCAGCAGCATGGACTAGGACCGACACTGTCCTGGCTGGGTGTGTGAGGGCTGGGGTGGATGGAGCCGCAGCTGCCCGTGCAGCCTCTCCGCCCTGCCTCCTTGGTGCAGCAGATGACCTTGCTGGCCCAGATGCACGTGGCATGGTGACATCAACGTGCACCAGCGCACGTGTCATAGGCCTGCTGACCTGGAAGACAGCCATGGAGTCAGCCAGATCTGGTGCCACAATGGGCTGGTCCAACAAGGGCTGAGCATGGATGGTGTCAGCCACATCAGCCTCAACGGGAGGGGGGGGGGGATTATGGGTGCCCTTGACTGGTCCTCCACACATGGGGGGACAGGCTCACCCTGCAAGTAACGACCACGTCCCCTACCGGATCCACCACGGCCACCACTTGTGGCTCTTCCACCTTTGCCACCCTTACGGAATCCTCGCCTCCCAGCCATGGCACTGATGTAAATGTGCGTATGGGAGTGGCTGGAAACTATTGTCCTGGGCAATTGGGGGTCAAAGGGGTTGGCTACCAGATGGTAATTGTACCCTAGTGCTCTTGCAAGGCTGATTGTAACCCCTGGGGAAAGATGACGGGTCACGCTACGCACAGGAGCCCCAAAAAAGGGAGATGACGTGCACGCAACCCCTCCTAGACCACGTGTGCAGAAAGAAAAACCTGCACTACGCTGTGGCACCCAGTAACACAAGAATGAACGTATGCGTGTCACACGCAGCCTAGAATGACCTCTGAAGGGGTAGGCTACACACGGGGCAAGCACAGATGTTAGATACGTGCGTGACTCACCGTCTGCCTGGTAAACGAGCGTGTAAAAGGAGCACGTTTGGTTGGCAACACCCCCGCCAAAAGAAGATTTGTACGCTGTCTGAGGAGACAGGACAACAGTAGAAGGGAACACTGTTTGAGGGAACAGGCCCAGGTAAACCAGTAAAAGCGAAAAAAGAGAAAAAGCTGTCAGAGGTAACAGGGAATACGAACTTGAAACGCCGTGAAGTAAATCGCGTGTGAAACGACAAGAAGTACAGAATTCACCCACTCGCTCTCCACGAAAAGCACGTACAAGGAAAACGTGTTCTACACATACCTTTTATACAGGGCCACACGTCCAGCGTCACTTACGCGGCGTGTACGCGCTAGGGCCATTTCCACCAATTACACGCTTTGTCACTTCTGCGTGTAGGGACATTTCCACCAATTACACGCTTTGTCACTTCTGCGTGTAGGGCCATTTCCACCAATTACACGTTTTGTCACTTCTGCGTGTAGGGCCATTTCCACCAATTACACGCTTTGTCACTTCTGCGTGTAGGGCCATTTCCACCAATTACATGCTTTGTCACTTCTGCGTGTAGGGCCATTTCCACCAATCACACGCAATTACACTCTGACGTGCAGTCTTTCCACGTGTGCTCTGTCATCACGTGCTGTGTGGGAAACACCCGTGCGGGTCACGTCACAGACGCGCTTACGCGCTGAGGGCCTTTCCTCGGTTTTCACGCTGACGTGCAGGATTTTCACGTGCAAAATCACTCCGTACCAAGCTGGCCACGCCTACGCACACGGAATACCACGCTCCTGCCCGGAAGGCCGAACTACTGCCCCCCAGAGCCCCGAGCACGCTCCCACCTGCTGCTGCCTGACTGCCTGCTGCCCCTGCACTGTTGGGGGGTGGGGGTGGTGGGAGACATGGGTGGGGGCCTGGTGGAGGGTGCCCCTGGTGGCGGGGGGGTGGGTGTGATAGGGGACATGGGTGGGGGCCTGGTGGAGGGTGCCCCTGGTGGCGGGGGGGTGGGGGTGATAGGGGACATGGGTGGGGGCCTGGTGGAGGGTGCCCCTGCACTGCTGGGGGGTGGGTGTGATAGGGGACATGGGTGGGGGCCTGGTCGAGGGTGCCCCTCGATGCTGGGGGGTGGGGGTGTTGGGAAACATGGGTGGGGGCCTGGTGGAGGGTGCCCCTGGTGGCTGGGGGGTGGGGGTGATAGGGGACATGGGTGGGGCCTGGTGGAGGGTGCCCCTGGATGCTGGGGGGTGGGGGTGTTGGGAGACATGGGTGGGGGCCTGGTGGAGGGTGCCCCTGGTGGCGGGGGGGTGGGTGTGATAGGGGACATGGGTGGGGGCCTGGTGGAGGGTGCCCCTGGTGGCGGGGGGGTGGGTGTGATAGGGGACATGGGTGGGGGCCTGGTGGAGGGTGCCCCTTGTGATAGGGGACATGGGTGGGGGCCTGGTGGAGGGTGCCCCTGGTGGCGGGGGGGTGGGGGTGATAGGGGACATGAGTGGGGGCCTGGTGGAGGGTGCCCCTGGTGGCTGGGGGGTGGGGGTGATGGGAGACATGAGTGGGGGCCTGGTGGAGGGTGCCCCTGCACTGCTGGGGGGTGGGGGTGATAGGGGACATGGGTGGGGGCATGGTGGAGGTTGCCCCTGGTGGCGGGGGGGTGGGGGTGATAGGGGACATGAGTGGGGGCCTGGTGGAGGGTGCCCCTGGTGGCTGGGGGGTGGGGGTGGTGGGAGACATGAGTGGGGGCCTGGTGGAGGGTGCCCCTGCACTGCTGTGGGGTGGGGGTGATAGGGGACATGGGTGGGGGCCTGGTGGAGGGTGCCCCTGGATGCTGGGGGGTGGGGGTGTTGGGAGACATGAGTGGGGGCCTGGTGGAGGGTGCCCCTGCACTGCTGGGGGGTGGGGGTGATAGGGGACATGGGTGGGGGCCTGGTGGAGGGTGCCCCTGGATGCTGGGGGGTGGGGGTGTTGGGAGACATGGGTGGGGGCCTGGTGGAGGGTGCCCCTGGTGGCTGGGGGGTGGGGGTGATAGGGGACATGGGTGGGGGCCTGGTGGAGGGTGCCCCTGGATGCTGGGGGGTGGGGGTGTTGGGAGACATGGGTGGGGGCCTGGTGGAGGGTGCCCCTGGTGGCGGGGGGGTGGGTGTGATAGGGGACATGGGTGGGGGCCTGGTGGTGGGTGCCCCTGGTGGCTGGGGGGTGGGGGTGATAGGGGACATGGGTGGGGGCCTGGTGGAGGGTGCCACTGCACTGGTGGGGGGTGGGTGTGATAGGGGACATGGGTGGGGGCCTGGTGGAGGGTGCCCCTGGTGGCGGGGGGGTGGGTGTGATAGGGGACATGGGTGGGGGCCTGGTGGAGGGTGCCCCTGCACTGCTGGGGGGTGGGGGTGATAGGGGACATGGGTGGGGGCCTGGTGGAGGGTGCCCCTGGTGGCGGGGGGGTGGGGGTGATAGGGGACATGAGTGGGGGCCTGGTGGAGGGTGCCCCTGGTGGCTGGGGGGTGGGGGTGGTGGGAGACATGAGTGGGGGCCTGGTGGAGGGTGCCCCTGCACTGCTGGGGGGTGGGGGTGATAGGGGACATGGGTGAGGGCCTGGTGGAGGGTGCCCCTGGATGCTGGGGGGTGGGGGTGTTGGGAGACATGAGTGGGGGCCTGGTGGAGGGTGCCCCTGCACTGCTGGGGGGTGGGGGTGATAGGGGACATGGGTGGGGGCCTGGTGGAGGGTGCCCCTGGATGCTGGGGGGTGGGGGTGTTGGGAGACATGAGTGGGGGCCTGGTGGAGGGTGCCCCTGCACTGCTGGGGGGTGGGGGTGATAGGGGACATGGGTGGGGGCCTGGTGGAGGGTGCCCCTGGTGGCTGGGGGGTGGGGGTGATAGGGGACATGGGTGGGGGCCTGGTGGAGGGTGCCCCTGGTGGCGGGGGTGTGGGGGTGGTGGGAGACATGAGTGGGGGCCTGGTGGAGGCTGCCCCTGCACTGCTGGGGGGTGGGGGTGATAGGGGACATGGGTGGGGGCCTGGTGGAGGGTGCCCCTGGATGCTGGGGGGTGGGGGTGTTGGGAGACATGGGTGGGGGCCTGGTGGAGGGTGCCCCTGGTGGCGGGGGGGTGGGTGTGATAGGGGACATGGGTGGGGGCCTGGTGGAGGGTGCCCCTGGATGCTGGGGGGTGGGGGTGTTGGGAGACATGGGTGGGGGCCTGGTGGAGGGTGCCCCTGGATGCTGGGGGGTGGGGGTGTTGGGAGACATGGGTGGGGGCCTGGTGGAGGGTGCCCCTGGTGGCTTGGGGGGTGGGTGTGATAGGGGACATGGGTGGGGGCCTGGTGGAGGGTGCCCCTGGTGGCGGGGGGGTGGGGGTGATAGGGGACATGGGTGGGGGCCTGGTGGAGGGTGCCCCTGGATGCTGGGGGGTGGGGGAGTTGGGAGACATGGGTGGGGGCCTGGTGGAGGGTGCCCCTGGTGGCTGGGGGGTGGGGGTGATAAGGGACATGGGTGGGGGCCTGGTGGAGGGTGCCCCTGCACTGCTGGGGGGTGGGGGTGATAGGGGACATGGGTGGGGGCCTGGTGGAGGGTGCCCTGGTGGCGGGGGGGTGGGGGTGATAGGGGACATGAGTGGGGGCCTGGTGGAGGGTGCCCCTGGTGGCTGGGGGGTGGGGGTGGTGGGAGACATGAGTGGGGGCCTGGTGGAGGGTGCCCCTGCACTGCTGGGGGGTGGGGGTGATAGGGGACATGGATGGGGGCCTGGTGGAGGGTGCCCCTGCACTGCTGGGGGGTGGGGGGGCAGGGGGACATGAGCAGGTGTGCAGGGTAGTCCCCTGTTTTGTGGGCTGCCTGCAGGGGCCGTGGAGGGTGTACAGGGAACACCTGTGAGGACCCACCCAGCCTAATTGCGTGTCATAATTCCCGCACACCCCTGTAATACACGTACCTGGCCAAATCGCGTGTGATAATTCCCGCGCACCCCTGTAATACACGTACCTGGCCAAATCGCATGTGAGAATTCCCGCGCACCCCTGTAATTCACGTACCCAGCCGAATCGCGTGTAGAACTTCCCGCACACCCCTGTAATACACGTACCCTGGCCAATCGCGTGTAGAACTTCCCACGCACCCCTGTAATACACGTAGCAAGCCAAATCGCGTGTGATAATTCCCGCGCACCCCTGTAATTCACGTACCCTGGCCAATCGCGTGTAGAACTTCCCACGCACCCCTGTAATACACGTACCAGGCCAAATCGCTTGTGATTATTCCCGCGCACCCCTGTAATACACGTACCCTGGCCAATCGCGTGTAGAACTTCCTTCGCACCCCTGTAATACACATACCAGGCCAAATCGCGTGTGATAATTCCCGCGCACCCCTGTAATACATGTACCTGGCCAAATCGCATGTGAGAATTACCGCGCACCCCTGTAATACACGTACCCAGCCGAATCGCGTGTAGAACTTCCCGCACACCCCTGTAATACACATACCCTGGCCAACCGCGTGTAGTACTTCCCGCGTACCCCTGTAGTACACGTACCCTGGCTAATCGCGTGTATGACTTCACGCGTACCCCTGATATGCACGTTACCCGCTTTGCGTTCCTTGTTTGGCAGCCCTGTAGACTGGTCCAGGGTTAGCGCAGCCCTTTGCGATGATTTAGCGATTTTGATGGCTTTTCCTTGCGCGATGGCGTTCTTGGGGGCGTTACTGGCGCTGCTGCAGGGTCGCTGCGATACTCTGCGCCACGGCTGGTTTGGGAGCCTGAATTCCATGAATACGCTGTGTGCGGAAATCGGTTTTAGCGCACGTGCCTGACGCAGACAATCGCACGCGGACACTCTGCGCCAGCCGCTTGCGACACTTTTCTGCGAAATTCTATGAATTACCCTGTAAATCAGTGACTCACCCCCTGAAGTGTGCCTGAAATAAACCTTTAATGAGTCTAGCAATTATTGTATAGAATTCCAGAAAGACACATTTTTTGGCATTCCTATTCTTTCTTATTTAGGTTCAGTGCTGAAAGTGTTAGACTTGTGGCCCTCATGTTCTTATTTTTCTTCTTTTTTTTAAGGGGCCTGAACAAGAAAGCTAGCCACTCGTGCTGGCCACAGCCCAGGAGCTTGCATTGGGAAAAAAAAGTGTTATTTTTTTTTTTTAGAGGTCGCAAGGGAGACCACAGAGGTCGCAAGGGAGACCTCTGGCGACCCCCCAAAGACGTGCCTGCTTCTGGGATCTTGTTCATGTTGAGCGGAGATGGCTGTTGCAGGACCGAGAGGAAAACAAAAGAGGTGATGGCCTTTCTGTAATCGTTAGGCAGGCAAAGCACGATGCAATTGTCAGAGGTTTGGGATTAATTTTAAACCTTCCAGCCATCACCTCTTTGTTTTCATGGGACCTTGAGGAACAGGTAAAAAAATGTAAATGTGTGCAGAATGAGTGTATGTTTGTGGATTAGTGTTTAGTATGTGGGTGCGTGCGTGAATGAAGAAAGTGAAACATATGTACAATTGTGTGTGCGTGTATGAATATGCGAAAAAATAAACCTATTCCACTTATGGCCCCAAATCAGAGCTCTAATTTGGTGATGTAGGGTATGGGGTGCCCCCATATTTGAAACCCACTAACCAGCATGGTGTATGGCGCTCACCATGCTGGTGAGCAGGCCTCTTTTGTTTAATGAATACCTTCATTAAAACAAAGGCCCCCTAAACCGCACAGTTAGTGGCGCTCCCCGTGCTTGTGAGTGAGCCTCTTTTATTTCATTAATCAAAGCAGAGGCCCATCCGTGATGGAGTCTCTGCTGCTTTAATTTATTCAATCAAAGGCCTGTTCATCAGCACAGGGAGTGTCGCTCACTGTGCTGATGAGTGGGCCTTTGATTTGAGAATGACTCAAGGGGCCCGCTCACCAACTTGGTGAGCAGGCCACAGATTTGGAAACGCCTCATTACACTACTTTCCCAAATGATTTGGGAATGCTGGGTAAGGGATGCATTTTTTACTGGGATTCAATGTTAAAAAATCATGAAATCATGTTTCATTTGGCAATGGTGCCCAGTAAAAAGAATGCCATGCCATAGGCACTTAGTGTAACAAGACTGTCTGTACACTGTCTGTATCATGTTTGCATGATAAGTTTTGTAACAAGGTAAGACTGGACTGCATTGCTGCAGCCAGTTTGGTTGTGTTGTCTGCCTTTGTCATGGAATTTCTACTGGCCATTTATGATAAAGCGAGCATGTTGACTGTTATTACATGTCTTGACTGGCATTTGGTGCAGCCAGTCTAGCAATTTCCGAGTGTGGCATGACATTTTTGTACTGGGCATCTACAAAAAATAAGCATGATAAGTATTAAAATGTGGCTTGACTGCCATTGTAATGAAGCTAGTCTAGCCATTTCTTACTGGGGCGTGGCATTTTTACTGGGCAACTATGACAAAGCAAACACAAGTTTTATTACGTGTCCCACACATTTCGTACTGTGGCAAAACATTTGTATTTTTAATACCAATGTATGTTGTTATTTGCAGGCACTGGCTATATTGGCAGAGCCAGCTAGGACATGTTTTCTTATAGTATCACCACTGGCATCATGTACAAAGCAAACATAAGTATATCCTTATATGGGAATACTGGTATTTATTGGTGCTGCCAGCATGAAAATGTACAGGCACAGTGAACATACATTGTGGGGAAAGGCATAATGGAAATGTGTTGGTTTTCGTAGGGAAATTAATGGAAATCTGATAATAAATTAGCTAAATTCATTCAGCTGACTGGGAAAAGTGGTAAAGGCGTATTTTTGGTTCACAATAATGCAAAGTACAACATCTATAGTTATCATATAGCAATAAAGAAAAAAGAACTCACAACAAGTATTCTGAAAGTTCATAGTGAGGTAATTATGTCGAACGATGGAAAAAAAGTGCTATCATTTGTCTGAAAACAAAATGCAAAATTGTTTGCGCTTTTACAAAAACTCTTTGTATAATGTGAAATGGCATCTCATGTATCACACATTACAAAACAATGATAACACAACATTTTGGAGATGGTTAAGTGTGTATTGTAATCCTTGTGACACATCTTTGATTAATCCAGTTCCTGAAACTCAGTGGATAAATTGAACTCACAACATTTACTATAGTTTGAACATCTATAATACTCGACATGATATTGATGGAGTTAAACAAAACAACTAATCTTTTGATTAGGGAAGATGATATATAAATGTAGTATTGACCTCTGGTCAATGGGAGCACCAGCCCCAGATTGCCTATCAAACAAAGGTATAAAGAGTAATCCTGAGCTGGGGGCATTGTTTTAATGGCAGATATGTGCAACTGGCAAAATACCTGATGTTTGGAAATCATCTCATATTATACTCAACCTTAAGAAGGATCATAAACAGACCCTAGCAATTATAGATTGATAGATATGCAAGGTGTAATTGGCCAAATCTTTGGTAATTCCATCTTGCGTGAGATTCGAAAAAGGGTGGATGGAAATAATCTACTATCACAATATCAAACAGACTTCAGAGCTGCCCATGGGATCCACCATAATATTTGGACTCTGCAATTTGTGATTAGTGATGTATAAAAGAATACTGGTGAGAAATTGTACTTCATGTGTTTGCACTAAGAAGCAACATTTGACACTGAAGAGGAGCTGGATCTGGAAGAAATTTGAATTTCGATATATGCCAAACCATTTATTGTTATTTGTTCGATAGTTATATGGTGACATATATGTCAGAATCTTCCTAAAAGGCTGTGGCACACTAACAGGATATATTCGTACCAATAATGAACTGAAACAGGGGTTGCTTGTTAGCACCCCTATTATTCAATCTGTACATTTCTGCCTTAGATAACTGAGTAAACTGTGTTACTAACTATTCATCAAAGATAAATAACAAAAAGCGAATATGGCTATGCTATGCCAATGGTATAGGACAAAACTATCGAATCTAAATCACTGACCCCACCAAAAGACCTAAAAAGCATACCACCAAAAGTTCTAACTACTAAACGTTTGAATCTTTTGTGGTATGTATGTTTGGGTGGGGTCTGTACGGTATAGTGAGCGGAGGTTGCAGGGCACAGCCCCACAGCTGACCCGAAAAAAAACCAAAAAAAGGCTGCAGGGGCTGTGGCGGTGTCCCCCGCAACACCCTGCTCACTATTCTATATGGTATAGTGAGCCTGGGTACGGGTGACACCCCTGCAGCTCCCCCGACCGAAAAAAAGAAACGAGAAAAATAGGGGGTGTCCCCCGCAATGCCCCGCTCACTATACCATGTAGTATAGTGAGCGTGGGTTGCAGGGGACACCCCCGCAGCTCAACCAATCAAAAGTAAAACAAAACAAAACAAAAAAAAGAAAAGGACCCTGCAGTGCCGGTTCCCGATCATGGAAGTGAAACGGAACCGCCGCCGCAGTGATACAGCACGTCGGAATGAAAGGTAAGTAGGGGTCTGGGAGTGTGTTGGGGGTGTGGGTGGGGGTGTTTAGGGGGAGTGTTGGGTGTGTGGGGGGGTGTGTGTTTGGGGTTGTTTTAAAATAGATATCTGCATGGGAAATGTACGAACATTTTTGTATTGCATACATTTGCCATGCGGTCATTTCCGTCGCGGGTGAATAACCCGTGGGAAAATCACACAGATCCATGGTCAATTTATACAAGACCACTATAGGCCATCAAAGAACCCTGAATGTATTATTTAAATACTCCAAAATAAACAGCCTCCAAATAAATTTGGATCAGACAAAAATCATAGGTATTGGAGAGAAAGTGCAATCCAATTGATTTGCGTGAAAACTTGGTGGCCATAGATTGCAACAATTATCCATTTTCCCATCCCTGGGTGCCTTGCTAATCTTACAGAGTTGTACTACACAAGAATATGTACGTAACAAGATCAGGAGTAAATTTATGCTAGTCAAAAATGGTATTAAAGCTTTATGAAACATGCTTAGTTCCAAGTATAATCTATAGCCTAGAAAAAGATATTGGATGTCTGGCCAAACTAAATGGCAAAAAATGCTATGGTTAAATAATGTCATTTTTATTGAAGTCATTAATTTGGGATTAGAGCTGGCCTCAATAAATATCAGATATGAAACAAATGTAGCCTATGGCATTTGAAAATAATTGCCAGATGTGAATACAATCATGGGAGATTTTGGTCTGTTGCGGACCAAAAGGGCTACTACACCATACACCATAACAAATATTGCATGAATAAGTGGCAGTTTACAACACATTTTACAACATATTTTATAATCAAATAAATTAGTCTATGAATCGGACAGATCTAGTAATGTTGCTCAATTATCCTTATTAAAAATTGCTATAGAATTCTCAAAACACACTGTTTAATTATTGATCCCAGCAAATTATGAGATAGTAAATCAGAATAAGCAACTGCACCGGTTTATAATGCAATTAAGAATGAATTGTTTACTGTCAATTGAAATAACTGGTGTATGGGCGGCTATGCCCAGATCAGAGAGACATTGTAGACTTTGTCTTAGATCCTTGGAAACTACCAGCAACTTATTAACTTAATGTCTGATACTTCGATAGAAATCCTTTTATAGACAATATATTCATGACAAAAGCTCTATTATGAGTGATAAATTTATGTGTTCACTACTTCAGAATGATTTCTAACACTGTGTTTATTTAATGGAAAGAAATTTGAAGAGCTTATGAACTATGAATTTTGAATGAACAATGTACTTTTAACATATACATCCATCCTCTGCGGGATCTACTAGACACCCCGGTTGGCCGGTATAAAAATTATGCCAATGAAACTCGGGTCGTCCTTGAGCTCAGTGGAAAGTATGAGCAGGACCTGATTGCCATGAATAACATCTATAACATGATCCAGGCTTGGATGGCTGGTAATTTACTTGCATTGAACTGCAACAAAACAGAGCTCTTGATAGTTGCATCTTGAGCACGCCTGATTAAACTAGCCTGGACAATGCCAACTTTTGCATTGCTGAAAATATTATCGCTGTGTCTAGGACAGTCAAGACCTTAGGGGTGGTCCTTGATGAGGAATTATCCATAAGACCACATGTTTACTACATTTGATCTACTTGTGGCCTCATCACCAAGCGAATAAACTATATTCGCCCTTTTCTCACTGACAAAAACTGTGCTTTGGATGCTACTGCACTCGTCAATTCAAGACTTGACTATTGTGTAGAGGAGGAGCCAATGACCTCTACCGGAAGTTCCGCCCCTAATCTGCATATATGTTGGAAACCGGAAATTGCGACATGTGCAAAGCCAATAATGGTGCCTATATTGTGAAAAGTCCTTGTAGCTAAGTATACATTAAGGAAGCCCTACATGTATCCACAAAGAAATGATGATCTTCTGAAGGAAGGTCCGGAAGAAGTGTGAAAATGGATGAAGAAAGAACAGGTGACATCACTTGAAGTTGAGGAGACGCACACAGAAGAGATATAAATAAAGTAGGAACATAGACTCTATAGAAACCTGATGGCGAAGTAATGAAGAATGTATCATTTTGGCCCTGAAATGAAGATTGCATGTGCAGAGAGGCACTGAAGAAAATGCAAAACCAGTTTACAATTGTACAGACGCAGTAACGCAAGTAGACAAAGTAATCATAAGTGAATAGATTGCAGCGATGTGCCAATGTATTTACATAGGAATATATGGAATCTGGATGTTCCACAAACACACTTTAGCACACTTGGACACTGTGAATGAAAGAATCGGAAGTGTGGCGCAGCAGAATAGCTGACGGCGTAGGAAGATTCAGGAAATGCTCGCCTGGCCCAGAGTCAAGAGTCCGGCCAATGAGAGCCTTGCCATGTACTCAAGAGCATACAAAACGTGAGAAGCGAGCTCAGCATCCTGTATGAGGTGTAATGGAAATCATCGAGGATGCCAAGATTTCTTCATTTAATGGAGCTTGAAAATGTGGTCTCCAGTCACATGATACGATGAGAATAGACTTTGTGCCGAGCTACACCGAGAGCAGAAGATAAGACCATGCTTCACTCCCTTTTATTCCCAGGCACAGTGAGCCTCTGCAAGGCCAAGTTCAAAGGTATTAATTGAATGGCAGACTACAGGATTGATTATGGATGTTGGGCTAATAGGGTGGGGAGGCATGACCAGGCCAATCCCCCCAGCACCTGTAGTCCCATTTGCATGCTGCTAGTGTGTGGAATTTTCCAGATTGTTACAAGTGTGCCAACCAATAATAGAGGGGCAAGTAGCAGAGAGCAGTATAGTTTGATAAGCCAATAGTATGTTGTATATTTTCATGATACGGAAGATGACGTGCACTTGGGATGGGCCTGGGTGTAAACCTGACCTTAGAGATGCAATCATGTCCCTGTATCCCATAGAAAGTATATGTAGATGTTCCCCGTTGACCAACCACAACCCCTACTAGGAATTTGCAGTTTGCCACATATCCTGACATCACTCATGATGAATATCTAATATAAAGGCAATTTTTTAAATGAATTATGTTGAGATAAGCCTGTGCTGGGTCCGTTGATGTCTGTTGTACTCCCTGTTTTAAAGACTTGTTATTCTGACTTTTGCCAACTTCTTAAGTTGGTCTGGTTATTGATGTTTGAGTAAGATCTGCATCCCCATCTATCTCAGATACTGTTACCTCGTATTAAAGGACCTGTTGTCTGGGTTCAATTGCAATAGCCTCCTGGCAGGCAACACACATCTCAACACTCAGTACAATGCTATTTGGGCCATTCAGGGCTTGTCCAAATGTGTGCATGTTTCAGACGCCAGGAGGGCTCTTCATTGGCTGCCAATAAAACACAGTATTACTCATAAGATCCTGACTCTGGCCTTCAAATGCCACTCTAAAACTTGTCCGGCATATCTCATTGATCGTGTAAAGCTCCATATTACCACAAGGAACCTCCGCTCCTTCACTGCCCCAACTTTCACCCAGCCCAGATATAAACTGGTGCAGTTTGGAGGGACCTCTTTTGACACCCAGGCTCCCCTGCAATGGAACCTTCTTCCTGGTCACATATGTCTGGCTGATAATCTGCCACTCTTTAAGAAGGAATAAAAAAGTACCTATTTTAAACCAGGCTAATCTGAATCTGTTCCCTCGACTTAACTCTTTGACCCATGACTCTTTATGCCTGCTTGTCGTCTGTTCTGTTTCCTTTTTTCTGTGCGCCCTGAGGCCTATGGGCGTGTGGCACATTATAAAAAATGTCAAGAAATAAATAAGGACTGACAGTAGCATGGTTAAAAAAAGAATAATATGGATGACTTGTGTTATTAGATAGTTAAAACTTTGAGAACTCCCAATGTTTTAGGCAAAGCGGATTGGGATAAAATTATTTGCCATGGAGCATACACTTTGGTTAAGCAGCATTCTCCAAGTGGTACACACCTTTTCGCTGCAATAATTTTGGAACAGGCTGATTTGGCATGGGCATTCCACTGAAGCGTCCATTTTGGCACGCCCTTTTTGGTGCAAAAGCCATTCCAGCACGGTTATTTAGGTGCTCAGGATGTTGCTTTTCTTTTAGTTGAATTAAATTAGTTCAGCAACAAAAATAAAAAACACAGCCTTTAACCCTGGTCTGCCAGAGTTCGAGGCCCAGTATTTAACCATGAGGCCACAATGGCTTTGGGGGGCATACATTTCATACTTAGCCTATAATTTAATATGTTAAATGATAAAAGGCTAGGTATGAAACTTGTGAAAATCCAAACAATAACAACATTGTAGCATAATGGTAAGTGCTGTGTCTCAAACTCCTTACGGCCAGGGTTCTCTATTAGCAGTGTTCAGCATAAATGTGATTTTTTTATTTCATTTTTTCTGTTTTATAAAAATGCGGATGCTGTGAGATATTTAAAACTAAGAAAACACACGGCATTCAGGACTGTCTGACATCCATGCATAACTTGAGCCCAACTCTGCTTAGTTCCAAAGAGAGGAAGGATCCAGCCCCCTTAGGAAATGTTTATATAAGTGTTCTTCTAAGGGGGGCATATATTAGGCAACATGGCCTTAGTGGGACAATTTTATGTTATTGACTGGGAGAATACAAATGCCAGAATGCAATTCAGCAAAAGGCAAAAAATTGTCTCTGTGGGTGAAACCTTTAAGGACTGACAGTAGCACGTTAAAAAAAAAAAAAGGTTATTATTTCAAATGCCCATTCGGTTGCCTATCCATGCAGTAACCAGGACTGACCCTGCTTAGCTTCAAAGCAGGGATGACCCAGCTTAGTTTCAAAACGAAAAAAGGGACTGCCCATTCCTCTAAGTGGTCTTGTAAGTTTGGCTAATTTATCAGGAAACATGGCCTGAGGACTCTGGCCTCTTTCCCAATTTGAATCTAAGCAGAGTCTGTCTTGGTTACTGCATGAATGGGAGACCTGGATGGTAATTGAGTCATTGGCCATAGCATAGCCAGTGATTTTACACCCCCCAAGTCACTATAGTTATAAATTATCTTTAAAAAATGTAACCGCGGGTACCAAACAACACATACCCGCAGCTATCTGTAGTCCTTTATAACCTCAGATATAGTAAAAGAGCTGAAATAAATGTGTCCCTGCCCCCCCCAGGCAATTACAAGTGTGCCCCTCATCTGTGCCAGCTCTCCTCAGTCGTCCTCCTCACCTCCCCTGCCCTCTCCCTTTCACCCAAGAGCACACGCTGCTTCTGTTATGCAGTTTGATGTTGGCTATAGCCGATGCTACAGAAAGCTTTTAGTTGCAAAAGCAGTCACTGGACCCCCTCCAACTCCCAAATTTCACTCAGTGCTTTTTTAAACTGCAAATAAATTTTTACTGCTTTTTATTTTCCCATAACCTCGACCATACCCGCAAACATCTCTTGCATTGAGAGAAAAACAAAATGGAGGTAGTTTCATTTCTGAAAACCATGATCCCGCAATGCACCATGGGAGATACAACTTTGCAGTCTTGGGAGTCCTTCAGAGCCTTAATCATTTTTGAAATTTTGGACAAATCCTTTACTCAAATCAAAAGTTATCAACAATATAATTTTGAGGGGTTCCTATGTGTCTCTGAGTCACCTTATTTATAGGCCAGCAACCGCCACCCTATAATATATTTATATATATATATATATATATATATATATATATATATATATATATATATATATATATATATATTCAGTGAAAAATACTTTGTTAAAGGGACGTTATGGTTACGTTGCGCTACTAAAAACCTATGAAATTCAGTGAAAAAAAACTCTGTTAAAGGGACGTTATGGTTAAGTTGTGCTACTATAAACCTATGAAAGTCAGTGAAAAAAATGTGTGAAAGGGACGTAATGGTTACACGTAAAACTGAAGAAACCCTGAAATATGACAGTTATGGTAAGCTAAGCAACCATAACTCGTGCCACCACTGTGGACTGCTAAGACTAACACCCAGGACATCAAAGATGACATCACAAATGTCATTGATGACATCACTGATGACATCACATGTCTGGCTCGGTCTTTTTTCCTAAGCCACGTGGTTCTCTTTGGTAACAGTCAGGAACTAAACATTCAAAAGGTACTATATGTGTGGACTTATCCTTCAAATATGTTCTTACAGTAATTCCCTTAGTGTCCACTTACATCATATGAAACATATACATGTGGGAAGACACAGGCTTGAAAGACAGCAATCCTTTCTGTGCATGAAGATAATCAGTAAGGTTATCAACACTTTTTGATAGTTCTGCTGTTTTTTTACTACTGTACTTTCCTTGGATATGCTCATATTTGTATACATTGTACTCACAGTACTTTCCTTAGGGTCCAGTCACATCCTGTGATACTTATACATATGGGAAGTAGCAGCTTTGAAGGAGAGTAATCATTTCTGTGCATGAGGATAATAATCAGTTAGGTTATGAACATTGTCTGGTAGTACTGCTGCTTTTTTGCTTATTTCACTTTCCCTGTATATGTTCATATGTGTATGTGCTGTCTCTTTGTGTTTTGTCTCTAATAATGCAATTATATAGTAAGTGGGTTTTATTAGCTACTTATTAAATGTTTCACAGTACGCAAAACTCTAATAAGAAAGCATTTATCATTTTACTATTCAACATGGCAACATTATTAATATTGCACATCCATCATGTATGCTGAACATGAGTAGCTTAGTATACTGGAAAGAACTTCATAATAGAATGCTATTTATATCAATGTATTGCTTAACACACTACATACCTCATTAATTTAATCCAATGATCCTTGACACTTTTTTGTCAACATTATAATAAGAATCCCTTGTGCAGACTTTTCATGAAAAGTAAATGAATATGTGATTTCATCAGTGATGTCATCAATTACATTTGTGATGTCATCTTTTATGTCCTGGGTGTTAGTTTTAGCAGTGCACGGTGGTGGCGCGAGTTATGGTTGCTTAGCTTACCATAACTGTCAAAATGACAGTTTTATGTGTAACCATAACGTCCCTTTAACAAACTTTTTTCACTGAATTTCATAGATTTTTAGTAGCGCAACTTAACCCTAACGTCTCTTTAACAACATTTTTTTCACAGAATTGCATAGGTTTTTAGTAGCACAACTTAACCATAATGTCCATTTGACAAAGTTTTTTTCACTGAATCTACAAATATAGATAATGTAAATTTGATAAACGTTTACTAGGATGCCCTTAGTTTATATACATATAATATAGAACATACTGAACCCCCTACCTGCGCTAGTGCATCTGATATCCGCAAACCATGCACCTGTTCTCGGATGGACTCGGACAACATCAACACTATCCAAAAACTCAGGGGGTATTTTACATTATTATATCATCCAAAAAAAACACTAAACATGTTCAAAAAGCAGCTTATAAATAAATTACATTCAATAATAAATAAGAAGTGAAACTGTGTATGTAAGACACTAACAGTCCAATTACATAGTATATGCAACATAGTGGAATATACCAAAGCACAATAAATATGCCTCCAACAGAATTACCTCACAGAAACTGCACAGCAAAAATCAACAGGACACCTACGCAGTGTTAGGCGATCCTCTGCACACCAGGCCACGACACATCAGAACACTGCCCACATTCCCCCAACATCTCCTCCCAAGCTTCGAGGCTCAAGTGATTCGGTGAACCCACAGAACCGAAAACTCCGTACCAGTGTACGGGCTCGATTGCAACCCTTTCTGCATTGGCAACTGCCTTGGAGAACGTATAGCAGAAAGGGCGGCCTTACGTCCTCACGCCAGTCACGTGATACACTACGGCGTTCCCCATGTGATCTTGGCGGACGTCACATGATCCAGAGAAGTCACGTGACCCAGGGGCGATCAGTATAAAGGTCTGAGAGACAGAACGCTCATTGCTTCTCAGCTGGCTTCGGACACTGTTTGGCGTTACAACTTGCTCCTTGTTACCTTGATCACGGAACTCTATCTCGGACTCCCTCGGACACCCCTTGGTACTTTTGCTTGGAACTCTTTACCTGTTGCCGGATATTTGGACTGCATCTCGACTTGTCTTTGGATCATCCCTTGGTACCTTGCTGATCTTCTACGCCTTTTCCCTACTGGGGATTCAAGTCAAGCTCTGACTCCCACAGGTGGCTACTCTTCATCCACGCTGAACCTGCGGTTCTACCATTCCAGAGATCGCCGCATCTAATGAGCCTCAAACCTCCCTACTAGGTCACCTGGGTCTCCATTACACCAGATAGGTAAGACGCTTTAGTTACTTGTTTTCCTCATTGTATTGTGCTTGCCTGGTGCTTAACCTCATTCCTTCTTGACAGCAGCATCGGTGTTCCAAGAGGCTCCGTGGATCCGAGAAGACATCTCTCACCTGTGGCCTCAAGGGTCGCACAGCGGGTTTCTATTTAGTTCCCCTGTGCGTCACTTGGGGACGGAGGTCTCATCGGTCTACACGACACTCAAGTCAGAACAGACTGAGAAGCCGTATAGTCGTGTCAGACGATGCAGGGATCCACGGATGAACCCATAGCTGCTTTGGTTCAGGCAATTACAATATTAAGGGCAGATATGGCCGCCGCAAACACTGTGATCCATCAAAGGTTAGATTCCATACAAAGTGTCCAACATTCCCTTCCTGCAGACCCTGAGTTTGGCGATACCAGCTCCTCCACTACACCCTCTCCCGTTACTGCTCCTGTAGTCCCAACTCCGATGATACTCCCAACCCCTTCCCCCCTAGCCGCTCCTGAACGCTATCAAGGGGATCCCAAGAAGTTCAGAACCTTTATTAATCAGTGCAAGTTACATTTCCTATGCAGACCTTTGGCTTTTTCCACCACCACTGCTAAAGCTGCCTTCGCCCTTTCCCATTTGGCCGGAACAGCAGCTGCTTGGGCTAATCCCCTGTTAGAGAACAATAGCCCGGTTCTTTATGACTTTGATTTGCTGGTCCTAGAAATGGCCCGAGTATTCGATACCCGACACAAGGTACAGTCTAGGGATTTGGAGTTGTTGGAATTGACTCAGGGCAAAAGGTCTCTGATAGATTACATCACCCGATTCAATCAGCTAGTTGCGGAAACATCATGGCCAGAAAACAAGAGGGCAGTGGTTTTCTATAGGGGGTTGAGTAACACCATGAAAGATGCATTAGCAGTGATCCCTTCTATGCCTACTCAGTATCAGGAATTGGTTGATCTGGTCTTGCAGATGGATGCACGACGATCGGAGCGTAGAGCTGAATTGGGGGCCACTTCCTCTCCCACTTTTGTTGGCACTCCTGCTTCCAGTTCCGAAGAACCTATGCAAGTGGGAGGGTTACGTAGTCCTATTACAACATCTGAGAGAGAACGTAGAAGGGTGGATAATGCATGCTTTTATTGTGGTACCACTGGACATTTCGTGAAAGAGTGTCCTCGACGGCCCAGGAAGAGTCAGGTTTTTCGGACGGCTCGACCTTAGAACCGGAGAACAGGTCGAGTGTTCCGTCATCTTCTCCGGGTACCTCCCTTGCCTTTACTCGTGTTCAACCCATTTCGGTAAAGGCTACCCTATGTCCCTCTACAGGCCTTCTTCATGCAGTCAATATCATTATCGATTCAGGTGCCACTGGTAATTACATAGATATTGATTTGGCCCATTCCCTCAACCTACCTTTAGTGGTGAAAACTCGACCGGAACATGTCCAAGCCGTAGACGGCTCTGCACTGGTTTCTGGTCCTGTCAGACAGCAAACCGCACCCCTCTTGTTAACCATACAAGAAGTACACACCGAAACCCTGAGTTTTGATTTGATCACCACACCCCAATTCGGCATCATCCTAGGGATTCCATGGTTACATGAACATAATGCATTGATCAATTGGCAGTCAGGTACTGTAGTCTTTGAGTCTGATATCTGTCAGAATTATTGTCTTCCGGTCCATCAAGCCCCTGACACACCTTCCCGGGCCTTGGGGGCCTTAGCCCAACTCACACTGACTATCGACGATCCGGAGCTTGTGCATACCCATACTGTTGGGGGGTTGGTATCTGGGATTCCGCCAGAATACAGAGAATTCGAGTCGGTGTTCGACCGGGGCTCGTCTGAGGTACTCCCTCCACACAGACCATATGACTGCCCAATCGAACTGCTTCCCGATTCCAATATTCCTTCGGGCAGGATCTATTCTTTGTCCCCTTCGGAGGAACTGGCGTTGAAGGACTATGTACAGAACGCCCTGCGATTAGGACACATCCGCCCCTCCACTTCACCCGCGGCAAGTCCTATCTTCTTTGTACCCAAGAAGGAGGGGGATTTACGCCCTTGTGTAGATTATCGGCGTCTTAACGCTATCACTAAAAAGGATAGGTATCCCATCCCGTTAATCACTCCACTTCTAGACCATTTAACACACGCTTCCGTTTTCACTAAACTTGACCTACGCGGCGCATACAACTTAGTACGCGTCCGCGAGGGAGATGAGTGGAAGACCGCTTTCTGCACTCGGTATGGCTTGTACGAATATCTGGTCATGCCCTTTGGCCTATGTAACGCCCCGGCCACTTTCCAACGATTCATGAACGACATATTCAGGGATATACTGGATGTTTATATGGTTGTGTACTTGGACGATATCCTAATCTTTTCTCGTGATCTTGATGAACACGTGAATCATGTCCGAGAAATATTGACCCGTTTGAGAGAACATTCCTTGTTTGCCAAACCTGAGAAATGTCAGTTCCATAAGACAACTGTCGAGTTTTTGGGTTTTCACATCACCCCTGGGGCGTTATCCATGAATGAATCTAAGGTCAAAGCAGTATTAGATTGGCCAGTACCTCGTACACTCAAATCCTTGCAGGCTTTTTTAGGGTTCGCCAACTTTTACAGACGTTTCATTTCTTCCTTTTCCGCGATTGTAGCCCCGCTTACGGCCCTGACTAGTCCTCAGGTATCTTATCAATGGCAGAGAGAACAGCAGGAGGCTTTTGAGGCTTTGAAAACCGCCTTTACTACCGCACCGGTACTCCAACATCCTAATCCTGATCTTCCGTTCATAGTAGAGGCGGATGCCTCTTCCTTTGCCCTCGGTGCGGTATTATCACAAACATGTCCAAATACAGGCAAATTACATCCAGTTGCATATCATTCCCGTAAGTTTTCCAGTACTGAGTCTCATTATACCGTCACGGAGAAAGAACTCTTGGCTGTCATGGATGCTTTCCGTGTCTGGCGTCATCATCTCCTGGGGGCTAGGCATCCCGTCACGGTATACTCCGATCATCGGAACCTACAGGATCTGGCTTCTTTGAAATGCATCAATAGCAGACAGGTCCAATGGCATCTTTTCTTTTCCGCCTTTGATTTCCATATCATGCACCGTCCTGGCACTTCACATGGGAAGGCGGATGCCTTGTCACGTTCTCCGGGAGGGGTCCAGTTGCCTACATTCCCCGACACTGTTCTCGGTAAAAGCCATGTGATTTGTCTCTGTACACCCTCATTATCGCTATTAGATTCGGTCCGGTCCTGGACTAGCAATCATTCTGACCAGTTGCGAGAATGGGATCCTGTATATTCTGATGGTTTGCCTTTCGTACATGAACGCCTGTTTCTTCCTACACCTGATACACGTAATCTAGCCCTTGAGTGGTCTCATGACGCTCCCTTTAATGCCCATCCCAGACAAGAGCGCACTTTAGATCTTCTCAAGCGTTGGTGTTGGTGGCCTTCTATGAAGCGCGATGTAGAGTGTTATGTCAGATCTTGTGCGGTATGTGCTCAGGCTAAACATCAAAGGGGTCGACCGGTTGGATTGTTGCTTCCACTTCCGGTACCTCCCAGGCCCTGGCATACGTTAACAATGGATTTCGTTACCGATCTCCCCAAGTCCAAAGGCTTTGACACCGTCTGGGTAGTGGTGGACACGTTCACTAAAATGGCCCGTTTTGTTCCTTGTAGGGGTATCCCTTCGGCCCCTGCCTTGGCGGACTTGTTTTTTGAGCATGTGTTTATGCTATTCGGCCTCCCTTCGGTCATTGTTTCCGATCGAGGTTCGCAGTTCACCTCTCGCTTTTGGAGGTCCTTGACGAAATTGTTGGGCATCGATACGAGGTATTCTTCGGCCTATCATCCGGAGACCGATGGCCAGACCGAAAGGACGAATCAATCGATGGAACAATACCTTCGTTGCCTCGTATTGCAACATCAGTCCTCTTGGTTGGCCGTTTTGCGACTTGCGGAGTTCGCATATAACAACGCGGCTCATTCAGCTACTGGTTATTCTCCTTTTTACGCCCTCTATGGTCAACATCCCAAGGTTTTGCCGGTCCCTGATGCCTCTGGTTCTTTGAATCCTGCGGCCACGATATGTCTTAGGGATCTTTCGGCTATTCATGCAAGTACAGTGGTTCATCTCACTGAAGCGAAGGCCTCCATGAAGGCCCGTGTGGATGGCAAGCGTCGTGCTGCTCCCCCTCTGGTGGTGGGTTCTAGGGTCTGGTTATCTTCCCGGCATCTTCGCCTAGTGGGTTGCCGAAAGTTGCTGCCTCGCTTTGTCGGGCCGTATGTGATCTCACAGGTTGTTAATCCGGTGGCTTTCCGTTTAGTACTCCCCAGCTCTTGGCGTATCCATCCTGTGTTTCATGTCTCCCTCCTCAAACCCTGTCCCGACTCAGTCCGTCTTCGTACCCCTGTTGCGCCGGTGTCCTTGACCTCTCCTGATGTTTTTGAGGTGTCGGCCATTTTGGGTTCTAGGTGGTTTAGGGGTAGGCTCCAGTATCTGGTGGATTGGACGGGTTACGGCCCGGAGGAGCGTTCGTGGGTTTCCGCATCTGATTTGAACGCCCCGCGGTTGGTAGCCCGCTTCCATAGGGATCATCCGTCCTGCCCACGGGGTCGTGGGCCGTTGGGGGGGGCTATGTTAGGCGATCCTCTGCACACCAGGCCACGACACATCAGAACACTGCCCACATTCCCCCAACATCTCCTCCCAAGCTTCGAGGCTCAAGTGATTCGGTGAACCCACAGAACCGAAAACTCCGTACCAGTGTACGGGCTCGATTGCAACCCTTTCTGCATTGGCAACTGCCTTGGAGAACGTATAGCAGAAAGGGCGGCCTTACGTCCTCACGCCAGTCACGTGATACACTACGGCGTTCCCCATGTGATCTTGGCGGACGTCACATGATCCAGAGAAGTCACGTGACCCAGGGGCGATCAGTATAAAGGTCTGAGAGACAGAACGCTCATTGCTTCTCAGCTGGCTTCGGACACTGTTTGGCGTTACAACTTGCTCCTTGTTACCTTGATCACGGAACTCTATCTCGGACTCCCTCGGACACCCCTTGGTACTTTTGCTTGGAACTCTTTACCTGTTGCCGGATATTTGGACTGCATCTCGACTTGTCTTTGGATCATCCCTTGGTACCTTGCTGATCTTCTACGCCTTTTCCCTACTGGGGATTCAAGTCAAGCTCTGACTCCCACAGGTGGCTACTCTTCATCCACGCTGAACCTGCGGTTCTACCATTCCAGAGATCGCCGCATCTAATGAGCCTCGAACCTCCCTACTAGGTCACCTGGGTCTCCATTACACCAGATAGGTAAGACGCTTTAGTTACTTGTTTTCCTCATTGTATTGTGCTTGCCTGGTGCTTAACCTCATTCCTTCTTGACAGCAGCATCGGTGTTCCAAGAGGCTCCGTGGATCCGAGAAGACATCTCTCACCTGTGGCCTCAAGGGTCGCACAGCGGGTTTCTATTTAGTTCCCCTGTGCGTCACTTGGGGACGGAGGTCTCATCGGTCTACACGACACTCAAGTCAGAACACGCAGCAGTAACAGCAAAACATAGCAAGAAATTAGTGAGTACACTACATTTATTGTATATATTTATAAACTTTCTGTATTAGGTACACTAAAACTAATATAGTCCTTGCAGCAGAATCCTCACTAAGTGGTAACACCTGCACTTGCTGTGAGCTGCAAGTTAAGACAGCCTCCCTGATGACGTGTATTGGCACAGAAACCGGTCGGAGGAGAACACCTGTGGCTGGGAAGGTTTACTGTGCAGGGAACTGGAGTGCGCCCCTCTCCTCTTTTTTTTAAAACTAATATATATATATATATTTTTTTACACAGAAATGTCCAGTACTTAGAAATGGCTGGAAGAAAATGTTCCTTGGGATGAAATGAGTGAAGACAGTGATACTAATGGTAGACACTACACTTCTCTATATAAGCCAATTAATAACCATTACTTTATGTGTACTTAACCCATATTTTTTAACAGACCGTACAGACATTACAAATAATATACCAAGAGAGATGTTAGAAAATCCTCTGCAGCGAATGGAGCTAAAAATGGATCTGTTAATGAAAAATGTAATTCTTTTAAAACACTTTGTGGAGGACCACATAAAAGAAAACATTAAATATCAGTGTCCCACATGTAACTGTTCCCCCTCTCCATGTCCCAGCCAACTATCTCCAAACCCTCCCCAGCAAGAAAAATGTTACGATGAAACTTCCATCCCTTCCTCCCCTCCCATCCATCATGTCCAAACCCCTATTTCCCCTGTATTTATTTCAGTTTCTGCTTCCCCCTTCTCTTTCGTAATTTGTATACTGTTATACAATAATAAAATATTAAGTGTGTTGTTAGTATATTGCTCTGTGTCTAATTTTATTTAAAAAAAAAGGCAGTTAGGGTGTCCGCGGACAGCGTGGCTGTCTGGGATGTCCTGAATTAACCAAAACCTGGGTGTCCTAAGGACAGTATGCCTGTTCGCATTGTTGGCAATCAAAATGGAGGTGTCCTGAGGACACACAAGATGTCTGCCTGTCTGCAATTAACCACAATGGGGGTGTCCTAAGGACACTATACCTGTTCGCAACTGTCCGCAATCAAGATGGAAGTGTCCTTAGGACATACAATATGTCTGCCTGTCTGTATTTAACGAAAATGGGGGTGTCATAAGGACAGTATACCTGTCCCTAATACTAGTTCTCAATGTGAATCTTGGGGGTGGAGGTTATTTACCACTGTTGATGGAGTACCAAAACCACTTTCACACATGGTGACCTGCAAGATGGTGCTGAGTCGTGGGAAACTGGGTTTGTACAGCTATGGTACTACGTCAATGAAGCAACACCTAAAATCGTTTCAAGGCGGGGCTATTGGTAAGGTTGTACCTTACGATAAACGTAGTAGGTTGTGTTCCTCTACAGCATCCTCCGTTTCCGCTCCTGCCACCACCAGAAACACTCCTGTGGGGCGGTGCATCCCTCCAGCTGCCGCACAGGCCATACATGAATCTGTTGATAATTACCTTTTGAGGGTCATAGTATTGTGCATGTACTGTGACGCAGTACACTGCAGGGAGGAGAACCTTTGAAGTGTTTTCGAGACTGTGGTTTAGGAGCATCAGAAGAACTGCTACCTACCCGAATAAAGCCCACCCTACATCTTCCTCTCTCCAGCTGCACTTCCTTATCCCTGTGGTTGGTGCCCCTTCCTTACCCTCCTTTCCCTTCCTTTCCTTGTGTGTCGTGTTTAAAAACCCCCCAAAAATATAAAACAATAAACCCCTCCCAAAGAAAAGACTATTTTCAGAGCCGCCTTTCACAGTTCAAAAAGAGAAGAAGTCAATGAAATGCGCACTGTCCTGTGCATTTTTAGAAGTCTGCTGACTGTCCGCCAACATCTAAAATCTGTGCAATGCTGCCCTGTAGCAACCATTGCACTTTTCTCTGGGAGGAAGTGGTGGCTCTGAAAAGAGTCTTTTTGTGTTTTTATTTTTGTGTTTCGAAAACTTCAAATGTCAAAACCTACTGCAAAATGGATTGCTATAATTCCAATAAGGTTTGCAATGCATTTTGTATATATTCTCAGAAAAAGCTGATTGCCAGCATAAGTAAAATGTACTCCATCTCTGCAAAAAATGTGTGTATTACGAAACATAATATTTTCATTGTGAAAAGAGGACATGCCAACATTTCTCAAAAAGGCACAAACAGCCTTTTTGATATTGCACCTCGCTTTCTCCATTTGTGGACCAAATGAAGAAGAACGCAGCCACATTTGTCTCTGCGCAATACGAGAAGAAAATGACTCGGGACTTTGGAAACATGTCCATGACTTTCCCAAGTCCTTATTTCATTGCAAATTACAAAGAGATTCCAGAAACATGTCCTAATCTGTTTCCTCTACAATGAATAATAATAATGCCTGGATGACACTGTGTCACCAAAGTAGCACACAGAGGTACCAAATCCAGCCACTTCATTCCACAAACTCCATGCCAGTGCACTTCCACATGAGGAAATCCAAGATGTGCAGCCACGCCACAGCGACATTATACATCCACCTCAAAACTATGCACTTCAATTAACAATCTAAAAAATATTTATAACCAACTACAAACTCTTCAATGCATACGCTCTTCACCCAATGCTCTTCTAACAACCCAAAACCAACATCATACTAAACTAAAATAACCAGTAGTAAACCCACACATTGGATGCGGGTGGGGGAGGAAGGGGGCCTTCGGCCATGCACCCAAGACTCTAGGCCCTGGCCACAACAACTGCAGCATAACACACCCATAGAAACAAACACCTACCAAATGACCACAACCCAAAAACGTAATACATCCACGTCAAAACTGTGCACTTCAATTAACATTCTAAAAAATAATTACAACTAACGTACAAACTCTTCAATACATACCCTCTGCACCCAATGCTCTTCTAACGACCCAAAACCAACATCACACTAAACTAAAATAGCCAGTAGTGTGCCCAGTGTTTAGAATGTGCGTGGACAACTGCGGTGACCGCGGACACCGCAAACACATCACAGCCTTCTCCCACCTAAACAAATACAGCATTTGACCCATCTCTTACTCCCCTACCCTCTCCAAGCTCTCATACACACCAACACACTCCATAAAACTGGATTAATGCTCACTTCCAGCGCATGTCCACGCATGTAATATGACAGGCACATCGAAACAATTTGACGTACCTCACGCCTCATCCCAGTCAATCAGAGAGCACATTGCATGTCCGCGGACATGACGTAAGCCAATTATCCAATCGGTATCCTGTCCGCGGAGCGAACTGGGAAATGTGTCCGTGGAGCAGACATAGATATCACTAATTACTTCAGACCTACTTTTTGGTTGTTTTAAAAAAAATAAACTACTGGATGGATTTTCACCAAATTTACAAAAGAACGCTTTTGGGACAAAGCCGCTGCTCCTGGCATACATTTTGTGAAAATCCATCCAGCGGTTTGGGCTATAGCAGCAACAAAAAAGAAATCGCCATTCAGTCTATAGGAAAAAAAACATTTTTGGGACCCCCCTATAACTTTGCCCCGCCCAGACCAAACCTCTCCTAACTTTGCAAAAAATTCAGAGTGGACCATATACTTTTTTTGCAAAGTTTGGTGAGGATTCCTCCAGGGGGAGCAAAGATATAAGCCGCCCAAAAAGTGCTCTTCCTATGGGTTTAGCAACTTAACCATAACTATTTATATATATAGGAAAGTCCATTTAAGCTAAGTCACACATTCCATAATGGCACCTAGTAGCCATTGCTGGAATTTCACCTCCAGTTTTGAGCCACAACAGCAAGGCACTGTGGATATGCAAATTAGCTCAAATGCACATCTTTTTCTCCAGGAAATTGTGTGTGTCTAAGAGGGCAGTGCTACTTCATACATAGCTTAATCAACAAAAGACAGACATTTGCAAGGCTGCCAGAACAACTACATATATAGTTTCACCCTTATAAGGATCATTAGTGCAGTATAATCCTGACAGCCTTGTGGTTGGAGCATTTGGCCATGTTTTCACAACACCAAGAACATTATGGTGGGTTTAAAAAGGTTTGTAAAAACGAACTTTCTGCTGAAATGTGAAAATAGGAAAGTCTATTTGAGCACACTGGAAGTTCACCTCCAGTTTGGAGACACAACAGCAAGGCAGTGTGGGTATGCAAATTAGCTCAAATGCAATCCATCCTTTTTCTCCAGGAACTTGTCTTTGTCTAAGAGGGCAGTGCTACTTTATACCTAGTTTAATCAACTCAAGACAGACATTTGCAAGGCTGCCAGGACAACTACAAACCTGTGTAGTTTACAATCTATCTAGGTAGGAATAAAATAGCTAACTGATGTAGCAGTTGATGTAGGATAATATGTAGGATAATATGGGAGACCCATTAGGGACCATATAGCATATATCTATATACAAAGAACCTCATTTAGGCAGCATTCATCTCTCTAGAGGCTAGTCTATAGCTGTTTTGCCAGAAAAATAAAATGTCCAAACATGTAAAACACCTGACCATGATGCATGTTGGTTTCAGTTGTCCCCCAGACAAACGGAGGGCATTCTTAAGAAAGATACCTTACAACATTACGAGCGACCCCAAATGTACCAACCTGTAAACAGCTGTACAAATTAAGCAATCCAAACAGAAATCCTTGTTCATGCCTTTCGGGTATAAAGTGATCAATAGATGTATCCAAAACATTTCCCTTTGGAGTTAACGTCTATTGTAGTCACCTCCTCTAGTTACCACCTCCACAATTTTAAACTGCAACTGTGTGGCATTTATCTCTGCAATGATGGGCGAATGGTGAGTTCATGTTGCCTGTACGAACATTTGATTTATGTTCTGTTCAACTCTCTCTTGCCACGCTTGTCGTTAGACCCACATAAAGCAGGCCGCTTGGGCATTTGTTAGTGCAAATGACACCAGAGGTCATGCATGTGGAGTAGTCACATAATTGGATCTCTTTCCCTGTGTGTGAGTGTCTGATCATCCAACCTTTCATAACATTATTGCAGTTATTGCATCCTAGACAGGGAAAAGTTCCCTTCTTGTGAGTGATCAATACTTGACGTAACACTTGTGTATAGGCACGTTATAAATGCCATATCATATCATACTCAGTGTCTATTCCGAGGAAGTGTTTTTCTGCATGGACCACTTTGTCTCTTAAATTGAAACCCATTTATATGCCATCATTGGTGCTTTTGGAAACATTTTAAGCAGTTGGGGATCATGTTGCAAAATATTCCAATTCTTCTTCTAGATTTTGCCAATCTGGAAACTCTGTCGAGAACATTTCGAGACATATAGGAGTGGAGAGTACATTTCCCTAGGTTTCGGTCTCAGTAGGGCTTCTTTCGGAATCTGTTGTGCTCTGGAGGCTGTATCTCTCATTGCCTCCTCTGGATATCCCCTCCTTCTAAAGCGTTATTTCAAATTGTTACATTTTATGTCGAATGTGATGATCCTTTTCAGTCTCAACATTAGACTATACGGAAGGCTGTTGGTCATGGCTCTAGGATGGAAGCTTGCATAATCTAGTAAGTTGTTCCTGTCTGTCGGTTTCTGGTTTGAAGTTGTAACCAACTTCCCTTCCACAATTGTCAATTGTACATCCAAAAAATGCAAAGTAGGTTCACCGATCTCTAAGGGGAATGTAATTGAATACTGCCCTTCCAAATTCCAAATATATCATTGATATACCGCCTCCAGAGGGACAGCTTACCAGACAACTGTGCATTGACCAAAACAATTTTTTTTTCGAACATATACAAACAAATATTGGCATATTTGCTGGGGCCATGGATGACCCCATTGAAGTACCTGAGGCGTGAGCATAGAATTGTCCTTGATATCGAAAATAGTTGTTGAAAAGTATGAAAGTGATGAATAATTTGTTCCCTCTCACCATGTCAAAGTTAAGAAGATTACACTCAATGGCCTCAATGCCTTCCTTGTGAGGTATTGATGTGTAGAGACTGCTCACATCAAATTGAAAAGGATGTACTCTTGATTCATATTATCAATTTTGGTAATGCAATTCAGGAAGTCTGTTATGTCTCGTAAGTATGTCGGTATTCCCTGCAACAGAGGTTGCAATATTGTATCCACTTATGTGGCCAGAGGGTCAAAAATAGTCTCAGTACCCACAACAATGTGTCTTAATGGGGGAGCAGTATTATGCTTATGAATATTTTGAAGCCCGTAAAAGACTGGAGTAATTGGAAAATGGTTTATGAGAACTATCTTGGTCTTCTCACTAATCCACTCATTGTCCTTTATCATCAGGACATAAATTGTTAGGGGCTAAGTTGGGAGTAAAGATGAAACGTGCCCAGGATGACAGTAAGCTGTCCATTCTGGTAAAGACTAGGCAAAAGACCAGTAGGAAGCACCTTTCTAGATCCACTCAATCCTTTTATCTATCTTAATGTCAGAGTGGTAGGGGCAGGTCGGAGAGGGACTGCTGTTCTTCAAGCTTCTATTAACCCGAAAACGTCCAAGGAACAGCCTTCTTCCTGACTAGGGGCATTACCGCATCAGCCAACATATCGAGATTGGGGGCAGAATCAGGGATTCTTCGACCAGTTGAGTTCCTCCATTTCTTTTCTTTTTTTTAAACGTTGCTTTTGGCAAATTATAGATATTACAATAACACATTTGTTACAGCCGGCAGTTCTAGTTACACAGTATAATGCAACTATCATAGATGACAGTAGTACAACCATTGACTCCAACCCCATTTCTCCTTTCAATTGTATGTTTAACATTTCCCCTCCTGGGGCACAGTGGATCACAAACGTCCAGCTATATTGTTTGTGAAGAATACATCTCTAATGGGTTCCAGACATCCTTATGCCTACAAGTGGTGTTTACCATAGCAGTATAGGCCTCTTCTCTTTCATTAGTGTAGACAAAATCATTTAGCCACTCTCCACCCACTGGGGAAGATTTTAAATTCCAGTGTCTGAGAATGCACTTTTTGGCCACTATACAGACCACGTTAAAGAGTCTCCAAGCAACCATGGATACCTTGCCAATATCACCCAAAAGATATTTAATAGGAGACATGATAGTCGGGATCGAAGTAAAGTCTGAAAAAATATTAGCTACCTGATGTCAGAAATGCGCAATAGAGGGACAGTCCCAGAACATCTGCATAACGTTTGCAGGTGAGGTTCCACATTTTAGACATGCATCACTAGTGTCAGGGGAACATTTGTACATCTTAGCCGGCAAATCTTAAATGTAATTAACCTGTAACGGACATTTATAGATACTTCCTTAGTATGTACATGTTGCCACTGTACATCAGGATTTTGAAATCCCAGATTATGTTCCCACTTCGAGAGCACCTCAATCTTAGGGGTCTGACTGCCCGGAATTAGACTATAAAGCTTGGAAACCATATGCCTGGTTCCCCCCTGCTACGATTGCTTCAATGTATGGATGGGTCTCCGGTTCATGCAGAAAGGAATGCCAAGTCTTCAAACTTCTGCTCTCATGCATTACTATTGTAGTATCTTTAATTGCCCGGTTTATTTATGCAGTCACCTAGAAATACAAAGCTTCTCTCTCTGGAAATCAGTCCCCTAGTAACAATTGCCCACCTCGTCACATGCTCACAGTACATCACCATCAAATCACAGGCAATACCTGGAAAGTTCCATAGTGGGGCATTTTTATTGTACAATACAGTTAGACCCACCCTGCAAAAGAGCCTGGACCAGCCATTCAACATGCTGTGAATGGAGTAACATGTTCAGGAGTCAACGCTGGTAGGCGCTGTCCCGTACTACTCCAGCAGCAAATGTACAACTCTAATGGAAGTACCAGCAATTGGCAAATTGTGTGTGGGCTACCAAATAATATAATTCAAAATTGGACACCACTAGCCCTCCACACTCATACAGCTCTACCATTTTCTTCCAGCTTATCCTGGCCACACAGGCCACCCCAGATTAAATATAATGTCAAGCTTTGCAATGTTGTGAAAAATGTCCGTCAATGCCAGACAGGTATATAACAGAAAAAGTACAGTAATTTAGGAAGTACAATCCACTATATCCCCTAAAAAACAAGTGAACAGCACAGCATCCACTATGGCCTACACCAATACATTTATAAATGCTTGTAAACTCTACTTATCAGCCAATAGCCGCTTATCACTAGCCAGGGCACTGATTCTCTCAAAGCTAGACTTTTGTAACACCTTATTCCTCGGCTCCTCCTCACGGAACTTAAACAAGCTCCAAGTCCTGCAGAACATCGCCTTAAGATCTGCTTTAAATATTCCACGTACTAGCACAACTCCTCCTTCAGAAGGGATGCACTCTGGCTACCTGTTCGCGACAGAATCACACTATGATCCCTAGTCACCAAACACACGTCTCTCCAACCCAGCACCGAAATACCTCATGGACAAATTCTCCAGAACTCAGTCCGACAGACCCACCAGATCTAATGACCTGAACTGACTCACCATTCCTAACTACAACCTAAAAACGTCTGGAGGATCCAGCTTCCCAGTACTCACAGCCAAAGGCTGGAATTCACTCCTGCCAGCCATTAGATCTGAAACCTCTTTTTGGGCCTTCAGAGCTAAGACCAAATCTTGTCTTTTTTTCCAGACTACCAACTAGCACATCAAACTAATTCCACACTGCACGCTGTTAAAACCGCACACACAAACGGGACATCCTTTTATGAGCTTACCCACAAATACCTGGCCTGTGTGTAACTTCCTTTGCTAAACCAGAACCTGCCTGACTACTGTATCTATCTGTTAATATATTATCTAGTCTGCCATCATGTAACCTTTGTAACTATAAATCAGTTATTTAAACCTATTCTCTTATGTAACATACTTTGTACCCTACTATGTAACCTACTCTTTTGTTAAAATCAGAACCTGCATGACTACATTATCCATCTGTAAATATATTATGTATAGTTTTACCATGTAACCTTTGTAACTGTAAATCTGCTCTTCTAATCTATTCTATTATGTAACCTACTATGTAACCTACTATGTAACCTAATATGTATTCAAGTACAAGTACCCAGTTACCCTTGGGTTAGGTGCGCTATATAAGTAATAAACTAAACTAAACTAAATAATTAATTTATGTAGGGATTGATGACCATACAGTGACATTGCATGTCCAGGCATATTTTTAATTTTGGAGTGAAGAACAGTGGATATTCAGCATGATTGTCAGCATATAATATGTGCAACAATCTCAAACCCTTAATACCCAGATAATTGAATTGTGTGGTAACCCACCGAAACCCAATTAAATCCATGGGTGGGCTCGTGGTCTCACGCAAGGGAAACAGTTCTGATTTGGACCTGTTCACTCTGTACTCTGAGTACCTTGTGAAGTCATGTACGTCATCCATAAAGGGACGTCTTGTTGCCAGGATCTTAGCAATGATTTGTGCATCTGTATCTTGGAATGACAGTGGTTGATATGATGCTACATCATTCAGCAGTTGGCTGGGTTTTTATAGCACAGTGATTATTGCTTCTCTCAGGGATGATGGTAGTTCACCTATTTCCAACAATTCCTCCCAGAGATGAAGCAAATGCAGTGCCAGGCTTAGTTTGAAGTCTTTGTAAAATTCCACACTCAGGTAATTGACCCGGGTGCTTTACCGGACTCTGGTGCTGTCATAGCAGCAGCCACCTTTGTTATCGGTATTTAGAGTGCCATTTGCGCCTCCTCTGGGAGTTGCAGAAATTGAATGTCGCCCAGATGTACCATAATGCACTCTTCCAAGCATTTGTCAGCATTTGCATATAATGCTGTTCAAGAATTTTGAAATACCAGATTGATATCTACTTCTGTGATAAGAACAATACCATTGGCCCTGTGATTCTGACTATTGCATTTACCCCACTCTTCACCCTGATGGTCTGGGCTAAGGATCTCTCAGGCCTGTCTGCCTCCCAATATCTTCATGTGAAAACCTGCTGAGACATATTGTATACCTCCAGCTCTGACCTTTATCAGGTTACCCTTAATTATACCCAGTAAGAACCTATTCTTAGTCACTCCAAATACATTTCAAGGCACCGTATCTGCACTGAATATTTGAATGCCTCCCAGACTGTCGAATGTAAGGTCATGGACCCGACATTATTTATGAAGAATTAATCTATCTTGTCGTGTAGTGAGGACTTCAGAGAGGTGTCCAACAGCATAGAAGGGGACATCGTCCACATACGGTATCCCTGGAGCGGGACATCTAATGCAAGTGATAGCCGTACAGGGTAGTGGTTCGAAAATGTACCTGGTAAAATTTCGCATTTCTGCACACCAGACATTAAGCTTACTGAGATAAGCAAGTAATCTATTCTGGACATGATGACAAGGACTGTGTAGTAGTAAATATGCTCTCTACCCATTGGACAGAAGCCACGCCAGACATCAATCAATTTTAAATGCGACGAAATTTGCAATAGCATTTGAGCTGCCGTAGTCAGGGATGGGGGGAGTATCAGAGGATCAATCCATACCAGGGTCCAGGCTATTGTTAATGTCCCCCCTACCAGATAATGGGAAAATCTGTTGCTCTTGCCAGAATGCCAAACAGTTGGCTATAGAATTCTGGGTCATCAACATTGGGCTCATACTTATTGACTGGGCACAACATTTTGCTGACCAAAGATCCCCAGACAAAAACATACCCTCTCATAGGATTAACAGTTTTTTGTGACCTGAAATGAAACAGATGGATAAATGAGGGTCATCACCCTCGTGGACTGTGATGAGTAATCGGTATAATATCTCTGTCCCCTCCACCATTTGGCAAAAGACTCATATATCGTACCCACTGCATGAGTCTCCTGTAGCATGAGAATCTTAGGCAAGTGCCTCTCTATATATGCCAACATTTTCCTGGCTTTAGTTGGGTTATTCAACCTCACACATTCCATGTCAGGAATGTAATTGCCCCCACAGAACCTGTTACATTTCTGTTATCCAATACACCAGCCCCATTTCTCAAGTGCCCACTGCCATCTTAGCCTACATTGTGTATCAAAGAACAGTGTGCCTGCCAAAACATTTGAATTTACATCAACTTCTGCCCTGACCCCGAGCCCCACCCTCGCCATACACCCCAAATTGATAGAGTATACCATTAACATCTTCACACAGAAATATTGGGAGCTCAATGCAAACAGCAACTTTACATTCAGTTCCTTGCACAGCCCTGACATTATTTAGACAATCGAGCAAAGAATCCACGTATGCTACATTTTTAGTTGTGCTCCTAAATGAGATCCATCAAAGGCAGTCCCCCAAGTCTGTCAGACCCGTTGACGGGCCACAATAAGCTCTCCATTGCCTGGACTACCTCTTGCTGGGGGCGGGATTGACTATTCAATGAAAGCTTTGGCTTCTTCAGGAGTGTCGAAAAAGTGAATACAGCCGCTATGCTGTATGCAAAGTTTTGATGGAAATAAAATTACGTTAATGATTTGACACTCTCGAAGTAGGTGTTTGAGAGCGGAATAGGATCTTCTTGATGCCTAAACATTTGCTAAAAAGTCTGGATATATGAAAACCCTGCTGGACTCAAAAAGCAAGGCTCTGTGTTCCATAGCCATCTTTAAAATATGATCCCTGTCCCTGAAACATAATAGTCTTGCAATGATCGTGCAGAGCGGCAGACCTGTATTCAGAGTTGGGAGCAGTGCCTGGTGCATTCTTTCCACCATGAACTGTGTTGAGAATCGGGTTCCTCCTAGCAGAGTTTTCAAGAGTGCCTCAACAAACTTCTCCATAGCGCCTTTGGTTGCGTTCTCTGCGACCCCCAAGGATGCAAATGTTGTTACGATGCAATCTTGACTCCAGGTCCTCTCATCTTTACTTGCACAGCTGCTAGTACCTTCTTGATCACAACCATATCATCGTCATACCGCTCCACTATGTCAACCAGGTCACTTATCCGGGTCTCCGCCATGGTTATGCACATTCTATCTTTTTTAACCAGCTTGGCCCACAGGGAGCTTATATTAGCCACCATGTCATCATGTTTAGTGTTAACAGATGCAAATCTGCTATGCATGTATGACATAAAGGGTTCACTCAACACGATAGGCACTGGGCCACAAACAGGGAGTTATTTAGGGTGGGATCCATGGAATGTATGGTGGGATCTTTGGCTGGCATGTTTGTGTACTCCATTGGCAAGCATTTTTTCCCAGCCCCTATTGTCATGGACAAAGCCAGCACCGGATGTGGGTCACCATTGCCTACTAGTGAACAACTGTGCGGGCTGCAGGTTATAAGCAGGACACTGTGTGCAGCAAATGTCACCATCAGGATCCAGCAACAACAGGCCCCCAAGAGTTCCCCACACCAACTTCTGGCAATTCTGACTGCTCTTGCACTCTCTAGCCAGGCCTTAGGTTACACCCCAGAAGCCAGTCTGCTCTCTGTAAGGATGTCAACACATCATCTGCTTTGTTTGTAAAACTTGCATACCATCTCCAGTGACCATTTATTGTTGGTGGGTGCCCTAATCAGTTGATGGTTGCATCTCCCACCCTTGCCCCACTCCTCAGCAGCTGGTGGAAATTCTTGCTTTGGTGATGGGATGAGGAAATATAGGACGTCCAAGCTTGGCTGTGAGCTCTCTCCCACAAGAGCTGATGTAATATGCAGCAGAAATGCTGCCTCGCTCCGGCCTTTACTCAAAGTTGCACATCAACAGCCTAGGGGTCTTCAAATGCATGCATCCCAGCAATCTCCTTACTGCTCCCCCTGCGACCTTTGATTGCCCATTCAATATACTCATGAGTGGAGACCAACCTCAGCACCCTGACTGCAACTTGCATTCTGGAGATGGACAGTCTTCAGGAATATTCTCTGAACAGGGTATTTTCCTCATCACAGGTGTTCTCACTGGATCCCCGAACATTTCTCCAGATTTGCAGTCCCATGGGACATCCTTGGATGGACATGATGGCCTCAAAGGCTATGAAATGCCCAGGTTTTTCTCCTGTCTCAGCAAGTCGGCAGTCTTTGAGTGGGGTGCCCTATTGATACCCTGGCCAAAGAGTTGTTGTACCTTTTTCTTCCCAGTTCCTTGTTCTCTAAGGTACTATCAGAAAATACAGAGAAAATGTGCTTATGTTCTCTTGGAGGTTCCCCTATGGAAGAGGTAAACATGGTTTCTATTGTACCTCATCTTGCATCCCTTCCCACATGGGTAGTTCCAACAGTTCCAGCTCTGCAGAAATGGACCGGCTTACATCCATGGACTCTCCAAAAAATGCATCTGTCGGTCTGGAAACTGAACCGGGAGGGTTGATTGCAAAGGGAATTTCTCCAGAGATAGCAAGTCTCTTGCAGGGTGTCAATAGGCCATCTACACTTAAGATAATCATAGCTATTTGTCCACTTTCTACAAATGGTGTGAAAGTTGTCACTTCTCCCCACTGTCTTAGAACATCTTGATTTCCTGCGGGATGGGTTTTCTGTGGGTTTGGCTGGGTCCTTATTAAGGTACTCAAAGATATTTCAGAGATCTTCCTTCAAGCCTCTGTCTGTAGTTCCAATGACATTACTTACCTTAAAATGTGTGTTGCTCTTGGCCATTACATCAGCTTGCACATCAATGGAACTGGGGGCTTTGTCATGTTCTGAGACATATGTTGAATTCTCAGATTCTGGTTTGGTCCTCAAACTTCCGCCTTCTTTTTGGCACATGGACGCTTCTGCGTTGCATGCGCCTCAATACATTTTTTTCTTCCTACTTTGACACTGATTATACCTCTCTTCCACCCCTTGATGTGGGGCTGGTAGTTAAAATATACCTAGATATGTCTGGTAGTTTTCACTCCTGCAACACTTTGTCAGTGTCCTTTGGGCTATGACACAAGTAGAATAAGCCCTTGTCTGCCAACATGAGCCAATAGGTTTCAGAAGGCATCACTTTGGCCTATGAGCTTCAAGGTACCCCTTCGTCCCCAGTGACTCTGGGCAGATCTACTAGGGAAATGACTGCTTCTTGAGCAAAATTGAAAGGGACGTCTTTAAGAGCAATCTATCATGCAACTACTTGAATTTCCCCTGCAACCTGTGTGCGTCATTACAAGTTGCAAATCAGAGATGCATCTGAGGGTTTCTTTCATACAGCAATTTTAGGATCCACTGAATCTTAGGTTTTAAATGGGTGCAGATTTCCTTGATAAATGTGTGTTCTGCTGCATTAATTTGGCGTGTGGCTGATCTTAATACAGTTTTCTGCTTGTTACATCCTCAGTTGTCCAAGGAAGATGGGGCGAGGAGGTAATGTTGTGATTACTTACCGGTTTGTTCTCCTTAAAGCTGCTTTTCCCGCCCCTTGGGCCTCCTTACTGAACTAAGATTTGGCATGCAATCTTTAGGAAGCAGTGAGGGCAGACAGGGTTTATATGGTCTCACAACAGAAGGGGCTTGGCTGAGGAGCATACAAGGAACAGAAAGACGTTTATGAGAGAATGCTTCTTAAGCAATTGTCTCCAGGGGCAGCACCCTATAATTGTATGTGACTGGGATGGAGGCTTCTTCAACTACACCTGACCAAGGACTAATCAGAAATGATGCACTAAATGACCCACAGACCTCAATTAACAGCACTATGCTACTGTTAAAAGATGCCAGCCCAAATGCTGGCTACCCACACTCTGTACAGTGTTCTGCTGCGCTAAAGCTAGGTCCGCCCTTTAAAAAAAAACATGATTATTCATTTATTATGTGCTTATACACAAGTGTTTCAAAGCACAACCATGTGTGGGAAGGAAAGGCATAGGGAAACACAAGACAAACAATCTTACTAGGCATAGTACATTCAGATTATGCAGGTGGACAGAAAAAGGAAGTCCGTTGGGGTGTGTGTTTCAATAAGGACCAAGTGCGTCCAGTCCCATCAGAACATGTGTTAAGTGCAGAGAGATACACTCTTATGGGTCATAACCAGAGTGCAGTAGTGCTATGGCAAGTGCCAGGCCCAGGGGCAAGTGCAGGAGACTGGCGAGGAAGCTTGGGACCTGTGAGGCTCTGAAGGTGTACCAGGCAGCCAGTCGGCAAAACTGAGCAGAGGTAGAGGAGAGAGCGAGAAAAGCAAAAAGAGGTGGTTAGCAGGGGAGGGGGAGGCAGAAGGAGGAGGCAAAGAGGAAAGTCCTGAAGAGTTTCCAGAACTTAAGGTGATCCGGCTCAAGACAGAGAGAGGCAGGAAGGCTGTTCCAAAGGGAGCCACCTGCAGTGGATAGAGATCTCCCCCCAAGTCTCTGCTTGGAGAAGTGGCTCACCCGCAGAGAGTTGGAGGAAAACGAATGGAAGGCTTGGGAAGGTGAGAATTTAGGAACAAAGCATTGCAGATAGAGTGGGCCCAGTTCCCATAAAGCCTTGTGAACAATGCAAAGGGTCTTGAACTTAATCCGTGCCACAACGGGGAGCCAGTGAAGGGATTTCTCCGCCGGAGAGATGCGGTCCCTGGGCTTGAGACCAGGGATAAGTCTTGCGGTTCTCTTCTGGATGAGTTGAAGAGGATGGAGGGTAGAAAAGGGCAGGTTGAGAAAGAGGATTTTATGGTAGTCCAGCCTAGAGAGGACCAGGGCTCTGGAGACAGTGAGCCTCTGGGGGAAGGTGAGGAAAGGTAGAATACCTTGGAGAAGGTGCAGTTGGGAGTGGGACATTTTAGAGATGTCCGTGATGTGAGACGAGAAGGATAGAGAGGAGTCAAAGATGACCCCGAGATTTATTGCCTTGTTGATAGGTGGAGGTACAGGGCCAAGGGAGACCAGCCAGAGAGAAAGAGGAAAGGCAGGAGCAGGAGTCCATTTGAGGACATCTCTCTCTTAATGGCATTGAGGCAGAGGTTGGTTGCAGCACACCATGACTGAATTGCGGGCAGACAGACAGGTATGAGTGAGGAAGAGGAACAGGCCAAGGGTAGCATGAAGGAGAGCTGCATGTCATATGCGTAACACTGAACGTTGTAGGTGAAGGTGGCAATCATTCAGGCCAAGGGGGCCATGCAGCCATTGAAAAACTAGGGGGATAGGTTAGATCCCTGGGGGACATAACACGTAGAGAGAGTAACAGGTGAGAGGAAGGACCCCAATTCCACCTGCGATGGGCGGTCTGAGAGAAAGGAGGTAAGCCTTGCCAGGGCCTCATCAGTAATGCCCAGGGTATCGCGTAGACGTGCAATGAGGGTGTTGAGGTTCACTGTATCAAAGGCAGAGGAGAGACAAGTAGGATGAGGACAGAGGGAGAGATAGAATCAAGGTTTGAGAGCAGATCTTGATGGGTCTTCTGAAGAGCAGTTTCTGTGCTCCTGGATCCTCTAAAGCCAGACTAGTGGAAACAAAACAACCAACAGATTCAGTGTGGAGGGTGAGCTGAGAAATAACCAACTTCTCCAGGAGTTTGCCCAGGAAAGGAGTGATAGAGATCGGGCAGTAGTTTGCCGGAATGGAAGGATCAGCAGTAGGTTTTTTGAGGCGAGGCAGTGGGGAAGTATTGGAGTAATAAAGATTACTGGTTAGTACTCAGGGCATGTAAGAATGCCACATGTGTGAACAATTGTTTCTTTCAAGAGTCAACATATCCTCTTAAATGGAAGAGGACAAATTATTCCTGTAGTGTATCCATATTTTCCCGGACATGTCTTTCCATCTGATATTTCTTTTCATATTTATCTTGATTTCACTCTAGATTGATATTTTGTGTTTTCTCGCCATACTGTTTGGTGGTAAGCAATATGTTAGTGCCTCATAAATAAACGCTAATGAAAACCAGTAGGAACATATTGCGACTTTAAAAATATGTTTTCGTGTCTCCATATATTATCACATTGAAACTTGTAAAAGGATGTTCCGGTACCAAGAACTCAGGCTGCAGCAACTTAAAATCTCAGCTTTTAAATTAGGTGGCACATTTCTGTTTCCAACGCTGTAAAATAGGACTATAAACATATGGATATGAATTTGGCGTACAAATAGTAGTGGCATCAAAATTCAGGCAGAAATAAAAGCCAATGATTTGAAAGTGTAGGCTTGACATACACCGACTGAAGGTGACAATGTAACAATGGCAGTCAATATCTGCATATCAGGTTCATATCACATTTATATAGTGAGAGAACATCATCGACAAGTTAGATACACGTTACAACTCAGTGCTGCAGGATAATGCCATTGGCATGCTGTAACCCCATCACTACAGCACTAAATGCAAAGGTATACTTTTGAATCGCAATATATCACCGCAAGGTTCGGCGGCAGTGATATCTATGTACTATTTGCCTCATGATGCTAATGATTTAGCACACGCACTTTAACACAGTGCACTTTTAAATAGTGTAATCTGACATGAAATGCATGGTGTTCTTTCTGTATGTAAATGTGTACGACTAATGTGTGCATATATTTGTTTTATGTATATTGAAGTTTTTGTCTACCTATGACGTTCTGTAAAAATGGTAGTAAACAGAAATGTGAGGATTCAATGAAGCACAGCAGGGTAGTAATTAACTGATTACAATATGAAATGCTGTTTATCAAGTTTAAAATAAAATATGATAATTTAAGGATGACATGTACATAGAGAACTTCAAACTCTATGGACAAAGAGTTAACATATACAAGCATTTAGAGGACTCAAAATGGCTGTACCGAACTCATCCGTGTACTGAAACCCATTGTTCTATGAATGAAGATTTTTTTTAGAGGTTGACAACTAACACTGAACAGATACCTGAGCCCAGACTTTCTGCCAGGGGTGTCACTAGGGGAGGGTGGGAGCTGATATAGCCCTGGGTCTTTTGGTTGTAGCGCTGGATAGAAGCTCAGGGACTACAACAAAAACGTTTGGCCCAAGTCCCGACATTCAGAGGCGCTGAGGACGCGTGTGGTCCCGTGCCCGGGCACCGCCGGGATAAAGAATTCAGGGCTGAGCCCCTCCAGGCTGGAGAGAAGATGCAGTATGAATTGCCCTTTGTTTGGGGATCCCTGCTGTCTCTATCTCCGGCTGCGGAGTGTCACCTTGACAGTTGATCCTAATTGACCACCAGCAGGATGTTTTGAGTCACTTTCAGGGCAGCCTGCTGGTGGCCAAGGCCCGGCCCGTGCTTCGCTAATGCACACATTTGAAATTTGAAGATAAGCCCTACCGATTAGGCCACCCATTGGTGGTTAGGTCTAGAGGGTAGGGCTTAGGGACAGGCCGTCGGAAACTGCTGCTGCTTGTCCTTCCAACCGGCGCTTCCATTTCATGTGTGATCGTAAGCAGTACAAGGCAAGAGGCAGGCATCTCACTTCTCGCCGTCCGGCACACGCTGTGCAGACACAACACCAGCCCAGCAAGAGAAGTCGAGGAGGACGTCAATTTAAAAAAACAAAATGAACACATGTTTTCCCTATCTTTCGGCCTACTCTGTCCTTTACCATCCTAAAAGCCCTCTCCCCCCTATTAACCCCCCTCATTTATATACCCCCAGAGCTGTGTTTTTTTGTCTTCACACAAAACCCCCCATTTCACACTTTACGTGGCCCCCCCCCCGCCCACCGGAACATTGCTTCCCCTACCGATCCCCTACCGATCCCTATACTCACCATCCACCTTCCCGCACAGCTAGGTAGGTGTCCACAGGGTGCACTACTTCTTTTTATCAATAGCACAGGTGCGCAACTTGGAGGACCTCATTTTAGAGACTGCCCAGGGGGGAGGGGGGGGCAAACTTAATTCTGGGTGTACGTATCTTCTTCCTATAGTCTGAAGAGACAATTGAGTGCAGCTTCAATGTTACAAGCTGTTAACTCGCTGTGTGAGAATGAGCTATCGTCTCCTGTCCCAATGCCCTTCTAATCACTCCCTGGCCATGATATGAAAGTACCAAAAACACCCTATCGCAATTTCAATTGCCAAAAAATGTATGCACAACTGCAGCAGGTGCTAACAATGAAACACTTTACACAGGCTGGGCCTAGGATTTGCGGGGCTGTGGATGGCAAAAGATGTGTGGGCTACTACTAAGGTAGTAGGGAAATACACTGTGTTGTCCAATGTGTGAAATACTGTTTGCAAAAGTTATTTTTTGAAACTTTGGTGTGAAAGCACTATATGACTGTGGAACGCATTGCAAAAATATGGTGATTGTGGTTTGCTAACTGAAACAAACTGCTGTTATTGCAGAGGTTTCACAATTGTTTTTATTTTTATTGTTTGTATATTCGGTCGTATTGTCCAAATTTGCAATATGCTTTTATTTCAGAAGCTGGATTATTTTGACTTAGGAAATAACCTCCAAGCAGGTAATAACTACATTTACCAAGTGCTGCTCGCTTCAAAATGAAAAGGGAACCATATTAATGTACCCCCAAAACACAGGCTTGATTGGAAGGGGTGAGCAGGCCAAAACTGTTGGTCGGATGCAGGAATAGCGTGGTGTCCTATAGCAGAATGTTGTAAAGGCAACAGAGCAGGTTAGGCGTCTGTTGTGAGATGTTATGTTTATAGCTTCCTGTAAAGGTTTATAGTGACATTTTCGAATTACATAATGTCGAATGAAAAAATGTCAAAATGAAAGGGCCAAACAAATAAATTTCAAATGTCGTTTTCTTTTCTGTTCGAAATGGGGGGTTCCCCCCAACTCCCCGTTTTTTAACCCTTTTTTTAACGCATGAAAGCAAACAAAAAAAACATGTAAATAAAAAAATGACATTAAAAAAAAAAAAATCGCCCTTTTTTTTTGACATTTTTGTCATTCGACATTATGGATTCGGCATATTAACTGGATACCTACTGTAAACAATATGGCTTCTTTCATATTCCTGCTGCAGCATGTGCTGTAAAATGAGTTGTTTTGAATTGGGGGGATGAGTTTGGCTCCCTTGCTTGACTCGGTGTGGGAACTTTTGCCCCATAGCAATCCCAATCCAGTATTTGTGTACAGTTCACAGCGGTTGCAAAGAATCATATGTGTTTAGTGTTATGTATCTTTGAATTTCAATGTATTAACAACAATTGACTAATCTATGTTGGAATTGGAAATGCGTCATTCATTTTTTTTACGGTATGTTCAGTCCATACTGCATTTCCAATAAATGCAACTGACGCGGTAATGGAATACATCCCGCAATTTTGTTGTTTAAAAAGCTATGTTGGAATTTGCATGTTATGTTATTTTATGTTATGTGTTATTGGGTATTTGTATCCCGCATTCTTGCCTCTGGCTGCAGCCTATTTGCGACACAGTATTCGGTAGCCCTTTAGATCACTAAGAAACATGTGCACTTTTCTGTTTATTTTAGAAAAATCATGCTGAAATATATATGATTTTGACAAGGTTTTGTCAAAAAATGTCTCATGGGGGGAGGCCCTCCGACCCCCTGTATCATCCTGGTCAAGTTCAGGCTCACTCACTACTCTACCTAGTTACATTGGTTAATTACATTAATTGTGCCCCATCACTTTTTAAGCCCCCTAGCTACCCTGTGTCAGTTTGTCTGACTAACAACCGGCAGCAAGCAACTGTATGGCTAATCTGGCAAACAGGTAGCTCTCCAGCTGCAGCTCAAATACAATGTCTCAACCCACAGCAAGTCTTTGACTGTCCTGTCCAAAGGCTTTTCATTGTCTTATATAACCTCATAAGGTGTTAGCTAGCACTATTGGATGAATGTTCACACTGTGGAGTGGCAGCCAAGGTCGGACTGGGGTATAAAATTGTCTCGGGCACCAATGAAAAAGTGACCCATAGTTGCAAATGGTAAGGTGTCCCTTTTGTGACAGACTGTTTGAATAGTACCCAAGGGGGAGTTATTTGATCCAATTTGATGGAAATTGTGCATTGTAAAGATATGTATTCCGTAACACTGGTCACAACTGCAGAAGCATAGTGAAGAAACTAATCAACTGGCCCAAATTGGCCAAAAAAGGGGCCCACTTTTACCAGGAAAACAGGCCCACACCAGCATTTTGCATTTATGATTTGGGCATTACCCTATTGCCCTATAGGCCAGTCCGACCATGCTGGCAGTATATCGACATGTTATCAGTACTTCCAAATGAGTAGGAGCAGTATAGTATGCAATATTAACATGCACAAGCGCAAACTGGCGCGTGCATTAATTTGATATAGTTATGTGACGTCTAAACTTGCCATGGCATGGGATCTAGGCCCGGATCTTTTAAAAAACCTTGCAACACCCCTACAGTTTCAGCCTCTGCCACAACAGCCGTTCTAATACATCTTATCAGAATTGTGGTTATATCTAAAATGTCTAAATTAACACACGTTCTTCTAGCATTTAAATGAAGCAAGTGAAGGCATGCACCCTGAAAAGTCACATGATTCCCAATAGACCAGAATGATGGACGCACCCTGCTAGGGAATGAGACTAAGAGATACATTGCAAAAAGAAGAACGCAACTTTATATAAAATAAAGCAAGCAGAGAACTCTGCTGCCCGAGAGCACACTGCCATACAATACACAGGCAGCACATTAAAAAGGCACACAGCATCATTGATAGCGTTTTCACATACAGTCCAGGCTCTGGCATCGGGTTGGTGAGGGACCTATGGGGTAGTTGATACTATGAAGGATGCGTGATGCTAATTGGTCATTGCTTCCAGTTGCTCCTGGCACACCTGGGTCAGCTGGGCCCATCTCTGCGGTGTGAAGGTCAGGGAGAAATTGATGCAGTCCTCTCTATCCAAGCTAAGCAATAAAAACAAACAATTATAAGAATAATGGCTATCATTCACATTCTTTCATAGAAGGGAGTATCAGGAGACGAGGGGTTAATATACTGGCATTCTGACCTCTCTGCTCATGGTCTTCTTTAGACCTTTCTTCCAGCACCCAGGTGCCCACCCCAGATGGTTGCTCTGCCATTCTCTTTGCGTAGAACTCTCATGATATGGGTAGACGTGTGTTTCTTTTGGGAGGATATACTGCTGGCTGGGATTAGGCCTGTGGTGGCTGTTTTGGAATGGTCAACGTGAGGGGGTCTGATGGTTACCAGCATGAAAGAGGGTGAGTAGTCGAGGGCTGGTGAGACTTGGCCTGTTGGGTGGGGGTTGGAAGAGCACGGGCAGTTTAGTGGAGATGGATGGGCACTTGTGTTGAAGGCTGGCTATGATCTCACGTTCTGCAGTGAGCACAATCTGGCGAAGTGATGCGGGACAATTGCAACAATAAATGATTGGACTTCCGTGGGAACAAGCCTCGCACGGAGCAGGCAAGGCAGGGAGGTGGTGGGGGTTTGGGCTCTCGGTGCTGTGTGAGGTGCTGGGGATGGGCAGAGTTGGATTTCGCAGAGGGTTGATTTTCAGGGCCTAGTTAGATGATGGTGCCTGCTCAAATACAAAATGTTGCTCGTTTGTTTGCTGTGGGTTCGGTGTTACAAGTGCATTTCTATGTTACCTCATGCGGTCAGGTACCATGAGGGTGGAGGCCACTCCCCCCTTAGCTTACATGGGGTTTGGACACTGTAGGAATGGTGAGGGGGTAGGATTTTACCACCTCATCCTCAACACAAGCCATTGTTAGATGGCTGCCACTTAGGGCCAAGGCCATCTGATCCAGAATTTTAGAGCGTGCTGAGACACCAACACATTAAAATGCATATTCACAACTATACAACACATTCAAAAATCGCTTTTTCTCAACGATTCTTAACGCTCTGATGCATAACTGGGCACATACAATGAAAACATTTGAGTTTCGTTTCTTCCATATACAACTCAGGAATGTGTGACCATCTCATGTCGCGTGTAAACCCCATAGTCGTGGTCTGGTGCACACCTTATGATAACAGTTGGCTTCAAGAATTAGCATGGATGCACATATTCAGCCACGATGGAAATCATGTGATCAATGTCCATTTCCATAGTAACAGATTTTCCCGAACTTTACTTAGGGTTCAGGCAAAGAAGTTGGGAACGTTAAGTCAACAGGGCAAGAATGTTTTCTTTTGGAATCACGCTTGTGCAGGTAGAGACAGAGGCAGAAATCTGCAGAGCAGCTGAGGGACCTTTGCTTTGGGCTTCAATTAAGGGGAATAATTGGGACAGGCAATATTTGTGTGACTACTCAACAACAAAGGAGGAGATAACCCCATTGAGCACATTGCATGACATAGACAGGTGATATTTATTGTCAGAGTAATTAAAAGAATATTCCAGAATTATTTGGAGGAAGACAGGAGATCACAATGACTGACAGTAAATGTGTGTGCTATTTTTTTTGTGTGGAGACAAAGTAGTATTTGCATGCAAAAAGTCTTGGAATTTTTATGCGGTGCTGGAGATGTTATTTGTTGGGTAAAAATCTGATAACCATCTTGATTTGAGTCGTTGCCCAAGGAGAAATAGTCTTATGATTATTTTGAGGCAGGAGAGTACATTCAGTGTCTGTAACTTTGTTTGCCATCTTTTTGTGGTAAATCAAAATACTCTTCATGGAAAAAACAGCTTGGAATTCTTTGGAAGCAGGAGCAGATTGTATTCAATGGTTGGAACTGAGTGCAGACGTGAACACCCTGTGTGTTATGCACACACGTTAATTTTATTATCAGTGCTTGGAGAAATGAACCAACCTGAGAGCCACAATGCCTGGAGCACCTAAAGCTGCCAGTTTGAGGTAGGGGGTCTTGTGGCAAGGGTGGGGTGGTCTTTACATCAGCCACAGAAGCTGAAATGTGCACTTTATGGACTTTGGAGACCAGCATTCTGTGTTGCTCATTATTGTTAGATTAGTGGTACTGGTATCATACTTCTGTTCTCTAAATAGCCAGGTGTTTAGCTGCTTTTTCAAGATATGGTGGTGTCCTACAGTGTGGAGTAATTTAGGCAGAGGGATCCAGAGATTGGTCGCTATAAGGGAGGAGGAAGAGCTTCCAGTAGAAGGTTGGCATTACCACTTGCTCATTGTTGCTCGACTGGAGTGTTCTTCACGGTGTGTAGTGTAAGAATGTCCTTACAATATATTCCAAGTGCCTGCAATTGTAAGCACCATGAAGACGTGTAGTCTGCTTCAAATCTCACACACACAAACAGGTGATTAGGATTGTGTAGCCTGGTTATGGCTGTGAAATACAATGCAAATCTGAAGTGACTGCTGTTGAGTGAGGTTTGACTGCATATCATAACGAGATGCCATTCGTTTTGTGCTTGTGTTCTTAAATCCTATTCCTGGGTCTTCATCCTGCTATTTGAAAACAATTGTAGTGGGGTGAAGAGATATGTTTCCCAGGGTAGATACACTACTATGGGAATGTGTTGCCTCTACCCACAACCTCAAAGATACTACCATGACCATTTTCAGGTTCCCACCCCACCTGAAAGACACCAACATGAGAATGTGTAGGGTTCTCCATGCTACGCTAGAACCATCAACATGAGAGATGTTCATCCTCCCCACTGCAGTAGAGAGAAATGCAGCCATGACATTTTTCTCAACCTCTCCCTGATGATGGTGAGTGAAAGGGGGAACATGAACTGGCAACAGAAAATAGATAATCAGTGAAGCAAAGATGAGTATTCACAGAAAGATTTAAGCATGCATACATTCAATGGCAATCAAGGTAGGGGGATCAACGGGGTACAAGAATGTGCAGCACAAGTGTGCAAGCCCCTCCAACACCCTTTGAGAGTGGGAGATGGAGTTTGAAGAATGACCTGAGAGAGGGGCAATGAGAGAGAAAAAGTTAGGAGTGAAACAATGCACGGGTTGTGGAAGGACAGAGAGATTGGACAAGGTGCTAGATCAAAGGGTTCCAGGAGGAGGGCATTGAGTAATAGAAGCAGCTGTGTGGGGGGGGGGTGAAGGAGGCTAGTCCACATATTATCATACATTCTCAAAAAAACTAATCTTTAAAAGGCTAAAACTATTTATACTTAACCTCTTAGAATAAAATTCCAGCCGACAATTCTCTTAAAATAGATAAACTAATTTCTTAAAATGTAATCATATGATATATAAAATTAATATAATTTCCATCCAGGAGATTATGCCATATCATCTCAAAATGTTCTACCATACATGACTTATCATATCGCTTCAAATAGTTAATTCTCAACTGGTTTAGGCTTTCACAATCACACATTAGATGTTTCACCGTTTCTATCTTGTCATTACCACATAATCGATATAACCTCAGCATTCTTGTAATACCAAGTCTAGCTCCCAACACTTCCATTGTATCACATTTGTTAAATTTAAAAAGCAGATACAATCTCACTGTCTTCGGATAGGGGAACGCTTTTTGGTAATTGGGTATTCCTCTATCTATAAAACAATTTTCGAAGAATAACCCACTCATAGACAAAGATGCTAAGTGAATCATATCTCGTTCTTTTGCTTGAGTGTATATCGCCATTTTCAATAAGCTTTTTGCTTTTACATGTTATACAGAGTTCCATCTTAACATATTCTCCTTAGCCCATTTGATATATATCATACATATGCTGTGAATGGTTTGGAGTTTACAGAAATTCTCAATCTCATTAACAGGGTAATTCATAGAATTCAGCGCACAAGTAGCGCACGCGGCTGGCGCACAGCGTGCGCGTGCGATAGTCTGCGCCAGCCGCGTGCGCCAAAACCGAATCCGGCGCACAGCGTATTCATGGATTTTAGCTTCCCCAGGCAGCCGTGGCGCACAGTGGCGCAGCGACTCGCTGCAGCGCCAGTTACGCCCCCAGGAACGCCCCTTGCGCTGGGAAATCTCATAAAAATCACAAACCAGCGCAAGGGGCTACGCCTACCCTGGACCATCACGGCAAGCGGCCCATGCGATTTTCTAGGGTGCGCGGGAAGTGTCACACGTCAAATCCCAGGCTACGTCCATTTCAGGGGTGCGCGGGAAGTTTCACACGCGAAAAGCCAGGGTACGTCCATTACAGGGGTTCGCGGGAAGTTTCACACGCGAAAAGCTAGGCTACGGGAATTCCAGGGGTGCGCGGGAAGTCCCACACGCGAAAAGCCAGGGTACGTCCATTACAGGGGTGCGCGGGAAGTTTCACACGCGAAAAGCTAGGCTACGGGAATTGCAGGGGTGCGCGGGAAGTCCCACACGCGAAAAGCCAGGCTACGTCCATTACAGGGGTGCGCGGGAAGTTTCACACGCGAAAAGCTAGGCTACGGGAATACCAGGGGTGCGCGGGAAGTCCCACACGCGAAAAGCCAGGCTACGTCCATTACAGGGGTGCGCGGGAAGTTTCACACGCGAAAAGCTAGGCTACGGGAATTGCAGGGGTGCGCGGGAAGTCCCACACGCGAAAAGCCAGGGTACGTCCATTACAGAGGTGCGCGGGAAGTTTCACACGCGAAAAGCTAGGCTACGTACATTTCAGGGGGGCGTGGATATTTGAACACGCTACTCCGATCGTTGGGTCTTCACAGGTCTTCCCTGTACAGCCTCCACGTCCCCTGCATGCAGTCCACACCACAGGTGATTACCCTGCACACCTGCTCATGACTCCCACCCCCCACCACTCATGTCCCACTCATGCCTCCCACCACCCCCACCCCCCAGCACTGTGGGGCACCTGCCAGCAGGCCCCCACTTATGTCCCACTCATGCCTCCCACCACACCCACCCCCCAGCACTGTGGGGCACCTGCCAGCAGGCCCCCACTTATGTCCCACTCATGCCTCCCACCACACCCACCCCCCAGCACTGTGGGGCACCTGCCAGCAGGCCCCCACTTATGTCCCACTCATGCCTCCCACCACACCCACCCCCCAGCACTGTGGAGCACCTGCCAGCAGGCCCCCACTCATGTCCCACTCATGCCTCCCACCACACCCACCCCCTAGCACTGTGGGGCACCTGCCAGTAGGCCCCCACTTATGTCCCACTCATGCCTCCCACCACACCCATCCCCCAGCACTGTGGGGCACCTGCCAGCAGGCCCCCACCCATGTCCCACTCATGCCTCCCACCACACCCACCCCCCAGCACTGTGGGGCACCTGCCAGCAGGCCCCCACTCATGTCCCACTCATGCCTCCAACCACACCCACCCCCCAGCAGTCATGGGGCACCCTCCACCAGGCCCCCACCCATGTCCCACTCATGCCTCCCACCACCCCCACCCCCCAGCACTGTGGGGCACCTGCCAGCAGGCCCCCACTTATGTCCCACTCATGCCTCCCACCACACCCACCCCCCAGCACTGTGGGGCAACCTCCACCAGGCCCACACAGATGTTCCCCTACCAATAGGAAATCACAATACAGATCCCAGGATCCCATGGGCAACCACATCCCACCCCATGTCACCCCAGTCCATACACACATCCAAGGTACACATCCATTCAAAAATCAAATACCCATTACATGATACATAACCAATGAGCAGTATGCGCATGAGTCCAAGTCCGTCAGACTCACACAATGGCAACACATGACTGTGAAAACCCAGATTGTGACAGTCAACAAACCAATGAGAGAAGTCCACACAATAGAATCAAAAGAACAATGTATTAAAATGTAAGAAGGAAAAAAAAAGAAACACCTAAATGAATACACAAAGTAACAGGAAAAAAAAAAAAATTCTAATGAAAGGTGAAATCCAAAAGAACGGGTGCAAAGTCAATCAAAATGGAAATCAAAAACAAACACATTGCCCCATGGTCCAAATAATAAAATCGAAAACATCCACAAACTATGTACAAAGATGATTGTCCGGGTCCAATATCCCTAAAAACCATAAAATGAAACCTACCCAAAACCTAACTAATGCGAACTATATACAAAAAACGTGGGCCATTGTCCAATCAACCCAAATAATAAATAAAAATAAAGGAAACCTACTATCTACATAACTATATACAAAGGCGGCGGGCCAGTCCTGCGGCTCACTGAGAGATGTTATGGGCCAGGGCATCATCGAACTCCCTTTCTATCTCCCCGAGGCGTTCCTCCTCAATGGCCCCGAGGGCCCGCAGGGCTGACGCAGTGTCCACCTCCAAGCCCCTGCGGATCTCCTCGAGGCACTCGGCACGCCTCAGGGCCCTCTGCATGGAGTCCACTGCCCTGACCATAGCGAGCCGCCCCTCTTCTGCCCGCCGCCTCTCCGCATCTATTGCGTGGCCTAACCGCTGCCACACGGAAGACACATTCTGTCCAGGGTCCTCCTGCCCTCCAGCCGATGGCTGCCCCTCCGATGTTGATGGCCCCGAGCCATGAGGCCTCCCACGTCGCTGCCGCTGCCTCTGCAGCCACTGCCTCTGCCAGCACGACGGCATCCAGGCTGATGGTATCCACCGACGCCGTCGTGCACGTGCCCTGCCTGATGATGCCGGCACATCCTCCACCTGCAGGGGTCCAGTTGCCATGGTGTCCACACCAGCTGGACCACCGACTCCCGACTGTGGCAGGGATGGGATCCCCACTGAGCCGGCTGCATTGGTCGGGGCAGGTCCACAGGGGGCCCTGGTGTCAACTGGGCCGGAAGACGGCAAGGAGAACGACCGGCGCATACTTTCCACAGAGGAGGAGATGCCCGACACATTGGCCATCACCTGCAGAAAACCCGCGCCAATGGCAGATCCCAACTGGGCCACGTCGGCACGGTGCTCTTCGTGATGATGTGCGTGCTCCTCCCGGGAAGCACGCACGTCATCACGAATGACCCCCGTGCGCAACGCGACCCCAATCAGGACCTTTTCCATGCGCCCACGGGTCCCCTCGTCCGCAGGTGGAGGGGAGTCAGATGACATAGACACCCCCTCCACCTGCGGACGGGCCTGGGACGGGGCATCCATGCTGGTGCATGGTGGTGCACTCACAGGGTCAGGGACAGCGACATGCACAGGCACCTCCACGGCGACCTGTGCTGCCTCCTGCCCCTGGCCCTGGACTGCACCACTTGCACCAGCAGGGATGCCCCCACCAGGCCTCAGGTGTGCCTCAGTCTCGGCCGCCTCCTCCTCTGTAGAAACCACCAACCTGGATGGCTCCTTGCCCTCTTCCGCTGTAGCTGGCCCCTGTGGGGGCTCACCCACCCCTTCCGCCGCAGCCGTGGGGGCATCCCCGCCGTCTACCTCCACAGCGCCGTCTCCGCCCTCTCCATCACTAGCCGCTGCATAGAGGGAGACATAGAACACAAGCATCAGGGCACTGTACAATGGTCCCCTACACAGGAAGCAATATCAGATGACTGGCAATGGTAAAGTACACTTCTATCATGTCCCTCCACAACACATGGGTCAGGCAATACACACACGCAACACCCATGGTCCATGGCATGCACATCAACATACATGTCCACTGCACTCTTCTAAAGTACGATGTCATGGAACACACATGCATCATTGGTCATGCAAATCACACGCACACACTTCACCTCTGTCACATCCATGTGGCCTCGTACATCACAAACACAGTGGATACAAGGATGATTAGGCAGCATCAGTGAATCTGTACAGTGTCACAGACATGTGTCATGCATCCATGCCATTCAAAAGTCACAGACATGCAGGTCAAGCACACCGACCTCGACACCATACATGTACCTCGCATCAGCATCCATCCCTCACCCACACCCATGTCCACGAACATACACTTGCATGCTCACATGTGTCCAATCTGCATAGGCCTCCTCAGGTTGCATAGCAACACATACAACAACCATGTGATCCACAAATTACTGGTCGCACATGCATCGCCATGACAACACTGCACACATACATGCCTACAAGGCCCATTCCACACATACAGCATCACACAACCAGCACACTGCAACATGCACTGTCTCACACAGCAATGCCTGCACACTTACCGCTCAACTCCAGACGGGTCTCCCTCTCAAGGACCTGGGAGTGGAGCGCTGGGTGTATGCGTGCCAGGACCCTCATTTGGATCGAACTCATGTGGCCCCGGCCCCCCTCCACGAGGCGCCGGGCCTTTGAGAGGGTCCTGGACCTGCAGTCCTCCCAACGCTTCCTGACATGTCGGTTGTCGCGGACTGCCACCCCCTCCGCGTTGATGGCAGTCACGATGTCGTCCCAGATCCGAGTCCGTCCTTCATAGTTGGCGCGGCTACTTCCGAAGAGGGCATCATACTGCCCCAGGACTCGCTCCACCAGGACCCCAACCTCGGTGACACTGAAGCTGGGGCCCCTCTGCCTCTCTGGCTGGGGGTTGCCAGTGGTGCCAGATGTTTCAGTGCCCGACATGGCAACCCCAGAGGCAGGAGTGGGTGGGCAACTTGGTCCTGGGGCTGGGCTGTGGAGTGGTGTTCTTCCAGTCGGGAGTCTTCAGTTCCAGCAGGGGTGGACACAGCAACTGTACGCCTGCAGATGGCTGATGTGCAGGCACCAAATGGCAGGGCACGGTGGCAGCAGGCAGGCAGGCAGGCAGGCAGCAGCAGATGGCACGTGGGAGGCTGCTGGGGGGCAGTAACTCGGCCTTCTGGGCAGGAGCGTGGTCTTCCGTGTGTGAACGCGTGGCCAGCTTGATACGGAGTGAATTGGCACGTGAAAATCATGCACGTCTGCGTGGAATCCGAGGAAAGGCCCTCAGCGCGTAAGCACGTCAGCACGCGTACGCAATTTCATTGGTCCAAAGGGCCAGGCGCGTAAGCGCGCCTATGACGCACGGGTGTTTCCCAACCCACGTGAAAAATAAACACGTGCCGCGCGAGCGCGTCAGCACGCATACCCGATTTCATTGGTCCAAAGGGCCAGGCGCGTAAGCGCGCCTATGACGCACGGGTGTTTCCCAACCCACGTGAAAAATAAACACGTGCCGCGCGAGCGCGTCAGCACGCGTACCCGATTTCATTGGTCCAAAGGGCCAGGCGCGTAAGCGCGCCTATGACGCACGGGTGTTTCCCAACACGCGTGATTGGTCCAAAGGGCCAGGCGCGTAAGCGCGTCTATAACGCACGGCCGTTTCCCAACACGCGTGAAAGAAACACAAGCCAGTGTCAATGCGTGTGATTGGAGGCTGGCCCTTCAGCGCCTACACGCGGAAGTGACGCAGGACCTGTGGGCCTGCATAAAAGGTACATGTAGAACGCCATTTCCTTGTACGTGCTTTTCGTGGAGAGCGAGTTGGTGTATTCTGTACTTCTTGTCAGTTGACACGCGATTTACTTCACGGCGTTCAAAGGTCGTACTCCCTGTTACCTCTGACAGCTTTTTCTCTTTTGCTCTTTTTCCTGGGCCTGTTTCCTCACACAGCGTTCCCTTCTACTGTTGTCCTGTCTCCTCAGACAGCGTCCCATTCTTCTTTTGGCGGGGGTGTTGCCAACGCGCACACGCGCGTCTTTTTGACGCATTTCTCCCTGGCAGACGGTGAGTTGCGCACGCATCTATCATCTGTGCTTGCCCCGTGTGTCACGTACCTCTTCAGAGGTCAATCTAGGCTGCGTGTGACACGCATACGTTCATTACTGTGTTACTGGATGCCACAGCGTAGTGCAGGGTTTTTCATACGCACACGTGGTCTAGGAGGGGTATCGTGCACGTTCCTTAACTTTTTTGGGGTGCCTGTGCGTTGCGTGACCCGTCATCTTTCCCCAGGGGTGTCATATAGCCTTGCCACTGCACTAGGGTACGAATACCATCTGGTACCCAACCCCTTTGACACCCAATTGCCCAGGACAATTGTGCACACCCACTCCCATACGCACAATAACATCAGTGCCATGGTTGGGAGGCGTGCAAGCCGTAAGGGTGGCAAAGGTGGCCGAGCCACACGTGGTGGCCGTGGAGGATCCACTAGGGGACGTGGTTGTGACTTGCAGGGTGCCCCTGTCCCCCCCAGTCTGGAGGACCAGTCAGGGACACCCATGCCCCCCCCCTAACCCCCTCCCCCCAGGTTGAGGGTCATGTGGCTGATACCAACCCTGATCAGCCCTTGTTGGACCAGCCCATTGTGGCACCAGACCTGTCCGAGGGTGACTCCATCGCTGACATCCAGGTCAGCAGGTCCACTGCACGTGCACCGGTGCACATTGGTGTCATCAGGACACGCGCATCTATGCCAGATAGGTCATCTGCTGCCCCCCGTGGCCAGGGTGTGGCTCCATCCACCCCACCTCTCATACACCCTGCCAAGACTGTGTCGGTCCTAGTTCATGCACCTCAGATCAGGCCTGACCCTATCCCTCTACCCCCAATGCCTGCACCTACTCCCATGCTGAGTGTGCAATCCCACACACCCAGTACTGAGTCCACCACGGCTCCTGCCCCTAGTGTCCACAGCGGCGTAGGACACTCTGGATCCCCACCCCCTTCCAAGCGGAAGAGGAAGAGTGCACGTCCGGCACAGGCTGATGCCCCAGGCACGGCTGCACAGTCCGGCCCATCAAGGAAGCCCAGCTTCACAGACGCCGAACTGAATGCACTTGTTCAGTATGTGTCAGACCATGATAGGGAAATGGTCATCGTTGCAGGGTCCAAGACCACACATGCCAGACGCCAGGCACACTGGCAGACCATTGCTGACAAAATAAGTGCCCTTGGAGTAGTGAGGCGCACAGCTAGTGATTGCCAGAAGCGCTGGAATGACCTTAAGCGCAGGGCAAAGGATAAGCTGGCCTCAAGTCATGCCGCAACCTTGGTGACTGGAGGTGGGTCCCCAGCACAGGAAATAGAACTCACACCACACGAGTCCGTAGCTGGATCCTACGTCACCGAGGGACAACTCCAAGGTGTGGGAGATCTCCCTGATTACGAGGCATCATCCGGTGAGTGCACATGCATGTGTGTTATATCAATGTGCATGGTGTGTGTGCGAAGCCTTCATGTTGGGTGCCTGTCAAGGGGGTGTGTGGCAGAGTTGATAGTGTCACCCATGTGCCTCATCCAGTATGTTCAGTGCAACACCATGTGCCCACACCACTATCCCTACTGCCAACAGTGCACATATGGCCCTACACCATGGAAGTTCCCCTTGAATTGTCATTTTGTCACGACATTGTTGCTCATTCTCCCCGGTCTATTCATCTTATGTCTTACATACCATTCCTACACTTTCCCCCAGCCATTCAATTTCCATCGTCACATGCCTGACATGCAATGATACCACATGCTAATGCGTCCTCTGTATATACATGGCACTCAACATGCTGTCATACTCTGGATTTTGCCTTGACACCCACCTCCTACCTGTGTGCTCTTGTTCCGTCTGGTTTCAAGCCCCATTCCCTCACACTCCATGCTGCTCTTCATGGTCTATCTTCCCTGACTTCTACTGTTCAGACCATCGTGCCCTACTCACGACACCTGCTTGCAAACAGTCAAATGAGGGCACCCTGCCCTCCAATGCGACCCACCCTATTGCTGACAAGTACATCTGAGCCTACTCAAGGTTAACTCTTACTGACATCTGCTCATACATGCCTTTGCCTGTCCCATGGACCCTTCACATGGTCCCAGTCCTCTCTCCTTGCTCCTTTTCCACCATCAATGGTGTGACCCGTTGGGGTGTACTCTTGGCCTCCTTCCAATCCTCAGAGGCCACAATTGATGAGTATGGTAATGGGAGCATCTCAGTCCAAGGACCTCAGGCCAACCTTATTCTCCTTGACAAATGCTACCCACATCTCATCAACTTCCTTTCCTCTCCTGCTGTCCCCCCTCCTCTCTCCTCATCTATCCTGTACTTCCTCCCTGCACCCTCCCATGATCCTTCTCCGCCTCCCACTCCAACTCCTACACAAGCTGCACCTCTGATCTGTAGCACTCCCCGTAAGTCCTACAAGGCTGTCAACCTCCTCCACATTTACACTCCTTACTCTGCCGCTGCATTAGGCATTCCTCCAATATATGTCACTTACATGAGGTAATGCACCTTGACATCCTTGGTCTCATGGAAACATGTCTGACGGCCAGCTCTGTCTGCATCTTTGACACACTCCTACCTGACGTTCAGGAGATCCTCTCCTTGGCCCGGCACTACTGTGCAGGGGGGGTGTGCCCTTGCCTTCCCTGAGGGTATTCCTGCCACTGTCACTCCTACGTAGACCTACTCCCCTCTGGAATGGCTTGTGTGACGTCTCTCTCCATCTCACCTCGACATTCACAAACTGTGCGTACTGTGTATCGGAAAAATGGTCAAATGTACTACTTCCTTTCTGAGTGGCCTCACCTCTCCTCCTCACTCATGTCCCCAGACACTGAAATCCTCTTCCTTGGTGATGTACGCATCCACCTGCATGCTTGTTGTCCCCCCACGTGACTTTTCCGTGACCTCAGCAACTCCCTATCACCCTCTAAACTCCCGTCTGTCCCTACTCATTCTGCAGGGCACACTCTTGATGCTCTGATCTCATCTGACCTTCCCCTCTCCATCCCTCTCTGCACTCCTCTCTCCTGGAGTGATCACTTTCTCCTCTCCTCCCACCTCACCCTCACCACCCCACAGGCAAAGCCACCCTCACCACTGTCACACACCTTCTTGGTATTCCAACCCATGAAGTGTGTGTCAGTCGAGGCTTATGCTGCCAAAATCTCCCCCCCATCCAGCTCCCCCTTAGGCTCACTCCCATCCTGACAGGGCCCACTCCATGCTCCACTCTATGTCAGGTACACTGGATGTCTTTGCCACGGTCATGACAATCCGCCTGAAGCCCCATGCCAATGCTGACTCCTGGCATGACTCGCATCTTGTGAACCCAAAACACAGGTGCCGGGTGGCAGAGAGGAAATGGCCTGCATCATGCTCATCCTCTGGCAAACTGGCCTGCCACCTGCTCCAAAGGCAATAGCGTCTCACCCTTCTCACCAAGATGAGAGCCCCAATCCAAGGGCACATATCTGTGGCATCTGACAACTCTGCAGGACACATTGAAATCTGCAAGGACCTTGCCAAGCCAGATGCAGTGTGTACCTCCCCTGTCCCCTCCGAGCCCACAGCACTGCATGACTGTCTCTGTACCCCTATAGGCCACCCCCCCAGCACTTGTCTGCGCCTACCACCATCTGCCCTCGACGTTAAGTCCTACTTACCTTGTACAGCACTACCAGCCGCAACTTCCCCTTGCACTTCATTGTGCCACCCACCTCTGCACTTGCGTTACATGAATGACACCAGCACCAGTAGGATTGTTGAATGGCATCCCCTTCTGCCCCACCACCCCTCAGTGCTCCGCTGTTCCTTCATACATTTCTGTACAGGTGCTTCACGAATGCTATATGAATCCATTACAGGTGATGGGGAGGTGGAATCTCATTGTTTACTGCATTTTGTTAATGTTGACAAGGCACTGTGCATCGTGGCCAATTGGGACTAGCAGATCCATGTCCAACATGTTAACTTCTTGATGTGATGAAGCAATGTCAGGACCAGAGTGGCCAAAATCCAAAATAGTTGCCCTCCTCTCCCTCTTCACTTGGTGGCTATGTCACATGCCATGTGTGTGATGGCATGTGCATTTGACATGGCAATCACCGGCCAATGTGTGATGCCAGTGCTAGGCAGCATGGGGAGCAGGCGTTGCTCTCCATTCTCTGTGTCATCATTGTGTGCCCTGAGCCTCCCCTCCAGACCCAGTGATGGTGAATGCATAGGAGGTTTCCCAGTCATGTGGGACATGTGTCATTGAACTACTGGCTCTGTTGTTCATCAGCCCTTGTTGTATGCCATGGTGCTAATGCCTGTTTCCATTTCTCTCTTTCATGTCTTTGCAGGGGACGACGCACTTGTTGATGCTGGGGATGTGGTGGTGGAGCCGTCCCAGGAGGGCAACCCGGGCCGACCTTCCACAAGTGAGGGACGTGGTGTGTTTGTGGGTGAAAACCCACAAGTGCTGCAGGTCGTGCTGTCGAGGGGTGTCTCTGGGGGTTCCTCCCCCGAGCAGTATTCAGGTGTAGACTCGGAGGATGACACCTATGTGCAGTCGCAGGTGAGTGTTCTTGGGAGAGAATCTCCTCTGTCCGACCCACCTGCAGCCGGGTTATTGCCCTCAATGGGGATGTCAGTGTCGGCAGCTCAGCCTCCGGTGGTTACGGATGCAGGGCCACACCACACAATCTCTGATCCTGTTCCTGGGGCTGCAGATCAGAGAGGGAATGCAGTCCTGCAGCCTGAGGCTTTGCCGGCACAGCAAGGCGCAGTCCGCCTTGCCCCAGGCAGGTGTGGTGCCCGCCAACGTGGTGGCCGTATGCCACCTGGCAATACCGCTTGGGAGCAATCCATCTACGGTATGGCCACCCAACAGGCAGCATCATCCGAGATGATTGCACAGGCCATGGATAGGGTGGCCACTTCCATTGTCCCCCCAGAAAGGCTGATGGAGCGACTGGAGCAGGCTACAGAGTCCATCTGCCAGGCACACAGGGAGGACATGTTGGCGTCCAACATGGACAGGCGGGCAGGACTGGCGACTCTGCGGGAATCACTTTCCATGGAGTCCCAGCGCCACAGGGAAGGCCTGAGGGAAGAATTCCATCACCTCAGGTCGACCCTGTCAGAGCTTGAGGCTTCATCCCATAGAAGGACAGAGGAGCAGCTGGAGCGTCTGACACGGACGCTCTCGGCCGAGATGCAGGCAACTCGTGCGGAGGTCAGGTCATCCCGGAAGTTACTGCATGGGGACCTCCGCATGATCATAATCCAGAACCAGACCTTCCAGACCCGCCTGCTTGCAGCCATGGAGGAGCAAACTCGGGCTTTGCGTGGGCTGCCTCCCATTGTCACACCATCTTCTGAGGCAGCTCCCCCACTTCCTGAGTCAGCTGCAGGGTCTGGCCAGAGCGATAGCGACTCATCTCCCACAACAGAGTAGCCGTGTGGGCCACGAGCCTATGGGGTGTTTTTACTTCCCATGATCCACACAGGTGGATTGTGGCGTGCATCCTGTCCTCGGACCTCATAGGTGCCCCCCCCCCTCCCCGCCAGCCCTTTCATGGCCATTTTTTCTTATCATATTTTTATTTTTCAAGTGTGTTGCCTTGTGTGGGTACCTGGGCATACACTGTATTGTGGCTGGGCACATGCAGGCTTGTCCTGAGTTTGGTTTCGATGCTTGGGTATCTGGCATCCACACCCCTCCTGCTTCCGTTTCCATGGGCTTGCAAAGGGTGTGCCCAAGTGACAGCAAATTACACGGTGACATTGGACTTCCATGAGCTGTTGGGCAGTCCATAGTCAATACTGTGTAGACATTCATGGTGTACATTGTTGTTGCACCTAACTATGCATGATGGTTTGATATGTGCCTTAACTTACATATGTTACTCATGTTTTGCAGGTATTTCACACAGTTCTTCACACGGGCATACTCTCTGGAGTCAGACTACATGTCGGTAGATGTGCAGTGACACTTTTGCGTGGCGCCATCACTGTACATCTGGACGGTGAGGACATACCAGCACAATCAGGTATTGAGACTACCATTGATTACATGCATTGTGTCTTGTTTTGGTGGGCTTCAGGGTGGGTTGGTGTGTAATTTGATTGAAATGACTCTTACACAGGTGTGTAGTAGTGCCTCCATCACGGTTAGCTGTTCAAGTGCGGCTATGTTCCATTTGGGGCACTGCTATTTGTGACACCGGTGTCATGTTGTGAGGGTCAGTTTGTTTGCTCTCACATACCATGACATGGTGTCCTCTGTGGCGGGACTGTGAAGGGATTGGGTGACATGGCAATGTTGTAATGTAGCAATTCGCCTGTGCCAATGCATTTTTGATGAATGGAGTTGTGTCTTTTCATAGTTATGCATTGCTGGTGTATGTGTAGGTAGGGGTGCACACATAGTGACACTTCCATGTTAACAATCTCAGGCTGATGTGTTTCTGACAGTTTATTGCCAAGAAATTTTGTGACATTGTCAGGTAGTGTCATCATTGATCGTCAGATGGTATGTGCCAGAGCAGTGTGCACTAGCCAGCACTGTGATTCCTAGGTGAAGAAGTTGGCCACCAGTTGGTACGGGCTGCCTCCCCCGTGCCCTTTCCCCTCCCATGCGCAGCGGCCGTGCATGTGGTTGTGGATGTGGGGGCACCACCATGTCCACGGGCAGGCCCCGGCGTGTTGCAACGTTGTGCAGGACACATGCTGCCACTATGATCCTGCACACTAGTGGGGGAGCATATAACAGCTGCCCGCCAGAACGGTCAAGGGAGCGAAAGCGTGACTTCAGCACTCTGAATGTGCGCTCCACTATGCCCCGTGTTGCAATGTGGGCTGTGTTGTACCTTACCTCGGGTGGCGTGGTGGGGTTCCGGATTGGGGTCATCATGTGGTGGCTGATAGGGTAGGCACTGTCCCCTGCGGAGGTGGTGATGGGTATCATTAGTGGTGTTGTGACATGACCCTGTATCTGACATGCATGCATGTGCAGTGGCATTCATGCTCACCAAGCAGCCATGTATCTCCATGCCGGCCAGCCTCTAGGTCCCGGCTTAGGGTAGACATTCTGTAGATGAAGCTGTCGTGGGTGGACCCGGGATAGTTGGCATATACTGATGTGATGATTCCCTTGGCATTGCATACAACTTGCACGTTGATGGAATGCCAGTGCTTGCGGTTTCTATAGATGTGCTCTGTTGCCCTGGGGGGACGTAGAGCCACATGGGTGCAGTCAATTGCACCAAGCACTTTGGGGAATTGCGCCACACCATAGAATTCCTGGATGCACGCCCGCCTTTCTGCAGGAGTCCTGGGGAGATATATGTGCCTGCGGACTGATGGCCGTGCAGTGATGATGTTCAAGACCTCGTGTAGACAGCGTGACTGCGTGGCCTGTGACACACCACCCACTATGGCACTTGTCCGCTGAAAAGATCCAGTGCCCAAGAAGTGCAGTACATTCAGGACCTTCTGCAGGGGGCTGAGTGCTTGGGAGCACAGGGTGGGTGATGTGAGGTCATCCTCCCATTCACTGACCAGGTCCAGTATGATGTGTGCTGGAAACCTGTACCTCCCATACACCTGGTCATCAGGCATCCCGAATAGGCTGGTTCTGGGTGAGAAAATTCTGGCCCTGACTCTCCTCCTCCTCCTCCTTTGGTAACCCACAGCCACTGCTGCTAGGAACGGTATGTTCATCTTTGCACTGAGCTTGTAGGATGTTTTCACGTGAATATTTAGACGTGCTGGGTCATGTACGCCTGCTTCCTGCAGGCGTACGTCTTTCCGTATTGCCTGTTGTAATTTTGCACGTGTCGTGGCCGAGCGTGTGTGACTACATGCTCGAGGTTTACCAGGTTAAATGTACGTTATTAATATTGTAATTGTATTCAGATGTAAATGGTAACCGGGCGTTTTTCACGCGCGCAGTTGAATATGCGATTACTCGCTGTGTGCCTTTGGACCAATGAAATCGGGTACGCGTGCTGACGCGCTCGCGCGGCACGTGTATTTTTTTCACGTGGGTTGGGAAACACCCGTGCGTCATAGGCGCGCTTACGCGCCTGGCCCTTTGGACCAATGAGATCGGGTACGCGTGCTGACGCGCTCGCGCGGGAGGTTTATTTTTTTCACGTGGGTTGGGAAACACCCGTGCGTCATAGGCGCGCTTACGCGCCTGGCCCTTTGGACCAATCATGCGGGTTGGGAAACGGCCATGCGTCATAGGCGCGCTTACGCGCCTGGCCCTTTGGACCAATGAAATCGCGTACGCGTGCTGACGTGCTTACGCGGCCTTTCCTCGGATTCCACGCAGACGTGCATGATTTTCACGTGCCAATTCACTCCGTATCAAGCTGGCCACGCGTTCACACACGGAAGACCACGCTCCTGCCCCTAAGGCCGGAATCCTGCCCCCCAGAGCCCCGAGCACGCTCCCACCTGCCATCTGCTGCTGCCTGACTGCCTGCTGCCCACGTGCCCTGCTGTTTGCTGCCTGCACATCAGCCAGGGGAGCAGTTGCTGTGACCACCCCTGCGGGACCCAAAGACTCCCGACAGCCGTACCACAGCCCAGCCCCAGGACCCAGTTGGCCACCCACTCCTGCCTCTGGGGTTGCCATGTCAGGGAGCACAACATCTGGCACGACTGGCAACCCCCGGCCAGGGAGGCAGAGGGGCACCAGCTTCAGTGCCACCGAAGTTGGTGTCCTGGTGGAGCGAGTCCTGGGGCAGTATGATGCCCTCTACGGACAGATGCGCCTCGACAAGGAAGGACGGACCAGGATCTGGACGGACATTGTGACTGCCATCAACGCAGAGGGGGTGGCAGTCCGAGAATTCCATCAAGTCAAGAAGCGCTGGGAGGACTACAGGTCCAGGACCCTGAACAAGGCCCGGCGCCTCGTGAAGGCAGTGGATGCCAAGGGGCGGCGGGGCCACTTGTCGCAAGATGAACTTTGGGTCCTGGAACGCATATCCCCAGCGCTCCATGTCCAGGTCCTTGGGAGGCAGACCCGTCTGGAGTCGAGCGGTGAGTGTACATGCATACTGATTGTAAGCTATGTGTGTGGTGGTGTGCCAGGAGTGTGCATGTTGCACATGTCTTTGTGTGGCCATGTATAAATGTGTGTGTGCAGGGCTGTGAGACAAGCACATGTGTGCCTGTGATGTGTGAGACAAGGATGGTGCATGTGTGTGTGTGTGTGCTTGCAGTGCAAATGCTTGTGTGTGGGCACATGTGTTTGACTGTGCATGTGAGTTGGCATGCTTGTGGTGTGACACATGGATGTTGATTCCATGTGCATTAGTCTGCAGCGTGTGCGTGTGTGTAGTTGTGAAGGGTGCAACAGTGTTGCTACATGGATGCAGGTGACACTGTCATGTTGGAGAGTGAATTGCAAATGTGACATGGATGTTCATCTCATGACTGACAGTTTGCGGAGTGGTACACATGCTTGGATGTGTGCTTTGCATGTGTGCATGTGTATTTGAGTCCGTGTGTATCATGTGATGTGTGGCTCACCTTTGTCTGCTCATGCTGCTGTATGTGAATGTATGTAGCGGGCTGTAGCAATATGGCTGTTGAATGACTCATGTGTGTGCGTTGAGGAGAAAAGTGTGTTGGGGATTGTGATGCCAGGTCTGGAGTATGACAATGCCACTCTTGTACAACTGTTATGTGTGTGAGTCAATTGTACAGTGTCCTGATGCCTGTCTCCTGTCTCTCCCTGCCTGCAGCGTCATCTGATGTGGAGGGCGGAGAAGGTGCTGTGGAGCACAGCAGCAGGGATGCCACCGCCAGCCGGAGACGCAAGGCCCGGCTCCCCTCCCCTGTTGTCATCTCGTCGGGGAGTGAGGAGTCCGGTGCTGTGTCCCAGGTCGCAGCTGCCGAGGGGAGGTCCAGGAGGCGCAGGAGGAAGTTGGACTCCTCGGCAGCAGAAGGGGCAGCTGAGACCCCACAGGGTTCCGCGGCGGAAGATGGCAGGGAGTCATCCAGGTTGGTGGTGGGTTTGGTTGAGGAGGAGGCCGTGCAAGGGACTGAGATGGGGTCTGGAGGTGGGCATTCCACTGGTGCTAGTGGTGCAGCACAGGGGCAGGGACAGGAGGCAGCACAGGCCGCCGCGGAGGTGCCTGTGTGTAATCCTGTCCCCGGTCCTGTGTCTGCATCATCTTGCACCAGCAGGGTTGCCCACGTCCGGACCCATTCTCAGGGAGACCAGGCTGTGTTCCTCCATACACTGGGCCTTGTTCCGACCCCCTCCTCACCTGAACCCCCTATGCGCCAGTCGTCCTCCGTGCCATCTTCCTACCCACCTGTCACCTGGGTGCCCTGTGGAGCTGCCTCTGACGATGGGGCCAAGCTGGTGGAGGACACATCCCTGCCCCAGTCGGGAGTCGTGAGTCCAGCAGGGGTGGCCACCGCAACAACAGCACCCCAAACAATGGAGGATGTGCAGGCAGCAGGTGTCAGGGCACCGGCACCAGCACGTCAGCAGCAGGAGGAAGAAGGTGGGAGCCTTGATGGCTCGGGGCCATCACCATCAGAGGGGCAGGCATCAGCCGGAGGGCAGGAGGACCCTGGACGTCAAGTGTCTTCCGTGTGGCAGCGGTTGGGCCATGCCATAGATGCGGAGCGGCGGCGGGCGGAAGAGGCGCGGCTCGCTATGGTCAGGGCGGAGAACTCCATGCGGAGGGCCCTGAGGCGGGCCGAGTGCCTCGAGGCCATCCGCAGGGAGTTGGAGGTGGGTACATCGGCGTCCCTGCGGACCCTCGGGGCTGTGGAACGGGGCCGCTTCCGGGACATTGAGCGGGAGTTCGATGATGCCCTGGCCCGGAACAACGATCAGTGAGCCGCAGGACTTGCCCGCCGCCTTTGTATATAGTTCTGTAGTTTAGTTGTAGTTAGGTTTCCTTTGTTTTAATGTTATTATTTGGTTGCCAAAGGACAATGCACCACATTTTTGTATATAGACATTTTCTTACTTAGTGTAAATAGTCTGACATGGAATCATGCCCGCTACTCCTCTAGGCACAGCCAACCTAAGGCCTAATATCAGTTTGTTCCACTGCCTGTAGTGTGTGGGGGTGGTTTCTCATGTCACCTGGCCCTTCATCATTGTGAGGACGGACTTGCATCTCCAATAGTGTGGACCATGGTGCACAGCTAAGGACCACATGCCAAATTCTGCCTGCCGTTCAGTGTTTGATGGGCCATGAGGTTAAAGGCTTTCCTCATGGAAGACGGCCCGCAAGACACAAAACGTAAATAGGCCACCCTCCATTGTGAATGTCTTCATTGCCCAGGAACAGCACTGGCCCTCTATTGGCTCTGAGCATGCACTATGTGGCTGTATACAAAAAAGATAGCAGGCGCCCCTCTCTAGAAAGAACATGGCAGGATAATCTGAACTGTGGTTTTTTCCCACTTCGAAAGTCCGCAGCCATCGCTTTTTGCTCATTGTACATTTCACAAAGGAGGAATATCCATTTGCATGTCAGTCTTTGTCCCGCCCACAAGGGCAGTCCAGCACCGAAAAGCAAACCTCCTTTGAACAAGAGCATCAACAGCAACCCCATACACGTGTTTAAGCCTTCTTGGGCCTCATCAGCGAGGTAGAGCTGTGCCTCTCTGAGCACAGTGAGCAAGGGGTCCATGTCTGGTTTCCCCCAGGTAACTTAGGGTGACCAACCCCAAGTTACTTGCAAAAATGTAAAAAAGGTAGCAGGCACCCCTTTCTAGAAAGAACATGACATGATAACCTGTTCTGTGTTTTTTTCCAATTTGAGAGTCTGCAGCCATCACTTTTTGCTCACTGTACTTTTCACAAAGAAGGAATATCCATTTGCATATTAGTCTTTGTCCCGCAGTCCAGCACCGAAATGCCAGGCACACCTCCTTTGAACAAGAGTACCAACAGCAACCCGAGACACATGTTTCAGCCTTGTTGGGCATCAGCTGTGAGGTGGAGCTGTGCCTCTCTGAGCACAGTGAGTATGGGGTCCACGTCTGGTTTCCACCAGTTAACTTAGGGTGACCAACCCCGAGTTCCTTGCAAAAATACAAAAAAGGTAGCAGTTGCCTCTCTCTAGAAAGAACATGGCATGATAACCTGTTCTGTGTTTTTTTGGCTGTATATCTTAAAGGGTCAGCACTTCGGGTGGCATGGCTGATAAGGCTTGTTGCCAGAAGGCATTTCAGCCTTGCCAATCCAGTCGCTTAGTAGAGGAGTCTGTTGCTAACAAATCCATCTTTGCCAGTGCCTGCAGGCCAGTGCTCCTGCCCTGTGATGCTTACCTACATAGGAGCTGGCCCACCCTCCTACCTACCTTGGGAGGCTCCATCCCAGCCCTCCCATTCCAAATTTACATTTTCTGGGGCCACAGGGCCATAGTGTTTGTGGGGTTGGGGGGACAACCAGGGGCATGCCATTGGCTGAGGGAGGGGGATGAACAGGTACATGCCATTCAAAGGGGGCGCAGGAACATGGGCATGACTTTTTGTGGGAGCTGGGGTGCAGGAACATGCTGTTTGTTAGAGGATTTGGGGGTGGGAACCAAGGACAAGCTGTTTTGAGGATTGGGTGGCATGAACAGGGACATGCCTGTTGGTTAGGGTTGAAGGCAGAGCAATGTTTTGGGGCATGGGGGACAGGAACAGAAATGTGCCTTTCTGTGGGAGCTGAGGGATGGGGTCAAGGAACAGGAACATTCTGTGTGTTAGTGGGTGTGGGGGTAGGTACCAGGGACATGCTGTTTTGGTGGGTGGGTGGACAGGAAAAGAACATGCCTGTTTGTTGGGGGAGGAGGGAAGGAACACGCCTTTTTTGGGGGGATGAGGACAGAAACAGAGACATGCCTTTTTGTGGTGAATGGGGAGCGGAACATGGGTGTGCCTATTTGTGGGGGCCCGGGGACGGAGCGCAGAAACAGGAACATGCTATTTTCGAGGATCGGCGGGCAGGAACCAGGGCATGCCTGTTGCTTGGGGTGGAGGGCAGGACATGCCTTTTTGTGCGGTCTGGGAGATAGTGTGCAGAAACATGAATGTTCTGTTTGTTGGTGGGTGTGGGAGTAGGACACAGAGACATGCTGTTTTGGGGGGTGGGTGGGCAGCGTTATGCCGGTTGGCTGCGGGTGGAGGGCAGGACATGCCTTTTTGTGCGGTCTGGGAGATAGTGTGCAGAAACATGAATGTTCTGTTTGTTGGTGGGTGTGGGGGTAGGACACAGAGACATGCTGTTTTGGGGGGGTGGGTGGGCAGCGTTATGCCGGATGGCTGGGGGTGGAGGGTGGGATCATGCCTTTTTGCCTTTTGTCGGGGTTGGGGGATAGGGTGCAGGAGCATGCTGTTTGTTGTTCTGTGTGGTGATCAAGCTGCACACCAGTTTCAAATCCTTCCTTCACCATTTAGGCAAATGAGTCTCTCCTGCAGTGCCTTATCTGCAATTATTTCCCTCTCAGAAGATTAAATATGAATACCTGGAAAATAACCCAAGACAGGAGTGTTTTCGATATTGGTGCTGGCAAAGTATGAAAGTGCACACCTTTTATTTAAACTTCAAACCTAAACGCCTGTGTTTAATATTTCCATTACTTTAGTGTACTATTCTAATGAACACATTCACAGTTATTGTGATGTTCACGTGGTCTTGTGCATAGGCATCTCAACCCTAAAGAAGAATAAAGAACTTCTCTCCCATACACAATCTTGGAGGTTATTGAGCACCGCCTGGTTTTACCATTGTGGTGGCATAACAAGGGCCCCCACATTGAATTTAACATGTGGGATTATTTAGTGCCTTTCTGAACACTGGTGCAGGACAATAGTAGTGAAACATGTGTGATTTATTTTAGGCAAAATAAAATAGAACCCAAATGTCTAATGTATAGTTCTCTGGTAAAGAGCTGTGACGCGAGATTTCCTGCTTCCCGCTAAGGACTTTCATTGTCGCATAACTGACAAATCACGGTGAGAAATCCATCTTTTTTAATAAAATCATAATTGTTGTTCTGTTTTCACATGCTTATTTTTGCACCTTGCAGTCATTGGATGTGTGGAGTGTGAACTCTGGAACATTTATGCATGTGGTCGTGGGCACTGCCATGGGCATCCTTGGGGGTGTTAGGGAGCTATCCTGCCCAATATTGTGTTTCAAATCTATTTTTGTATACTTGGAAAACATGGCTTGCCTCTGACATGCAACCTTTCCGTCTCACTGCTTGCAGCTGAAGGTTGGTCTGTGAGGCAGAGAACCTGCCTGGTAGATGTTCAAATTGGGCTCGCGAAAACATTCCATCATGGAAACTCAAGATTTCTGCAGAAGATGCTCACAATATCTATGTTGGTTTGTAGAGTTAACTCTTAATGGTGCAGCGGCTGCTGCTGCACCGTGTCCCAGCTACTGGCAGAATCGCAAGTTGCTCTTGGGAAGCGTTTCACACAATTTAAATCCCAGGAAGCAGATTTTAAACTTTTTGCAGAGTTTGAATTTCAGTGCCATAGTGCCATCAAAAATAAACACAGAGAGACACCTTTATTAGTCTTTTGCCAGTCTCTGAATTCTTCCACCATGACAGAGTCATACAAATATGCCAGTAACAATAAAAAGGCAAGTGTGAAATAGAAATAAAGACAACTACATCACAAAACACTTGTCCTTTTCCAAGTGTTGGAGGTCATAAATGACTCCTCCCGCTTGTTTCAATACACCCACCAATACATTTACAGTTCAGCCCACTGTAGGCAGCATGTAAGGGACGTTTAGCCCTCTGACAAAAGCAGCTGTGCAACCCTGATGTAGAAAGAGCAGTGGTCGAAGTGTACGAAAAGAAGTAGTGGAACTATGTTCCCTACTGGCCTGCACCGATCCCCACAAACCCCATTGATGTACCCCCTCCCATGCACAATTCAAACCCTAAAACACACATGCCTGATGTTTAGGGAACGTCCAGTGCAGTGCACTGAAAGTGCAAGTTTCAACGTGTTCCTACACCTTTATTTTAAAACGAAACCATTCCGGAACGCTTTCTTTTTAAAAGAAAAGTATAGGAACGGTAAAACCTATTTAAAAGAAGTAGAGGAGCACCGCTCCCAACCGCTCCCAACCGCTCCCGCCCACTTCGACCACTGAGAAAGAGGCTTCTTGCACAAAACACGGGAGGATGCTACAGTGGTGGTGAATGACAAGTGGTCACATGGCTGTAAATCCTCTGTTATGCCACTGAGAATTCTGCTTACACATTACAATTATTCTCAATATAAAGTGCTCGCACTTCTTACACTACTGCACATTCTTACTGTAGAGCTTCATCCAGGGACGTCGGATCACCAAAATGACAGGGGTAGCGAAAGTGACATCACAGTCCTGATGACATCACATGAAGTTATGTCACTTGACCCGGATAGCATCAGTCCCTCTTTAACCTTGGTGGCATCATCAGAAGTGGTATGCGGGCATAAAAGAAAAGTACATAAACGTAAACATTTTAAAATAGCAAATACATACTGAAGCAGAAAAGAATGATTTAAATACCAGTCACATTTTAACAAGCTTGCTGCCTTCATATGCCATAGATGGGGTCATGATATGGCAGCGTTAGCCCCATTAGAACAACATAGGCCGAGGCAATATTGGTTCCACCATTGCGTTCCCTATTTGAAGATTTAAATATATATTTAATCAATAAGTATGACAAAGCATTGAGCAATTTTGGGGAGTACTGTGGCCCGATTATTGATGAAATTGACTCAGACACACATTAATGGAAAGCTTGGTGAAGATGTACAACAAAATGGAAATTGTATAATGATGGAAAGATATGCAGAGAATGTCATTGTGTAAACTACAAAGAGAACTAAACACACAACTGAGGAAATATAAGGAGACACAGCCAACTGTGATGAGATTCCCACGGCTGAATTATCATTACATGTATTTGTGCTTTTATATGAACGTATTAGGTTCCCTACAAAGGTGGGTCCCATAAGAGGGATCCCTTGGCAAGAAAGAAATTGTTGTCTCTGTAAAACCCGGGGAAGGCAGGACCGCTAAAACATTGGATCATTGGCAGTAGTGCTAAACTAGGGCTGTTGAAAATGAGGTGGGGGAAGTTCATAAGGAGATTAGAGGATTAAAACAGTGAAGTCATGTGTATGGATACTCTATCTCAATAATCATTGCTTTAGTGCATAGTTTAATAGTGATACACAACAAGTTTGGGGAAAATGTTTTTTCTCGATTCCACCATAATCAAGTAGGAACGGGAGTAATGTGTCAAATAGGTAGACAGTGTAATCTGGGTGGTTAGAAAGGGAGGCTCTGATGGGTATATAGTATATGTTATTATATTGTGATGTATTGCATGAATTAATGTCTGTAATGTTTGTTTTAGAAGGTTGTGTCTGAAGTGATTTATTGCCATTTGTAATGAACTAAAAATATTGAAGCATATGATTAGAAATGTGTAAACGTTTTTAATGAACTATAAGCACACAAAAATAAAAATACCTTGAGGCACTGCCATAGATATGGCACTTCAGCATAATATGGTCAGTTATTTCCATATTAAGCCAATTCAAGCCACATTTCAGGCATTGTCATTATATGAAAAGTAGATCCACTGCCCTGCCAGTTGCTGCAATAATACAGTATCCAAAAACCCAATAGATGCAAGTCACTTGCAATGAACAGGAGCATTAATGCTTTAATTAAAGATAATGATTTGTTATTTATATAGCCCTTTTACCAAAGCACTGTACATAGCACACATTTATATACAACTATCATTCCAACCGAAGGTGGTACTCAATTATCAACTTCGGAAGAATGAAAGGCTTAGTTGGCCTTGCCAGGATTTGAACCTACAAACTGCATATCACAAACAGATCACAGCAGCTATTTTCTATTTAAAATGCAATGCCACCATAAGAAAACATGTGAAAACGGGCTGCACGATGTAGGCCAGACAGGTAATAACACTTATCATGTTTGCTGTAGCCTTGATGATACAGAGTAAAAAATACAATGTCACAGTAAAACATACCTAGATTTGCAGCACCAAAATGCCAATCCAACCATGTAATAACACTTATCATGCTTACTTTAGCATAGATGCCCAGACAAATATATGACACAGGGCCTCATTACACGGATGGCGGTAGGGATTTAACGTTACCGGTAATGTATTACCGGTAACGTTAAATCCCCATGCGGATCACGACCCGGCACACCCCTATTAGCGGCACCGCTAATTACGGTGCCACTAATAGCGGGCAGGCCGCGTGCGCGCGACCCTCCATCCCGTTAATTACGCCATGCTGCTATTAGCACAGCATCACAAGGCCAGTGCACATGCTAATAGCGGCATGGTAAATCCCCCCAAACCCCTTACCGCCATGGTGCAAATACCGGCATCGCGGACCACCCGTTAAGGGAAATGAGCAGTGTTCCCACCTGCCACAGGTGCACCAAATCAGCACAGGTGAAGGCAATGGAGACTGTGGCAGCTCAAAAGGAGCACACCACACCCCTTCCCACACCACTCCCCACACCAAGATGGTTCCAATACTGGCAGCATTACATGGCCTGGAGGACCTAATTGCAGCGCAGCTGCTACAACAACAGGCAGCACAAAGGAGATGCAGGAGGAGGAGGAGGAGGAGGAGGAGGGCAAGACAGGCACAGCAGGCACCACAACGCCACCAAATCATACCACAGAGGCACCCACCAATACCCAGGATCAGAGCCAGTCCATTCAACCTGACCCCTGAGCAGATACACACCCTGTACCGTCTGGACAGGGCTACCATCACCAGCATCGTGGACATGATCCACGACGACATTGTGAGCCTCATAGACATCAGAACTGCCATCCCCCCGCTACTGAAGGTGGTGAGTGTGCTCCACTTCCTGGCCACAGGCACCTATCAGCATACAGTGGGACAGATGCATGGCATCTCACAACCAGTATTCTCACGCACGCTGAACCAGGTACTCGATGCACTCCTGAAGCATGCACCTGAACACATATCCATGCCACAGACTGCCCAGGAGATTGCAAACACAAAAGTTGGCTTCTATTCACTGGCAGGCATTCCAAGTTGCATCGGGGCCATCGACTGTACCCATGTGGAATTGGTGGTCCCACATCACAATGAAGTAGTGTACCGAAACAGGAAGCAATTCCACTCCATCAATGTCCAAATGGTATGTGACGCCAACAAGATAATCACACATTGCTGTGCCAGATTCCCAGGATCAACACATGATTCCATGGTTCTGCGGAACTCAACTATCCCACGCTACATGGAGAGACACACCGGACAACGTTCTTGGCTACTTGGTGAGTAGCAGGGCAAGCACATGGCTGCGTGATTTGGGGGGGGAGAGATACATACTCCAACTGGGTGTGAATGGGGGGGGAGAGATACATACTCCAACTGGGTGTTGATTGGCGTCCGTAGGGAAAATGGACATACAGATGTACGCCAATGTCCTTCAGGGAAGGCCACGATGTACTTGAGAGGAACCCACATGCAATTCGAAGGTGCAGAACATTGAGAACAATGCAGGTTGCAAAATATCACACATCCATCCACATTGCACATCATGCCACGCCACATATTACACAAACCTGCAACATGGTGTCAAGAACGTAATACAGAATCAGTGCAGCACAACATCAATCCAGCAACGCGCCCTTGAATGCATGCAAAGGGATCACCCCTAGACATAGCACTGAACCACACACCTTTGGCACCACTGAAGTGATGCTTCACAGCATGGCAGCATCGGTGTCAGGATGTCAGTACACTAGCAGTGTGTTACCTAATTTGTATGGACCAGGGACACCTAAGACCTGGCCTCACCCAGGACATGTCAATTACTGTTGGAGGCATGAATGTGGCATTTCTACTTGCAGGGTCGACCTCCCCCTTGCACGTTGCTGTCACACAGACCATCTGCATGAATGCTGTCAATTTAGTACTTGAATCACAATGCAATGTCAATTTGTGTGATGTGAACAGGCCGATCTTGAGGTGAACAGTAGCAGGACCCCGTTCATTCCCCCATACAGGTGATGCGGGCTATCCCCTGAAGCCCTGGCTCCTCACACCTGTACGGAACCCACAGAACAGGCACGAGGAGGAATACAATCGTGCACATACTCGTACCCGCATCGTGATCAAGCAGACTTTTGGACAATTGAAGTCACGTTTCAGGTGCATTAGCAGGTCTGGTGGTGCTCTCCTGTATGGACATGAGAAGGTGTCCAAGATCACCATGGCATGTGTCATGTTGCACAATATGTGTATCAGACGGAATGTGCCACTGCCCCCTGAAGTAGAAATAGAAGCACCTGATGAGGATGAGGATGATGATGGTGATGAGGACGGAGGTGAAGGGGATGCAGGTGTTGCAAGAGGGGATGGCCAGGAGGGACGTGCTGTGAGACAGCATCTGATCCACCAAATATTCTGAGGAACATGTTTCCGTACTGTCACATGGATATGGGGGGTAATGCACTGGTGTATGTTTTGAAGCACGCAATGGACCCTGTTGCCAATAAAGTACACACACACAATGAAGATGTCCAAGCCTGTGTTTTGTTCAGAAACCAGTGTATTGAGTGACATGAAGGTGTAGTAGTGCAAGCCCAAAAACATCCCACCACCCTTCCCCCCCAACAGACCCATAACACCCTTCCCACCCCCCCTACAACATCCCAACACCCTTCCCCCCCCAACAGACCCATAACACCCTTCCCACCACCCCCCACAACAGTCCCTCATGTCTCTGCCATTTCTGCCATGGCCAATGCACACCGGGGTATCCCCATTAGCCCCCTAATTGCAATTGTCCTTGGAAGGGTCTTGAGGGTTGCCAGACGTGCGCCTGGTGGTTCTCATCGAGCGCCTGAGGGGGCTTGTTTGAGTCGACCCGGAAGTCGAGGATGGGGCAGACTGGCCTTGTGGGTGAAAGTGGCGGTCCATTGTGTCTGCCATGCGGACAAGCACCTCCCTAAGACTTGCAATTTCATTGCATATCCTGTCCGTGTTGGCGTCCATGCGCTCAGTGGAGTGCCTCGCCGTCTGGACTATCATCTCGGTGAGATTTGCTGCCTCAGCGACATGCTGCCCAACCAGCACGGTCAGCTCCTGTTGGCGCTGCAGGATGGCGGTGAATTGCTGATCAGTGCCGGGTGACCGTGCATTGGATGCCGTGCCCACAGATGGCTCCAATTCAACTGGTGATGGTAGCATGGGTGACATTATTGCAGGGTTGGTGTCCTCGTAAGTCCCATCAGAACCAGGGGTCTGGGATGCCATGGGCTCTGGGCTTCCTGGGGGGCTTGGGGTGTGCATCTCCATGTGCTGGAGTAGGGTGTCCTCTGGATCGGACTGGAGGCCAGTGGCGGCTGCCTCACCAGCAGAGCTTGCCGCAGCTGATGGTGGGCCCTGGGTGTCTGGCATTGTTGCCAGTGGGTTTGCCTCCGGTGGTGGGGCCACAGTTGGTGGTGCAGCTACTGCTGCCCTGGCAGTGGCACTGTGACGTAGGCTGCCACTCTTCAGGTGTGGCCTACCACCCTTGCCCCTGGATGTTGCAGGGGTTTCCTCCGGCTCCTGTGCCCTTGGCCTCTTTGATGTAGGTGGTGCCTTTGATGCATCAGCAGTTTCCTCCCCATCTGTATGTGAGCCTGTCAGGGACGAGAAGGGGGATGTCATTGGTTGCGTTTCAATATACTCAATGTAAATTACAGGGATTATGCAGTTGTGGACATTGGGACTTAGCAGTTATGGATGCAGGTGATGTGCCAGTTCAGTGCCTCATCCATGCATGTTTGAGTTTGGGACTTGTCTCTGGTGATGTGTGCATGTGTGTGTGTTTAGGTCTGACACTGACATGGTGATGGATGGGTGCATGTGTTGATGTGTGTCCATGCATGAGTGGGGTCTGGGCTCACATATGGGGGTGACTGTGCATTCACACCGCATCCTGTCATGTGTACACTCACCTGTATCAGAAGTGGTAGCCACGCCGACCTCCATGCTGCCCACTCCCTCAATGCTCTCGGTGGCAATCATGTTGGCGCATGTCTCCTCCCATTCCTTCAGGCGTATTGGGGAGCCATCTCCGCCAGCAGTGGCAATGCGGTGGTTCTCCGCCAGGATGCCCCTCACCCGCAGCCTGAGGTCGTCCCACCTCTTCCTGCATTCGCGCACAGTGCGCGTGCTGGTGCCCACGGCACTGACTTTGACTGCCACCTCCTCCCAGATGGCTTTCTTCTTGAGCAAGGTGGCACGGCGCATATCATTTGCAAAGACGACCTCTGCATGCTCTGCAAGGGTCTGCGTCAACATGACCAGTTCCTCGTTGGTGTACTTTTCCTTCCGCTGCCTGTCACATGTTTTCTTCAGGGCCTTGGGCATGATGCAGGTGTCACGGTCGATTTCACACAGCTCACTACTCCAATATGGTCCAGGGGGCAGAGGATGGCAATGGATTGTGTTTTTAAAGATGGCCGCCGTGCTCTTTCCCGTTCCGGTGCGATGACGCTATTTCCGCTTCCGCTATTTAACGGTCGATGCAAATAGCGGTCACCGCTAATAGCGGCCATCGCTAATAGCGGTGACCGCAAATAGCATGTACAGTGAGGGCGGAGGTGCTATCAGCACTTTGGGCGGGCCCGGTAAGGTGCTTTTGCGCCATGGCGGTAGGGTCATTTACCGGCATGGCCCTATGCGCGTGTCCGCTTACTCGTAATGGTGCGCTATTGGCGGTCTCCTGTGAGGGCGGACACGCTAATAGCGCCATGCCGGTAAATCCCGTTTTTTAGCGCCTACCGTGTAATGAGGCCCACAGTAAGAACTGACTGCACCCAAATGCCAGTCTTGCCAGGTAATTACACTTATCATGACTGCTTTATCAGAGATGCCCAGTGCAAAATGTCAAACACAGTAATAAATGACTGATCTAGCTGCAGCAAAACGCTAGTCTAGACACGTAGCAACACTTATGACGCTTACTTCATGATAGATGCCCAGAAAAATACGCCATGACGCAGTAAGAAATGGCTAAACTGGCTGCACCCAAATGCCAGTCTAGCCAGGTAATAACACTTATCATGCTTACTTTATTATAGATGCCCCGTAAAAAATGTTATGTCACAGAATGAAATGACTAGATTAGCTGTACCAAAGCAAATACATTCACACATGCATGTGCTCATTTACATGTGCACCCATCCACCATTCACTCACGCACACACACCCGGCCACCAATTCATCATGCACTCACTCACATACATTACATAATATACATTTTTATACTCAAACACACCCCTACATGCACGCATGCACACACATTTCCAAACAAATTATTTTCTTACTTTTTCCCGAATACATTGTTGGCCCAAGGAACTCCTCTGCAGACAGGCCTCCCAGGCTCTTATGCTCCACACACCAAGAACGGCTTTGTTTTCAGTCTTGCTGTGAGCAGAGCAGCCAGAGCCGTCTATGTTCTGTGCGAGAACTCGGATTCTTTATGAAGTCATTTTTACTTCAAAAATAAATAATTTCACTTACGGAAAACCGTAATGCAAATAATGTCTCTCTGAAGACAGAGTGACTTCAAAAATAAATTAATGTAAAGAGGGTTCTCGTCTGAGAGTCCTTTTTACTTTTGGTTTCTCTCTGTCTCTGCAACCCTTAACCTGGGGTCACAGACGCAGAGCCAGATGATGCACAGGAGTTGCCAGGGTACGCATTTGCAGCTCCTGGTGACCCCCAATTGATGTCCCAGGCTTCATCACAACTGCACACTCCTCTAGCTTTACCGTTGACGCCGCATTGATAGATAAAGTTTGTTTTATGGTCTGATAATGTAACTGAGGTAAGAATTGCTTGCATTTTCTATGCGAAAATATGCTTTACCTCTTAACTACTCTAGATATATGGAAGGAAACACCTACATGCTGCCGGAAAGACCAGATTGAAATAGAACACTAAAAGCATGTGTGGAGCTGTGTCTAAGACACTAGGTCTGCCCAGACCAAGAGTCAGAACTGAAGTGCTTGTTCAGAGCCACAGACCTGGATTGGAGCAGGAGACGTTGACTCATGGTTGAGTGTAATTACCACAGCCTGATAAAAACCCTAAACTAGGGGGAAGAAAAACCTTTTGGTAAGAGACTGTTTGTATCTCTTAACTAAAAATGTCACAATGTGAGCTATGAGCTATATCGCTAATAATGTGAGTGATCGAGAACAGTGCTGGACATTATAGCCCTGATTCATATAATGCAATTGGGAATCTTTGGAAATTCCCATGGTCAGGCTTTTCAGACACATGAGATTACCCCAATTTTGACATATTTGACGTGGCATCCCCTATCAGTGGTAATGTTATCACCATAAAACATATAGAAGTTATCCACACCCATCCTGACAATACTAAAAAAGATAATTTGAACACCAGACTTTTAGTGTATTCCTTCTATCCTTAATTACAGATTTTAGAAGGTCTCATCCTACTGCCTGCCTTGCCCCCGCTACAGGAGATGAGCCACTAGCATCAGCTTGGCCAGCCTCATCTCAGTCCCCTCCTCTGGCTGGCACTTTCCCTTTTCCTGCCCTGCCCCTATTCAATATCTTCCTCCGACCTGCATCCACCTTGCGGACTCGTTTTCTGGAATATATCAACCAAATTGTGTGTAGAAACTTTAAGTCTCAGGGATATACCAGCTCTCCATTAACCTTCAAACCCGCATCCTGTTCCCCGAGTCTTCCTATACTCTGTTTTTACTGCTCTGATGGTGAGTTTCTCAAGAGCCTACAAAAGAAAGGAAATTACATGCAAGAGGGCAACCAAAACAATCCTCCATTGTCCCCCACAACAATTCAAACTTCCTTCTTCCCCAGCAAAACAATTCCCCATACATTCAAGGATAACTATTGAGCCAGTGTCACTCTCTGCACTGACCCTCCCATTGACCGTGAAGCCACCAACAGGTACCCATTTATTGCATTGCAATATATTAATTTCACATATTATTCAGTGCAGTATATTCACTGCAACGAAATCCATCGACCATATATTAAAAAAAGCATACTGATTTTTGGAAATGGGATAAAGATTTGGTCGGCGTGTAGACGATTGGCCGGGTGATTCCATCTGAATTTTGAAACTGCAAAGAGGTAGAAATATGGTAAAAAATCAGTGCTAAAAAATGTGTAGTAAAAAAAATGAAGTGAAAACACAGACCCACCCCACAAATTGCTGCATCTCCATGAACAGCTAGTCACAAACTGGATGCCACTGCTCACTGCTATAATCAGTAGTTTGTGCCACAGCCACCATTTCCTGATGACAAGGACAGGTGCACATTACAAGTGCCCGTTTCTTTTTTGTTCAAAACATTATTTAAGGTTAAAGGCAAGCATAACAATGCAGTTCAGGCACATACATGAAGACCATTACATTGGCCTACTATAAAATATTATGATAGGCCCGGTATACAGTGAGAGTACAGTCATACAACACAAAACACTTTCCCAGAAACAGGTTACAACAGGGCTATTCCAGAACGAACATATGTACTGTGTCAGCGAGGGCTCGGCTGCATTTCATGCATTCATCAGAGGTTCACAGTGTTAATTTAGTGAATTTAGTGAGCTTTGAGGGTCTGTAATGTAACTGGTACAGCAGTAAATTGGATCAATCTATATTGGGCGCTTAGCAACACATATTCAGTGAGCGCACATTTCTGCCATTGGATATCTGCGAATTGGACCCTCAGATCATGTTCCCACCTCGATCGAATCGTAATCTTCGTTGGTTGAGCATCAAGCACAAACTTATACGGTCGAGACGCCAACCCCGTAGGTTCAACCCTGTGACAATGGTATCCATGAGCAGATGATTTTCTGGCTCATGCAGGAACATTGGCCACAACCGTTTCGCAGCAGCTCTGATTCTTAAGTATTGCAGGATAATGATTATGCTTCTGCCAACCTTAGCTATTAAGTCATCAAGAGACACAAATATCCCATTTGGGAGGAGGTCACCCAAAGTCAAGTCTGTGTTTGCTCCCCAGCGGGACTTTTGAACGGTAATGCACTGTGAGATTGAATCTCGGAAACCGACTTGCCTAGGTATTAACCATGATGTATACCAGATCAAAAGTGCAGGTGTCTATAGGCCTCATTACGAGTTAGGCGGAAAATCAGCAGTAAACACGATGATGTGGATTTACCGTTACCGTCATGCATTGGCGGGAATCTCCACCTAATTACAACCTGGTGGGCATGTGCACACAGCAATGGAGGTAAAGGTAAAACTGACTCGAAGAGTTACCGCTGAAAACCCTGCGGTATAAAGGAAATCTGCCAATAATCTGCAGAATTACAGTTACCACCATGGCATTCCACAGAAATTCCTGCGGAAATTCGTCATCGCTATAAAAGGAAGTTCCACGGCAGCCATTTTGAAAAACTCAATCCATCAAATATCTCCAGACAGCTAGCTAAGGCCAAACATGTCCACAGAAAAGGGCAAATGCAGGGTGCCCGATGTGAGGCAGCGGAAGCCAAAATTCAGCGAGCAGGAGCTCACAGGTGTCCAGACATTTGGTCGACCTAAAACTGGTCGAATGACATTTGGTCGACGCAATTTGGTCGAAAACCAAATGGTCGAATTTTTTTTTAAATTATATATTTATTTTTCGGGTTTTCGTTTTTTACAAAAATGGGTTTTTAGAAAAAAAAGGGGGTTGGGGGGGGACCCCCCCCAAAAAAAAAAAAAAAAGTGAAAATAAAAAAAAAAAAATTCGACCATTTGGTTTTCGACCGAATTGGTTCGACCATTTGTCTGGTCGACCAATTTTTTTCGACCAAATGTCTGGTAACCAAGCTCACAGTGTTGGCAGAGCAAGTGGTTGCCAACTCAGATGAGCTATATGGCCCATGTCACAGGAAGAACAGCCAACAGCACAAAAAACACAGATAGGCAGAAATCCGGGCCAAGCTGGTGGCTGTAGGGCACTTCCAACGTGACATAGAGGACATGAAGAAGAGGTGGAATGACCCGAAGTCCAGGGTCAGGACCCTCATTGCCAATCACTGCCGGGAGACCGCTGCCACTGGAGGAGGCACAGTAGAACCCCTGCTCTAACACCGTGGGAGGAGATGGTCAGTAGGATACTGCACATGGTCGGGATTGAGGGCATGGGTACGGCAGAGCTAGGCACCAGCAGCCAAGCCGAATGTGGTGAGTACCACAGTGACACATGTAACGATAACTACACAACCCTGCAGGCAGAAACAAATCACCACCCATGTAAGGCACCAGGCCCCACTGACAGCAACCAGTGACCACCGAACACCCTCACATGACACTGATGCACCGCCAACATGACCACCATGCAACAATATAACTTGTCCCTGCCCATGGATGCACAACACTTGATTGTTGCATAACAGCCACATGCACCTCGGCTACCATTGGCCCGTGCACAGGCACATTGAGGAGTACACATCTGACAACATGCCCACCTGACCTACACACACAACCAAAAACACTCCACCCACCTGACTGCACCACCAGATAGCTGCCACCAACAGTCCAGACACACAACTGCACAGGACAGCGCATAGCCCCATTAATCCCTTTGATTCACCTCCAAATCTAAGAGGCCAACCCACACCTGACCATCCATACACAATCTGTGCCGTGTTTACAGTGGCTGATAGATGATGCCAGCCCCACACGAGGCACAATACACAGTGATGACAATGTACAAGTGACGGTGAAGTTATTTTTCAAAGCACATTACCAACAATGTGGTAACACACATGCCAATTTGTCCCAACAGGGACCCAAGAGACCCAGGAAATGTCCCTGGAGGCTGGACCATCCAGGACACAAGCCACAACCACTGGCAGCAAGCAGCCAGTTCAGGGAATGGGAGTTTGCCACCCAGGAAGAGGCACCAGTCCACCGACAGACACTCCTACCATCCTGACGGACACGCCCATGGGGCCAACACAGCACCCCAGGTGTGCAATCTGTTCCAACAAGAAGAGTGCAGGAAAGTGCCACATCAGGCCTGACTGCAGACGCACAGGTGGGTCAGGGTGAGGATGAATGCCAACAATCAGAGCAGGCCACAGTAGGCACAGATGTAGGTCAATGTGAGGGTGCCTCCCCTGCATCCAGCCACCTACATTCCCATGCCTGCAATTTTTCCCCCCCAAGTCAACTCCCCCGTGCAGCCTCTCACCACTGCACACACCAACATCCCAACATGATGTCTGTCATGCCCTATGCTATGCGGAAGACTCACCAGACACTTAGCTTCATGACCAGCATAAGGAAGATGTACAAATGCTAACACCACTGCCAGTGCCTGCCCCAACACTTCAGGCCATATAGGACTAACTGGACAGGATGGAACAGAGGCAGGCATAAAGGCGCACATGCCAAGTCCATGTGTGAATGAATCCAGGAGTCCTCGAGGCGGTTGTCTCGGTCAGTGGACCGTCTATGCAGGAGCACAGTCACATGCAATGAAAGCCTGTGTCTCACCAGCTAGAGGGTCCGGGAGCTGTCTGAACAAATGTCCTCATCACATGAGACCATGGTCAGAGTCATACATCAGCGCGTAGAACATCTACGGGGGAGCATGCAGAGGGGCTCACAGTCTGCTACCCCTACTGAGGGGTCAACGCAGAGCACCCCTCCCAGGCTCTCACAACGGTGTGCCACAAATGCTGACAGCCCATCAGACAAAGAGGTTAAGCACAAGCGCTAATGCGAGTAGTAGTTTTATTTGTGGGTGGGGTGGAAGGTGGTAGTTGTAGTTGGGGGTGGTGGATGTTGTTGAGGGTTGGGGTGGTGGTTGTTGCAGGTGGGGTTGGGGCATGGTGGATGTTGTTGGGTGTGGAGATGGAGGGTGGTGGTTGTTGGGGGTGGGGATAGCTGTAGTAAGGATGTTTGTGAATTATTGCCAGTATTAAACACACTTGAATCTTCATCATGTTGGTAGTATCAATGTAATGAAATGTATGGGTGTCATGTCTCTAGTGTCAAAAATAATTTCTAGGGGCTCATGGCAGACCATCTAGCTTCCCCTTGCTTGCCCGTGTATGGCCTGTGGTGCTTGGTCCACTCCTCCAGCCTCTTCCTCATCAGAGCTAAGGGGGTCATTGTCCTCATCTGAAGGTATTGGCACATTCCTGTGTATGCACATGTTGTGCAGCATGGTGCAGACCACTATGATTTTTCCCTACTTTTTCAGGGCTGTACATAAGTGCACCATCTGTGTGATGCAGGCACCTGAACTTGGATTTCAGAATGCCAAATGTCCTCTCAATGCAATATTGTTTTTCTTCCTCTGTGCATCATTATAGGCCATCTCCTGTGGTGTGGCAGGCTTTTGCATGGGGCTCATTAGCCATGGCAACTGCGGATATCCAGCGTCGCCTGCAAGACATGAAAGGACTGCGTGAGACATGGCTGTGTGTTCACCGTGGTACAAGTGCATGGTAATGACGTGCATACCCCTATGTGCATGTGTTTGTGGATGGGCACAGGGCACCTTGTGTGCATATTGGTTGTTGGTTCATGGTCAACATAGCTACCTTGCAGTCATATGCATTGTGGGAGTCACCAGCCATGCGCAGTCTGTAAATGATGTCACATTTCCAATGGACTGGTCAGCTATGGTGTGGCAATATGCCATGTGGTGTATATGGATATGCCTACATGGGTTGTACACTGACTTGATTGAGTGGTGCTGCCTAGCATGGCTGGATGCCCTGATTCATCACATGTGTTATGTTTATGTCCTTGTGTGGGTCAGTCAGGGTGCCTGGCTTATTCTGGGTATCATTGTTGTTGCATCATGGTACCTGTGGTTCATTCACTTCACTACCACTGATGTGCCCCATGTGCATGTGAGTGCTTTTGCCAGTCAGCTCTGAGTGCTACTTACCCATGAGCCAGGTGTGCTGCCCTCTCTGCCTTTCCATGTACGCAGGCAGGGTGATGTTGCACAGAATAAGTGCAAAATGTGTCACACAAGGAAATCGGGTACAACAGTGACTGATGGTGAGATCGACATGACATATGATCTGCATGTTCATGGAATGATATTGTTTCCAGTTGTGCTATGCCTGTTGAGTTGCCTGGGGTGGTACCAATGCCAGATGGGTGCAGCCCAATGGTGCTATTGTGATGGTCAAATGTGCGATGCTGTAGAACCTTGCCTTTGCTGCATGCACCTGTGCCTGGGATGGGCATACAGATGTGCTGGTGTGTATGCATCATTAGGGCATCCAGGACTTGGTCCAACACCTTAGAGAATGTCGGCTGGGACATGCCATGCAGTGCCCCTACTGTGTGCTGGAAGGCACCTGTGCCACTGAAATGTAGGACGGACACAAGCTTCAGTGGTGGAGGGCTGTTCTGATGGAAATGCCATTCTGCAGTTGTGGCTGTGTAAGGGTAAGCAGGTCTGCAATGGTTGGACGGTCCAGTCTGTATGAGGTAACTAGTTATCTGTCTGTATGTCTGTCAGTGTCCATGGGGATGGTCGAACATATGGTTTGGTGCCCTCTGCTGCATGCGTCTCCTACGCCTTGTTTGCGCCTGTCTCATTCCCTGCTCTGGTCCGGCATGCTGCTGTAGCTCAATGTAGAGTAGCAGGTTGTTGAGACCATAATCTAGAGCGGCATGTGGCTGTGTGTTGGGGGTGGGTGTGGGCCTTTTATAGTCCACCTGACTTGATCTGGTGCACCTGGGCCTTGATTTGTAACACCTTTTGCATTTATCGCAACCTGTTTTTTAACTTGTAATATGATGGTACTGGGTGTTTGTTTTTTGGAGGTAATTACCCACATGGAATTAACTCTGGCTCATATTCCACAAATTATTGTTGGAGTTACCGCTGGAGGTGATTCCACCTGTGGTATCTCTACATGTGGTTTTACTGCCAAATATTCTGGAAGTTGTAATTTGATGTAGTGGTAAAGTTGGCAGTAATAACTTAATGAGCCCGTATATGACTACCACTCAATAAAACAGCCTTAAGACTAGAGGGGGAAGCGCCATATCTCTCAAGCGCCAGATGTACCACCTCAGGCCCTGGAGAATACCAATAACCTGCATAATGTGCCTGTGATACCAGGTAGTGTAATTCCATATCAGGTTCCCCCAGAGCCCTGATCATAAGGCTCAGTAACCTTTTCTCAACTCATATGGGCAACACCCGATCCCCTTAGAAAACCTACAATCATGGAGTGAATGGAGGAAAAAATAAACTACCTGGCCAGAAAGGTATGTTACAGCATAAATAGTGGAGCTTGGGACGAACTATCACCTTCATCAAGGATAGTCTACCATACAATGAGATTGTCAGTTTGGCCCATATCTTAGGTTTAGCCTCCAGGTGTTGCAATATGCAACATAATTATCTGCATACACAGTTTGTTGGTGTCTCGAGACATTGGAGCCCAGATATTTCAACCAGGAATCCACCCAGAGGAACCCCTGCAGGCCGGGCATTGGAAGCCTAGCCTATTTATTGACACTGTAGCCTGAGTGTTTCGAGAACTTGTCATCAGCATACAGGGATATGACCTGTGATACCCCCAAAATACGTGACCCTTTATGCCCATGACTGGCTCTTATTACTATAAGACGGTCTATAGTAAGTGCAAACAGCAAGGGACAGAGGACAACCATGTCATGTCCCACTCTGAAAAGCCAAAGAAGATAACGTGGAATTGGTCCCCACCACTCTGTGGTGGGAAGCGAATAGTGCAGTTGCACGCAGCTGAAGAAATAAGGCCCAAATGAACAACGCTGCAGGACCCTCATCAAGTAGTTCCATGAAATGAAATGAAAGACTTTCTCTGCATCCAAGGATGCTGCAACAGCCCTAGCCTGTGGGTCCATTTAAGAGCAGATAAAACCTGACTGGTCTGGAAGAACCAGGTAAGCCATATATGGCAGAAGTCTAGATGCAATGATTTTTGCAAAAATCATTGCATCAACATTTATCAATGACAGCAGCTGATACAAAGCAACCTCATTCAGCGGCCTACCAAGTTTCAAAAGGACAGTTATTAATGTCTCCCACATAGGGACATAAGGGACCCCACAGCAAGAGATTGCTCCCATACGTGCAGCAAATGTGGAGCTAATATTGCCCTGTATTCTTTATACAACTGAATCCCCAATTCATCTGACCCTGGGGCCTTGCCGGATGCCAGTGCAGCAATGCAGCAGATATCTCCTTGGGGGTGATAGAGCCCTAGAGAACCAGCTTTGCCTTTTCCTGCAGAGCAGGGAGATCTATGACCTCCAAATACTGTGCAAGTTCTATCTCTGAACTAACGTCCCTATTAGAGAACAATGATGCGTAGTACACCTGAAATTCTGAGTTGATAATGGCTTCAGCCATCAGGGTAGCCCGATGCAGCGGAGATGCCAGTAATGACCCGGGGGGCCGAGTCAAGTCCCACTGCCCTAGCAAGGGCCCTACCTGGCCTATAAAATCCCAATACCCATGTGCGAGCACTGGCTTGGTGACATATAGAACCTCCCTGTCCGCCAAGTCTCGAAATTTCAAAAGATTGCCTTTAATGAAGCCCAACAGTGCTTTGTCGATAGTCACTACCATATTAATTCCCAAGAAACCAAATGTGCTGATCAAGCCTGCAAAGTTCTGACCTGAGTGACTTGAAGGTCCTAGTGGAAATGGATAGTAGTTCACCCCTCATGAACACTTTAAAGTTAATGAAGTGCCACCGAGCCTACATTGTTGCTAAAACAAATCCTCTGGTTTGACGCAAAGTGTTTTCATGAGATTGGGATCCTGTATTATTGCAGGCGACAAGCGCTAGAGCCAAACAGGGTTTGCGTGCACGTGTGATGACCATGGAGAGCACAAAGGGCGAGTGGTCAGAAAATGTGTGTGGAGCGAGCATACCCTCCCCATCCACTCTGTGGATAGAAGCCAGCAGTTGATCTGAGACATGGAATCGTTGACAGTAGAGTAATACATATATTCCCTCACCCCGGGATCCAATCTCCACCAGACATTGGAGAAGTGTTATAGAGACATAGGGCCTCATTAGAACCCTGCCGGTCCCGTAATGAACGGTACCGGTACGGGACCAGCACCGTTCATTACGGGCTGCCCTATTACGAGGACTGCTGCGGGACCCGCAGACCAGGCATTCTTAGCGGGTCCCGCTAGCAGTCCAGGATGCTAACAACGGGCCTGTCATTAACGGGCCCGTTCTTAGCATCCTCCCCATTCCCATTGGGCCCTATGGGGCTCAAATAGGAATGGGGATTCATTTTTACCAGGTCCCAGAAAAGGACAATTAACGGGTCCGCCAAGGTCGGAATGACCCAGTTATTGCCCTTTTCTGGGACCCGGTAAAAAATCATTACCAGCGGCAGCCATGCCCTTAATAAGGGCACGGCTACCGCCTGGGTCGTAATGAGGACCATTATCTGTAAAAAGGTTTGTGCTGCCAATGTTAGAGGCTGGCGGGGAGGGCATTAGAGGAGCAATCCATGATGGTATCTAGGATTGTGTTCATAGCGCCAGCCCAGACTAATCAGTATATCTGCAAATGACCAATACAAGTCAGGCTAGTCGACATTGGGCAATAGTAGTTGACCAGCAATAAGTAATCACTGTTCAATTCAGCCCCCTTAATGACTCCTGCTCAACTGTATCCGCCATGGACATATATCAGACCCTCTAGCGCCAGTGCCACGTTAACAGAACATACATGCAGTGAAAAATACTGTTTGGCGAAACTTTATTTTAAACATTTGAACCCCTAACATAGAGGCATGACTGCTCCCTGTCACCTCCCTACCCCCACTTCAGACTCACCCAACATCTCTCCCAACTCGATGATGCATACCAAAACCAACAACAATGGAACTCTCATGGGAAGTGTTGCAAACAGAAACCTGTTCTAGAAGTACAGTTGGTGGCTCCGGTTTATTATACATTACAGTTCACTGTTTCTAGCGGTTGTTCCTCCCAGTATAAGGGACATATCCAACGGCCCCAGTGTTCACTTACCAGTGTCCACAGATCAAGGATCAATGCTCCTTTTGGAAGTTTGGTTGTTAGAGCAAACCTCCTGGGGTTAGTGGGATAGATGCCTCAAAATGGGTGATGTGTCTGCCGGATTTTCATAAAAGCGCACCCTACCCCCGTGCTTTATACATAACTTAACAGGTAACAGATGAACATACTGAATTTGCCGGGCGTGGAGAAGGTGCTTCACTGGACCATAGGATCGCCACTGCACCTAGACACCAGCTGCAAAGTTGGGGTAAATATGGATGTTGCTGGATCCAAAATGCAGGGTCCCACGCTCCCTTGACAGCTTCAGAACAAGGTCTCTGTCTCTGTCGTTTTAAGTTTCTTGGCAATGATCATCCTTGGGGGTGACCATGGCTTGGGGGCCAGAGCCAGAACACGATGGGCATGCTAGACAATATTTTGAGTGAATAATTGCGATGCCCCCAAAAGTTGCTTCAAGAACTCTTCAACAAACTACTCCATAGGCCTCTTCACTGCATTTTCAGGGATCCTGACAATGCGGACATTATTGCAACAGGGACACGATTTCAAATCATCGCACTTCAGACGGATTATCACTAGGTCTTTCGTCAAGCCGGCTATGGCATGATCATGTTCCGCATCCTTGTCTTTTGTGCCGCTGATCGGGGTTTCTGCTTCAGTAATACGCCCACTTTCCTTGTTTAGCTTGAAGCGCAGGAAGACAATATTAGCAACAACATCGTCAAGTTTCACATTGACAGACTCAAAGGCATTTTGCATGGCAATCAATATGGGTCCACAGGTGTAACTACAGCAGGTACCTTTCTCTCGGCATCTCCCATGAGCTCCTACACTGTCACTGTTCTTGCCGGTGTGTGTGTTGATGTACCTATCCATCGGCCCCCTCTTTTTCTCAGTGCCCTTGTCTGTCTCGGGGGGATAGCTCAGGGGCAACGTGCTCGTCTTGGAAGCAAGACGACACGGAGTACCACAGGTTCGATCCTTGAGTCCGCACCTCTGGGTATTAAGCGCATTATAAATAACCTATCATATCATATTAAGGGACTCCTGCGGCAGAGAAAGAACCACAGCACCAGCGATGGAAGGTGCCCACCACTCCAGGGCCACCCCTACCAGGATTCACATCGGTTATCTGGCCAAAAACAAATATATCGCTCAACAGGAGCAGGAAAGGTAGGTGTTCCACGCACACTCCAGCAAAGCACTCCAGCAATAATTCCCACCAGTCAGCAGAAATACTCCAGGCCAGCGCCAAGCAATTGAGATAAGGTAGATGGAGTCACTGAAATTCTCTAGTCCCAGGGTCCCCTTGGAATATAGCCACTCAGCACCCCCACTGTCTCCTGGGCTCTGTTGGCAAAATGGATGAAAAAATGCCCCAAGAAGCTGTGCTGCTGGCATGGTAAGGATTGAACGGAGTTACAACTGAGCTAAATTAAAGCCCACACTCCGGCGCCAAGGTCCGTGAAACATGTTGGGCCTGACCAGCAAAGTATAATGCCGGCAGTAGGGAGATCAAATGCACCACCTCAGGGGCAAGCAGCACGTATGGGGAGGGTGGCCAGGGACCGTATTGGGACTGAGAGGAAGCCCGCGCTGCAGTAACCTACAGGGCACGACCGAATGAAGATCTAGGCCCCTCCCCCACACAGGCTGGCGAGGCAACAGACTGCCGAGTGTGGAATCCAGAGGGCCTGCGATCCCAGCACTGGGACGCCGCCGGCACTCGCACCAGCCATGACAGTTAAAGAGCTGCCATTGGCTCTCCCAGCGCAGCGTTCCTCGTGGGTGACATGTGGCAGCTGCAACAGGACCAGGGCCGCACCTCTCTCCTCTGGAGTGGCACACTGAAGACACAGTGAAGGACATTTTGCAGTCAGGATGTGCCAGGGCCCAAGCTCACACTCAGACCATCATTTCTGCCCCCTCCCACCCTCCAAGTGCCCATTTCTGACACCACAGTGACAGACATGGATCATGTTCACTGACTCATGTTCTCATGCAAACATGGTGGCCTCTTTTAATCAGCCTCTCTGCTCCTCCTCGAGGTGTGGCGCATCTATCCTACTCTCTCTGACCAGAGCCTTTCCAAGAGCTACATTGGCTCCATCCACAATGTCCTCTTCCCATAACGAACATTTGCTTTTCAGTCAGGTACGAAGGAGGGGGTGGACTCTGATACCACCCTTGTCGCACATCCTTTCTACTGCTTGGACCCCCTTCTGTACTGCAGCATAACTTTAAACATTTGCTTTTGCACAGGGATTCGCCCCAGGCTACAAAGTATGGGGAGGTCTGCCGGTTCGTCCTGGCATAACCTCACCCTCAAAAGCTTGCAGCTACGTGAGACAACGTTCTGGGTGTTTGTAAGCTCTTGTTCTGAATGCCACCTTGATGCACTTGGTGACCTGGGCAGACAGGGAGCTTTGGCAGTCGTGGTAGTCACCATAGTTGAAAATGTGTTCTGACCTCAGCTTGTCATGTCTATCTTCTCTGCATCACACATCCGTTGTGTGTGTAGTACTACATGATCTCCACATCCTTTTCATGCGCATGCTTGTCCCAGTACTCACCTGCATTGCAATGGCTGCTGTAGCTCTATGCTACTTTTGCTGCAACATGCTTGAATTTACTAAAAACCTAACTTTTCATGTAATTTGCCTGAGCATCGATAAGCTAAGGATAGCATAATGATGCAAACTACTGATTTTATTAACATATGCGCCTCAATGCAGTTCTGCTGGGACCCTATTCAATGGGTATGCGCATTACAAATGTTAAAATCAAATCAAATCTTACCTCTTCCATTGGGCAAAGCATGATCAGACACACACTTCTGCCAATGACCTCACTTTATCCACTGCCTCACTGCCTCCATCCAATGGGCCTTTTATCTTTTAGTGGGCCTTGCCTCATGCCTCACACCACATGGAAGTTGTGCATGCGCCCTAGTGCATCATCGATAGAAAAGGACCAGGACAAGTCTGGCATTTGAAGCTTTCTTACCCAGCCTGCGGTAATGTTTCACAAATGGGCTTGAGACTCTCTTCTACGGTGTGCATTATCCTACAAAGTAAAGTTCTAGGCGTGTGGTCTCTCTCTCCCAGCATTCAGTGCTCCATAACAACAAATACAAGCCGAAAGAAAAAAGAGGAAAAGCAGTGTCTGATTATCCTGCTCTAGGTCTTTATGACTCCCTTTCCCAGCAGGCATCAATCTTACAATAATCATTTAATGTGGTATTTCTTCTAGGACTACATTTCACAGCATGCAAAGTTTTGGAAAAAACAACAGTTCAATGCTTGATACCTCGGAAGACTCAAACGCAACATCCCTCACATACAGCTTTATGACGTCAAAATCATGTCAAGTTGCTGTGGATTGCACATTTCACCTACTCATCTACACTTCCTTTACCCCATCTATCTCTATTTCACTCACATTTATTTCACTTTTTAAAACAACTTAATTCCAGCAGCCAGAGTCTGGCATCCAGGATCATGGTTAGAAAAAAAAAAGACTGAGCTAAGTTCTTTCTGTGGTTACTGGTGATGTATCACACCAATTTAATGGCACTCAAATTATCAGCCTCAACACAATCAATGGTTGAGTTTAACTTTTTGGATTGAAATATGTGAGCCGCAGGCTCGCCACATGTCCAATGCCCTCAAATATAGAGTCCTAACCCAAAAATCTGGGCAAGAAACTGGTGGTTTTCTCAAAACTTAAATGTATTTGAATAGAGGAATGAAATGGTGTCCGCAGACATTAGGTGGGGAAAGTCACCAACCACAATGTTACACAATAACAGACAACCTGTCAACTAAAAATAAAATTAACCTGCCTGCAGGAATCTCACTATTTCTCACACATGCTCATTAATTTCCATGATCAATTCTGTATAACTCTAAGTTCTGATTAACACTAAACTATCTAATTGAACTTCTACTGCTTGCAGGTCAATATATCAAAATCCTTGATTTCACCAAAATGCCTTTCAATGACACATAAAGTCACACTTACACATTAATCAAAGAATGTTCCTTTCCACAGTAACACCAGCAATTTACAGATTCAGAGAACTGATGCATGTCTCACATTTGACATGTAGATCCGGCATTGTGGCCGCTGGTAACGTGTGAATAGTTCAAAATAGTCTAACAATGACTGGCATTAGAATTTTGCAGGTTTTGATTGATGGAAGCTGTGTTATCGATTCAGAATGCACAGAAATTCAGTTTCCCCAACCAACGTGGACGAATGGTTTTAAAATTGTATTACACAGGTGCAGGTATCTCTTCCCTCCCACCTCCAAAATAGAGTGCTTGTTTGCAGTTTTAAGAATGAGGGGTATATGGGATTTATATTTACATCATTGATGTGCGAGCAGAATTACTTGATTAAAGACACTCTCCTTTTCTAAACCCGTATTAAATTGCTATGGCCTGCAGATAAAACACATTATAAAGAACAATATCAATTAGGCTCTGCTATGGATATCTACATATCACAGCCCACTGTGAACTATTTGGGGGAAGACCCTCGGTATCAGTTAGTGGACTAATGATTTTTAAAGAGCAGAGTGTGGCATGTGCATAAGTGTTCTCTATATCATTCACACACAACCCAGAAAGGTATTTAAGTTGGATTGTATTGACATCTAACTTAATTTTACATGCAGTGATATAGCACTGTTTATTTTCCATTTTAAATCAATGTATGTTGATAAAACCTTCCCAAACCACCCCTTTCCATTGACTTAGCAGGAAAATAGTTATGGGGAGAATATATCATTTATTTTGGGGAAATCTCATACTCACCATTGATTAGTCTTCAGAGGGGTACGACCAGGATAAGCCCTTGTGTGTTCCCAGATGAGTCTCAAGCATCAGGTTCCTTTCCGCAAGTTCTGTTGCAGTCAAGACTCATCCCTTCCGATAGTGAATTTATCTCATGAAGCCTTTAAGTTGGTGTCTCTCTTTAATCTATGTCAACAGGAACAGGTTTTGCTCTTTAAAACAGCTCTTCCCAATGTCTGAATGTGCTTCTCTATGCCCACGTTATTTTTAAAGTGTCCAACATTTGCATCTTATGTAATAATGATGTCAAACTATTTGATTGGCCAAGTAATACCATTGGCATACCTCATAGTTAAACATGGCTGTTGAATACACACCCCAATCTGCACTGGATGATTGAAATTTCTATACTTGCCGTCAGAAAATGGTGGGGGTCAAATCAGCTCCTAAATTTTTTACATGATGAATCATTTTTCTTTTATAATTCAGGGTAGGAACATGGGAACTCAGTGGAAACAATATTATCAGAATCTGTGCTTGCAGATACTTGCTTGGATATGCAACACAAATATTTGTCATATTAATGGGCCTCATTCTAAGTTTGCTGGTATGCTGGCAGTAAATCCACCACAATATTGACAAACAGAATTACTGTTAACACACTTGATAAGGTGGAATTAATGCTGGATTACAAGTGGTGCAAAGGGTGATAAATCCCCATTCCATGGAGTCCCATCAGACTTTATGGGGATTTGCCTGTATTACCAGCACTGCTGATACAGGTGCCGGTAATACAGGCTATTTTTGCCAGTAGGGTGACAAAATTACTTTCAGATCTTGGCTCGAGGTAATTCCTCCACCCCACTGGCAAACTTGTAGTTGGTTAGGGCAGCAACATGCAGGTTTGTGTTAATACTGGCATGTTATTACTGAACCAAAATTATAATGAGGCCCAATTAATTGTGTCATAAAGTATACATTTTTACCATTGTAATAATTTCTGATGAATGTATAACATTTGAATTTGATGTAACATTATCTAGGCATTCCTTAATCTTTGAAACACAATAGGTTTCATGTTTGTGGGTCTTGTAGTTCCAGCGTAATGAATAATATTTACTTTTGCATATAGAGTTAATGGTATTTAACATGTGATGTAATTCAACTTGGGTGTCTCAGGTCATCAGATTAGTTACTTAAACATCTCTTGGTGAGGCATTGATTAATGATTAATGAGAGTGTGTTGACAGGACATTTTTCTTCTGCTCGCATCAGACCACTACACATGTTGGGTTTTGTGATGATGGATGTTTTGACATGTCATGTTAAGTGCAATGAAATAGTTTGAAGCTGGCCATAACAATGAACAGATTTTTCCCAGCAGATGTTAATCTCTACAGTGACTGCAAACCTCAAGCTATTGGAATTTTAAGTATTTTTTCAAGAGTCCCCTGTAAAATGTTCCCAAAGGTGGGGTCTAGTTTGCTTTGAGTTGAAACCCACTTCAATCTGAGGTCAGCACAATACCAGTCTGAATCAAACACCAATGATATTCAAACACACATAACAGAATCCCTGCCGTGTAACATATACTGTAGGATATTTTTTAAATTCACTACATTATTATACATTAATCTATACATTAATCTGGCAGTTTTTAGAGAAATAGAACGTTTCATTAAAACACTCCTTTTTGGGGTTCGCAAACTTTTATAGGAGATTCATTAAGAATTTCTCTACAGTGGCAGCTCCCTTAACTGCTCTCACAAGCAGTAAAAAGTCTTTTGCATGGGGAGAGGATTGTACGAATTGTAAGAGGATTCAATTCAACACTACAGCTAAGTCAAGGCCTAGTCTGGGATACTGAATGGAAACCCTTATTGATATATCTTTATGTCCAGTTCATGCGTTCTGGATGACTACCCCTATATAACACCCCTCTCTTAGAATCCCCCTGACCCCACTGAGCCAAGAAGTAGGTTTGTTTTGCAAATTTAAAAGGTTTATTTGATAATTTAAACAATAGATATATATATCACACTTTAGAATAAATTAATAATTGAATATCACACTTAATCTGATCAGTAATCAATAATGGATAGTCTGGCACTAGCACACTTCTTTATAATCAATGATGAGTGGTTATAGGATGGATAAGATAGCAACAATACTTTATGGTTTCAAATGGATGCAAGGTGGAATGAAAATGCAGTACAGAAAATACTCAATATGATTTCAAGAAAACAATGTAATCACTTTTCTCTGGCAATCCCCTCCCTCCTTTTATGCAATGCAAGGAAAGCACACAGTTCTCAGAAATGGAATCAAATGTAATTCAGTTCACCCCAGCAAGCTTAGATTACAGATCGGAGTTTTAAACACAGGCCCAAAATGCTTTTATATGTGCTGGCAATGAAGTGGAAAATTTACTAAAATGCTTTTAATTCCCTCTAGGAGGTTCTGGGTGAGTGAAATATACTTGGGATGAGTTTGGGCTCAGTTTAGCAAGGATCTAGGAGTAACTAGCAGGTTAAACGAATTTTTGGCAACTGAAAGCAAGAAAACTGCTGTTTTCACACGTTGAGAAATTTGCAAATCGCGGTAAATTCGCGAGTGCGTTTTCCGCGATTGCGGCAAAGGTATCGTGGGAAGGAATGCGATTCTAGGTTCCTAGGAAAGCCACGATTCTCAGCTTTCTGAGGAAAGTTACTGCAAGTCTCTAGCACAAACAGTCACGGAGATATGAGCGATTAAATAAAGGTCGTTTTTCAGATTTGAAATTTTAAAGTTCAAAAAGACAAGTGACAGCTAGCAACTAGAATGACAGGTGACAGTTAGGAGGCAGTTCTACTTAGATTAAAATAGCTTGAATAATATTATTTTAACTAAGAGATTGGTTCTGCACAGTTTGCTAGGTACTCACACTATATTGTTGAATTAAATGGGCCTCGCCACGGATCTGGTCAGGTTTTAGACTGGACTCTGGTCTCTGCACTTCACAGTGATCTGGGTCAGCTCTCTCTGGTTCTGCTAACAGCGGTCTGGTCTGGGTCTGCTCTCTCTCTGGATTCTGGAGATTGATGGATTTGAAGTCTGGATCTTTCTGCACAGCTTCTCTAGAGATTGATGGAGGTAAGGTATGGATTTTCCCGGCAGAGCTTCCAGCTGCAAATGGATTTGAAGGTCCCTATCTGTCCTGTCTGTCTGCTTTTATCTGTTTTTAAAATGGGTGTGTGTGCAGCATCACTAGGCTCTACCCCTCTCCACTTGCCATTGGCCCAATTCTCCCCTCTCCCATGATTGGGGAAGGAACTGTGAGTCAGAGTGATGCTGTAGGTTTTATGGGTCAGAGGATCCTCCCCTGTCAAATTGCACACAATCTATATTTGATAAAAAAAGACATATTTGCACAGGTACACATTTGTTTAAAATTACAGGCACCCCTCACATAACACAGGAGGTATACCCTTGTTCAAACTCTGCTCTTCCTGGGGGCTTGCATTCAGAAATGGCACATATTTCACTTTTTAACTGATTTTGCAATATCGGACATTAACCCAAATTTACACACATGTGCCCAAGGAGTATGGACATTAGTTGAGGAAGTGTCAGATTTTTCACATGCACACATTTTGAGTAATATCCTCTTTTCCGCTAAAACCCCCCTGAACATACCACCGGGTCCTAACACGTCTTTAAATGTGGGCAGAAAAATCACAAGAATTATGGTATAATTTAAATAATTTTCACAAGTCCGTACTATGAGTTATTCATCTTTTTAGAGTTATGTTCTGGCCCCAAAGGGGTGTGGTTTCCCCCCAGCACAAGGTTGAATTTCTGGTTTTTCCAGTTCTGCCAAGCCAGCTTGCTCTCACAGGCAGTGCTCCTCCCCTGTCCTTCCAGGAGGAAGCTCCATTTACGACTCCCGCCAATAAAACATTTGCCTGAGTCAGGACAGGGCTTTGTTCAGAGCTCCTGTATTCTGTGGGGGCTCCCCTTAATTCAATTATCAGAGAGATGGCATATCCTTAGTGTGGCCAGCAAAAGGCAGATAGGCCTGGGAACACAGCTGTGACTCAAGTTTCACTCCTGATGGGGGGTAGTTGCCAGGCAAAATTGGAATCTCTTTAAGCCAGTTTTTAGCTACATGTCATTTCTGTTCCCCAGTCTTCTGCATTCAAATAAAACTAAACATTTTTACATATGCAGCTAGAATGCTGATTCTAAGTTTAAAACTATGACATTTAAACAATTGAAACCTATGTGACACTCAAAAGTAGGTCACTCAGTCAATTTAAACATTTAGATTTTTATTGTCTTTCAGTCCAAATTTACTTAAACTGCTGAAATCCACAGCTCAGCCAGTCTTGTTATAAACCTTCAAGTCACTTCAGAATATAACTTTACATTGGATCCACCTCTCAGTAAGTCTTTCTTTGGCTTGCCTTGGGTTCATTTATTCAGTTTTAAACAAAATCTGGTGGTTTTAAAACGCTGGCTTTTTGATAGTGGTGAGTACTGGTACTGCACCCCTTTTTGGTATTTAAGAAAATGAATTCCCAACAGTTATGGGTTTGCTTTTGGCAATCAGCATTGCCATTCCCAATGGTTTCAGACTACTGTGTGGGTAGTCCAATGGTGGTTTTAGGCAGTGTCCTTCTGTGCCCATAACATCGGCAAAAATGAGTGGCAGCCTATTCTTCATGCATTTCCCTGTGCATTTTCTGGGAAGCTCTGGCCATCATGATGTTTTCCATGTCAGTACTGCACAGTTTTGAGGTAGGGCTTGGATGCGTGGATAAAAACATCCCACAAGCCCCCCTCTTGGGATAGCCATTCTATTTCACTAATGGGACTCGCAAGACCTGGGATGTTTCCTCATCTTCCTCCAATAGATGGCACAGTCCAGCATCTTTTCGTCCATCCGGTATTGATCGATCGGTTCTCCTCGCCGGTCCTGATGGGAATATTGGGCGGTACACGGGCCCGTTGCGTCTCTGCTCCCGGTCTCCGGATCGTCCTCCTTGGCCCGTCTCCCGGTTTTCTTTCTCCTAGGACGACAAAGGAAGAGCGGCAATACCTATCCATAGACATTTTTCCCCCACCATTGATATAGTGGGGCAGCATATGCATTTCATCATAACGAAACATTACATTCTTATTTTGAAAAAAAAACAGTATAACTAAGAGACAGTTTCATGCAAATCACAATATTTTAGAGACTAGATGTGGTATGTTTTATAATTGGAACTGAATTAGTCTGAGACAGTACCTGCTAGGATTCCAGAGGATTCCTCCAGTTGTTGCAGAGTGTGCCTGGGATGGCAACACTTCAACTGGTTAATGTGGACCCACTTGTCTTCCCCCGCTGCCAAAGGACATTTGGGGATGTGGATTTTGTAGGCCACAGGGGAGATCTTACCGATGATCTCAAAGGGTCCCTTCCATGTAGGCAAGAATTTCCGCTGTTTTGCCTGGTTTCTTTGGAAGTTGTATAGATAGACCCGGTCCCCCACCTGATATTCCTTCCTGGAAGTTTTCAGGTCATAGTGGGTCTTCATGCTATCAGCTGATCTTTCTAGATTCCGCTGAGCATAAGCAAAAGCATGTTGGAGGTGTTTCCTTAAATTCTCCACATACTCATGAGTTGTGGAGGCATTTATTAGTGTCTGCTCTTGGGTCCTGTAGAGCAAATGCTGAGGAAGCACCATCTTGCGTCCAGTCATCAACTCGAATGGTGACATTTTGGTTGCAGATGAAGGGGTAGATCTGATGGCCATTAGGACCAGAGGTAATCGGATATCCCAACTTGGCCCAGAATCTGCCACAAACTTCTTTAATATGCTCACAATGGTTCGGTTATATCTCTCTACTGCCCCAGAAGAAGCTGGCCTGTAAGCAATATGCAACTTCCTTTTGACCCCCAGTCTCTCCCACATCTTTGTCATCACTTCACTGGTGAAGTGGCTACCCCTGTCTGACTCAATCCTTTGAGGTAGACCGAAACGGGAAAAGATGTGGTTAATCATCAGGGCAGCTGCTGTTTCTGCCTTGCAATTTGGGGCTGGGAGACATTCCACCCGTTTGGTAAACAAGCATGTCACAGTCAACATGTACTTATTCCCCCTAGCAGAGCGAATCACGGGGCCTACAAAGTCGATTTGTAAATCTGACCATGGCAGTGTCATCCCCCTCTTTTGGAGAGGCGCACGGTGCGTGAGGGATGATGGCTGAAATTGTGCACACACAAGACACCCCTTCAAGTATTGGTCAAGGTCCTGCCCCATGTGTGGCCAGTATGCAACCTCTCTTAAGATTTCCAATGTTGTGTGAAACCCCCTATGACCGGCGGTGGCCGCATCATGGGCGTGACTTAACATCAGGCTTCGGAATGAGGTAGGAACCACCCACTGATCGTGGCCAGCTTTGGATTTCCTTACCAACAAACCGTCTTGGATCCGGAACATTTTTGGACATTTCATCAACACTCTTAAGTCCTCTTTCCCAATGTAATCGGTATCCGTCAGGGGAAAGTTCTCAGGGTCCTCAAGGTGTTGGTAAAACTTACCAATAATTGGATCCCCCTTCTGAGCTGTAATCAAATCAGCATCAGGGGTCTCCATACTCCATTGTGCAATTGAACGGTCGTTGTGAGCATTTGTCTGGGACCTAGTGATAGCAGTGACCTGGATTACCCCCAACAGGGACTCAATCTCAATTAGATCCCCTTGGATGGCCCCAGTTTTGGCCAGCTGATCAGCTAAGTCATTTCCAGTTTTGTCTGGTCCCTCTACTTTGGAATGACCCTTGATCTTTTTCCAATAGATGGTCATCTCATTCGAGGTGACCAGATCATCAATGTTTTGGATCAACTTCCCATGTTTCAAGGGTTTGTTGTTAGCACATAACATGCCTCTGGTTTTCCAATTAACCAGGTGCTCCACGAACCCGTTCCGTACATAATACGAATCTGTCATTATGACCAGTTCGTGGAGTTGATGCTGGACAGCAGTGAGGATGGCCTGATGCACAGCCATCAATTCTGCCACCTGACTACTTCGGGGACCAATTTTGTATCCAGCGGAGGGTTCTGGGGACTCATTCACCCATGCATTCCCTACGCCAGCCACCAGTTCTTTCTCCCCATCGTTTTCAACATGGTAAGAGCATCCATCCACATATACAGTGGGCATTCCCTCACACTTGTCCTCTTCAAAGACTTTGTGTGGGGAATTAAGGTATGCCTCCATGTTGTCCTTGATTTTTAAACGTTCGTCCTCGAGACAGTTTTCTCTGGCACAAACATGCAAGTCAGCCAGACCTTGCGCGAGGGGACTCTTCTTGTTTTGGCCATATCTGACCTCCACAGGAAAGCCTTGCATTGACAGAATCCAGGAAGTAATTCGGGAATTACTCACATTTCCGGCCCGGATTCTGTCACTCTGGAGATATTGCAGAGGCTGGTGTGGAGTCTCCACTATGATGTGTTCCCCCTGGATAAACGGGCGGTAATTCTTCAATGCCCACACCGTTGCCAGGAGTGCCTTCTCACAATCGTTGAATTTTTCCTCCACAGAGGATAAAGTTTTGCTCGCATAGAAGATTACTTTATTGACCTTGTCATGCTTTTGGTATAATACTGCCGTCAAGCACGTATTAGAGAACCCTGTCTCCAGGAAGAACTCCTTGTTTCTGACAGGGTAAGCTAGGCAAGGCGCTTGTGAGAGGCTTCTTTTGAGTTGTCTTACTGCCTCAGCTTGTTCTGGACCCCATTCCCACTTGACCCCCCCCCTTCAGGAGATGAATCAGGGGTCTGGTGATCTCTGCGTAGCCCTCAATGAATTTTCTGCTGTAATTAGTCAGTCCAAGGAGGCTCCTTAGTTCCCGCAGAGTTGTGGGGTCTTTCAGTTTTTGAAGTGCTTCCACTTTCTTTTCCTGGGGACAGAGACCCTGCGGAGTAATCTCATGCCCCAAGAAATTAACACGGGTTCTACACCACTGTGCTTTCTGAAAGGAAAGTTTTGCTCCGGCGGCCCTCAACTGGTCAGAACATAACGGATCTCCGCTATGTGTTCCTCCACAGATGAACTTTTGATGAGGACATCATCTACATAAGCCAGGTTACCCCTCGCACCCAGGTCGGGCATGGCCTTATGTAGGAAAATGTTGAATTAATTGCCGGAGTTGAGGTATCCGAAGGGAGTCCGGGTCCATGTGTATTGCTGGCCCCCAAAGGTAAAAGCCAGCTTGTATTGATCCTCCCTATTGACAGGCACGGTCCAGTATCCATTGGTCAGGTCTATTGCAGTGAATACCTGTGACCCCTGAATCTGGGCCAGCCCTTGGTCAATGTAGGGAAGAGGCCATCGGGAAGTATGGACCCGTTTGTTGAGCTCCCTGAGGTCGGCGCAGAGTCTCCACTGGCCGTTTGGCTTCAATATTCCCAGCACCGGATTATTGAAGGTGCTGTGAACTGGACGGATTATTCCCCGGGACTCAAGGTTCTTAATTATTTCAGTAAGGGACTCCATTGATGCGAGAGGCAAGCGATATTGCTTCACAAACACAGGAGTCATGCCAGGGTCCGTGGGGATTGTTGTTGTGTGGATGTCAGTGCGACCACAGTCATATGAGTCTACCGCAAAGAGATCTTGGAAATCCAAGAAAACTTGTTTCAACTTTTGCTTTTGTTCCAGAGTCACACAGGCATCAGCTAGGTTGACTCTCTCTTCCACCATCTGCCTGAAGCCTGGAAAGACTTCTGGTTTGGCTATTTCAGCGGCCTCCTCCAGCTGGGTGGAGAAGTCCCTGGTCAGAGTGCTGATTTGGACTGGAGGCTTCAGGTGGGAAAGGCAGCCCTCATGGACCTGGAAAATCACCTCATCCCTCCTGAAGTCACAAGTCACATCTTCCTTACCATAAGGGCAAGAAGTGTACACCAGGAAGTTCCCCCCATGCCGGGTAAAAATCCTGTCTGGTGTTGTATTGTCATCGCTGTCACTGTCAAAGCAGTCCTTGGGGATTGGCCCTAACAGTTAATTACCTAAATCTATGGAAAAATGTCGGTCATCAACCGCCCTTCCAATAATGGTGCCTGCGGCTAGAGTAATACTCTTTAAGTCGCTGTTATCCACCTCTATTGGAATGGTGTCATGTTCTATGTTGACTAATGGAGTTGGGTTTACCCCCAACCCTTGCTGTTGGAGAGAAGCGTTTAGATGTATGTAAGCATCAGGGTTTTGCAAATATTGTCCTCTTTTAACTTTCACTTCCAGGGAGAATTGTCGGGTCCTTTCTGGGATGGTGACTTCCTCTTTGATCTGAATAAGGTGGCAATTGAGCTGACCTAAATGCTTTTTCTGGATCATCAAAGCCCATGGGATTATCCGCTAATCGGGACCAAGCTTTGAAGTTTATTAGGTCCAAACTAATGGCAAAGCGATTGAGAATGTCACTGCCTAAGTAAAAGGCGGCAGGGACGTCTCGCACAACCCAACAATTGTGGACTATGCTCTTGTTGCCAATGGAGATTTTGAGCATACACCTGCTTGGCAGGAGATGTTTGGAATTAGGCGCTTCCAGGTCCATTTCCCATTTGTCTATCAGTTTGAATGTGGGAATGGCTGGATCTTTTGGGAGTTGGCGAAACATGGCTTCGCTGATGAAGCTCTTACCGTTGTTAACACACACTCGGGCGAGAACAGAGTCCTTCCCATCATTTAACTGAACAGGGATGAACAACTGCTCTCCAATTTGCTGAATATCAGCCAGGCTCTGAGCTGATTTCACATCTTCCTGGACTGTAGGAGTGGGAGTTTCTGATTGTGGATTAGTATAGAATCTCAGAGTGTTTTCTTCCAGCGTGGAGTACCACTTTAGACTGGAAGGAAGGTTGATTTTCAGAAATAGAGAGGACCCTCCATCACCAGTCTGTTGTCCTACTGCTATTACTGTCACGTCTGGAATTTGGCTATTCTGGAAATGAAATTCTACTTGGTCAGGTTTTTGTTCAACCATGTGGCAGGTGCCGTTTAAACTAACATGGTTGACACTCTGTTTTAATTTTATTGGTCGGCTAGTCTGGGTCCAGAGGACCTTGTTTACGCAATCTATTAGGGGTGACAACCTCCTCAGGTGGTCATTCCCCAGTAAACAAGGGGTGCCCCCTGGAGTCACAACTATGACCGGGTGTTTCACCTTGTGTCGCCCGATCTTAATGTCCAAGTCTGCTGTCCCCTCAACGGGAATTTCCTTCCCGTCAAAGTTCTGCAGTTGTCCAGGAAGAGAGGTGAGAGGAATTTGGTAATTCTCTCCCCTTCCTGCATTCAGTTCGTCAAAGGCCCTTCTGGATAGAAGGGTAGCTTGAGATCCAGTGTCCACCAGTGCCAAAATTGTACCCTGCCCCTGTACTTGTACCGGGGCATAGTATCTTCCCTCCTTCTCCTCAAGGGGGCACAGATAATGCACATTTTTGGACAACTGGTGGGCTAACCTTCTGGTTTTGGACATCGCTAGAGAAGAGATTTGGGCAGAATTCTGTGGAGAGCCTTGGGAATCTGAAAGCAAAAGTTGGCAACTGGAGATCAGAGCCATTGTGGGTTCCCCTGGCTCCGGTTCCGGGCCACCCCCCCCTTTTTGGAGGCAGTCACCATGATGGGTTTGAACCAGGGGATTTTCTTGCGGTTGGTTCTGGGATGAGATGGTGGGCGGCGGTAGCTCAGTCTCCACATCTCCTCAGTCTGGATTTGCATCCCTAGGGACCCATTTTTCTTTGGGAGGAGTTCCCCCCTCTCTGAAGGAGAAGATCCTTTTCCCAGGATCCTCTGAGGATCCCTCTCCCTCAAATTGGAAGATCTGTACCTCCTCCTCAAACTGAGTCTGTTTGGGTCTTTTGTTTCTCCTACCCCCCTCTGCTCCTTAGGAGGCAGACTTTCAGGGGCAAGAGATTTTGTTTCCGGTTCCTGGGTTTCCAGGGGCTGTTTACAAGTGAGGAAGGAAGCTTCCTCCAAGGCTTTACACCCCACTTCCCTTTGTGCCTCCTCCCTGGGAACCAGTGTGTTATCGGGGTGCAGCCCCCGTCATTGTTCTGGAGTACCAGGTCCAGAGTTTGGGGCATTCTGTGCCGGCATGCCCATCTGAGGGTTCTGCTGTGCCCTCAGTATTTGACCCAGATCCCGTGCCATATTTTGGACCTGGCGCTCTAACTGGGAAACCCGCTCAGGCTGATACGGGGCCCTGTTTTCTCCCCTGGGCTGATCCCGGGAAGGGTAGCTATCCCTTCTTTGGTAGTACCCCTGGTTGGGAAGATTTGGATACCCCTCCACCCTTGGCCTCCCCTCTCCCGGATTAGGTTGTCTGGGCTCAGGGAATTGGGGAAAGAAGGATGGATGATTTTGGGGTTGGAAGTTGGGTGGATACCTGGGGAAAAAGTTCTGCCCAGGATTTGGAGAATTTCTGCCCTCCGGTGGGAAGTTAGGAGGAAAGTTCCCTGGGTTAGGTGCTTGGCTGGATCCCCCCCCTTGGGCTGGATCAGTCCACACATAACCCAGGATGGGTCGATTTCCCTTGTAACGGGGACTTACATAATCAGGAGAGCGAGGGACCCCATCTGTGGGGCTGCCTCCCTGGCTCCCTGTCTGTGCCTGGCCCGAGGACCTTCTGGGCATAGCATTATTAGGTGCAGGTAGGTTTTTAGGCCCCCCTATCTCCAAATCCAAAACGGGGGTGACCTTTACCTCTGCCACCTAGGCAGCAGCAGGGGTGCTGTTGGTTTTGGGATTTTTCTGGGTATTGCTTTTATTTTCTATGGGCTTCTGCACCTCATAGATCCGGGTAGCCTGTTCAATGACCCAGTCTAAAGATCTTTTCTCATGAAAATCTCTCACTAGCTGGGTCATTATATATTTGGGCAAGGCATGGAAAAACGTATTAATAAATTCTCTGCTATCCGTGCACACCCTTCTTGTGGTCTGTGCAAAAGCACGCTTTAACTCCTGCACAAATTCTTGTGGGGCCTGATCCTCCCCACATTGTAAATTGTAGGCTGACTTGCGAGCCTCTTGGGGATTTCTGTGAACAGAAAAATGTTTTGATATGGCCGCCCTATAGGTGGACCACCTGGAATGTTTTTGGTCCTCCAGCCCTGCAAAGAAACTGGAGTACTCTGGGGAGAATGTCCACTTTACATATTGGATACAGCTTTGGCTGTCCTTCAAATGAAAAGTCTCCATCATTTGCTCATAGAGCTCCAAGTGTTCCCAAACAGAGTACTTGGCGTTCTTATGATAAGGCGTGATGACACTCCTGATTGCCTTAATCTGTTTCTTGGGTCCTTAATCAAGGCCCTTTTTGCCTTATTGGCCTTTTTGGTTCGGGTAACCCTGGTCCATTCATCTTCTGACTCAGAGGCACTGCTCCCAGAGGTTCCCGTCAGATCTTCCAGGTTTTCCCGGATTCTGCAAGCCTGGGAATGGCTGGCAGAATGTGGGGACCTGGTCTCCTGTTTCCTGTGGTGCTCAGAGGAGTCTTCAGATCCCTCCTTGCGGCCAGGATTTGCTGGGTACCCCCCCCACTGATCTAACTGGGCAGAGGTTTTCAGAATGCCCTTAATGGGCCTACTCTCCTGGGGTTCCCCATTAAATTGCACCGTGCTTGGGTGCCCATACCCGGATGCCCGCCCCTCCATTCCTGGATGGTACTGGCCTATGAGCCCCATGCTTCTGGCTGGATAGTAATCTGCCATCCCTGTGGCCCTGTGCTCATGTGCGCCAGGGGACATGGGGCGACAGAGTCCAGGGACTGAGAGAGATAAAGGCCTCTGGTACTAGGGCTCCTGGGGTTATGCTCAGTAGTTTCTCTTTCCCAGCGAACCTCATCTCTATCCGCCCCTGCTCCCTGTTGCAATGCAAGAGCCTGCGCCTTCAGTTCCTCAGTTAAGGCCTTACTAGACTCTATCAGTCTCTCCTGCATCGCTACCTGTTGTTGGAGCCTATCATTGTGCTGGCAGAAAGCCTCATTCTCTCTCTGCGTTTCCTGATTGGTCCTGGAGCACTGGGCCAGTCTTTGCTGCAGGAGGGTTACCTCCTGAGCTGTGTCCCTATTGGCCTGCTCCTGTCTTGCCAGAGCATCCTCCACCCTCCTGGTGTACTCTAGCAAGTCCTGGTGTTCTTTTTGGAGGTCACCCAGTCCCTGGTGGGCCAGGTGATTTTCTTCCAATTTCCTTTTTAAGTGGCAGACTTCCTGGCCTAAGGTATCCCTTTCCTGACTAAGAGCCTGCATCTGTGCCGCCAGGTCGTCCCTTTGCCTTTGGAAGGCACCAGCTTTCTGGCGCTCCTGGTCAAATTCTGCCTGGGTATCCAGGTCTTTCAAAATCAGTTTATTGCTCTCTGCCTTCTCCCTATCTAGGTGGCTTTGCAGGGTGACTACCTGCTCAGCACATGCCCTATTGAAGTCTAACTGTTGCTCCAGCTTTTTCTGGCTCTGCAGTAGGGAGTCCAAACCTTCTTGGTACTCCTTCTGCAAGGCCAGAAATCTGGTATCCAGGTCAGCCTTTTCCTGTTGCAGGATGTCCATATCCCTCTTTATTTTAATGATGTGCTGTCTACTCTCATTTTCTGACTCCTGGCTCCCCTGCAGCCTCTGCTCAGAAGAGACCAGGTCAGATTGGACCTTCTCTAACGCCATCTGTCGCTTATTCGCCAGATCTTGGCTTTCAGTACATTTATCCTGCATGTCTCCCATATATAGGTACAGGTATGCCGCTATCCTAACCATCTTGTCTTGTTCATCCTTAGCTTTAGGAGCCATGTATAGTTCACACAGGGCCACATGTAGGGGACCCTGATCTCCCCATATATCTGACCCTGTTTCAGTGACCTGTTGCGTGATGGCCTGCAGCCAGACCGTGCGGTCCTGGTGAGTCCACTCACCTCTCACAAATAACTTATGTAAGAAGTGCTCTCTGGCTATTTTCATGTCTACTAAGGTCGTCATTCTAGAGATTGGTCTCTGTCCTGACTTACAGGAATTAGTATTTTATTTTTGCAAAACAGACCTTTTTCTTAGAGCGTTCCTTTGAGGAGTGCTTTACAGCGTAACACAGCGTGTGATCCGACCGGATATGTGTATCTGGTCAGCTGGCACGCTGTATTAATCTGCACAAGTGATAAATCTAATCCAAACGTCCGGCACGAGCCGCCAATTTGTAAGAGGATTCAATTCAACACTACAGCTAAGTCAATGCCTAGTCTGGGATACTGAATGGAAACCCTTATTGATATATCTTTATGTCCAGTTCATGCGTTCTGGATGACTACCCCTATATAACACCCCTCTCTTAGAATCCCCCTGACCCCACTGACCCAAGAAGTAGGTTTGTTTTGCAAATTTAAAAGGTTTATTTGATAATTTAAACAATAGATATATATATCACACTTTAGAATAAATTAATAATTGAATATCACACTTAATCTGATCAGTAATCAATAATGGATAGTCTGGCACTAGCACACTTCTTTATACTCAATGATGAGTGGTTATAGGATGGATAAGATAGCAACAATACTTTATGGTTTCAAATGGATGCAAGGTGGAATGAAAATGCAGTACAGAAAATACTCAATATGATTTCAACAAAACAATGTAATCACTTTTCTCTGGCAATCCCCTCCCCCCTTTTATGCAATGCAAGGAAATGGAAGGGAAGCACACAGTTCTCAGAAATGCAATCAAATGTAATTCAGTTCACCCCAGCAAGCTTAGATTACAGATCGGAGTTTTAAACACAGGCCCAAAATGCTTTTATATGTGCTGGCAATGAAGTGAAAAATATACTAAAATGCTTTTAATTCCCTCTAGGAGGTTCAGGGTGAGTGAAAAATACTTGGGATGAGTTCAGGCTCAGTTTAGCAAGGATCTAGGAGTAACTAGCAGGTTAAACGAATTTTTGGCAACTGAAAGCAAGAAAACTGCTGTTTTCACACGTTGAGAAATTTGCAAATCGTGGTAAATTTGCGAGTGCGTTTTCCGCGATTGCGGCAAAAGTATCAGGGGTAGGAATGCGGTTCTAGGTTCGTCGGAAAGCCACGATTCTCAGCTTTCTGAGGAAAGTTACTGCAGGTCTCTAGCACAAACGGTCACGGAGATATGAGCTATTAAATAAAGGTCGTTTTTCAGATTTGAAATTTTAAAGTTCAAAAAGACAAGTGACAGCTAGCAACTAGAAAATGACAGGTGACAGTTAGAAGGCAGTTCTACTTAGATTAAAATAGCTTGAATTATATTATTTTAACTAAGAGATTGGTTCTGCACAGTTTGCTAGGTACTCACACTATATTCTTGAATTAAATGGGCCCCGCCACGGATCTGGTCAGGTTTTAGACTGGACTCTGGTCTCTGCACTTCACAGTGATCTGGGTCAGCTCTCTCTGGTTCTGCTAATAGCGGTCTGGTCTGGGTCTGCTCTCTCTCTGGATTCTGGAGATTGATGGATTTGAAGTCTGGATCTTTCTGCACAGCTTTCTCTAGAGATTGATGGAGGTAAAGTATGGATTTTCCCGGCAGAGCTTCCAGCTGCAAATGGATTTGAAGGTCCCTATCTGTCCTGTCTGTCTGCTTTTATCTGTTTTTAAAATGGGTGTGTGTGCAGCATCACTAGGCTCTACCCCTCTCCACTTGCCATTGGCCCAATTCTCCCCTCTCCCATGATTGGGGAAGGAACTGTGAGTCAGAATGATGCTGTAGGTTTTATGGGTCAGAGGATCCTCCCCTGTCAAATTGCACACAATCTATTTTTGATAAAAAAAAGACATATTTGCACAGGTACACATTTGTTTAAAATTACAGGCACCCCTCACATATCACAGGAGGTATACCCTTGTTCAAACTCTGCTCTTCCTGGGGGCTTGCATTCAGAAATGGCACATATTTCACTTTTTAACTGATTTTGCAATATCGGACATTAACCCAAATTTACACACATGTGCGCAAGGAGTATGGACATTAGTTGAGGAAGTGTCAGATTTTTCACATGCACACATTTTGAGTAATATCCTCTTTTCCGCTAAAACCCCCCTGAACATACCACCGGGTCCTAACACGTCTTTAAATGTGGGCAGAAAAATCACAAGAATTATGGTATCATTTAAATAATTTTCACAAGTCCGTACTATGAGTTATTCATCTTTTTAGAGTTATGCTCTGGCCCCAAAGGGGTGTGGTTTCCCCCCAGCAAGGTTGAATTTCTGGTTTTTCCAGTTCTGCCAAGCCAGCTTGCTCTCACAGGCAGTGCTCCTCCCCTGTCCTTCCAGGAGGAAGCTCCATTTACGACTCCCGCCAATAAAACATTTGCCTGAGTCAGGACAGGGCTTTGTTCAGAGCTCCTGTATTCTGTGGGGGCTCCCCTTAATTCAATTATCAGAGAGATGGCATATCCTTAGTGTGGCCAGCAAAAGGCAGATAGGCCTGGGAACACAGCTGTGACTCAAGTTTCACTCCTGATGGGGGGTAGTTGCCAGGCAAAATTGGAATCTCTTTAAGCCAGTTTTTAGCTACATGTCATTTCTGTTCCCCAGTCTTCTGCATTCAAATAAAACGAAACATTTTTACATATGCAGCTAGAATGCTGATTCTAAGTTTAAAACTATGACATTTAAACAATTGAAACCTATGTGACACTCAAAAGTAGGTCACTCAGTCAATTTAAACATTTAGATTTTTAGTGTCTTTTAGTCCAAATTTACTTAAACTGCTGAAATCCACAGCTCAGCCAGTCTTGTTATAAACCTTCAAGTCACTTCAGAATATAACTTTTCATTGGATCCACCTCTCAGTAAGTCTTTCTTTGGCTTGCCTTGGGTTCATTTATTCAGTTTTAAACAAAATCTGGTGGTTTTAAAACGCCGGCTTTCTGATAGTGGTGAGTACTGGTACTGCACCCCTTTTTGGTATTTAAGAAAATGAATTCCCAACAGTTATGGGTTTGCTTTTGGCAATCAGCATTGCCATTCCCAATGGTTTCAGACTACTGTGTGGGTAGTCCAATGGTGGTTTTAGGCAGTGCCCATAACATCGGCAAAAATGAGTGGCAGCCATTCTTCATGCATTTCCCTGTGCATTTTCTGGGAAGCTCTGGCCATCATGATGTTTTCCATGTCAGTACTGCACAGTTTTGAGGTAGGGCTTGGATGCGTGGATAAAAACATCCCACAGAATGCCTTTGTTAATCTCAAAACGGCTTTCACAACCGCTCCTATTCTTCAACACCCTAATCCCTCTCTTCCCTTTGTTATCAAAGCCGATGCATCAGACATAGCTGTTGGTGCCATCTTGTCCCAGGAATGCCCGGAGACCCATGGGTTACACCCGGTTGCTTTTCATTCCCGGAAATTGACATTTTAGGAGAGTAACTATTCCATAACAGAGAAGGAATTGCTTGCAGTAAGGGATGCCTTTATGACTTGGCAACATCATTTATTGGGTTCTACAGTACCAGTTTAGGTATTTACGGATCACAAGAACCTACTGGCTTTGCAATCTATGAAGTGTTCCACGGCTCGACATGCCAGGTGGCTCGAATTCTTTTCAATGTTTAATTTTACCATCACATACAGACCTGGTCCATTACATACTAAGGATGATGCATTGTTGCAAATGCATGGTGTCCCTTCGTTGATCCAAACCGATAGTCGTTTGCTTCTACCTCATCAGGTGGTATGTGGTTGTACTCTTAAACCCACGCTTCGTTCAGAACTGCTGGATTGGGTGAGGAGAAATCCAGATCAGGTTAAACAATTGAATCTTGATATCATCCGGGGTCTTCCTTATGTTAAAGGTCTGTTATATTTGCCAGATGATGATACTCGAAAGAAAGCTACGAGCTGGTGTCATGATTCTAGGGTGGCAGCACATCCTGGTACAAAGAAAACCATGGACCTGTTACATCGTTGGTGTTGGTGGCCATCCATGGTCAAGGATGTTACTGAATACATTTCTCGCTGTTATGTTTGCACCCAGTGTAAGAGTTCTAATGCGAGACCAGGAGGATTGCTACAGTCCATGCCCATTCCAGATCAGCCCTGGTATATGATAGCTATGGAATTCGTAGTAGAACTACCTTCTGTATCTGGTTTTGATACCATTTGGGTTGTTATTGATTACTTAACCAAGTTGGCCTTATTTGTACCTTGTCAATGTGTACCAACAGCTCCTGTTTTAGCGGATCTATTTCTAAAGAACGTATTCCGTTTCTTTGGTCTTCCCTCGATTATTGTCTCGGACAGGGGTTCGCAGTTCACCTTACATTTTTGGAAAACTTTGACTGCTTCTTTTGGGATAGATGATAGGTTTTCTAGCTCGTATCATCCCCAAACGGATGGGCAGATGGAGTGCTTGAACTCCACCATGGGACAATACCTTAGGTGTCTGACCCATCAATATCAGGACACTTGGCTCTCGGTTCTTACTATGGTGGTATTTACGTATAATTCCCTGCATTCCTCCACTCAATCCTCGCCTATTTTTGCCTAATATGGTTGCCATCCTAGATCATTGCCTTTGTCTCCTCTTTGTCCTACTAATCATACAGCAGCGGCTTCTTGTGTGGAACGATTGGTGTCTATCCGTAGCCAGGTCAAAGAGCAGTTAGAGTTGGCTCAGGAACGCTCCAAACGTTTTGCTGATGCTCATCGTTCTCCGGCCCTAAATTATACTGTGGGTGGGAAGGTATGGTTATCAACTAAAAACCTACACCTTCCAGGAAGAAGGGCCCTTTTGCCCCGATTTGTGGGTCCTTACGAGATCACCACGTTAATTAAGCCAGTGGCGGTGCGTCTGCGTCTTCCACCAAAATGGAGAATACATCCTGTTTTTCATGTTTCCCTCCTGAAACCATTCTACCCGAACACCAGTCTTCCTTCCTGTCCGCTACCCCTGCAGGGTGAGGAGGAATATGAAGTTCAAAAGATCCTCTCTACTAAAGTTTCCAAGGGTGTTAGATGGTATTTTGTGGATTGGAAAGGATATGGTCCTGAGGACCGTACTTGGGAACCCGTGGGTCATGTCCATGCCCCTCGTTTGGTTGCCGATTTCTGGGCTTCTTGGAGAGGGGGTATATCTTTTGGGGAGGGTACTGTCATGCCACGGTACTCGAGACAGTATTCAAGAAACACCCGGATTGCCAAATGCCCCAGTAAAACTCTTCTAGCAAGGAAGTACGGCAAAAGACACCAAAGTATTCGGCCTGGTCCCTGCAGTAGGTTGTTGGAGGTTACCTTGGAAACTTTGGAAGCCGTTGTCAAGGGGAGGGAGCCGGCGTTCAGGAAGTAAACGCTAGTCACATGACCTGCCCTATTTTAACTCTGCCTTGTCCAGGATTCAGTGCTTCTGATTGAGCTTTTTGGTATTGTGTTTTTTTCTTTTTCGTGTTTCTTCGTGACATTTTGGCTAACGTTTCTTGACCTGCTTTTTGGATATTGCTTGTCTGCTTTGGTACCCCGAACTTCTGGTTATTTAGATTACGGTGCATGTTCCTGGATTATCTTTCTGCCTGCTCCTTGGTCTTGATGCTGTCCGCTTGTGTTTTTGGATTTAGACAGTTTTTTGACTTGCTCTTGCCTGACCCTTTAGTATTTTGGCGCACTTACGGAAACTGTGACTTTTTCTTGAGTTTCCACTTAGTTCTATTTTATTTTGATTCACTTACCTTCGTGCCACAAACCTTTTTTCAGCCTGTGCTGCCCCTTGGGATCCTATCAGCCTCGTCTGCAATGTGGGAGTGGTTTTCAGCCGCACCGCGGGATTCTTTCACCCTCCGCTGCAACGTGGGAGTGGTTTTCCCCAGCCTCAGCAGCCCCGCGGGATTCGGACAACATCCGTTGAAACGTAGGAACTGGACTCAGCCTCCGCTGCAACGTGGGAGTTGTTTAATCGAACTATTCAGGTACGTTAACTGAGTGCTTTTGTTTTCATTTCTTAGTTTGGGTTCGGGTGGGTTTGCTACACAGTAACACTGGTTAGTGTAGAGTATATGGAGAAACCCATTAACTCAACATTCCTTAGGTTCCAATGAATTGTTGCTCCATCATACCGTTGGTTTAGTCGTAGTCTTTGTCTTTACTTGTCTCGTATCACCGATGGTATTGTCCTATTCAATTCTTCTGTCTTCATTTATGTTACAGGAGTTTTCATGACTACTGACTAGATTCCCATTCGTATTTCTGGGTTTTTGTCACTAGCCTCACAGGTTAGTGTTATGGTTTATCTTGCTCACTTATACTACGGTCTTGATTCAGGTTAATAATCCATCGTCTCTCTCTCTTTACAGCCACGAGTTCTGGAGGGAATCCAGTCTTTCAATTAATCGATTTCTCTGTATGTTTATTCATACATCCAGAGAGATATATAATAGTGGGAATAATTCTTCTTCTACACTACGGGGTCAAGTTTATGAAGGAGAATTCTGACACCAAGCAGGTGGACTGGGCTTTAGGCTCACTGACTCAGAGACTGAAGAGGTGAGACGTGAGGGCAAAGTCCCAAGATCTGCAGAGGTGCGCCTAGAACAAAGAAGGAAAATAGTCAAACTAAATTCTATCAAGCACCGGCAGGGAGAGATGTTAAACTCCAAGTCTAGAATCAAGCAACCTCTGGAGGAAGTAGAAAGAGTCAGCATGGAACAAGCAAACAACACAATAGGCCCCTAGAAATCGACTGATACTATGTTAGCAAAGCTAAGGTTCACTGTTGATAACTCGAGCCTGAAGGCTAAAGAGTCAAGCCAGGGAGACAAGAACCAGAAGAAATATGAAACGAGATCCTTAACATCTAGTATCTGGACAGAAAAAAAGAGACAATAGATTGCTGCTAAAGATCAACTAATCATTATCTGCGGTGACTTGAATATTAAACTTCTGGACAAAGATGGATTGCTGAAAAGAAGAGCCGCTCTGGAAACCCAGGAAAAACCTTGGCTGTTAGAAATGGGCATCAGAGAGATGGCAATGCATCGTCCCCGCATTGGAACTAACATGGGGAAGGAATAGGTTAAAAATGAAATCACAGGCAATTCCTAAACTAGTTGATCGGTTCACATGCAGTCTTAATACCAACCAAGAGGCAGTGGAGTACAGATGGCTACTGAAGGAGTTTGAAATAAAGAGGGATACAAACAAAAACAAAATAATGGAAAGGAAACATGCACACAACAAAGACCTGGTGGAAAACAGGAGGGAACATCGAGCAGCATTGAGACGATTGCATAGTTGTACCCTCCCTAACAAAGATTAACTATTAAGACAATGCAAACAGTCTTATAAGAACTGGTTAAAATCCTCAAGGGCTAGGAGAATACAAGCAGACGCCGAAGAAATGCTGGCAGCAATAAGTACATCTAACACAAGATCTCTATGGGAGATTATAAACAAAGGAGAGGACTTCCAGGTAGCCCTAACCTCTAATCATGTTTCAAAGGAGCAATGGGTAAAATTCTATTCGGACCTCTTTAGGGGACCTCGTCTAGGAGAAAGACGTAGTTGAGCCAAAGCAAAGATCATGTAACCCGTGGCTCATTAAAATTGATAGGGAAGATGTACTATCAAGGATTAAGAACTTGAGTTCATCAAGAGCAGCTGGCCCGGACGGCATTTCCAACTGTATGCTGAAGGAAAATGGGGAAGTTTGGGCGAACTTTATCCTGGTATTATTCCAACAGACACTAAAAACGAGAACAATCCCACAAACTTGGAAAGAGTCCCTAATCGTTCCAATCTTCAAGAAAGGGGGCAGCGCAAACCCCAGGAACTACGGGCCATATTGCCCTTCTCGACTCTATTGGAAAGCTGTTCTCCTCTATCCTCTTGAGAGACCTAAAAAGCTGGGCTATAAGGACAGGAGTCCTCGACAAGCGCCAAGCAGCATTTATGAGTGGCGTTCGTACATCCCAGAACTTATTCATCCTGAACATGTTAAAACTTCTTTCACTGGAAACTAAAAGGAACATATACCTGGGTTTCATTGATCTCGAACAGCTCTTTGATGGAATTAGTAGAGAACTGCTCTGGGCCAAGCTAAAAAAATTGAATTGTCCAGAAGATTTGCTCGAAGCCATCCAAGAGCTTCATACCAATACCTCAATTCAAATTCTGGTCTCCAAGGGAGGTGATGTAACAGAAAAGATCATGACCTCCAAAGGTATGAAGCAAGGATGTGTACTGGCACCTTTTCTGTTTGTCCTTTATTTGGCTGACATGAAGGAGTCCCATGAACAAATGTAAGCATTTCCACCAGTATTCCAGGACGAGGACCTGTCCTGGATCCTATATGCTGAGTATTGTGTATTCATGGACCTAACTCCTATAGGTCGCCAAAGACATATTGCTGAATTTAAGATCTATCTAAGCAACAATAATATGAAGACCAACATAAAAAAAATCGATGATCTTGATAATGCAGTCGGCTCGAGGATCCAAGGAAAGAAAAAAAAATGTATTTTCTTGGTCAATTGATAACTATCCCTTGGAAATAGTAGACTCAATTGTTTACCTGGGAGTCCGAATCAATAAAAACATTAATGAACAGGCACAACAGAGTTTCGTTAGCGAGAGACTGATCAAACCAAGGCCGAGCCCTCCATCGGAGATATGGAACTTTTTCAACAACGCCACTAATTTTATTCTATAAACAAATGGTTGTGGTGATTCTGATTTATGGTGCAGAGTCTCTATTAAACCTCCATTCGCAAACTTGGGGGGTGTTTGAGGCTCTTTTCTGGAGAAAGGTCCTTAGGCTTCCCAACTGCCTATCAGTCTCGACGATAAGACACAAACTGAGGCTGCAATCTCTGGTATTGATAGTGCTGTGGAAGATTATTTCCTTATATCGGAAATGTATTCTGGACAAACCGCCTACCCCCTTTGAAGTTCTGGCAAATAAAGATGTAAGAAAGGTAGATATCAACTTACAGGCCTGGAAATAGAATTGCCAAGAAATAGTAGAGTACTATAACATCAAAATGGACACGTTGAAAGAAAATCCGGATAAAGTAAAGAAAATTCTTTGTGAAAAAGCTTGTGAAGAAACGGATATCTTGAAGAGGCAGAACAAAAATTAACATGACAATCATCTGGGAACGAAAGGCATTGAACAATCCCCATCCCTACTTGCGAAGGTTCCCCTCATCTCGCTACGGGGACCTCTAGATGAGGTGTAGGTTAAACATCTTGCCAACTAGGGAGGTACAGTATTTAAGAAAACAAATCACAGCCCAAGATGCTACATGTCGGTTCTGTGACAATCCAGAAATGTTAGAATCAGTAAAACATTGGATATTATCATGCCCAAAATTGATCACCCAAAAAAAGCAATATTTGGGAGAGTGGCTGGCCAACGTAAATACAACGACGGAAGAGGAATATTGGGAAAGAATATTGACAGCCGATAGAATCGGCACAACTTTGGCTGCCCTCAAATTTGTAGAACTGATCCTCACAGTGATTAATGGAGGACAATGAAGAACATTCAGGGATGTGTAGCAGTTTCACTATGAGATATCGGAAAGAGAATGACATTATTCACGAGTTATATGTTAAATGTTGAAATTTAGTTTAACCAATACAACATTACAAAAAAAATAAAAATAAAAATATATCAATTTCATTAAAACTTTCCTTCAATACATGCATTTGGGGTTGCATTTGGGGTTGCAGTCATTTGGCCTTCTCCATTGCCTGCAACATTATGGGGGGTTCTCCAAGATCTGACCTTTACCTCTGCCTAGTAAATGCACATGAAGTTCTAAGTGATTTAGCCTTCTCCTGTGCCAACAACATTCACATTTGGTTGTTAGTTATTTGGCATCATCCAATGCCTACAAAATGCTTGTGCGCTTCCCTTATACCTACAATATGCACATGTGGTGCTCAGTGTTGTGGCCTTTTCCTCTGCCTAGTAAATGGACATGACATTCTCAGTGCTTTATCCTTCTCCTATGCCAATCAAATTCATATGAGTTTCTCAGTTATTTAACCTCATCCACTGCCTACAAAATGCATTTGGCCTCAGTGTTTCACTTACACATGCACATGGGGTTCTCATTCCTTTCACATGTGATGTATCTGTACGTTGGCATTCCCCTATGTCAACAAAGTGCATGTGGATTGTCCTGGCCCTCCACCCACACTTCATGCCCCACCGAGACAGAAACCATGTGGTGCCACCCCAGCAAATAATTGAAACTGAATTCCCTAAGTCTTCCTATGCCCTAAGTTTGATAAATTTCTACTCCAACCTAACTATCACACAACTATTTTCCCTAACAGGCCTGAGCTTCTTCAAACACCAACCATCAACAGTAGCAGGTTTCTACTTGTCTGTCTTTAAATAAGTGCAAGGTGGAGTCCAGTAGAACCTCATATTTTGGACCTTGGGAAAAACTTTTGCGAAAACAAAGTTTGAGTTTTGAATGTTCCATCCTGGTCATGCTTACCTGGGAGGATAAAGTGCTTAGTTGCCCTGATGCACATTGAACCTATGACTGCTCGTCGCACCAGATATCTGAGGCAAGTAATTGCAAGATTATTGGTTAATTGTTACTGTGTAAAATTAATAGGTCAAAGAAAGGGTCATAAGGAAGTTCTGTGCATCTTTGAATGTTAGGCGAGTATGACAGCACAAGAAGCTCTTCAGTAATATATCTCACTAGATTAATGAACCTACTGCAGATATCTATGTGCAACCTTCAGGTCCCAAGTTTGAAACTCCACAAGAATAACGTTCATAGAAATTCATAGAGTTGATATGGGCATGTGTAAGACTGCATGCCAGGCCAACAGAGTCAGTCACATGCCCGGCATGCTTCTGTCTGCTTTTCATTTTGCAGAGGTGGACAATATTATGTATTATTGAGGTTTATAGTATTCAAATATAGGAATTCATAACAGACATCGAGCCATATGGGACAGGGGAAGAGTCAGTCATGCTTTAGGGGTGCATCTGACTGTGATTGCTTCCATGAAGACAGCTGAGGATATACATAAAATAACAAGGCGAGTCCATGGGAGCCGGCCAATGACCTCAGAAAGGCCAATTAGGCTGAGGCAGAGTAAGTCACTTGTCAAACACTCATGATGAAGACTGACAGCCCACACTAAGCTGACACACACTCTGGCGCTGCTACACTCTTGGCCTTAGATCTTTAACTACTCACTATAATTGTAAATTTCAACATCTGTCTCGAAAAAGAAGACATCATTATTACAAAGTCACTTGGAGTGTACCTTTGCTGTACTACACCTCAAAGAGATGTTAAGGGTACCACTGCCATAGGATAGCCGGACACACTCTGGATGCCATTTTCGGTGATGAAAGCATAAACAACATCTGTTCCCCAGATCATCTCCAGTGGAGAGATCACTTATCTAACCCCTTCACAATATTCACAGAGACACCACGCCTTAGCGGACCTTCAAAAGAACCACCTACCATGACCAGACAGGGATAAAACATTACATCAACTCGTGATTGAAGCAATGAAGCACTCAAATCTACCACTCCACAGATGGGCCAACAACCACAATAGATGCAAACATCCACAACATTCACAACTGGATTATTTCCGTATTGCACTCTAAGAAACCTTAGAAAAACGTTTAAAAAAAATAAACATGCTATATGATTCAACCCCAAATTAAACTACTTAAAAAAGAAAAGCGGATGCTGGAGGAATACCAATATAAATCCTAGTAAATGCACCTACCATCAACAGTTATGCCTCTACACAGCTGAAGTAGTCAAAGCAAAGGATCTGGATGAATTATTCATCGCGGAAAAGTCTGAGATGGAAAAGTTTGCATGAGAAATGTACGAACCACAAAAGACTTGTACATTTCCCATGCAAACATACATTAAAAACCCCTACAAACCCACACCCCCACCCACACCCACAACACAACCCCACCCACAACCTCAACACACCCCCACCCACACCCCCAACATACCCCCACCCTACTTACCTTTGAAGAGGCGCTGAGTAATTTTCTTTTTTCTTCTTTTTTTTCCCTGAGCAGCTGCATAGCATAGTCAGCGGGGTATTGCAGGGGAAAACCCCACAGCCCCCGTTTTATTTTTTAATTTGGCGGCTGGCTGGAGGGGTGTCCCCCACAACCCACACTCACTATAGTGAGTGGTTGTTGCGGGGGACACCCCCGAGCCCCAAGTGCGACCCCGCCGAAACACCTAAACACATACCACGAAAAGTTTGAACTTTTGGTAGTTAGAACATTTTGTGGTATGTGTTTTAGGTCTTTTGGTAGGGTCAGACTTTTAGAGTCGGTAATTTCATACAATACCAAAGCAAAGAGAGCACACTACTCCAAAGGGATTGATTTGGCGCATCACAGCAAAAGGGAAATGTATAAGATCATCAGAGAATTCAAGAGCCTGTAACGCAATCTCCACATGAGAGCTCTGACAGGGTTGCTGCATGCTTCAAACAAAAAGGCATATACATTGAGGATCACCTCATCAATAAAGGAAGCTTGCACTTACACCCCATCAACGAGATTCAACCAACACCTCCCGCTACCCGCTACCTCTTCTTTATTGGCTTTCTGCCTTCTGTCTGCAGAAAACCTAAAGCTACCATAAGCACATGCAACCTGTCAGGATCTCCCTCCTGAGGATTCATGTCCCCTATCTTGACCCATTCATCATGAAATCTTCATACTTAATGCCTATCTTCCAATCCCTCCTCAAGGATTCCATTATTACTAGAAGGGTCCCAGCTCAGTTGAAATCTCAATATATAAGAGACCTCTGCATCAAAAGCATGGATCTGACACTTATAATCCGACTTCACCCAATCTCAAACAGCCCTTCCTTGGGAAACTTCTGTAAAAATGTGTATTTGGTCAACTGCAGGATTTTATCAAAACAGACCACCTGCTGAAAAAGCACAGAGCAGATTTAGACTTTCAAGGAGTAGGGACCGTCTCTGTGCTCCATCTAGGATACACTACAAAACAATGCTGGTAGAAACTCTGAGAGTACACTCCTCTACCAGATATCACAGAAGCTTTTCACAACATTAGTAACAAGAGCCTCCTAAAAATACTGGAAGTTAAGAGTATTCGACAAAGAGCTTTACACTGGTTCACCTCCTTCTGCATGGGTAGAACAGAAACCATGAAAGGGGCCCTTGCCTGATCCTATTGATCACAGTAAGGAATTGTGATACTACAATGGACAACACCCACATTCTTGAGCCACAGATTAGAGCCATAGTGAGAAGCTGTTTCTCGCAGCTGCAAATGCTACGATACATCTGACCTTACTTAACATTCACCCACTGGGCCATGGCCATAATTTCTCTAATACTATCGAAACTACACTATGCCAACAGAAGTTATCTCAGACTTCCATAATATCTGATGAGGAAAATTCAAAGAGTTTAAAACGCAGCAGCAAGACTACTTCTTAGAATTAAGTGATTTGAACATATCACGCCATCCTTGCGTAGTCTCCACAGGCTACTCTTAGAACCCTGAAGGTGTCTCACCTGCTAATCCCAGGAGATCTGTCTTCCAGGTGGCCAGGGCACATCCATCGCTATTGGATCCTGTTCCTCGGGGTTGACCAGTGGGGGTCGGATTACCTGGGAGAGGGGTCTTTGGGGAGTGGAACTGGGACACCAAGGGTTGAGATACGGTATCCCTTTCCCCGTAACACCTTTTCCCCATCCTACCTTGTAGGATATTTACACACTCTACCCCCACCCCCTTTTCCCACATGAACACTTTCTTACACTGTAACAGACAATGGACAAACACCAGGGCCGTTTACCTGACATGTCCCAACACCCAGGTCAGGCAGAGTCAGGCAATTGACAATAACCAGGCACACCTGACGGCGCTTTACCTTCCCCAGAGGGATAAAAGGCAGAGCATGACAGCACACTTCGAGCAAGGCTGAACTTCATGAAGCGACAGCTACTCCAAACAGGTGCTATAAAAGGATGAAGGGGGAATTGCCCTTGTCCTTTTCAAATTAGAGTTACAACTGGCGTGCGCAGCAGCAGATGTCAATGGTACATGGGGGCCTCCCGCATTAATAATGCAGGTGGAGAGGCAGGCTTGCTACCGTGGTACTATCCGTGACTCGAGAGATGAGAGGAACCAACGGGTTCAGCATAGAAGGTGAGTCGGAGGAAGCTGATAGCAAGCCGAGCTGTGTTGATCCCAAGGTTGCAAGTAGCAACATTTGGAATGCAAGGAATTTGTGAGAGAGCAAACATGTGTGTGCGTTTTAACTTTAAAGAAAGATCAGTTGAGGACCAGGTGCAGAGGGTTCCAGCACCACATGGGTACTCATTCGAAAGGCTACGAACGGGACCTGTTCTGAAACTACAAGAACCAGAAGTCCATAGGAAAGGGTGTTGTAAGGCATCATAGTGGTCCTACAAGGGTTGAGTCAATTGCCTTGTACAATCGAAAGTCTCTGAACCATTGCCTGAGGAACGCTAGGGGAAGGGAACCCCACTTTCCAATAAGATCATGAAATGTGAAATGCGGCAAGCATGAACCTGACAGAGGGATGCCAAAAGAAAGCCAGGACGAGGAAAACCTTGTATTCAGATGAAAATGAGTAATATATGAACTGTGTTAAAGAAAGGCAGTAGTGAACCCGATGGAAGGAGGCCCAAACTGTGAGGAAGATCCAAGCCCGATGGAGGGAGATCCTGGGGTGAAGAGCAATCGGCCAAGGTGCAAGATCACTGACAGAACTTTTGTTTGTTTATCATTGGGAAACACTTTAGCAAGAAAGAGACTTAGCCACTGAAGGCTTTGATATTGTTGAACTGGAACTGTGAACCATGCGCTGATGAGGCCAAGGAGTGTGCTGTGCTCGAGACTCCCGCCTCATCCCGTGCTTCAAACGTGAAGAAGGGAGACCCAGCCATACCATCCTGACTTATCATATGGTGAACTCTTCTTTCTTTTCCGGTGAACATTATCCCATATTCTTTTTGTAATTTAGAATAAAGGCTTGGCAATAGTTTTGTTTTTAGTATAGGCCCGTTTTATGTGACAAGATACTACTAGGACTGCTTTATAATTATTTGATGGTCGTCACTTGCTCCCATATTAGGTTTAGGTTTAGATTAGGCGTTTATCTCACCCATTATAAAGTTCAATAAACACCCTTGAACTGTGATCACTCATGTCTGTCTTTACTGTTGCCACCATTAGTTCCTTACACTACCTATAAAAAAGGGTTCATATCAAAACATTGCTCATACAATATAAGAGGTCCTCTCTCCTGCAGACATTTATTTCATCAATACACTCCCACCAGTACACTTGTGTCCAGCAATGTTGTGCTACTGCTTGTCCCCTATTTCAACAAGAAACCACAGGGATGATCTTCTTTTTCAGTTCTGGACACAAAACTGTAGAACACCTTATCCAAACCTCTCTGCCTATAAGTGAACCATGTGACTTGCAGGTAATAGCTCAAGATTTGGATTATCAACCAACCACTTTGAAATAAATAAAAGATAATAGCAACCTACTAAAGTCTGTACACCTGAAACCTGGACTACTTTAAGATGAGCAATTGCTAAACAATTCTGACTACCATTGGTGGGAATCCAAGTCGATTAAAATAAACTATGCTGCATGACACTGGTCCATACCTGAATCTCAGTAACATCTACAACCAAAAGCCAGGAAGCAACAGACGAAGTTCACCCTCCCCTATGCATCCGCTGTCATCTCTCAACGAACCCCTCACTACTAACATCTTGAATCCTTACACTACCCACACTCCTGCAGACTACCAACCAGCGCACTTAACAGACTCATACCCTATCCACCTTCATTTAACAATCATTCTGTGTTCTTTAGTACTTTATTTTGGAAGTGTGTACCATATCCGTTTATGTAAAAAGAAAGCACAGGAATACAACTTGTGATTAACGACAAAAACTTGAAACACATTAACTTAAATCCAAAGTTAATAAAATGTCAATAGTCATGCTTTAAAGGCTTCAAAACCATACACATGTACATATTCAAAACATTACAATGAATCTTGTAAACATTAAAATGAGACTCACAAACATAACTAAAATGCAGCATAGCATAACATTCTACAGATCCAATGTTCATAAAGTGCTTGTAAAATGTGTAAGTAGCAGTATGTAGTTATCTGCAGCATTAAGTGTCAATAGTGCAAGTATGTCATAACATATGCTCAAAATTCAAGAACCCACCATGCAAGCAGTTCTTCTCTTAATTGCGTGTTTCAAGAAGGTTCACATCATCCATCCAACCAAGGTGTGTCCACCATCAGTAAGTAGCATGGAGCCAAACGACATTGTACAAAGCCCTTATTTCTAAGAAGAGGGATTAGTGTGGTGGATCTAAAAGAAATGAAGCATATCTTTGTTAGCATCATCACGTAATGGACAAGATGAATCAGCTGTTGTGTCTGGCCACCTGGATATGACTGCACCAAGAGGTAAACAATTAAATATTGCTCAAGTGATGATAGACCTTGCATAAAGGTGGTCAGACCAGGTTAGAGACTGTTGAATAGTAGATGTAGATAGAACCACATGCCTCCTATTACTAGTTTTTGCCAACTCTGAGGCTTCTTGTGCAGCTATAGACTGTGATAGAAGTTGTTTTCTAAGATGAATAACCAATGATGATGCTAAAGGCTTCTTCCACATGATGTGCACACGTGCATTTATACTAAAAATGCCTTTTTCAACATATGTAATCAAAGGTATTGTCAATGCAGAGCTATTCTCTATCAACGCACTGTTTAAGAATTGGGTTAAAGTTGCTTGAGGATTGCTCCAGGTTTCCAACCACTGCAGGACAGGTTGCAGCTGTAGATCATCCTCAATGAAATGAACCCCCAGTTTTGGTGGTTCTGCATAGTTTGGGGCTGATTGCTGGAGGTCTAGGATTTCATTTAAGAAGCAGTTTCCGGTCATCTGTAGTTGTGTAAGGATCCCAAATCCACGGAGCAAAACCCCATACTTTACTACAAATAGGGTCTGTTTATTATATATTTCCTTAGGTTATTATACATAAGGCACATAAAGGCCCCCACTAGAGACCTAACTCCACGGTCAGGGGCAGACCATAAATGTTTATAACAAAAGGAGAAAAGGTACAATACAACCTAATCTGATAAGTAACTCATCTGTCTAAGAAGTGGTGTTCGCAACACAACCTATAACCATTGGTCCTGAAATAATGGACTCGGTACACTAAATACTTTTGTAAATTTGATCATTTTAATTATCTTTATCAAAAGCTAAACACTATTAAAAATTGTTTTCTAAAACACAATAGCCCCAGATTTCACCCACATGGTGGGTATATCATCAACCTATTGGGATAAATTACACCAACACTTCACAATATATAATATTTCCACAGACACAAAACAATTATAACATACTGTAAACTTAAACAATGTGTCATTTCACAAAAAAAACATATCCCAACATGTTTCAGTTCTTTCACAGCTTCATAAATGCTTGAACTTTCTTCAGGGGAAACATTACAGCCCAGTTTTCACCACCATGCAATCCAGGGTCAGGTTAATGCGATCCAATAACAATGGGCCACCTACATAGGATAATAACCAACACCACCAAAAAAGACAGTGAGTCGAGTTCTAACAGTAACTAAAAAAACCTCTAGAAAACACATAACTGGTGTCCAAGGATACAGAAGACGGGTCTATACTGAGCCTGTCCTGGAAAAGAGAAGGCTACTATACCTCTAATTGAGATTCATGTAGTGCTAAAGTCCAAATCCAACATTAGCAACCAACTTCTTGAGTCAAGTTTATATTTCTTAAATGGGCTCACAAGGTAGCCTGGATGGTTCAAGGATCTGTACAGACACAAAATAACAAACAAGGGAACAAAGCCAAACCAATACCACATTAGGAAGTATATGCATAACACATGGACACTCATTCCATGGTGTTAGTCTACTAATCCATCACCTTGGATACCCTTAGATGTGCACACATTGCCAACCTAAAACATGTAGTGTCTCTACCACCTAGCAAGGGCCATCACCTTTATAGCCAGTTCTTAACCTCCACACCCAGTGTTGGTACCTTGATTATACTGTAGCCACTGGCTCAATTCACCCTTGGCTCAATTCAGCCTCAGGTCATCAGCCACAGCTCCATATGTCTAAATCACAGCAAATGTGATCCGATCCTAAATGTAGCTAGAGGGACATAAAGACACAATATTACTAAAACACGTACATTTTTAACGTCCGACACAAAGACCTCACATCACACTGCATCATTTCCCATTGCCACCTCATTACCTTCACGTACAAAGAGTACAAATCTCCTAGAGCCGGTCCTCCACGTCTCTCCACTGTGCGCCTACTAAAACCTCGCCATTCACGGTGCACGCTAGATGTTTTCAAATAGAATAGACATAGTTAGTGAAGGAAAGGTTAATTAGCTTGGTGATAAAAGGGGAGAGGTCTCTGGCTGCGTCTTTTATTATCTGGGCAGGACAGCTGTCCCCTTTACAGTTAGATGGTTTTAAGGAGGTGATGATTTTTTGGACTTCCAAGATAGTTACGTTCTTGAAGGTGAAGCTTATATTATCTTTGATAGGAGTTGGTGAACTAAGGATTGGGTTAGTGGTCTTGTTGTTGAAAAGTTGTTGACGTTTGTCTTCAATTTTGCTTGAAGTCCTGTGATTTTGTTGTTGAGGGCGTTCTTGATGCTGGTGCACCAAGGTTTATCTTTTGAGCAGGTGTCTGGAAGTGTATTGGGGTTTTCTAGCTCCTTTACTATTTTAAATAGTTCTTTGGTTGAAGGGCCTGCCTGATCTATCCTAATGTTATAGGCCTCTTTTTAGGTGCAAATTATCTCACTTTTGTATAGCGCAGAGATTTTCATGAGATTGGATTTGTTTTCAGATGATGGGTTAGTTTTCCATAGGAGTTTTGATTTGGCCTTCTTTTTCCTAAGTAGTTTACGTTCGGGGGTGTACCACGAAATCAAGTGGCTTATTGGCTTGCTTTTACGTAGTTTCAAAGGGGCAATGGTATCAATGGCAGTGGCCATGGATTTGTTGAAGGGGTCAAAAAGTAGCTTTAGATCAGCATTGTCTGGTAGAGCGTTAAGGGTGGGTAGGACCAAGGGTAATAGGGCTTTGGCGGTGATGTTGCGTTTGTTTCTGGTTGGGCAGGCTGGTGCCATGGGGCACTTTTTTAGGAACTGCATGGTTGATGTGAATTTCAAGGGGGATAAGGTAATGATCCATCCAAGTGAGAGGTTGGGGGTCCTTACAGGTGGTGTTACAGTTAAGAGTTGCTACCCAGTCGATAATTCTACCTTTCTGTTGAGTCGGTGAAGTACTGAGTTGGGTGAATCCATGCTCAGTTAGGGCGTTTGCTAAGGAAGTGGCTGGGGCGTCCTTGGGGTGGTTGCAACCAAGATTGAAGTCACCGAGGATAATGGTTTGTCCTAGTGGATTGGAATTTTCAGTGATGAGCGCAGTGATGTCTTCTTCGAAGACTCCAGGAGGGCCTGGGGGTCTATATATAAGGTGAAGAGTGATCGTGCTTGAAGGAGAGGTTTGTAACTTGAATGTGAGTAGCTCACAGGATTTAACTAATAGGGTGGAGACTAGTCTACAGCCTAGTAGTGATTTAGAGATGATCGCTACGCCTCCTCCATTGCCATTTGGTCTGTCGGCTCTGAGGATGGAGTAATTAGCAGGAATAGCTAACGATAAGTGTGATCCTGATGCCTCATGTAGCCATGTTTCCGTTAGGGCAAGGAAGTCGAGATCATTGGTTAGAATGGTGTCAGCGATTTCTATGGGGTGTGCGGCCAGGGATCTGACATTAAGTAAGGCTCCTTTTAGGGGGAGTGGTTCAGTGTACAGTATGTTACAATTGTTTTGTGTCTGTGGAATTATTATATGTTGTAAAGTGTTGGTGTAATTTATCCCAATAGGTTGATGATATACCCACCATGTGGGTGAAATCTGGGGCTATTGTGTTTTAGAAAACAATTTTTAATAGCGTTTTAGCTTTTGATAAAGATAATTAAAATGATCAAATTTACAAAAGTATTTGGTGTACCAAGTCCATTATTTCAGGACCAATGGTTATAGGTTGTGTTTCGAACACCACTTCTTAGACAGATGAGTTACTAATCAGGTAGGTTGTATTGTACCTTTTCTCCTTTTTGTATAAACATATTATACATTTCCAGCATCATTTTCAGGGGGCTGTGACCTGCACCTTCCTGAGAAGTGAAAAACCATGCTGATTGCCCGTTCCATTTTGGAATTTAGTTTATTCAAGTGAGGCGCACCTGATAAGGTGCTGTTAAAACAAATGCCCACATAATCATACTCCTGAACCACATGTATAGTAGAGTCCTTGCAGGTGAATATAGTGTATATTTTCTCTTACCCGGTCAATGAGAGACGAGGACCACAGATTTGGATGCATTGACCTCTAAATTTAGTTTGTTCAGGAAATTGGTGAATGTAATAACAAGTGCCTGAAGTGTCAAAGGGGTTTATGCAATCAGGAACGTGTTTATTCATCGCCCTATTCTTCCACGTCCCAGTACTTGTGTGCGAGGCACTTTGCCTCATGCAAAAGTTCTGGGATGAGGTAGAGGGACATGGAGGTAATTCCTGGCTTTGTTAGCTGTAATCTTCATTACTCTTAGTCCCACTTTTCCTCATCCCAGTATTTACCTATGTGGCAAGGAGCCTCATACGTAAGCACTGGGACAAGGAAAAGCAATGTGGTGGTAATTCTGGGCCGAGAAGCTGATTTTGGGGGATGGGGCAGGGGGTTTGAGGGAGAGGGAATGTGTGGGGGCTTGGAGATGGGTATTGTGTGATAAATTAAAATGGTCATTCATGTCCACTTTAAGCAGGCATGATTTGCGACATTAGTGGCTAGGGAGGGATTTTGGTGCATTCAGTCTATTAATTCCTTAGTTTGGATTGACTTTTGTGTGACTGGACATCTCTG